>NC_138769.1:677262384-678584884 GCF_965119305.1 Pelophylax lessonae | reverse complement strand
AGAGACTGCGGCCTAAACGCAGCGCCTTAGACCGCTTGGCCATCCTGACTGGTGCAGCTTGGCTCAGGGTTAGACTGACGGCGTCCACAGGCTAATCTAATGTGCCCATAACTCTGCTAAGGCCTACATGCTGAAGACAAGCGGTAGAACATAAGGGATAGTAAAGAAAAACTTAGTAGCTGTCAGAAGTGGGATTTGAACCCACGCCTCCAGAGGAGACTGCGACCTTAACGCAGCGCCTTAGACCGCTCGGCCATCCTGACTGGTGAAGCTTGGCTCAGTGTTTGACTGACGGCGTCCACAGGCTAGTCTAATGTGCCCATAACTCTGCTAAGGCCTACTCTGCTAAGTCCTTCATGTTGCTAACATGAAGGTTAGTAAAGAAAAACCTAGGAGCTGTCAGAAGTGGGATTCGAACCCACGCCTCCAGAGGAGACTGCGACCTGAACGCAGCGCCTTAGACCGCTCGGCCATCCTGACTGGTGAAGCTTGGCTCAGGGTTAGACTGACGTCGCCTACAGGCTAATGTAATGTGCCCTTACCTCTGCTAAGGCCTAGATGTCAACATGCTGGGTTCATGTTGATGTTCTGTTGCTGAAGGTTACATGATGGAGAAATTGTAAAAGAAGGAGCTTTACCCTTGTTACCATTCCTTGCTACCTTCGTCAGTTCCAATGCGTTGGGAGGAAAAAACCAAGCCAGATGTCAAAAGTGCAAAGTAGTGATTTAATAAAAGGACACGCAGAAAGAGAGTGCCTTGGTGTTAACAAGAGATGGCCATTTGCTACAAAAGCACATTTCCTTTGATGCACAATTAGAAAGTGAGTGTTTCTAGAAAGTAATCTAGATGTCTTGAATGGTTTACACTGTTATATTTCCTTGGAACTTTTGAGGAAAATTCTTATTACGTTACTATGTGAGATACCGTCGCCAGCACTTGCAGGGAAGGCCCCAGCGAGATTTGAACTCGCGACCCCTGGTTTACAAGACCAGTGCTCTAACCCCTGAGCTATGGAGCCTTTTTTGGTGGTAGGAACACAATTTGTTTTTTGTGCTAGAGGTTTAGCGATAGGCAAGCAGAAGAACATGAACGTAAGCAAAGAAAACTGTCAGAAGTGGGATTTGAACCCACGCCTCCAGAGGAGACTGCGACCTTAACGCAGCGCCTTAGACCGCTCGGCCATCCTGACTGGTGAAGCTTGGCTCAGTGTTTGACTGACGGCGTCCACAGGCTAGTCTAATGTGGCCATAACTCTGCTAAGGCCTACTCTGCTAAGTCCTTCATGTTGCTAACATGAAGGTTAGTAAAGAAAAACCTAGGAGCTGTCAGAAGTGGGATTCGAACCCACGCCTCCAGAGGAGACTGCGACCTGAACGCAGCGCCTTAGACCGCTCGGCCATCCTGACTGGTGAAGCTTGGCTCAGGGTTAGACTGACGTCGCCTACAGGCTAATGTAATGTGCCCTTACCTCTGCTAAGGCCTAGATGTCAACATGCTGGGTTCATGTTGATGTTCTGTTGCTGAAGGTTACATGATGGAGAAATTGTAAAAGAAGGAGCTTTACCCTTGTTACCATTCCTTGCTACCTTCGTCAGTTCCAATGCGTTGGGAGGAAAAAACCAAGCCAGATGTCAAAAGTGCAAAGTAGTGATTTAATAAAAGGACACGCAGAAAGAGAGTGCCTTGGTGTTAACAAGAGATGGCCATTTGCTACAAAAGCACATTTCCTTTGATGCACAATTAGAAAGTGAGTGTTTCTAGAAAGTAATCTAGATGTCTTGAATGGTTTACACTGTTATATTTCCTTGGAACTTTTGAGGAAAATTCTTATTACGTTACTATGTGAGATACCGTCGCCAGCACTTGCAGGGAAGGCCCCAGCGAGATTTGAACTCGCGACCCCTGGTTTACAAGACCAGTGCTCTAACCCCTGAGCTATGGAGCCTTTTTTGGTGGTAGGAACACAATTTGTTTTTTGTGCTAGAGGTTTAGCGATAGGCAAGCAGAAGAACATGAACGTAAGCAAAGAAAACTGTCAGAAGTGGGATTCGAACCCACGCCTCGAGGAGAGACTGCGGCCTAAACGCAGCGCCTTAGACCGCTTGGCCATCCTGACTGGTGCAGCATGGCTCAGGGTTAGACTGACGGCGTCCACAGGCTAATCTAATGTGCCCATAACTCTGCTAAGGCCTACATGCTGAAGACAAGCGGTAGAACATAAGGGATAGTAAAGAAAAACTTAGTAGCTGTCAGAAGTGGGATTTGAACCCACGCCTCCAGAGGAGACTGCGACCTTAACGCAGCGCCTTAGACCGCTCGGCCATCCTGACTGGTGAAGCTTGGCTCAGTGTTTGACTGACGGCGTCCACAGGCTAGTCTAATGTGGCCATAACTCTGCTAAGGCCTACTCTGCTAAGTCCTTCATGTTGCTAACATGAAGGTTAGTAAAGAAAAACCTAGGAGCTGTCAGAAGTGGGATTCGAACCCACGCCTCCAGAGGAGACTGCGACCTGAACGCAGCGCCTTAGACCGCTCGGCCATCCTGACTGGTGAAGCTTGGCTCAGGGTTAGACTGACGTCGCCTACAGGCTAATGTAATGTGCCCTTACCTCTGCTAAGGCCTAGATGTCAACATGCTGGGTTCATGTTGATGTTCTGTTGCTGAAGGTTACATGATGGAGAAATTGTAAAAGAAGGAGCTTTACCCTTGTTACCATTCCTTGCTACCTTCGTCAGTTCCAATGCGTTGGGAGGAAAAAACCAAGCCAGATGTCAAAAGTGCAAAGTAGTGATTTAATAAAAGGACACGCAGAAAGAGAGTGCCTTGGTGTTAACAAGAGATGGCCATTTGCTACAAAAGCACATTTCCTTTGATGCACAATTAGAAAGTGAGTGTTTCTAGAAAGTAATCTAGATGTCTTGAATGGTTTACACTGTTATATTTCCTTGGAACTTTTGAGGAAAATTCTTATTACGTTACTATGTGAGATACCGTCGCCAGCACTTGCAGGGAAGGCCCCAGCGAGATTTGAACTCGCGACCCCTGGTTTACAAGACCAGTGCTCTAACCCCTGAGCTATGGAGCCTTTTTTGGTGGTAGGAACACAATTTGTTTTTTGTGCTAGAGGTTTAGCGATAGGAAAGCAGAAGAACATGAACGTAAGCAAAGAAAACTGTCAGAAGTGGGATTCGAACCCACGCCTCGAGGAGAGACTGCGGCCTAAACGCAGCGCCTTAGACCGCTTGGCCATCCTGACTGGTGCAGCATGGCTCAGGGTTAGACTGACGGCGTCCACAGGCTAATCTAATGTGCCCATAACTCTGCTAAGGCCTACATGCTGAAGACAAGCGGTAGAACATAAGGGATAGTAAAGAAAAACTTAGTAGCTGTCAGAAGTGGGATTTGAACCCACGCCTCCAGAGGAGACTGCGACCTTAACGCAGCGCCTTAGACCGCTCGGCCATCCTGACTGGTGAAGCTTGGCTCAGTGTTTGACTGACGGCGTCCACAGGCTAGTCTAATGTGGCCATAACTCTGCTAAGGCCTACTCTGCTAAGTCCTTCATGTTGCTAACATGAAGGTTAGTAAAGAAAAACCTAGGAGCTGTCAGAAGTGGGATTCGAACCCACGCCTCCAGAGGAGACTGCGACCTGAACGCAGCGCCTTAGACCGCTCGGCCATCCTGACTGGTGAAGCTTGGCTCAGGGTTAGACTGACGTCGCCTACAGGCTAATGTAATGTGCCCTTACCTCTGCTAAGGCCTAGATGTCAACATGCTGGGTTCATGTTGATGTTCTGTTGCTGAAGGTTACATGATGGAGAAATTGTAAAAGAAGGAGCTTTACCCTTGTTACCATTCCTTGCTACCTTCGTCAGTTCCAATGCGTTGGGAGGAAAAAACCAAGCCAGATGTCAAAAGTGCAAAGTAGTGATTTAATAAAAGGACACGCAGAAAGAGAGTGCCTTGGTGTTAACAAGAGATGGCCATTTGCTACAAAAGCACATTTCCTTTGATGCACAATTAGAAAGTGAGTGTTTCTAGAAAGTAATCTAGATGTCTTGAATGGTTTACACTGTTATATTTCCTTGGAACTTTTGAGGAAAATTCTTATTACGTTACTATGTGAGATACCGTCGCCAGCACTTGCAGGGAAGGCCCCAGCGAGATTTGAACTCGCGACCCCTGGTTTACAAGACCAGTGCTCTAACCCCTGAGCTATGGAGCCTTTTTTGGTGGTAGGAACACAATTTGTTTTTTGTGCTAGAGGTTTAGCGATAGGCAAGCAGAAGAACATGAACGTAAGCAAAGAAAACTGTCAGAAGTGGGATTCGAACCCACGCCTCGAGGAGAGACTGCGGCCTAAACGCAGCGCCTTAGACCGCTTGGCCATCCTGACTGGTGCAGCATGGCTCAGGGTTAGACTGACGGCGTCCACAGGCTAATCTAATGTGCCCATAACTCTGCTAAGGCCTACATGCTGAAGACAAGCGGTAGAACATAAGGGATAGTAAAGAAAAACTTAGTAGCTGTCAGAAATGGGATTTGAACCCACGCCTCCAGAGGAGACTGCGACCTTAACGCAGCGCCTTAGACCGCTCGGCCATCCTGACTGGTGAAGCTTGGCTCAGTGTTTGACTGACGGCGTCCACAGGCTAGTCTAATGTGGCCATAACTCTGCTAAGGCCTACTCTGCTAAGTCCTTCATGTTGCTAACATGAAGGTTAGTAAAGAAAAACCTAGGAGCTGTCAGAAGTGGGATTCGAACCCACGCCTCCAGAGGAGACTGCGACCTGAACGCAGCGCCTTAGACCGCTCGGCCATCCTGACTGGTGAAGCTTGGCTCAGGGTTAGACTGACGTCGCCTACAGGCTAATGTAATGTGCCCTTACCTCTGCTAAGGCCTAGATGTCAACATGCTGGGTTCATGTTGATGTTCTGTTGCTGAAGGTTACATGATGGAGAAATTGTAAAAGAAGGAGCTTTACCCTTGTTACCATTCCTTGCTACCTTCGTCAGTTCCAATGCGTTGGGAGGAAAAAACCAAGCCAGATGTCAAAAGTGCAAAGTAGTGATTTAATAAAAGGACACGCAGAAAGAGAGTGCCTTGGTGTTAACAAGAGATGGCCATTTGCTACAAAAGCACATTTCCTTTGATGCACAATTAGAAAGTGAGTGTTTCTAGAAAGTAATCTAGATGTCTTGAATGGTTTACACTGTTATATTTCCTTGGAACTTTTGAGGAAAATTCTTATTACGTTACTATGTGAGATACCGTCGCCAGCACTTGCAGGGAAGGCCCCAGCGAGATTTGAACTCGCGACCCCTGGTTTACAAGACCAGTGCTCTAACCCCTGAGCTATGGAGCCTTTTTTGGTGGTAGGAACACAATTTGTTTTTTGTGCTAGAGGTTTAGCGATAGGCAAGCAGAAGAACATGAACGTAAGCAAAGAAAACTGTCAGAAGTGGGATTCGAACCCACGCCTCGAGGAGAGACTGCGGCCTAAACGCAGCGCCTTAGACCGCTTGGCCATCCTGACTGGTGCAGCATGGCTCAGGGTTAGACTGACGGCGTCCACAGGCTAATCTAATGTGCCCATAACTCTGCTAAGGCCTACATGCTGAAGACAAGCGGTAGAACATAAGGGATAGTAAAGAAAAACTTAGTAGCTGTCAGAAGTGGGATTTGAACCCACGCCTCCAGAGGAGACTGCGACCTTAACGCAGCGCCTTAGACCGCTCGGCCATCCTGACTGGTGAAGCTTGGCTCAGTGTTTGACTGACGGCGTCCACAGGCTAGTCTAATGTGGCCATAACTCTGCTAAGGCCTACTCTGCTAAGTCCTTCATGTTGCTAACATGAAGGTTAGTAAAGAAAAACCTAGGAGCTGTCAGAAGTGGGATTCGAACCCACGCCTCCAGAGGAGACTGCGACCTGAACGCAGCGCCTTAGACCGCTCGGCCATCCTGACTGGTGAAGCTTGGCTCAGGGTTAGACTGACGTCGCCTACAGGCTAATGTAATGTGCCCTTACCTCTGCTAAGGCCTAGATGTCAACATGCTGGGTTCATGTTGATGTTCTGTTGCTGAAGGTTACATGATGGAGAAATTGTAAAAGAAGGAGCTTTACCCTTGTTACCATTCCTTGCTACCTTCGTCAGTTCCAATGCGTTGGGAGGAAAAAACCAAGCCAGATGTCAAAAGTGCAAAGTAGTGATTTAATAAAAGGACACGCAGAAAGAGAGTGCCTTGGTGTTAACAAGAGATGGCCATTTGCTACAAAAGCACATTTCCTTTGATGCACAATTAGAAAGTGAGTGTTTCTAGAAAGTAATCTAGATGTCTTGAATGGTTTACACTGTTATATTTCCTTGGAACTTTTGAGGAAAATTCTTATTACGTTACTATGTGAGATACCGTCGCCAGCACTTGCAGGGAAGGCCCCAGCGAGATTTGAACTCGCGACCCCTGGTTTACAAGACCAGTGCTCTAACCCCTGAGCTATGGAGCCTTTTTTGGTGGTAGGAACACAATTTGTTTTTTGTGCTAGAGGTTTAGCGATAGGCAAGCAGAAGAACATGAACGTAAGCAAAGAAAACTGTCAGAAGTGGGATTCGAACCCACGCCTCGAGGAGAGACTGCGGCCTAAACGCAGCGCCTTAGACCGCTTGGCCATCCTGACTGGTGCAGCATGGCTCAGGGTTAGACTGACGGCGTCCACAGGCTAATCTAATGTGCCCATAACTCTGCTAAGGCCTACATGCTGAAGACAAGCGGTAGAACATAAGGGATAGTAAAGAAAAACTTAGTAGCTGTCAGAAGTGGGATTTGAACCCACGCCTCCAGAGGAGACTGCGACCTTAACGCAGCGCCTTAGACCGCTCGGCCATCCTGACTGGTGAAGCTTGGCTCAGTGTTTGACTGACGGCGTCCACAGGCTAGTCTAATGTGGCCATAACTCTGCTAAGGCCTACTCTGCTAAGTCCTTCATGTTGCTAACATGAAGGTTAGTAAAGAAAAACCTAGGAGCTGTCAGAAGTGGGATTCGAACCCACGCCTCCAGAGGAGACTGCGACCTGAACGCAGCGCCTTAGACCGCTCGGCCATCCTGACTGGTGAAGCTTGGCTCAGGGTTAGACTGACGTCGCCTACAGGCTAATGTAATGTGCCCTTACCTCTGCTAAGGCCTAGATGTCAACATGCTGGGTTCATGTTGATGTTCTGTTGCTGAAGGTTACATGATGGAGAAATTGTAAAAGAAGGAGCTTTACCCTTGTTACCATTCCTTGCTACCTTCGTCAGTTCCAATGCGTTGGGAGGAAAAAACCAAGCCAGATGTCAAAAGTGCAAAGTAGTGATTTAATAAAAGGACACGCAGAAAGAGAGTGCCTTGGTGTTAACAAGAGATGGCCATTTGCTACAAAAGCACATTTCCTTTGATGCACAATTAGAAAGTGAGTGTTTCTAGAAAGTAATCTAGATGTCTTGAATGGTTTACACTGTTATATTTCCTTGGAACTTTTGAGGAAAATTCTTATTACGTTACTATGTGAGATACCGTCGCCAGCACTTGCAGGGAAGGCCCCAGCGAGATTTGAACTCGCGACCCCTGGTTTACAAGACCAGTGCTCTAACCCCTGAGCTATGGAGCCTTTTTTGGTGGTAGGAACACAATTTGTTTTTTGTGCTAGAGGTTTAGCGATAGGCAAGCAGAAGAACATGAACGTAAGCAAAGAAAACTGTCAGAAGTGGGATTCGAACCCACGCCTCGAGGAGAGACTGCGGCCTAAACGCAGCGCCTTAGACCGCTTGGCCATCCTGACTGGTGCAGCATGGCTCAGGGTTAGACTGACGGCGTCCACAGGCTAATCTAATGTGCCCATAACTCTGCTAAGGCCTACATGCTGAAGACAAGCGGTAGAACATAAGGGATAGTAAAGAAAAACTTAGTAGCTGTCAGAAGTGGGATTTGAACCCACGCCTCCAGAGGAGACTGCGACCTTAACGCAGCGCCTTAGACCGCTCGGCCATCCTGACTGGTGAAGCTTGGCTCAGTGTTTGACTGACGGCGTCCACAGGCTAGTCTAATGTGGCCATAACTCTGCTAAGGCCTACTCTGCTAAGTCCTTCATGTTGCTAACATGAAGGTTAGTAAAGAAAAACCTAGGAGCTGTCAGAAGTGGGATTCGAACCCACGCCTCCAGAGGAGACTGCGACCTGAACGCAGCGCCTTAGACCACTCGGCCATCCTGACTGGTGAAGCTTGGCTCAGGGTTAGACTGACGTCGCCTACAGGCTAATGTAATGTGCCCTTACCTCTGCTAAGGCCTAGATGTCAACATGCTGGGTTCATGTTGATGTTCTGTTGCTGAAGGTTACATGATGGAGAAATTGTAAAAGAAGGAGCTTTACCCTTGTTACCATTCCTTGCTACCTTCGTCAGTTCCAATGCGTTGGGAGGAAAAAACCAAGCCAGATGTCAAAAGTGCAAAGTAGTGATTTAATAAAAGGACACGCAGAAAGAGAGTGCCTTGGTGTTAACAAGAGATGGCCATTTGCTACAAAAGCACATTTCCTTTGATGCACAATTAGAAAGTGAGTGTTTCTAGAAAGTAATCTAGATGTCTTGAATGGTTTACACTGTTATATTTCCTTGGAACTTTTGAGGAAAATTCTTATTACGTTACTATGTGAGATACCGTCGCCAGCACTTGCAGGGAAGGCCCCAGCGAGATTTGAACTCGCGACCCCTGGTTTACAAGACCAGTGCTCTAACCCCTGAGCTATGGAGCCTTTTTTGGTGGTAGGAACACAATTTGTTTTTTGTGCTAGAGGTTTAGCGATAGGCAAGCAGAAGAACATGAACGTAAGCAAAGAAAACTGTCAGAAGTGGGATTCGAACCCACGCCTCGAGGAGAGACTGCGGCCTAAACGCAGCGCCTTAGACCGCTTGGCCATCCTGACTGGTGCAGCATGGCTCAGGGTTAGACTGACGGCGTCCACAGGCTAATCTAATGTGCCCATAACTCTGCTAAGGCCTACATGCTGAAGACAAGCGGTAGAACATAAGGGATAGTAAAGAAAAACTTAGTAGCTGTCAGAAGTGGGATTTGAACCCACGCCTCCAGAGGAGACTGCGACCTTAACGCAGCGCCTTAGACCGCTCGGCCATCCTGACTGGTGAAGCTTGGCTCAGTGTTTGACTGACGGCGTCCACAGGCTAGTCTAATGTGGCCATAACTCTGCTAAGGCCTACTCTGCTAAGTCCTTCATGTTGCTAACATGAAGGTTAGTAAAGAAAAACCTAGGAGCTGTCAGAAGTGGGATTCGAACCCACGCCTCCAGAGGAGACTGCGACCTGAACGCAGCGCCTTAGACCGCTCGGCCATCCTGACTGGTGAAGCTTGGCTCAGGGTTAGACTGACGTCGCCTACAGGCTAATGTAATGTGCCCTTACCTCTGCTAAGGCCTAGATGTCAACATGCTGGGTTCATGTTGATGTTCTGTTGCTGAAGGTTACATGATGGAGAAATTGTAAAAGAAGGAGCTTTACCCTTGTTACCATTCCTTGCTACCTTCGTCAGTTCCAATGCGTTGGGAGGAAAAAACCAAGCCAGATGTCAAAAGTGCAAAGTAGTGATTTAATAAAAGGACACGCAGAAAGAGAGTGCCTTGGTGTTAACAAGAGATGGCCATTTGCTACAAAAGCACATTTCCTTTGATGCACAATTAGAAAGTGAGTGTTTCTAGAAAGTAATCTAGATGTCTTGAATGGTTTACACTGTTATATTTCCTTGGAACTTTTGAGGAAAATTCTTATTACGTTACTATGTGAGATACCGTCGCCAGCACTTGCAGGGAAGGCCCCAGCGAGATTTGAACTCGCGACCCCTGGTTTACAAGACCAGTGCTCTAACCCCTGAGCTATGGAGCCTTTTTTGGTGGTAGGAACACAATTTGTTTTTTGTGCTAGAGGTTTAGCGATAGGCAAGCAGAAGAACATGAACGTAAGCAAAGAAAACTGTCAGAAGTGGGATTCGAACCCACGCCTCGAGGAGAGACTGCGGCCTAAACGCAGCGCCTTAGAGCGCTTGGCCATCCTGACTGGTGCAGCATGGCTCAGGGTTAGACTGACGGCGTCCACAGGCTAATCTAATGTGCCCATAACTCTGCTAAGGCCTACATGCTGAAGACAAGCGGTAGAACATAAGGGATAGTAAAGAAAAACTTAGTAGCTGTCAGAAGTGGGATTTGAACCCACGCCTCCAGAGGAGACTGCGACCTTAACGCAGCGCCTTAGACCGCTCGGCCATCCTGACTGGTGAAGCTTGGCTCAGTGTTTGACTGACGGCGTCCACAGGCTAGTCTAATGTGGCCATAACTCTGCTAAGGCCTACTCTGCTAAGTCCTTCATGTTGCTAACATGAAGGTTAGTAAAGAAAAACCTAGGAGCTGTCAGAAGTGGGATTCGAACCCACGCCTCCAGAGGAGACTGCGACCTGAACGCAGCGCCTTAGACCGCTCGGCCATCCTGACTGGTGAAGCTTGGCTCAGGGTTAGACTGACGTCGCCTACAGGCTAATGTAATGTGCCCTTACCTCTGCTAAGGCCTAGATGTCAACATGCTGGGTTCATGTTGATGTTCTGTTGCTGAAGGTTACATGATGGAGAAATTGTAAAAGAAGGAGCTTTACCCTTGTTACCATTCCTTGCTACCTTCGTCAGTTCCAATGCGTTGGGAGGAAAAAACCAAGCCAGATGTCAAAAGTGCAAAGTAGTGATTTAATAAAAGGACACGCAGAAAGAGAGTGCCTTGGTGTTAACAAGAGATGGCCATTTGCTACAAAAGCACATTTCCTTTGATGCACAATTAGAAAGTGAGTGTTTCTAGAAAGTAATCTAGATGTCTTGAATGGTTTACACTGTTATATTTCCTTGGAACTTTTGAGGAAAATTCTTATTACGTTACTATGTGAGATACCGTCGCCAACACTTGCAGGGAAGGCCCCAGCGAGATTTGAACTCGCGACCCCTGGTTTACAAGACCAGTGCTCTAACCCCTGAGCTATGGAGCCTTTTTTGGTGGTAGGAACACAATTTGTTTTTTGTGCTAGAGGTTTAGCGATAGGCAAGCAGAAGAACATGAACGTAAGCAAAGAAAACTGTCAGAAGTGGGATTCGAACCCACGCCTCGAGGAGAGACTGCGGCCTAAACGCAGCGCCTTAGACCGCTTGGCCATCCTGACTTGTGAAGCTTGGCTCAGGGTTAGACTGACGGCGTCCACAGGCTAATCTAATGTGCCCATAACTCTGCTAAGGCCTACATGCTGAAGACAAGCGGTAGAACATAAGGAATAGTAAAGAAAAACCTAGTAGCTGTCAGAAGTGGGATTTGAACCCACGCCTCCAGAGGAGACTGCGACCTTAACGCAGCGCCTTAGACCGCTCGGCCATCCTGACTGGTGAAGCTTGGCTCAGTGTTTGACTGACGGCGTCCACAGGCTAGTCTAATGTGGCCATAACTCTGCTAAGGCCTACTCTGCTAAGTCCTTCATGTTGCTAACATGAAGGTTAGTAAAGAAAAACCTAGGAGCTGTCAGAAGTGGGATTCGAACCCACGCCTCTAGAGGAGACTGCGACCTGAACGCAGCGCCTTAGACCGCTCGGCCATCCTGACTGGTGAAGCTTGGCTCAGGGTTAGACTGACGTCGCCTACAGGCTAATGTAATGTGCCCTTACCTCTGCTAAGGCCTAGATGTCAACATGCTGGGTTCATGTTGATGTTCTGTTGCTGAAGGTTACATGATGGAGAAATTGTAAAAGAAGGAGCTTTACCCTTGTTACCATTCCTTGCTACCTTCGTCAGTTCCAATGCGTTGGGAGGAAAAAACCAAGCCAGATGTCAAAAGTGCAAAGTAGTGATTTAATAAAAGGACACGCAGAAAGAGAGTGCCTTGGTGTTAACAAGAGATGGCCATTTGCTACAAAAGCACATTTCCTTTGATGCACAATTAGAAAGTGAGTGTTTCTAGAAAGTAATCTAGATGTCTTGAATGGTTTACACTGTTATATTTCCTTGGAACTTTTGAGGAAAATTCTTATTACGTTACTATGTGAGATACCGTCGCCAACACTTGCAGGGAAGGCCCCAGCGAGATTTGAACTCGCGACCCCTGGTTTACAAGACCAGTGCTCTAACCCCTGAGCTATGGAGCCTTTTTTGGTGGTAGGAACACAATTTGTTTTTTGTGCTAGAGGTTTAGCGATAGGCAAGCAGAAGAACATGAACGTAAGCAAAGAAAACTGTCAGAAGTGGGATTCGAACCCACGCCTCGAGGAGAGACTGCGGCCTAAACGCAGCGCCTTAGACCGCTTGGCCATCCTGACTGGTGAAGCTTGGCTCAGTGTTTGACTGACGGCGTCCACAGGCTAGTCTAATGTGCCCATAACTCTGCTAAGGCCTACTCTGCTAAGTCCTTCATGTTGCTAACATGAAGGTTAGTAAAGAAAAACCTAGGAGCTGTCAGAAGTGGGATTCGAACCCACGCCTCCAGAGGAGACTGCGACCTGAACGCAGCGCCTTAGACCGCTCGGCCATCCTGACTGGTGAAGCTTGGCTCAGGGTTAGACTGACGTCGCCTACAGGCTAATGTAATGTGCTCTTACCTCTGCTAAGGCCTAGATGTCAACATGCTGGGTTCATGTTGATGTTCTGTTGCTGAAGGTTACATGATGGAGAAATTGTAAAAGAAGGAGCTTTACCCTTGTTACCATTCCTTGCTACCTTCGTCAGTTCCAATGCGTTGGGAGGAAAAAACCAAGCCAGATGTCAAAAGTGCAAAGTAGTGATTTAATAAAAGGACACGCAGAAAGAGAGTGCCTTGGTGTTAACAAGAGATGGCCATTTGCTACAAAAGCACATTTCCTTTGATGCACAATTAGAAAGTGAGTGTTTCTAGAAAGTAATCTAGATGTCTTGAATGGTTTACACTGTTATATTTCCTTGGAACTTTTGAGGAAAATTCTTATTACGTTACTATGTGAGATACCGTCGCCAGCACTTGCAGGGAAGGCCCCAGCGAGATTTGAACTCGCGACCCCTGGTTTACAAGACCAGTGCTCTAACCCCTGAGCTATGGAGCCTTTTTTGGTGGTAGGAACACAATTTGTTTTTTGTGCTAGAGGTTTAGCGATAGGCAAGCAGAAGAACATGAACGTAAGCAAAGAAAACTGTCAGAAGTGGGATTCGAACCCACGCCTCGAGGAGAGACTGCGGCCTAAACGCTGCGCCTTAGACCGCTTGGCCATCCTGACTGGTGCAGCATGGCTCAGGGTTAGACTGACGGCGTCCACAGGCTAATCTAATGTGCCCATAACTCTGCTAAGGCCTACATGCTGAAGACAAGCGGTAGAACATAAGGGATAGTAAAGAAAAACTTAGTAGCTGTCAGAAGTGGGATTTGAACCCACGCCTCCAGAGGAGACTGCGACCTTAACGCAGCGCCTTAGACCGCTCGGCCATCCTGACTGGTGAAGCTTGGCTCAGTGTTTGACTGATGGCGTCCACAGGCTAGTCTAATGTGGCCATAACTCTGCTAAGGCCTACTCTGCTAAGTCCTTCATGTTGCTAACATGAAGGTTAGTAAAGAAAAACCTAGGAGCTGTCAGAAGTGGGATTCGAACCCACGCCTCCAGAGGAGACTGCGACCTGAACGCAGCGCCTTAGACCGCTCGGCCATCCTGACTGGTGAAGCTTGGCTCAGGGTTAGACTGACGTCGCCTACAGGCTAATGTAATGTGCCCTTACCTCTGCTAAGGCCTAGATGTCAACATGCTGGGTTCATGTTGATGTTCTGTTGCTGAAGGTTACATGATGGAGAAATTGTAAAAGAAGGAGCTTTACCCTTGTTACCATTCCTTGCTACCTTCGTCAGTTCCAATGCGTTGGGAGGAAAAAACCAAGCCAGATGTCAAAAGTGCAAAGTAGTGATTTAATAAAAGGACACGCAGAAAGAGAGTGCCTTGGTGTTAACAAGAGATGGCCATTTGCTACAAAAGCACATTTCCTTTGATGCACAATTAGAAAGTGAGTGTTTCTAGAAAGTAATCTAGATGTCTTGAATGGTTTACACTGTTATATTTCCTTGGAACTTTTGAGGAAAATTCTTATTACGTTACTATGTGAGATACCGTCGCCAACACTTGCAGGGAAGGCCCCAGCGAGATTTGAACTCGCGACCCCTGGTTTACAAGACCAGTGCTCTAACCCCTGAGCTATGGAGCCTTTTTTGGTGGTAGGAACACAATTTGTTTTTTGTGCTAGAGGTTTAGCGATAGGCAAGCAGAAGAACATGAACGTAAGCAAAGAAAACTGTCAGAAGTGGGATTCGAACCCACGCCTCGAGGAGAGACTGCGGCCTAAACGCTGCGCCTTAGACCGCTTGGCCATCCTGACTGGTGCAGCATGGCTCAGGGTTAGACTGACGGCGTCCACAGGCTAATCTAATGTGCCCATAACTCTGCTAAGGCCTACATGCTGAAGACAAGCGGTAGAACATAAGGGATAGTAAAGAAAAACTTAGTAGCTGTCAGAAGTGGGATTTGAACCCACGCCTCCAGAGGAGACTGCGACCTTAACGCAGCGCCTTAGACCGCTCGGCCATCCTGACTGGTGAAGCTTGGCTCAGTGTTTGACTGATGGCGTCCACAGGCTAGTCTAATGTGGCCATAACTCTGCTAAGGCCTACTCTGCTAAGTCCTTCATGTTGCTAACATGAAGGTTAGTAAAGAAAAACCTAGGAGCTGTCAGAAGTGGGATTCGAACCCACACCTCCAGAGGAGACTGCGACCTGAACGCAGCGCCTTAGACCGCTCGGCCATCCTGACTGGTGAAGCTTGGCTCAGGGTTAGACTGACGTCGCCTACAGGCTAATGTAATGTGCCCTTACCTCTGCTAAGGCCTAGATGTCAACATGCTGGGTTCATGTTGATGTTCTGTTGCTGAAGGTTACATGATGGAGAAATTGTAAAAGAAGGAGCTTTACCCTTGTTACCATTCCTTGCTACCTTCGTCAGTTCCAATGCGTTGGGAGGAAAAAACCAAGCCAGATGTCAAAAGTGCAAAGTAGTGATTTAATAAAAGGACACGCAGAAAGAGAGTGCCTTGGTGTTAACAAGAGATGGCCATTTGCTACAAAAGCACATTTCCTTTGATGCACAATTAGAAAGTGAGTGTTTCTAGAAAGTAATCTAGATGTCTTGAATGGTTTACACTGTTATATTTCCTTGGAACTTTTGAGGAAAATTCTTATTACGTTACTATGTGAGATACCGTCGCCAACACTTGCAGGGAAGGCCCCAGCGAGATTTGAACTCGCGACCCCTGGTTTACAAGACCAGTGCTCTAACCCCTGAGCTATGGAGCCTTTTTTGGTGGTAGGAACACAATTTGTTTTTTGTGCTAGAGGTTTAGCGATAGGCAAGCAGAAGAACATGAACGTAAGCAAAGAAAACTGTCAGAAGTGGGATTCGAACCCACGCCTCGAGGAGAGACTGCGGCCTAAACGCAGCGCCTTAGACCGCTTGGCCATCCTGACTTGTGAAGCTTGGCTCAGGGTTAGACTGACGGCGTCCACAGGCTAATCTAATGTGCCCATAACTCTGCTAAGGCCTACATGCTGAAGACAAGCGGTAGAACATAAGGAATAGTAAAGAAAAACCTAGTAGCTGTCAGAAGTGGGATTTGAACCCACGCCTCCAGAGGAGACTGCGACCTTAACGCAGCGCCTTAGACCGCTCGGCCATCCTGACTGGTGAAGCTTGGCTCAGTGTTTGACTGACGGCGTCCACAGGCTAGTCTAATGTGGCCATAACTCTGCTAAGGCCTACTCTACCTTCGTCAGTTCCAATGCGTTGGGAGGAAAAAACCAAGCCAGATGTCAAAAGTGCAAAGTAGTGATTTAATAAAAGGACACGCAGAAAGAGAGTGCCTTGGTGTTAACAAGAGATGGCCATTTGCTACAAAAGCACATTTCCTTTGATGCACAATTAGAAAGTGAGTGTTTCTAGAAAGTAATCTAGATGTCTTGAATGGTTTACACTGTTATATTTCCTTGGAACTTTTGAGGAAAATTCTAAGGCCTACATGCTGAAGACAAGCGGTAGAACATAAGGAATAGTAAAGAAAAACCTAGTAGCTGTCAGAAGTGGGATTTGAACCCACGCCTCCAGAGGAGACTGCGACCTTAACGCAGCGCCTTAGACCGCTCGGCCATCCTGACTGGTGAAGCTTGGCTCAGTGTTTGACTGACGGCGTCCACAGGCTAGTCTAATGTGGCCATAACTGAGCTATGGAGCCTTTTTTGGTGGTAGGAACACAATTTGTTTTTTGTGCTAGAGGTTTAGCGATAGGCAAGCAGAAGAACATGAACGTAAGCAAAGAAAACTGTCAGAAGTGGGATTTGAACCCACGCCTCCAGAGGAGACTGCGACCTTAACGCAGCGCCTTAGACCGCTCGGCCATCCTGACTGGTGAAGCTTGGCTCAGTGTTTGACTGACGGCGTCCACAGGCTAGTCTAATGTGCCCATAACTCTGCTAAGGCCTACTCTGCTAAGTCCTTCATGTTGCTAACATGAAGGTTAGTAAAGAAAAACCTAGGAGCTGTCAGAAGTGGGATTCGAACCCACGCCTCCAGAGGAGACTGCGACCTGGACGCAGCGCCTTAGACCGCTCGGCCATCCTGACTGGTGAAGCTTGGCTCAGGGTTAGACTGACGTCGCCTACAGGCTAATGTAATGTGCCCTTACCTCTGCTAAGGCCTAGATGTCAACATGCTGGGTTCATGTTGATGTTCTGTTGCTGAAGGTTACATGATGGAGAAATTGTAAAAGAAGGAGCTTTACCCTTGTTACCATTCCTTGCTACCTTCGTCAGTTCCAATGCGTTGGGAGGAAAAAACCAAGCCAGATGTCAAAAGTGCAAAGTAGTGATTTAATAAAAGGACACGCAGAAAGAGAGTGCCTTGGTGTTAACAAGAGATGGCCATTTGCTACAAAAGCACATTTCCTTTGATGCACAATTAGAAAGTGAGTGTTTCTAGAAAGTAATCTAGATGTCTTGAATGGTTTACACTGTTATATTTCCTTGGAACTTTTGAGGAAAATTCTTATTACGTTACTATGTGAGATACCGTCGCCAGCACTTGCAGGGAAGGCCCCAGCGAGATTTGAACTCGCGACCCCTGGTTTACAAGACCAGTGCTCTAACCCCTGAGCTATGGAGCCTTTTTTGGTGGTAGGAACACAATTTGTTTTTTGTGCTAGAGGTTTAGCGATAGGCAAGCAGAAGAACATGAACGTAAGCAAAGAAAACTGTCAGAAGTGGGATTCGAACCCACGCCTCGAGGAGAGACTGCGGCCTAAACGCTGCGCCTTAGACCGCTTGGCCATCCTGACTGGTGCAGCATGGCTCAGGGTTAGACTGACGGCGTCCACAGGCTAATCTAATGTGCCCATAACTCTGCTAAGGCCTACATGCTGAAGACAAGCGGTAGAACATAAGGGATAGTAAAGAAAAACTTAGTAGCTGTCAGAAGTGGGATTTGAACCCACGCCTCCAGAGGAGACTGCGACCTTAACGCAGCGCCTTAGACCGCTCGGCCATCCTGACTGGTGAAGCTTGGCTCAGTGTTTGACTGATGGCGTCCACAGGCTAGTCTAATGTGGCCATAACTCTGCTAAGGCCTACTCTGCTAAGTCCTTCATGTTGCTAACATGAAGGTTAGTAAAGAAAAACCTAGGAGCTGTCAGAAGTGGGATTCGAACCCACGCCTCCAGAGGAGACTGCGACCTGAACGCAGCGCCTTAGACCGCTCGGCCATCCTGACTGGTGAAGCTTGGCTCAGGGTTAGACTGACGTCGCCTACAGGCTAATGTAATGTGCCCTTACCTCTGCTAAGGCCTAGATGTCAACATGCTGGGTTCATGTTGATGTTCTGTTGCTGAAGGTTACATGATGGAGAAATTGTAAAAGAAGGAGCTTTACCCTTGTTACCATTCCTTGCTACCTTCGTCAGTTCCAATGCGTTGGGAGGAAAAAACCAAGCCAGATGTCAAAAGTGCAAAGTAGTGATTTAATAAAAGGACACGCAGAAAGAGAGTGCCTTGGTGTTAACAAGAGATGGCCATTTGCTACAAAAGCACATTTCCTTTGATGCACAATTAGAAAGTGAGTGTTTCTAGAAAGTAATCTAGATGTCTTGAATGGTTTACACTGTTATATTTCCTTGGAACTTTTGAGGAAAATTCTTATAACGTTACTATGTGAGATACCGTCGCCAACACTTGCAGGGAAGGCCCCAGCGAGATTTGAACTCGCGACCCCTGGTTTACAAGACCAGTGCTCTAACCCCTGAGCTATGGAGCCTTTTTTGGTGGTAGGAACACAATTTGTTTTTTGTGCTAGAGGTTTAGCGATAGGCAAGCAGAAGAACATGAACGTAAGCAAAGAAAACTGTCAGAAGTGGGATTCGAACCCACGCCTCGAGGAGAGACTGCGGCCTAAACGCTGCGCCTTAGACCGCTTGGCCATCCTGACTGGTGCAGCATGGCTCAGGGTTAGACTGACGGCGTCCACAGGCTAATCTAATGTGCCCATAACTCTGCTAAGGCCTACATGCTGAAGACAAGCGGTAGAACATAAGGGATAGTAAAGAAAAACTTAGTAGCTGTCAGAAGTGGGATTTGAACCCACGCCTCCAGAGGAGACTGCGACCTTAACGCAGCGCCTTAGACCGCTCGGCCATCCTGACTGGTGAAGCTTGGCTCAGTGTTTGACTGATGGCGTCCACAGGCTAGTCTAATGTGGCCATAACTCTGCTAAGGCCTACTCTGCTAAGTCCTTCATGTTGCTAACATGAAGGTTAGTAAAGAAAAACCTAGGAGCTGTCAGAAGTGGGATTCGAACCCACGCCTCCAGAGGAGACTGCGACCTGAACGCAGCGCCTTAGACCGCTCGGCCATCCTGACTGGTGAAGCTTGGCTCAGGGTTAGACTGACGTCGCCTACAGGCTAATGTAATGTGCCCTTACCTCTGCTAAGGCCTAGATGTCAACATGCTGGGTTCATGTTGATGTTCTGTTGCTGAAGGTTACATGATGGAGAAATTGTAAAAGAAGGAGCTTTACCCTTGTTACCATTCCTTGCTACCTTCGTCAGTTCCAATGCGTTGGGAGGAAAAAACCAAGCCAGATGTCAAAAGTGCAAAGTAGTGATTTAATAAAAGGACACGCAGAAAGAGAGTGCCTTGGTGTTAACAAGAGATGGCCATTTGCTACAAAAGCACATTTCCTTTGATGCACAATTAGAAAGTGAGTGTTTCTAGAAAGTAATCTAGATGTCTTGAATGGTTTACACTGTTATATTTCCTTGGAACTTTTGAGGAAAATTCTTATTACGTTACTATGTGAGATACCGTCGCCAACACTTGCAGGGAAGGCCCCAGCGAGATTTGAACTCGCGACCCCTGGTTTACAAGACCAGTGCTCTAACCCCTGAGCTATGGAGCCTTTTTTGGTGGTAGGAACACAATTTGTTTTTTGTGCTAGAGGTTTAGCGATAGGCAAGCAGAAGAACATGAACGTAAGCAAAGAAAACTGTCAGAAGTGGGATTCGAACCCACGCCTCGAGGAGAGACTGCGGCCTAAACGCAGCGCCTTAGACCGCTTGGCCATCCTGACTTGTGAAGCTTGGCTCAGGGTTAGACTGACGGCGTCCACAGGCTAATCTAATGTGCCCATAACTCTGCTAAGGCCTACATGCTGAAGACAAGCGGTAGAACATAAGGAATAGTAAAGAAAAACCTAGTAGCTGTCAGAAGTGGGATTTGAACCCACGCCTCCAGAGGAGACTGCGACCTTAACGCAGCGCCTTAGACCGCTCGGCCATCCTGACTGGTGAAGCTTGGCTCAGTGTTTGACTGACGGCGTCCACAGGCTAGTCTAATGTGGCCATAACTCTGCTAAGGCCTACTCTGCTAAGTCCTTCATGTTGCTAACATGAAGGTTAGTAAAGAAAAACCTAGGAGCTGTCAGAAGTGGGATTCGAACCCACGCCTCTAGAGGAGACTGCGACCTGAACGCAGCGCCTTAGACCGCTCGGCCATCCTGACTGGTGAAGCTTGGCTCAGGGTTAGACTGACGTCGCCTACAGGCTAATGTAATGTGCCCTTACCTCTGCTAAGGCCTAGATGTCAACATGCTGGGTTCATGTTGATGTTCTGTTGCTGAAGGTTACATGATGGAGAAATTGTAAAAGAAGGAGCTTTACCCTTGTTACCATTCCTTGCTACCTTCGTCAGTTCCAATGCGTTGGGAGGAAAAAACCAAGCCAGATGTCAAAAGTGCAAAGTAGTGATTTAATAAAAGGACACGCAGAAAGAGAGTGCCTTGGTGTTAACAAGAGATGGCCATTTGCTACAAAAGCACATTTCCTTTGATGCACAATTAGAAAGTGAGTGTTTCTAGAAAGTAATCTAGATGTCTTGAATGGTTTACACTGTTATATTTCCTTGGAACTTTTGAGGAAAATTCTTATTACGTTACTATGTGAGATACCGTCGCCAACACTTGCAGGGAAGGCCCCAGCGAGATTTGAACTCGCGACCCCTGGTTTACAAGACCAGTGCTCTAACCCCTGAGCTATGGAGCCTTTTTTGGTGGTAGGAACACAATTTGTTTTTTGTGCTAGAGGTTTAGCGATAGGCAAGCAGAAGAACATGAACGTAAGCAAAGAAAACTGTCAGAAGTGGGATTCGAACCCACGCCTCGAGGAGAGACTGCGGCCTAAACGCTGCGCCTTAGACCGCTTGGCCATCCTGACTGGTGCAGCATGGCTCAGGGTTAGACTGACGGCGTCCACAGGCTAATCTAATGTGCCCATAACTCTGCTAAGGCCTACATGCTGAAGACAAGCGGTAGAACATAAGGGATAGTAAAGAAAAACTTAGTAGCTGTCAGAAGTGGGATTTGAACCCACGCCTCCAGAGGAGACTGCGACCTTAACGCAGCGCCTTAGACCGCTCGGCCATCCTGACTGGTGAAGCTTGGCTCAGTGTTTGACTGATGGCGTCCACAGGCTAGTCTAATGTGGCCATAACTCTGCTAAGGCCTACTCTGCTAAGTCCTTCATGTTGCTAACATGAAGGTTAGTAAAGAAAAACCTAGGAGCTGTCAGAAGTGGGATTCGAACCCACGCCTCCAGAGGAGACTGCGACCTGAACGCAGCGCCTTAGACCGCTCGGCCATCCTGACTGGTGAAGCTTGGCTCAGGGTTAGACTGACGTCGCCTACAGGCTAATGTAATGTGCCCTTACCTCTGCTAAGGCCTAGATGTCAACATGCTGGGTTCATGTTGATGTTCTGTTGCTGAAGGTTACATGATGGAGAAATTGTAAAAGAAGGAGCTTTACCCTTGTTACCATTCCTTGCTACCTTCGTCAGTTCCAATGCGTTGGGAGGAAAAAACCAAGCCAGATGTCAAAAGTGCAAAGTAGTGATTTAATAAAAGGACACGCAGAAAGAGAGTGCCTTGGTGTTAACAAGAGATGGCCATTTGCTACAAAAGCACATTTCCTTTGATGCACAATTAGAAAGTGAGTGTTTCTAGAAAGTAATCTAGATGTCTTGAATGGTTTACACTGTTATATTTCCTTGGAACTTTTGAGGAAAATTCTTATTACGTTACTATGTGAGATACCGTCGCCAACACTTGCAGGGAAGGCCCCAGCGAGATTTGAACTCGCGACCCCTGGTTTACAAGACCAGTGCTCTAACCCCTGAGCTATGGAGCCTTTTTTGGTGGTAGGAACACAATTTGTTTTTTGTGCTAGAGGTTTAGCGATAGGCAAGCAGAAGAACATGAACGTAAGCAAAGAAAACTGTCAGAAGTGGGATTCGAACCCACGCCTCGAGGAGAGACTGCGGCCTAAACGCTGCGCCTTAGACCGCTTGGCCATCCTGACTGGTGCAGCATGGCTCAGGGTTAGACTGACGGCGTCCACAGGCTAATCTAATGTGCCCATAACTCTGCTAAGGCCTACATGCTGAAGACAAGCGGTAGAACATAAGGGATAGTAAAGAAAAACTTAGTAGCTGTCAGAAGTGGGATTTGAACCCACGCCTCCAGAGGAGACTGCGACCTTAACGCAGCGCCTTAGACCGCTCGGCCATCCTGACTGGTGAAGCTTGGCTCAGTGTTTGACTGATGGCGTCCACAGGCTAGTCTAATGTGGCCATAACTCTGCTAAGGCCTACTCTGCTAAGTCCTTCATGTTGCTAACATGAAGGTTAGTAAAGAAAAACCTAGGAGCTGTCAGAAGTGGGATTCGAACCCACGCCTCCAGAGGAGACTGCGACCTGAACGCAGCGCCTTAGACCGCTCGGCCATCCTGACTGGTGAAGCTTGGCTCAGGGTTAGACTGACGTCGCCTACAGGCTAATGTAATGTGCCCTTACCTCTGCTAAGGCCTAGATGTCAACATGCTGGGTTCATGTTGATGTTCTGTTGCTGAAGGTTACATGATGGAGAAATTGTAAAAGAAGGAGCTTTACCCTTGTTACCATTCCTTGCTACCTTCGTCAGTTCCAATGCGTTGGGAGGAAAAAACCAAGCCAGATGTCAAAAGTGCAAAGTAGTGATTTAATAAAAGGACACGCAGAAAGAGAGTGCCTTGGTGTTAACAAGAGATGGCCATTTGCTACAAAAGCACATTTCCTTTGATGCACAATTAGAAAGTGAGTGTTTCTAGAAAGTAATCTAGATGTCTTGAATGGTTTACACTGTTATATTTCCTTGGAACTTTTGAGGAAAATTCTTATTACGTTACTATGTGAGATACCGTCGCCAACACTTGCAGGGAAGGCCCCAGCGAGATTTGAACTCGCGACCCCTGGTTTACAAGACCAGTGCTCTAACCCCTGAGCTATGGAGCCTTTTTTGGTGGTAGGAACACAATTTGTTTTTTGTGCTAGAGGTTTAGCGATAGGCAAGCAGAAGAACATGAACGTAAGCAAAGAAAACTGTCAGAAGTGGGATTCGAACCCACGCCTCGAGGAGAGACTGCGGCCTAAACGCAGCGCCTTAGACCGCTTGGCCATCCTGACTTGTGAAGCTTGGCTCAGGGTTAGACTGACGGCGTCCACAGGCTAATCTAATGTGCCCATAACTCTGCTAAGGCCTACATGCTGAAGACAAGCGGTAGAACATAAGGAATAGTAAAGAAAAACCTAGTAGCTGTCAGAAGTGGGATTTGAACCCACGCCTCCAGAGGAGACTGCGACCTTAACGCAGCGCCTTAGACCGCTCGGCCATCCTGACTGGTGAAGCTTGGCTCAGTGTTTGACTGACGGCGTCCACAGGCTAGTCTAATGTGGCCATAACTCTGCTAAGGCCTACTCTGCTAAGTCCTTCATGTTGCTAACATGAAGGTTAGTAAAGAAAAACCTAGGAGCTGTCAGAAGTGGGATTCGAACCCACGCCTCTAGAGGAGACTGCGACCTGAACGCAGCGCCTTAGACCGCTCGGCCATCCTGACTGGTGAAGCTTGGCTCAGGGTTAGACTGACGTCGCCTACAGGCTAATGTAATGTGCCCTTACCTCTGCTAAGGCCTAGATGTCAACATGCTGGGTTCATGTTGATGTTCTGTTGCTGAAGGTTACATGATGGAGAAATTGTAAAAGAAGGAGCTTTACCCTTGTTACCATTCCTTGCTACCTTCGTCAGTTCCAATGCGTTGGGAGGAAAAAACCAAGCCAGATGTCAAAAGTGCAAAGTAGTGATTTAATAAAAGGACACGCAGAAAGAGAGTGCCTTGGTGTTAACAAGAGATGGCCATTTGCTACAAAAGCACATTTCCTTTGATGCACAATTAGAAAGTGAGTGTTTCTAGAAAGTAATCTAGATGTCTTGAATGGTTTACACTGTTATATTTCCTTGGAACTTTTGAGGAAAATTCTTATTACGTTACTATGTGAGATACCGTCGCCAGCACTTGCAGGGAAGGCCCCAGCGAGATTTGAACTCGCGACCCCTGGTTTACAAGACCAGTGCTCTAACCCCTGAGCTATGGAGCCTTTTTTGGTGGTAGGAACACAATTTGTTTTTTGTGCTAGAGGTTTAGCGATAGGCAAGCAGAAGAACATGAACGTAAGCAAAGAAAACTGTCAGAAGTGGGATTTGAACCCACGCCTCCAGAGGAGACTGCGACCTTAACGCAGCGCCTTAGACCGCTCGGCCATCCTGACTGGTGAAGCTTGGCTCAGTGTTTGACTGACGGCGTCCACAGGCTAGTCTAATGTGCCCATAACTCTGCTAAGGCCTACTCTGCTAAGTCCTTCATGTTGCTAACATGAAGGTTAGTAAAGAAAAACCTAGGAGCTGTCAGAAGTGGGATTCGAACCCACGCCTCCAGAGGAGACTGCGACCTGAACGCAGCGCCTTAGACCGCTCGGCCATCCTGACTGGTGAAGCTTGGCTCAGGGTTAGACTGACGTCGCCTACAGGCTAATGTAATGTGCCCTTACCTCTGCTAAGGCCTAGATGTCAACATGCTGGGTTCATGTTGATGTTCTGTTGCTGAAGGTTACATGATGGAGAAATTGTAAAAGAAGGAGCTTTACCCTTGTTACCATTCCTTGCTACCTTCGTCAGTTCCAATGCGTTGGGAGGAAAAAACCAAGCCAGATGTCAAAAGTGCAAAGTAGTGATTTAATAAAAGGACACGCAGAAAGAGAGTGCCTTGGTGTTAACAAGAGATGGCCATTTGCTACAAAAGCACATTTCCTTTGATGCACAATTAGAAAGTGAGTGTTTCTAGAAAGTAATCTAGATGTCTTGAATGGTTTACACTGTTATATTTCCTTGGAACTTTTGAGGAAAATTCTTATTACGTTACTATGTGAGATACCGTCGCCAGCACTTGCAGGGAAGGCCCCAGCGAGATTTGAACTCGCGACCCCTGGTTTACAAGACCAGTGCTCTAACCCCTGAGCTATGGAGCCTTTTTTGGTGGTAGGAACACAATTTGTTTTTTGTGCTAGAGGTTTAGCGATAGGCAAGCAGAAGAACATGAACGTAAGCAAAGAAAACTGTCAGAAGTGGGATTCGAACCCACGCCTCGAGGAGAGACTGCGGCCTAAACGCAGCGCCTTAGACCGCTTGGCCATCCTGACTGGTGCAGCTTGGCTCAGGGTTAGACTGACGGCGTCCACAGGCTAATCTAATGTGCCCATAACTCTGCTAAGGCCTACATGCTGAAGACAAGCGGTAGAACATAAGGGATAGTAAAGAAAAACTTAGTAGCTGTCAGAAGTGGGATTTGAACCCACGCCTCCAGAGGAGACTGCGACCTTAACGCAGCGCCTTAGACCGCTCAGCCATCCTGACTGGTGAAGCTTGGCTCAGTGTTTGACTGACGGCGTCCACAGGCTAGTCTAATGTGGCCATAACTCTGCTAAGGCCTACTCTGCTAAGTCCTTCATGTTGCTAACATGAAGGTTAGTAAAGAAAAACCTAGGAGCTGTCAGAAGTGGGATTCGAACCCACGCCTCCAGAGGAGACTGCGACCTGAACGCAGCGCCTTAGACCGCTCGGCCATCCTGACTGGTGAAGCTTGGCTCAGGGTTAGACTGACGTCGCCTACAGGCTAATGTAATGTGCCCTTACCTCTGCTAAGGCCTAGATGTCAACATGCTGGGTTCATGTTGATGTTCTGTTGCTGAAGGTTACATGATGGAGAAATTGTAAAAGAAGGAGCTTTACCCTTGTTACCATTCCTTGCTACCTTCGTCAGTTCCAATGCGTTGGGAGGAAAAAACCAAGCCAGATGTCAAAAGTGCAAAGTAGTGATTTAATAAAAGGACACGCAGAAAGAGAGTGCCTTGGTGTTAACAAGAGATGGCCATTTGCTACAAAAGCACATTTCCTTTGATGCACAATTAGAAAGTGAGTGTTTCTAGAAAGTAATCTAGATGTCTTGAATGGTTTACACTGTTATATTTCCTTGGAACTTTTGAGGAAAATTCTTATTACGTTACTATGTGAGATACCGTCGCCAACACTTGCAGGGAAGGCCCCAGCGAGATTTGAACTCGCGACCCCTGGTTTACAAGACCAGTGCTCTAACCCCTGAGCTATGGAGCCTTTTTTGGTGGTAGGAACACAATTTGTTTTTTGTGCTAGAGGTTTAGCGATAGGCAAGCAGAAGAACATGAACGTAAGCAAAGAAAACTGTCAGAAGTGGGATTCGAACCCACGCCTCGAGGAGAGACTGCGGCCTAAACGCAGCGCCTTAGACCGCTTGGCCATCCTGACTTGTGAAGCTTGGCTCAGGGTTAGACTGACGGCGTCCACAGGCTAATCTAATGTGCCCATAACTCTGCTAAGGCCTACATGCTGAAGACAAGCGGTAGAACATAAGGAATAGTAAAGAAAAACCTAGTAGCTGTCAGAAGTGGGATTTGAACCCACGCCTCCAGAGGAGACTGCGACCTTAACGCAGCGCCTTAGACCGCTCGGCCATCCTGACTGGTGAAGCTTGGCTCAGTGTTTGACTGACGGCGTCCACAGGCTAGTCTAATGTGCCCATAACTCTGCTAAGGCCTACTCTGCTAAGTCCTTCATGTTGCTAACATGAAGGTTAGTAAAGAAAAACCTAGGAGCTGTCAGAAGTGGGATTCGAACCCACGCCTCCAGAGGAGACTGCGACCTGAACGCAGCGCCTTAGACCGCTCGGCCATCCTGACTGGTGAAGCTTGGCTCAGGGTTAGACTGACGTCGCCTACAGGCTAATGTAATGTGCCCTTACCTCTGCTAAGGCCTAGATGTCAACATGCTGGGTTCATGTTGATGTTCTGTTGCTGAAGGTTACATGATGGAGAAATTGTAAAAGAAGGAGCTTTACCCTTGTTACCATTCCTTGCTACCTTCGTCAGTTCCAATGCGTTGGGAGGAAAAAACCAAGCCAGATGTCAAAAGTGCAAAGTAGTGATTTAATAAAAGGACACGCAGAAAGAGAGTGCCTTGGTGTTAACAAGAGATGGCCATTTGCTACAAAAGCACATTTCCTTTGATGCACAATTAGAAAGTGAGTGTTTCTAGAAAGTAATCTAGATGTCTTGAATGGTTTACACTGTTATATTTCCTTGGAACTTTTGAGGAAAATTCTTATTACGTTACTATGTGAGATACCGTCGCCAGCACTTGCAGGGAAGGCCCCAGCGAGATTTGAACTCGCGACCCCTGGTTTACAAGACCAGTGCTCTAACCCCTGAGCTATGGAGCCTTTTTTGGTGGTAGGAACACAATTTGTTTTTTGTGCTAGAGGTTTAGCGATAGGCAAGCAGAAGAACATGAACGTAAGCAAAGAAAACTGTCAGAAGTGGGATTCGAACCCACGCCTCGAGGAGAGACTGCGGCCTAAACGCAGCGCCTTAGACCGCTCGGCCATCCTGACTGGTGCAGCTTGGCTCAGGGTTAGACTGACGGCGTCCACAGGCTAATCTAATGTGCCCATAACTCTGCTAAGGCCTACATGCTGAAGACAAGCGGTAGTACAGAAGGGATAGTAAAGAAAAACTTAGTAGCTGTCAGAAGTGGGATTTGAACCCACGCCTCCAGAGGAGACTGCGACCTTAACGCAGCGCCTTAGACCGCTCGGCCATCCTGACTGGTGAAGCTTGGCTCAGTGTTTGACTGACGGCGTCCACAGGCTAGTCTAATGTGGCCATAACTCTGCTAAGGCCTACTCTGCTAAGTCCTTCATGTTGCTAACATGAAGGTTAGTAAAGAAAAACCTAGGAGCTGTCAGAAGTGGGATTCGAACCCACGCCTCCAGAGGAGACTGCGACCTGAACGCAGCGCCTTAGACCGCTCGGCCATCCTGACTGGTGAAGCTTGGCTCAGGGTTAGACTGACGTCGCCTACAGGCTAATGTAATGTGCCCTTACCTCTGCTAAGGCCTAGATGTCAACATGCTGGGTTCATGTTGATGTTCTGTTGCTGAAGGTTACATGATGGAGAAATTGTAAAAGAAGGAGCTTTACCCTTGTTACCATTCCTTGCTACCTTCGTCAGTTCCAATGCGTTGGGAGGAAAAAACCAAGCCAGATGTCAAAAGTGCAAAGTAGTGATTTAATTAAAGGACACGCAGAAAGAGAGTGCCTTGGTGTTAACAAGAGATGGCCATTTGCTACAAAAGCACATTTCCTTTGATGCACAATTAGAAAGTGAGTGTTTCTAGAAAGTAATCTAGATGTCTTGAATGGTTTACACTGTTATATTTCCTTGGAACTTTTGAGGAAAATTCTTATTACGTTACTATGTGAGATACCGTCGCCAGCACTTGCAGGGAAGGCCCCAGCGAGATTTGAACTCGCGACCCCTGGTTTACAAGACCAGTGCTCTAACCCCTGAGCTATGGAGCCTTTTTTGGTGGTAGGAACACAATTTGTTTTTTGTGCTAGAGGTTTAGCGATAGGCAAGCAGAAGAACATGAACGTAAGCAAAGAAAACTGTCAGAAGTGGGATTCGAACCCACGCCTCGAGGAGAGACTGCGGCCTAAACGCAGCGCCTTAGACCGCTTGGCCATCCTGACTTGTGAAGCTTGGCTCAGGGTTAGACTGACGGCGTCCACAGGCTAATCTAATGTGCCCATAACTCTGCTAAGGCCTACATGCTGAAGACAAGCGGTAGAACATAAGGAATAGTAAAGAAAAACCTAGTAGCTGTCAGAAGTGGGATTTGAACCCACGCCTCCAGAGGAGACTGCGACCTTAACGCAGCGCCTTAGACCGCTCGGCCATCCTGACTGCTGAAGCTTGGCTCAGTGTTTGACTGACGGCGTCCACAGGCTAGTCTAATGTGGCCATAACTCTGCTAAGGCCTACTCTGCTAAGTCCTTCATGTTGCTAACATGAAGGTTAGTAAAGAAAAACCTAGGAGCTGTCAGAAGTGGGATTCGAACCCACGCCTCTAGAGGAGACTGCGACCTGAACGCAGCGCCTTAGACCGCTCGGCCATCCTGACTGGTGAAGCTTGGCTCAGGGTTAGACTGACGTCGCCTACAGGCTAATGTAATGTGCCCTTACCTCTGCTAAGGCCTAGATGTCAACATGCTGGGTTCATGTTGATGTTCTGTTGCTGAAGGTTACATGATGGAGAAATTGTAAAAGAAGGAGCTTTACCCTTGTTACCATTCCTTGCTACCTTCGTCAGTTCCAATGCGTTGGGAGGAAAAAACCAAGCCAGATGTCAAAAGTGCAAAGTAGTGATTTAATAAAAGGACACGCAGAAAGAGAGTGCCTTGGTGTTAACAAGAGATGGCCATTTGCTACAAAAGCACATTTCCTTTGATGCACAATTAGAAAGTGAGTGTTTCTAGAAAGTAATCTAGATGTCTTGAATGGTTTACACTGTTATATTTCCTTGGAACTTTTGAGGAAAATTCTTATTACGTTACTATGTGAGATACCGTCGCCAACACTTGCAGGGAAGGCCCCAGCGAGATTTGAACTCGCGACCCCTGGTTTACAAGACCAGTGCTCTAACCCCTGAGCTATGGAGCCTTTTTTGGTGGTAGGAACACAATTTGTTTTTTGTGCTAGAGGTTTAGCGATAGGCAAGCAGAAGAACATGAACGTAAGCAAAGAAAACTGTCAGAAGTGGGATTCGAACCCACGCCTCGAGGAGAGACTGCGGCCTAAACGCAGCGCCTTAGACCGCTTGGCCATCCTGACTTGTGAAGCTTGGCTCAGGGTTAGACTGACGGCGTCCACAGGCTAATCTAATGTGCCCATAACTCTGCTAAGGCCTACATGCTGAAGACAAGCGGTAGAACATAAGGAATAGTAAAGAAAAACCTAGTAGCTGTCAGAAGTGGGATTTGAACCCACGCCTCCAGAGGAGACTGCGACCTTAACGCAGCGCCTTAGACCGCTCGGCCATCCTGACTGGTGAAGCTTGGCTCAGTGTTTGACTGACGGCGTCCACAGGCTAGTCTAATGTGGCCATAACTCTGCTAAGGCCTACTCTGCTAAGTCCTTCATGTTGCTAACATGAAGGTTAGTAAAGAAAAACCTAGGAGCTGTCAGAAGTGGGATTCGAACCCACGCCTCTAGAGGAGACTGCGACCTGAACGCAGCGCCTTAGACCGCTCGGCCATCCTGACTGGTGAAGCTTGGCTCAGGGTTAGACTGACGTCGCCTACAGGCTAATGTAATGTGCCCTTACCTCTGCTAAGGCCTAGATGTCAACATGCTGGGTTCATGTTGATGTTCTGTTGCTGAAGGTTACATGATGGAGAAATTGTAAAAGAAGGAGCTTTACCCTTGTTACCATTCCTTGCTACCTTCGTCAGTTCCAATGCGTTGGGAGGAAAAAACCAAGCCAGATGTCAAAAGTGCAAAGTAGTGATTTAATAAAAGGACACGCAGAAAGAGAGTGCCTTGGTGTTAACAAGAGATGGCCATTTGCTACAAAAGCACATTTCCTTTGATGCACAATTAGAAAGTGAGTGTTTCTAGAAAGTAATCTAGATGTCTTGAATGGTTTACACTGTTATATTTCCTTGGAACTTTTGAGGAAAATTCTTATTACGTTACTATGTGAGATACCGTCGCCAGCACTTGCAGGGAAGGCCCCAGCGAGATTTGAACTCGCGACCCCTGGTTTACAAGACCAGTGCTCTAACCCCTGAGCTATGGAGCCTTTTTTGGTGGTAGGAACACAATTTGTTTTTTGTGCTAGAGGTTTAGCGATAGGCAAGCAGAAGAACATGAACGTAAGCAAAGAAAACTGTCAGAAGTGGGATTTGAACCCACGCCTCCAGAGGAGACTGCGACCTTAACGCAGCGCCTTAGACCGCTCGGCCATCCTGACTGGTGAAGCTTGGCTCAGTGTTTGACTGACGGCGTCCACAGGCTAGTCTAATGTGCCCATAACTCTGCTAAGGCCTACTCTGCTAAGTCCTTCATGTTGCTAACATGAAGGTTAGTAAAGAAAAACCTAGGAGCTGTCAGAAGTGGGATTCGAACCCACGCCTCCAGAGGAGACTGCGACCTGAACGCAGCGCCTTAGACCGCTCGGCCATCCTGACTGGTGAAGCTTGGCTCAGGGTTAGACTGACGTCGCCTACAGGCTAATGTAATGTGCCCTTACCTCTGCTAAGGCCTAGATGTCAACATGCTGGGTTCATGTTGATGTTCTGTTGCTGAAGGTTACATGATGGAGAAATTGTAAAAGAAGGAGCTTTACCCTTGTTACCATTCCTTGCTACCTTCGTCAGTTCCAATGCGTTGGGAGGAAAAAACCAAGCCAGATGTCAAAAGTGCAAAGTAGTGATTTAATAAAAGGACACGCAGAAAGAGAGTGCCTTGGTGTTAACAAGAGATGGCCATTTGCTACAAAAGCACATTTCCTTTGATGCACAATTAGAAAGTGAGTGTTTCTAGAAAGTAATCTAGATGTCTTGAATGGTTTACACTGTTATATTTCCTTGGAACTTTTGAGGAAAATTCTTATTACGTTACTATGTGAGATACCGTCGCCAGCACTTGCAGGGAAGGCCCCAGCGAGATTTGAACTCGCGACCCCTGGTTTACAAGACCAGTGCTCTAACCCCTGAGCTATGGAGCCTTTTTTGGTGGTAGGAACACAATTTGTTTTTTGTGCTAGAGGTTTAGCGATAGGCAAGCAGAAGAACATGAACGTAAGCAAAGAAAACTGTCAGAAGTGGGATTCGAACCCACGCCTCGAGGAGAGACTGCGGCCTAAACGCAGCGCCTTAGACCGCTTGGCCATCCTGACTGGTGCAGCTTGGCTCAGGGTTAGACTGACGGCGTCCACAGGCTAATCTAATGTGCCCATAACTCTGCTAAGGCCTACATGCTGAAGACAAGCGGTAGAACATAAGGGATAGTAAAGAAAAACTTAGTAGCTGTCAGAAGTGGGATTTGAACCCACGCCTCCAGAGGAGACTGCGACCTTAACGCAGCGCCTTAGACCGCTCGGCCATCCTGACTGGTGAAGCTTGGCTCAGTGTTTGACTGATGGCGTCCACAGGCTAGTCTAATGTGGCCATAACTCTGCTAAGGCCTACTCTGCTAAGTCCTTCATGTTGCTAACATGAAGGTTAGTAAAGAAAAACCTAGGAGCTGTCAGAAGTGGGATTCGAACCCACGCCTCCAGAGGAGACTGCGACCTGAACGCAGCGCCTTAGACCGCTCGGCCATCCTGACTGGTGAAGCTTGGCTCAGGGTTAGACTGACGTCGCCTACAGGCTAATGTAATGTGCCCTTACCTCTGCTAAGGCCTAGATGTCAACATGCTGGGTTCATGTTGATGTTCTGTTGCTGAAGGTTACATGATGGAGAAATTGTAAAAGAAGGAGCTTTACCCTTGTTACCATTCCTTGCTACCTTCGTCAGTTCCAATGCGTTGGGAGGAAAAAACCAAGCCAGATGTCAAAAGTGCAAAGTAGTGATTTAATAAAAGGACACGCAGAAAGAGAGTGCCTTGGTGTTAACAAGAGATGGCCATTTGCTACAAAAGCACATTTCCTTTGATGCACAATTAGAAAGTGAGTGTTTCTAGAAAGTAATCTAGATGTCTTGAATGGTTTACACTGTTATATTTCCTTGGAACTTTTGAGGAAAATTCTTATTACGTTACTATGTGAGATACCGTCGCCAACACTTGCAGGGAAGGCCCCAGCGAGATTTGAACTCGCGACCCCTGGTTTACAAGACCAGTGCTCTAACCCCTGAGCTATGGAGCCTTTTTTGGTGGTAGGAACACAATTTGTTTTTTGTGCTAGAGGTTTAGCGATAGGCAAGCAGAAGAACATGAACGTAAGCAAAGAAAACTGTCAGAAGTGGGATTCGAACCCACGCCTCGAGGAGAGACTGCGGCCTAAACGCAGCGCCTTAGACCGCTTGGCCATCCTGACTTGTGAAGCTTGGCTCAGGGTTAGACTGACGGCGTCCACAGGCTAATCTAATGTGCCCATAACTCTGCTAAGGCCTACATGCTGAAGACAAGCGGTAGAACATAAGGAATAGTAAAGAAAAACCTAGTAGCTGTCAGAAGTGGGATTTGAACCCACGCCTCCAGAGGAGACTGCGACCTTAACGCAGCGCCTTAGACCGCTCGGCCATCCTGACTGGTGAAGCTTGGCTCAGTGTTTGACTGACGGCGTCCACAGGCTAGTCTAATGTGCCCATAACTCTGCTAAGGCCTACTCTGCTAAGTCCTTCATGTTGCTAACATGAAGGTTAGTAAAGAAAAACCTAGGAGCTGTCAGAAGTGGGATTCGAACCCACGCCTCCAGAGGAGACTGCGACCTGAACGCAGCGCCTTAGACCGCTCGGCCATCCTGACTGGTGAAGCTTGGCTCAGGGTTAGACTGACGTCGCCTACAGGCTAATGTAATGTGCCCTTACCTCTGCTAAGGCCTAGATGTCAACATGCTGGGTTCATGTTGATGTTCTGTTGCTGAAGGTTACATGATGGAGAAATTGTAAAAGAAGGAGCTTTACCCTTGTTACCATTCCTTGCTACCTTCGTCAGTTCCAATGCGTTGGGAGGAAAAAACCAAGCCAGATGTCAAAAGTGCAAAGTAGTGATTTAATAAAAGGACACGCAGAAAGAGAGTGCCTTGGTGTTAACAAGAGATGGCCATTTGCTACAAAAGCACATTTCCTTTGATGCACAATTAGAAAGTGAGTGTTTCTAGAAAGTAATCTAGATGTCTTGAATGGTTTACACTGTTATATTTCCTTGGAACTTTTGAGGAAAATTCTTATTACGTTACTATGTGAGATACCGTCGCCAGCACTTGCAGGGAAGGCCCCAGCGAGATTTGAACTCGCGACCCCTGGTTTACAAGACCAGTGCTCTAACCCCTGAGCTATGGAGCCTTTTTTGGTGGTAGGAACACAATTTGTTTTTTGTGCTAGAGGTTTAGCGATAGGCAAGCAGAAGAACATGAACGTAAGCAAAGAAAACTGTCAGAAGTGGGATTCAAACCCACGCCTCGAGGAGAGACTGCGGCCTAAACGCAGCGCCTTAGACCGCTCGGCCATCCTGACTGGTGCAGCTTGGCTCAGGGTTAGACTGACGGCGTCCACAGGCTAATCTAATGTGCCCATAACTCTGCTAAGGCCTACATGCTGAAGACAAGCGGTAGTACAGAAGGGATAGTAAAGAAAAACTTAGTAGCTGTCAGAAGTGGGATTTGAACCCACGCCTCCAGAGGAGACTGCGACCTTAACGCAGCGCCTTAGACCGCTCGGCCATCCTGACTGGTGAAGCTTGGCTCAGTGTTTGACTGACGGCGTCCACAGGCTAGTCTAATGTGGCCATAACTCTGCTAAGGCCTACTCTGCTAAGTCCTTCATGTTGCTAACATGAAGGTTAGTAAAGAAAAACCTAGGAGCTGTCAGAAGTGGGATTCGAACCCACGCCTCCAGAGGAGACTGCGACCTGAACGCAGCGCCTTAGACCGCTCGGCCATCCTGACTGGTGAAGCTTGGCTCAGGGTTAGACTGACGTCGCCTACAGGCTAATGTAATGTGCCCTTACCTCTGCTAAGGCCTAGATGTCAACATGCTGGGTTCATGTTGATGTTCTGTTGCTGAAGGTTACATGATGGAGAAATTGTAAAAGAAGGAGCTTTACCCTTGTTACCATTCCTTGCTACCTTCGTCAGTTCCAATGCGTTGGGAGGAAAAAACCAAGCCAGATGTCAAAAGTGCAAAGTAGTGATTTAATAAAAGGACACGCAGAAAGAGAGTGCCTTGGTGTTAACAAGAGATGGCCATTTGCTACAAAAGCACATTTCCTTTGATGCACAATTAGAAAGTGAGTGTTTCTAGAAAGTAATCTAGATGTCTTGAATGGTTTACACTGTTATATTTCCTTGGAACTTTTGAGGAAAATTCTTATTACGTTACTATGTGAGATACCGTCGCCAGCACTTGCAGGGAAGGCCCCAGCGAGATTTGAACTCGCGACCCCTGGTTTACAAGACCAGTGCTCTAACCCCTGAGCTATGGAGCCTTTTTTGGTGGTAGGAACACAATTTGTTTTTTGTGCTAGAGGTTTAGCGATAGGCAAGCAGAAGAACATGAACGTAAGCAAAGAAAACTGTCAGAAGTGGGATTTGAACCCACGCCTCCAGAGGAGACTGCGACCTTAACGCAGCGCCTTAGACCGCTCGGCCATCCTGACTGGTGAAGCTTGGCTCAGTGTTTGACTGACGGCGTCCACAGGCTAGTCTAATGTGCCCATAACTCTGCTAAGGCCTACTCTGCTAAGTCCTTCATGTTGCTAACATGAAGGTTAGTAAAGAAAAACCTAGGAGCTGTCAGAAGTGGGATTCGAACCCACGCCTCCAGAGGAGACTGCGACCTGAACGCAGCGCCTTAGACCGCTCGGCCATCCTGACTGGTGAAGCTTGGCTCAGGGTTAGACTGACGTCGCCTACAGGCTAATGTAATGTGCCCTTACCTCTGCTAAGGCCTAGATGTCAACATGCTGGGTTCATGTTGATGTTCTGTTGCTGAAGGTTACATGATGGAGAAATTGTAAAAGAAGGAGCTTTACCCTTGTTACCATTCCTTGCTACCTTCGTCAGTTCCAATGCGTTGGGAGGAAAAAACCAAGCCAGATGTCAAAAGTGCAAAGTAGTGATTTAATAAAAGGACACGCAGAAAGAGAGTGCCTTGGTGTTAACAAGAGATGGCCATTTGCTACAAAAGCACATTTCCTTTGATGCACAATTAGAAAGTGAGTGTTTCTAGAAAGTAATCTAGATGTCTTGAATGGTTTACACTGTTATATTTCCTTGGAACTTTTGAGGAAAATTCTTATTACGTTACTATGTGAGATACCGTCGCCAGCACTTGCAGGGAAGGCCCCAGCGAGATTTGAACTCGCGACCCCTGGTTTACAAGACCAGTGCTCTAACCCCTGAGCTATGGAGCCTTTTTTGGTGGTAGGAACACAATTTGTTTTTTGTGCTAGAGGTTTAGCGATAGGCAAGCAGAAGAACATGAACGTAAGCAAAGAAAACTGTCAGAAGTGGGATTCGAACCCACGCCTCGAGGAGAGACTGCGGCCTAAACGCAGCGCCTTAGACCGCTCGGCCATCCTGACTGGTGCAGCTTGGCTCAGGGTTAGACTGACGGCGTCCACAGGCTAATCTAATGTGCCCATAACTCTGCTAAGGCCTACATGCTGAAGACAAGCGGTAGTACAGAAGGGATAGTAAAGAAAAACTTAGTAGCTGTCAGAAGTGGGATTTGAACCCACGCCTCCAGAGGAGACTGCGACCTTAACGCAGCGCCTTAGACCGCTCGGCCATCCTGACTGGTGAAGCTTGGCTCAGTGTTTGACTGACGGCGTCCACAGGCTAGTCTAATGTGGCCATAACTCTGCTAAGGCCTACTCTGCTAAGTCCTTCATGTTGCTAACATGAAGGTTAGTAAAGAAAAACCTAGGAGCTGTCAGAAGTGGGATTCGAACCCACGCCTCCAGAGGAGACTGCGACCTGAACGCAGCGCCTTAGACCGCTCGGCCATCCTGACTGGTGAAGCTTGGCTCAGGGTTAGACTGACGTCGCCTACAGGCTAATGTAATGTGCCCTTACCTCTGCTAAGGCCTAGATGTCAACATGCTGGGTTCATGTTGATGTTCTGTTGCTGAAGGTTACATGATGGAGAAATTGTAAAAGAAGGAGCTTTACCCTTGTTACCATTCCTTGCTACCTTCGTCAGTTCCAATGCGTTGGGAGGAAAAAACCAAGCCAGATGTCAAAAGTGCAAAGTAGTGATTTAATAAAAGGACACGCAGAAAGAGAGTGCCTTGGTGTTAACAAGAGATGGCCATTTGCTACAAAAGCACATTTCCTTTGATGCACAATTAGAAAGTGAGTGTTTCTAGAAAGTAATCTAGATGTCTTGAATGGTTTACACTGTTATATTTCCTTGGAACTTTTGAGGAAAATTCTTATTACGTTACTATGTGAGATACCGTCGCCAGCACTTGCAGGGAAGGCCCCAGCGAGATTTGAACTCGCGACCCCTGGTTTACAAGACCAGTGCTCTAACCCCTGAGCTATGGAGCCTTTTTTGGTGGTAGGAACACAATTTGTTTTTTGTGCTAGAGGTTTAGCGATAGGCAAGCAGAAGAACATGAACGTAAGCAAAGAAAACTGTCAGAAGTGGGATTTGAACCCACGCCTCCAGAGGAGACTGCGACCTTAACGCAGCGCCTTAGACCGCTCGGCCATCCTGACTGGTGAAGCTTGGCTCAGTGTTTGACTGACGGCGTCCACAGGCTAGTCTAATGTGCCCATAACTCTGCTAAGGCCTACTCTGCTAAGTCCTTCATGTTGCTAACATGAAGGTTAGTAAAGAAAAACCTAGGAGCTGTCAGAAGTGGGATTCGAACCCACGCCTCCAGAGGAGACTGCGACCTGAACGCAGCGCCTTAGACCGCTCGGCCATCCTGACTGGTGAAGCTTGGCTCAGGGTTAGACTGACGTCGCCTACAGGCTAATGTAATGTGCCCTTACCTCTGCTAAGGCCTAGATGTCAACATGCTGGGTTCATGTTGATGTTCTGTTGCTGAAGGTTACATGATGGAGAAATTGTAAAAGAAGGAGCTTTACCCTTGTTACCATTCCTTGCTACCTTCGTCAGTTCCAATGCGTTGGGAGGAAAAAACCAAGCCAGATGTCAAAAGTGCAAAGTAGTGATTTAATAAAAGGACACGCAGAAAGAGAGTGCCTTGGTGTTAACAAGAGATGGCCATTTGCTACAAAAGCACATTTCCTTTGATGCACAATTAGAAAGTGAGTGTTTCTAGAAAGTAATCTAGATGTCTTGAATGGTTTACACTGTTATATTTCCTTGGAACTTTTGAGGAAAATTCTTATTACGTTACTATGTGAGATACCGTCGCCAGCACTTGCAGGGAAGGCCCCAGCGAGATTTGAACTCGCGACCCCTGGTTTACAAGACCAGTGCTCTAACCCCTGAGCTATGGAGCCTTTTTTGGTGGTAGGAACACAATTTGTTTTTTGTGCTAGAGGTTTAGCGTTAGGCAAGCAGAAGAACATGAACGTAAGCAAAGAAAACTGTCAGAAGTGGGATTCGAACCCACGCCTCGAGGAGAGACTGCGGCCTAAACGCAGCGCCTTAGACCGCTCGGCCATCCTGACTTGTGAAGCTTGGCTCAGGGTTAGACTGACGGCGTCCACAGGCTAATCTAATGTGCCCATAACTCTGCTAAGGCCTACATGCTGAAGACAAGCGGTAGAACATAAGGAATAGTAAAGAAAAACCTAGTAGCTGTCAGAAGTGGGATTTGAACCCACGCCTCCAGAGGAGACTGCGACCTTAACGCAGCGCCTTAGACCGCTTGGCCATCCTGACTGGTTAAGCTTGGCTCAGGTTTAGACTGACGGCGTGCACAGGTAAATCGAATGTGCCCATAAATCTGCTAAGGCCTACATGCTGAAGGTTACAGCGGTAGGCAAGCCATAGAACATGAAGGATCGTAAAGAAAAACCTAGTAGCTGTGAGAAGTGGGATTTGAACCCAACCTCCAGGGGAGACTGCGACCTGAACGCAGCACCTTAGACCGCTTGGCCATCCTGACTGGTGAAGCTTGGCTCAGGGTTAGACTGACGGTGTCCACAGGCTAATCTAATGTGCCCATAATTCTGCTAAGGCCTACATGCTGAAGGTTACAGCGGTAGACAAGCGGTAGAACATAAGGGATAGTAAAGAAAAACCTAGTAGCTGTCAGAAGTGGGATTTGAACCCACACCTCCAGAGGAGACTGCGACCTTAACGCAGCGCCTTAGACCGCTCGGCCATCTTGACTGGTGAAGCATGGCTCAGGGTTTGACTGACGGCGTCCACAGGGTAATCTAATTTGCCCATAAATCTGCTAAGGCCTACATGCTGAAGGTTACAGCGGTAGGCCTTAGACTTCTTTTTTTGCCTAAGGGGATTTCTGTCTTTCACCTCAACCAGGACATTGTTTTCCTGTCCATCTGAATAGGTCCAGTTGACCAAAAGAAACTTTACCTCCCAGCTAATGCTTACACAAATATCTTTTATGTATTCCCGGGTGGACTATTTTTAGGGGTGCTGTGGGTTTTCTGGCCATGATCTCTACTGTAGGTGGCTCAGGCAAACCAAGATCCAAGCTTATGGTCTTAAGGATCAGGTTTCATCCTTTCCTATCAAGGTGTACTCCACTCCACTCTGTTTCTTGGGCTTTTTGGCATCAAGCAACTGTTTACTAGATTTTCAAGGCTTCTACCTGATTTTCTGTTCACACACGCTACCAGGTGGACGCTGTGGCCTCATTGAATGCCTGTTTCATGTGTAGTGCCCTTTAGGCAGATATTTGAGATTCTTGTCTTTTCTTAGTCCTGTTAGCATTTGTTTTCTATGTCGCTCATCCTGCTTCGTTGTTCATCCCTCAGTTGGACTGCTTTTGGGCGTCCCAAAGGTAAAAGCCTCTATATCCCTTAAAAGAGAAGTGTGGGAATGTAAAAAAACAAGCATACATATACATCTAGATGGCTGCAACATTGATCCGATGCAGCTGTCCCCCCCGCTGTCTTTACACCAATAACTAAATGATCAAAGACCGCTGATTGCTCAGGTCTGCTCTGAGCACAGAGTATTGACTGTCAGTCAAAGCTCTGTCCCTTCAGCTCTCACTGGAGCACCGGACTGTGGAGGGGTTGGAGCGGCTGGCTCAAGCTTTCAGTGGTGCGCTGAGAGGGTGAGCCATCTGATGGTCAGGCGTCTGAGTGGATCCTTATAATATTGTGAAATCCCTGGGGACCTGGACCGGATCTGTGGCGTCAGCTGACAGCAGATTTTAGCCCGCTTTCTGCTGAATCTGGGTCACAGGAGTGCAGAACAAATTCTACTCCTGTGACCCACAGGAGAAGTATAGTCAAAAGAGCTTTGGATGAGAAAAAATAGAATTTTTGTACTCCCCATAACATCTTTTTATTGTGGTCTATTAAGGAACAAAGGCCCACATCTTTATGTTTGTGATCATAGTCTTAATACTGTTTTTTTTTTTTTTTCATGTTGGTAGTAGGAGAGGTTGTCCTGGGCTGGCCTTAATTTTTTATTTGCCAGTGCCCAATCATTCTGAAGAGGGCAGTATATCCCCTAGAGCAGTGAGGGTGAACCCTGGCACCCCAGATGTTTTGGAACTACATTTCCCATGATGCTCATGTACTCTGCAGTATAGTTGAGCATCATGGTAAAGGCAGTTCCAAAACATCTGGGGTGCCAAGGTTCGCCATCACTGCCCTAGAGGAAAGTTTTTGTCCCTCGATGGACTGTACGAAAAAGGATTTTATGGGGAGTACAAAAATGTAATTTCTCTTTCGTTCACAGATGGACACAGCTCCATGTCTTTAGACCCTTGGGCTTATGCTGCCCTCTCTTCAGGAGTAGTACTAGGCGTAAACAATTTTGGCTACGCCCATCAGGCTGTCCCAGGGGGTATACCATCACTTCCTGCTATAGGACTTTAGTTTTTTCTGCCTAGTCAGGAGTAAGGGACCCCCCCCCTGCTGCACCAAAGGAACAGGCACCCCCAAAGGGGGGCCCTCAGCTACATACACCCACTACTCTCCAGCCCAGCACCAGATAAGCCCCCTCACCCGAAGACACACCCGTGCCCCCCAAAAGGGGAATAAGAGGGGAGACAGGGGGCAGGTGAGGGTGACCGACGCAGGGGAACCCCTCTAGGGAGAGGGGGGAAAGCGTGAGGGGAGGAAGGACAAAGAGGGTGGCCTACTGTCCCCAGGGAGGGCCCAGGACCACCCCATAAATTCCCAGAGAAAGGAGGGGGGACACCATGGCATTAGGCGGGCACCACTTCCAGCAGCCCACCGCACCATCATAGAATGGGGGTGCTGTAACCCAAGGTACGCTGCGACTCTGATCGTGAATGTTGTCGTGACCAGGGCTATGCGACCTCACGTGGTGTTTCACTCGCCGGCCAGCCACCACCCAGTGGGGCTATGTCGTAGCCAACCTAGCGTGGAGCTAATAGTTCGGTTGCGCTCGCAGGCCAGACTGGGAAGACTGTAAGCATCTAGGATATCCATTGCGTCGCCTAGTCCAGCTGTTGATTGTAGTTCACACAGAAACAAAAATAATAAATAAAAATGAAAAAAAAATCAATTTAAAAGGAAAAAAAATGCCAGGAGAGAGCCAGGTCCAGTGGGCTGACTCTCGTCCATCCACCTCAGAGTCTGAGGAATCAGAATACAGGTGAAGGCGGGGGCGCTTCTTGCTAGGCCGCCCTTGCAGGGCCATATCAACCTTAGATACAAGTGACAAACGGGCCGCCAGGGCAGACTGAGACCGAGAGGGTCCTGCAGCTTCAAGGAGTGGGTCAGGTGGTAATACATGCTCCAGAGGCTCCAGCGGCGCCGTGCACAAAAATAAAATGTTTTTTTTTTTTTCATAAAGAACCCTAACCCCCCCGCCACCGCTAGAGCACCACAAGAATCAGCACAATCGTGGCCCTGTATATATGTATATAGCAGAGGAAGGATCGTATACCCACAGAAACTCACTACCCCAGAGTTGGAGAGCACCAAACAGTCTGCCACACTGCGATCAAAGAGGAAGAGGAAGCACCAACATTGACACTAGAGGCCCCTGCAGCACATCAACGCACTCGGACTACAAGAAAATGGCCGCTGCTATTCACAATGGGAAACTCAAAACATGGCCGCTGGACTGCACAAACATGGCCGCCAAAGCCAGTGAACACCATCCACAGCAAAATGGCGGCGCCACGCGGGACCCCACTGGACCCCAGGGACATAAGAATCCACCAGGAGGGAACCCCCCAGGGTCTGTGTCCAAACACCCTGAGTGCTCTAACAGTGAGGATGAATCCTCCGCAGCCGAGCTAGAAAAGGCGCTGGTGGAGGTCTTTATTGTGTCAGTGCTGGAAACCTTAAAGTTGGAGGACTCAGCTTATGCTGAGTCGGTGATGCTGGTGCAGTTTTGCACCCGCAAATCTTCAAAGGTGACAAAGGTGTTCTTGCCTATTATAAAGAGAATGTCACTAGTCAGTGGTTTTCCCAAAAACGCATGGTTGGAATACCTAAGTGCTTCGCTCGGAGATATCCCTTTGAGGAGTCTCTCCTGAAGAAACGAACGGTTCCACTGTAGGTGAACTCTCAGGGTTCCTGGTAAAATTAGGCCACACTTTTGCATGTGGAGATTTCTCCATCCTTTAACGATCCCGTGGACAAGAGAGCTGAGGCTCTGGCCCGTTACCTTTTCACCATGGCAGGTTCACTGTTGAGGCCGGTGCTTGCTATCACCTTGGTATCCCAGACTTTAACGGAATGGTCAAACATTTTACGCCAAGATCTGGAAGGGTGTCAACACCCTCCTGAGCTGGCGGACCAATTGATCCAGGGGTTACAGTACATTAGTGATGCCGGTAGGGTATCGGTGATGGTGGTGATTCTTAGCCGCATGATTTGGTTGAAGTACTGGTCGGCTGACCAGGCTTTTAAAAAGGTGCTGACTGATCTACGTACCTTTTGTAGGTGACCGTTTCTTTGGTGCCTCTATAGAAGAGATCATTAAGGGCCTTACGGGAGATAAGAGTACATTAATTTCGCAGGTTTCTAGGGGAAAGGAACCTTGTCGTAAACTTGGTCCTTTTTTCTCGGCTCACAAGCGGCCCCTTCGTCCATCTGGATCACAGAAAAAGGGTTTGAGAGCCACCAGTAACTTTGCGGGAGGCTCCAAGAGACCCTGGAATAGTAAATCAAAAGCGGGCACTACCGGTTCCGCAGACAAGCCTTCCTCAGCCTGAAGGGGCGCCCTCACCCACATCTGGGGTAGGGGGAAGTCTTTGCCTTTTTCTGGAACCGTGGACCTTGCTCATTCAGGACAAATGGGTCCACAAGTTTATTCAGTTTGGTTACAAGATCGAGTTTCGGTCCTTGCCTCCGGCAAGGTTCTTTCCTTCCGGCAAGGTTCTTTCCTTCCAACTTGAACTGTCTCACGATAGGCTACAGGGCTTCTATGGGAGAGTGCAGGACCTGTTAGCACAAGGAGTCATTGTGCCGGTTCCAGAGTCGGAACATTTTTAAGGTTTTTATTCAAATCTGTTTACAGTTCCCAGGAAGGAAGGCAAGGTTCGTCTGATCTTGGACCTCAAGGCTCTGAACCGCTTTGTGCAGGTTCCAAACTTTCGGATGTAGTACATCTGCACGGTAGTAGCTTTCAATCATCAAGGAGATCTTCTGGCTTCTATCAATCTCAAGGATGCTTACCTTCATATTCTAATATATGTCGGGCATCAACGTTTTCTTCATTTTGCTGTGGGCAGGGAGCACTATCAGTTGATAGCCCTTTGGTCTTGCCTCAGCTCCTAGGGTGTTCACAAAGGTTTTGGCCCCAGTGCTGGCCTTGCTAAGGCAGAAGGGGATCGCGATACTGGGTTACCTGGATGATCTGTTTCTGTGTGCAGAGTCTTCTTCGGCTCTAGAAGCTGACTTGGACATTACTGTGCGAACTCTTCATGAGTTCGGATGGACAGAAATCGGCTTTGACTCCCTTCACCAAGCTGCACTACTTGGGTCTGACGCTGAACTCAGCATCAGCCCAGGTGTTTCTTCCACAGGCGAGACTATTGAAGCTGCAGGTGCGATTCGGCTCCTGTTTGTAACGCTCCTGCGTTTCATGTATGGTGTGGATTTTCAGCTGCAGAAATATTCCACTTCAGTAGTCATGTAAGAGAGATGCTGAGATACCATTCCCAACCTCAATGACACATCATGTGTGGAAGGTCTTAATTCAGCTAGTAAATACACACACTCAACAAGCTGGTTCCTAGAGTGACTTTATGTATGTAGTAACACAGTGATGAAGATTTAAGAGACAGGTTGAGTGAAGGTGGTAGGTGACAGACACTTGAAGGTAAGACAGTAGCAGATGGATGCAGGTAGGTTTAGCAATCATGTATGGTAGCAGATGACAGAGTAGCAGGTGGACATACAAGAGAGATCAACCCAGTGCAGGAATAAGTAGCAGTAGTCTTAAGAGCTAGCAATCTAGATATGCAGATGTGATAAATAGTCTTTACTATGCAGAGCTAGATAGTGTAAGCTTAGTATAAGTTTATAGAGGGTTCCCCTGCGGGGTACTTAGCACTAATAGCAATACAGCCGAAGGTTGGTTCAGGAGGAGCGGATGATCCGGAAGTGAGATGCAGGGATCAGCGCAGCGAGGTTCCGTCAGCGAGGTATGCTTGCAAGCACGAAAGCTTCAAGCCAAGTTAGCATCCAGGTAAGGGTGTTTGAACGAACACATGTGAGTGAGAACCGGCGATTTAAATAGCCATCTAGTCCGGCACTGAGTGATGACAGCTTCAGTCTTAAAGGTGTATGCGCACCTTTCCAAAAGAGAATGGTGGGGCGCATACACTTGTGAAAAGAGTAATTTAGGGTACCAAAGGTACCGGAACATTACAATACCCCCCCCCTTAAGGCCGGCTCCTGAAGGCCTCTGGAGCTGGTTTGTCTGGGTATCTCGCATGAAAATTGCGGATTAATCTAGGGGCATGTATTTCAGAGGTGTTTAGCCAGGTGTCGTCTTGGGGCCCATAGTTCTTCCATCTAACCAAGTACTGAAGTCTTCTTCTGTAGATACGAGAATCCAGAATCTCTTTTATCTCGTATTCTTCTCCACCTTCAACTTGTACAGGAGGCGGAGGTGGAATATTAGGCCTTATTCCTTGGTCCGGAACATGGGGCTTCAGTAGCGACACATGGAAAATGGGATGGATTTTTAGGTCTATTGGCAATGTAAGCTGTACTGCAGCTTTTCCAATAAGTTTTTTGATTGGGAAAGGTCCCAAGAACAGAGGTCCAAGCTTTTTGCTAGGGATCTTCAGTCTCATATTTTTTGTTGAGAACCAAACGAGGTCCCCGATAGTGTACTGTGGAGAAGGTCTTCTGCGAAGATCATAGTACTTCTTTTGTTGACTGTGAGCGTGTGCAATGGTAGTATTTAATAAACCCAGAGAATCCTTTATTTGGGTAAGATAGTCTGAGGCTACTGGGTTGTTTGAAGGAAGGATGCGTTGTGGAAGAGTAGAGGGATGAAACCCATAGTTCAAGTAGAACGGACTCTGCTTGGTTGTATTGTGGGTTGCGTTGTTGTAGGCAAATTCTGCCAGAGGGAGAAGATCCACCCAATCATCCTGTTGGTAAGAAGTGTAACAACGTAAATACTGCTCGATGCATTGGTTGACTCTTTCAGTCTGTCCGTTGGTCTGCGGATGGTAAGGAGAAGTGAGCTTCCGCTCGATCCGTAGTATGTGACATAGTTCTTGCCAGAACTTAGAAATAAATTGGGATCCACGGTCAGACAGAAGAGTTTTTGGGATACCATGTAATCTAAAGACATGTTTCATCAGGAGTTCTGCCGTTTGTTTGGACGAAGGTAGTCTGCGAATAGCAATGAAATGTGCCATCTTTGTCAGATGGTCCACTGACATCAAGATGGTATTAAATCCTTTGGAAAGAGGCAATTCTACGATGAAGTCCAAGGACAAAACTTCCCATGGAGTTTGGGGTATTGGTAGACTGCATAGTAGACCGGATGGTCTCGTAGTGTCAATTTTGGACCTGGCACAGACATTGCATGAAGAGACGAATTTTTGTATAGATGTTTTCATGTCAGGCCACCAGAATTGCCGGGAAATCAAATTAAGAGTCTTTGTCATACCCATATGTCCTGCCATAGGCACATCATGAGATAATTCCAAGATCTTGGTGCGTAGGGTAGGTGGTATGTAAAGTTTGTCGTTGTAGTAGAGGAAGCCTTCTGCATCAGTATTTAGTTGTGGTGGGGGTGAATCCAAACTTATACCATGCAAAACCTCTTCCTTCAAGGAACGGACAACTCCAATAATGCGTTTGTGAGGTATTATAGGAACGGAAGGGATTTCAAAGTAGTTCTCTTCAGTTAGTCGTGATAGTGCATCCGCCTTTTTGTTCTTATCTGCAGGTGTGCCTTCGAGTAAATGTCGCCAATTCTCCAGAGCCAATTTTATAGCAAGCAGTTCCTTTTCACCCACGGGGTAATTTATCTCGGGACTGCTTAGGGATTTAGAAAAAAAGGCGACTGGATGAAGTGGTGAAGTGTGAGTTGGTCGTTGGGAGAGTATTGCTCCTACTGCCATGTTTGACGCATCTACCTCCAGAATGTATTGGAGGGATGGGTCTGGATGGCGTAATATGGGAGCGGAAGTAAACCTTGTCTTTAACAAGTGAAAAGCTTTATTGGCTTCTTCTGACCATTTGAATGGTTTTTTTATGCTAGTGAGCTGTGTGAGGGGTCTCACAATAGCAGAAAAGTTTTTAATGAACTTCCTGTAGAAATTTGAAAATCCCAGGAATCGCTGTAGCGCCTTGCGTGTGGTTGGTGTAGGCCAATCCTGAATGCAGGATATTTTACTCATGTCCATCTCGATTCCTGTTTTGGATATGATGTAGCCTAGAAAGAGTACCTCGTCTTTATGAAACAAGCATTTCTTCAGTTTCACATAAAGGTTATGTGCAAGCAATCACGATAGTACAAGTCTTACATGTCTTATGTGTTCAGACAGGGATCGTGAATATATAAGTATATCGTCCAGATATACCACAACACAGACATCTAGTAAGTCTTTAAAAATATCGTTTATAAATCGTTGGAAAACTGCAGGGGCGTTGCATAGCCCGAATGGCATCACAAGATATTCGAACAATCCGTATCTGGTTCTGAATGCAGTCTTCCACTCGTGTCCATCACGGATTCGAATGAGATTGTATGCTCCTTTCAGGTCCAATTTTGAAAAATAGGTAGCTCCACGCACCTGCTCAATGAGCTCAGGGATAAGCGGTAGAGGATAGCGATATTTTATTGTGATAGCATTCAATTTCCTGTAGTCGATGATAGGTCTGAGACTTGCGTCCTTATTGCGAACAAAAAAGAGTCCTGCTGCTGTGGAAGAAGTGGAAGGTCTAATAAAACCTTTTTCCAAATTCTCATCCAAATAGGTTTTGAGATGGGAAAGTTCATCCTGTGAAAGAGGATAAACATGACCGAACGGCAATTTGCTATTTGGGAGTAGATCAATGCTACAATCATAGTCTCGATGAGGAGGTAATGCTTGAGCATTTTTCTCAAGAAAAACCTCAGAAAGATCCTGATAACATAGTGGTGCAATCTCATCTGTCACCATAGACAGAATCTTCCCGGAAGACGGGAGGTTACACGTATCCTCGCAATAGCAAGAGAGGAAGGCCAAGGACCGTTCCTTCCAATCTATGGTTGGTTGGTGTGTGTGCAACCAGGGAAGTCCCAACACAATGGGAAAGTGGGGTGAAGGTATTAAATCGAAGGTAGTAGTCTCCCTATGAGACTCGTTAATAGTGACTAGAAGTGCTTGTGTCTGATCGGTGATCGGACCAGAGGATAACAGAACACCGGTAATAAGACTTACTGAGACAGGTTTAAGTTTAGAAATAATAGGAATTTTATTTGAAGCAGCAAAACATATATCAATATAATTTCCACAAGATCCTGTGTCAATCATGGCCTTAGTAGTAATCCTGTTCTGGTCCCACTGTAATGTCAAACAAACAAAAATGTAAGGGTTAGTGAATGAAGTTGTCAATCCCCCTAGGAGGACATGTGAACACTCACCCTTCTTTTTGTTGACTAGGGGACAGACATTTATCTTGTGATCCGGGGATGCACAGTACAAGCAGAGATTTTCATATCGTCTTTTGGCTTTTTCCATAGTTGATAGCGGTGAGCGTATGGTTCCTACCTCCATAGGAACGGGGTAAACGGCCGGAATCCAAGAGGAAACGGATAATGGCATTCCCATTTTCTCAGGATTTCTTTCTCGTAGTCTTCTATCTATGGTAATACTGAGTTGTATTAATGCATCCAGGGTTTTTGGTAGATCCGCTCGGGCGAGCTCGTCCTTAACGGCTTCTGATAGGCCAAGCCTAAATTGGGTTTTCAGAGATGCATCATTCCATTCTGAATCAAGGGTCCATCTCTTGAATTCCCCGACAAAGTCTTCTACAGGCCTCCTTCCTTGTTTCAAGGATCTTAATTGAAGATCGGCAGTACTCTGCCTATTGGGGTCATCATATAGGCTAGTGAGTTCTGCTAGGAACAAGGCATAGGAGTTGAGAAGCTGGTCGTTTTTCTCGAGAAGAGAGTCTGCCCAGGCTCGAGGATCGCCTGTTAGGTAAGAAATAATAGTACAAACCTTAATGTGATCAGTAAGGTAGGTACGAGGTTTTAGCAAAAAAAGTAACTCACATGCGTTTTTAAATTCGCAAAATTTTTTGCGATCGCCTGTAAATACTAAAGGGGGATTTATCTTGGGTTCAGGGGACTGAGCAGAGGTAAGTTGTGTCAGTCTAATTACCTGCTGCGACAGGGCCTGATTGTCTTCTTTTAATTCAGCAAGTGCGTGTATTAACGCAGTTACTTGCTGTTTTAATTGTGTCACCTGAGTGGTTATTTCTGCTGAATCCATTTGTGGGTTCGTTCAATCTGTAACGCTCCTGCGTTTCATGTATGGTGTGGATTTTCAGCTGCAGAAATATTCCACTTCAGTAGTCATGTAAGAGAGATGCTGAGATACCATTCCCAACCTCAATGACACATCATGTGTGGAAGGTCTTAATTCAGCTAGTAAATACACAAACTCAACAAGCTGGTTCCTAGAGTGACTTTATGTATGTAGTAACACAGTGATGAAGATTTAAGAGACAGGTTGAGTGGAGGTGGTAGGTGACAGACACTTGAAGGTAAGACAGTAGCAGATGGATGCAGGTAGGTTTAGCAATCATGTATGGTAGCAGATGACAGAGTAGCAGGTGGACATACAAGAGTGATCAACCCAGTGCAGGAATAAGTAGCAGTAGTCTTAAGAGCTAGCAATCTAGATATGCAGATGTGATAAATAGTCTTTACTATGCAGAGCTAGATAGTGTAAGCTTAGTATAAGTTTATAGAGGGTTCCCCTGCGGGGTACTTAGCACTAATAACAATACAGCCGAAGGTTGGTTCAGGAGGAGCGGATGATCCGGAAGCGGGATGCAGGGATCAGCGCAGCGAGGTTCCGTCAGCGAGGTATGCTTGCAAGCACGAAAGCTTCAAGCCAAGTTAGCATCCAGGTAAGGGTGTTTGAACGAACACATGTGAGTGAGAACCGGCGATTTAAATAGCCATCTAGTCCGGCGCTGAGTGATGACAGCTTCAGTCTTAAAGGTGTATGCGCACCTTTCCAAAAGAGAATGGTGGGGCGCATACACTTGTGAAAAAGAGTAATTTAGGGTACCAAAGGTACCAGAACATTACACCTAGACACTAAATCACACAAAAAAGTTCTTAATTTCATTTTTGATAGAGAGCCAATTATTGGAAAAATTAAAAAAAAAAAAACTTAAAAAAAAAAAAAAAATCTTTGTATTTATTGTCTGGGGGGTCTAAAAAGCGTACCTGTGAAGTTTCAGCTCTGTAGCATGTCCAGAACCAGAAAAAAAGATCATATAGGTGTAAAAGGGGTCCCATGCTCTACTGAAAAATGATCTTCCCTGCTCTACTGAAAAATGATCTTTTTTTCTGGTTCTGGACATGCTACAGAGCTGAAACTTCACAGGTACACTCTTCACAGGTACACTTTTTAGACCCCCTAGACACTAAATCACACAAAAAAGTTCTTAAAAATTGTCATTTTTGATAGAGAGACAATTATTGGAAAACGTAAAAAAAAAAAAAATGGATTTATTGTCTGGGGGGTCTAAAAAGTGTACCTGTGAAGTTTCAGCTCTGTAGCATGTCCGGAACCAGAAAAAAAATAGAATTAGGGTTAGGGCTAGGGTTAGGGTTAGGGCTAGGGTTAGGGTCAGGGCTAAGGTTAGGGTTATTTTTAGTGCTTAGGGTTAGAGGGTTAGAGTTAGAGGGGTAGGGCTACTAACTCTAACCCTAAGTATCTCACCGTAACCCTAACCCTAGCCCCTAACACTAAACCTAACCCTAACCCTCTAACCATAACCCTAACCCTCTAACCTTAACCCTAACCCTCTAAGCCTAGCCATAAAAATAACCCTAACCCTAACCCTAACCCTAGCCCTAACCCTAGCCCTAGCCCTAAGCCTAACCCTAGCCCTAACCCTAATTCGTAATTTGTTCTGGTTCCGGACATGCTACAGAGCTGAAACTTCACAGGTACACTTTTTAGACCCCCCAGATGCTAAATCCAAAGACATTTTTTATTTTTATTTTTTTTTAATTTTTCCAATCATTGGCTCTCTATCAAAAAGGACAATTTTTAATAACTTTTTTTTTGTGTGATTTAGTGTCTGGTGGGGGGGGGGGGGGTCTAAAAAGTGTGCCTGTGAAGTTTCAGCTCTGTAGCATGTCCAGAACCAGAAAAAAAATAGAATTAGGGCTTGGGTTAGGGTTAGGGTTAGGGCTAGGGTTAGGGTCAGGGCTAAGGTTAGGGTTATTTTTAGTGCTTAGGGTTAGAGGGTTAGAGTTAGAGGGGTAGGGGTAGGGCTACTAACTCTAACCCTAAGTATCTCACCGTAACCCTAACCCTAGCCCCTAACACTAAACCTAACCCTAACCCTCTAACCATAACCCTAACCCTCTAACCTTAACCCTAACCCTCTAAGCCTAGCCATAAAAATAACCCTAAACCTAACCCTAGCCCTAACCCTAGCCCTAAGCCTAACCCTAGCCCTAACCCTAATTCGTATTTTTTTCTTGTTCTGGACATGCTACAGAGCTGAAACTTCACAGGTACACGTTTTAGACCCCCCAGATGCTAAATCCAAAGAAATTTTTTATTTTTATTTTTTTTTTAATTTTTCCAATAATTGGCTCTCTAACAAAAAATTACAATTTTTAAGAACTTTTTTTTGTGTGATTCAGTGTCTGGGGATCTAAAAAGTGTACCTGTGAAGTTTCAGCTCTGTAGCATGTCCAGAACCAGAAAAAAAATTAGAATTAGGGTTAGGGCTAGGGTTAGGGTTAGGGCTAGGGTTAGGGTTATTTTTAGTGCTTAGGGTTAGACGGTTAGGGTTAGAGGCGTAGGGGTAGGGTTACTAACTCTAACCCTAAGTATCTCACCGTAACCCTAACCCTAGCCCCTAACACTAAACCTAACCCTAACCCTAACCCTTAAAGTTAGTCTGTCCTGTCCCATTTTGATCGGTTCTGGTCTGTTTGCGGTTGTTTGCGGTGCGTTAAACGGGGAGTTTGGTCTGTCACTGTGAAGCGGGCGTAACCCTTACACTACCTGATCGATACAACATCATACCTGATCGTATACACACACTGGATGTTTTAAAGCACGTTATTCCAAACAATTTAGGAATGTTAGGTGATTTATGCCCTTTATGGAATAAAACCCGACTCTGCATCAACTACGTAATTTTCCATGGGAGTTTTGCCATGGATCCCCCTCCGGCATGCCACAGTCCAGGTGTTTGTCCCCTTGAAACAACTTTTCCATTACTATTGTGGCCAGAAAGAGTCCCTGTGGGTTTTAAAATTCGCCTGCCTATTAAAGTCTATGGCGGTTCGCAATGTTCGCCGGTTCGCGAACATTCGCCGATGTTCGCGTTCGCCGTTCGCGAACGGCGAATTTTATGTTCGCGACATCACTAATGGGGAGTTGATCATAAGTTGGCCTTGAGTACTGTCATGGGTCAGGTTTGGGCTTTGGTAATTTTTTTTCCACAGGCCGTTGGCCGCCCATTCCCTGGTGCGTAACTTCTTCCAGGGGGTGCGACACTTGGTTCTTCCGGTGCGATGTCCGTCGCCAACTGGGGACCTTGGTTTGGTGCAGTCGGTTCTTCAAGACCCTCCTTTTGCGAGTATCGAGGTTATCCTCTGCCTACCTTATTACAGAAGGTGGCCTTTTTGGTTGCTGTCACTCTGCACGCAGGGTGTCGGCACTGGCAACATTTTCCTGTCATTCTCCCTATATGTTGGTTCATGGGGCCAGGTAGTACTTCGTTCAGATCCGTCCTTCCCTCCGTAGGTGGGTTCTAGTGTTCACTTGCACGAGGCCATTGTGTTGCCATCTTGTGTCCTAAGCCCCCTAATCCTTTGGAATGTGCGCTGCATATTCTGGATGGAGTTCGGGCACTCGAGGGGTACTTGGCGACTACTGAGTCTTCTTGTAGTCAGGTTCGCTCTCTGTGGTCTCAGATGGCCCAATAACAGGGCTGCCTGCGTCTGCTGTGACTATTTGCCGGTGGATCGGACAGTCGGTGGTGCAGGCTTCTTCAATTATGTCCTTTCCCTGTTTCAACGCTTTCTACTCGGGCGCCTAGTGCTTCCTGGGGTTTTTTCCATACAGGCATCTGTGCTTCAGGTTGGGAGTCAACTACCTGGTCGTTTGTTCACACCTTTACCACATTTTATAAGGTGGATGTGCTTACATCTGCAGATGCCTCTTTTCAGCCGCAAGATTTTTTGCTGGCTGCTGTTTGGAGGGCTTTTGGCCTTCCTTGAGGGTGTTTACAGTTTGTTTCAGGTGGACCTCATCTTTTGCTCTGCTGAGTCCTATGTTGCCTGGTCGGCTATGTTTGGCCTTGTGGACTTGTTCTTTTCTGCTGTTACCATCCCTGATTTTATGGCACTGCTTTGGGAATTCCCTACTGATATGAATCAGAGAGAATTATGTCCGTCAATGAACGATAGAGAAAACTGGATATTTGACTTACCTTAAAATCCTTGTCTCTTAAGTTCATTGATGAACGCAGTACCCACCCCTCTATTTTGAGTTGGGTTGGGGTTACTTTTCTGACACTGCTTTGATACAAAGCTGACATCCTATGCAGGAAGAGAGAGGGTGTACCCTCCGGGACTGCCCATAGGCGTAGCCAAAACTTTTTTCTGTCTAGTGTCCTACTCCTGTAGGGGGCAGTATTACCCTACTGATATGAATCAGAGAGAACTGTGTCCGTCAATGAACTTAAGAGAAAAGGATTTTATGGTAAGTCAAAAATCCAGTTTCTCTTACGTCCTCCGACAGTCGCCGCCCATTCACACAGTCTTCACTTATGGGTATTGACTTCATCTCCACAGGAGTTTCTAGGCATAAGTTTTGTAAAAGAACAATAAATCTACATAGTCACACCCATGGGGGCTGTCCTACCAGTCCAAAACCCCCCTGCAATAGCCATCCCAAATAAGTTTGTCTTCTGCCTAGCTTCAGGAGTGGATAGGCTTCCCTGTGCTGAGGCTACAGTCTCAGCCTTCTCTCTTTTTCTTTTATGATTTTTTTTTTCAAAAGATGTCATTTTTTCTTTACTTTGCTAGCTGTTTATTTTATCAGCACTAGTTAGTGGATCTTCGGATGAAGACGGCGTCTACGGAGCCGGGAATCGGACTGACCGTCCTGGTTCTCCAGGACAGAGGGTCAGATGGAATCCCTGCCCGCCATCGAGCGTTTCACAGGCTATGTGTTCGCCCTTGCCTCATAAACGACCCATCCCTGTCCATCAGGGATGCAGCCAGGTTAAAAACCACCGGTCCGCCATTTTAAATGTGGGCAGCATGTCTGGCTTCACTGTGGGCGCTCCTACAGCATGCTATGTAGTGTATTTTCGCGCCTTGCGGCACCATCTTGTGTGTGGCAAACGATCGTTCCGAGCACATGTCGGCGGCCATCTTGCCGAAGCCTCCCATTAGTTTCCATAGGCATCCATTTTCCCTTGGCCTGCAGCCTGGTTCAGCCTCAAGCGGTGACATCACTTCCTCCTTTCTCACAGGAGCGACTGAAGGAGCTGGTAACACTTTGTGGGGTTCTGTCCTGCTGTCTTTTTTCCTATCCTGCCTTGTGCAATCTTCCTGGTCAGTTTTATCCCTGCGGGGGCTCTGTGTATCACAGTCTTATAGCGGTGTGCTGGGGAGGGGTCTGCAGCGCACTTAAAGGGCCGGTTTAAAAAAAAAAACTTTTCTTTTCTATTATGGAATCCCAGGACAGCAAATTCCTGACAGTTTTGGTGGGGGATTCAGGGTCCACTGCATCCTCTAACCAGACTGATTTGGCTGCTATTGTGGCAACTTTGGTGTTCAAAATGGATGTGCTGATGTCTGAATGTGCTGCTAGGAAAAGGCCTAGTATTTCCTATTCTTCTGATTCTGAGTGTGACATGGTTGCTGTGGGTAGCTTGGCCCTTTTGGGGTCTCGCTCTTCTCAGGACCCGCAAGAGTCCGAGGGGGAGGCGAGGGGTTGCAGGGGTGGATGAATCCCCCCTGGGTCGCCCAAGGAATGCGCAGCTATGGATGAGTTGATCTTAGCAGTGAAGGAAACACTACATTTGGAGGATGAGCCCACTCCTCCAGGCGTTGTGTCCTCTTTTGGTACACACAGGACCCGCAAGACGGCGCAGGTTTTTCCTTGCCCCGCAGAGTTTCACCATAAGGTGAATGAGCTATGGCGTAATTTAAAACACACCTTCGTGGTGCCTAAGAAGTTTCAACTTCTCTACCCTTTTGCAGCTACTACGGCTGCGCGCTGGTGTGTGCCTCCTCAAGTGGATCACACGGTAGCCAGGTTGAACAAGTCTACCCTGCTACCCACTGAGGACTCCCGGTGTTTATGGATCCTACTGATAGGAGACTGGAGTCTCTTGCCCGTCATTCCTACATGGTGGCGGGTTCCATGCTCAAGCCTATTTTTGCCTCTGTTATGGTGGCTCAGGCTGTGGCGGATTGGACCAAGGTGCTCAAACGCACACTCGTGGCCGACTCTGCTCCTCCCACTACTGTGGAAATGGTGGAGCAGATCCATCGTGGGGTCATGTATTTGTGCGATGCGGCTCTGAATGAGGTCCCCTTGGCGATACGCCTGTCCAGTGTTGCTGTGGTTAACCGTCACTTAATCTGGATTAAATGCTGGTCGGCTGACCAAAAAACCAGGAAGACGGTGGCTGACATCCCCTATGCAGGGTCTCGCCTTTTTGGGGAATCCTTGGACGAATTGGTTAAAGGAGTCACGGGTGGTAAGAGCACTATGCTGCCCCAGAATCCTAAAGGCAAGTTTTTCCACGTTAAGCGGGGTCAGTCCTTTAAACCTACTCACGGGTCCTTTCGTGCCTTCGGGGCGCAGAACAAGGGAAAACCCTTCAAGGGCCAATGTGGCCAGAAAAAGCCCTGGTTTGGCAAACAAAAATCCGGCCAGGCCGGTGCGGCGGCTCAGTCCGCCTCTGCCTGAAGGGGCGCCCTCACCCGTTACAGGAGTGGGGGGACGTTTGCGCGGTTTCCTACAACCTTGGCTGCTCCGAATCACGGACAGGTGGGTTCAGGAAATCATTCGGTCAGGGTACAAGATCGAATTTCTTTCACGGCCGGCGAACAGATTCTTTCCCTCAAATCTTCATTTGACCCCAGGGCGGTTACAGGACCTGCATCAGGCGGTGCAGGATCTTCTTGCTCAGGGGGTGATTGTCCCGGTGCCTCATCGGGACAGGTTTCAGGGTTTCTATTCGAATCTGTTTACTGTGCCCAGAAAGGAGGGCAAAGTGCGTCTGATTCTGGACTTAAAAAATTTTGCATGGAGTCACTCCGCTCAGTGGTGGCCTCCCTGAATCTGGGAGAGTTCCTGGCCTCCATAGACCTGAAGGATGTGTATTTGCACATCCCCATTTTCGAGGGTCATTAGAGGTACCATTACCAGGATCATTACCATAGGTGTGCGCAGCCTATTGCATTAGGGTGTGCACCCCAAAGCTCAAACACATATGTGTGTGCATGTGTATATATATATATACTGACAGTGTCAGTCGGGCAGGGATTGGTGTCAGTAGGGCAGTGGATGGTGACGTGTTTTTTCATTAATTTTTTTTAATTATTTTTTAGTTTTATTTATTTCTATTACTTTTTTTTACAATATTTGTAGGGTCTAAACAGGGGGAATCTGCGCCACATAGGATGATTAGGGTGTGCCCAGGCACACCTGGCACACCCTGTGCGCACGCCTATGATCATTACCAGTTTGTGGCGTTACCTTTCGGTCTCGCTTCGGCTCCAAGGGTCCTTACCAAAGTGTTGGCGCCTGTTCTGGGCCTGTTGCGGGCACAGGGCATCGAGGTCTTGGGATATCTGGACGATCTCCTGTTAAGATCGAGTGCCAGTCAGAGCCTGCTGCGCGATCTGTCCACTATGGTCCAGATGCTTCAGGAGTTCGGTTGGACGATCAACATTCAGAAGTCGACCTTGTCGCCTTCGGTTCGTCTCCAGTATCTGGGGATGGTTCTGGACTCTGCTCAAGCAAAAGTGTTCTTGCCGGAGGACAAGCTCCGAACCCTACAGAACGAGGTCAGGTCCCTCAGGGACAACGACTCCTCCTCACTCCGGACCTGTATGCGGTCCCTGGGGTTGATGGTGTCGGCCTTCGAGGCGATACCATTTGCACAGTTTCACACACAATCTCTTCAAGCGGAGATCCTCGCCAGGTGGGACAGTCTACCTCAGTCCTTGGACCTGAGGGTGTCTCTGAGTCACCAGACCAGAATGGATCTATTGTGGTGGCTTCGGTCCCCGGCTGTGTCGGACGGGAAGTCCTTCCGGCCAATTCTGTGGATGGTGATCACCACGGATGCCAGCCTGTCGGGCTGGAGTGACGTTCTGGGCAACCTGTCTGCCCAGGGCACTTGGTCGGTGGAGGAATCCTCCCTTCCGATCAACGTTTTGGAATTGAGAGCGATCAGGCTGTGCCTGCTCCATTGGTCGGATCGTCTTCAGGGCCGTCCTGTACGGGTGCAGACAGACAATGCTACTGCGGTGGCTTACATCAACCACCAGGGGGGCACAAGGAGTTCCCGGGCGGCCCAGGAGGTGATCGGTATCCTGTCTTGGGCTGAGACTCACGTCCCGGCGATATCGGCAGTTCACATTCCGGGTGTGGAGAATTGGCAGGCCGACTATCTAAGCCGCCAGACCCTGGACCAGGGGGAATGGTCCCTTCACCCGGAGGTATTTCAGATGCTGTGTGCGAAGTGGGGATCCCTGGATGTGGATCTGTTCGCGTCTCGGCTAAACCACAAGGTGGAAAGGTTTGGGGCAAGAACGCGCGATCCTCTAGCAGACGCCTCGGATGCGCTGGTGGCGCCTTGGCGTCAATATCGACTGCTCTATGCCTTTCCTCCGATTCAATTGTTGTCCTGATTCCTTCGCAAGTTGGCCTCGGAACAATCACTGGTGATTCTGGTAGCGCCGGACTGGCCTCGCCGGTCCTGGTACGTGGACATCGTTCACCTGGCCGTAGAGCCTCCGTGGCGGCTGCCAATGCGAAAAGATCTGCTGTCCCAGGGAACGATCTTCCATCCTGCTTTACAGTCGCTGGCTTTAACGGCCTGGCTGTTGAGAGCCAGGTTCTGAGAGACAGGGGTCTCTCCTCAGAGGTCATTCCTACTTTGATCAAGGCTAGAAAAGCCTCTTCTGGTAAGATTTATTACCGAACATGGAAAGCATATTTTGCCTGGTGTGAGTCCAGGGGTTTCTCTCCTCGTGCCTATTCGGTAGCGAAGGTGTTGGCTTTCCTCCAGACTGGTGTGGACCAGCATCTTGCGTTGGCTACGATTAAGGGCCAGGTCTCTGCTCTGGCTGTTCTTTTCCAGCGCTCTGTGGCATCTAATTCCTTGATTCGCACATTTATTCAGGGTGTGCGTCACCTGGCTCCCCCTAGAAGGGAGCCCTTGCCTCCATGGGACTTGAACTTGGTTCTGTCCGTGTTGCAGCGCTCCCCTTTTGAAAACATCAGGGAACTTTCGTTGCCCATGCTATCTAAGAAGGTTGCGTTTCTGGTGGCGATCACTTCTTCTCGCAGAGTGTCAGAGTTGGCGGCGTTGTCTTGCCGCTCCCCTTACCTGATGGTTCATAGGGATAAGGTGGTCTTGCGACCTAATCCGTCCTTTTTGCCAAAGGTGGTTTCGGACTTCCACCTGAATGAGGACATTGTTTTGCCTTCGCTTTGTGTGAATCCTAAGCATTCAAAAAAGGTTGCCTTACATGCCTTGGATGTTGTCCGGGCGATCAGGGTTTACCTGTCGTTGACTGAATCCTTTCGAAAATCGGATTCTCTATTTGTCCTTCCTGAGGGACCTCGGAAGGGTATGGCTGCGTCTGCAGCAACCATTGCCAAATGGATCAGACAGACCATTGTACACGCCTATTCGTTGCGGGAACGGGTTCCTCCCTTCCATGTCAAGGCGCACTCTACCAGGTCGATGAGTACGTCCTGGGCCTATCGGCATCAGGCCTCGGTGGCCCAGGTGTGCAAGGCTGCGACTTGGTCGTCGGCGCACACTTTCTCAAAATTTTACAAAATTGATGTTCTGGCATCGGCTGATGCATCCTTTGGCCGCAAAGTTCTCTGTGTGGCTGTTCCATAGGAAACCCTGGTTTTTGTACGGGTTCCTAGCTGTTGGGGTTATTTTCCCCTTGGTTATTTGTTTTCCTGGGTTGTTGCTCATGTTGAGCCTTTGTTTTTTGATACCCAGAAGGTTACCTTCCTGTACAAGTAAGGTTCCTTTCTCTGATGTGGGTACTACGTTGCCTTTCTGGCGGTTGCGTTGCCCACCCCTCATGTCTACACTGCTTTGGGACATCCCCATAAGTGAAGACTGTGTGAATGGGCAGCGACTGTCGGAGGACGTAAGAGAAAACTGAATTTTTGTAAAATCTTACCATAAAATTCCTTTCTCTGAGTCCTCCGACAGTCGCCGCCCCGCCCCTCTTTTTGGGGTCTTTTTTATACACTTTCACTGCTTGCGACCAAACTGATTTGGGATGGCTATTGCAGGGGAGTATTGGACTGGTAGGACAGCCCCCATGGGTGTGACTATGTAGATTTATTGTTCTTTTACAAGTCTTATGCCTAGAAACTCCTGTGGAGAGGAAGTCAATACCCATGAGTGAAGACTGTGTGAATGGGCGGCGACTGTCAGAGGACTCAGAGAAAGGAATTTTACGGTAAGATTTTACAAAAATTCTGTTTTTCTCTATCGTTCATTGACGGACGCTGTCCTCTGATGCATATCAGTAGGGTGATACTGCCCCCTACAGGAGTAGGACACTAGACAGAAAAAAGTTCTGGCTATGCCTATGGGCAGTCCCTGGGGGTATACCCTCTTTCTTCCTGCATAGGATGTCAGTTTTAATCTACCTAGTCAGGAGTAAGGACCTAGTTCCTTGCTGGGATCTTTGGTCCTGGCATGAAAGTATTTTTTATGTAGATTTTTATTAGCTAGCCTTTTTCTCTGGAATTTTTTCCTGTGAGGTCTACATACAAGCAATTATGCCGGACGGGCGACGGGCTGGATGATCTAGATCCAGTGGTCACCCCAGCTGGCCAGTGCACGCGCGTAGACCTTAGCTCCGTGCTGGGTCAGTCACGACATAGTCCCACTGGACAGGGACTGGCCCTGCGAGTTAAACATCTTGCAAGGTCACACACGACAGGGTCTAGGCCTTTGTCACAGCATTCCTATTTGGCCAACAGCCCCCCACTTCGGCGGAGAGGGGTCTAGTCAGGAGATGAGGCCCGCCTGTGTTCCTTGTACGGTGAGTAAACTTCCCTGGTGTATTTTAGGGTGGACACTGGCCCCTCCCCGGGTTGGTCGGACCCTCACACTCCTGGGTTTCCTTCTGTCCTGTTGTGCAATGCCCCTCCTTCCTCCCCCCACTATGGGGACTCTTTGGGCCTACCTCAGGCTGGGACCTAGTTTGCAGGCCGCATGGGGGGTGCGCCATCCACGGCGCTTGGCCGATCGTGCGGGGGCCCTCGTGGGTTCCTCCGGGGCCTTCCTGCTGCTTGATGGTGTTAGGGGAATGGCGGGGCGATCCCCCTGTGGGTCCTGGTTGCCGTGCTCGCTGTGCGGGGCCGCCATTTTCTAGTAGCCTCGTCTGCTACTGTGACAGTGGCCATCTTGGTACACCCGTTTTCGGACATTTTGCAGTGGATTCTCTGCTGAGAATGTCAGTGGGAGTACCTGGAGGCGTTTTCTGGGGGCATATATCTCTCTCTGTGGTGGTTTTTCAGTGTGTGCCTGACCTTGGGGGGGGGGGGGGGGGGCGCTGTAGCACAATGGGACCGCTTCTTGTGGCTTCTGACATGGCCTCTCTGAACTTGTTACGCCGACCTGGTCAGGCTTGTCGCAGACGCCCCATGGAGACTTCCTCTCAGGGAGGATCTACTGTCTCAGGGGCCAATCTCCCATCCTGCTTTACAGTCGCTGGCTTTGATGGCTTGGCTGTTGAAAGCCAGGTGCTGAAGGATGGGATTGTCTGCTTCAGTGATTCCCACTCTGCTTAAAGCGAGAAAAGCGACTTTTAGGAAGTTGTACATTGCGTGGTGTGAGTCTCTTGGGACCCATTCTCTCTCCTATTCGGTGTCTCGGATCTTGGCTTTCCTTCAATGAGGAGTTGATCAAAAGTTGGCCTTGAGTACTATCAAGGGTCAGGGCTCTGCCTTGTGCTATTTTCTTCTAGAGGCCATTGGTCACCCATTCCCTGGTGCGTAACTTCATCCGGGGGGGTGCGACACTTGGTACCTCCGGTTCGACCTCCGCTACCACCTTGGGACCTTAATTTGGTGCTGTCGGTTCTCCAGAGGCCTCCCTTTGAGAGTATTCGGGAGATTCCCCTGCTTACCTTGTCTCAGAAGGTGGCCTTCTTGGTGGCTATCACTTCTGCGCACAGGGTGTCGGAACTGGCATTGTTGTCCCGTCGTTCCCCCTACCTGGTGGTTCACAGGGATTAGGTGGTACTTCGTCTGGATCCATCCTTCCTGCCGAAGGTGGTTTCCAGTTTTCCCTTAAATGAGGACATCTTGTTACCTTCTTTGTGTCCTAAGCCTACGCATCCTAAGGAATTTGCTCTGCATACCCTGGTTGTTGTTTGGGCGATCAAGGTGTATTTGCCATCTACTGAGTCTTTTCGCAAGTCTGACTCGCTCTTTGTACTCACGGATGGCCCAAAGAAAGGGCTGCCTGCGTCTGCTGCGCCTATTTCCAGATGGATCAGGCAGACTGTTGGTCCCCTATCTCAACAGGAAGGTGCAGAGGTTTGTATCAAGGTCTAGGGATCCTCTGGCAAACGCCGCAGACGCCCTGGTGGCCCCTTGGGGTGAATATCGTCTGATTTACGCTTTTCCTCCAATACAACTTCTGTCGAGACTGCTACGCAGAATCGAGGTAGAAAAGGTTCCAGTCATTCTGGTGGCACCAGGCTGGCCTCGCCGGTCTTGGTACGCAGGCCCAGTAAGGCTGGTAGCAGACGTCCCTTGGAAACTTCATCTCAGGGACGATCTTCTGTCTCAGGGACCAATCTTCCATCCTGCTTTACAGTCGCTGGCTTTAACGGCCTGGCTAGATGTAGACCAACGTTTGGGCCTGGGCACCATCAAGGGCCAGATTTCCGCATTAGCCATATTTTTCCAAATGCTGTTGGCTGCAAAGTCCTTGGTTCACACTTTTGTACAGGGAGTTCGCCACCTGGCTCCTTCGGTGCGATCCCTGGTACCTCTGTGGGATCTTAATTTGGTACTGTCGGTACTCCAAAAGCCTCCTTTTGAAAACATTTGTAAACTTCCTTTGCTCACTCTGTCGCAGAAGGTGGCCTTTTTGGTCACTATTACTTCTGCGCATAGGGTGTCGGAGTTGGCTGCGTTGTCCTGTCGGTCACCTTACCTGGTGGTTCACAGGGACAAAGTGGTGTTATGACCCTGTCAGGCATTCCTTCCTAGGGTTGTCGCCGGGTTTCATTTGAATGAAGATATTGTGTTGTCATCCTTCTGTCCTAAGCCGAAACATCCTAAAGAAATTGCTCTACATTCCCTGGATGTAGTCCGGGCAATCCGGGTGTACCTGGCGGTGACTAAGTCGATTCGGAAATCCGATTCTTTGTTTGTTCTTATGGATGGACCTCATAACGGGCAGGCTGCATCTGCTGCAACCATTTCCAGATGGATCAGGCAGATGGTGGTGCAGGCCTATTCTATTAAGGGTTAGGTTACTCCTTTTCCTGTCAAGGCACGTTTTATGAGGGGCGCTCAGTGCCTCCTTGGCCTTTCGTCATCAGGCGTCAGTGGTTCAGGTGTGCAAGGTGGCTACGTGGTTATCTGTACACACATTTAAAGTTTTATGTGTACTTCCATCTTCAGATGCTGCGCTCAGCTTCAAAGTTTTGCAGGCTGTGGTTGCAGAGGCTCCCGCCTCTTGAGGGTGTATTTTTTCTTGGTGGTGAGCTCCAGTTGTTCCTGGTTGAGCTCCTGTTTTACCTGGTTGGCTATTTTTAGCCCTGTTGGGAATTATATGTATTGCTGTGTTTTTCCCACCCCTCATGTTGATACTGCTTTAGGACATCCTAAGGGTCTAAGAGGACATGGAGCTGTGTCCGTCAGTGAACGAAAGCGAAAACTGGATTTTTGTCTTACCGTAAAGTTATTTTCTCTGAGGTTCACTGACAGACACAGCCCCCACCCCTCTGTTGGGTTGAGTTATGTATTCTTCTGACACTGCTTGTTACAAACTGAAGTCCTGTAGCAGGAAGTGCTGGTATACACTCTGGGACTGCCTCAGGGGTGTAGCCAAACTTTTTTCCGCCTAGTCCTACTCCTGGAGAGAGTGCAGCATAAGCCCAAGGGTCTAAGAAGACATGGAGCTGTGTCCGTCAGTGATCCTCAGAGAAAAGGATTTTAGGGTAAGACAAAAATCCAGGTATTACCCAATTTTTTGGTGAAATATAAAAGATGGTGTTAAGTCGAGTAAATAGATACCTAACATGTCACTCTTCAAAATTGCGCACGTTCGTGGAATGGTGGCAAACTACGGTATTTAAACATCTTCATAGGTGTATGTTTTGAAATGCCTTTACAGGTTACCAGTGGAGAGGTACACAGGAAGCCTGGTGCTGGAATTTTTGCTCTCACTCTGACATGCTCAGCAATACCTCACATTTCTGGCGTGATCGCAGTTTACGTATGTGTGCGTGATGAATGCATGCGTTCCCCTTTGACAGCAAGCACAGGAGGACTTTAAAATTAATTTCTCTTACGTCCTCTGACAGTCGCCGCCCACTCATTCAGTCTTCACCAATGGGTATTGACCTCTTATCCATAGGAGCAAGCTAGGTATAAGACTTGTTAAAAACAAAGTAATTTACATAGACACTCCTATGGGGGCTGTCCCACTGGTCCAATACCCCCCTGCTATCAGCATTCCCAACTCAGTTGTCTTCTGCCTAGTTAAGGAGTAAGATAGGCTCTCCCTGTGCTGGGGCTACAATCTCAGCCTTCTTCTGATTTATACTTTTATTTTATGCTAAGTGTTTTTTCTCTAGCACTACTAGCTTTTTGTTTGTTCCTGCGCCTAGGTAGTTGGATCTTCGGAAGACTACGGCATTTGCGGAGCTGGGAGTCGGACTGGTCATCCTGATGCTCCAGGACAGAGGGCCTTATGGAATCCCAGCCTGCCATCGAGCATTTAGCAGGCTATGCGTACGCCCTGGCCTCACAAACTACCTGTCCCTGTCCTCAGGGATGAAAGCCTGCGAGGTGGCCACCTCGCTTGGACGTCTCAACCGCGGTTCTGTGTGTTGCTAGAGTCCTGCGTTTTTGGCTGATGGCACCCCCACCACCTGGGGTGGGAGGTTTCCCGTCGATGAGAGGCGCCCACGCCGTCGGGTACGGTAAGTACATTTTGTGTGGGGCCTCTGTCTGGGGATGGCAGTCTGCTGGGTCTGTGGTATCCCCTCATGTCTGTGTGTCTGGGGCTCGCCTTCCTCCCGATCCCTGCGGGGGCTCTACCCCGTCTAGGACGCTATGTGGGGGGTTGTGGGGGTCCCTACCCTGGGTGACACTGTTGTGGTGTGTTTGGGTGCAGACATGCTTAGGCGTCCCGCTGCGGTGTAAAAAAACACGGGTCTGCCATTTTTAGTGTGGGCAGCTGCTTGGCTTCACTATGGGCACTTATGCAGCTCTCTATGTAGTGTGTTTTGGCGCCTTCGGGTTTCATCTTGCGTGTGGCAATGTGTTTCTTCTGTGCACATGTCGGCGGCCATTTTCCCGGAGCCTCCTATTACTTTCTATGGGCAACCATTTTCCCTTAGCCTGCGTCCTGTTCAGCCTCATGCGGTGTGACATCACTTCCTTTCTCATACAGAGGAGATCGTCAGCCAGTGTGGTAAAACAGTTATTGCTGTTTTGTGGGGAATATCTCTGGCTATCAGCTTTATTTCTGCCTGTGGGATCTATCAGTGTAGTCCTTAATAGCGGTGTATTGCGGTGGGATCGCCGTGCGATTTAAAGGGCCAGCGCCAAAAAGTTTCCTTTATGGAGTCCCAGGACAGCAAATTTCCCCCAGCTTTGGTGGCTAATTCAGGCTCCTCTGAATCATCTACACTAACTGCTGCCCTTGAGACTTTAGAGTCCAAGGTGGTTCTTTTGGTGGCTGAACGGGCTTCTAGGAAAAGGCCTAGGTTTTCTCACTCTTCTGATTCTGAATCTGACATGGTTGCCGTAGATAGTGTGCCCCTTGAGGGGTCTCATTCCTCCCAGTCTGAAGGGGAGGTGGAGGACGAGGAGGGGGATGATTCCCCCCCTGGGACGGCCAGAGAAAGCGCTGCTATGGCTGCGCTGATTGCTGCTGTTAAAGAGACACTACATTTAGAGGATGAGCCCAATGCTCTGAGAAAGCGGTCCTCCTTTGGGACCTGCAGATCCCAAAAAGCGGCGCAGGTGTTTCCTTGCCCCGCTGAGTTTCACGAGACAGTGAATGAACAATGGCGCAATTTGAAGCGCAATTTTTTGGTGCCAAAACGGTTTCAACTCCGTTACCCCTTTGCGTCTCCTACGGATTCGAGCTGGTCTGTGGCCCCTAAGGTGGACCACACGGTGTCCAGATTGAACAGGGTACCCACGAGGATTCTCCAGTGTTCAGGGACCCTACGGATAGGCGGTTGGAATCACTTGCCCGCCATGCCTATATGGTGGCGGGTTCCATGCTGAAACCTATTTTCGCCTCCGTCATGGTGTCTCAGGCTGTGGCAGATTGGACCAAGGTGCTTAGACGCACCCTCGTGGCTGACTCTGCCACCCCCTACTACTTTGGAGATGGTGGACCAGATTAGTCAGGCGGCTATGTACCTGTGTGACGCGGCCTTAGATGAGGCCCCTTTAGCCGCGCGCCTGTCTGGTGTCGCGGTGCTTAACCGTCGCTTGATTTGGCTGAAGAGTTGGTCGGCTGACCAGACTTCCAGGAAGACGGTGTCTGACATCCCTTATGCGGGGATTCGTCTTTTTGGGGAATCCCTGGATGAATTGGTTAAAGGGGTCACTGGCGGCAAGAGCACTCTGCTGCCCCAGAATCCTAAGGGTAAGTTTTCCCACGGTAAGTGGGGCCCTTCCTTTAAACCGAACCAGGTTTCCTTTCGTGCCTTCAAAGCACAGGACAAGGGGAAACCCTTTAAAGGCCATGGCGGCCAGAGGAAGCCTTGGGCGGGTAAGTCAAAAGCCGCCCAGGCTGGAGCGGCGGCCCAGTCCGCCTCAACCCGAAGGGACGCCCTCACCCGTTCCAGGGGTGGGGGGACGTCTGCGCGGTTTTCTCATACCTTGGCTGCTCCGGATTCCGGACAGGTGGGTTCAGGAAATCATTCGATCAGGTTACAAGATAGAATTCCTTTCGCGGCCAGCGGACAGGTTCTTTCCCTCAAATCTTCATTTGACCCCAGATCGTTTGCAAGATCTTCATCGGGCGGTTCAGGATCTCCTCGCCCAGGGGGTTATCGTCCCGGTGCTGCATCGAGACAGATTCCGGGGGTTATACTCAAATCTGTTCACTGTGCCCAGAAAGGAGGGCAAGGTGCGTCCTATTCTGGACTTGAAAGCTCTGAACCGATTTGTGCGCATTCAAAAATTCTGCATGGAATCACTCCGCTCAGTGGTAGCCTCTCTGAGCCCGGGAGATTTCCTGGCTTCCATCGACCTCAAGGATGCGTATTTACACACCCCCATATTCGAGGGTCATCAGAGGTACCTCCGTTTCGCAATCGCGGAGGACCACTATCAGTTTGTGGCGTTGCCTTTCGGTCTCGCTTCGGCTCCAAGGGTGTTTACCAAAGTACTGGCTCCTGTCTTGGCCCTGTTATGGGCGCAGGGAATTGCGATCTTGAGATATCTGGACGATCTCCTGTTAAGGTCGAGTGCCAGTCAGAGCCTGCTGCGCGATCTGTCCACGACAGTTCAGACGCTCCAGGAGTTTGGGTGGACCATCAACGTTCAGAAGTCGACCTTGTCTCCTTCGGTTCATCTCCCTTACTTGGGGATGGTCCTGGACTCCGCCCAACCAAAAGTGTTTCTACTGGAGGACAAGCTCCGGACTCTGCAGGACGAGGTCAGGTCCCTCAGGGAAAACGAGTCCTCGTCGCTCAGGACCTGTATGTGGTCCCTGGGGTTAATGGTGTCAGCCTTCGAGGCGATACCGTTTGCACAGTTTCACACACGGTCTCTCCAGGCGGAGATACTGGCCAGGTGGGACAGACTTCCTCAGTTCTTGGACCTTGAGTCGCCCGACCAGAGAGGATCTTCTGTGGTGGCTCCAGTCTCCGGCCGTAGCGGAGGGAAAGTCCTTCCGGCCGTTGTTGTGGACGGTGATTACCACGGATGCCAGCCTGTCGGGCTGGGGTGGCGTTCTGGGCACACTGTCTGCCCAGGGCACTTGGTCGGAGGAGGAATCCTCCCTACCGATAAACATCTTGGAATTGCGAGCGATCAGGCTGTGCCTGCTCCATTGGTCAGATCATCTTCGGGACCGCCCCCTCCAGGTACAGACAGACAATGCCACTGCGGTGGCCTACATCAATCACCAAGGGGGCACCAGGAGTGCCCGGGCGGCCCAGGAAGTGACCAGAATTCTTGGGCCGAGACACATGTCCCGGCGATTTCAGCAGTTCACATTCCGGGTGTGGAGAATTGGCAGGCCGATTATCTGAGCCACCAGACCCTGGACCAGGGGGAATGGTCCCTGCACCCGAAGGTGTTTCAAATGCTGTGTGCGAGATGGGGATCCCCGGATGTGGATCTGTTCGCGTCCCAGCTAAACAACAAGGTGGGAAGGTTCGTGGCAAGAACACGCAATCCTCTGGCAGACGCCTCGGATGCGCTGGTGGTGCCTTGGAATCAGTATCGTCTGATTTATGCCTTCCCCCCGATCCAGTTGTTGTCCAGGTTCCTTCGCAGGTTGGTCTCGGAACCGAAGTTGGTGATTCTGGTGGCCCCGGACTGGCCGCGCCGGTCTTGGTACGCGGACATCATGCAACTGGTGGTCGAGCCTCCCTGGCGGCTCCCGTTACGAGACGATCTGCTGTCTCAGGGGCCGATATTCCATCCTGCTTTACAGTCGCTGGCTTTAACGGCGTGGCTTTTGAAAGCCAGGTCCTGAGAGATCGAGGTCTCTCTGCAGCGGTCATTCCTACTCTACTTAAGGCTAGAAAGGCTTCGTCCAGTAAGATCTATTACCATACCCGGAAGGCTTATTTTGCCTGGTGTGAGTCCAGGGGCTTCCCTCCTCTCTCCTTTTCGGTGGCGAGGGTGCTAGCCTTCCTGCAAACTGGTGTGGACCAGCCTCTTGCGCTGACCACGATCAAAGGTCAGTTGTCGGCACTGGCCATTCTTTTCCAACGCCCTTTGGCGTCAAACTCTTTGATACGCACCTTTATTCAAGGGGTGCGTCATTTGGCTCCTCCTAGGAGGGCGCCTTTACCTCCTTGGGACCTGAACTTGGTCCTGTCCGTTTTGCAACGTCCTCCCTTTAAAAACATCAGGGAGATTCCTCTGCTTGTGCTGTCAGGAAAGGTTGCCTTTCTGGTGGCAATCACGTCTGCTCGCAGGATGTCGGAGTTGACGGCCCTGTCCTGCTGCTCCCCCTACCTGGTGGTTCATAGGGATAAGGTGGTTTTGCGACCTTACCAGTCTTTTCTTCCCAAGGTGGTTTCGGATTTTCACCTTAACGAAGATATTGTCGCTGTGTGCGAATCCTAAGCATCCTAAGGAGTTTGCTCTGCACTCCCTGGATGTGGTTCGGGCGATCAGGGTGTACCTGTTGTCTACTGAATCCATCAGGAAGTCGGATTCTCTCTTCGTCCTTCCCGACGGCCCTCGGCAGGGTATGGCTGCGTCTGCGGCGACCATTTCAAAATGGATCAGACAGGTGATTGTACAGGCCTATTCAATTAGGGAACGGGTGCCGCCCTTCCCTGTCAAGGCGCACTCTACCAGGGGAGTGAGTGCATCCTGGGCTTTCCGGCATCAGGCTTCAGTAGCCCAGGTGTGCAAGGCTGCGACCTTCTCAAAATTCTACAAACTTGATGTTTTGGCATCAGCGGATGCCTCCTTTGGCCGCAAAGTTCTGTGTGCGGCAGTGCCTTGATGGGGTCAGGCAGTTGCCTGTCCCTATCTGTTGGGGGTTGTTTTTTCTCCCCCTTTGGTTATTTGTTTCCTGGGTTGTTTGCTCCAGTTGAGCTTTTTGTACCCAGAGTCTTTTTACCTTTTCTGTTCAGATAAGGTTCCCTTCTCTGACTTGGGTGCTGCGTTGCCTTTGTGACGGTTGCGCTTCCCAGCCCTCATGTCTACACTGCTTTGGGACATCCCATTGGTGAAGACTGAATGAGTGGGCGGCGACTGTCAGAGGACTAAGAGAAAACAGAATTTTTGTAAAATCTTACCTTAAAATTCCTTTCTCTGAGTCCTCTGACAGTCACAGTCACCGCCCCCCGCCCCTCTTTTGGGGTTTTGTGGACTTTAACTGCTTGCTACCAAACTGAGTTGGGAATGCTGATAGCAGGGGGGTATTGGACCAGTGGGACAGCCCCCATAGGTGTGTCTATGTAAATGACTTTGTTTTTAACAAGTCTTATGCCTAGCTTGCTCCTATGGATAAGAGGTCAATACCCATTGGTGAAGACTGAATGAGTGGGCGGCGACTGTCAGAGGACTCAGAGAAAGGAATTTTACGGTAAGATTTTACAAAAATTTAGTTTTTCTCTTTTGTTCCTTGACAGACACCACTTCGAATCTTCATAACCATCGGGTTATACTGCCCCCTACAGGAATATGACACTAGGCAGAAAAAAAGTCTGGCTATGCTCATGGGTAGTCCCAGGGTGTATACTCCCTCTCCCTGCTATAGGCACTCAGTTTTTTTATGCGTAGTCAGGAGTAAGGACCGAGTTCCTTGCTGGGATCTTTATTCTTGGCAATTTTTCCTGTTTAGAATTTTTTTTCTCCTGGATTTTTCCTGTGTGATCTACAATCAACTGCCGGACTGGGCAACAGGCTGGATAATCTAGATCCAGTGGTCATCCCAGTCTGGTCAGCGAACGCACGCAGACCTCAGCTCCTCAGCAGGTGGGCGGTGACATAGCCCCACTGGATGGGGGCCAGCCTGCATAGTAAACTCCTCGCGAGGTGGCATAAGACCGGGTATCAGCCCGAGTCGCAGCGTTCCTCCTGGCCGACAGCCCCCCATTATGGAGAGGGGTTCCGCCTGGAGCGGTGCCCGCCTGGTTCCTGGTATGGTGAGTAGCTGTCCCCCCTCTCCCCCTGGGGGGTTTTGGGGTGGACATAAGCCCCTTCTTGGGATGGTCAGACCCCCAGGTTCCCTTTCTACCCATCAGGCACCCCCCTTGTCATCTGTCTCCACCCCCTCCACATATGTTGGGGCTGTTTGGGTGGTTTGATCCACCTCCTGGGGTAGGGGCAGGGCGCTATGCTGGCGATGGGGGCCAGGGGGGGTGCACCTCTGGCGACCGAATGATCGACTGTGTGGTGGGGTTTGTACCTGGTGGGGGCTCCTGCAGAAGTTCAGAATGTTCAGAAGTTCATAATGGAGTCCATTCGGTGGTGGCATCCCTACATCAGGGGGATTTCCTCCCCTCTATCTACATCAAGGGTGCTTATCTTCACTTTCCAATATGTGTCAGTCACCAGCGCTTCCTCTACTTTGCCGTGGGAGAGGAGCATTATCAGTTTGTGGCGTTACCCTTTGGTCTCGCCTCTGCTCCTCGGGTCTTCACAAAAGTGTTATGCCAGTACTAGCTTTGCTACACCAAAAGGGGATAGCTGTACTGGGCTACTTGGACTGTCTCTTTCTGTGAGCGGAGTCTTCTTCTGTTTTGGTGGAAAACCTGGAGATCACAATAAGAACTCTGTGGGAGTTTGGCTGGTTTCTGAATTTTTAGAAGCCTTCCCTGGTTCTCCACAAAGCTGGACTATAAGGGCCTGACTATGGACTCGGCCTTAGCCAGAGTGCTCCTTCCTCTGGACAAACTCCAGAAATTGCTGGCTGCAATTTGTCTCCTGTTGTCCAAAAGATGGTCATCCCTCCGTACTTCCTTGCGGTTGCTGGGCCTGATGGTGTCTACCTCCGAGGCGGTTCAGTTTGCAAAGTTCCATACGAGGTCCCTGCAAAGGGAGATTCTGACCATATGGGACAAGACTGCAGTCTCTTGACAATCAGATCCGGCTGAGTCGGGGAACGAAGGAGTCTCTGATATGGTGGCTTCGTTTTCCGGCACTTCGGCTGGGCAAATCCTTCCTCCCCTTGTATTGGACAGTGGTCACCACGGATCCCAACCTGTCTGGCTGGGGAGGCGTCCTCGGCAAGCATTCTGCTCAGGGGATCTGGACACTGGAAGAGTCCCGACTACTGATTAATGTCTTGGAACTCTGAGCGATCAGACCGTGTCTGGACCATTGGACAGATCGTCTTCAGGGAAGTCCAGTGCACATGCAATCGGACAATGCCACGGCCGTGGCTTGTGTCAATCATCAAGGGGGCACAAGAAGTGTCTTGGCGGCTCTGGAGGTAGCCGGCATTCTAAGGTGGGCAGAACGGTTCGCTCCAGCCCTCTCCGCCGTACACATTCCCAGGGTTACTGGCAGGCAGATTACCTCAGTCGGCAGGCATTGTTCCAAGGGGTGTGGTCTCTTCATTCTGCTTTACAGTCGCTGACTTTGATGGCTTGGCTGTTGAATGCCAGGTGCTGAAGGATAGAGGTTTATCTGCGTCTGTGATTCCTACACTGTTGAAAGCTAGAAAATCTACTTCTATAAAGATCTACCATCGTAGATCAACCCGTCTTTTGAGGTTCATCCTCGCTCCTTCTTGGTGGCTCGGATCTTGACCTTCCTTCAGCGGGGGGTTGAACAGAAATTGGCCTTGCGTACCATCAATGGCCAGGTGTCTGCTTTGGCGGTCTTCTTCCAACAACCTTTGGCCACACACTCCCTGGTGCGTACCTTTCTTCAGGGAGTCCGACATTTGGTTCCTTCAGTGCATTCTCAGTTGCCGCCTTGGGACCTCAATTTGGTGCTTTCGGTCCTCCAGAAGCCTTTCTTTGAGAATCATTGGGAGATTCCCCTGCTTACCCTGTCCCAGAAGGTGGCCTTTTTGGTGGCTATCACCTCTGCGCATGGGGTGTTGGAACTGGCGGCATTATCCTTACGTTCACCTTACCTGGTGATTCACAGAGATAAGGTGGTTCTTCGCCACTCTCCGCTATTCTGTCCAAAGGTTTTCTCTGATTTTCATTTGAATGAAGACATTGTGTTGCCTTCCCTGTGTCCCAGGCCTAAACATCTGAAGGAAATTGCCTTGCATGTCTTGGATGTGGTCCAGGCAATTAGGGTGTACCTGGCAGCTACGGAGTCTTTCAGGAAGTCAGACTCACTATTTGTGCTCACGGATCCGCCTCTCTGTGTCCATTTCCAGATGGATCAGACAAACAGTGATTCAGGCCTATTCCATCAAGGGTCAGATCCCTCCTTTCCCTGTTAAGGCGCACTCTACTAGGGCGCTTGGTGCCTCCTGGGCCTTCTGTCATCAGGCGTCAGTGACGCAGATTTGTAAGGTGGCCACCTGGTCGTCAGTGTACACTTTTACAAACTTTTTTTAAAGTGGATGTGTTGGCATCTGCGGATGCTTCTTTTGGCTGCAAGGTTTTGCAGGCTGCTGTTGACAGGACCTGATCCTCTTTGAGGGTGTATTGTTTTTTCAGGTGGGCTCCAGTTGTTTTGGTTGAGCTACTGTTGCCTGCTTGGCTACTGTTTAGCCTCGGGAATTTTTTTTCTGTTCCCACCCCTCATGTTTAACACTGGTTTGGGACATCCCAACGGATATGAATATCTGAAGCTGTGTCAGTCAATGAACGATGGAGAAAATGGGATTTTTGACTTACTGTAAATTCCATTTCTCTGATGTTTTTTGATGGACACAGCACCCACCCCTCTGTGGAGTTGTAATTCTTCTGACACTGCTTGTAACTAAACTTAGTGCCTATAGCAGAGAGAGGGAGTATATATAGTAGACTGCCCATTGGTATAGTCAGACTTTTTTTCTGCCTAGTGTCGTACTCCTGTAGGGGGCAGTATAACCCAACGGTTATGAAGATCTGAAGCTGTGTCCGTCAATGAGCATCAGACATGGTAAGTCAAAAATCCCATTTTTATTTCTTTTTACACTGTTTCTTTAAAAAAATGTTGATCACTTTTATTGCTGTCATAAGGAATGTAAAAATCCCTTGTGAGAGCAATAAGCGGTGGCAGGTACCCCTTATGGAGAGACCTTGGGTCTATTAGACTCCAGATCTTACCTCTGCCCTTAAAAGCATCTGATCACACCAAGTATTTATACTGTATATGTATGTATACAATTTTTTTAAAACTTTTTTTTCTTTTTACACTTTTTTCTTAATGCTGTTCTAGATCTTGTCAGTGGAGACCTGATATAACCCCCCCCCCCCTCCCCAATGCAGCTGTGCAGCAACAGATCACTTCTAATAGCGATCTGCTGGTTGCAGTCAGCCAGCAATAGATCACCATTGTAATGATCTATTGCAGCATGGAAAAGCAGGACAGAGTTGTCGCAGCCTTTGTACTAAGAGCAAGTGCTATGAGGTCACCACACTCCTGATGTAAAGAATATGTGGAAGCATTGTGTTTACATTCATCTGTTATCGAGTGCCATGTAGCAAGATCTGAAGTCCAGGAGCGGATTGATTCAGCTCCTGGGCTTAGTGCTGCACATCAGCTGTCACTCCAGCATAAACGGCCTGCAGGAGCCGCTGAATCCCAGTGCTGTTTTAGGCTGGGTTCACACAAGCTGCAGCCGCCGCTCACAGCAGGGGGTCCGGTGCATCCCTGTTCACCAATTCAGCTGCGCATCAGGTCCATATTTTTACCCTAATTTGCACCTGATTCAGACCAAAGATGCACAGGACCCTTTCCAGATGCAGGCCGCGGCCAACCTGGGGGTGTGTGAACTGTATCTGAATTCTTCTGTCATGTGAATTGGATGCAGGAAAACCTGCATTCAATTTGCATAAGGGTGAACCCAGCTTTAAAATGGCAATGGGACAATGAGCCCAAACTTTGTTCTTTTATATTTTGCATAGAGTAGTGAAGGGTGTCTTGGTGACTACACTATAACACTGTAACTAAAAGCAAGGTAAAATCCAAAACTTATAGTTGTCACTGGAATACTACAATAATTTTATACCACAGAGATTGCTTTTTAGCTGGATTATTAAAAAGTATTTTGCAGCTATCTCCACCTTCTGGGACCAAACTCTTGCTTTTGTCTACGGCATTACTCAGGTATCTATCCCTAAGGACCCCTTCCTCTTGCTCTTTGGCTATTGGGACTCTCAGGTCTTATCCAGGCCTCCGGAAGCTACATTTCTTCATAAAGACTGGATTCTAGTGTGCCTATTGACGGTTAGGAGATGTATTCTGCAGAATTGGATCTCCCCTCCGTGTCCAAAAATCTCTCAACTTAAGCAAGCCCTGTTGCTACTTCTCTATAATGAAAGACTTGGTGTGGACCCTGGCAATGTGAACGCGCTTGCTCATTTCAAGACCCGTTGGGTTACCTTCGCACAATCTGTGATGTCGTCTCAGGAATTGCTGGATCTACATAACCGCCCTACCTATCATACAGGATATCTACCTAAACTTCAGAGATCAACCTCACCTCACTCGCCTGCTATGAGGAAGTGACCCCCCCCACAAATTTGTTCATCCTGCTGCTCAACACCGTTAGGTTTTACTAGGTATGTGCTACTACCCTCCTTCTCTCCTCCCCCCCTCCTCTCTTCCCGTTTTTTATTTACGTTGTTTATGCTCATTCCAGACTATTTTGCTGGTTATCTTTTGAACTGTTATAAAAGCCTTGTTATTTATTTACTATGCAGTTTGTACCCGTGATTGTTCTTCTCCTTGTATTGTGAAAACTTTCAATAAAATTTATTTGAAAAAAAAAAAAAAAAAGTATTTTGTGAAGTTATTCTGGGTATACCACACTATTTACGGATCAGACTGACATGATATTTTTTTGTCTGTATTTTGAATAAAAACGCTATATGATATTTTTTTACTGTATTTTCCTGGTCAGACTATTGATAATGATATCTGGGACCTCATGTTTGGCTTTAATATTTTTGTGTGCAGTGTTAAGTTTTTGTAATGCAACATAATTGAAGGCTAATATTTACTCTTGGAATCGCAGATCCCAAGTATACATTATGTAAAAATTACAGTTGGGTTCTATAGTGTACTGTAAGAGGTAAGGGGAGACCTTCCAGTGGGAACACTTGTACCAGGGACAACTAAGAGGGGAATTCCCCAAATTTTTGGAGATGTCCCCTAATTTCCTGTTGCAGGTGTGTGTGTGTGTATGTGTGTGTGTGTGTGTGTGAAAGGGGGTGGGGGGGGGGGCATTGCTAGCCATGGTTGAGAGTGTAACTCTCAACCATGTAACTGAGCTCATAGGTCTCTTCAGTTATCTTTAACCAGCTGGCTTCACAACAGATGCCCAAGTGGAGGAAGGCACAGAGTGCCCCAGGTCTCTGCCTCTTCTTTCAAGCACAACCTACAGGAACTCCCAGAGTGCTCACGTCCAACATGGTGCCAACCTCGCTGCTCTCCACTGCACAGCCATTCAGGGCCCAGTTTATTCAGTGGTAGCTGAGGAGATTGAGAATAAGAGCATGGGAAACAAAATTAGGCTCTGGGGTATACCTGCGGAAACTTCCTTAGCTGATCCGCCTTCCACTGTTACAGCAATCTTTAACAAATACTCCAACTGTGAATCTGCAATGTCTATAGAGCTGAGCAGAGTCCATAGGCTGCCAAACTCCATAGTGACTAATGGTGATCTCCCTCGGAATGTCTTGCGCAGGGTACACTGTTTTAGAGAGAAGGAACGTGATGGCGCTATTATCCTGCCTGATTTGTCCCTGGTCACTGTTAGGATGTGAACAATGGTGAGGCCTCTCTTGACCGCCATCAGGGAAGTTGGTGCTACATATAGGTGGGGCTTTCCGTTCTATTTTTTTGTGAAGGTGAACTGTCAATTTTACATTACACAACCCAGACCAACTCCAGGAGCACTTTACTTTTTTTGGGGACTGAACCCATTTTGGTACCAAAGTGGCTGGACATTGCTGGCAAAGGTATCTCACCCACTTCCTTGCAGACCCCCTTACCACAATGACAAAGACGTCCATGTTCCAGAAGCACCAACATGTTGGAACCTTGTTCCCATCCATTGGCTCCTGAGCCATAGGTGGAGACCTATTGGCTATGCTTCTCTGTGACTATGATTTTATCTCAGGTGACCTCCTAGTTATTTTAGAGGGTCACTCCCCCTAATTCATTACAATTTCACCCCCATGGAGAGGCTTCAGCCATGACTTTCCTCAGAGATGCTTATATCTAGGCAGCCCAGCAATGGGTCTTGTCATAGTCAGGTACTTTTTTCAAGGCCAGACCTCTCACTGGGAGCTTACTGCCTGTGAGCCCACCTTTAGGTCTGCTGCTGGAACTGTTTCTGTGTAGGGACCCCAGCCTCGGTGTTAGTTGTATGTGGATTTGACTTGAGCCTATACTCAGCAGGTTGTAGTTATATTGTACAAGCTCGTAATTGTGTATTACTGTTGAAAGACTTCTATTTTTCCTATTATGCCCTGTTTAGTGTTACACTGACTATATCTGTCTCTCTGTTATGTGCTATATTGCAATCATGTTCAGCTGGGATTTTTCCCAGCACAATGCAACAGATGTTTATTATGAACATGGCAACCCCATGGCTTTTCCTTTCGTTAATAGGCTGCTTACCTTGCTCTCTAAGATACGAGTGTGTGAGACGCAGTATGTGCCACTTTGTTCATGTATCATTATATTTATGTATGGGTTATAATTAAATGTACAGGAACAGCACAGTAGCCTATTGGACTTATTGTTTATATCTGTTGTGAGTGACTGTTAATTAGCAATGTTATCAAATAGTGGAGCCCAGATGTGCTTCCGGGACCTCATCATGGCTATCACTTTACCCTTACGTAGGCCTTGTTCTCACCCTTGAGATTGTGTTGTTGAATTGCAGTATTTTTAGAGGGTTACTCTTGGGGTTGTTTAGCCCCTTTTACACCCTCTACTAGTGGTACTCATCTTTGTGAGGTACCTCTTGTCCCAAGTCTTGCTTACCTATCTAGCTCTCTCTCTTTTTTTTTAACGTCTTGTTGCATCTCTGGGACAGAAAGTGAAGGGACTTTCCCCAATGATACACAAACAGCATAAAATAAACTTTAATAACAATAAACAGCAAAAAAATTTTTTTGATGATTTCAGCAGTATAAAATCACTTGTAAATTTGTCTTAAGAGACTTACAGCCGTGATCATAAGTTTTAAGAACGACACAAATATTAATTTTAACAAAGTCTCCTGCTTCATGTTTTATCATGGCAATTTGCATATACTCCAGAATGTTATAAAGAGTGATCAGATGAATTTCAATTAATTGCAAAGTCTCTCTTTGCTATAAATTAACTTAATTCCATAAAAAAACATTTCCACTGCATTTGTGAAGAAGGCTTCAGCACGCCCAAGAAAGTCCAACAAGCGCTAGGACGTCTCTTAACCACTTTACCACTAGAGCATTTTGCTGTCTTACGTCTGGGCCACTTTTTGCGATTCGGCGCTGTGCGACTTTAACTGACAATTGCGCGGTCGTGTGACGCTGTACCCACCGAAATGTACGTCCTTTTTTTCCCACAAACAGAGCTTTCTTTTGGTGGTATTTGATCACCTGTGCGATTTTTACTTTTTGCGCTATAAACAAAAAAAGAGCGTACATTTGAAAAAATAACAATATTTTTCACATTTTTTTATATGAAATTCCCCCCAAAAAAATGTAAAAATCAAAATTTTTTTTAATTTTTGGCAAATTTGTTTTCTGCTACTATGTTTGGTAAAAAAAATTCACAATAAGCGTATTTTGATTGGTTTGCGCAAAAGTTATTGCGTTTACTAACAAAATGAAAGATTTCTGTCATTTTTGGTGTTTTTTTTTTTAACGCGTAATGGCGGCGATCTGCGATTTTTTTTGCAGGACTGCGACATTGCGGCGGACAGATCGCACCCTTGACTGACATTTTTGACCCTTTTGGGGGTACCAGTGACATTACTGCAGTAATCAGTGCTATATATATGCACTGTTACTGTAAAAATGACACTGGCAGGGAATGGGTTAATTTTATTGGAGAGGGAGGGGTTAATGTATGCCTGGTGCTTACTGACGTGTGGGGGGGGGGGGAGGTGACTGTGTGAGCCAGGGACAGATCGGATGTCCAGCTATGCTGAACACTCCGATCTGTCACTCCCTGTCACTTGGGAGATCCGCCCGCTTGTGTTTACACAGGCGGGCGGATCTCCACACTAGATCCCCGACGATCCGGGCAGAGCAGCGGCGATCGCCGCTGCTCCTCCCCTGGCCCGACTCCCGCTGTGACTGAATACAGCGGGAGCGAGCCTCCGGCGGCGCGCGAGCGCCGCCCACAAGGGGGAGTGTCTGACGACGTAGGTCTACGTCGTCAGACGATAACGAGCCACTTTGCCGCAGTAGTACTACGGTACTCAGTGGCAAAGTGGTTAAGTTGATTTCGCTGCGGGATCGGGGCACCACCAGTGCAAAGCATGCTCAGGAATGGCAGCAGGCAGGTGTAAGTCCATCTGTATACACCGTGAGGCAAAGACTTTTAGAGGATGGCCCAGTGTCAAGAAGGGCAGCAAAGAAGCCACTTCTCTCCAATAAAAACATCTGGTACGGACTGATATTCTGCAAAAGGTACATGAATTGGACTGCTGACGACTGGAGTAAAATCATTTTCTCTGATGAATTCCCTTTTTGATTGTTTAGGGCATCTGGAACAACCTTGTCGGGAGAAGAAAAGGTGAGTGCACCCTCAGTCCTGTGTCATGCCAACAGTAAAGCATCCTGAGACCATTCATGTGTGGGGTTGCTTTTCAGCCAAGGGAGGGGGGCTTACTCACAATTTTACCTAAGAATGCAGCCGTGAATAAAGAATAGTACAAAAAGATCCTCCGAGAGCAACTTCTCTCAACCATCCAAGAACAGTTTGGTGATGAAAAATGTCTTTTCCAGCATAATGGAGCACCTTGCCATAAGGCATAAGTGATAACGAAGTGGCTTGAGAAACAAAACATTTAATTTTGGATCCATGGCCAGGAAACTCCCCCGGACCTTAATGCCATCAAGAACTTGTGGTCAATCCTCAAGAGGCGGGTATACACAAAAAAACCCAAAAATTCTGACAAACTCCAAGCATTGATTATGCAAGAATCGGCTGCCATCAGTGAAGATGTGGCTCAGAAGTTGATTGACAGCATGCCAGGGCGAATTGCAGAGGTCTGGATAAAGAAGAATCAACTCTGCAAATATTGACTCTTTGCATAATCATAAAATGTAATTGTCAAAAAAAAAAACCTTTGACACTTATGAAATGCGTGTAATTATACTTCAGTATACCATAGTAACATCTGACAAAAAGATCTAAAAACAGTGAGGCAGCAGACTTTGTGAAAATTATTGTTTGTGTTATTCTCAAAACTTTTGGCCACGACTGTATGGCCAAAGCTTATTTGGTCATACTTCTCTTGTTGGTCACAGGAGTGCACTTTTGAGCGCCTGTGACTCAGAATCAGCTGATGTCACAGAGTGGCTCCAGGCTCTGATAAGATCCTGACCGTATTATAGGGGTCTACCCAGCTGCCTGATTGACAGCAAGCTTACAATTGGCTTTCTTTAAAAATAGTGATGGAAAAGCAAGTCCAATGCCAACAGCTGCAGAATGGGACCCCTGCTCTTTGTGAGGAAGCAGTGTGTACTTTGCTATATCTCTTCAAATCAGCAGGGAGCACAAGCTTTGCTGATTGCAGAACTGTAGGCCTGACTCAGCAGGGTTTCATTGCACCCTCTGCAAAAAGAGCTTACTGCTTCCCCACAGAGATCAGAGGTCCCATTCTGCAGCATGCTGGAAGGGGACAGGCTTTTCCACTCAGGCTGTAGCTGTGCAGATAGTGTCTTGCCTGGAATTCAAACTGAGGACCTCAGTGCTGCAAGGCAGACGTGCCAACCACTAAGCCACAGTACCGTGACATTGTCTATTTTGAAAGCATTTTTGGGTAAACTGATCTTTTAAATAGGTATACAAGTGTACGATAATTGTTACAGAAGCCTGGTAGATGTGGCAGTCAAAGGGTGAATTGGAGCTGGTTTTAAATAATGAACATCCCATCTTGCCTGCCTAAGTAAGTGAACCGAACTGAGAGCCAAAGTCTGCTGTGCTTTAAGCTCCTTTAAGTTAAGGTCATTACAGGCTGATTAAATTCAAACTTCCCAACATGCAGTGTTACAAAAATGCTTTGTTATCATTATTGTCTCTGACCTGTGGCATTCAAGCTAACCATGGGTAACTAATCACCTTTTGCAGAATAGCAGGCTTGCCAAAAATGCTTATTTAATTTTAATAGGACAGTTTTCCCTTTGCCCACTAGATGGTGCTTGATATCCACTCAGAGCCAATAAACTTCCAGAGGGAGTTTATCCAAAACTTCCAGGCTCTAGCGTGCGTTTCTCTATCTTTCACACCATCCAGTACAATTGGGTAGAAGATTGTCACATTGACTTAGATTAACAAAACAGATAATTATTGTGCAGTTATTTTTGAGTTTCAGGCCTGCCACGCATACTCCTGGAGAAACTCCTGACTGGTGCTGAATAGCAAGGCGCGGGATGTGGACACGATGGCAAATCTCATCAGGGTGACTGGCAGCTCCTGAGGTCATTCCATAGATTAAAAGTACCAAGATGGTTATTAAAAAGAAAAAAAAAATGTTTAGTGTGCAGACAGCGTATAGACAGCATTCACCGGGCATGAAAGATGTGAAAAGGTATTTATCACTGTCAGTCCACATTGCTTAATGCTTATCATTCTTGCTTTGTACAGTATGTATACCTACCACTTTTTAAATCAGTATATGTGAATGGGATTAAATTAAATATGAAGTCTACTACTCTGTAACATTTGACAGAATATATAGTATAAGGCTTTTGTCTTTATTTTATTCTGTCCCATACTACAAAATACTCTCAGCCACATTCTAAGTGTAGATAGAGATTGCTGATCACTGCTGCGAAATGCCTGGGAAGTGATGTCAACAATAGAGTTACTATGGGGGTTCTTTTGCCTCTCCTGCACATGCCTACACACATCGTGGGACCGGAGCGGCTTCAGAATAGGTAAGTACTGCAATCCTTTCTTTACAGGGTTGGGCTTAGAATGTGGCTGAGAGTAGGTTTAGCGTTAGATAAGTTTTGATTAAACTTACACTTTAACCACTTGCCGACTGCGCACAGTACAGTATATTTACTGCGGCAGTCAGCCCCGGCCAGGCAGAGTGACGTAGGTCTACGTCGCTCGCCTGTCACCGGGTTTTGAGCCAACAGCAGGCGAGCGCGCGCCCCCCTCAGCTCGTTCACGGAGGAGTGCGGGCGTCTGACCGGCGGACCCGATGTCCGCCGGTCACACTACGATCGTCGGTAGAGCGGGAGAAAGGCGGAGCGGCTTATGTAAACAAGCCGCCTGTCATTCTCCCCTGTGTAAAAATGGAGATCAGACGGTTCTACTATGTAGAACCGTTGATCTCTGTTTTTACACTAGTAGCCATGTCCCACTACAGTTAGAATCATGCGTCTAGGACACACTTAACCCCTCCCTGTCCAATACAGTTAACCCCTTCCCTGCCAGTGTCATTTTTACAGTAACAGTGCATATGTATAGCACTGATTACTGCAGTAATGTCACTGGTACCCCCAAAAGTGTAAAAAATGTCAGTCAAGGGTCCGATCTGTCCGCCGCAATGTCGCAGTACCGCAAAAAAAAATCACAGATCGCCGCCATTACTCGTTAAAAAAAACACCAAAAATGACAAAAATCTTTCCCTTTGTTAGTAAACGCGATACCTTTTGCGCAAACCAATAAAAATACGCTTTTTGCAATTTTTTTTTTTTTTTTTACCAAACATATGTAGCATAAAACAAATTGGCCGAAAATGTTAAAAAATTTTGATTTTTACATTTTTTTTGAGGGGAATTTCATATAAAAAAAAGTGAAAAATATTGTTATTTTTGCAAAATTTACGCTCTTTTTTGTTTATAGCGCATGATCAAAAAATCGCACAGGTGATCAAATACCACCAAAAGAAAGCTCTGTTTGTGGGAAAAAAAGGACGTGAAATTTGTTTAGGTACAGCATCGCACGACCGCGCAATTGTCCGTTAAAGTCACGCAGTAAAAAAATCGCAAAAAACCCCCTGGTCAGGAAGGGGGTAAAATCTTCCGGGGCTAAGTGGTTAAAGTAACCTTTTTGTTCTTTTAAATACACCGATCAGCCAAAACCATATGACCAATGACAGATTCAGGGAATAGCATTGATTATCTCGTTACAATGGCATCTGAAAGTTGGTGAGATATATTGGGCCACTAGTAAACGTGATCCTCGAAGTTGATGTGTTGAAAGCAGAAAAAATGGGCATTGCAATTTGTTGCGTAGCAGCAGACGAGTCAGGGGGCCCATGCTGACCCATGCCTACAATGGGCAGTTGAGCATCAGAACTGGACCACAGAGCAATAGAATAAAGTGGCTTGGCCTGATGAATCATGCTTTCTTTTACATCACGTGAATGGCCGGGTGCATGTGCGTCGCTTACATATAGTTACATAGCTAGTCAGGTTGACAAAAGACAGGAGATTGTCAGTCATTTCAAAAACAAAATTGACACAATTCATAATTAGATATCCAGCGCCCAGCTTCCTCCCCAAACCAGAACACCAGGTCCAACACTGCACTCAAAACTTTCCTTCTTCAGCCCTGTTACCACTGAGGAAGTGGCCAAACTTCTTTTCATGGCCCACCTCACCACCTGTCCCATGGACCCTGTCCCCCCACAACTAGTGCGACCACCCTCCGGCTCTATTCTAAACTCTCTAACCTACATCTTCAACCTATGCCTTTCCCTGTCTGCTCAAACATGCACTGGGTACCCCCCCCATACTTAAAAAACCCTCACTGGACCCCACCTGTTTGAATAACTTAAGACCCATCTCCCTGCTACCATTTGCCTCCAAGCTTCTTGAACACTTTGTCCACAACCCTACTAGCTCCTACCTCACTGACGACAACCTTTTTGATCCCCTACAGTCCGGCTTCTGCCCATAACATTCCACTGAAACTGCCCTACTAAAACTCACCAACGACCTACTAACTGCTAAAACCAACAGCCAGTACTCCATACTCATACTCTTGGAAATTTCTGCTGCCTTCAACACAGTTGACCACCCACTCCTCCTGAACATACTTCAGTGCCTTGGCCTTCATGATTCTGCTCTTTCCTGTTTCTCCTACCTATCTCAGTGCACTGTAAGTGTTTCAGACACCACCATCTCCTCCGCTCCTCTTTCTATTGGACTACCCCAAGGCTCTGTCCTTGGGCCCCTCCTATTCTCTCTCTATACCTCTTCCCTGGGCCAGTTGATAACCTCTCATGGCTTCCAATACCACCTCTATGCTGACGACACCCAGATCTATCTCTCTACTCCTCAACTCACCCTAGTTCTCTCCCTTGAGGATCAACTGTGGCTTCCACATTTTCACAGCTCTTATTGTGAAGAAACCTTTCCTTGTTTGGAGACAAAATCTCTTCCTCTAGAAGTAAAGAGTGCCCCCTTGTCCACTGTGATGACCTTAAAGTGAATAAGTCAACACCAGGTTCACCATATGGACCCCTTATGTATTTATACATTTTGATCATATCCACCCTTAATCTTCCTAATAAATACAGTTCCTCTGATCTTTCCTCATAGCTGAGCTCCTCCATGTCTCTAATCAGTTTGGTTTCCCTTCTCTGCACTTTCTCGAGTTCCCTGATATCCTTTTTGAGAACTGGTGCCCAAACTGAATTGCATATTCCAGAGGAGGTCCTGCCAATTATTTATATGAGGGCAAAACAATATCTCACTGGAGTTCATACCTCTGTTAACCACTTTACCACCAGAGGATTTTGCTGTCTTACGTCCAGGCCACTTTTTGCGATTCGGCGCAGTGCAAATTTAACTGACAATTGCGCGGTTGTGCGACGCTGTACCCAAACAAAATTTACGTCCTTTTTTTCCCACAAACGGAGCTTTCTTTTGGTGGTATTTGATCACCTGTGCGATTTTTACTCTTTGCGCTATAAACAAAAAAAGAGCATTTATTCTGAAATAATAACAATATTTTTAACATTTTTTTATATGAAATTCCCCCCAAAAAAATAAAAAATCTAAATTTTTTAAATTTTTGGCCAATTTGTTTTCTGCTACCTATGTTTGGTAAAAAAAAAATCACAATAAGCGTATTTTGATTGGTTTGCGCAAAAGTTATTGCGTTTACTAACAAAGGGAAAGATTTCTGTCATTTTTGGTGTTTTTTTTTTTTAACGCGTAATGGCGGCGATCTGCGATTTTTTTTTTGTGGGACTGCGACATTGCGGCGGACAGATCGGACCCTTGACTGACATTTGACACTTTTGGGGGTACCAGTGACATTACTGCAGTAATCAGTGCTATACATATGCACTGTTACTGTAAAAATGACACTGGCAGGGAAGGGGTTAACTGTATTGGAGAGGGAGGGGTTAATGTATGCCTGGTGCTTACTGACGTGTGGGGGGGGGAGGTGACTGAGTGACACAAGGACAGATCCAGGGTTCAGCTATGCTGAACCCTGCAATCTGACCCTGCCTGTCACTTCAGAGATCCGCCCGCTGTGTTTACACACAGCGGTCGGATCTCCAGACTCGATCCCCGATGATCGGGTAAGAGCAGCGGCGATCGCCGCCGCTCCTCCCCTGGCCCGACTCCCGCTGTGACTGAAAACAGCGGGAGCGAGCCTCCGGCGGCGCGTGAGCGCCGCCCACAAGGGGCGGAGTCCAGCGACGTAGGTCTACGTCGCTGGACGGGAACGAGCCACTTTGCTGCAGTAGCAGCAAAGTGAGCGGAGGTCAAGTGGTTAATACAAGAAAGGACTTTGCTTGCTTTGCATGCTATTATTAAGCTTATGATCTACCAGAACACCCAAGATCCTTCACCGCTATAGATTCCCCCTAGTATGTATGATGCATGCATATTCTTAGCCCCCAAGTGCATACCTTTACATTTATCAACATTAAACCTCATTTGCCACATAGTTGCCCAATGAAGCAGTGCATTGAGGTTGGCTTGTAAGATGGAGACATCCTGTAAGGAAGGTATTCCACTGCATAGCTTGAGGTCATCTGCAAAGACTGAAATGGTACTTTTAATCCCAGACCATATATAACTTATAAAGGTATTAAAAAGTAAGGAATCTTGGGGTACACCAATGATAACCTTAGACCCTTCTGAGTAAGATTCATTAACCAATAAGTTATTTTAAGGGCTCCTCTGTGTTGAAAAGGTCTAGAAAGACTGTAGACAAACCATTTGCCACTGACAAGAGTGCTTACAATGATCACCTTTTATTTATTTATGTAAAACACAATGTGCTGGAAACCACCTGGTTCTTTAGCACTCTGTGGCTGCCCTTCTGGTGTGTTTTGGAAAAAGGTTTGGGGACCTTTTCCCTACATTTCCAACAGGTACAGCAGTCCATTCAAATTAATGGGCTGCTATGCCCAGGCAAACACACCCACTCAGGGCCGCAATAGTGTGAAACTAGCCTAACAGAGGTTGTTGTTATCCTTATCACTGTGCTGGGGCGGCAAAACTCACACATCATGTTGCATCTACTGTATACGGTATACCATCTCATGCTCTTTTGGTAGCAATAGATGTTGAAACGTTGTACAGCTCCACCCCGCACCAACAGGACATTTCAGCAATTCATCACGTGTTGTCACAATCGCACGATAGTCAAAGGGACCTACATGAATTTATGGTATCCTCTCTTGAATACATCTTGACACATAACATTTTTTTGTTTGAGTGCTCCACTTTCCTCCAGGTACAGGGCGTAGCGATGGGTAGATGTTGTGCCCCGTCCTACGTGAACCTGTACCTGGGGGAATGGGAGCGGTCATTTTTGGGTGATGACACAATTTCCCATCTGACTGATCATGTCATCAGTTGGCATAGATACATAGATGATATTTTGATGGTATGGGACAGGTCAGTGGAATCTCTCCAAGACAGTGTAAAAGCCATGAATAATAACTCCTTTAACTTGAAATTCACAGTATAGTACAGCCCCACAACCATCACTTTTTTGGATGTAACAATTATTAAAGAACAGGATGGGAAACTTACCAGTACCCTTTTTTGGAAACCAACATCAGGGAATTTGATACTACACGCTAAAAGCTCTAATCCAGAACCCCTTATTAAATCAATACCCTATAGCCACAACTGCTCAGATGACCAATTGTTTCAAAAGGAAGCTAATGATCTAAGGGACAGAATATTACAAAGAGGTTATTCTCATACATGCCTCAGAAAGGAATACAGACGGGCTACTAGTCAGATGAGACAGCATTTATTGTTTGGCCAGAATCCCTCCGGACAGAAATTGACTCGGTATGAATATCTAACCAAATATACCAAACACAAACTATTCCAAAACATTGTGGCCAAACACTGGCATCTTTTACAGATTGACCCCACACTTAGTCCTTTTGTACCGGATTACCCATCCATCACATACAGAAGGACTAGATATCTCAGGGATCACTTGATCCAGAGCGAGTTTCAGGGGGGGGGGGGGGGTTCTAGGAAAGATCCGTGCAAAAAGGCCAGGAACATATACATGTGGAGGTTGCACATATTGTCAATATATCAACACGGCCATACACTTTAAACTCCCTAATGGGAGATTATTCAGGCTAAAGGATTTTGCTAACTGCAAAACTGTCGGTATAGTCTATCTGCCCTCTTGTTCATATGGATGTTTCTATATAGGCAAGACAAAACTTGAATTTCATAAAAGAATATCTAGACATATACACAGTATCAAAACATGCAATCCGGAACTTCCTTTGGGGAGACAAGTGAGGGATGGTTATCAAGGAATATTCCCCACAGTTAGATTTCTAGCCCTGGACCGGGTTCATCCAAGTGCTAGGGGGGGGGGGGGGGGTTGATTGCAACAAAACACTGCTCCAGCGGGAAACTCACTGGATAGTGTCTCTCCAGGCCACCTTCCCCCCAGGCTCCCTTGAGGGTTTTTCATCAGGGGCTGGAAAAATGAATACGTTTTGGTTGCAGGTAGTATTGCAGGTATGAGGTAGTTACTATACATCTTGAACTGTGCTCTATTCACAGATTATGGATATGGCTATATATTAGTGATAAATATCGTTTTTTTAATGCCAATATTTTGGTCATCGGATATCGGTATCGGCTGATATCAGCCGATATTTTCGGACATGTAAAAAATGTCTTATTTTTTATTTTTATTTTTTTTCACAGGTACTCCTTTTGGAGGGATCTGGGGGTCTAAAAGACCCCAAACCCCTCCCCGCACTGAAAAGCATTCAAAACGCCAAGTTTGGCTGTTTTGAATGCTGTCAGTTTTTTTAATTTGGCGCAGAGTAGTTTTTACATGGAGACCCGATCAGAGCGGAATGCGGCTTTGATCAGGTCTTCGGCGGCCGTGCAGGTAGGATGCCCGGGTCTTCTGGTGGGACGGGAGACCCGGGCGAGCTGCGGAAGACGGCGGGAAGGGGAGGGACGTCCCCTCCCACTCCTTGTAATGACAGCCAAGCGGCTTCTCAGCCGCATCGGTTGTCTTTACAAGACAGCCGACCGTTGGCTATGGACGCTGGTACCGGGGTGATGCCTCTAGCGGCAGGCATCACTCCGGTACAAGCACTTTCCCCAAATATCGGCAATATCGGTAACCTCAGGGGCCGATTCGGATATATCGGGGAAAGTGCATATCGATCCCTATTATATAAAGTCATCACTGGATATGTAGGCAATATATTCAGGGGCCTATATTGTAGCATTAGGATGTAGATTTAAATATAGAGGTATTTACTATGCCATCTATTCACCCAATCTGTTATTAATTTTTACATATACCTATACATTAGGTCCTTCCCCCCCTTTTTTTAATTTTTCAGCTCTTTCCACTGCACTGTGGGGTATTCTGTCTGAGTAGATTCAGCTCCCCGGATTGACCTCTCCCCTAAAATTGTAAATTTTGCGCTGCATGAAGGGTCATCTGACATCGCTGGACAGCGGCCTATATTGTGGGCGCCGCTGTCCAGCGTCGGAGGCCGTGGAAAGCAAGGCCCCACCCCCTCTTGCTGATGGGGCAGCACCGTGAGCTCCACTGCCTGCTGGTCCTGTTGGATGCCTTCCCCTGCCAGCACAGTGCACCTTGGGCGGTGTGCACGCGCGAGCGTTCGGCCATATTTAGGGCCCCATTGTTCACCCTATTGTTAGCAGGACAAGAGGGTGCCAAGGACGTTAATTGTACTTCTAGAGAGGGTAAGGTTTTTATTCACCACTTTGAAAGCAATAAGCAAACCATACTTTCAGCTAAACATTCTCTGTAGTAGCTCACTATTATCCTTATCTTACTTAGATCCTCTATGTGGCATATTTAAAACTGAGACTACCTGCTTAGATGTCTTCATTATTATATACTGAGTTATCCATTTTGAAAAGTGGTGAACATTCCTCCCAATCCCTCTGCGCCCTTCATCACCCCTGATAGCTTTGCTGACAAGGTAAATTATAATCTCTTACTAGATTTATATGCATGTATATTTATATGCATTTGGATGGATTATAAGCTCTTGGTCTAAGGGCCTTTAGAGATGTATTCTGCTTAACTGACACACAATGTCTCACTACTCTCTACAGCATGCTCATCCATACTAGCAACCCTGTGACTCCTTAAGGGACCTTAGTGGAGATATCCGGAAAACCCCTCCCCCCCCAGTTTTTTCGTCATCCTTTTCTTTTTATTATATTTGGTATGCTGCCAATTCATCCTACCACACTGATTTAGGTGGGAACCACACCTCCACCAGTGTGGTTCCTGTGGGAACCACACCTCCATGATACTAATATGGATATAGCTTCTATGCTTATGTCAGCTTGGTGGGTACTTCTCTGATACTTTGAACATTTATTGCTGTAATGTGCGATTTCACAATAGTTGTACCTTTATTTTTATCCTTTTGCTACAAAAATAAGATGAACCCACACTATCTCCTTATGTTACAACCCTGATGAAGGGTATGAACCTGAAACACGTTGGGTGCTATGGAGACAAGTGCACTTTCAATATCTTTAACTAACAGGATGTGTAATTTAATATACATATGAATTGTGGTATATTTTTCATTAGTACATAATTTGTTTGCAATTTTTGTATTTGTGTCTATATGACATGTTTTCTACATTTTAATGTGATTTAATAAATGTATAATTTTTTACAATATCGATGTCCTTATTGCCCTTAAAGTCCCTAGTTTTAGGGGGGGGGGGGTTACTTTTGTTCTGATCCTTTGGGATGTTGGCAATTAGACGCTAGACTCTCTAATGGTGAGTTATTATTATATTAACTACGCTTAAAGGGCAGTTTCAGGTAATATACTCCCACTTTCTGCTCTAGGATCTTTTTTTTCTGCCTAATCAGGATTAAGGACCTAGCTCCTTGCTGGGATCTCTGGTCCTGGCATTTTTTACTTTTTTTTAAACAGAACTTTTTTCCTTTTGGCCTTATTTAGACAGCGGGGGATTTCGGTACTGGGGTAGCTGGACGACCTTCTTCTGAGGGCAGAATCGTCATCTGTCCTGAAGGAGGATCTGGACATCACGGTGCAAACTCTGCAGGAGTTCGGCTGGACTCTGAATTTTCAAAAGTCAGCCTTGACTCCATCAAATAAATTGGACTTTCTGGGGCTGACTCTGGATTCAGCCTCAGCTCGGGTGTTTCTCCCAGAAACAAATCTCTTGAAGTTGCAGATTCGACTCCTGTTGTCCAACCGCCGGTCGTCACTCAGGACTTGCATGCAGGTGCTGGGTCTGATGGTTTCCACCTCCAAGGCTGTTCCGTTCGCTCAGTTCCACACCAGACTTCTGCAAAAGGAGATTCTATTCAAATGTGACAAGAATCCACAGTTCCTGACAATCAGATCCTGTTGAGTCGGGGTGTGAGTGGATCTCTGCTTTGGTGGCTCCGCTACCCGGCGCTTCAACAAGGAAAGTCTTTTCTCCCCCTGTTCTGGACAGCGGTTACCACGCATGCCAGCCTGTCTGGGTTTGGAGGTGTCCTGGGCGTGGAATCAGCCCAAGGGTTCTGGTCTCGGGAGGAGTCCAGTCTGCCGATCAACATCCTGGAAATTCGAGCGATCAGGCTTTGCCTGTCTCAGTGGACGGGTATCTGGTAAGGATTCAATCAGACAACACCACGGCTGTCTCATATATCAATTACCAAGGGGCCACCAAAAGTGCCCTAGTGGCCAAAGAAGTGGACGGCATTCTGAGGTGGGCAGAATTACTTGTTCAAGCCCTCTCTGCTGTGCACATTCCAGGTGTGGAAAACTGGCAGGTGGATTACCTCAGTCGACAGGCACTGTGTCCGGGTGAATGATCCCTTCACACGGAAGTGTTTCAACAATTGTGTCTCTGGTCAGGGACACCCGATGTGGACCTATTGGCTTCTGGTCTCAACCGGAAGGTTCCGAGATTTGTTGCAAGGTCTCGGGATCCTCTAACAGACACCACAGATGCTCTAGTGGCCCCTTGGGGCCGGTATTGTCTGATTAATGCCTTTCCTCCACTGCAACTTCTGCCAAGACCTCTGTGAAGAATCAAGGCATAAGGCAGGGGTGTCGATCTCAAGTTCATCGTGGGCCGCATCAGCACTATGGTTGCCCTCAAAGGGCCAGATATATCTGTAAGATTAGATGTCAAGAGCCCCCCCATCAGGAGTCAAGAGTCACTCACCCTTCCTTACATCACAATTGTCACGGGGTAATGTGGCAGAGCCTGACGTAAGAGGAGTGGCTTACCGGGTAACTGGCGTGGCACAGGTTCACCAGAGGTGCGGAGTCTAAGTGTTAGCCGGTTTTCACCAGGGGCCCCAGATGGTGGGGATGGATTTGGCTGCTTGCTAACACCAGGTCGCGGTCCCCCAGATTCCCTGGTGGAGCCAGGATCAGGTCCAGGACCAATAGCCGGTAGCGGATAAACAGATCAGGATCAGGCAGGAGAATGGTCAGGACAAGCCAAGGTCAAAGGCGGGCAGCAGGTAATCAGAATCCAAAGACAAGCCGGGTCAGGTAAACAGGAACAGCAGACTACAAACAGGCACAGGAAACAGGAGAGCTGAAGATAACACAGCAACTTCCTGTAGTGACAGCTGTGTTTTAAATAGGCCAATTTGGTAGCCTCGAGCTATACTGAGGTAGCCTCTAATTATTCCAAGGTAGCCTCTGACTATTCCAAGGTAGCCTCTGACTTTTCCAAAGTAGCCTCGAACTACTGCAAGGTAGCCTCGAACTACTGCAAAGTAGCCTTGAGCTATTGTAAGGTAGCCTCTAGCTATTCAAGGTGCCTCTTCGTACACGCAAGCGCATAGGCATTCGCCGGTTGGCAGCGCCAGTGCGCCTGCGCAGGGTATTGATTCCCTGACATTGCCCCCCCCTTAAGGGCAACCTCTGGGTGCCCAAAAGATTCCTTTTGTGGGGATGGTTGGGGAAAAAATTTCGGATTAATTCTTGGGCATGGAAATTCTGTACCAGTTCCCAGGAGTTCTCTTCAGGGCCGTAGCCCCTCCATTTAACCAAGTATTGTAACTGATTCCTCCGTCTTCTGCAGTCTAGGATGGCCTCCACCTCAAATTCTTCGTCCCCGTTGATGGTGACAGGAGCAGGTGGTTCCGAACTTCTACCTGGAAAGGAATCAGGTACTGCAGGTTTCAAAAGTGATACATGGAAGACCGGATGGATCTTGAGGGAATCGGGTAGAGTTAGTTCGTATGATACCTCATTTAATCTCCTCTTCACCGGGAACGGGCCAATAAACTTGGGTGCCAGTTTCTTGGAAGGGCATGTCAATCGGAGGTTGGTAGTGGCTAACCATACCAGGTTGCCAGGTTGAAGAACCAACTCACCTCTCCTCTTTTTGTCAAAGGCCTCTTTATTGGCGGTCTGAGCCCTGGTCATGGCATCCAGTAACAATTTGTTGTTCTCTTTAAGGAACTCCATGATATCCCGGACTGCTGGCACTGTAGCTTCAGGAACAAAGCAGGGCAAGAAGGATGGGTGAAACCCATAGTTAGCATAGAATGGGGACTGACCTGTAGCTGAGTGTTTGGCATTATTGTAAGCCAACTCCGCTGACGGTAGTAACGAGACCCAGTCATCTTGAACAAAGGTGGTAAAACATCGGATATATTGCTCGAGGGTCTGGTTGGTCCTCTCAGTCTGCCCGTTAGTCTGGGGATGGTATGCAGAGGACATTGACAACTTGATCTTCAATGAGTCACATAAAGCGAGAAGTAAATTGAACACCTCTATCCGACACAATGGCCATTGGAACCCCATGGAGTCTTACAATCTCCTTGATGAAGACCTGCGCCGTCTCGAGCGCGGAGGGTGTGCCCTTCAGTGGTATGAAATGAGCCATTTTCGACAGACGGTCCACTACCACGAAGATTGCAGAATAACCGTCTGAAGGAGGAAGTTCCACAATGAAATCCATGGCAATCATCTTCCATGGTCTGTCAGGGACTGGTAGTGGTCTGAGAAGGCCCCATGCCTTGTTTCGGGTTGTCTTGCTTCGTGTGCAGATAGTACAGGAGGAGACATACTGCTTACAACATTTCTCTAAGTCGGGCCACCAGAACGTGCGTTGAACCAGATCTAGGGTCTTGTGAATCCCAAAATGACCAGCCATCGGGTGGTCATGACAAAGTCCCAGGATGGACACCCGGGCACTTTCTGGAACAAAAATTTTATCTCCTCTCCATAGCAATCCATTTCTGGGTACCAGTACAGTTCCAGGAGGATGGGAAGCATTTATTGTGGCTTGTCTCAGAGAGGTAAGAAGGTCAGACTGTAATAGCAGGAAATTACCTTTGGTCAAGATGGTGTCAGGTACAAGGATTCCTTTAGAACTGTCGTACATTCGGGAGAGAGCATCGGGTTTCGTATTTTTGGAACCGGGTCGGTACGTTATATGGGATAAAAACCTGGAAAAAAAAAGTGCCCATCGTGCTTGGCGAGGTCTCAAGCGTTTGACCGTCCTCAAATACTCCAGGTTCTTATGATCAGTGTAGATAAGTATGGGATGTGCCGCCCCTTCCAACAGGTACCTCCACTCCTCCAAGGCGGTCTTGATGGCAAGGAGTTCCCGGTCCCCTACATCATAGTTCCTCTCCGCAGGAGAAAGTTTACGGGAGAAAAAAGCCACCGGATGGATCAGGTCCTTGAGGCCTTGACGCTGGGAGATGACTGCTCCTACTGCGATTTCCGAGGCGTCAACTTCGAGGATGTAAGGTAGGGCAGGATCCGGGTGGCTGAGGATAGGGGCCGAAGTGAACAGCTCCTTTAGAGTTGTAAATGCGACTTGAGCCTCGGGAGACCAGTGGAAACGGGTACCCTGTTTGGTGAGCAGGGTAATAGGGGCGATGATAGAGGAAAACCCCTTGATAAATTTCCTGTAGAAATTTGCGAATCCTATGAAACGCTGAAACCCCTTCTTATCCACAGGTGCGGGCCAATCCAGGATGGCGGAGACCTTCTGAGGGTCCATTCTGACCCCTTCAGAGGAGATTACTAGACCGAGGAACTGGATACTCTGCTGTTCAAACTCGCATTTCTCAGGTTTTGCATAGAGCCTGTGTAGCCGGAGTCGGTGGAGTACTCTTTTAACGTGTTCTCGGTGCTGGGCCAGGGAGGAAGAAAAGACCAGGATATCGTCCAAGTAGACAATCACAAAGATGTCCAGATAGTCTCTGAGGACATCGTTGATGAAGTGCTGGAAGGTGGCCGGGGCATTGCAGAGCCCGAAAGGCATTACCAAGTACTCATAATGACCGAATCGGGTGCGGAATGCTGTCTTCCATTCGTCCCCCTCCCTGATACGGACCAAATTGTAGGCTCCCCGCAGGTCCAGTTTGGTAAATATAGTGGCGGTTCTTAATCTCTGGAAGAGTTCAGGAATCAAGGGTAGGGGGTACCGGTTCTTGACCGTAATTTTATTTAATTCGCGGTAGTCCACACATGGCCGAAGTGAATGGTCTTTTTTCTCTACAAAAAAGATCCCAGCTCCTGCCGAAGAAGTAGAGGGTCGGATGAATCCCTTCTCAAGATTCTCCTTTACATAGTCCTTTAGGGTACCCAATTCCCGTTCAGACAAAGGAAAGATACGTCCGAAAGGGATCTCGGCCCCCGGGAGTAACTCAATCGGACAATCATAGGGGCGGTGGGGGGGGTAGAGTCTCGGCCCCTTGTTTACTGAAGACATCCAGATATTCATGATAGGGTAATGGGACAGAGGAATGTATCTCCTTATCAGTGTCCATACAAAGTAGAGTGCTAGGAGCACTATAGCATACTGGCAGGCAATGATTCTGGCAGTAAGGGGACTGGAACTTGACGTCTCCAGAAGTCCAATTTATTTGCGGGTTGTGCGCTTGTAACCAGGGTAACCCCAGAATAACGGGGAACAAGGGAGAAGAGATGGCATCCAGGCACAACAACTCCTTGTGACCTTCGAGGGTGACCACAGGCAATGGAGGGGTTTCTTGAGTTACTGGCCCAGACTTGATGTGGGACCCATCCGCTAGGAAAATGATAAGTCCTTGCGACTTGGGTCGAAGTGGGATGCGTTGTTGTGCAGCAAAGGTGAGGTCAATGAAGCAGCTGCATGCCCCGGAATCAATTATAGCGGTGACCGGGATCAGGCCTTCTGGAAGCTGGAATGAGACAGAGAGAGCCAGGTGAGTGGTATTGTTGCCAGAAACTGGGTAACTTGAGGGAGATATAGAAAGACACTTACGCATCTTCGCTGGGCATGTGCGTACAAAGTGTCCGGCTTCTCCGCAATACAGACACAGATTGTTCTGACGTCGCCGTAAGCGTTCTTCTGCCGATAAGGAGGGACGCATGAGCCCAAGTTGCATCGGCTCTGAAGTATCCGATTCAGGAGTAACCGGAGCTGTGCTGCTGGGACGGGAACCAGAGGAGAAGGTGTGGACGGGATTAGGGACCCGTGGCATCATCCAGACCGGACGGGTCTGCTGCGTGGACCTCTCTGCCCTGCGTTCACGGAGCCGGCGGTCTATCTGTATGGCCAAGGTGATTAATGCCTCCAGGGTTTCAGGTATGCCCACTCGGGCCAGCTCATCCTTCAAACTTTCTGACAGACCCAGGCGGAACTGATGTCGCAAGGCTGCGTCGTTCCAGTGAGTGTCCGTACTCCAACGCCTAAAGTCAGTGACGTAATCTTCCACGGCTCTACGGCCTTGTTGAAGTGCGGTGAGCGCGGTTTCTGCGGTAGCAGTACGCTGCGGATCTTCATACAACTGTGCCATTGCATTAAAAAAAACCGACATGGTGTCCAGCTGGTTACTGTGCTCTTCAAGCAGGCGGTGAGCCCAGGACTGAGGTTCACCTTGAAGCAGGGATATGATGAACCCCACCTTGGTTGCTTCCAGGGAGAAGGTTCGGGGTTGCAGGGAGAAGTATAGCTCGCAGGCATTGCGGAAGGCTCTGAACTTGCTCCGATCCCCAGAAAACCTTTCCGGCGTAGGGACCCTTGGCTCAGGAGGCAGCATCACCACCGTTGGACCCGAGGGATGCCCAGAGGAAGCCATGGAAGCAGCAGAAACTGCAGGATCCGTGGAGGAGGTTAGGGACTGAACACGACCCTCCAACTGGGTATAGCCCTCTTGCAGGGACTTAACGGCTTGGGTAAGGGCCGCGAGATGCTGGCAGATGTCATCCATAGGAGAGGCTCCTCTAGCAGGCTCAGTCATGGCTGTGTTATACTGTCACGGGGTAATGTGGCAGAGCCTGACGTAAGAGGAGTGGCTTACTGGGTAACTGGCGTGGCACAGGTTCACCAGAGGCGCGGAGTCTAAGTTTTAGCCGGTTTTCACCAGGGGCCCCAGATGGTGGGGATGGATTTGGCTGCTTGCTAACACCAGGTCGCGGTCCCCCGGATTCCCTGGTGGAGCCAGGATCAGGTCCAGGACCAATAGCCGGTAGCGGATAAACAGATCAGGATCAGGCAGGAGAATGGTCAGGACAAGCCAAGGTCAAAGGCGGGCAGCAGGTAATCAGAATCCAAAGACAAGCCGGGTCAGGTAAACAGGAACAGCAGACTACAAACAGGCACAGGAAACAGGAGAGCTGAAGATAACACAGCAACTTCCTGTAGTGACAGCTGTGTTTTAAATAGGCCAATTTGGTAGCCTCGAGCTATACTGAGGTAGCCTCTAATTATTCCAAGGTAGCCTCTGACTATTCCAAGGTAGCCTCTGACTTTTCCAAAGTAGCCTCGAACTACTGCAAGGTAGCCTCGAACTACTGCAAAGTAGCCTTGAGCTATTGTAAGGTAGCCTCTAGCTATTCAAGGTGCCTCTTCGTACACGCAAGCGCATAGGCATTCGCCGGTTGGCAGCGCCAGTGCGCCTGCGCAGGGTATTGATTCCCTGACACAATGCACCCCCTTACCTTGTGCTGCTGCCAGGAAGAAGATGCGGGTGGATCTGGTAAGAAGAAAGTGCAGGGTCTGGAGGTGAACCAAAGGAGGGCTGGAGTCAGCTTCCAGAGAATGCTGAATGCTGACACCAGGGGAGGCAGAGGCAAGGTGGTGTTGCGGCTGCACAGAGAGGTGCAGGATCTGTAGGAGGAGTTCTGCCCTCCTCTCTGCTGCGGACTGCTCAGAAGGGGGGGGCAAATACGAGCCTTTCTGCAGCTGCACAAAGGAAAGCAGGATCTGGAAAGACGTTCTGTCCCCTCTTCTGCCGACTACTGAGACAAGGTGGGGGTAGAGACAAGGGGGGTGCAGCAGGAGAGGTGCGAGAGCCACATGAAATGGCTTGGGGGGGGCCTCATTCGGCCCACGGGCCTTGTGTTTGACACCTGTGGCATAAGGGATTCCAGTGATCCTGGTGGCCCCAGACTGGCCTCTTCGCGCCTGATACGCAGGTCTAGTAAGACTAGTAGCCGATGATCTTCGAGAAGATCTTCTGTCTCGTGTGCCGATCTTCCATCCTGCTTTATGTTCGCTGGCTTTTTAACGGCCTGGCATGACATAAGTCCATTTACATCCGCCGCTCCATAGTGGAGAATGGAGGGTACAATAGAAGGGGATCCATTACCCTCTTTTTGGGCAGATCAGGACAAATTGGACCATTTGTGTGAAAGTGCCTAAAAGACAATGTGATATCAAGAATAATATCAATACAGTATATATATATACATTCCAACTGTGCTCTGATAAACTATTGCAATCCCACTGCAAACTGTTTGCACCAACTTCAGCGTACCATCACCAAGACAAAGCACACACCATCTGCTTACCAAAAAAAAAATGTGACTCCTTAAAATTCTCAAAATTCTTAAAAGATGACAGGCACTTGTCATCTGCCAGATATTTACAGCCACTTCACTCAAAAGTGACAATGCATAAATAGTAGCTTTCTCCCAAGAGCAGCCTTTCACAACTCCACCTGGTCAGGTACCAACCACAGGCAACTCCGTATACTACTATAGAGCATTACCAGGACATACTGCGCTGCTTTATTAAAGTGATGTACTTGCAGCAAACTTTACTAGGATAAAGCAACAAATTGTTTACTTGCCCTGGTATTGCACTAATGCGTGCTTTGTTGTTACATTTACGAGGTTCCCTTAGTTGGTACCGGACCAAGCTACTCTACCTGCAGTGCTGCTTTTTGAGCGAAATTGTTGTAAATATCCAGCAGATGAAAAGTGCATGTGGCCTCATAAGTTTAAGGAGTCAATTTTTTTGGTAAGAAAATGGTATGTGGTTTGCCTTGTTGATAGTACACCGAAGTTGGTGCAAACAGCTTGCACTGGCAAGCTTGCTGCGTTTTTAGGTATGTGGGCCATGCATTCAAAAACACAGTGCATTTGCGTTAACTGTCATGCAAACGCACTGTGTTTTTAATGCATGGCCCACATACCTAAAAACGCAGCAAGCTTGCCAGTGCAGGAACTCCAGGTAAGTCGCATTGTGCAAAAGCAGGGTGGATTTTAAGGCCACTGAAATTGGCTGCAATGTAATGGGGTGTTGGGATGTGATAAGGGGTACTGTGATGTGTAAAGGGGCACTATGACGTGAAAATGGCTGCAATATAATGGGGTGTTGTAATGTCATAAGGGATACTGTGATGTGTAAAGGGGCACTATGATGTGAAAATGGCTGCAATGTAATGGGGCGCTGTGATTTGATAAGGGGTACTGTGATGTGTAAAGGGGCACTATGCATGAAAATTGCTGCAATGTAATGGGGTGCTGTGATGTGATAAGGGGTACCGTGATTTGTGTATGAAGGAATGCTGTTGTGGGACCCAAGAAGAGGAGGATCGGGGCAAAACTTTTCCACAGAGATTGAGATGTTGGGGTGGAGAGCTAAATTGCATCATGGGGGGGGGGGGGGCCAAGAAAATGTTTGCCCAGGGTCCAAACCATATTAAAGACTGGGGAGTATACCACCTGAGACTGCCCTATAGGCGTAGTTAAGCTTTGTTAAAGTGGAGTTCCGCCTCCCCCTCCAAAAATTAAAAGTCAGCAGCTACACATACTGTAGCTGCTGACTTTTAATATTAGGACACTTACCTGTCCAGGAGTCCAGCGGTGTTGGCACTGCAGCCGATGTTTCCATCAGCTGTTGGGTGCTGCCGCCGCCATTGCCGATAAGGGAACCTGGCAGTGAAGCCTTGCGGCTTCACGGGCGGGTCCCTACTGCGCATGCGTGAAGCACGCTGCGCATTCCTATTGGCTCGGAGGAGGGAGGAAGGGGCCGAACTTCCAAAGGACAGCGCAGTGCCGTATCCCGGAAGTGGGGAAGGGTACCTGTTAAAAACAGGTACCCCCCCCCCCCCCTGAAAGGTGGCACCGGAGGGGGGAGGAAACAAAAGAGCGGAAGTTCCACTTTTGGGTGGAACTCCACTTCAACTCTTTTCCGCCTAGTGTCCTACTCCTAGGAAGAGCAGCATAACCCATCTGTCAAATGAAGATATGAAGCTGTGTCCGTCAATGAAAATAAGAGAAAAGGATTTCACGGTAATACAAAAATCCAGTTTATTTTCTATCTCATAGCTAAATCAATAAGTGAGAGGAAATCAATTCAAAGTCAGGTGATTTCTTGGTTGTCACCAGAAGGAGTTGATTTCCTCTATTCCTGTTTTGGTGACAACTCCTCATTGGGGATTTTCTTTCACTTGATAACGGTCACCAGGACAAAAAGAGGGGGTGAATCTCCCTGACACAGACAGCAATAAAAACCTGACAGGGGGTCTAATCCCTCTCCACTCCATCCAAAACAAAGAGAAAAAGTTTTGGACTTTAGGATGAAGTGCCATATAGGGGGAAATTTCATTGCAGACTAAAAAGTTCTGTTCTGAATATACTGCTTGACATTTAATCTGCCCGATCAGCAGTTTCTGGGTGACTTCTATCTGTTTGCATGACTCAGGATCACTTCTGTGATTTGGACTATATCAAAACTCCTATTTAGTAGTATCTCTTCCCATCGTCTGTCTGCTCAGACACCGGCCTTTAGACTCTGTTCCTGCTCACTCTATCACCTCATCATCTGTCTAGCCTGTTAGTCGGCTGTCACCCCCGGTGACACAGCGGGTCCACCGAATCCCGCAAGGCTTTCTGATAAAAATGTAAATGAAAAATGATCGTCTTCCTTGAGGGCTCTATCGTGCTGTCTGCATCATACTGTTAAATGCAGCATGTCCTGTGTACATTGCTATGCATCGTGAAAAAATTCAACATGCTGCAATTTTGGATGCTTTTTCCTGCAGGTCCCACTAAAGTTCATTGGGGTCCAAACCAAGCACAGTGCACCTGAAATCGCATGCTGCAACATACTTCCCCATAACACATCATAATGTGAACAAACTCTTAGGCTTGATACATACGCGGTGTACTAAGATGTATGCCCATGGAGGGCCATATTTACCTGAATGGGTGTTCTGTATATCCCTGTGCAGGCAGAACCAATGATGTCAATAGGACGCACACAGTGTGCGTTCGAGGACATGCACCAGTGAGCTGTGGTTGTGGGGGTCTGTGGGTGGGGGGGCCCCAGATCCTGCCCCCCCATGTGAATGGGTGTGGACCCCTACCCATTCACCAAAAAGTGTCAAAAAGTAATAAAAATACAGACAGTTTTTGTCAATGCAAAAATTAAATAACAACGTCCCCCAATGTAGATCCCATCGCCAATCATGACGCTGCCGCCACCACCGACCCGAGAAAAGAAGAAGAAAAAAAAAAGGTTCATTGTCAACTAAGGCAAACCACCGAATGCCTGGCTTGCTGTTTCACAGTTTTTTAATAGGTAAGGGGCAGTGCCTTCTGGCGACATCACCTGGTGGCACCGCCCCTTTGTGACATCACCGACCAGTACATGCTGGGTCGGTGACATCACAAGGGAACGGTGCAGTTTAACCACTTGCCTTCTGTGCACTTAAACGCCCTTCCCATCCAGGCCAATTTTCAGCTTTCAGCGCTGTCACACTTTGACTGACAATTGCGCGGTCATGCTACACTGTACCCATATGAAATTTTTATCATTTTTTTCACACAAATAGAGCTTTCTTTTGGTGGTATTTAATCACCTCTGGGTTTTTTATTTTTTACAAAAAAAAAGAAAAAAGACAGAAAATTTTGAAAAAAAAAAAGTTTTTCTTATTTTCTGCGAGTAAATTTTGAAAATAAATTTTTCTCCTTCACTGATGTGCGCTGATGAGGCGGCACTGATGGGCACTGATAGGCTGCGCTGATGGGCACTGATGAGGTGGCACTTATGGGCACTGATGAGGAGGTACTAATATGCCGCACTGATGAGCACTGATAGGCGGCATTGATAGGCGGCACTGAGAGGCGGCACTGAGAGGCGGCACTGATGAGCACTGATAGGCGGCACTGATGAGCACTGATAGGCGGCACTGCTGGGCACTGAGAGGTGGCACTGCTGGGCACTGAGAGGTGGCACTGCTGGGCACTGAGAGGCGGCACTGCTGGGCACTGATAGGCGGCACTGATGGGCACTGGCGGATGGCACTGGACACTGACGGGTGGCACTGATGAGCGGCACTGATGGGCAGCACCATCAGTGCTCACACTCAGTGTCCATAGTGCTGCCAGTCAGTGCTCATCAGTGCTTAGATGAGCAGGCACTGATGGGCACTGACTAGCAGCACTATGGGCACTGATTGTGGGCATTGATGGGGGGCACTGATGGCGGGCACTGTGGGCACTGATGGGGGGGCACTGTGTGTGTGTTTTTACCTTTAGTAATCAGGGCACTGGTGATCAGTGCCCTGATTACATTCTCCTGTGTCCCCGGCGCTGTGAGGCTCCCCCTCCTTCCTCACACTGCAGGCTCCGTGTGAGGAAGGAGCGCCGGCGATGAGAGATGATCTCATATGTTTACATATGAGATCATCGCTCATTGGACGGCCCGATCACGTGGTGAATGGCCGCTGTGATTGGCCATTCACCACGATCTGTGATCGGCCATGTCCAAGGGACACGGCCGACACAGATTTCCCCCGGGAGCGTGCAGGGGGCGTGTCACTGGGAGGCCGTTTTAAAACGGCCTCCCGAAAATTCGAGTCCGCGCTACAGCCGTATATAGGATGTAGCGCGGATGGGGGAAGGTTAAATGTAATTTCATTCATTTTTTTTTTCTTTTCTTGAAAAAACTACACTGCTCAAAAAAAATTAAGGAACACTTTGAAAACACATCAGATCTCAATGGGGAGAATTATCATGCTGGAGATCTATACTGATATGAACTGGGTAATGTGTTAGGAACGAAAGGTTGCCACATCATTTAATGGAAATGAAAACTATCAACCTAAGTGAAAAAATGATGCAGCAGGCTAGTCCACTTTGCTGAAATTTCATTACAGCAACTCAGAATGGTAGTTTGTATGGCCCTCGTGTGCTTGTATGCATGCCTGAGAACATCGGGGCATGAGATGACAGATTGTGTCCTGGGGTATTTCCTCCCAGATCTGGACCAGGTCATCACTGATAGGGATGATCGAACTTTTGAAAAGTTCGGTTCGACCAGAACACCCGAACTTCACGAAAGTTCGGTTCGGATTTCAGAACCCCATTGAAATCAATGGGACCCGAACTTCTGTAATCAAAAAACACCATTTTTAAGCCCTAAAACCCAATAAATGCCCCTAAAAAGTGCCTAGGGTTCTGGGTCATGCCCCAGGGACTATTAATCACACAAAAAAAAGTTCTTAAAAATTGTCGTTTTTGATAGATAGCCAATTATTGAAAAAAAAAAAAAAAAAAAAAAAAAAAAGAGATTTCTTTGGATTTAGTGTCTGGGGGGTCTAAAAGTTGTACCTGTGAAGTTTCAGCTCTGTAGCATGTCCAGAACCAGAATTACAGCATACCAAACCTTCAAAAATGACTTTTTTGCTTAACCGCACCTTTCTTTTGCTCCTAATCAACGGCTCAGCCAATGTGTATGATGGGGACATAATGCAGTGCACTGGGAACAAGATTAGAGGTTTTTTTGGAAAAAGGTGCTGTCTCTTTAAATGTGCATATAATTAACGGGTGTATTTCCACAATGGGGCTTTTATTACCAAATGTTTCAAGAAGTCCAAAGATGTATGTAATTGCACTTTATTTCATGTAAAATGGTGTTTGGTGCACTTTAACTTGAAATCTCACAAGAAACAGACATATATGCACGGATACATTGAGGGTTAGGGGTAGGGGCCACAATGTAGTGCAGAGTGAACAAGATTAGAGATGTTTTGGATGAATACTGTTGTCTCTTGACTTTGAATAGAAGTAAAGGATGCTTAAAAATTGGGCATTTGGTGGTGCGGACGATGCCTTGACACCATATCCCTATGAAAGTGCTGGTAATGAAAGCAATAATTGCCTTTGTAAGGAAAAAAATTACAATGATATGCATCTGTGTGACAGGTGCGCAAAAATTGTTGTTTGGGTGTTGGCGGAGCCATACCACTGTAAGCCCAAAGAGCTGGTGTTGAAGAAGGCGTAAAAATTATGAAGGTGTGCACCTGTGGAACAGGTGCGCAAACATGGTAGTTTTGGTGTTGGCGGAGCCTCCCCACCATAACCCCAAAGAGCTGGCTTTGAAGGAGGCCCAAAAATTGTAAAGGTGTGCACCTGTGGAACAGGTTCGCAAACATGGTAGTTTTTGTTTAGCATAGCCTCCCCACCTTAACCCCAAAGAGCTGGTGTTGAAGGAGGCCCAAAAATTGTAAAGGTGTGCACCTGTGGAACAGGTTCGCAAACATGGTAGTTTTTGTTTAGCATAGCCTCCCCACCTTAACCCCAAAGAGCTGGTGTTGAAGGAGGCCCAAAAATTGTAAAGGTGTGCACCTGTGGAACAGGTTCGCAAACATGGTAGTTTTTGTTTAGCATAGCCTCCCCACCTTAACCCCAAAGAGCTGGTGTTGAAGGAGGCCCAAAAATTGTAAAGGTGTGCACCTGTGGAACAGGTTCGCAAACATGGTAGTTTTTGTTTAGCATAGCCTCCCCTCCTTAACCCCAAAGAGCTGGTGTTGAAGGAGGCCCAAAAATTGTAAAGGTGTGCACCTGTGGAACAGGTTCGCAAACATGGTAGTTTTTGTTTAGCATAGCCTCCCCACCTTAACCCCAAAGAGCTGGTGTTGAAGGAGGCCCAAAAATTGTAAAGGTGTGCACCTGTGGAACAGGTTCGCAAACATGGTAGTTTTTGTTTAGCATAGCCTCCCCACCTTAACCCCAAAGAGCTGGTGTTGAAGGAGGCCCAAAAATTGTAAAGGTGTGCACCTGTGGAACAGGTTCGCAAACATGGTAGTTTTTGTTTAGCATAGCCTCCCCACCTTAACCCCAAAGAGCTGGTGTTGAAGGAGGCCCAAAAATTGTAAAGGTGTGCACCTGTGGAACAGGTTCGCAAACATGGTAGTTTTTGTTTAGCATAGCCTCCCCACCTTAACCCCAAAGAGCTGGTGTTGAAGGAGGCCCAAAAATTGTAAAGGTGTGCACCTGTGGAACAGGTTCGCAAACATGGTAGTTTTTGTTTAGCATAGCCTCCCCACCTTAACCCCAAAGAGCTGGTGTTGAAGGAGGCCCAAAAATTGTAAAGGTGTGCACCTGTGGAACAGGTTCGCAAACATGGTAGTTTTTGTTTAGCATAGCCTCCCCACCTTAACCCCAAAGAGCTGGTGTTGAAGGAGGCCCAAAAATTGTAAAGGTGTGCACCTGTGGAACAGGTTCGCAAACATGGTAGTTTTTGTTTAGCATAGCCTCCCCACCTTAACCCCAAAGAGCTGGTGTTGAAGGAGGCCCAAAAATTGTAAAGGTGTGCACCTGTGGAACAGGTTCGCAAACATGGTAGTTTTTGTTTAGCATAGCCTCCCCACCTTAACCCCAAAGAGCTGGTGTTGAAGGAGGCCCAAAAATTGTAAAGGTGTGCACCTGTGGAACAGGTGCGCAAACATTGTCGTTTTTGTTTTAGCATAGCCTCCCCACCTTAACCCCAAAGAGCTGGTGTTGAAGGAGGCCCAAAAATTGTAAAGGTGTGCACCTGTGGAACAGGTTCGCAAACATGGTAGTTTTTGTTTTAGCATAGCCTCCCCACCTTAACCCCAAAGAGCTGGTGTTGAAGGAGGCCCAAAAATTGTAAAGGTGTGCACCTGTGGAACAGGTTCGCAAACATGGTAGTTTTTGTTTAGCATAGCCTCCCCACCTTAACCCCAAAGAGCTGGTGTTGAAGGAGGCCCAAAAATTGTAAAGGTGTGCACCTGTGGAACAGGTGCGCAAACATTGTCGTTTTTGTTTAGCATAGCCTCCCCACCTTAACCCCAAAGAGCTGGTGTTGAAGGAGGCCCAAAAATTGTAAAGGTGTGCACCTGTGGAACAGGTGCGCAAACATTGTCGTTTTTGTTTTAGCATAGCCTCCCCACCTTAACCCCAAAGAGCTGGCGTTGAAGGAGGCCCAAAAATTGTAAAGGTGTGCACCTGTGGAACAGGTGCGCAAACATTGTCGTTTTTGTTTTAGCATAGCCTCCCCACCTTAACCCCAAAGAGCTGGTGTTGAAGGAGGCCCAAAAATTGTAAAGGTGTGCACCTGTGGAACAGGTGCGCAAACATTGTCGTTTTTGTTTTAGCATAGCCTCCCCACCTTAACCCCAAAGAGCTGGTGTTGAAGGAGGCCCAAAAATTGTAAAGGTGTGCACCTGTGGAACAGGTGCGCAAACATTGTCGTTTTTGTTTTAGCATAGCCTCCCCACCTTAACCCCAAAGAGCTGGTGTTGAAGGAGGCCCAAAAATTGTAAAGGTGTGCACCTGTGGAACAGGTGCGCAAACATTGTCGTTTTTGTCATAACCAAAATGAGGTTCTGTGAACGTAAAGAGAATGAGAGGAGGGTTTGAGGGTGGCACCATGGTCCAGGCTTAAACTGAGGCTCAACTGCCACATCACAACGATAGCCTAGTCTACAAGGTCTGCATCAGGTGCATCAAAGCTTGATATCCACGACTGATTCATCTTAATGAATGTCAAACGGTCGACTGAGTCGGTGGAGAGTCTAGTTCGATGGTCTGTGACGAATCCTCCTGCTGCGCTGAATGCCCGTTCCGATAGGACACTGGAAGCAGGGCAGGCCAACAACTCCATGGCATACTGGGCCAGTTCTGGCCAGTGGTCTAATCTTAAGACCCAGTATGCCAGTGGATCGGATTCGTCACATGAAAAGCCCTCTGTGTCACTTTGTGCCCTCACGTAATCGTCCACCATGTGATGCAGACGCTGTCGATGCGATGTGGCAGCTGAGAGGCCTGGGCGGTGAGGACTAAAAAAAGACCGAAAGGCATCCGTCAACCGCACGCCTTCTCCAACGCTCCTCTCGTGACCACCAGTAGAATCCATGGTAGGTTGTCCCCGCCCCTGCACCCTACGGGAGTCGGGGAACATGTTCACCAGATTCCTCTTGAGACTGTCCTCAAGGGATTTGATCCTGTGGACTCTATGGGTGGATGGGAAAAGCTCCGAGACTTTACACTTGTACCGGGGGTCAAGTAGGGTGGCCAACCAATAGTGGTTAGTCTCTTTAATGGCCTTGATTCTGGGGTCCTTTCGCAGGCTCTGGAGCATGATGTTTCCCATGCGTCGCAAATTAGCGAAGGCCTGAGAAGCTGACTCCTCGGGGTCACTCATAACGACATTATCTTCAACGGGCTCCTCCTCCTCCCAGCCACGTACTACTCCAAAGTGTCCCGAGGGAGTCAAACTAGGCCTTGCAGATTGCCGCATGTCTTCCTCCTCCTCCTCCTCAAACCCTGCAAAAGTTCCCGCAGAATCGTCCTCCTCCTCCTCTTCCACCCCTGGATCCTGCTCGGGCCTCTGGGAGCTAGGCATAATGGGGTCAGGATTCTCAGGATAAAGGGGGCCTTGAGAGGCAAGGAAGTCCTCCTCTTCCTCCTGCTGCTCTGCCTCCAGTGCCCTGTCCATAATGCCACGCAGATTGTGCTCCAACAAAAACAGTACCGGTAGGGTGTCACTGATGCATGCGCTGTCCCGGCTGACCATCCTTGTGGCCTCCTCAAATGGCGAGAGGACAGCGCATGCATCCTTAATCAAAAGCCACTGCCGTGGTGAAAAGAAGCCCAGGCGCGCAGAGCCAGTGCTGGTGCCGTACTCGCATAGGTATTCATTGAGGGCCCTCTGCTGCGTGTACAGGCGCTGCAGCATAGCCAAGGTGGAGTTCCAGCGGGTGGGCATGTCACAGATGAGGCGGTGTACCGGCAGGTGAAACTCGCGCTGCACTTCGGCCAAACGTGCAGTGGCACTGTACGACCGCCTGAAGTGACTGCACACCCTTCTTGCCATCCTTAGCACATCCTGCATTCCCGGGTACGAGTTCAAAAACCGCTGTACCACGAGATTCAGGACATGCGCCAGGCATGGCACATGGGTTAACTTTCCCTGACGAAGGGCGGCCAGGAGGTTTGACCCATTATCAGTAACCACCATCCCTGGCTGCAGCTGGCGTGGTGTCAACCACCTCTGGGCCTGTGCCTGCAGAGCCCCAAGAATCTGAGGGGCAGTGTGCTGCCTGTCCCCTAGACACACAAGCTGCAGCACTGCGTGACACCTTTTGGCCTGAGACATAGAATAGCCCTTTGAACGTTTACGTGGTATCTCATCATATTCAAAGGACCATTCTGCAGAGGAGGGCATGGAGGAGGTAGAGGAGGAGGAGCAGGAGGGGGTAGAAGTGATCGATCTACCCGGATCAGCGACACCACCAGCTGTTTGCAGACGTGGGGGCAACACTGGCTGCAGCACCGAGCCCTGGCTACAATCCCTTCCACTGGCAAGCAGTGTCACCCAGTGAGCAGTGACAGAAATGTACCGTCCCTGCCCATGTTTGCTTGACCAAGTGTCAGCCGTCAAGTGTATCTTACGGCTGACTGACTTGGCCAGGGATGACACTACATTGCCTTCCACATGTTGGTATAGGGATGGCAGGGCCTTACGGGAAAAGTAATGCCGACTTGGCACCTGCCACTGTGGAACTGCACATTTTGCGAAGTCACGGAAGGGAGCAGACTCTACCAGGTTAAATGGTAATAGTTGCAGAGCCAGTAGTTTAGCCAAACTACTGTTTAGACGCTGGGCATGTGGGTGGCGGGGAGTATACATTTTTTTTCGTTCCAGCATGTGTGGAATCGAAATTTGGCGTCTAGATGATACAGCTGGTGGTGTGCTGGAGGTAGATGCGACACTGCCTGCTATATCATCATCCCTGCCAGTGGAGGCTGCCAACAGGTGACGAGTGACTATAGCAGGGCCAGGAACAGACTGATGTGCAGGTGGAGCAGGTGGAGCAGATGGAGCATGAGGAGGAGCGCGAGGAGAACTAGGAGGCCGACTGACCAATCTTTGGCCCTTTTGTGGGTTCTTTAAATGCTCCTGCCAACGGGCCGAGTGGTGGGTTGTCAAATGCCTGTTTAGGCAGCTTGTACCCAGGTGGTTGACATTTTTGCCACGTTTTATACCCTTCTTACAAATCTTGCAGATCGCAACTGTTTTATCTGCATGGGATGTCTCAAAAAAGGCCCAGCAAGATGAGGTGTGTATAGTGGCCCGGGAGACAACAGGTGCGGCCTTAGATGGAGTAGGCCGTCTGCTCTCCCCTCTTGCTTGCTCTGCCTCCTCCTCAACCTCAGACCCAACATCTGACTCCATCAAAGACTGAGCATCAGGCCTGGCCTGGGAGACAACAGGTGCGGCCTTAGATGGAGCGGGCCGTCTGCTCTCCCCTCTTGTTTGCTCTGCCTCCTCCTCAACCTCAGACCCAACATCTGATTCTATCAAAGACTGAGCATCAGGCCTGGCCTGGGAGACAACAGGTGCGGCCTTAGATGGAGCGGGCCGTCTGCTCTCCCCTCTTGTTTGCTCTGCCTCCTCCTCAAACTCAGACCCAACATCAGACTCCATAAAGGACTGAGCATCAGGCTGGAGTAGATGGCCGACACTGTGGTCAAACAGCTCAGCTGACTCCTCTGCCATGTCTGAAATTGGGTCTAAGGGAGGACATGAGGTGGACATGGACTCATCTGTATTTGTTCTGACAACTGCAGAAGACTGACCACTTTTCTCTGCCTGGGTCACTGTAGTTGCAGATGATGCCGATGATGAGGGTTTGTTCATATAGTCCACCACCTCCTGTACATACTGTGGACGTATAGCTTGGCCACTGCCGGAGAACAATCCAAATGGTGGCCTGGCTGAGGACTGACCACCACGTCCACCCCTGCCTCTAGACACCCTAGAAGCTGTGCCCCTTTCCGCAGCAGGGCCACGTATGCCTTTTCTTGGTCTACCAGGCATATTTGTCACTGATGCGTTGGCAACTGTGTGCGGTGAAAAACGCACACTGCTATGCGACCCACAGTTGTCGCTGGATACAGCACAGCAGTTGCGGTTCACGCACAGTAGCAAAGCCTTTTGCACAGTGGACCTAACGCTTTGAACAACAGGCGTTAGGTTGTCACTGATGCGTTGGCAACTGTGTGCGGTGAAAAACGCACACTGCTATGCGACCCACAGTTGTCGCTGGATACAGCACAGCAGTTGCGTGTCACGCACAGTTGCAAAGGCTTTTGTACAGTGCACCTAACGCTTTGAACAACAGGCGTTAAGTTGTCACTGATGCGTTGGCAACTGTGTGCGGTGAAAAACGCACACTGCTATGCGACCCACAGTTGTCGCTGGATACAGCACAGCAGTTGCGGTTCACGCACAGTAGCAAAGCCTTTTGCACAGTGGACCTAACGCTTTGAACAACAGGCGTTAGGTTGTCACTGATGCGTTGGCAACTGTGTGCGGTGAAAAACGCACACTGCTATGCGACCCACAGTTGTCGCTGGATACAGCACAGCAGTTGCGGTTCACGCACAGTAGCAAAGCCTTTTGCACAGTGGACCTAACGCTTTGAACAACAGGCGTTAGGTTGTCACTGATGCGTTGGCAACTGTGTGCGGTGAAAAACGCACACTGCTATGCGACCCACAGTTGTCGCTGGATACAGCACAGCAGTTGCGTGTCACGCACAGTTGCAAAGGCTTTTGTACAGTGCACCTAACGCTTTGAACAACAGGCGTTAAGTTGTCACTGATGCGTTGGCAACTGTGTGCGGTGAAAAACGCACACTGCTATGCGACCCACAGTTGTCGCTGGATACAGCACAGCAGTTGCGGTTCACGCACAGTAGCAAAGCCTTTTGCACAGTGGACCTAACGCTTTGAACAACAGGCGTTAGGTTGTCACTGATGCGTTGGCAACTGTGTGCGGTGAAAAACGCACACTGCTATGCGACCCACAGTTGTCGCTGGATACAGCACAGCAGTTGCGTGTCACGCACAGTTGCAAAGGCTTTTGTACAGTGCACCTAACGCTTTGAACAACAGGCGTTAAGTTGTCACTGTATTTTGCTGCCTAGCAAGCACGTATACCTGCTGTGATACAGCAGCACTGTGCCACGTGCTCACTAAACAGAACCCTCACACTTTCCCTACAGAAACTAAATTTTCAAATCTAACTAATGTAGTACAAAGTTCCCTAACTACACTAGATATCCCTTTCCACTAAATAGAAAGCTCCATACAGCAGAAGACTGACACTGTCCCTTAAGTTTTTTTTGTTTTTTTTTTTTTTTTTTTTTTAACTCTAAGAACCAGCACAATCGCTGTATCTAACTACACTGGCTGTAAGCTAAATACAATTCTGCTATATGGAGCTTTAGAACCACTCGATATGTAGGAAATGTAGTGTAGCAAGCAGGAGTCAGACAGAACTGCTTCAACTCTCTTCAACAGGCTCTGGATAACTGTGCTAGGGGTTAGGCGGGGCCATCTTATATAGTGTGGGGCGTATTCACTCCTGATTGGCCTCTGGTCCCCGTAGTCACTCCAATCACGTTCCTAGGAGACTCCTGCCCCCTCATTGGCTTTTGCAGACGTTTCTGGGCCAATCACGGGCTTTTAAAGCCCAGTTCCTGTCCCAGTGCATTTTGGGCGGTTCTGGTGGCCGAATACCGAACTTTTGCCGCAAAAAGTTCGGTATTCGGCCGAATATCGAACATCCAATGTTCGGGTCGAACCGATGGTCGACCCGAACCGTTCGATCATCCCTAATCACTGAGCCCCTGAACAGACTGAGGTGCAACCTGGTGGCGTCAGATGAATCAAAACAAATTGTCCCAGAGGTGTCCTATTGGATTTAGGTCACGCGAGCGTGGGGGCCATTCAATGGTATGAATTCCTTCATCCTCCGGGAACTGGCTGCATACTCTCGCTGCATTGCCGTGCACCTAGGGTCTGATGATGGGTCCAAAGATTTTATCCCAATACCTAATGGCAGTCAGGGTGCCATTGTCTAGCCTGTAGAGGTCTGTACTTCCCTCCATGGATATGCTTCCCCAGACCATCACTCACCCACCACCAAACCGGTCATGCTGAACAATGTTACAGGCAGCATAACATTCTCCATGGCTTCTCCAGACACTTTCATGTCTGTCACATATGCTCAGGGTAAACCTACTCTCATCTGTGAAAAGCGAAGGGCAACAGTGGCGGACCTTCCAATTCTGGTGTTCAATGGCAAATGCTAATGGAGCTCTACAGTGCTGGGCAGTGAGCACAGGGCCCACTAGAGGATGTTGGGCCTTCAGGCCGCCCTCACGAAGTCTGTTTCTAAATGTTTGATCAGAGACATTCACACCAGTGGCCTGCTGGAGGTCATTTTGTTGGGCTCTGGCAGTGCTCATCCTGTTCCTCCTTGCACAAAGGAGCAGATACTGGTCATGGATGTCAATATAAAAGGAGTAACCGCGCTAGATAAAAAAATATAAATTAAAGCAGCAACTTAAAGTGTGACATACACCCAACAAACAATATATAAAAAACAAACTGCGCTATCAAATGAAAATAGTGCTATTGACCACAATATTATATATTAAGTACAATAGTCAGTGAAAATATCCTTGAGTCCAAATCCGGAAAAAGTGTAAGTGAAAAAATATAAAGAGTTGTTTCTGAGTTATTGACCACAAAAACAGCTATATATAGAATCAAATAGTCTGTGAATAAGTCCTTATATCCAAAATATTATTTCATATGTTGCTCTTAGGTGCAAATAAACGGCCACTAGTGATACAGACTGCTTACCAGAATGTAGTATATAAAGTGCCCAATTCAAAGATGTGTACTCCCAGAATTCTCAGTGTAACCAAAGGCTAGGATGGAGACTCCGATATATTCCAGCCCCAGACAACAGAGTAGACTCAGCAGGCGTAAACCACGTACATGTAAAGAATGGTAAAAAAATCCAATAGCGTAATACTGTATTACTACAGGGTGCATATATCTCAAATATTACACCCAGCTGTGAGACTTCCACCAGGTGTGCAATCCGCTTACCAGATAAAAAATATGATAGTGCTAAAGTGAAAAGGATAGTCACCTCCACCAACAATGCAGGCTGCTTACCAGAAGTGAGAGTATGCTTAGCCAAGGAAAAAGTATGGAGATCCAAAGAGGTACCAGACTCCACTCAAAAAACGTGACCACCACCCAGATCTACAAACTGCTTACCAGATGTACAAAAATACTGTGCCAAAAGCAGATATCAATTCATCCAGGATCGTTATATTCGGCGGTCCCAGCATGAGGGAAAGATAAATGCCTCCAGATGAAGTTCAATCCCCAGATAGGTGTCAGGTCACAGGATTATATAAAAAATCTCCTCTGCTGCCACTTCCAGCAATGTCTCTTCACTACTTTGTACCTCATGGAACTGGTCATGGAAGGGTTAAATACCTTTGTTGGCCCTGTCCAGCTCTCCTAAAGGAACTGCCTGTCTCATGGAGTCTCCTCCATGCTCTTGAGACAGTAGTGGGAGACACAGCAAACCTTCTGGCAATTGCACGTATTGATGTGCCATCCTGGAGGAGTTGTAATGCCTGTGCAACCTCTATAGGGTCTCATGTAACATAAAGTGAACTCTAATGATGTGCGCTAGGCTTGTACGAGGGGCGTTCAAGTCCAACCGGGACTTTTGAGATTATACTGTATAATAAAAGAGTGGAAACTGCATTTATTTTTCTCAACATACTCCCCTGCTACTGTTATGCACCTATCCCAGCGTTTACCTAATGCTTGGAAAGCTTCAGCATAGAAAGATTTGAAAGTACGCCTGAACCATCCTAGGACAGCCTGCTTCACTTTGCCATCAGTGCTGAAATGCAGGCCTCCAAGAAACTTATTTAGGGATCCAAACAGGTGTAAAATCACTCGGAGCAAGGTCTAGGCTATAGGGAGGATGTGGCAATACCTCCGAGCCGACTTGCTGTAATGTACATATAGTGCGGTGAGCTGTCTTGGAACCCAGCATAAGCTAACTTTTCGAAAATGCTAAAGTTTGTGAATGATTATGTTCACCATCCCCACAGAAAGATTGGGGCAGTGGACAGTGTCAGTGTCAGTAGAGCAGTGGATGGTGTCTGTGTTTTTTTTTTATGTATTTTTTTTTTTTTTTTTACAATTTAATTTGTTTTTCATTTTTTCCCAATGCTTTTTTGGGGAGCGGTTTGGGGCGGTGTAGGTAGGCCCAGATATTGTCAGTAGTTTTTTATTTTTTTATAATTGTATTTTTTTATCTTTTTTTATTATTTTATTAATTTAATATTTATTGATTTTTTTTTTTTTTTTGTTGGTGGGCTTTGGTGAGAAATCAGGGGTCTAAACAGACCCCTGACATCTCCCCTTTAATACAGTCCCTTTCTCAGCAGCTTCAGCATTGAAAATGAATGGACAGGAGACAGAGGCTCCTGTTCATTCATAAACTGAAGCAGAGTAAACACAGGTTACTCTGCTCAGTTAACACAGGAGCAATCAGTAGTGAACACTCTCTGTGTCCAATTGAGAAAAGGAAAGGGCTGGTGAATGACATGCTTTCTCTGCTCTCCATCCTGACATCCCCCAGCAGCTGGCGGGAGAGAAGAGGAGGGAAGCCGGCTGCAGGGGAAGAGGGGGGGGGGGTGGAGGAGGAGGACAGGGGGACTGAGGAGTGGTCGGAGGACGAAGAGGAGGACACGGAGGGGATTGGAGGAGGAGGACAGGGGGTCGGAGGAGCACAGGGCTGGAGGAGGACACAGGATCGGTGTGGTGGGAGGGACAGATGTGAGCACTAATCTCCCAGTATAGCTTTTCAGCTGACAGCAGCAGGAGGGAATGGAGGAGAAGCGGCTGTCAGCTAAAAACCAGGAGATCGGTGCTTACAGCTGTCCGTCCCACTGCTCCGGCTGTAAACCAGGAGCGTAGGATGGATCACAGTGGGCCCCCCCTCACCTTGGGGGCCCATATGTAGTGAACACCCTGCACACATGGATGATAACGCCACTCTATCTCGATAGGTTATGTATCGATTATCCAGGATTAGGCCTTCCACACACTGAATGTTCACAGGAATGATTGCTGTTTGCTGGGAACCACCAAGGCCGAGATCATCACTGACAGACGTACAGCCATCTTTGAAATGTTTACATCATTCATATGTCTTACTGGGGCTAAGCGTTTCATTACTGTACTGTGCTTGAAGTCTTCTGTAGATATCTGTGCGTTTAATGCCTTCATTCACAAGAAACTTAATTCCAACATCTGATGTCTGCCATCTTGAGTAACGGTCTCTGGACTGGCCTTGCACATGTGCGCCATTGGTAATAAGACACACTTACTACTGCGTGTAGTACCGCTAGCATCCCTTTTGATATCTATCAATGCAAAAAGCTGCAAAAAGCTGCGAAAAGCGCGTTTTTTACAGCTGCTTTTTCCTGCTGTCGGTAGTGGCTTTGCAACTCATTTTTTTCTAACACCCTGTGTGCATGAGGACTAACTGTGCAAATGGCCAAAGGTAATTTTTTATCTTGAACATGTATGGCTTTACTGGACTTTTCCTTTAAAAAAGATTGAAATTACTTTAAAACATTACATGTTAAAGATTATATGGGATTTTAGTGATTGGATTTATATACATTTTAACTTGTAAGCATTTATAAAAAAAAAAAATATAAACTAATAAGGCAACTAATAAAATTCTATACATTGCTTTAAAGCAGGGCACTACATTTTAGTTATCCAAAAAAGTCAGGAAAAAATTCTAATGATTGTTTAAGTGTGAATTAGCTCTCAGCATATCCTGATGTATTTTTATAATGGGAAATGTGTATTATAGATCAAGATTTACCCCCCGATGAGAGACAGAAACACACTACCTCAGCTGAACCAACACTTGTTTCACGTGGAGCGTAAGGCTGCCACAAACGCACTTAAAGCAACTGATTTTTTTTTTTTTTCTGTGCTAAAAATATATTTATTATTAATGCAGGCAAACCTCTGGTAAATTACACATGCAGCATGAAATTGTCAGTGGATCAATACCATGAACCGACTTTATATTAAAAATCAGCAAGCGTCACAGAAGAAGTAGAGAAGCTTGGCTTTATATGCTTCTATCAGGGAACTATGCATATTATTAATAGTGTAATATCCACTTTAGATAATTAAAGAAAAAGTAGGCTTTTAAAACACCTTAGCTCATTTTATATGCCCAGGCATATCGATCAAGTTTGCATTTTTTGTAACCTGTTATTATTTTTGTTTTGTGCATTTATAGCTGTGCTGGGATTATCAAGGATCATTTTTTTTCCTTTTCTTGACTGGATATACGCACAGGGATCTGGCAAACTATTTACTCCTTTAGATGCTTATGGGAATGGGAAGCAGGATGTCCCTTTTCTTAGATTAAATAAACCTACAACAACAATTAAAATATTTATAAATAAATAAATAACACCAGACAAGAAAAAGGTTTGGACAAAGGCCGCGGCTGTTTTTTATTATTGACTTTTAACACGAATTCAATAAAAACATACTTTAGACTTTGTTTAAAAATCAGTTTAAAAACGTCCAGAACCAGCCCAGCCACCACGGCTCGGGCTGACAATAAATAACATTACCATATAATTTTATTACCAAATATCCTTTTTTTTTTTAATTTTTTTTAAAATTAACATTTTCCAAACAATTCACTTCTTAGTCAAACATAAGCAAATACATCCACCAAAGCACTTTAGCTAAGGCGATAGCCATAAGTCAAATAATTTAAAACTGGCCGCGACAAACTATAATTAAATAATTTTTTTTTTTTTTTTTGGGGGGGGGGGGGGGGGGAGAAACGCTCCAGAATCTCCTGAGGTGATGAAGTGACTCGGAGCCCCGCAGTCACTTGTTATATAGCCCTGAATCGAACTGGCTGGGGCTGGTTAGCCCCCAGAAGCGGGAAGATTCAGGCGGGAACAGGGGTCCACGCGCTGATCTGCCCAGAGACACTGCTCCCCAGAGCGGGAAAAACCTGAAAAAACATAAAATCTGCCCAGATACCTACTGACTCTGGGCGGGAAGCTTGAAACTGACCTGTCTCGGGTCAAAAGTTCAACCTTGCCTTTACAATAGAATGAAAAGGACTACACTGACTGATCCTGGCTAATAAAATTTATTTTTAAAATTAGTACACCTGCTCCCATCCCATAGAGAAAATGTAGGGTTATAAAAACCCCATTTTCTCCATATGGGAATGGGAAGCAGGATGTCCCTTTTCTTAGATTAAATAAACCTACAACAACAATTAAAATATTTATAAATAAATAAATAACACCAGACAAGAAAAAGGTTTGGACAAAGGCCGCGGCTGTTTTTTATTATTGACTTTTAACACGAATTCAATAAAAACATACTTTAGACTTTGTTTAAAAATCAGTTTAAAAACGTCCAGAACCAGCCCAGCCACCACGGCTCGGGCTGACAATAAATAACATTACCATATAATTTTATTACCAAATATCCTTTTTTTTTTAAATTTTTTTTAAAATTAACATTTTCCACCAGACAGGCAGCACCTTTGCGCCTGTCCCCACCAATCCAAAGCGCGGCCTGTTCAACACAAGAACTCAAGTTGTTGTTAAGAATGTCCAAACCGATTTCTGAGAGGTGAACCCCATCTTTCCAATATAGCCCCTCTAAACCGCCCTCGAGCTCCATATGTCTAAAAGAAATGACTCCTAATTCCTTCAGAAGTTTGGCTAACCCCCTGTTTAAACGTTTCCTCATTTTTTCCAAAGGCCTGAGACCCCGGTATTTAAAAAATACCAGCCGCGGTATCACCTCTGAAAAAATAAGAATAGTATTAGGTAACTTAGATTGAATAAGACCCAAGTCGTCCCTAATTCTAAAAAGTAAATCTAACGTTGATTGTTTTCCCAAATCGTTACCCCCAAGATGAATGACTAAAATCTCAGGGGCGGGCAACTGTGAGATTAGAATGTCAACTGCCGGAACCAATTCCGACCAACCCATACCCCGCTTACTGAACCATAAAACCTGGTACTTGTTCCTGTCCAGTCCTAGATTCTCCGTGTAGACCCTCTTCATAGCTCGTTGGTAAGCCCAGTGTATATAAGAGTGTCCGAGGATCCATACAGAGATCTTGTTGCCTAGAATCAAATAGAAATGTTAAGGCGGACATATGACTTAAAACTGTCTGATGACCATCTCCCAATCCTTTTGACTGCGTCCCCCCCCAGACCCAATCTGGTCGCCTCCGTGGCCGCCCCTATACGGAAAGAATGGGTAGATATGTTATCGGGACTTAAACCCAAAGATTTCAAACACATTTTCAAAACACAGGTGAACTGATAACGAGAGAGGGGTTTACCAGAAACGTGAATGAATAAAACCTCGCTCAGGGCGGGTCTAACCTCGACAAACTTGGAAAGCAGTAAAACCGGACATACTGACGCATTCCTAAACTCATGCAAGGTTATACTTGAGCCAATCCCTAATTGATCGGTTTTTGAGTGAGCTACAAAAATGTTGACACTGGAAGCAAAAATTTTAATGTCCTGAATCCTCAGACCATGAAAACCCAACCGCCTATCAGAAATTAGCTCCGAAATTCTGAGGGCGCCGAAAAACATCACCGCAAAGGCGGCTCTAAACAAATGAGCCTCGTATTTCGAGAAACAAACCCCGTCCAGGGCTGCGCACAGGGAGATCAATAGTTCTAGCGAAATTGGTTTCCTGCCATCAAGCCTGAAATGCTCTTTTTTGTAACCTTTCAAGGCCTGATGCACGGAAAAGAAGGAAAAACAGCCAGGCTGATTCTGCAGTTTGCTGAAAAAAGACACCCCAGCCAACAATTTGTTCACATGAGACCATGACAATTTTTGTATAAAAAGGGAATTTAAAAAAGATAGTACCAATATTTCAGAGAAGGAGTCCTCAGGCAGGCCTAAAGAATTCAGATGTTGTAGCCACAACAACCAGGCCGATCGGTATCCGGCCAATGTCGATGGAGCAAGCGATTTATCAATGTTGTCAAAAATAGCTGTCAAATCAACTTCCAGAGATGATCGGGGCATAGGTGTCCGTCTGGTTCTGCCTCTGGTAGCAAAAGAAAAAATTTTTCCATCTGGAAACGAGACAGACAGTCAGCTAGAGTGTTGTCTTTTCCAGGCACGAAGGAAGCTTTTAGCCAAATGTTAAAAAAGAAACATTTTGCTACCAGATACCGTAGCATAATGGTGACCGGAGGTGACTTAGAGGAAAGGCAATTTATGGCGAAGAGCACGCCCTTATTGTCCGTCCTCACCATTATACGCCTATTCCTAAAATGATGGCCCCACAGCTCAAGGGCCACCACTATAGGAAATAACTCTAACAAAACGATGTTGCGGGTCAAACCTAACGCCTTCCACCTATCGCACCACCCAGAAGCGCACCAGCGGTTCTGCCATATTGCAGCAAAACCTTTGGAACCTGCCGCATCGGTATAAAACAGGAAATCTTTATCCAAAATAAACTTTTCCTGCCAAACCGTTGACCCGTTAAAATGGAGAAGAAATTGCAGCCATACTAAAAAATCCTCCTTCATTTCTTCAGAAATTTTAACATGCGATGAAGGGGATTTAAGCCCTGCAATCGCTGCATATATTCGCCTAGAGAAGATTTTTCCCATAGGAATCACTCTAGATGCGAATGCCAATAGGCCTAATAACGATTGCAGTTCTTTTAAACAAACCTTTCTGCGACGAATTATCCACAACAAAACTCTGCGAAGTTTTTCAATCTTTTCCTCGGGTAAACGGAATTCCATCCGCTCAGCATCTATGGTGATACCTAAAAATACTATGCTTTTGGACGGAAAAACTGTCTTTTCCCGGGCTAAGGGGACCCCAAAATGATCACAAACCTGCGTGAAAACCTTCAATAACAAAGCGCAAGTGTTAGAAGAGGCGGGACCCATAAAAAGGAAATCATCTAGGTAGTGAACCACCAGATGAGATCCCGAGATTTGGGATACCACCCATTCCAAAAAAGTGGAAAAAGTCTCGAAATAAAAACACGATAACGAACAGCCCATTGGGAGGCATTTGTCAAAATAAAAACGTTCATTAAAATAAAAACCCAATGAATTGAAGGAGCAAGGGTGAATAGGTAATAAGCGAAAAGCAGACTTTACGTCTGCCTTTGCCAGAAGCGCCCCCTGTCCTGCCCAACGAAGTCTCTCTAGAGCGTCTTCAAAAGTAGCGTATTGAACAGACGCTAAATGTTCATCTATGTCGTCATTAAGAGAGCCATCCTTTGGGTAGGACAGGTGGTGAATCAGTCTGTAGGTATTCGGTTCTTTTTTTTGGACAATTCCCAAAGGGGATACTCTAAAATTTTTAAAAGGAGGTTCTAAAAATGGGCCCTCAAACCTGCCTTCCCTCAGCTCACTAGAAATTTTCTCTTCAACTATATCCTGCAAAGCAAAAACAGACTTCAAATTCCTATGTATGGTACAACCAAGACCACGAAATGGTGGTAAAAGGAAACCGTCACGAAAACCCTCAATTAGTATTAGTGCTTTCTCCCTGTCTGGGTACTGGAGCAGCCAGGGGAGCATTTCTGGAAACCTCACTGGTGTGCGGGCCCTTTTGAAAAATCCCTGATTGTTGCGAGCTTCCCATCTTTTTGAAGCACTTGTAAACTGGGTGTGTGCCTGAGCAGAAAGCGCATTCGTGCTTAAACTTACACGAGCCAGGCCACTTGCACTGGGACTCATTGAAATTAAAGCACAAGCCTTTCCTAAAAGATTGATTTCCTGATTGCTGGGCCGTAGCAGGCTGCTTGGGGGGAAAGGATCGCTGGGGGAGAAATAAATCCAACCATAATCCTACATCTTTCACCCCCCATTTCAGTGAAGGCTGCACAGCTAGCTTTTGCCGAAAAGCGACATCGTAGCTAAACCACGCTACCCCACCGAAATTTTTGAAAGCCTCCAAAATCACCTCAATGTGTTGAAATAGGCCCACACTCTTGTTCGGATGTTTTTCACACAAAACGCTTGAAAAAATTAAAAATGCTTGAAGCCAATTATTGAACGATTTGGTGATAGGACGTCTCCTTTCCTCCTCATCGTTCTTTTTTTCAGGTTTGGATACAAAATCCCTTGATGAAGGTAAAAGAGATAGCATGTCTATATAAACCCCAGACCAAATCTTCTCCTTCACAGCCTCGGATAAATGATAACCTAAAGGTGAAATTTCACAAACTATGGCTTCCCTAAGGCTAGTTTCTGGGAGGTTCTGTGATTGAGCTGTCAAAAAAGGGGTATTTTCAATAGGATGACCTTCTGATTGAGCTGTCAAAGAAGGGGTATTTTCAATAGGATGACAATCTGGTAAAGCGCCACAAGATGGCGCTGTCCAGACATTTGAAGCAGAAGGAACAGAGAAGCTTTTCAAATGGTCTGAGACCGATTTGAATTCCTCACACATTCTTAACATTACAGCTAACATTCCTGACATTGCTGGAGTTGATGACTCACCCCAGACAGGCAATGCAGAGGCAGGTTGTTGGTCGGCGACTTCCGATGATGATGCCCTGTGGGTAGCAGCGGCGGCTTCAGCGCTGATAGCAGACTCCGTATCCCTCCTCGAAGCCCTGAGCCCAGGGGGATGGTGGATTCCTGAGGATGCTCCCGGCGTGCTGACCTCCGACCTCCCGCTCGGTCTCCCATTCGCGCTCCTTGGTGTGCTGGCAACGGTCCCCTCCTTCCTTTTCCTGCCGGACGACTTGTGGTGTGATGCCCCGGAAGTACTGGGGGGAGAAGGCGAAGGGAAGCTCCTCCTGGGCGTCCGTCTTCTTTTGGCCGGACCGGCCTCCGTAGTCGCCGATACCGATAGCCCGGTACTGCGCATGTCCGAAGCCGTACCACCGACTTCCGCCCGAACCTCCGGACGTGACGAATCTTCATGGCGTCCATCCGACTCTGATGCCGACCTGCACAGCTCCGCCGAGGGATTCCGTTCCCGCCGCTCCGCGGGCTCGACCACTGCCGCCACCGGGACTTCAGATGCGGGTAAGTCCAGACAGTGCCTCAGCCAGGCATCGCCCCCAGCTTCACCGGCACGCTCAATAACCTTCCGCAGCAGACTCATTTGAAGGCAGGGGTAGCTCCCAATTCAGGCAGATGATTTTCAAGCCGGAGATAGGTAGACAGCCTGGGGGAGAGAAACGCTCCAGAATCTCCTGAGGTGATGAAGTGACTCGGAGCCCCGCAGTCACTTGTTATATAGCCCTGAATCGAACTGGCTGGGGCTGGTTAGCCCCCAGAAGCGGGAAGATTCAGGCGGGAACAGGGGTCCACGCGCTGATCTGCCCAGAGACACTGCTCCCCAGAGCGGGAAAAACCTGAAAAAACATAAAATCTGCCCAGATACCTACTGACTCTGGGCGGGAAGCTTGAAACTGACCTGTCTCGGGTCAAAAGTTCAACCTTGCCTTTACAATAGAATGAAAAGGACTACACTGACTGATCCTGGCTAATAAAATTTATTTTTAAAATTAGTACACCTGCTCCCATCCCATAGAGAAAATGTAGGGTTATAAAAACCCCATTTTCTCCATATTCTTCCTAGAATAAAACCTGTTTGGCTGGCAGGAAGAAGCAAAGAGATAGTTACACTATTCCTTATAATAGTACAGTCATTCTAAATTAGGCTTAATGAGGGAATTAACATAGAGTGGTGCAAGCAGCATGTTTGTACCACTCTTCTAAACATAGAAAATAGGGCAAATGCTGCTCCTAATTAACAAAGAGCACAGTCTGCTTTGTTTTTAAGGAGCAATCAGTTCTCTGTTTTGTGACAGATACAGCACAGAAAACGGACATCTGGAGCTGCATGCTCCGATCTCTCTGCTATCCCCGCCTCCCATTCTGGCCAAAGCAGGAGCTCTGCTTGTGTAGTGTAATCACTGCATGAGCAGAGAGAGGATTCTGACAGTTCATGTCCCTTACAACAAGGTCACTTCTGGAGGGAATCTGTGGCCCTTTTCTATATGCTAAACTCCCTTGTTCCCTCTGGTAATTAGGTGCAGACCTGCGCTAGTTTCTAGTTTACTCGTAAACAGAGCCTGGTGCAGATAGACCTGGAGCTAGCGATCTGCTTAGTTAATGGGGCACACAGGCACAGCATACAGAATGGAAAGTGCTTGCTTTGTCTTGCATGATCAAACCAGGAATTCACTTTAAAGTAGAAATTAACTCTATCTGTGCACTACAAACAAAAAACTCCTTTTAATTACATTTTAATATTCAAAGTAAATTCACCCATCCAGCCGTGACAACATGATTAATTTGGTGAAGAAATCACTTTAAAAAATATTCATGATTCATGTAGCATTTTCATTCTGGAATCCATCTGCCTTTACCACAGGCATGCAAGCAGAGAAAACTCTGCCTTCTCTCCTCCAGATTAAAATATAGAGTTATAGAATACCAGAGCAAAATGATTTTGGAGTGCTCTGACCGCACAGCCGTGTCATTCATTTGCAGGGATCTGAAAGTCCCCTCTTCCACCACAGCAGACAGACTTGATCCCAATGGACTACGAGTTCATAGGATGTAATATACAATTTTAGCATAGGCCAGAAACTAGAAAGCAACCGAAGAAATGGTAAATAAAAACAAGTAAATATATTCCCAGATAGCAAGGATAACTTGCCACAAATTTGTGGCAGTGTTGAATGGTAAGTCTTGTTAACTTGCTGCACATTTTCACTGGCAAGTTGTACACTTGCAGAGCACTTGAAGCACAAGTTCTAGTTGACACTTTTCCAATTTGTAGCAAATGTGCATGGCAAGTCTCTAGTAAGAGCAAAGTTGCAGTGGAGAGTCTGCAGCAAGAGCTCTGCAAGTCTACAGCATGAAAATTCAGCCACAGTGACCCCTGTGGTGGGATGACTATTGCACAACATAACTGAACAAGAACTTGCAGCAGACTTGCAGAATGTTTGCAAAGAAAGTTGATCTGGAGACATGCAATGTGGACTTTCTGCAAATGTGCAACAAACTTGTGGAGCCTGGCAAGTCTAGCAATAGCTTGGTAAGTCATTTTTAAACTTGCAGCACAGTTGCTTGCTATCTGGGTTATACCTTCCTATTTATTTAACTTCTTCCAGCCCGCGCTATAGCCGAAAGACGGCTACAGCGCGGGCTCTAATTTCCAGGAGGCCGTCTTTAAACGGCCTCCCAGTAACAGGCTCCCCGCGCACTCCCGCGAGCGCGCATCGGGGAAAATCTGTGTCGACCGTGTCCATTGGACACAGCCAATCACAGATCGTGGTGAATGGCCAATCACAGCGGCCATTTACCACGTGATCAGACCGTGCAATGAGAGATGATCTCATATGTAAACATATGAGATCATCTCTCATCGCCAGCTCTCCTTCCTTACACAGAGACTGCAGTGTGAGGAAGAGGAGAGCCAATCGGAGGTAAGGGGACACAGAGGAATGTAATCAGGGCACTGATCACCAGTGCCCTGATTACACAAGAGGGGAAAAAAATGCCATAAGTGCCCACAGTGCCCGCCATCAGTGCCACCCATCAGTGCCCACAATCAGTGCCCATAGTGCTGCCAGTCAGTGCCCATCAGTGCCTGCTCATCTAGGCACTGATGGGCACTGACTAGCAGCACTATGGGCACTGAGTGTGGGCACTGATGGTGCTGCCCATCAGTGCTCATCAGTGCCGCCCATCAGTGCCACCCGTCAGTGTCCATCAGTGCCACCCATCAGTGTCCATCAGTGCCGCCTCTCAGTGCCCATCAGTGCCGCCTCTCAGTGCCCATCAGTGCCGCCTCTCAGTGCCCAGCAGTGCCCATCAGTGCCACCTATCAGTGCTCATCAGTGCCGCCTATCAGTGCCACCTATCAGTGCTCATCAGTGCGGCATATAAGTACCTCCTCATCAGTGCTCATAAGTGCCACCTCATCAGTGCCCATAAGTGCCACCTCATCAGTGCCCATCAGTGCAGCCTATCAGTGCCCATCAGTGCCGCCTCATCAGCGCACATCAGTGAAGCAGAAAAATTTATTTATTTTCAAAATTTACAGAAAATAAGAAAAACTTTTTTTTTCCAAAATTTTCTGTCTTTTTAATTTTTTTTTGTAAGAAATAAAAAACCCAGAGGTGATTAAATACCACCAAAAGAAAGCTATATTTGTGTGAAAAAAAATGATAAAAATTTAATATGGGTACAGTGTAGCATGACTGCGCAATTGTCATTCAAAGCGTGAGAGCGCTGAAAGCTAAAAATTGGCCTGGGCAGGAAGGGAGTAAAAGTGCCCAGTAGGCAAGTGGTTAATAATGCTTGCAGCATCCGGATAAAAAAATATTAATGTTGATTAAGATATTTTAATTCTGCTTTAATGTTTGTAGTTGTTTTTTGGATGTGACTTTTTGGTTGTTCTTGTTAGATACTGAATATACAGTTTGATGCAGTAAGCATTTCTCTTATGCTCCAGGCGGCTTCCGGCCCAGCATGGCATGTCAAGAAATTGTGAAATCAGAGCAAAGAAACACTTGGAAATAATCATGCATGACCCCCAGATAGGTAACAAACATTGATGCTTCATTTTACAACTATGATATCAATACTGACTTACAGCTACATAATTCTAGTGGTTGATGTCTATCATTCCCAGTTTAGATAAGAAAGTTAGACAACTGGAAGAACAAATGTCCCATTAGTAATAAAAATGTTATACTAAATGGCTGGCCAAAGTCAAAATGTTCACATCCTCCATCATTAGCAGAGTTTTTGAGCACTTGTGAATAGTTGGTTATTTTATGGCGCTTTTCCACTGCATGGAACCGTAACGGTTCGGCACGCTTTTGTGCTTTTCCACTGCTGGTACCGCATGGTACGGTACGGTACGGCTCTGAAAAAACAGTACCTACTCGATTGTGGTTCTAACAGGTACCAAACTAGTACCATATCCCACAATCCTTTGCATGCAGTCACTACTAGCCACTGATTGGTCAGAGAATCCCACCCACCCCGTTGTTATCCCACCCACTTAACTTTAGTACTACTTTAGTGGAAAAGCAAACCTATACCGTACCGTACCGAACCGTTCCGACACTATACCATGCGGTACCAGCAGTGGAAAAGCAAACCGGGCTAAGCAGGGCCGAGTAGAGCCGAGCTGGTACAAGCCGGTACTTGCAGTGGAAAAGTGCCATTAGATAATCTAATCTGCAAAAGTGAAAGGCTCATTGTTCCAAAATCCCAAAACATAATGGATAAAACAAATATATTAAGTATACATGGGAACTGAGAAATGTAAAACAGATCTTCGATATTTTCCTCTGGTCAGTAAGGAAAGCACACATTGAGAAAATTGTGTTGAAATGTCTGTGCTTACAGCATTAAGCTTCTAACCTCAAGGAAGCTACAATTCAAACTGTTATATCATCATGACCTTAGAAAGGTTGCATCAGATCTTACTGTGCCAGGAAATGCAAGCTATATTCATGTTTCTCACTATAAGAGTGTTTTTTTTTTAAATAGAATCTTCCAGATACACCTTGACATTTACTGTTATTGAGAAACTAAAAACATTTTTTTTAAGATCTAGAATTCCAGGAGAGTTTAAATCAGACAATGGCAATGGTTTGCTTCAACTGTCTGGTTTGTTAAACATTTGCTTTCAGCTGCAAAATTGAAGAGATCCATCCATTGCCATGCTGGGATGCAGAAACACCCCCATTGATGTGACCAGCTCGTTAGCCTCTTCATCTTTGGTGTTAGGTGCAGATTGTCCTACTTTATACACATCTGAGATTTTGCTGTCTCCAAAGTACTCATCATAATTTGAAAAGATTAAGACAGGCAGAACCCACAAAATTGCAAGTATACCAGCGCAGCCCAGAAGAACATGGTACCCACAGATATTAGAACTCTAAAAGGACGTTGCTGGGTATTGTTTAACCACTTGCCGACTGCCGCCCGACTATATACGGCGGCGGTCAGCCCCTCCCAGGCAAAGTGATGTACCGGTACGTCACTAGCCTGGGAGCGAATAGGGGGCGAGCGCGCGCCGCCGGAGGCGCGCTCCCGTCCCCCGCTCGTACCCGACGAAGCCGACGCGTGTGACCGGCGGACCCGATGTCCGCCGGTCACTCGCGATTGTCGGGTAGAGAGGGAGAAAGGCAGACGGCTAATGTAAACAAAGCCGCCTGTCATTCTCCCCTGTGTAAAAGCACAGATCACTCGGTCCTGCTATGTAGGACCGTTGATCTGTGCTGTTACACAAACAGCCACATCCAATGACAGTTAGAAACACGCCCCTAGGGACACACTTAACCCCTCCCTCTCCAATAAAGTTAACCCCTTCCCTCCCAGTGTCATTTTTACAGTAACAGTGCATATGTATAGCACTGATTACTGTAGTAATGTCACTGGTACCCCCAAAAGTGTCAAAAATGTCAGCCAAGGGTCCGATCTGTCCACCGCAATGTCGCAGTACCGCAAAAAAAAAATCGCAGATCGCCGCCATTACTCGTTAAAAAAAAACAAAAATTACAAAAATCTTTCCCTTAGTTAGTAAACGCAATAACTTTTGCGCAAACCAATCAAAATACGCTGATTGTGATTTTTTTTTACCAAACATAGGTAGCAGAAAACAAATTAGCCAAAAATTTAAAAAAATTTTGATTTTTACATTTTTTTGGGGGGAATTTCATATAAAAAAATGTGAAAAATATTGTTATTTTTGCAAAATTGTCGCTCTTTTTTTGTTTATAGCGCATGATCAAAAAATCGCACAGGTGATCAAATACCACCAAAAGAAAGCTCTGTTTGTGGGAAAAAAAGGACGTCAAATTCATTTGGGTACAGCGTCGCACGACCGCGCAACTGTCCATTAAAGTCACACAGTGCCGAATCGCAAAATACCCCCTGGTCAGGAAGGGGGTAAAATCTGGTTTAAAGTGGTTAACAAGTGGGCCATTTCCATCTAGACTGTCAGACTCAAATTGTGGCTTGGAAATTAAAACGTAACACTTCTATCTAGAAAGTCACCTTCTAAAAAAGTAAAAACTCAATCGTCATTTTCTAGGTCACTATGGTATCTTTTCTTCTGATGTGTGAGACTTTTACGTGATGACAATTTTTTAGGCTTAATCATTAACTGCTTGACATTCTTTAATCAAGCAAATATCTCTTGTACAACATGCTTGTTTATGTAAGTTATCATGGTGGAACCGGCCAAGAGAACCTTAAGTCCCCGTTCACACTAAGGCGACCTGTGAGGTCGCCGTAGGTCGCCTCCCATAGGGAAGCTGCGGACCCGTTCTATTCGGAGCGACCAGGAGGCGACCGCCATAGACTTCAATGTTATGAAGTCCGTGGCGGCCGCTCCGAGGTAGTAGCGTCGCTTATATGTGAATGGGGCCTTAACGTACACCTTTCCCCTCTATTACTTTTGCGGGGACAACCCAAAATTTGGGATTTTCTTTTACTTTCAGTTTCAAGGATAACAGTAAATAGGACAAATAAAGAGGATGAATCTCCTCAACAGGGGAACAGACAGCAATAAAAACTGACCGGTGTTCTAATCCATCTCCACTCTATCCAAAAATTAAAAAAAAGTTTTGCCTTTAGTTAAACTTTAAGTTCCTCTTTTGTATGGTTGGTTGCAAACACTGCTTCTCTGTATACTATCTCTTTAGGAATGGAACTATCCCTGCATGATTACCCATACTATGGGGAACATTGATGACCAGTTCTTTAAAGCTCTCCTGTGTGAAACCCTTGTCCTCAGTTAGTTTGGATTTTAAGCTTTCAGGAGCAGGGCCTTCCTAACCTTCTTGTTGTGGACTGTATTGTAACAGTACTGTCTCCCTTTATTTTGTAAAGTGCAGATAACAGAAGATTTCAAAGAAAATAGCATCCACCAGCATGCAAGACACTCACCATTCACGTAAGTACCATCCCTGGTACCAGAGATGTATAGTAACTAAGTAGAACTACTTCACTACTGTACTTAAGTACCAAAAGGCGGTATCTGTACCTTCCTAGGGTATAATTTTTTTCTCCTACTTCCACTTTTACTTACCTACTTCCACTTTTACACTAAATTTTTTCAATGATTTCAATACTTCTACTCCGATATTTTTTTTTTTTGTGCTGCATAGTTACTCGTTACAATTATAAAAATTACCACTGCCAGAACAGTAGATGGCAGGTTTCATGAAGCTCAAAACATGTGTATTATCAGCGCATACGAAAATAAAAGCTACTGTATGTATAAATAAAAGCTGCATTTGAAATAATAAAAAACAATATGATGTTCAAACTTATGACTTCTTTCTTTAATAACTACATAACACAGTACTTGTACTTTTACTTTCAGTACTTGTGTAGCAATTTTGTTTTCAAAACTACTGGTACTTTTACTTTCAGTACTTGAGTAGCAAAATTTTTAAAAAAACTACTTGCAATACTTAAGTACAAAAAATGTTGAATACTTTAGTACTTCTACTCAAGTCACTTTTTGATCGAGCACTTCCACTTTACTCAAGTCACTTTTTGATCGAGCACTTGTACTTTTACTCAAGTCACTTTTTGATCGAGCACTTCCACTTTACTCAAGTCACTTTTTGATCGAGCACTTGTACTTTTACTCAAGTATGGGTTTCGAGTACTTTATACAACTCTGCCTGGTACTGATTTAAAAAGAAAAATCACTAAGTTCAACTTCAACTTTCAGCCAATCTTTGTCTCCCCCAGCAGCTACATAAAAGGTTGTGTAGGAAGGTGAGGGTGAAGGAGGCCAGGCCAGGGCAGAGAGTAATTACACCAGTCTCTCGCTACCTTTTTACCCCCAAGGAACACTTGAAAACATTTCTAGGCTGAGGGGATAACAGTGGTTTTCAGAAAGTCACTTTAACAGACAGCTAAAAAAAGATCATTATTGTCATGCTACTGATTTCCAAAGTTCCATTGGCCCCAAAACTATGCAGGTACCTTCAAGTGGGAGGTAAATCAGCCACAACTCATAATCTTCTGGAGAAACCCTGAGGTTCTATGGAACCCTGGTTGAGAATGGCTTGATTTTCAAGAAAAGAGTTATAACGTTCCAGGAGGAAGGGGCTGTGGAAGAGATTTGGCTCTTCCTGAAGTGTTAAAATTGTGTAGCAAGTTCAGTCACATTGTAAATGAAAAACACTGCAAGTAAGCATTTATGATGTATATGTTAAATAGAAAGTTCAGTGTGGATAACCCCATATCAACATTACCTGCATCCCAAGTTAAAGTAGATATATGGGCAAAAGTTTTTTTTTTTGGATAGAGTAAGGGAGGGTTATAAGCCCTATCAGATTTTTTTTTCACCATCTCTGTCCCATTACAGAAATTTCCCTTCACTTTCTGTCCCATAGCCAAACAGGAAGTGAGAGGAAAGTTAAGGAATTAAGATTGCCCCTCTATTAATTTCTGGGGACAACCCAAATTTGGGATTTTCTTTTACTTTTAATGATAATGGTAAAAAGGACAAATAGAGAGGGTGAATCTCCCTAAGGAGGGACACAGACAGCGATAAAAACTGGCCTTTTAATCTCTCTCCACTCCATCCAAAACTAAAAAAAAATGTTTGGCTTTTAGTTAAACTTTGTTGCTATATACTGTATATATAAAAAAACAAACAGTCAGTATGCAACTTTCATGATATTCCAAAAATCTAAACATATTCTGTTCAAATCTGTAATATCTGTTGCACTGTCCTAGATAGGTGCTAGGTTAGGTATATTTAGTTACTGGTTTGCTGTAATCAGTTAAGCTGTATGTGATTGTTTTGGTCTGTTCTGTGTTTCACTGGATGCAGAGTTGGCTGCTTCCCCCAGTCTGTTTAGAAAGGTTCTAGAAGATAGTAGGCTGGGAGAGTCAAATCAGCAGCTGGATATTTATGCAGCCTTGGGGAGAGTTGCCCAGATGGTGGCTGGGAAGCACCACCTGAGCTGGAGCAGAGCAGATCCTTTTCCCAGAAGAGGAGATCCCGGCTTGGAGGGCTGCTGCCCTCCCCGGCAGGCTTGCCATGTGCCTGCTGTTCATCAAGATCCCAGCTAAGCTAGCTGGAGGGCCTACTCTTTGAAAAGTAGCTGGAGCTGACTTTCATCTGGGGGTCTGGTCTGGTATCACTGAAAAAGGTGTCTGGAAGATATTAAAAGGAGGCATTCAACTATCTAAGGACAATAGTGAGTACAGACTGGAGTGAGATATCCCTGAGACTGTGTGCTGTTGCTATCCCTCAGGTGCTAAACTCCAAGGGGACATTGTGCCTTGTGTCCTGGTATAGCTTAGTTCACTATTTGCTTGTGCAAGGACTCTGCTCACAATATTAGGAGGAAGAGTAGTGTCCTCCAGTTGTTGATGAAGTTACTGGAGTATCCCACAGGCCCCTACTCTTATGCAAGTTCAAGTTCTGCAGTAAAGCAACAGAAAAGCATATCTCTAGACTGTTCATTGAGCCAAAGGAGTGACTGTGACTGTGCGTCTGGCTGCGGGTGCCACTGTAGGAAAAGTCCCTAAGGACCTTAAACTGTGGTTTCCTGCCAGAGAGAGTGCTACATATTTATTAACAGAGATGTATAGTAACTAAGTAGAACTACTTCACTACTGTACTTAAGTACCGAAAGGCGGTATCTGTACTTTCCTAGAGTAGAATTTTTTTCTCCTACTTCCACTTTTACTTCACTACATTTTTTCGATGATTTCAATACTTCTACTCCGATATTTTTTTTTTGTGCTGCATAGTTACTCGTTACAATTATAAAAATTACCACTGCCGGAACAGTAGATGGCAGGTTTCATGAAGCTCAAAACATGTGTATTATCAGCGCATACGAAAATAAATGCTACTGTATGTATAAATAAAAGCTGCATTTGAAATAATAAAAACCAATATGATGTTCAAACTTTTGACTTCTTTCTTTAATAACTACATAACACAGTACTTGTACTTTTACTTTCAGTACTTGAGTAGCAATTTTTTTTTTAAAACTACTGGTACTTTTACTTTCAGTACTTGAGTAGCAAAATTTAAAAAAAAACTTCTTGCAATACTTAAGTACAAAAAATGTTGAATACTTTAGTACTTCTACTCAAGTCACTTTTTGATCGAGCACTTGTACTTCTACTCAAGTATGGGTTTCGAGTACTTTATACAACTCTGTTTATTATACATCATAGTAAAATCATATAAAATGACCATTATCTCAGCATTGTTGCAATCGTATTGCATAAACAGCCTCCTTTAGTATAGCCCCATTTTGTGACAGTTATATGTGTTCATTTACAAAATAACCACTGGCCTGATAGCCTTTCATGTGTTTTTTAAAACCATAGGACATCAAAACAGAGCTTGTACAATCTTGACACATTTTGTGGAACATGCAGTTTATCCACTTCATAAAAAGTACCATAAATAACATATTGTATAACTTACATTCAAATTATTCACATACTGTATTAATTAAAATCCTTAGCTTGACCAACCACAGGTAGCCAACTTAGCACAAATTTTCAAAGGGGACCACAAGGGGTCCAATGGAAGCTGGTCTTTGTTCTTCCACTTCAATTAATTTAGGAGAATAACAATGAGTGTAAGCTAAAATGTCTTTTGACTTTTACAGGTGGTTCATTAATGCATGTACAGTCATAACGGACAAAGACAGAGAAAGTCCAAAGGTGATGGGAATTTTACTGGGGTGCAGGGCATTCAACGCCCTATACCAAATCATGACCATGGTGCAAACACACTTCACACAGAGAGCATGCTTTTGAACCATGATGTCTTCACCAATTCCAATACACAGTCAACCTATTACTCTAAAGATATTGGTAATGTGAAGCATAGACGGTCAAAGTTGGGCACAACTAGCACTCAAAATGTTTAGGAGCCAAGGTCCCCTCTTTCATAAGGATACCACAAGCAGCCACTCAACCATAAGAAAATGCACAGAGAGCACAATACAATATGGTAGGAAAGGAGAAATTTGTAGTCAGGACTAGGAAGAACTACATGACCTAACGTGGTTATAAACCCTCACATATACTCAGTGAAGTGAGTAGCATAAGGTGATACAAAGAGATGAAACAAATCCTACTACCGGTACATAAGTTTAACCTATTTATTTGCAGTCTTCACTATTCTACAGCCGTTCAAATAGAATTCATACGCCTTGTTTAACCACTTAAGCCCCGGAAGATTTTACCCCCTTCCTGACCAGGGCCTATTTTGCGATTCGGCACTGCGTTTAACGGACAATTGCATGGTCGTGCGACGCTGTACCTAAACACATTTGTCGTCCTTTTTTCCCCACAAACAGAGCTTTCTTTTGGTGGTATATAATCACCTGTGCGATTTTTTGATCATGCGCTATAAACAAAAAAAGAGCATCAATTTTGCAAAAATAACAATATTTTTCACATTTTTTTATATGAAATTCCCCCCCAAAAAAATGTAAAAATCAAAATTTTTTTACATTTTAGGCCATTTTGTTTTATGCTACATATGTTTGGTAAAAAAATTAGCAAAAAGTGTATTTTGATTGGTTTACGCAAAAGTTATTGCGTTTACTAACTAAGGGAAAGATTTTTGTCATTTTTGTTGTTTTTTTTTTAACGAGTAATGGCGGCGATCTGAGATTTTTTTTGCGGGACTGCAACATTGCGGCGGACAGATCGGACCCTTGATGACATTTTTGACACTTTTGGGGTTACCAGTGACATTACTACAGTAATCAGTGCTATACATATGCACTGTTACTGTAAAAATGACACTGGCAGGGAAGGAGTTAACTTTATTTGAGAAGGAGGGGTTAAGTGTGTCCCTAGGGGCGTGCTTCTAACTGTGATTGGATGTGGCTTGAGGTGTAAGAACAGAGATCAATGGTCCTACATAGCAGAACCGTATGATCTCAATTCTTACACAGGGGAGGATGACAGGAGGCTGTGTTTACATTAGCCGCCTGCCTTTCTCCCGCTGTAACAGACAATCGCGAGTGCCCGGCGGACATCGGGTCCCCCGGGCACACGTGCGGGGGGGGGTCTGTGAGCGAGCGGGAGCGGGAGCGCGCCTCCGGCGGCGCGCGCTCGCTCCCTAGAGCCTCACAGGCTAGCGACGTAAACCTACGTCACTTTGCCTGTGAGGGGCTGACTGCCGACGTAAAAATCTTCTTTAGGCAGTTGGCAAGTGGTTAAGCTTCCAAAAAAACAAGGGATGGAGAGCTAAAGTTACACTCTGCAGAGCTCTGTAAGAGCTGACTGGAGGGAAGGGACACATCCCCCTTCACACAGCACATTAGGGCAGAACAGGCTGTGATTCACAGGCTGTGTGCTGGAGTTCCCTTCCTGTCACTTTTTTTGCATGGTGTCAGGAAAACTTGTCAGAAGTGACTAATGTTGATAGCAGAGGAACGAGGCAGTAGACAGAAATGACACTAAGTACTCCGGATTGAGACAAGCACACACTATAGAGAGATATGCTTTGTTTATATTTCATGTAAGAGGTTTACAACCACTTTAAAGATCATCAACTAGTCCTCTTACCAGTTATCAGAGGTGGAAAAGTTTTAGCCTATGGATTCAAGCTGGCCATACTCTAGTAGATTTTTGGATGAATGTTTGTATGAAAATCCTCGTCAGTACATTTCATGACATGACGAATGCGATTCAAAATTATTTAAAAAATGTTTGTTTTGATCATTTGATTTTGGAAATAATTGACTTTCCCGAATGAAAACCACATTCACTTTTAGCAATTGGTTCATTCGAGAAGCATGTTCCATCCTGCTCCTTTGCAATTTCTTGTCACTGTGGTAAAAATCAAACGCTGATGTGACCACACTAATGATTACAAAATCGAATGACCATTCTTAAAATGAAAATTTTTAAAGAGAATTCTACTAGTGTATGGTCTGCTTCAGTTTCTGTTCTTATCACAACCTTGATAGGTTTGAGACTATTTAACTTTATTTGTTTGCTGGAAAACTTCTGAAGATATATCATGAGCAGACCCTAGACAAATAGGGTGAACTGAACATTCAGAATTAGAGTGACTTCAGTGGAAGAGGTTACAAAGCTGGAAACACTATACACACATGACCAGTATACATCCTGCCCACTGGTTTACTCCAAACTGTATAGACAGAACTAATTCAATGCAACTACTCTGATGAGAGGGAATTTGAGGGAAAATTGAAGCAGATTGATTAAAAACTAGGCTCCTTGATAGAAGTTACAGCAACTCCAGTGACTCCTGAAGACGTCACTCTGACGAAACGCGTAGAGCGTCATTGCGTCACATCCGCCTGGCTGACACGCACATCCGGTCTGTGGAACGCACGGCATCCCGGAAGTGCGCGATCGCCACATTGTTTACCTGCCGATTTTATCCTGCTTGTTTGTGAGTACCATTTTATTGATCTAATTAACAATTATCAGACAGTACTACCCTATGTGAGACCTTTATTCCCCTTACATGCCCGTGGATAATACCCAACTTTAAGGATAGTGTGACGAGAACTCGGGCAGGTTACCGGATAGCACTCGTGTCCATAGGACCATCCAGGGAGACCAGAGGGGGACCCAGGATATTACCTATCTAAGGCTCGGTACCCCTGTAGGGGTGATTTACTCTGGTGAGTGCGGTCCAAGGGGTGCGGGGAGCATGGAGTGATCACCTGAGTTCTGGCACCTTTACAGGAATATTTAAAAGCACCTGCACTGAAGTCACCTTTTTTCCTGAAGATTGTTATTGCACTATTTTTCTATGGACTATTTATTATTGAATTATTTATGGACTATTTATTGATGTGAGGTTCTAGAATTGCTGCTATATTTATTTATTTATGATGGTTCTAAGTATTTATATTTCATATACCCACTGTGAGGGTCAAATTATTCCCTGCTGGCATTTTTAGTACTTATATAGTACACTTGAAGTTATTCTATCCTATCCTATCACCACTCTTATCCAATTTATCACATGTCACCACTGATTTATTTTCTATTTGTGTGTTATTAATTTATGATCAGTTGTGTCATCATCATACTATTTTCTTGTTTTTCACCATTTCTATACTGCACCTCGTTGGATATTACTTTTGTATACCCGACATCACGTTTCAAATATAGGCACCTACCTTTTACCTACTCATATCACCTGAGTTTATTAATTATATATTACTACATTATTTTAATCCACTTATATCACTTGAGTTTATTAATTATACATTATTATTATTAGGTACACAATACAAGTACGTTGCACTTTGGCACTTTATATACCTACCAGTCACTTGTGATTTATATTAATTCACGTATTCATATTAATCTGTACTTTTTAAGTGGATACATATTGCACTTTATCCACCACTTTTAATTTTTTACACCTTGACACTTTTTTAAGATATTTATTGAGTGGTAAGAACAAATTGGCAGCGCCACACTCCTTCCCATACTGAACCCTAAATTTTCTATATATCTTCGGAATATAGTTTGAAGGGGGCTGCAGCCAACATTCACTAACCAACTTGATATATCCTAAGCGTGTATTTCTCCACATACAGAAGTTACAGCAAAACATCTTTGAAGGCAGCCTTTATTGGAGCCAGAGATCTCTAGATCAAGTAAAGTACTCCTATAGGAAGATGTGGTCTTTCACCATCGCTACAGCTCACAGGTAATCAGCTTTTGTGCTTTAGATACAGTACATGCTGATCTGAGGGGCGTTGATACTGGTGCAATCTTCACTGCTGAAATTTAGAAATGAGATGGATTTATAAATTGCGAGCCATGAATGCTCTGGGCTTAAATTACTTTGTAAGTTACAAACCATTTTTGTGAGTGATCCCGATACTACCGTTGGGTACAAAGTATTATTACAGTACCAATTTTTTTTTTTTGTCATTTTTTTGCATGAATTATTTATTTAACTATCCACGTCAGGTGGGATGGATAAAAATTCTGATCCTCCTGTATATGCTCCTTTATTGGTTGGTGTTGGGTGGTGGGCATCTTACAAGGACTCCAGCTGACCTCATCGCATTACGATGTCAAGGGTAGAGTGAAGGCCACGTGTGGAAGGCTGTTGTTGGTGCAGGGTGGGAAGCTGGCAATATGACAGTGTTCACAAACCACATTTGGACCGTTCAAGACGGGACTGATTAAAAGGTAGTTTTTTAGTTAGGGACCTTTTCTAATAAATGTATACATTTCTTCTCTTATGTTTGATCCGAAGAGCACAACAATGGTTGGGTGAAAATCTTTTAACTTGGCCCTCTGTGAAGTTGGATGAGTTGGCTTAGATATGTGAGTATGTCTTCCTCTACTCTACCTTTTTTTTTTTTATGTATATTGGAGGACCTATATATATACTGTATATGCACCGGATATAGTAAAATAGGAATCTTTTAAAAATAATACGGGGTCAACTGGAGGTGCACAGACATCTTGGAACCCAGTAAGGGATACTCATACTCATATTGTAAGTAGTACAGTATATTCATTGTGCAGGGAATTGCTTATGCCCATAATTTGGGTGCTTCAGTGAGATATATATTGTATACACATATACATATTGCAGGGGTCGGGTGCTTTTCTGGTGAAATTTAAAATTTTGCATTTTTTTCTTTATTTTCTAGTGACGGGGTCACCAAAACAAAAGGAGAAAATAAATCTCCACAGTGGGGACACAGACAGCAATACACCAATATATACAAAGCTGCAAAAAAAGTGTTTTATATACAGTAGAAAACTCTGCTATTTTTTTTTTTTAAATAAGCCCCTATAGGTTTATGCCATAATGTACTAAAATTATATGTGTAATTTATGCTACTAGAACACCTGATGGTGCTCCTTGCATGTTGGGCCTCTGTATGTGGCTATGCTGTGACAAAGTCTCACATATGTGGTATCGCCATACTCATAAGGAGTAGCAGAATGTATTTTGGGGTGTCATTTTTGCTATGTACATGCTATGTGTTAGAAATATCTTATAAATTAACAATTTTGTGTAAAAAAAAAAGCGTGCTTTCATTTTCTTTCCACATTTTCCACAAACTTGTGGAAAAAATGACATGTTCAAAAGACTCATTATGCCTCATAGAATATACATTGGGGTGTTTGCTTTCCAAAATGGGGTCATTTTGTGGGTAATTCCATTGTCCTGGTGCTCCAGGGCCTTCAAAAGTATAATAGGTCGTTAGGAAATTATATGTGTAATTTATGCTTGTAGAACACCTGGAGGAGCTTCTTGCATGTTGGGCCTCTGTATGTGGCCAGGCTGTGTAAAAGTCTCACACATGTGGTATCGCCATACTCAGGAGGAGTAGCAGAATGTATTTTGGGGTGTAATTGCAAGTATGCATATACTGTGTGTGAGAAATAATACATTTATGAAAAAAAAAATTACTTATTTGCAAAATAATAGAAACTAAAACAAAATGTGTTTTGCTCTTTTTTCACTTATAAAAAATAAAAAAACAGTGGTGATTAAATACTACCTAAAGAAAGCTCTATTTGTGTGGAAAAAAATGATAAAAAATGTGATCAGGTACAGCGTTGTATGACTGAGTAATTATCATTCAAAGTGTGAGAGCGCCGAAAGCTGAAAATTGGTCTGGGCAGGAAGGGGGTGTAACTGCTCTGTATGGAAGTGGTTAAGCTAATTTTACTGCTTGGAAAAGTGTAGTAAACCCCCCCCCATAAATCAGCACAAGGGATGTTACTTACTAGTAGAGATGGGCGGAACACCGGTTCGCAGCAGAACTCCAGAACAGGGAAAAAGTTTGAACCCAAACGGCGAACCCCATTGAATTCTATGGGAGGGGAACAAGAAAAATCAATAGTGCCCATTTTGAAGGCTTATATGCAAGCAAATGGCCATAAAAGGGGTATTGCGGTCCGGGTACTGCCCTGGGGGACGTGTATCAATGCAAATTTTTTTTTAAAAAATTATCGTTTTATCAGGAGCAGTGATCTTATTGATGCTTAAAATTCAACAAAAAAATTAAAAATTCATTTAAATATAGTGCCTGGGGGGTCCCATTGGTCTGCCTGTAAAGTGGCGGATCTGTAGCATGCATAGAACATGCTGCAGCAAAAAGGCATTTGGTAGTCAGCTGTCAATGAAGGTAGAGTTTTTTTCTTTTCCGGGTTTTTTTTATTTGTTCTTTTTTCGAAATTATTCACGATGCATTTACATCGGGGGGACACTGTTTTTTTTTTATTTTTTAATAAAAGAGTTGTCAAAAACTGTCTCTGTGTTTTTTTTTTTTTTACTATTTGACACTTTTTTGGTGAAGGGGTAGGGGTACAATTTACCCCATACTCATTCACATGGGGGGATGGCGGGATCTGAGGGCTCCCTTGTTAAAGATAAGCTCCACACCCACAGACCCCCACAACCACAGTCCAGGATTGTGGAGAAAAGATCCTTGTCCCCATCAACATGGGAACAAGGTGCTTTGGGGTGGGTGGGGCAGAGCCCCCGTGCTCCAAAGCACCCACCCCCATATTGAGTGCATGTGGCCTGGAATGGTTCAGGAGGTGTGAGGAGAGGTGATCCGGTAACCGGCCAGTGTGAAAGGGGACATCTACACTGATAATCAGTCCTGATGATCAGTGCAGCCCTAACAGTGCCCACCAGTGCTGTCAATCAGTGTTGCCTGCCAGTGCCTATCAATAATGCCTATCATTGCTGCCCATCAGTGCCGCTTATAAGTGCCCATCAGTGCTGCCTATCATTGCCTATCATTACCGCCTATCAGTGCCCATCAGTGCAGCGTCATCAGTGCCTCCTCATCAGGGCTACCTTTATTAGTGCCCATCAGTGCCCATCAGTGCAGCCTCATCAGCACACATCAGTGAAGGAAAAAAATTACTTATTTACAAAATTTTATAACAGAAACAAAGAAAAACTTTTTTTTTTTTTTCTAAATTTTCGGTCTTTTTTTCATCTGTTTAGCAAAAAATAATAAACCCAGTGGTGATTAAATACCACCAAAAGAAAGCTCTGTCTCAAAAAAAATGATAAAAATGTTGTTTGGGTATAGTGTTGCATGACCGCGCACTTGTCATTCAAAATGGGACAGCGCTGAAAGCTGAAAATTGGTCTGGCCAGGAAGGGGATGAAAGAGCCCAGTAGGCAAGTGGTTAAAAGGTCTGCCTCCTCTATTCATAGATCGCGTTTCATTCATAAATGCTGTAAAAACAGGTTCCATGAATGAAGCAGCTAGGTGGAAAGGGTGGACATATTCAGGCACTCTTGATGAGAGGCTATCACAGCTCCCTCAGTTCTATTAACCCCTGCCCCACTAGCAGATTATGGCATCGGAGGAGGAAGGGGGGTGGGAGGTTGACAATTTCATGGAAAGCAGAAACCATCAGCACAAGGGACACATCAGATTAATAATAAGTAATGTCTTGTGTGCTGATTTTTTTTTTTAATTTTAGGCTTTAAGCATACAGTATATAAATATTAGAATTAGAAGAGAAGATTACAAATATGAACTGCAGGGCTCTCTGATTGGATGGCGGGAGAATCCTAACTAATGCAGCTACTGTTCTGCAAAGTAAAGCCAACAACTGTTACGGCATAAGTTAACCTCGAGTTCCCCTATGCACCCTATGTAGGGTAATTGTGATGTATGTGTATTGGGGAGGCAGGGGGAGCAGTAATAAAAGAAAAGTAAAGTTTAAAAGAGAAAAGGCTGGAAGTAATAATTCCATATATAACCATAAAACCCTTGCAAGTCATTGATCTGTCACATTTTGCAAGCCCTAAGTGCCTACAAGGAGTCCTGTCTCCAGCTGTTGATGACTCTGCTAAATGTTCTTGCTCTGGTCAATAATAACAATAATGTATTGAGCTAATTAAGTAGGAATTCCTCCTGTTAAATGCCTCTGCATTGCATATTGCATGAACATCTCAATGTACTAATGACAAATCATTTGCTTCAGTTTTTCCATTTCATTGGGTTCTTGGTAGAGACAAATAACATTGCTGCCAGCTGGGCTGTTTTATTTATCAGTATATTCTTATTTTTTTTTTTTTTTATACATTATTGTTAAACTAAATTGGCCAACATATACTTCATTCTAAAGGTGAAAGGTCAGCAGATCCAGCATTAAACAAAATACATGTATTTAAAGTGCTGGAGTACTGTGAGACAGGGCCAACGTGTAGGCAGGCAGAGACTGAAGTGTATCCTCCAACCTGAAGGTGGCAGTGTGCTATTTTTTCAGGATGGCAGAAGACCATTGAGGACTAATTTCTCCCTGCTATGGGCTCCAGGCAGCCATCTTGGGGGGGGGGCAGCATATATAAATGAATACCGAAATTCCACTGGATTTGGGTGGCCATCTTGACACATAATTATATAAAGAGATTCTGATCATTCAGTGTGCCAACAGCATGGGGAAAAAGACAATGGGTGACACCACTATTAGGAATCTGCATCTTTTCGACCTGCCGCGTCTCCTCCAGTCTAGTTGCTGATCTGTATAATAGCAAAACCAAACTGATGAAATCTTTTTTTTGGATCTTTTGAATTGGAAGCCCCTTCCATACATTACCCTTACATACAAAAACCTTAGGATAACACCATTAGAACAAAATAAAGCCAGATTTACATACTGCAATAAATTAGTTTTCTTTTTTAGGCTTTTTTTTTATCACTGACAGGAGTGCTTGCAATGATCATCTTTTATTCATGTAATTAAAACCTTTATCTGAAAAGGAGAAAAAACTGTTTGCTGTAATTGCTTAGAAAGTGTTAGCTGGAGTTCAGCTTTAAATCCCAACTTCAGGAAACTTTAAATTATTACTTGCGTAGAACAGCTTGTTTTGTCTAGGGTAGTGGAGAAGAGCTTTTACTTACCTTTACTTTCCTCCACTGCCCCGACAGGTGTCACTTACCAATGCTCCAGTGGTGTACTGTTCCTATGGCTTTGGACCCTGCATTGGTTCTGATGACATCATGACCTTAGACCACTAAAGTATGCAGGAGAAGATGCTGCAGGGACAGGTCTAGCAGCAGGAAGCAGTGGAGGTTCAGCCCTTGCAATGTGGGCGCAGCCCCACTGCAAGGCATAATTAAATGTTTCCTGGCATTCAGCATTAAATTGTTCAGTTCACCTAAATCTGCTAGTGCATCCAACACTAGCTTCTCCCCAGACTGACAATGCTGCTGTCCAAAGGTGTCTCCATTGCTTCTTCATTCAGAACGGAGACTTCCTAAAACAGGAAGTGTGTTACTGGCTGGATCATCAGCTGAAAATAAAAGGAAAGAAGCCTAATCCCCCCCCCCCCAATAAATAAATAATAAATTGCAGCCAGTAGATTTAAGATGATATCAAACCAAGAAATAAAATATTGAAGTGAGAAACAGAATATTATATTGCACCTTACCATTTTGTAGATATGGCAAAGGGAATAAAAATACATGTAGCTAGAAACATGGAGAAGGAGACATTTCCTATGCAGAATGTTGAGGATCATGGCATTTGAAGTCCAGGACCACAACCATAGAATGGGACTCATGGACACTACACTACAATTCCTAAGATACACTGGGGTAAGGAGGAACAGTGGAGACTGTTCTGTTAGGCTCTTCTTCTTAATGCCAAGGGAAGCAATCAGTGCCCATCTGCTGCATACTGAACAGACTGCTGATAGGCCATACCAGTGGAGACACCCGAGGCAGTGCAGCACAGACTATAGTAATTGCATCTTCAATGTTGCCGCAGGGAGACCAGAGCATCTTCTCACCCTCTACTTCCCACCGCTGAATCTCCGGAGGCATTCTGTGGAAAGACTAAGGTGGCCCACCTTTCTACAGCTAGAGATCACAGCTGCACCACAGTAACTGGTGAGAGGGCACTGTCTACTGTTCACACTGCTAGCAGGGACTGAGTTAATGGAGACAGAACATTACGTATACCGCCCCTCTCCTGCACATATACTGCAAGTGTACCACACCTGTACTGCACCCTTACTGCACCTATTCTACACGCTGATTTACTAAAACTGTCGTTAAGTGCACCAACTCTTCTTAAAGGGCTCCAATGATAACCAGCAGAAAAACAATGTAAGGACTTCCCCTTCTGTAAAACCATATCGAAAGCCCCCTTTGTTCCCTTCGACACTTTTATTCATTTCTATGGACAGTGTACATCCAGGCGGTCTAGACCTAGCATAGTCGCCATTAATGCACTTTGACAGTATAGTTCCCAAGTTTGGTATGTAAGCGGATTGCAGTCAAGCAACCCTTGATGAGAGTTATTGTTTTCCTGGTACCATGGTTTTCCTTGGGCCCGACCCACTGATTCTGTGATATAAGGGACAGTGCCCAAAAGGGAGAGAGTCAGAGAGACGCACTTAAGAGGAGTGAAGGAATGTCACCTGCTACTGCTGTAATGTAGAAATCCTGGGGTTCGTTCCCGGGGTTCATTCCCGAAGATACCTGCTACTGGGGCAGCACTTAGTCTGAGCTAGGAGTAGTGATGTAGGAAGAAAGACTTTTCTGTGGCAGGTGAAATAGCCTCTTACAGCGTGGGAAATGTTTTCTGCACTCCTTCGGCCGGCCATAGCAACGGGAGCAGTTCCGCACCTCCGGGTCCCTCAGGGAGTGAGGTAGCGGTTATATGCTGGAAGGGATGGGTGTGGACAAGGCTAAGTTTCCCCCTCCTAAATGAAAGCTACAGTGAAGGTGTACATTGGCATAGGGACCTGAGAGTTAACTGGAGAACAGTTATGGTGCAAATGTAGTGTTCAGCACAAAAGTAAGGGTAAAGAAAAATAGACAAAAAGGCGCCTCTGAGTGTAGACTGTATAATGAAGATTTATTAAGACACATGTAAAACTCACATAGAAGTTTATGTGAACAAGCCTGTGGGATGATACGATGCCCAAACAACGTCTAGAGGAGTAGGGGCAGTGGTGTCTGCGCTGATGCTGTATGCTGTCTTTCACTCACATCCCACAGTATCCAGACGGAGAAGGAACAAGATGAACCGCAAGCTGGGAGCGAAGGCTGAGACGCATGTTGGTAAGTGAGCTTTGCTTCCCTGACGTCACAAGTCCGCAACGCGTTTCGGAGCATACGCAGTGGATGGAAGAAAATAGTACGCGCTCCTTTTTCGGCAGACTTGTGACGTCAGAGGAGCGACGCTCACTTACCAATGTGCATCTCAGCCCTCGCTCGCAGCTGGGGGTTCATCTTGTTCCTTCTCCGGCCGGATACAGCGGGACGTGAGTGAGAGACAGCATACAGCATCAGCATGGACACCACTGCCCCTACACGGGGTATTTTCGTGTACTCTTTTTATCACAGCTGTGTTAGTGTGTGTCCCACTCTTAACCCCCCCAAGCATGGGACTCTGAGTGGTACTTATAACCCATCACATACCATGCCCTTGAGCAACTGGGCTGTGTGTCACACCAGCCTAACCTTGCACACCAGTGTTACGGTACTTTCAGAATCAGGCCAGAGTTAGCCTTTCTGATTTGAGGGCACAGTAAAAAAAAAATCAAGGGACCTGCTTTCCAAAGAAAAAAATGATATGTAATGAACAATGTAATTAGGTAACATTAGCCAAATGAAGTACACTTCGGCTGCGCAGACTTTGCTGCGCTACTCACCAGAACAAAGATAAAGCAGATAAATCTATCAGTTTTTTTGTATCTTCCCTCTCGCACCATGCTGCAAAAAAATAAAAAATAAAATAACAGCTATTTTCTTGCAGCGTGTCCAGGTTCTCTGTCTGGATCGGACCACTCTTGCCTGTAAAAAAAAAAAAAAGAAGCAAGCAGATGTTTTGGCAGTTCATATGACACCTTACAGCTGATGTATTTTTCGATTATGATATGTTGTTTGTATATGTTCCATTATTGAGCGGTTTTAAACAATATTTTTCTTTGAATAAATATATATTATTTTACATATGCTTGCCTTTTTTACTGTAAGTACCAGACCCCATAAAGTCCCATCAACAAGCATGATCACGGTTGGATTCTAGGACCTCGTGGTCATGTGCCAATTTGTTTGTTTTTTATCCATATATCTATCGGGGATGGGGGCTTGGTACGATTTTCAGAGTTGATACCACTTTTTGCTCAGTTTGTGAAGAGCTGTAAATAAAAAAAAAAAGGGAGAAAGTACGGGTGGGCTATTTATTTTTAATAATTTCTAAAAACTGGAGTTTTGCTTTAAACATACAGCTACAAAATTTAGAAGATATAAATATTGTACTTAATAGAAAAACACTACAATACTGAGTTTAAAAAAAAAAAAAATCCAATCTAGAAAAAACCTTAAAAACCCATTCAGCTTTAGTTTAAAAAAAATAACTGTCTTCTTAAAGGGTGTCAACTGTCCCCCCAACTGTGCTTTCCACCCTGTCTCACATGCTCCCCTTGTGGAGACTGCAAGTGAGTCAATATGCATTGCACAAACATAGCTCACCACTATCAGGAGAAATGTTGTCCAGCCAAAGTAGTAGTAGGTACCAGAGGCTGAAGGAGATTAACATTGCTGAAATGCACCTTTACGTTTACATTTCCTGGCATGACATTATTATTATTATTATTAATAATTATTATTATTATTGTACAGGATTTATATATCGCCAACAGCAGCATTTTCCTTTGAGTGATGGAGAAAAACATGTATAGTTGCTGGGTGGAGGTAGCATAGGCTTCTTCAAAGAGAAGGGTTTTCAGAGATTTGCATAAAAGTGGGCAGAGTAGGAGATAGTCAGACTGATTGGGGTATGGAGTTCCAGAGGATGGGGAGGCTCAGGAGAGGTTTTGGAGGCCAGCATGAGGAGGAGGTGACGAGGGAGCTAGAGAGCAGGAGGTCTTTGATTGAATGATTTGGTTGGTATATTGAGACTAGATTAGTGATGTAGCTAGGGGCAGAGTAGTGGATGGCTTGTAAGTTGTTTTTAGTATTTTGAATTTAATTGTTGAGTAAACGGGAGCAAGTGGAGGTATTGGCAAAGAGGGGTAGCATACCTCTGAACTTTTTAAGATGGGAATGAGGGACTCCTATTAGCAAAAGTATGTAGGCATGGGACACGCCCCTGCCATGGCCCTTTAAAGGAGAATTATACAAAAAGAAATAAAAAAAAAAAAAAGGATTAGTTTAACACAAAATTTTCTTAACATTTTATTTATTACCACTACTATTCCTTTATGCTGTCTTTTGACATTTACAAGTGCAGCAATTTAGACTTTGGATGAAAGGTTGAGCACTGGGAAAACACTTTTTAAAAGATAAATAGTGCATTTTATCTACAACTATATAGATCAGACCAAAATGAGGAGGAAAGAAAACAGAGGGACATTGTTCAAAATCAGGGACAGTCCCTCAAAATAAGGGACAGTTAGTGGCTATGGGGTAGCAGACTAATTGAGACTAGGTTAGTGATGCAGCTGGGGGGGGGGGGGGTTCAATTGTGGATGGATTTGTAAGCTATTTTTATATTTTGAATTTAATTTGTTGGGTGAATGGAAGTCAGTGGAGGGATTGGCAGAGAGGGAGGTAGCAGACACTGAGCGGTTGGCAAGCTGGTAGATGATTATGGCAGCAGCAATCAAAGTGTTCATGTTGACACATTAGATACTTGTGATAGTACATAGGGTTTTTATTGGTAAGTCATAGATAGAGAAACAGATCACCATATTTTCTTCTGTACAGGAAATTCAAATTAAAGCTAAATTATCCAGATGCCAATTCAAGGGAATTCAAAAGAATACAAATCTGGGATCTGCCATTACTGATTTTGTTTAAAGGTATGTTTCCAGAGCTGTCATGCTTATCCCTTATTCACTATTAGCTACTTACTAGGCCGTGTACCCAATACAGGTTCACAGCTTGTGGAGTCCAAAACTGCAAAAATGCACACTTGTTCCAAATCAGTGACCTAGCGCATAATAATGCAAGGATAAGGATGACAGTCTTGCAGATGGAGAAATGATGTACAGCTGAAGTAGTAGTGAATGCCGGAGGCTGGAGTATAAAGAATATAAAAAAAGGTTAAAACTGTGTTTTTTTTTTTTTTAAATGGCAAATATAAAAAAATGCTTTAGTAAATGAAATGTCACCCAGTAAGGGTTCTGATCCACTTTAAAATGGCCTTTGTACCATTTTTAGGAAGGCAAATACCTGTAATAACTTTTGCCAAAATACTCATGTATGCAGCAGTCATGCTTTTAAAGAAAGAAAAAATAGGAGTTTCACCTTAAGCATTTTTCTTGGCAGTAAGGTGACAGTATGTAGAAAAGAACTCGGTATTTTAGCTGTGTCCCCATCGAGCATAATGTATATTCTCAGCATCCCAGTAAGGATTGGGCTGTTTGTAGACCATTACTCCTATGATGATAGCCTCTCAAAAGCTTTTTGTGTGACTTATGACCTTTATGCAACAGATGACAGAGCCATTACACTAAAGAGATATTTTCTGAGCATTTTACCTGTTCTTTGGAAATGGTTGCCTTTTATTTATGTCCTGTGAGTTATAGCGGAGCACAATTATGCATGCCTTTTGCTGATCTGCTGGCTGCAATGATCATATTTAGCCAAATGTCTGAGATGCATCTGCACAGGCAGAAATAATGTGATTAAATTCTTCAGCGCTGGAAGATCCCGAGATTATTTTCTTTATGATGAACTAAGGAAAAAAAAAATCACTAAGCTACAGAGACTTATTTTCTATTCCGAATGAATGCGAGACAAATTCTCCATCAGGAACACCATGAAGTTTTTAAACTCAGCAATAAAAATGGTTTACTTTCGTTAAAGTAAAACTTCACCTTTTACATTTCCTGGCTGGTGTCGTTGAGTTCATGTTGACATGTAGGGGATGATTTACCAAAGGCAGATAGACTATGCACTTTGAAAGTGCAGTTGCACTTATTGTCAACAGAGCTTAGTAAATGTGGTTAAGCCTCAATTTGTAAAGAATACCCAATTAGGTGCAAGAAAAATTAAAAAAATACATAATGTTTGCTTGCACATATTTGGATGATGGAAATCAGCATAACCTTTCCACATTTACTAGGCCCTGGGGAAAACAAGTGCAACTGCACTTTCAAGTGCACAGTCTAGTTGCCTTCAGTAAATCAACCCTGCAGTGACTCTTTGGGGTTGAGTTGCACTCTTCAAAGAGCAGTTGATCCAGAGCTTAGTAAATGAGGGGAAGCGTCAACTATGCAGAGAATACCCAATCACATGCAAGGAAAATGTAAAAAAAAGCATTTTTGCTTGCACATGATTGGATGATGGAAATCAGCAGAGCCCCTTCCAATTACGAAGCTCTGGAGCAGCTGCACTTTGTACAGTGCAACTGCACTTGCAAAGAGCACAGTCTATTTGCCTTTAGTAAATAAAACCCCTTGGGATCAGCCTTTCTGAGGAACCCCTGCTAAAATCCATTCAGAGGGAAGAATGCCCCTTACATTGGCAATCAATGGGAAGAATGCCCTTTACAGTAGTGGTCAGACTGCCACCCTAACAGTTAGCTAAAAGGACCATTGGTGTCATGCTGCTGCCTCTGCCAAGTGGTGTTATGCCCAGAACTATGCAAGCACAGTCAGGTGGACGGTCAATCAGCCACAGCTCAGGGTACCCCTAGCAAACTCATGAGGAACTCTAAGGTTCCATAAAACCCTGGTTGAGAATGGCTGCTTTGCATAATTGTCCTATTGTGACGGTATGGGTTTTTATGCTAGACCATAGACACAGAAATAGATTGCCAAATTGTCTTCTATATAGGAAAGCTAATTTATCCAGATGTCTTTTTAAGGGAACCCAAGAGGATATAAATATAGGAGTTGCCATTGCTGACTTTTTTCCAGGGTTGTCATGCTCCTTCTTTCATGGAACTGGAGACTGCAGAATTGTGCCCTTGTTCCAAGTCAGTGATTTACCAGGTAATAATGCAAGGATAGGGATGACAGCCCTCTAGCATGCACCTTTAAAACCAGTCGGAAGTAAGCGCTCCCTCTTACTTAACAATATGTTGTTCTTCTGGTATGTGTGCAGAAACTAGAGCCCCATAAAAACCCACACAGAAGATACACTATAAACTCTGAAACCCAGCGTTACAATGCTAAAGAAATAATTACCTAGCCACTGTGCCACCTTTACATTTATACACCAAAAATTGAAAATATCATATATGCATCCCATTGTTTGTAAATTTAGATAATTAACCTTTATGAAAATGACTGCAGATTTATCAAGCCATGGTGGCAGTACAGTAGCCTATTGGTTAGCACTCCTATAGTACTTCATGGAGTTTACATTTAATTTTTGCACTTGTGTGGCTTTCCTCCCACATTCCAAAGGCATTCTGGTAGGTAGATTTGTCTCCTAGAGACCATACCAGATGGATTTCATCTAATATACCATATCACAACGGCCATCTCTGGCGATCGAACTTCTGACAAGCTTTTTTATTTACTTTTTTTAATCCAATGGTACGGTAATTGGCACTAGTAAGTGTATGTATGCATGTGAGATAGGGGCTTCTGCCTTGCAGTACTATGGTCTGCTGTTCAAATGCTACCTAGGACACTACCTGCATGGAGTTGGCGCTTTGTACTTGTGCAAGTTTCCTCCCATGCTCCAAAAGCATGCTTACGGGTTCATTGGTGCTAGTATGTGTAAAAGGGACTCTTTGTATTTGTTTGACATACATGGCCCCTCCAGGGCTCCTTGCTGCAAAGACAAGTTATAGGTGGGGGCAGTGGCTACTTGTTTGTATTTTGATTATATTGGTCAGGCAACGCACTGACATCTTTGCTGCCACAGTGCTATGTGCTGGGTGTTCAGTGTGCCTCTGTACCTTTAAGGAGGGGTGGGCTCCTTCCAGGTCCACCTACCCTCTGCCTATCCATTAAAATGCATGTGCTCTCATTGTAGAGACTCACTAAAGTTAGAGTTAGGGACCACAGAAAACAGGGTGCCTTGACAGGGCCTGTAGTTTACAAAGGAATTAGCAAATGTGTGCAGATTAGGGATGAATGAATAGTGCGGCCAGAGCCTGACTTCGGGTCGAACATTGGCTGTTTGCCCATTTAATGAACAGTGCATTGGAAGCCCTGATTGGCTGAAGCAATGAAAGCTTTGCCCAATCAGGGCACAGAGCACTGTCAGAGCCATGATTGGAGTTCGGTCAGTGTGAGTGTAGTAAACATTAATTTTTACTTTAACCGCTTCCATACAGAGCAGTTAGACCCCCTTCCTGCCCAGACCAATTTTCAGCTTTCAGCACTCTCACACTTTGAATGACAATTGCTCAGTCATGCTACACTGTAACCAAACAAAATTTTTATCATTTTTTTCACACAAATAGAGCTTTCTTTTGGTGGTATTTGATCACAACTGGGGTTTTTTTTTTTCGTGATATAAGCAAAAAAAGAGCAAAAATTTTGCAAAAAAAACACTTTTTTTTAGTTTCTATTATAAAATTTTGCAAAAAATTAATTTTTCTTCATACATTTGGGCCAAAATTTATACTGCTACATATCTCTGGTAAAATTAACCCAAATTAGTGTATATTATTTAGTCTGTGTGAAAGTTATTGAGTCTAGAAGCTATGGTACCAATTACTGAAAATTGATCACACCAGATGTACTGATGGCCTATCTCCTTTCTTGAGGCCCTGAAATGTCAGGACAGTACAAATACCCCCCAAATGACCCCTTTTTGTAAAGTAGACAGTCCAAGGTATTTAGTAAGAGGCATGGTGAGTTTTTTGAAGTTATAATTTTTTCCCACAATTCTTGGGAAAATGAAGAAAACATTTTTTTTTCTTTTTTTTTCCCAAAACGTTGTCAATTTATAAGCTATTTCTAACACATAGCATGTACACAGCAAAAATGACACCCCAAAATTCATTCTGCTACTCCTTCTGAGTATGGTGATACCACATGTGTGAGACTTTTACACAGCCTGGCCACAAAAAGAGACTCCACGTCCAAGTAGCACCATAAGGCGTTTTAGGAGCATAAATACACATAAAACTTTCTTACTACCTATCACACTTTTCAAGGCCCTAGAGCAACAATACAATGGAAAAGTCCACAAAATTACCCCATTTTGGAAAGCAAACACTCCAACGTATATTCTAAGAGGCATTATGGGTCCTTTGAACATGTAATTTTTTTCCACAAGTTTTTGGAAAATGTGGGAAAAAAATAAAAACTTTTTTTTTTACACAAAGTTGTCAATTTATAGGATATTCCTAACACATAGCATGTACATCGCAAAAATGACACCCCAAAATACATTCTGCCACTCCTCCTGAGTATGGCAATACCACATGTGTGAGACTTTTTCACAGCCTAGCCATATAGAGGGGCCTAAACATCCAAGGAGCATCATCATGCATCCTAGCCACTTGCCTAGGCCTATTTTTGACATTTGGTGTTTACAAGCTAAAATCAGTTGTTTTTGCTAGAAAACTACTTAGAACCCCAAAACATTATATATTTTTTTTTAGCAGAGACCCTAGAGAATAAAATGGAGATTATTGCAATATTTTTTATCACACCGTATTTGCGCAGCGGTCTTCCAAACGCAATTTTTTGGGAAAAAAATCACTTTTTTTAATTAAAAAATAAGAAAACAGTAAAGTTAGCCCAATTGTTTTCCATAATGTGAAAGATAATGTTACGCCGAGTAAATAGATACCCAACATGTCATGCTTCAAAATTGCGCACGCTCACAGAATGGTGACAAATTTTGGTACTTAAAAATCCCCATAGGCGACATTTTAAAAATTTCTACAGGTTGCTATCTTAGAGTTACAGAGGAGGTCTATGGCTCAAATTATTGCTCTTGCTCTAACAATCGCGACGATACCTCACATGTGTAGTTTGAACACTGTTTACATATGTGGGCGGGGTTTCCGTATGCGTTCGCTTCTGCGCGCGAGCTCGCGGGGACACGGCGCTTTAATTTTTTTTTTTTTTTTTTTTTTACTATTTATTTTATTTATTATTTTTTATTTTTACACTGTTTTTTTTTAAAAAAAAAAAATTGATCATTTTTATTTCTATTGCAAGAAATGTAAACATTACTTGTAATAGAAAAAGGCACGACAGGACCTCTTTTTTGTGAGATCTGGGGTCAAAAAGTCCTCAGATCTCACAAGTACACTAAAAGATAGAAAAAATAAAAAAAAAAAATAAAAAAAAAATTAAATAAAATGAAAAAAAAAAAAGGGACCTTTAAACTGGTTGCTAGGCAACGACGTTTGCCGTAGCTCCGGTCCTCCAAGACCATAGAGTCGAGTGAGGGCAAGCTTGCCCTCACTCGACATCCTGTCTGTGAGGATCTGGGACCGGATCGTTTTCCCCGCTGCCGGCGGGTCCGGTAAGCGGGGAAAAGGACCAGAATGCAGCGGGAGGGGGGGGGGCACCTCTTCCGCCACCCCGGAAGGGTGATCCCGCGGCGAATCTGCCGCTGGGACCACCCTTATCGGAAAGCCAACCGTCCACCGTTTAAAAAAATACCAGGGTTATGGCAGCTATCTGCTGCCATAACACCGGTATTTAGGTTTAAACGGACGACGTATGTTAACCTTTTTGGACTTAGACATGGTGGCTGTATGAAGGGTGACAGGTACTCGGGTACTTTGCTGGGCAGGTGACAGGTACTCTGGTACTGATGAGCAAGTGGCAGGTACTCGAGTACTCCGATAGGCAGGTGACAGGTACTCGGGTACTCTTATGGGCAGGTGACAGGGAGGTGATAGGTACTGATGAGTAGTACTGATACTGATAGGTGATACTGATACTGTACTGATGGGTACGGATGATCAGTACTGATACTAATAGGTGATAGGTACTGATGGGTACTGATGAGTACTGATGAGTAGTGATGGGTAATGATGAGCAGGTGGCAAGTACTCGGGTACTTCAGGTGTCAGGTACTCTGATGAGCAGGTGGAAGGTACTCGGGTACTCTGTTGGGTAGGTGACAGGTACTCAGGTACTCCGATGACGGGTACTCAAAGTACCAGAGTACCTGTCATCAGAGTACCAGAGTACCTGTCATCAGAGTACCCGAGTACCTGTCATCAGAGTACCCGAGTACCTGTCATCAGAGTACCCGAGTACCCGTCATTAGAGTACCCGAGTACTTGTCATCAGAGTACCCGAGTACCTGTCATCAGAGTACCCGAGTACTTGTCATCAGAGTACCCGAGTACCTGTCACCAGCCCATCAGAGTACCTGTCACCAGAGTACCCGAGTACCTGTCATCAGAGTACCCGAGTACCCGTCATCAGAGTACCCGAGTACCTGTCATCAGAGTACCCGAGTACCTGTCACCAGCCCATCAGAGTACCTGTCATCAGAGTACCTGAGTACCTGTCATCAGAGTACCCGAGTACCCATCATCAGAGTACCCGAGTACCTGTCACCAGCCCATCAGAGTACCTGAGTACCTGTCATCTGAGTACCTGATGGGCTGGTGACAGGTACTCGGGTACTTTGATGGGCTAGTGACAGGTGCTCTTTATTGGGGGGGGGGCAATCAGTGTGGTTGGGGTGCACTATGATTGGTAACTAGCTGTTACCACAATCTCCTCCTCACACAGGATCAGTGTGTGAGGAGGAGAACACGGTGACAGCTAGTTACCATGTTCTCTGATGACATTTGTGACCGGCTGTGATTGGACACAGCCGGTCACGTGGTAAAGAGCCAATTTCATTGGCTCTTTACCTAGATCGGGGATGGGCTCTGTCCGAGGGACGAGCCTCGTCCCCGATCGGCGCGCATTAAGGAAGGAACGAGCGGCTCGCGCTGGAGCCGCTCATGTGATCGGCTGTGATTGACACAGCCGATCACGTGGTAAACAGCCAATTTCATTGGCTGTTTACCTTGATCGGGGTTGGGCTCAGTCCGAGGGACGAGCCTCACCCCCGATCGCCGCGCTGCGCGCCCCCGGGGGCGCGCAGTAGCGGGGAGATCCGGGCGCCGTCATATGACGTCGGCCCGGATCGAGAAAGGATTTGTGCCGACGTCATTTTACATGACGCGGTACGGAAGGGGTTAATGTCACTTTAGTGGGAATCTAGTGATAGCTCAGTCAGTGTGAGTGTAGTGACCATTCATTTTTACATTAGTGTCAGTTTATTTTGTCAGGGCATATTTAGTGCAGTATACTTCAGTGCATTATACAATTTGGGCAATGTTGGGACTTTAGATGAGACACTGGCGAGCACTGCTCAGCATCTCTACCCCTGTGTATAACAAAACTGAAGAGAAAAAGGGGATTATAGAGGGTGTGTGTGTGTGTGTGTGTGTGTGTGTGTGTGTGTGTGTGTGTGTGTGTGTGTGTGTAAACCAACCGGCCCTTAGTTTGCTATACTTACCCACCAGTCTGCTAGCAAACCAAATGTACCTGTCTAACATAATAGGTTAAAAACAGGGGTTTTGTTAACACACATTTGCAAACGCATATATAAGCTGCAGGCCACTCCACGGCACCCTGTGTATCCTGCAGTTCTAACACTTCCTAACACTACTTGGTCTGAGTGTCTCCTGAGTGTCTCCAACATGGAAGTACATGAATGCTGATGGATGGATGGGAAACAGCTGAGCATGGAGATGGCCCAATCCTCCCCCAACCTGCTCCCATCCATGACTGGTATTGAAAAACTAATGTCCATGTGATGGCCATAGGGTGCAAACTAAAAATTGACCAGCTGGAAAACACACACCCCCATCCCAGTAGTAAAGGCAAATTGGGACTTTATATGAGACACCAGCCTGTAAAGCAAGCGTCTCCATCTCTGTTAACATATACAATTTGGGCAATGTTGGGACTTTAGATGAGACACTGGCGAGCACTGCTCAGCGTCTCCATCCCTGTGTATAACAAAACTGAAGAGAAAAAGGGGATTAAAGAAAGTGTGTGTGTGTGTGTGTGTGTGTGTGGAAACCAACCGGCCCTTAGTTTGCTATACTTACCCACCAGTCTGCTAACAAACCAAATGTACCTGTCTAACATAATAGGTTAAAAACAGGGGTTTAGTTAACACACATTTGCAAATGCATGTATAAGCTGCAGGCCACTCCACGGCACCCTGTGTATCCTGCAGTCCTAACACTTCCTAACACTACTTGGTCTGAGTGTCTCCTGAGTGTCTCCAACATGGAAGTACATGAATACTGATGGATGGATGGGAAACAGCTGAGCATGGAGATGGCCCAATCCTCCCCCAACCTGCTCCCATCAATGACTGGTATTGAAAAACTTTTACTTTAGTGTCACTTTAGTGGGAATCTAGTGATAGTTCAGTCAGTGTGAGTGTAGTGACCATTCATTTTTACATAAGTGTCAGTTTATTTTGTCAGGGCATGTTTAGTGCAGTATACTTCAGTGCATTACTGCACATTTAACGCAGTATATTTATGTGTGTTACTACACAGTTAACTCAGTATATTTCTGTGCATTAGTGCACGTTTAACACAGTATATTTCAGTGCGTTACGTGCTGCTTAACACCAGCCATTTGGGTACCACATGCTTGACAAGGCATTTAACCTTCCACCACTCAGCCCGTGGCAAGATCACCTGAAAGCTACACAAAAGGGACACAATTCTGTTCCTCCCCCACTATACCTCATGACCTGTCAGCAGTCTCCACTGACAGGGATGATGGTATAGGGCAGGGTGTCCCAGGTCCTTGCAGCACATCTGCCAGTAGCACACCACCAGCTGTAGACTATAGCTGGCAAATTGCTCTGCTTCATTTGCTGCAGCAAAAAAAAAAGTCACTGCCACCCACATGCCCAGCGTCTAAATACAAGCTTGTCAAAGCTGCTGGCTTTACAACTTCTGCCTTTCCATCCAGTGGATTTTGCCCTCTTCCGTGAACTTGCAGAATGTGTTGTACCACAATGGCAGGTTCCCAGTCACTATTTCTTTTCACGTATGGCCATTCCAGCTCTGTACCATCACATGGAAGGCAATGTTGTGACATCCTTGGGCAAGGCAGTCAGCTGCAACGTCCACGTTACTGCTGACAGCTGGTCCAGCAGGTATGGTCAGGGACACTATATTTTGTTTACAGCACACTGGGTAACTCTGCTTGTAATTTGGAAAGACACAGGACAGGGCTCAGTGCTGCAGCTTGTTGTGCCGCCACATCTCCATACAGCTAGTGGTGATGATGGGAAATTTGTCAGCTCTACCCCCCCGTCCTCCTCCATGCCCTCCTCTGCTGAATTGTCCTACGAACCACAAGTACCCCCTAAATGTTCAAGGGGCTATACAATGCCTCAGGCTAAAAGGTGCTATACAGTGCTTTAGTTGGTGTGTCTAGGGGACAGGAACCACACTGGAGCAGAAATTCTTGCAGCTTTGCAGGGGCAGGCCCAGAGGTTGGTCACGCCACACGAGCTGGAGCCAGGAATGGGGGTGTGCGATAATGGCAAAAACCTCCTTTTCGACCTTAGACAGGGAAAGTTGACACATGTGCCATGCCTGGCACATGTCCTAAATTTGGTGGTGCAGCATTTCTTAAATAGGTACCCAAGCCTGGAAGATCTGCTAAAGCAGGCCAGAAGAATCTGTAGCCATTTCTGGCGGTCATACACAGCCAGTGCTCTGTTGGCTGAAAATCAGCGGGACTTTCACCTGCCTGTAAACCGCGATGCTGTGTAAACCTTACAAAGCTGTAACGGCTGCACGTGCAGCAGAGGTCCGTCAACGAGTACCTGTTTGAGTATGGTACAATGACAGGCTCAGTTTTTTTTCTTCCCCACGCCAATGTCTGCTGTTAAAGGATGCATGCACTGTAGTGTCACCATTTGAGGAGGCCACAAGGGTGGTGAGCCGTGACAATGCATGCATCCGTGACACAATCCCTGTTGTGTTCCTGCTGGAGCAGACTCTGCATGGCATTAGGGACAGGGCACTCGAGGCAGAGCAGTGAGAGAAAGAGGAAGACTTCCTTTCCTCTCAAGGCACGCCACCATTCTTCCTATGCCACAGAACACACAAGAGGAGAGGGAGGAGGATTCTGTAGTTCGAATCCAATAGACTTCAATGGGGTTCGTTATTCCATTCAGAACTTTCTCAATGTTCGAAAGTTCTGGTGCAAACTGAACAGGGGGTCATTTGTCCCTTCCCTAGTGCAGACTAAACCCCTGTTCTTAACGCATATTGTTAGACAGTAAATTAGGTTGTTCGCTGGCTGGTTGGTAAGTTTGAGCTTGGAAATCTCTTTGTATTTGTTTGATATATGTCGCCCTTCCAGTGCTCCTTGCTGCAAAGACCAAGTATAGGTGAGGGAAGTGACCACTTGTTTTTTTAGTCATCCTAGGTAACAAAAATGTACGTTTTGATGGGATACTCCCCAAGAGTTCATCATTCTAAAGGAATGTACACACTGCAGCTTTCTCTATTAGGGCACAGAAAATGCATCAGCTGATTAATAAAAAAGCAGTCTCTCCCATTCAGAATCAGTATGTGATCAGTCTGGTGAAACAAAGATCAGTACAAAAAAATAAATAAAATACTTGTGCACATAAGTACATGTAACTATCCCACCTTTCCCTTAAAATTGCAGATTATTTTATAGCTAGAATAATTTTTTTGCACCTTACCATTTATACATATACAAATCATATACAAATCATACTGGTGCAGGGACTTTGTGCCTGCAGGATCCGGTGTTCATACATCAGCAACATACAACATCATATGCAAAAATCCCTAACTAACAAAATGTACATTTACATAGAACAAGCATAAATACCCAAATCTATCCAACAACCAGTCAGGCTCTGCTGCATGCATATATTGTGACAAGGAACAGAGTGATGTCTTATCAGTGTGTTGGTGCTCCTTCATTGTCCAGTCAGCAGGCTTTGTATGAGGAAGCAACACCACTGTATTGTGTGTCACTCTCTTGGCAGTGCTGACTGAATTACAAAGTGGCTGGAGATAAATCCTCTTGCAGATATAACAGTCCATATATGTGGATTCCAACTGTTTAGATGGCTGTCTGCCTGAAGTTCAGCTTTACCATTTCCATATTAGCAGTCAGCTGGACTTTTTCTATTTTTTCTATGTAGGCTCCTAGGCCAATGTGTTAATGTTATTCAGCTTTTTTGTGTTTGCATCAATTCTGCATTATACTGTGTTATTTACTGCATAGCCCACATAGCTTCTGTATAGCTGACGACTTTTCTTCATCTGGAGGGACTACACTACAGTGAGGGAAAAAAGTATTTGATCTCCTGCTGATTTTGTACATTTGCCCACTGACAAAGAAATGATCAGTCTATAATTTTAATGGTAGGTTTATTTTTTAACAGTGAGAGAAAAAATAACAACAAAATTATCCAGAAAAACGCATTTAAAAAAGGTTATACATTGATTTGCATTTAAGTAAGTGAAATACGTATTTGATCCCCTTCCGATCACCAAGATTTCTGGCTCCCAGGTGCCTTCTATACAGGTAACGAGCTGAGATTGGGAGCACTTCCTTTAGGCCCCTTTCACACAGGGAGTGCGTTCAGATCCGCCTGTCCATTTTTCAGGCGGATCTGACCGGATGCCCCATGCATCTCTATGGGGTATCGGCTGTCAGCGGAGACATGTCCGCTCACATCCGATCCGATCCGTCAAAACCGGACGGATGGAAACCTTTATTTTCCATCCGTCTGGCGGATCGGATCGGATGAGAACGGACAGACGGTCCGTTCTCATCCGATTCCCCCATAGAGATGCATTGGGACCTGACATATAACTATTAAGAATGCACTCACATGTTGTTGTGCCCAAAGTGGCACCCTTTCTAAAGTATTTAGTATTCAGTATTTATAGCCGTTCTTACCAAGATTCCGTAGGTTCGTAGCGGTGATACTTCCGGTTTAGTCATTTCCGGTTCTTGGTGGAATGTATACCGTGTCTTGGTAAGAATGGCGATAACTACTGCATACTAAACGCTCTAAAAAGGGTGCCGCTTTGGGCACAACAACATGTGAGTGCATTCTTGATAGTTTTTATTGAATCTTGGATATTTTAATAAAGGGTATAGTATGATCTTTCGCCTATATGTTTTTTTCTGGGAATCCTTATGATTTGGACCCTGGTTCAACAATTAAAAACCATGATACATATATTTACCCAAATTATGCTTCATATGGAATGAGATGACTGACTTGTAAATTGAGAGACTCATATGGTGCTTTATAATATATGGAAGCTGTGTGGGTCCTGGTGGCCCAAAATATGTCTGGTGAGTGGCCCCCTTACATTGAGGTGGAGGATTATCACTTATGAGCATGCGTGAGATGAGATTATTCCAGCACATCAAGCAGGGGGTGTAGAAGATACCCAATCACACATATAGAAAATATTTGTACTATATTTTTATGCTAATATTGATATCTAAACATTGTATGTTTAACAACAAGGTTATTATATATATATATATATATATATATATATATATATATACACCCTCCAATGGCGCATTCCCACACATCCTGCAACTCTATCCGGAATATACTTGTGAGTTTCAATGTTATAAGGGTTGGGCATATAGAGCTGTATAACAGCCACATACATGATTATTTTACATATACATGTGTTTATATACATCATTCTCTCTAGATATACGGACTATACCCGCTCCTGATGAAGTGTTTATACACGAAACGCGTTGAGCTTTCCATGAAGCAAATTAATTTTACTATTTTTGTTTCATCATGTATTTTACTGTGTTGTCACATTACTTGTATTTATTGTTGACATTCATGTTGTCAAAACAACATGCATGTACTTATGGTACCATTCTCTTGCCATTGTTGTTATCCATACTACAAAATCCATGTATGATCCACACCCTTTCATGTTGTTCTCCATATACATTGCTATTATCATCATTTTTTACCTTTTTTATGAGTATAATAAAACGTGATTTATCTTGATCTGTTTTGTTTTTACATTATGGTTGCATAATTATTAGTCACATAGGGCCACACATCTCATATAAAGTCCCAAACTACAAAAATGTTCTTTATCGTGCGATAATAGGGATGGAGGCACATGTCTTTGTGTAGCCTCATATAAAGTCCCAAACCCCCTCTATTTTCTTTGTATATATATATATATATATATATATATATTTTAGTATTATTTCTTTTTACTCATAAGGTAGAAATTGGCACTATAAAATATTACCACTGAGATTGGTATTGTGTAGCACCTCAGAATGTTATATTCACTTTTTAAATTTGTTTTGGGACTTCCCAAAAAAATAAATTGATGGCAGCTGCCGGGTATATTTTTGACATCTAGGAGGCGCCATTTTTTCTATTCTACTACATGTACAGGCCCGTCTGAAGTTTGCTAATGAACATCTGAATGATTCAGAGGAGAACTGAATGAAAGCGTGATGGTCAGATGAGACCAAAATTGAGCTCTTTGGCATCAACTTCAACTCGCCGTGTTTGGAGGAGGAGGAATGCTGCCTATGACCCCAAGAACACCATCCTCACTGTCAAACATGGAGTTGGAAACATTATGCTTTGGGGTGTTTTTCCACTAAGGGGACAGGACAACTTCACTGCATCAAAGGCACGATGGACGGGGCCATGTACTGTCATATCTTGGGTGAGAACCTCCTTACCTCAGCCAGGGCTTTGAAAATGGGTTGTGGATGGGTATTCCAGCATGACAATAACCCAAAACACATGGCCAAGGCAACAAAGGAGTGGCTCAAGAAGAAGCACATTAAGGTCCTGGATTGGGCTAGCCAGTCTCCAGACCTTAATCCCATAAAAAATATGTGGAGGGAGCTGAAGGTTCGAGTTACCAAACGCCAGCCTCAAAACCTTAATGACTTGCAGAGGATCTGCAAAGGGGAGTGGGACAAAATCCCTCCTGAGATGTCTGAAAACCTGGTGGCCAACTACAAGAAACATCTGACCTCTGTGATTGCCAACAAGGGTTTTGCCTCCAAGTACTAAGTCATGTTTTGCGAAGGGGTCAAATACTTATTTCACTCATTAAAATGTGAATCAATTGATAACTTTTTTAAATGCGTTTTTCTGATTTTTTTTGTTCTTATTCTGTCTCTCACTGTTAAATTAAACCTACCATTAAAATTATAGACCGATCATTTCTTTGTTAGTGCACAAAGTACAAAATCAGCAGGGGATCAAAACATTTTTTCCCTCATTGCATATTACCAAAACTATTGGGAAGCCTGCCTTTACATGAACTTTAATGGCATTCCAGTCTTATTCCTTAGGGTTCCATATTGAGTTGGCCCACCCTTTGCAGCTATAACAACTTCAACTCTTCTGGGAAGGTTTAGGAGTGTGTCTATAGGAATGTTTGACCATTCTTCCAGAAGCGCATTTGTGAGGTCAGGCACTGATGTTGGGCGAGAAGGACTGGCTTGCAGTCTCCTCTCTAATTCATCCCAAAGGTGTTTTATGGGGTTGAGATCAAAACTCGGGTGAAGGCAAGTCAAGTTCCTTCACCCCAAACATGCTCATCCATGTCTTTATGTGCAGTCATGTTGGAGCAGGAAGGGGCCATCCCCAAACTGTTCTTGCAAAGCCGGGAGCTTGAAATTGTCCAGAATGTCTTAGTATGCTGATGCCTTAAGTGTTCCCTTCACTGGAACTAAGGGGCCAAGCCCAACCCCTGAAAAACAACCCCACACCATAATCCACCCTCCAACAAATGATTTGGACCAGTGCACAAAGCAAGGTCTATAAAGACATGGATGAGCGAGTTTGGGGTGGAGGAACTTGACTGTTCTTTTACCTCACAAATGCGCTTCTAGAAGAATGGTCAAACATTCCCATAGACACACTCCTAAACCTTGTGGACAGCCTTCCCAGAAGAGTTAAAGCTTCTATAGCTGCAAAGGGTGGGCCAACTCAATATTGAACCCCCCAGACTAAGGCCCCTTTCACACTTGTGCGACTTGGGACTGAAAAGTCACATGACAAGTCGTGCTCCATGATTTCCAATGAGTACTGTTCATATCTGTGCGACTTCAAGTCTGACTTTGATGCATTTTGAGGTCCACAGCCCTCAGATTACACAGGCATTACTTCATGTCCATTCAAAATCACGTAAAAAATTGTGGTAAAATCGCCCAACTTTTAGCTTGCACAAGTATGAAAGGGGCCTAAGACTGGGATGCGTTCATCAGACTAACGTTCATGTGCGTGCAAAGGCAGGCGTTCCAATACTTTTGGTAATATAGTGTATCTTCAATTAGAACCAAATCCCTCTGTCCCTTTCCCCTCAGTTGTGCTTCTTTTGGTCTGAAATCTAGACCTTTATAGAAAATATAGTATTTAGCTGTCAAAAGCGTTATAATACATCTAATCTATCCAATAATTAATTTTTTTTTTTTGAGAAGCATGTAAAAAGGTAAAAAGTATTTAAGTTTTAACTAATATTTTTTTTATATTTTATTCTGGTCCCTATAAGCTATATCATGGCATAAGGGTGTGTGTCCTTTGCCTACATGTTAAAGCAGTTCTTCAGCCTTAAAAAAATTCAAAGTCATCAGCTACAAATACTGATAAAAGGACAGTCACCTGTCCAGGGGTCCAGCACCATCCACACCTGAACCGCTTCTTCAGCAGTCCTTGGGACCCCGGAGCTGGTATTTTTATTGTGGGCAGCTGGCTTGTCCTTGCCCACTGCTGCCCACTGGCCTGATGTGTCTCAGAAGGTTGCGGGCGGGGGGAGACCCTCCGTTGGATCGGCACGGTGGTCTGACCAGAAGTGGGAGCAGGTACATGTCAAAACCAGGCCCTCTCCCCCCCCCCCCCCCCCCCAAAAAAAGTGCCAAAATTAAAAGAATTTAGGCATAAAGTGGAACTTCCCCTTAAGGGTAAAGTTCTGCTTTGAGAAGTGTCCCTCTTTCAAATCACAGAAAATTGGTAGGTAGGCTTCTATGGTATAGATTTTTATTTTGCTTCTAATTTCACCCAACCCTTAACTTTTGTTCTGTTTCAAATGCCACTTCATGGAAAGGTATACCGCCTTAGACTAAAGCCTCGTACACACGATCAGATTATCGGACTCATTTTCTGTAGTGTTTTTGTTGCATGCTAGTCTCATATGGAAAGTGAAGAGGTTACTTTCATACGAAAATTCTCGTACAACAGAATTCAACTCCAGAAGTGATGTCATGTGTTGAATTGTTTTGTATGTATTCTTTTGTTTCTGAGCATGTCTAGTCTTGCTCTTCTGATTTTATTTGGATGAAAACTGTACTAATTAAAAGAAAATTGGACGTTGGGTTCACGTACGATAAAAATTTTATAGCCTGCACATCCAGTTTTTGTCGTACGAAAATCCGTAATGGGCTGTCGAAAGCACCGTACTAACAATTCGAAAATCGTCAGATTGTTCATTGGAGGAAATTTTCCTTCCAATTTTCTTATAGTGTGTACGAGCCTTTAGTGGGGGAGAATTTACTAAAACTGGAGCATACAAAATCTGGTGCAGCTGTGCATAGAAACCAATCTGCTTCCAGGTTTTATTGTCAAAGCTTAATTGAACAAGCTGAAGTTAGAAGCTGATTGGCTACCATGCACAACTGCACCAAAATCTTAGTGCTCCAGTCTTAGTAAATCCCCCTCACTAGTGTCTGGACAGTATGGTCACCTGCTGACTTGGCACCATCCATAAGCATTTTAAAGTGTTACTAAACCCAGGACCCTGCATGCACTATACCTGGTCTCCCACAGTACACAGAACATGGAAATGCAATTATTTTAGTAAATATAAACTGCTAAATGCCTTTTCTTGTCAGCAGTATAAAGCAGTCTTGTGACTTCTATCAGTGTCCAGCCAAGCTCTGGTTAAAGCTTGTAGGAGGAGTTTTCTGACTGTGCTATGAGACTGTAAGACTCCTGACCCTCTGTCTGGACAGTGCTGATTGGCCCTGTGCTGATCACATGCACTCTTCCAAGAAAAAAAACCCCTCTCTAGCAATACACACCAAACTGAGCATGTGCAGCCTGACTCAACAGACTCTGTCTTATCAGGAAATTATCAGGGGACAGTGGAAGAAGGTGAGGATCAGAGAAGCCATGATCAAACCTCCTTTTTACACAATGCAGAGAAATAACCCCCTAGGTTCCACAATTAATATAACAAGCATGCTTTACTGCATATACAGACTAATTCTACTGTTGTGGGTTTAGTAACACTTTGATTCTTCAATAAAACATAGAACTTGAATCTAACACAATTTTACTTTAGATATTTGCAGCACAGAGGATATTTTTCTACTTTTTTGATGTGTAAGAAAACAATGCCTATCCTAATGCTAATTAAAGAAACATTGAAGAAACAGGGAGACTTAACTAACCAGAACTAAACTAGAGGAAAGGACAGAAGGAAGGACAAAATCACATAGTAAACTAATTGTAGTGGCACAAAACTGCCATTAGATGTCAGCATACTACAAAACAGTATTAACATAATGCAAATCAATACAACACAGAACAGAATAGAAATAGGAGGGACAGAGCAATAAATTCTTCAGATGTCTACATGCCGTCTCGCTTATTGGAAGACAGAGGGGATTATCAGCATTTTTCAAAGTGCATACAGGCCACAGGGGGCCATGTATTCCAGGGGATAGAAGATCACAGAGTCCTGCTATCCTTTCAGTGCAGCTACCTGCAAACAGCAACCCAGCACTCTACACTCAGCAAAGCTTTTTCACAACATGATTTCGCAGCATCAGGCAGCTCTCTCTAAAACTTCAGCTCCTCCAAATTCTTATCTGTATGTATTCACCATTGCCTGCACAAAAGTTGAAGCTACAAAAGCACATGCTGTCTTTGCTGAGCAAGAAATGCAGATTAAAAAGAGAAAGCAGGATTAGAGGCTGAGAAAGCACAATAAGACACCGAGAGAGCACTTCTAGATGGAACCCTCGAGGAAGCAGCGGCTGCCATAGCTGAAGCGGAGGCTCTAGAGGCAGCGATAAACCCTGACAGTGAACAATACTATAATGTACTCAATCTGGAGCTTTGCTGCCAAGATTTATTGCAACACACTCCACATCATGTCTATTAACACTCTAGGTCGAACAGCAACCCTTAAGAAGAAGAGATAACGCAAGATGTCATTGGTGAAATATAATTCATGGTACCACCACAGCTCAGCGACTAGTCTGGAATTTGCAACTAATAGCAAACAAAGCAATACAGCTTGGGACAGGATCTCTATGCCTGGTACCCAAAACTGCACAGAAACACCTTGCTTCACACTACAGTGCAACATTGGCTGGTTTATTCCATACACATATTCCATAGAATCCATATATATAGGATAATTCAAGATTTTTGCAATATATCAAAATTCTGAAAAACGTATCCATTTTCAATAAATGGTATAATTCACCAGGATTATTTTTTAACACATGCTGGTTGTGGATCACTACAATTGTAGTTGAAAGTCTGGTCCATGGGAACCAAATATTATTCCAGTTCTCATGAACAGCGATTGACATTAAGAGGCTATAGGAATGATACATTTAAAAAATGAAAAAATAATTTAGATAAGCATAATAGTCTGGGAGCTTTGGCACCTCTTGGAAGATCCACCCTAGGAGGCTATGGGTTAGCTTCAGTTCCTCTTACCCTAATAGCCATCTGGAGGTCCAGAGAGTGAAGAGATCTGTCCCCTTTTTTTCTTGTATCGTTCTTTACCTATCTCCAACTTTCTATTTGAGACATTCTTTGCAATTTAATACTTACCGGTAGGCTTGATGCAAATACGATACCTGTAGTTTGTTTACAGGTTCATACTCTTAGAAAAGAGGAACGGTTCTTTGGGTGGACACATTCTTTAATAATGTTCTTCACTTGGTGAAGTCTAATGTCTTATGTGTTGATAATGTTGAACCTTGCAGCCCGTTTCTTATGACCTCCCCTGTTGTTGTCAGAGACAAATCAATGGTATGTTATACTTCTTGATCACTCTCTGCCTGTGTGCTACTCTTTAGAATTTCATGCTGAATGTCTAACGGAATATTGTATTTTTTGAAAAAAATTAATTTTGAAAGCGATTTATCAAAAATTTCTACTTATAAAATAAAAAAAATAAAATAATTATACATGTTTTAGGGTGCATGGATTAGACAATGGTTGTTTTCAAGATCCAGAGTTGAATCTAGGGGACTATTTTGGAGGCGGTGTGTGCCAGGCCACACACTACTTTCTCACCATGGCAAAACGTCTTCAGCCAATTAACTGCTAACCAAGCCACAATACACTTTGTCAAGTTAGAAAAGTGAGCTTTGTACTAAAGGACTCAATTCAACATTTATCCCAAATGACCAAACAACCTGGTAGACTTTCTTGCAAAATACTGTCAGCTTGTTGGCAGGTGCAAATTGTTCAATGCATTTCACTGTGTGTGGTAATGCCTAGGAGCATTGGGGTTAACTGCGTACAGTAATGTGTCAGTTGGAGCCTAGGTCATGTCCTGTTAGAGGGTTATACATTTAAGTGTAGGATGTAGTGCCCAGGGATGGTTGGAGGTAATGGAGAGTAAAGCCCCGTACACACGCAACGATTATCGGCCGACCGATCGTCCGTCTTTTGTCCAGAGTTGTGTTTTGTTGGTTGGAAGGTGCCTAGACTGCACACAAATTTTCTAGCCCAACAAAATTCTACTTCAGAAGTGATGTCATGTGTTGGGTTGCTTTCTTTGTGTTCTTTCTTCACTGAGCATGCCCAGACTTGCTCATCAGATTTTTCCCTGTCGAAATCTGTACTGACTGCACGAAAATCGGCCGTTGTGTTGACGGCCAACAAAAATTTTATAGTCTGCACACCAGATTTTTTTCGGCCGAAAAGTCGGAGTTGGTTGTCGGAAGCATCATACTAACAAGCCAAAAATCGTCAGATCGGTCGTCGGACGAAAATTCCCTGCCAATTTTCGACGCGTGTGTACGGGGCTTTAAGAACTGATAGATGGTATTTAGTGTTCTGTACGTTAGCCTAAAATCTCTGCAGTCTGGTGCATTGATGGGTAGGAACAGACCCAAGTCACTGGTTGAAGTAGGGAAGTGGTCCTGATGTGAGGCCGGGCAGGATGATTCAACATGGGCAAACCGTTTGTGGAAAATCACACCCATTATTAGTGTCATGGCAGTTGAACATGCAGTAGGGGTTCCCCCGTGTCGTGGCTCCGCCCAGACAACAAGCTATAACTAAATTTAATCAATCCCTAAAAACAGATTTAATGAATCTCTACACCAAATACAGGAATCTATGATAAGTACTTGAAATGTTTAACACTTCAGCACCAAAACCTTATCCTCAAGCATGGACAGATCCAAATTACCAACAAGGCAACCTAAACGGGAACTTAGGACCTGGTGGATGTCAAATGGGCCCAACTACAACCTTCATAATCTTTCAGTAAGACAGTGATTGACGAATGTCATTCAAGGAATGATGGGAGGACAAAGCTTCTTTCCTGCCTAGGGCTCCAACTGACCTAAATTCATCTCTGGGTACACATAATTTAGCTTCTTGGGACAGGTGGCTTCTAAATCCGCAAAGTTAGAGTATTACTAATGTTTCTCAATAGGTTTTTAGGAGGGGTCACAATAAACAATTTTCTAGAAACTATCTGCAAATCAACCTCTCTTAACAACATGCTTATGGGTAATTTAGAAATGAAATCCACTGTCTTTTCTGGCCATGTCACAATCATTTTCCCATAAAATAATTGCTGCAGAGCATCCATGCGCGATGTCCTTTCAAAGGACTTTCTAGAGGTAACCATGTGCTTGACAGTGATTAAGATTTCTAAAGGTTTTCACAGGATTGTACTGTATATGTCCACTATCACTCCACCTCAAAATAAACAATGTAAAAAACACAATAAAATTCATAATGCACCAGACTGATGATTGTAAAAATGTTTTTGCTGCATAACTTTTTCGGGGTTTAACCACTTCTGGACCGGAAGATTTTCCCCCTTAATGACTAGGCCATTTTTTGCGTTACTTTAACAGACATTTGGGCGGTTGTGCAAGGCTGTACCCAAAGAAAACCTATGTCCGTTTCCCCCACAAATAGAGCTTTCTTTTGGTGGTGTTTGATCATCTGTGCGATTTTTATGTTTTGTGCTATAAACAAAAAAAGAGCAACAATTCTGAAAAAAATAAAAAAACAATATTTTTCACTTTCTGCTATACAACATTCCCAATAAAAATGTTTTAAATTTAACCATTAAATAAATGGTTTACATGTGAGCCTAGGGGGTGTTTTCTAACTGTGAGGTGGATGGGCTTGTGAAATCAACACAGAGACCCGTGTTCCTAAATAGGAGGAACACAGGAGTTCTGTGTTGATAGCTGAGAGAACAATGGGCGCGCATGTTTACAACAGCAGACCGCTGTTCTCTGTTCACAGGAAGCGATTGAGGGTGCCCAGCGCCAGTCGCGGCCGCCGACCCCATGGATTGGCTTCCCCGCTGACAAGTGGGCACGCATGTTCCCCGCTCCCAGCATTGATCCTGCGAATCGCCGTACAGGCACGGTGATTCGTGGGAACCTGCCACTGTATATCGATGGTGGCTGGTCGGCAAGTGGTTAAATATAAGATTAAAGAGGAACAGCACTCCCCCTTTACAATTTTCCTTCGCCTTGTCTGCTGGAATGACCACAAAAAAAAATACTCACCTGTCCAGGGGTGTAAGCGTTCGCTCTATTTCCTGTCTTCATATCTGATGCCAACATTTTTTTTTTACAAGCCTGTGGTGCGGTATGCAAAACTAAACACCAACATGCAACAGCAACAAAATTACACTTACAGCATGTCATATGGTCCCCTCCCAAAGAGGAAGGACCTTTCCTTGACCCCTCTAAGGCAAACTTAGGCCAGGTAGACCTCACTCCTCATAGTCATAGTCCGCTAAAGCCGACCAATGAGTACTGGGTACTAGGTGATTGGCTTCCTGAAGAGATCTCCAGCAAGGCTGAGGTGAAAGAACCTAAGGGCCACACATCCTCCCAGTAGACTTCAGGGCAGGCCCAAAGACCCACATCCTGTAACCTAAGTGAAAGGATGCACCTCATAAAATTAGAATATCATCAACAATTTTATTTATTTAAGTAATTCAATTCAAAAAGTAAAAATTCATATATTTTATTTAGATGCGCTACACACAGAGTGATAAATTTCAAGCATTTCTTTCTTTTAATTTTGATGATTATGAAATTCAGTATCTGAGAAAATTAGAATATTACATGAGACCAATAAAAAAAAAGATTTTAAATACAGAAATGTTGGCTTACTGAAAAGTATCTCCATGTACAGTATAGTATGCACTCCATACTTGGTCGGGGCTCCTTTTGCATGAATTAATGCATCAATGTGGTGTGGCATGGAGGCGATCAACCTGTGGCACTGCTGAGGTGTTTTGGAAGCCCAGGTTGCTTTAATAGACGCTTTCAGCTCATCTGCATTGTTGGGTCTGGTGTCTCTCATCTTCCTCTTGACAATACCCCACGGATTCTCTATTGATGCAGTAGTTCATGCCAAAGGAGCACCAACCAAGTATTGAGTGCATACTATACTGTACATAAAAAACTTTTCAGTAAGCCAATATTTCTGTATTTAGAACCTTTTTTTTTTTTTTTTTTTCATTGGTCTCATGTAATATTCTACAATATTCTGCTCGCTCACGGCCCCCCCGCGCGTGTGCCCGGTGGACCCGATGTCCGCCGGGCACTCACGATCGTCCGTTAGAGCGGGAGAAAGGCAGGCGGCTAATGTAAAAACAGCCCTGTGTAAGAATGAAGATCATACGGTTCTACTATGTAGGACCGTTGATCTCTGTTCTTACACAAGTAGCCACATCCAATCACAGTTCGAAACATGCCCCTAGGGACACACTTAACCCCCTCCCTCTCAAATAAAGTTAACCCCTTCCCTGCCAGTGTAATTTTTACAGTAACAGTGCATATGTATAGCACTGATTACTGTAGTAATGCCACTGGTAACCCCAAAAGTGTCAAAAATGTCAGTCAAGGGTCCGATCTGTCCGCCGCAATGTCGCAGTCCCACCCAAAAATCGCAGATAGCCGCCATTACTCGTTAAAAAAAAACAACAAAAATGACAAAAATCTTTCCCTTAGTTAGTAAACGCAATAACTTTTGCGCAAACCAATCAAAATACGCTTTTTGCGATTTTTTTTTACCAAACATATGTAACATAACAAATTGGCCTAAAATGTTAAAAAATTTAGATTTTTACATTTTTTGGGGGGAATTTCATATAAAAAAAAAAAAATGTGAAAAATATTGTTATTTTTGCAAAATTGATGCTCTTTTTTTGTTTATAGCGCATTATCAAAAAATCACACAGGTGATCAAATAAAAGAAAAGAAATCAAAAGAAAGCTCTGTTTGTGGGAAAAAAAGGATGTGAAATTCGTTTAGGTACAGCGTCGCACGACCGCGCAATTGTCCGTTAAAGCAATGCAGTGCCAAATCGCAAAATAGGCCCTGGTCAGGAAGGGGGTAAAATCTTCCGGGGCTTAAGTGGTTAAAGCACCAATGTGCATGAGGCTTACATTTTGAGGTTTTCAATTATTTCCTGCCTGGTTGACATATGCCATCAGGACACATAGGTGAGTCTCCCCAGTGGGGTCAGAGGTAGAAATAAAAACCTGACTCTAGCTCCTTCGCTATCCAAAGCTAAGGAAAAAACTCCAATGCTTGACTGACGCTTCCCTTTAACAAATGCAAATATATTCTTTATTTCCAGATTTCGGAGCAGACAAAGAATTATTCCCCTAGCCCTGACTCCTATACAGGTAAAACTAGCGTGTTATTAGAAATTATCCAAATATTCCAGCACCACTTTGCCTTCTATCAGGAGTCATCATCTGCAGTAAATGCGTATTTCACGCCGATGATACAGTGTTTGGGGAGAAGCAGCACAATGCACAGCCATCAGAATAGGAATTACTGACTGCCTTGTCACATTCTATCAGTAACATATGGGAGCATGGCACAGGGACCGGCTCGGCCTGGTAAATGCAAGACAGACTCCCTTGCTTTTATCAGCCGACTTCCAGTCCATATCTATAATCATGTCATTTTCATGACAAATCTGTCTCCTCACATAAAACCAGCTGCACATTGGCAGATTGCAGACTGCTAGCGGAGGTGCTTCAGGACACGATAGATGTACTGTCAGAAAATGTCACATGGAACATGTTGCAAGTAAATATAAACCCAATCGCTGAAATCTCATATATGCTTTAAAATGGTAATTTATTTTAAAAGTAATGTTCAATAATTTTAAATCTGTAGCTTTCATGAAAGGCATTGTTTGCATATGTTTTCTACTGAGTTGCTGCATTTGCATGCATTTGTGATGCAGTTACATGCCTTCGCGTGCGTTCCTGTGCATTCTGGTGTGAAAAAGTGCAGCATGTGAAAGCACCACAGTGGCAAACTAGGCTCACTGAAATACATTTATTTTTACCATCATTTTTCCTGCATAGATGTTTGTACTGCATTTAAAAACAAGTTTGTAAACGAGCCCTAATGTGAATTTGAGTGCACTTTAACCACTTAAGCCCCGGAAGATTTTACCCCCTTCCTGACCAGGGGGTATTTTGCGATTCGGCACTGCGTGACTTTAACGGACAATTGCGCGGTCGTGCGACGCTGTACCTAAACAAATTTGACGTCCTTTTTTCCCCACAAGCAGAGCTTTCTTTTGGTGGTATTTGATCACCTGTGCGATTTTTTGATCATGCGCTATAAACAAAAAAAGAGCGTCAATTTTGCAAAAATAACAATATTTTTCAAATTTTTTTATATGAAATTCCCCCCCAAAAAAATGTAAAAATCTAAATTTTTTAACATTTTCGGCCAATTTGTTTTATGCTACATATGTTTGGTAAAAAAAATTGCAAAAAGCGTATTTTGATTGGTTTGCGCAAAAGTTATCGCGTTTACTAACAAAGGGAAAGATTTTTGTCATTTTTGTTGTTTTTTTTTTAACGCGTAATGGCGGCGATCTGCGATTTTTTTGCAGTACTGCGACATTGCGGCGGACAGATCGGACCCTTGACTGACATTTTTGACACTTTTGGGGTTACCAGTGACATTACTGCAGTAATCAGTGCTATACATATGCACTGTTACTGTAAAATGACACTGGTAGTGAAGGGGTTAACTTTATTTGAGAGGGAGGGGCTGTGTGTGTCCCTAGGGGCGTGATTCTAACTGTGATTGGCTGTGGCTTGAGGTGTAGGAACAATGATCAACGGTCCTACATAGTAGAACCGTATGATCACTGTTCCTACACAGGGGAGAATGACAGGCGGCTTGTTTACACTAGCCGCCTGCCTTTCTCCCGCTGTCACCGCTGACATCGGGTCCGCCGCTCACACGCGCGGGGGGGGGTCCGTGACCGCGCGGGAGCGCGCCTCCGGCGGCGCGCGCTCGCTCCCCAGAGCCTCACAGGCTAATGACTTACCGGTACATCACTTTGCCTGTGAGGGGCTGACCGCCGCAGTATATGTACTTGCGGCGGTCGGCAAGTGGTTAAGATACTCATGGCTCAATTCACAAAAGCAGATGGCATGCGGGATTGAGTTCATGTTACACATTTTTCCCAAATATCGCATGCGATGCTGAAAATGTAATTTACTTTATGCGGTATATACCTCAAAAAGCAAAAATGCTTGGTAAATACAGCATAAAACAACATTAACCGCTTCCATACAGAGCAGTTAGACACCCTTCCTGCCCAGACCAATTTTCAGCTTTCAGCACTCTCACACTTTGAATGACAATTGCTCAGTCATGCTACACTATAACCAAACAAAATTTTTATCATTTTTTTTCACACAAATAGAGCTTTCTTTTGGTGGTATTTGATCACAACTGGGGTTTTTTTTTTTCGTGATATATGCAAAAAAAGAGCAAAAATTTTGAAAAAAAAAAAACACTTTTTTTTAGTTTCAATTATGAAATTTTGCAAAAAATAATTTTTTCTTCATACATTTGGGCCAAAATGTATACTGCTACATGTCTCTGGTAAAATTAACCCAAATTAGTGTATATTATTTAGTCTGTGTGAAAGTTATTGAGTCTAGAAGCTATGGTACCAATTACTGAAAATTGATCACACCAGATGTACTGACTGCCTATCTCCTTTCTTGAGGCCCTGAAATGTCAGGACAGTACAAATACCGACCAAATGACCCCTTTTTGTAAAGTAGACAGTCCAAGGTATTTAGTAAGAGGCATGGTGAGTTTTTTGAAGTTGTAATTTTTTCCCACAATTCTTGGGAAAATGAAGAAAAAATTTTTTTTTCTTTTTTTTCCCACAAAGTTGTCAATTTATAAGCTATTTCTAACACATAGCATGTACACAGCAAAAATTACACCCAAAAATACATTCTGCTACTCCTTCCGAGTATGGCGATACCACATGTGTGAGACTTTTACACAGCCTGGCCACAAAAAGAGACTCCACGTCCAAGAAGCACATTCAGGCGTTCTAGGAGCATAAATACACATAAAACTTTCTTACTACCTATCACACTTTTCAAGGCCCTAGAGCACCAATACAATGGAAAAGTCCACAAAATGACCCCATTTTGGAAAGCAAACACTCCAACGTATATTCTATGAGGCATTATGGGTCGTTTGAACATATCATTTTTTTCCACAGGTTTTTGGAAAATGTGGGAAAAAAATGAAAACTTTTTTTTTTTTACACAAAGTTGTCAATTTATAGGATATTCCTAACACATAGCATGTACACAGCAAAAATGACACCCCAAAATACATTCTGCCACTCCTCCTGAGTATGGCAATACCACATGTGTGAGACTTTTTCACAGCCTAGCCATATAGAGGGGCCTAACATCCAAGGAGCATCATCATGCATCCTAGCCACTTGCCTAGGCCTATTTTTGACATTTGGTGTTTACAAGCTAAAATCAGTTGTTTTGCTAGAAAACTGCTTAGAACCCCCAAACATTATATATTTTTTTTAGCAGAGACCCTAGAGAATAAAATGGAGATTATTGCAATATTTTTTATCACACCGTATTTGCGTAGCGGTCTTCCAAACGCAATTTTTTTGGAAAAAATTCACTTTTTTTAATTAAAAAATAAGAAACCAGTAAAGTTAGCCCAATTTTTTTCCATAATGTGAAAGATAATGTTACGCCGAGTAAATAGATACCCAACATGTCATGTTTCAAAATTGCGCACGCTCACGGAATGGTGACAAACTTTGGTACTTAAAAATCCCCATAGGCGACAATTTAAAAATTTCTACAGGTTGCCATCTTTGAGTTACAGAGGAGGTCTAGGGCTCAAATTATTCCCCTTGCTCTAACGATCGCGGCGATACCTCACATGTGTGGTTTGAACACAGTTTACATATGTGGGCGGGGTTTCTGTATGCATTCGCTTCTGCGCGCGAGCTAACGGGGACAGGGCGCTTTAATTTTTTTTTTTTTTTTTTACTATTTATTTTATTTATTATTTTTTATTTTTACACCGTTTAAAAAAAAAAAAAAAAAATTGATCATTTTTATTTCTATTAAAAGAAATGTAAATATTCCTCGTAATAGAAATAGGCACGACAGGACCTCTTTTTTGTGAGATCTGGGGTCAAAAAGTCCTCAGATCTCACAAGTACACTAAAAGATAGAAAAAAAAAAAAAAATTAATTATAATATAAAATGAAAAAAAAAAAAAAAAGGACCTTTAAACCGGTTGCTAGGCAACAACATTTTCCGTAGCTCCGGTCCTCCAAGACCATAGAGTCAAGTGAGGGCAAGCTTGCCATCACTCGACATCCTGTCTGTGAGGATTCGGGACCGGATCGTTTTCCCCGCTGCCGGCGGGTCCGGTAAGCGGGGAAAAGGACCGGAACGCGTCGGGAGGGGGGGGGCGCCTCTTTCGCCATCCCGGAAGGATGATCCCACGGCGAATGCGCCGCTGGGACCACCCTTATCGGAAAGCCAACCGTCCACCGTTTAAAAAAATGCCAGGGTTATGGCAGCTATCTGCTGCCATAACACCGGTATTTAGGTTTAAACGGAGGACGTATATAAACCTTTTTGGACTTGGACATGGTGGCTGTATGAAGGGTGACAGGTACTCGGGTACTTTGTTGGGCAGGTGACAGGTACTCTGGTACTGATGAGCAGGTGGCAGGTACTCGGGTACTCCGATAGGCAGGTGACAGGTACTCGGGTACTCTGATGGGCAGGTGACAGGCAGGTGATAGGCACTGATGAGTAGTACTCACTGACTGATAGGTGATACTGTACTGATGGGTACTGATGATCAGTACTGATACGTGATAGGTACTGATGAGTACTGATTAGTAGTGATGGGTACTGATGAGCAGGCGGCAAGTACTTGGGTACTTCAGGCGTCAGGTACTCTGATGAGCAGGTGGAAGGTACTCGGGTACTCTGATGGGTAGGTGACAGGTACTCAGGTACTCTGATGACGGGTACTCCGTTGACAGGTACTCAAAGTACCCGAGTACCTGTCATCAGAGTACCCGAGTACCTGTCATCAGAGTACCCGAGTACCTGTCATCAGAGTACCCGAGTACCCGTCATCAGAGTACCCGAGTACCTGTCAGAGTACCCGAGTACCCGTCATCAGAGTACCCGAGTACCCGTCATCAGAGTACTCGAGTACCTGTCATCAGAGTACCCGAGTACCTGTCATCAGAGTACCCGAGTACCTGTCATCAGAGTACCCGAGTACCCGTCATCAGAGTACCCGAGTACCCGTCATCAGAGTACCCGAGTACCCGTCATCAGAGTACCCGAGTACCTGTCATCAGAGTACCCGAGTACCCGTCAGAGTACCCGAGTACCTGTCATCAGAGTACCCGAGTACCTGTCATCAGAGTATCCGTCATCAGAGTACCTGAGTACCTGTCATCAGAGTACCCGAATACCTGTCACCAGCCCATCAGAGTACCCGAGTACCTGTCATCTGAGTACCTGATGACAGGTACTCGGGTACTTTGATGGGCTAGTGACAGGTGCTTTTTATTGGGGGGGGGGGCAATCAGTGTGGTTGGGGTGCACTGTAATTGGTAACTAGCTGTTACCACAATCTCCTCCTCACACAGGATCAGTGTGTGAGGAGGAGAACACGGTGACAGCTAGTTACCGTGTTCTCTGTTGACATTTGTGACCGGCTGTGATTGGACACAGCCGGTCACGTGGTAAAGAGCCAATTTCATTGGCTCTTTACCTAGATCGGGGATCGACTCTGTCCGAGGGACGAGCCTCGTCCCCGATCGCTGCTCTGCGCGCCCCCGGGGGCGCGCATTGCAGAGAGAACGAGCGGCTCGTGCTGGAGCCGCTCATGTGATCGGCTGTGATTGACACAGCCGATCACGTGGTAAACAGCCAATTTCTATTGGCTGTTTACCCTGATCAGGGATGGGCTATGTCCGAGGGACGAGCCTCATCCCTGATCGCGCCGCTGCGCGCCGCCGGGGGCGCGCAGTAGCAGCTAGAACGGGCTGACGTCATATGACGGCGGCCCGGATCTAGACAACCACTTTGCCGACGTCATTTTACATGACTCGGTATGGAAGTGGTTAAAGTCAAATCACCAAAGTAAATAAATAAAATACATACAAAAATACAGCGCTGCTGATCTCAGTAATGTGGAAATATGCAACAAAGGGTGTGCAAACAGGTGCTAATTAAATAATTAATCACAGTGTATATGTGCTAGCAAATTAGCACATGAAATATAAATATTCATTATACCACCAAAATCACAAGTATTTACACCATTGTTTGGAGCACTTGAGCACTGTGTGGTCAAAGAAGAGACTGTGTGATATTGTCTTTCTACAGGGATTTACCATCCACTTTGATCATTGGAATAGCACTTGAGCACTTTTATGATTTTTTGGGACTATTCACTTTGCACAGTACTATGACAGATCTATGTCAATGCGTTTTATATATATAATTAAATAATTAATCACAGTGTATATGTGCTAGCAAGTTTAAATGAAATATAAATATTCAGAATATATATATATATATATATATATATATATATATATATATATATATATATATATATATATATATATATATATATATATTCTGAATATTTATATTTCATTTAAATTTGCTAGCACATATACACTGTGATTAATTATTTAATTAGCACCTGTTTGTACACCCTTTGTTGCATATTTGCACATTACTGAGATCAGCAGCACTGTATTTTTGTAGGTATTTTATAGTTTTGTATGGTTTACACATTTTGATACGTCTGCAGCTATTGTTTTATTGATTACTTTTTACTAGTGTGCGGTATTTTTTTAGTCGCGCTGATATATACATCTTATTGATTAAAGTAAATAAATAAACAAATAAATGAATGCATTAAATAAGTAGTGGTCAAGGCAAGCAATAGTTAAGGAATGTATGAAATTTCATCTGGTTGCCATGGAGCGGACACTCTCCATGCTCTTAACAACCAGTGAATAGCTGGTTGTTAAGGAGCTGGCACCTGCCACATCCTTAACAACCCATGAATATTTCGTTGTTAGAGAGCCGGCACCTGCAATGTCCTTAACAACCAAGACTCATCTGCTGTCAGTGGGATTCTGCTGTAAACAAAAAAAGAGACGACATTAAAAGAGCATGGTGGTCCCCCTTCACCCCCCAATCCATACCAGACCGAAGGATTTAGGGAGAAACCTCACTCTGGCCCCTCTTTTGTTCACATTCTGCTATCAGCAGGGAATCAGGAAACGCCTTTTTAAAAAACACCATGAGCTATTTTATCACTGATCTTAAAGCTGTAGATAACATTTTGTGATTGGAACCCACAGCGCTTTAACAAGCTAAATGTTTGACAGTTAGGGCTTACACCTATTTAGCCACCCTGTCCTAAACAGTGGCTACTAGTCAAATTTAGTTCTGCTGGGCTATAGACAAGCTAGCTAATTTATACTCTACTTTTTCATTTGGCTTTTCCCTTAAATTAATTGGAGCTGTGGTTTTTCTGTTCTGCCAGTAAGTGTCACTGGTACCTGTGGTATTAGTATGAGAAGCTACAGTAAAACTGACTTAAAGGGGAGGTCCACCCAAAAGGGGAAGCTCCGCCTATTTGCCTCCTCCCCCCTCTGCGGCCACATTAGGCACTTTTGGGTTTTGGTTTTGACAGGTACCCGCTCCCACTTTCAGGTGACTTCACCGCGGCAAAGTCATCCAGAAGTTTAGCCCTCCTCCTCCTTCCCCCACTGCCGGGCCATTCACAAAGCCCAGCGCGCTTTGTGCATGTGCAGTAGGGAAGCGGCTGTGAAGCCACAAGTCTTCACTGACAGTTTCCCTTACCCGAAATGGTGGTGTAGAGCCAATTGAAAAATCGGGTGGGTGAAGACACTGCTGGATTTGTGGACAGGTAAGTGTCTTACTATTAAAAGTCATCAGCTACAGTATTTGTAGGTGCTGACTTTTAAAGGTTTAGGAGGGTGTCTATGGGAATGTTGGAACAGGAAGGGGCCATTCCCAAACTGTTCCACAAAGTTGGGAGAATGACATTTTCCAAAATATCTTGGTATGCTGACACCTTAAAAGTCCCCAAAGTCCCCCAATCCCATAGAATCATTCCTAAACCTTGTGGACAGACTTCCCAGAAGAGTTGAAGCTGTTATAGCTGCAAAGGATGGGCCAACTCACTATTGAACCCTACGGACTAAGACTGGGATGCCTTTAAAGTTCATGTGCGTGCAAAGGCAGGTGTCCCAATACTTTTGACAATATAGTATATCAGTCAGTAGAGCAGTGGATGGTGTCAGAAGGGCAGAGGTTGGTGTCTGTAGGACGGTGGATGGTGTCAGTCAGTAGAACAGAAGGAGGGTTCAGTAGGGCAGAGGACAGTGTCATTAGGGCAGAAATTAGTGTCAGTAGGGAGGTGTATGATGTCAGTAGTTTTTTTCTATTTTTATTAATTAATTTTTTAAAATTCTTTTTTAATATGTTTTTTTACAAATTTGTTAGGCACTCTCTTGAGGGGCTTTGGTAAAATGTGTCTCACGTTTGAGAAAGAGAAAGGGATAGATATTCCCCAGTCCCATCCTAAAACATTCCGCTGTGTGCCTGCACTAGCAGCTGCCAGGAGAGGAGAGGAGGGGAGGGAAGCCAGAAGTGCTGCAGGCACACAAGGGGATGTTTCAGGATGGAGAGCAGAGAAGGAGATATGAAGGGAGGGGTGGGCAGCAGGGGGAATCTGTGCTGCATGGTGTGATTGGAGTGTGCCCAGGCACATTCAGCACATCCCATGCGCACATCTATGTCTGCAGGCCAGTATCAGGTGTTCTGAACTCCCTACCCCTCTCTATCTCTCTCTGGAGTTTTATGTGTGAGCAATAAACTCCTTTTTTCGTAACCCTAAAGTGACTCATGCCCATCTGTTAACAACCCATTGTTGCCTGGAAAGCCTGAGATCGTTTCTTTTTTTTTTTTTTTTTTTTTTTTATCTCATGCTTTCCAGCCTAGATCCTAAAGTCCCCAGATCTCTCCATAAAGAGGACCTGTCATGCCCTATTCCTATTACAAGGGATGTTTGCATTCCTTGTAATAGAAATAAAAGTGCTAAAAAAAAAAAAAAAACTAAAGGATAAGTGTGAAAATAAACAAAGGTAAATAAAATAAACAATAATAAAAAAAAAAAAAATGAAAGTGCCCCTGTCCCCCCATGTTCGCACGCAGGAGCGAACGCATACATAGGTCGTGTTCGCATAGGTAAACTACATGTGAGGTATCGCTGCAAATGTTAGAGTGAGAGCACAGGATCTCCTCTGTAATTTTAAACTGGTAACCTGTAAAAAATTTGAAAGCATCACCTAAGGAGATTTTTAAGTACCCGGAGTTTGGTGCTATTCTACAAGTGCGCGCAATTTTAAAGCATGACATGTTAGGTATCTATTTACTCATCGTAACATCATCTTTCAAATTATACAATAAAATGGGCTAACTTTACTGTTTTGTGGTTTTTTTTTTTTAAATTTATAAAAGTGTTTTTTTTTTCCCCAAAAAATCACGTTTGAAAAATTGCTGCACAAATATCATGTGACATAACAAATTGCAATTGGATAAAAGAGGAATGTCAGGACTTTAAATGAAAGACATGACCAAGCTATCAGGATCAAAAAATTACATTTAATGAGGAAAACAGATGATAAACATTGTCATGAAAAATAAACAGAGTAATACAACAAATGTTCTTCAAGGTATTGCAAAAATGGTCCTCAGATTCAGTATTCATAAAACCAATAGGTATTGGGCAAGAGTAGTAAAATAGTTGGGTAAAATCACAACAATAATAAACTCAAAGTTGCAAAAATAGTAGAATGGTATGACAAGATCATGACATCAATAAACTCAACACGTTTCGTGGACCGATTGTACCACTTCATCAGGAGTAGATGTCTGATTCATATCTACAAAAAAAAAAAAAATATATATATATATATATAAATATATATATATATATATATATATATATATATATATATATATATATGTATATATATATATATATATATATATATATATAATGTGTTTGTGTAAAAAAGCAGCAGCAGTGATATTGAATGAAAACTGGACAAAACTTACATTGCAAATTGAATAGGTGCTGACATAAGGGGTGAGACATGCCTCCAGGTATGTTCCACGGGAGCTGAGGGCACACAGGGCAGGCTGGCAGAGACGAAGACGCCACGCACCGAAGAGTTTGGGCTGAACTGGATGGAGTAAGAATAGTGCATATAAGCAGCAAAAGAAAATGTCCATGAGTAATGTAAAAATAATTATGATATGTGAAATAAGGTAGGGATATATTAAAGTGCTGCTTGCTAAATGCAGATATAAGAAATGAAGGGGGTGGTAATAATAAAGTGGTGAGACCAAAAGAGAATAATGTAATTAGAACAAGGTTTGAAGGGCTAAATAGCCCAGGTGTGGAAGGAACCAGGTAGTGAGGAATGAAAGCCCCAAACATAAGAGCACACAGAAAATGGTGTGACATGGTGCAGACATGAAAGAGGAGTACCAAGAAAGAGGGAAGAACCAACGGATTGTCAGGGATGTGGAAAAACATAAAAGGGAGAACACTTGGAAGAAAGTGAAAAAAGTAATTACCAGAAACATGGCCCAGGCTCCCAGCAGGTGCATCCATGTCCACCGGACACCACCCCACACTGTGGTCCCAGCGTCACGCCAGTGTAAGTGTGGGATCACCAAGGGGTTAATGGACGCCGAAGTAGACCAGCCCATAGGCAACCTAAATGCACTGAGAATGGATTCAAAACATCGGCTCAATGGCGCCAAAATGACGTCATGAGCCGGCGCAGCGCGTGGCGCCGATACGCGGTGGCACCGCCCACCCGATCCCCCGCATCATGGAAGGGGGAGGAAGAATTCAAAGTCCCAAACTTCCCCCCTTCTTTCTAAAAAAATTGCAATGACAGCCATTTTATTCCCTAATAATATATATATAATGTTCGGGGGTTCTGAGTAATTTTCTAGCAAAGAAATTATGATTTTTTTGTAGGAGAGGAAAGCCAAAATTCGCACAGTATGGAAGCAGTTAATATTCCGTTACTTTAACGGAAAAATGCACGGTCGTGCGACACTGTACCCAAATACAATTGATGTCCTTTTTTCCCACAAATAGAGCTTTCTTTTGGTGGTATTTGATCACCTCTGCAATTTTTATTTTTTGCGCTATGAACAAAAAAAGAGCGACAATTCTGGAAAAAAAAACTATATTTTTTACATTCTGCTATATAACATTCTCAAAAAAAAAAAAAAATGTAAAATCAAAAATTTTCATCCTTTTTTGCTGTCTGTGCTCCCCTCTCCATTTGCCCCTCTCTATTTGTCCAGTTTACAATTATCATTAAAAATGAAAGTAAAATAAAATAATTTTGGGATGTCCCCAGAAAGGTAATGGAGGGTAAATCTTCCAATGGGGACACTAGTTCTGGTGACATGGGGATCCCCTAGAAATTCCCTTAATTTGCATGGATTTCCTCTCTCTTCCTGTTTGGCTCTGGGACAGGAAGTGAAGGAAAATCTCCATAAGGGGACACCGATGGTGAAATAAAATCTGACAGGGGTTATAACCTTTCCTTGCTCTATCTAAAATGAAATGTAACATCCACCTAGGTAGGTGCTAGTGAGAGAGTATAGCTTTTGGCTCTATCAGAGGAGCAGCAGGCAAATCTATATTGCTCTCTGCTTATTGGAGAGCAGGATCTGTTAGTGAGGTCTGCTCATAGTGCTCAGTATGCGAGCCATTATGTTTCACACTGATCCAATAGGGAGGCATGTTGGACAGTGGGAGGAAACCTGACAAATGGATACATAGGCTTTGATACAGTCCTGGTGATTGCCAGAGGCGGGTCACCTCAGTGCATTCTGGGATATTGTATAAAAGCCTGGAGGACATGTGCTGTGGGGTCTTTGGCTGGAGAGCAGAGTCCCGGAGAGAGGGAGGGTGGCGGCTGCCTCCTCCTCTGTAGCAGTGGCATCAGGAGGTCATTCGAAAAAAGAGTTAAAGCTAAATTCGCCTCAGTGGCAAGGTGGATCAACAGCCTGACTGTACCAAGAGATAGAAGTCCTCAAATCTTGTGCATAGTTAATTCGGAGCATCCCACTATTCCCTTCTCCCATCCCTAATTTATCAATAAAACACAAAAACAACTACTGGACTGTTTATTGAATGAGCCAAGAAGAAAAGTGAAAGACTGTTAATGTTAAGGTTGCTAATGATAACCCAGGGGGACCCGTAAGTGTGAAATTCAGCAGTCCTCAAGGGGGCAGTGCTACAGAAAAAAAAAGTTTGCCTATAGTTCTACTTTAAGCCTGGTACACACTACTTGTTTCAACCCAGTGGGCTGAATGAAAAAAACCTGACAGCTTGGGTCTACTGTACTATGTGACATTGGTACAGTGATCTCCCCTGCTGTTCTATTTACAGGGGGACGCCCCCTACCCCCCCCGCCAGAACACTCTGGCCAACCATTGTCTGAGAGCGCTGATTGGGAGCTGATCGGCAGACCTTTTTTGGTCACGCCCTTTTGAGAGAAGCTGGCTGAATGACTGGCTTCCAATTGGACCAGCTGCAGTACACATGGGCCAGTTTCTTTTGACCTGGCCAATGCCACCCAATATTTGGCCCATGTGTACTAGGCTTTAGGGCAGGGGTGTCCAAACTATGGCCCTCCAGCTGTTGCTGAACTGCACGTCCCTTTAGGGATTGCAAATCTCTGACATTCACAGACATAACTAGGCATGATGGGAATTGTGGTTCCTGAACAGCTGGAGGGCCATCGTTTGGACACCCCTGCTTTAGGGTCACTATATAAAATAGAACCTAACAGTACAACTTTTGTACAGCAAACTTTAGATTTACTATAGCTATGTAATATAAAACACCTACTTAAAGCGGTAGTATCCCGCTTTTTGATACTTTTACCTACAGGTAAGTCTATAATAAGGCTTACCTGTAGGTACAAATAATATCTCCTAAACCGGCACGGTTTAGGAGATATTTGCAGTACATGCGGCCGCTCGCGCGAGCGGCGCATGCGCTCTGAAGGTCCGGGGGGACCTTCAGTTTTGCTTGCCGGGAGCTTGCCGGAAAATCACTCCCGCGCGCATGCGCGGGAGTGACGTCCTCGGGGCTCCGGTCAATCACAGCGCCGGAGCCGCCGAACCCGGAAGAGTCGCGAGGATCATGGCAGCGCCCGCAGCGATGTCAGGGGGTCCGTGTCGGGGCTTCGTTCTAAGGTAAGTAACACATAATGGGCTAGTATGCGATGCATACCAGCTCATTATGCCTTTGTCTTGCAGGTTTTTTTTTTTTTTTTTTTTCTTTTTAGGGTTTACAACTGCTTTAATCTAACCAGTTATTTATGCAATCAAGCAAGCCCTTGCACTACATAGTTTTTGGCAGAAAAAGAGATCGTACAGTCAGATTGCAATGTGTGGTGAGCATTAAGTCAGCCATACATGGATCAAAATTGGGCAGGAACTGGCTGAATTTCAATCCATGTATAAGCACCCTGGTTGTACACAAGTCAATCTATCTATCTATCTATCGACTTGTGTGCATCCAGCCTGTGGGGCTTTTCCTAAACAATTAGTACTGTGTTGATGGGGTAATCAAGCAATTTTCTTCCCTTCCACCCGAGGCTGATGAAGGAGCCTCCAAAATGCGTTCTTGGTTGGCCATAGCATCCTGGCACGAGACAGCCCCTCTGACAGCTTCTCTGAGTCTTCCTTTGGGAAAGTTCTTTGGCGACTGTCCAGATTTCTGTATCAGCTTCTGCAGCGCTTCTTTGTGTCCAGTAGCTCCTGTCAGGACTGGAGTGGACTGGTTCTCTGTCGGCTCTAGACTGAGCTGTTTTCAATGCCCACCACACTGATACGTTTGTGAGTGCATATCTATTTGTTTTTACAGTTTTTAAAGCAGAGTTCCACTCAAAAAGTGGAACTTCCGCTTATCTGTCTCCTAACTGGTAACTGTTTTTGACACGGCGAGGTACATCAGAGTTTCAGCCCCCTACTCCTCCCTCTGCTTCCAGGCCAATAACCGAGCGCAACGCGCTTCGCACATATGCAGTGGGGACCTGGCAATGGCGGCGGCGGCAGCATCCGACAGCCGATGGAAACATCGGCTGCGGTGCCAACATCGCTGGATTCCAGGACAGGTAAGTGTCCTAATATTAAAAGTCAGCAGCTACAGTATGTGTAGCTGTTGACTTTTAATTTTCGGAGGGGGGGGATGGAACTCCGCTTTAATTAATAAAATCGTACTGAACTATTGGTGGTTTAGCGCCTCTCTCTCCCCTTCCCTTTCTCTTTTTCAATGCTCAGGTTCCCAGCCCATTTTAGGCTCCATTCACACCTATGCAGTTTTCTTTTGAGCGTTTCTGCAGTGCTTTTTGCATTTTTTATACCGTGATTTTGCCACGATTTGTGTTTTTTATGCTTTTTCTTTTTTGTCAAATTTGTTGTTGAGCAGATTAAAAAACACAAAATCGCAGTAAAGACAAACTACATGCTTTTCTGCAGCATATCCATTGAGGTCTATTAAAACAAAAATGCAAAATAAATGCACAATTTTGCATTTTAAAAAGTCCCTGACCATTCCCAAAAACACAGAGGCACAAAAACGCATCAATGTGAACGTGTTCCATAGAAACCCATGTTAAAAATAATGTCCTGAGTTTCTGAAAAAAGCACAAAAGCATGAAAAAACGCATTGGTGTGAACCGAGCCTTTAGAGTGAGAAACATCAGCTCTCCTGCCCTGCCAGACAGAGCTATGGTGTGTGGTAGAGCTGTTTAAATCTGAGAAATGGATGGAAAGAAATGCAAGTGCTTTGGCAGAAAAAAAGCATCAGAATATGTATTTCATCTTTGTATTTGGCTGTATGCCTTGAGCTTAGTTTTAAAAGTTTGCCAGCTTAGGGTTCCAAAGTATTCTACTATGCTAAGCAGCAGCCGCTGGTTACACTGCGGATCAGGCGCAAGCTTCTTTGCCTGAATAGCAAGACCCCACGCAGGTCACAGTCATACCTAACATCTCTAATGACTTCTGCAGACTATTTTAAACAGGTCACATACACTATATTACCAAACGTAATATTTGAAACGCATCAGACACTGATGTTGGAGGAGATGGCCTGGCTCGCAGTCTCCGCTCTAATTCATCCCAAAGGAGTTCTATGGGGTTGAGCTCAGAACAGTAAATTCACAGATGTGTTTAGTGGTGTTGGGCTCAGCCTTGTCATTCTATAAATTGTAGATTTTGCAAATTACACAGTCACTGTATGTTGCATTAACAGATAAGGTGGATGGCCTTGTGGATCAAAGGTGCAGTTATGAAATGGAATTTTGTCCTTTCTGTGCTATAAAAAGTATCAATATGGTTATCTGAACCTAAGACACACTACTGAGAGATGGTAAGGTGAATGGAAGGGTGATAGGTCGTATGAACCATAAAAAGACAAAACATGTTTCTCATAACAGTATTGTCATGTATATGTATATATATATATATATATATATATATATATATATATATATATATATATATATTTAGTATATACTGTATATACAGTACACTATATTGTCAAAAGTATTGGGACGCCTGCCTTTACACGCACATCCCAGTCTTAGTCCGTAGGGTTCAATATTGAGTTGGCCCACCTTTTGCAGCTATAACAGCTTCAACTCTTCTGGGAAAGCTGTCCACAAGGTTAAGGAGTGTGTCTATGGGAATGTTTGACCATTCTTCCAGAAGCCCATTTGTGAGCTCAGGCACTGATGTAGGCATGCTCTAATTCATCCCAATGGTGTTCTGTCAGGTTTAGGTAAGGACTCTGTGCAGGCCAGTCAAGTTCCTCCACCCCAAACTCACTTATCCATGTCTTTATGGACCTTCCTTTGTGCACTGATGCGCAGTCAAGTTGGAACAGGAAGGGGCCATCCCCAAACTGTTCCCACAAAGTTGGAAGCATGAAATTGTCCAAAATGTCTTGGCATGCTGACGCCTTAAGAGTTCCCTTCACTGGAACTCTTCCCCCTCCACCAAATGGTTTGGACCGGTGCACAAAACAAGGTCCTTAAAAACATGGATGAGCGAGTTTGGGATGGAGGAATTTGACTGGCCTGCTCCTTTGGGATGAATGAGTGCAGATTGCGAGCCATGCCTTCTCGTCCAACATCAGTGCCTGACCTCACAAATGCGCTTCTGGAAGAACAGTCAAACATTCCCATAGACACATTCCTTGTGGACAGCCTTCCCAGAAGAGTTGAAGCTGTTATAGCTGCAAAGAGTGGGCCAACTCAATATTGAACCCTACGGACTCAGACTGGGATGCCATTACAGTTCATGTGTGTGTAAAGGCAGGCGTCCCAATACTTTTGGTAATATAGTGTAGTTTTAGCTCACAATCAGATTCAGGTTTGTTGCAGAAAATAAATCAGCAGAAAATGAGACCCCTTCCCATACGTTAAACAGAATGACATCATCACAGAAGCAATTCCTCTAGTGAGCCTCGGCATTCATCGGCCTTTTCTCTATTTCAGGCATTTTTTTCTCAGTAAAGGAAACATTAGTCGAAATCTGATTAAAAGAAAATTGATCGGCGTTCCCATGGCTGCCGCCGGACAGCGGAAAGAAAGATGTTCTTTTAAAGCAGTGGAGCACATTTTTCAGAGCATCTGTCACAATCACACCATAATCCATTCTGTTCTCCAAACACAAATGTTACTGCTGATGGGAGACTTCTGGAGAGGTGACAAGTTGGCGGATATTTTTCTGCATTGGGCTTGGCAATGCTGGATAGGAATATGAATGGAGCAGGTACGACTCTTCGAGGCTATTCACTGAAAATAAGGCAAAATATGTCTTTACAGTGCAGACAGGGGAAAGAATGGCTTAAAGGAAACGCGTCATGACAAAAGTATGGAGGCTGCCGCTGCTCATGTTTATAAATGCCAATTGTCTGGTTGTCATGCTGGAACTAGATCTTAAAGCTGGATGCCTGACATAAAAGCATTTATTCAAATATATTATAGCTACAAGGACTTTTTATATGCACCAAATGCGATTTACACCTATGCATGTTGCTTTTAGTGCTTTTTAGTGCTTTTTACAGGTTTTTGCTGTGATTTTGCCACCTTTTTAGCTCAATTTGCATTTTTTATGCTTTTTTATTTTGGAAAATTTGTTGTTGGGCAGATTTAAAAATGCAAATTGCTTTTCTGCAGTTTCTTCATTGAAGTCTATTGAACCAAAAAAGGCCCTATTTTGCATGTAAAAAAAGTCCCTGACCCTTTCCAAAAATGCAGAGGCACAAAAATGCATTGTTGTGAACATGTTCTATAGGAACCCATGTTAAAAAAATGTCCTGCATTTCTGCAAAAAGCATGAAAATGCGCATTGGTGTGAATGAAGCCCAAGCAGCAGTGACAGTATCACCAGCCTGTGCAGAGAGCAGAGCTGTGGGAGGTGCCCAGCAGGATCCACTCACTACTGGCTGTCTGCAGAAAACTACAGGAGGGGCGGAGACAAGACCAGTCACCCTGCACATAAAAGAGAGAGAGAGAGCAGTAGTAGTGATTGGTCTTTATTAATCACTTCTGGACCAGAAGATTTGCCTCCTTAATGATCAGGCCAAAAAAAATTGATGTCCTTTTTTAGAGCTCTCTTTTGGTGGTATTTGATCACCTCCGCGATTTTTATTTTTTGCATTATAACCAAAAAAAGCGACAATTCTAAAAAAAAAAAAAAAAAAAACAATATTTTTCACATTCTGCTATATAACATTTGCAAAAAAAAATAAAAAAAACGTAAAAATCATTTTTTTAACATTTTGGGCCAATTTGTTTTCTGTTACATATTTTTCTTAAAAAAAATAGCAATAAGCGTATCTTGATTGGTTTGCGCAAAAGTTATCGAGTCTACTGACTACGGGAAAGATTTTTGTCATTTTTATTGTTTTTTTTTTTTCTTTTTTACTAGTAATGGAGGTGATCTGCGATTTTTAGCGGGACTGCGACATTGCGGCGGACAGATCGTACCCCTAACTGACATTTTTTACACTTTGAGGGGACCAGTGATATTACTACAGTAATCAGTGCTAAAAATATGCACTGTTACTGTAATAATGACACTGGCAGGGAAGGGGTTAACACTGGGTGATCAAGGGGTTAAATGTGAGCCTAGGGGCATGTTTCTAACTGTGGGGGGGGGGGAGGGACTTGTGAAATAATCACAGAGACATGTGATCCTATGCATGTAGATTAGGGGGGCCGGACGCATGGATGGGGGGGCGCCCCTGCGCCCCCAATGGACGGGCTGCCACTGCTGGGATGTGGGTGTAAAGACAGGTGTCCCAATACTTTTGAAAATATAGTGTACTTGAGAGCAGGGCCGCCATCAGGGGGGTACAGCCCATACACATGTAGGGGGCCCGGGCGTCCCGAGGGGCCCCAAACAGGGTATGGTTGCCACCTGTCCTCGCAATGCCATTCAATTGTATGCCCAGTTGTTCCCTTACAGACTGGCACTATGTTGTGGGTCCTGTCCCTCACTAGCCCTCACACACAGCTGTAGGCCCTGCCCTCCCCTGTTCTCCAGTTGTTCACCCCTGGACAGGAGGGGCGGCATTTACTAGAACCAGTCACCTTTATTTTCCTGGGATGAAGAAGATGGGACTGGAGGAGGAAGAGAACATGGAATGCAGGAGGACATGGGACTGTAGGAGGACAACGACACTGGTGGGCCCTGTGGAATGTTGGTGGTCAGGCCCAGGGGGGGGGGGGGGGGGGCCCAGGCCAAGAACTGTGTAAGGGGCCCCAACATTTCCGATGGCTGCCCTGCTTGAGAGTTACTTACCTTTACTATATTAAATGCTGCTTAATATTGCCTTTGGAAATGTTTGTATATTTCTGTATTCCCTCGTCTGTATTTCATTTTTACATTTTGATAGTATTCATTTGCTTCAACGACTTCGACCTAGAGCACCCGTGCATCCTATAGCCTCGCCTGGTCAGGCGCACCTTCCGGGACCGTAGTTGAGAGATCTCTGGGGGTGCGCCGGTCCGGTCATTTTATACCCAGCTGTGGACGCATACGGAGGCAAGCTCTCATGTGTGTAACCATATGTTTCACCTTCTCTTGGTCATTTTATGTAGTTAATGTTGTACTTATCCTTACTTCACGCAATTATCTTGTTGTACTTTATAGTACATGTTACTTATCGGTTAATTGTTATATGTTGAAAATTTAATAAAAATTTATTTTCTGAAAAAAAAAAAAAAAAGAAAAAAGAAAATATAGTGTACTGTATATACTATATACTATATATATATATATATATATATATATATATATATATTATATACGGCCATACTGTTAAACATGTTTTGCCTTTTTATGGTTCATACGACCTATCACCCTTCCATTCACCTTACCATCTCTCAGTAGTATGTCTTAGGTTCAGATAACCATATTGATACTTTTTTATAGCACAGAAAGGACAAAATTCCATTTCATAACTGCACCTTTGATCCACAAGGCCATCCACCTTATCTGTTAATGCAACATACAGTGACTGTGTAATTTGAAAAATCTACAATTTATAGAATGACAAGGCTGAGCCCAACACCACTAAACACATCTGTGAATTTACTGTGCTGAGCTCTGAAATTGGAAAGTGGAGACGCAATATAACATTTATATGCAGTTTTATAGTAGAACCTTCAAAAAAGATTTTTAAACCCAAGAAAAGAGTTTGCTCCCAAACTCCATAGATCTATAAATTAAATGGCAAACAATAGACAGAGCCAGAGGAAAGCCAAGTTAAGAAGCTACACATCCAACTGTGTCACAGCTGTCAGAATGATATGTTTTTTCAGTTGGACACAAACCACTAAGCTTTAAATAATACTGATTCTGTGAGGAGGGCGAGACAAAAAATATGAGAATGATGTGTACTGTGTGCTCGCTGGTCTAAATCCTGTTTTCTTCTCTGCATTGCATTCAGGGTCGTTCTCTCCAAGAAGCAGAGTGAGGATGTAGCCTCATGTAAAGCCATCTGGGGGCAGCATGGGGTAAGAGTCTCCTCTTGTTCCATGGTTCCTTAGCCATATCTCCCTCCTGCGCCTCATATACAGTGCCTTGAAAAAGTATTCATAACCCTTGAAATTTTCCACATTTTGGCCAGTTTAAGAGAGCAGCCATCAGCCCAAGGGACACTTACAGTAGTGGATATAAGTACTGACCCTTGTGCTGATTTTTAAAGTTCATTGTTAGGGTTTACATACAATTCACAGTGCCTTGAAAAAGTATTTATACCCCTTAAAATATTCCACATTTTGTCATGTTAAAACCAAAAACGTTAATGTATTTTACTGGGATTTTATGTAATAGACGAACACAAAGTTGCACATAATTGTGAAGTGGAAGCAAAATGATAAATGGTTTTCAAAATGATTCCTCTGTCAAATAAGTATATATAGTTGCTTGCATTTTTGTAAAGGTCTCCAGTTAAGATTAGGTCTTTCAATACTATTTATGACCACTAGATGGAACTAAGTTTTTCCTAGTTAGGGTTGTGTGCTAAATAGATAGATGACCATACGGAAGCTCAGGACATGATATGTCATCTTGCGCATACTCAGTGGACCACAAACGGCGTCCTCCATCAGCGTCATTGTACGCTGAAGGTGAGGGGCAATATAAATGGAGCCCAGAAGCAGCTCTTCAATAGCGTTGCAACTAACGAGGAGGAGGACACACCTATATAAATGTCTAGCTATTCCAGCTAATATACCTCTTTGGACTTTTATATTGGAGACTTAGGAATCTATTTGTTTTTTTTTTTCTACTTTTTGATTTCTTGAGGCATAGTGCAGCAATGTCCTGACTTTTTCCTTTTTGCAAGCAGTGATCAATGTATTCTGACAGTGGGCAAGGCTCCCCGCCAGCAGAACACAATAGCGCTACGGGAGGGATTCCCACATCAACACTGACTGTGTTGATGGGGGAATCAAGAGATTTTCTTTCCTTCAATCCATAGTTGAAGGAAAGAAAACTGCATGATGTATGGCCTGCCTTAAGCCTCGTACACACGCGTCGAAAATCGGCAGGGAATTTTCATCCGACGACCGATCTGCCGATTTACGGCTTGTTAGTATGATGCTTCCGACAACCGACTCCGACTTTTCGGCCGAAAAAAATCCCGGTGTGCAGGTTATAAAATTTTTGTCCGCCGTCAAAACACGGCCAATTTTCATGCAGTCAGTACTGATTTTGACAGGGAAAAATCGAATGAGCAAGGCTGGGCATGCTCAGAGAAGAAAGAACACAAAGAAAGCAAACCAACACATGACATCACTTCTGAAGTAGAATTTTGTCGGGCGAGAAAATTCGTTGCAGTCTAGGCACATTCCAACCAACAAAACACAACTCTGGACAAAAGACGGACGATTGGTCGGCCGATAATCATTAAACATAGAAACATAGAAACATAGAATGTGTCGGCAGATAAGAACCATTTGGCCCATCTAGTCTGCCCAATATATCTGAATCCTATGAATAGTCCCTGGCCCTATCTTATATGAAGGATAGCCTTATGCCTATCCCATGCATGCTTAAACTCCTTCACTGTATTTGCAGCTACCACTTCTGCAGGAAGGTTATTCCATGCATCCACTACTCTCTCAGTAAAGTAATACTTCCTTATATTACTTTTAAACCTTTGCCCCTCTAGTTTAAAAAGGTGTCCTCTTGTGGTAGTTTTTCTTCTTTTAAATATGCTCTCCTCCTTTACCGAGTTGATTCCCTTTATGTATTTAAAAGTTTCTATCATATCCCCTCTGTCTCTTCTTTCTTCCAAGCTATACATGTTAAGGTCCTTTAACCTTTCCTGGTAAGTTTTTTCCTGCAATCCATGTACTAGTTTAGTAGCTCTTCTCTGAACTCTCTCTAGAGTATCTATATCCTTCTGGAGATATGGCCTCCAGTACTGCGCACAATACTCCAAGTGAGGTCTCACCAGTGTTCTGTACAGCGGCATAAGCACTTCTCTCTTTCTACTGCTTATACCTCTCCCTATACATCCAAGCATTCTGCTGGCATTTCGTGCTGCTCTATTACATTGTCTTCCCACCTTTAAGTCTTCTGAAATAATTACTCCTAAATCCCTTTCCTCAGATACTGAGGTCAGGACTGTGTCAAATATTCTATATTCTGCCCTTGGGTTTTTACGCCCCAGGTGCATTATCTTGCACTTATCCACATTGAATTTCAGTTGCCAGAGTTCTGACCATTCTTCTAGTTTTCCTAAATCCTTTTCCATTTGGCGTTTCCCTCCAGGAACATCAACCCTGTTACATATCTTTGTGTCATCAGCAAAAAGACAAACCTTACCATCGGGGCCTTTTGCAATATCACTTATGAAGATATTAAACAAAATTGGTCCCAGTACAGATCCCTGAGGTACCCCACTGGTAAGATGACCTTGTTCTGAATGTTCTCCATTGACTACAACCCTCTGTTGTCTGCCACTGCCTAATCCACTCAACAATATGGGAGTCCATGCTCAATGACTGTAGTTTATTGATAAGTCTTCTATGTGGGACATCGTTGCGTGTGTACTAGGCTTTAGTTAAAATCCAAAAGTCAATCTGCAAACCCAAAGCCATAATCTTTTAGTGCTGTGGGGGGTATTATGATCAGCTGGACCCGTCACTAACACTTGTCAAGAGTTCTGATTATTCCCTCCCTTTCCACCCTCCTTCTCTATTTATAAAAGCTGTACTGTAGCTTTTCTCAATGGAAAGCGCTCTAGAAAATAGAGGACGGCTGATGAATGAAAGGTCCACGTCCTCCTTTCATAGATCACTTTTCTTTGATGAAAGCTTCTATGAATGGAGGGGAGGGGCAGAAAAGGCAGGCAACTGTGACAGGTCCAGCCGATTATATTAATTCATACCTGATCCAGGCAGACACCCCTCATCAGAACATTCTTGGTGGATGAAGGCACTGCTACCCTCCTCCCTTAGACTAAACATATGCAAATGTACATGTTTGCAGAAGATATTTTTTTGTAAATTGTTGTTTGGTGGCTGGATTGTGCATTTATGGCCATTAGAAGGCATTAGGTGACCTAGGGGTGGGATAAGACAAGCTTCTTCCAGCTTTACCACTGCCTTCTGATACTATTAATCACAAGAAACAGCACAATGCACACCCTTGATGTTGTTCTAGTGTCCATATCTATATATGGGCGGCACAGTGGTGTAGTGATTAGCACTTTCACCTAGCAGCAAGAGGGTTGCTGGTTCGAATCCCAACCACGACACTACCTGCCTAGAGTTTGCATGTTCTCCTTGTACCTGTGTGGGTTTCCTCCAACACTCCAAAGACATGCTGGTAGGTTAATTGGATCCTGTATAAAAAAAATTAAATAAAATTGGCCCTACTGTGTATGTATGTGAGTTAGGAACCTTAGATTGTAAGCTCCTTGAGGGCATAGACTGAGGTGAATGTATATGTAAAGCGCTGTGTAAATTGACAGCGCTATATAAGTACCAGAAATAAAATAATAAATATATCAGTAGAAATATCAGCACTTTTGGCAGAACAGATGACAATGGTGGGAAAGTTGGCATTTAAGGAATATATTGGGTGCCCAAATGGAGCTAAACATTCCTGCATGATGCTCAGTTATATCTGGTTTAGGTATAAGAGCCGGTTCACACTACCACGACCAGAAAGTCACCCCGTGACTTGAAGAGACTTGGAAGAGACTTGTGCACTACTTTGAAGAGACAGGCGACTTTGTCTGTGGGGAATGCCTGGCTAATCTCTTTCTTCTTCCTGGAAAGTCTGATAACAAGTCTCTTCAATTAAGATAAGGAGGCGACTCCCATTGAAGTATATGGGACAGTCGGATCACAGGTCGCCTCAAAGTAGTACCGGACCCTTTTCTGAAGTCGGAGCAACTTCAGTAGTGCCAATTAAGATGGCACTAATTGATTAACATTGCTTTTGTTATGTCAAGCGACCTGGGGCTACACAAGTCGCCTCACAAGTCGTGCTAGTGTGAATGGGCTCTAATAGTGTTGTTATTGTAAGTGAGCCTGGGTTGGAGAAAGAAGGGTAAGTTTATAATATAGTGTGAGGCAGGGGAGGACTGTATTCATGAGGGCCAGACACAACCATCTTGCCCATTCATGGTAGGGACAGATTTGTGTGGGCTAAAGAAAGTGTACCATGCAAAGTGTGCCATGGTACCACATTTATTAATGTCCATGGTGAGAAGTGGGTGTTACTAAAGGACACGGTTTATTGTCACACACTTTTTCACATCTATCAGCATTTTTTACAGCTCTCGGCATTTGTTCAAATGACATCTCAGGACTACAATGTAAGTTGGTGCTGGAAGACTTTCCTCTAGTAAATTCAGTGATCACAGACCTAAACAGGGAATAGACGGCTATATAAAGCCCACCAGCTGTCACTGACTTGAGGTCACACTCTGATTGATATCTGAATAATAAATTATATCCACCCAAAGACACCAGCCTAACCTTCACTGTATGGAGGTTTGTGGACACCTGACCACTCATCCAATCCTAAAGACAACGTAAACAATTGTGTGCTTCCAACCCTGTGACAACCAGGGCTTTTTTCTTAGAGACTAGGTGCAGGTACTCCCCTTTTCTGATTCAACCCTTGTCTCTCCACATCTGAGTACCATCCCTTAGTTCCACCCCTACCCACCTTCTAATGCTGCCCCTTTTAGAAAATAGAGAACAAGTATAATTTTGTGGTGCTAAGTAATTTGTATAGAGCTGTTTAATTATAGGAGAGGCAATAAAATAGATCCCCTGCAGTCAGCCAACCATAGACTCCCCCCAGCAACAACAGATCCCCTCAGCAAAAATATATCCCCAGCAACAAAAGACCCCACTCAGCAACAAACGATATCCCCAGCAATAATAGATCAACCCCAGCAATAATAGACCCCTCCCTCAACAGTATATCCCTTCCAGCAACAATTGACCCCCCCCAGCAACATAAGACCCCCCAACAGCAACAGATCCCCCACCAGCATCAGTAAACTCCCCAGCAACAATAGATCCCCCAGCGACAATAGATCCCCTAGAAGCCAGAATCAGCAGACTTTCCAGCACCCCTTGCCTATATATACATTCTGTGCTGGGGGTGTAGGAATTGCATTCCCCCAAATTCCTGCTAAAAAAAAACCCTGGTGAAAACATTTTGGGGAAGGCTATTTTCAGTTCCAGGACAAATGTCCCACAAAGACATAGTTTGATGAGTTTGGTGTGGTGGCACTAAAGTGGCCTGTACAGAGCCCTAACCTCAACTGTATTGCAAACTATTTGAATTGGAATTGACCTGTACTTTTCCTCTAACATCAGTGCCTGACCTCACAAATGCTCATTTGGCTGAATGGCCACAAATTCCCACAGGCACACTTATAAATCTTGTGGAAAGCCTTTTCAGAAGAATAGAGACAGATATAGATAGCCACAAGGGAAGACAAGAGGCAAATCCACATTAATGCCCATGTTTTGGGGTGGGATGTTCTACAAGCTCAAATATTTAGGTTTGATTTTCAAGGGTACACACATTTGTAGCCATGCGGCATACAGTACAATTTTAGTACTAGCGTGCCCCCCAGCCAGTGTTGCCAACCTACCAGATTGAAATTTACTGATACAACACCCAAAATTTACTGGCAAAGCCAAGTTTTTACTAGCATTTTCAAAAGTTACAAAATTACAGTTTTAAGTGCAAATTTTAGTATTTAGGCTACAAACAAGTACAATATGCAATTAGCAATGTAATTTCAGGCGGATATTAAGGCAAAAAACATATTTCTTATTTTATTTTCAATATAGTAAGTAAGTAGCTCAGGGACTGAACTCAGGTGGGCAAGAAATTAGAATGGGAGCACAAACACATGACATTGATTCTCACAGTGACAATGACAGCACTACAGATGATGGTGACACGTCCCCTCTTGAGTCACAGTGACAGTCTCTACCCCACGCCAGGTGGTCCCTTCAGTCTACTCTATTCCAAAAAGCACTGACAGTCCAGCTCCCAGCTTGCCCTGCTCCCATCCAGCAGGCCCGCACACGAGGCTCCGGCTGCTTGGTTCGGCTCCCTTAAACCATGAAATCACACAACATGCTCAGGCATTGGCACTGCCAGACCCTCAACTAGCTGGGGCTGCCCAAACACACTGTAGAAGGCACTCAGATGGCCTTGGCCAGCTCCAGACTGGATCTGCGCATGCAGTCACAGACATATTTTTAAGTGGCAACCTTTTCCTGTCACTGGCATTTACTGGCAGGAGAAAAGTGCTTGTTTTTTATTGGATGCCATGCCAGTAAAAATGTATTGACGGTTGGCAATATTGCCCACAGTGAATAAGCAAAATTGATTTGTGAAACGTGTTTGCTGTTTGAGGCTTCTGTCTATTGTACTGTCACATTTATGGAGAAATAACGACTTTTATCCATTCAACACTGGAGTGCTGTCAAACCATTTTCTGCAAAGATGATACTCCCATGGTTCACGGACTGGACGTGCACCCAGTTTAGATTGGATTGTTATTTCCCACCTGGAGCAGCATTGATTTCCTTTGTGCTGGTGTAACACTGCCCGCAGCCCAGTTCTCCCTTGGTGCAAGGGTAAGCCTACTTACTAATTCTTTCAGCCATTACCCCATACATTGTCTATGCATCGTTAATTACAATTTCTTCCTTCACTAGCAAAAAAAAAATCACATCTTGCTAAAAAAACAAAAAGAAAACAAAGTGCCACAGCTCTGGTTTTCAAGTGAAAAGAATTGCAGAGATCAGCTACATTATATATACCATATTAAAGAAAAACAATCTTAACACTCCTTCCCTTTATTGCAGAATAGATTTGCACCTATATTTAACACGGCTCCTCTCATTAATGCGTCCCCAGAGAGTGCTGTACTCTTGACTCCCGCATCTAGATAATACTGCCCCGTAGGTGTTAATTACACTTTCATTTTGTTTTAGTTCAGAAGGCATTTTAATGAAACAATCCACAGCCTACTTTATTAAGTGTTACAAAATGGCTGTGAAGCTGCCAACTGTATACAACTGGCTCAACTTTATTCATTAGACATACTTTTGCATTAGGCATCCGCTTCCATGTATGATAAAGAGAACATTGGAGTTTCTTATTTGTAGTTTATGGGCTGTTTACAAAGGCTCGGGGATGCGACTGGCATAATTAGAAATAAGCGCATGATATCAATAGCTGGCATGATTCTTCACAGTTCCTGATTTAGACACAAGTTTTGTAACGCCCCAGGGAGATGAGAGTTGCACACCTGTGAAATTGCTTAGCCTTCTGTCTACAGCTTTCCTCTGGTAGTCTCTCTTTTAATCAGCATATAACATGCCCAAAGCGACTCTCTGCCAGCGCCGCTTGCAAATCAAATGGCTCTCAGGGGAACTGGGTAGGATTGGCATTATCTCTTAAACTAATACAAAAAGATCACTGTTCATCCCTGGACTGACATAACCCTTAAAATTTGACGGGCTCGCTATTAAATAAGAACTCCGCTAAGCATCATTTTTAACTAAAACAGCCGCCTAAACACATGATGATTTCAGAAAAATTACAACTATTTCTCTGGGAAAAAAAAAGACAATGCTTTTTATAGTCTCTCTGTGCTGCCAGGAAATATCTACATTTGAGGGGCCATTTACAACTCCTGCATTGGGATATGATGCTTAACACACACTTAAACAAAAGGACAAGACAAATACCATCATCTTTAATTGTTCCAGCGTGAACTGGAAAAATAAGAACGTGTTACATAGTTACAGTACGTAGCACGTTGTTATAGGTAAGGTTATGGAAAGATATATAAAGAATGAAAAAAGCAAGTTAAAAATTCAGCGCACTTTCTCAGACCCTGATGCCTATAAGTACCTGATGATGATTTTTTTACGGGAAACTCTTTTCAGTGCTAGGAAATAATTTGCTTGAAATTGGATATAGGCAGTTTCTCCTACATTCCAATCATGGGTAACAGAAATGAATGCAATGCTCCCAGTGCTGTATCTTGACCTAGGCCGATAAGGCCCAGGCCTAGGGCGGCACTTTGCAGGGGGGCAGCAAAAAAGCTGCACACTGCAATAAAAAAGCCAGCCTCCTCCCAGCTCCCACACGAAAAGGGTCCCCCGTCAGCTTGTGCTACACTTTTAGTTTAGTGCCAGTATTATAGGGCGAATTTGGGCAGAGGGCAGGGTCCAGGAGGAAAATCAGTCTGGCCCCCCCATAAAGCAGTCACACTGCTACCTGCCAGTATGATAGGTTTCACTAATGGGCACTGATAGGCTACACTGGTGGCCACTGATGGGGCTGTACTGATGGCCACTGATGAGGCTACACTCATATGCTGCACTGATGAGGCTGCACTGATGGGCAGTAATGAGGCGGCACTGATGGGCACTGATGAGGCTGAACTTATGGGAACTGATAAGGCTATGCTGATAGACTGTGCTTGTGGTCTGTGATGTACAGATGACAGGGCGGGCCATAAACAGGAAGGGGTGGGACATATTTAAATTAGGCAGTGCACAAACTTAGTCAGGCCTTGGGCAGCACAAAACCTAAATACACCACTGAACGCTCCCATATAAGAAGCTCATATACACCCAAAGGGGATGCCCCTCCAAGTACAATAAAATCTGGGATAGATGGTGAGAGCAAGCAACCACTTGTGAATAAACCTGGAACCCTGGCCATGGTGTAGTAAGAGTGAAAGACCATTATAAGCAGGGTGGATCTGATGTAAATCAAGTCGATTTAACCAGTTCTGGACCGGAAGGATTTGCCCCCTCAATGACCAGGCCATTTTTTGCCATTCGCCACTATGTTACTTTAACGGAAAATTGCACGGTCGTGCGACGCTGTACCTAAGAACAATCGATGTCCTTTTTTCCCACAAATAGAATTTTCTTTTAGTGGTATTTGATCACGTGTGCGATTTTAATTTTTTGCGCTATAAACAAAAAAAAGCGACATTTCAGAAAAAACAATATTTTTCAATTTACATTCCCAAAAAAAAAAAAAATGAAAAACAAACATTTTTCATCCTTTAGGCCAATTTGTAGTCTGCTACATATTTTTGTAAAAAGAGAAAATCGCAATAAGCGTATTTTGATTGGTTTGCGCAAAACATATCGCGTCCACGAACTAGGGGAAAGATTTATGTCATTTTTATAAATGTATTTATTTTTTACTAGTAATTTGCGATTTTTAGCGGGGCGACGATATTGCGACGGACAGATCGGACACCTAACTGACTTTTTTGGCACATTGGGGGGGACCAGTGACATTACTACAGTAGTCAGTGCTAAAAATATGCACTGTTACTGTAATAATGACACTGGCAGGGAAGAGGTTAACCTAGGGGTGATCAAAGGGTTAAATTTGAGCCCAGAGGAGTGTTAACTAACTGTGGGGGGATTGGCTTGTGAAATGATCATAGAGACATGTGATCCTATATAGAAGGATCACTGGCACTCTGTGATAATTTCAGAGGGAACAACGGTCTGCTGTGTGTAAAACAGCTGACCGTTCGTCTCTCTCAGCGGGGAGCAATCGCGGATGGCCAGCGGCAAAGGGAGCCGCTGGCCTCGTGCATCGGAGTCCCCGCTGCCTAGTGGGGGCGGGAGCGCACGCTCGCTCCCCAGCACTACGCGCGTGACCGATATAGGGCTACGTCCGCTTGCGCAGGAGAGGCTGCCTGCCGCAGTAAATGCGCGGCGGGCGGTCTTAATGTGGTTAAATTGCAATTTAAATCCCGATTTAAATCACCAGTAAAAAAGATCAACTCGATTTAAATCATAATTTTTAATGAGCAACTATCATCTCCTCTGACGCTCCTCCTCTGACCCGCTGTTGACTCACTGACAGTCCCAATCACTTTAATGGGATGGCTGGTGATGCGGCAGTGACACAACAAGGTGAGAGACGTGGCGGCAGCAGGTGAATGGATCCTCTGGTGAGTGCGGACCTGAGAGGGGGGAGCACGAGTGGATTCACCTTTGCAGTTCACCACCAGAGACTGTCTTTTTGCACAGGTTTTGCACTTATCACTTTAACATCCTATATGGACGTATGAATTTTTGGATTACTATATTTCTTTATACTCTATGTATTGCAGTCTTTTGCACTTTTTTTGCACTGAGAGCACTTTGTGTGTCACTGGATTCATATGATACAGCGTGTTGGAGTTGGTTATGTATGATTATTATTGCATTACGTATGTTATATATTACTTATGCTTTTATGTATGAATGGGTTTAAGGAAATAGCACCTTTATTATTTTATTGATTTATATACTGATACATATGTATATACATGTTATAGGAAGCGCCACCTATGACCTATCCCTCTTTCTTATATTCCTCACATCAACCCCTTTGTTCTTGTTTTTTTCTTTTCTCTCTAAGCATTGGGTAGCCCCAATAAGGCCAAAACAATGTTCTCCTGTGCTTCCACTATCACTGACTATTCCTAAGCCATGCTCAATGTCTCTATGCCAAATAAGTTATGTAGTTCAGGTTGTAATTGTCTGCATGGTCTATTATGTACACATCCCCAGATTGGTTTCTGGTTCATCTGTATTTGTATACCTTTCAGTCACTGCTCAGTTGTGCAGTGATGTTCTATTACTTTTTTTACTGTCATGTTCTTACGTTCTTCAATAAACACCGTGGTTTTTTTCAATTAAATACAAAAATGCAGCATACTACAATATGCAGCACAACACTCATCAAGAATGCATGCTGACACCTATGTGCTGACGCTCAACTTAAATCTTTGTTCCTGTTGATGGCCACTCACAGCATGCCATAGCATATCTATACCAGAAAAGGTCAGTATGGTAATGTATTATGGGTGATTAATGTGCTGACCTCCAGTTCAGTCTCTATGGGAGAGATTGGCTATTTAATGATAACTTGAGAAGGAATCACTCCCATTTAACTTGTTTTGTACCAGAAATCAGCATTAACACTTTCAAATGTCTTTCACTTTTGCATTTTGGTATTTATACTTATTTTTTGCTTTATTAGCATCAGGGGAAAAAAATAAATAATTTAAATAGTTTTGTATTTTTTTTTTTGTTAACCACTTGACCTCTGGAAGATTTAACCCCCTTTATTGACCAGACCATTTTTTGTGATATGGCACTGCGTAACTTTAACTGACGGTTGCGCGGTCATGCAACGCTGTACCCAAATAGAGCTTTCTTTTGGTAGTATTTGACCACCTCTGCAGTTTTTTTTTTTTTTTTTGAGCAATAAACAAAAAAAGACAATCAATTTTGAAAAAAAAAAAAAAATAAATAAATAAAAACAATATTTATTACTTTCGGCTATAAAACATATCCAATAAAAAAATGGAAAACATCAAATTTCTTCATCAACTTCCGCTACATATTTTGGGTAAAAAATCTCAGTAATGCCTGGTTCACACCTATGCAGGTTGCAGTTGATGCATATCCCAGGTGCATTTTGCATTTTTCAATACACATTTTTGATCCATTGAAATCTATGGAACCAAAAACACAACTTGCTGGTCCCTGACCCTTTCCATAAAATGCACAGATGTGAAGTGACCAATAGGAAACCATGTTAAATGGACTGTAGTGTGTTTCTGCAAAACTGAAAATGCACAAGAAAAAATGTATAGGTGTGAACCAGGACTTAGTGCATATTGATTGGTTTGCGCAAAAGTTTTAGTGTCTACAAACAATGGGATCATTTTATTTATTTTGTTTATTAGTAATGGCGGCGGCCAGCAACCTATAGCTGGACTGCGGTATTGTGGCAGACAAATCGCATCACTAAGTGACACTTTTGACACTTTTTGGGGACCAGTGACACTAATACAGTGATCAGTGCTAAAAAATATGCGCTGTTACTGTACTAATGACAATGGCTGGGAAAGGGGTTAACATCAGGGGCGATCAAAGGGTTAAATGTGTGCCTGACCATTGCTTTACTACTGTGGGAGAGGTGTTTATACTATGAGAAGACATGGATTGGTGCCCCTGCTTAGCAGAGACACGAGATCCATGTCTTTTGTACTGACAGAACGGTGATCTGCCTTGTTTACATACATGAAGAGAGGAGAACCCCCCCCCCAGTAATGAGATTATATAGGCCCAAAAATAAATGTGTAAAAGTAGTGAACATCAAAGATAGTATAAAAGCAAAATTGCAATTTTTATTCAAAACAAAAATAAAAAAAAAAACATAGTAAATGGCTGGTGTAACAACTTTATTACCTCAGAGTGACACATAATGATACATGATATTCTAAACATATGTTGTCATCATGGTGCATGAGCCATATCTGCTCAATACAGCTATGCATAGAAACATCCGACGCGTTTCAGAATATACATGCTTTCTTCAGGGGTTTATGGCAGCAGAATATGTATCATGTATGTCATTTAGGGGTAAAAAACACATGTGCAGCAGCCAAACAGGTTAAAAACCAACAATGGCATCCGCCATAAAAGCAGGAGGACAACACATCCCATATGCCTCTACGGGGGGCTCAAAACAAGGACAGCTGGGGGTCACGTCTAAATAGCTACACATATCCCCAACATATCTAAGAAGGAGAACGGTACAGGTGCAGGATAGAGGGGCCTCAAGCAGCCTGCTTCTATGTGGGATAAATGGCACCATGCTATTCATCCTGGGAACACATAGAAGCAGGCTATCTGAGCCAATTCAGAGATCCAGCCCCATTCTCACCCAAGCTGGTTCTTCACCGGTCTTCGGGTTCCCAGCACTGGTATGTTAACTGTGGGCAGAAGGCTGTGACTTCTTGCGGTCCACAGCCGACTTCCTACTGTGCTGCGTGAGTTTTGTTCAGCAGCCCTCTGGGACCTGTGATGGGGGGGGGAGAGGGGGGGGGACCAGGTACCCCCTCCCCCCACCAAAAATTAGTGGGGGGGGGGGGGTGATGGAGGAAGAGCGTAACATCCCCTTTTAGGTGAAGCATGAAAGATTACATATTATGATGTCTTGTTGCCAGCAGAAGGAGCTCCAACATCCTATTCAGCTATTTCAGCTTACCACTGTGCTGAAAGAAGTCTGTTGTTATGAAAATGTAATGAGTCCTTCAAGCCATGACTCCTCCTCTATCAAACACAGTCGAAGGCTTTATCACAGAAAGGGAGGTTCCAAGTAAGTTGTGCTGTCTCTTTAGGTAACCCATAGTGCTTTGGGAATTCTTTTCTAATGTGTTGAAATGTATGTAAACCCAAAATCTATATTTCAGTAAGTCTGGCAATATACCTCACTGTATGCAATTTGCTTGAGAAAATTTTTTTTTTCTGAATTTGTTGCAATTTATTTTACTTGCTGGCTGCCAGTAACAGCACTTTCATTTTAGGCTGACAATGCTAAGTCACTGCTTTGTCATTAGCAGCCATGTTGTCAGTTTGCCATGTGCCCTTCATCAGTTGGCTGTTGGGCTACCTATCAACTTTGTAGAAGACATGTGCAGACCTGATAGGTAACCCGATGACCTCCCTTTAAAAAGAAAAACTAAAAAACTATATAATATAGCTGTAGGGCTACCCCCAGGGGAGCCACTGAATTGTTTTGTCTTTTCTTTGCACACCTGAGGATGACACACCTAGCTCATCCAGCACTTACTGACACATCTTGAGGTACTGTATTTCAAAGTATTCATTTAGGCAAGCATAGCCTAAAGGAAAAGAGGATTAGCAAGTGTATTTATACAATCAATAAGACAATAATATTACTCTGAAAATGTGGTTAAACACCTGCAGTATTCTGATAACAGTAAATTAACAGAACTGAATTGCATTTACCTAGCAGCAGTATATAAAGACAGTCCTAACTTGCTACAGTTTTGTCACACTGGCCAGTAAATGGTAAAAAAAAAACCGAACATGCCAAAAAGCAGAGCATGCAATAACGGTGAAATATGAATACCTAGGTATGAATAATATAAATACATAAAAAATAAAGTGCAATAGTGCTGAATTAGATTACACGTAAGTGTATAAAGGGCAATGGTGCTGAATCAAAACAATATAAAATACAATGGAAATGAGCCAAAATAAGGTGCTCAATATAAGCGCAAAGGTGCAAACAGTATCAATGTCCACAGTGTAGCAATTCACAGAATTACTCAAATTGATAGTCCCTTAATTAGGTGCAATAGTGCTCAATGAAGTGCTGATGCCAAAAGTGCTATGGTGCCTCGGGTGCCCCTAAGAGAATCCACTCACCAGAGCCAGTGGGTAAAATAAGCCTAAGAGCTGTTTGGACCTGTAGTTCTCCAACCAGGAAACTCTCTCCGGGGTCGCTCAAAGAAGGTCCAAACAGCTCTTAGGCTCATTTGACCCACTGGCTCTGTGTATTCCTTCTTTGAGCGACCCCCGAGAGAGTTTCCTGGTTGGAGAACTACAGGTCCAAACAGCTCTTAGGCTTATTTGACCCACTGGCTCTGGTGAGTGGATTCTCTTAGGGGGACCTGAGGCACCTTCCACTGTGTGGAGCACCATAGCAGTTTTGGCATCAGCAATTTATTGAGCACTATTGCAGCTTACCAAGGCACTATCAATTTGAGTAATTCTGTGAATAGCTACACTGTGGACATTGATACTGTTTGCACCTTTGCACTTATATTGAGCACCTTATTTTGGCTCATTTCCATTGTATTTAATATTGTTTTGATTCAGCACTATTACACTTTATACACTTACGTATAATCTAATTCAGCACTATTGCACTTTATTGTTTATGTATTAATATTATCATACCTAAGTATTCATATTTCACCGTTATTGCAAGCGCTGCTTTTTGGCATATTCATTATTCTGAGTTTTTACTTAGTGGGCAGCAGCTGCAATACACATAATTTACCACTAATTTTTATTTTTAACACATTTAACTCCTAGCGCGGGTTATAATTTTTTGTGATTCATAAAAAAAAAATGTTGCCAAGAAAGTTGGGGCCCTTGGAGAAAGTGCAACAGTTCTCAGCAGGCAACAGATTAACTAGCAATTTGGAGACCACTGCTCTAGATTCTAGACCAAGGGTCTCCAGACTTTCTACACAAAGGGCCGGTTTACTGTCCCTCAGACTTTAGGAGGGGGGGGGGGTGGCCGGAATGGCCAGTAGATTTAGAAAATGCCCCAGCGTCAGTGAAAGCAAAGACATTACATAAAGCCTGTAGTCAGTAGAAGGAGGAAAAGTGGCCCATTTTTCGTATTAGTGGGATGAATAGTGTCTATTATAATTGTTAATATCGGTGGGAGGAATTATGCCCCATTTCTGGTGTGGAAGGAATACTGCCCCATCATTAATGTCAATTGAAGTAATGGTGCTTCCTTGTTGGTGCCAGTGGGAGAAATAGTGCCCCAAGGGTCAAATAAAGGCAAGAAAAGGGCCACATTTGGTCCACTGCCCGGCCATAGTTTGGAGACCACTGGTCTTGACTATTCAGAAAAATAGTATTTTCTCACCACTCTTTGAGTGTGATCGTGTAACCAGTTTAATATCCATGTACTGAATATACACTTTTATTGAAGCCAATCGATCTTTAAGATATTATGGCACTTGTCAAATATTCTTTGGATAATATTTGAACACTTTGAATCCTCCAGTAACAATTATTAGCTCTTCAGGCATACTGTACAGACTAGCGCTTTTTTTAAATCATATGCATGCGCATTGTAGCCAGGAAAGCATCAATAACAGATTGGTAGATTAGCCATAGGAGAGAAAATAGCATTTTACTGCAATCAGCCAATCAGGGGTTTCCTTTTTCTTGGTATATGCCTTTAAGGACTGTACTAAAATGTAAATATAGTACCATATACGTCTGAAAATCCTGATGCTGGTCAGCACTGCACTATAACAACCAAATAACATCAGTGGGAAGCATGTTTGCTGCTGATGACTTTTAGAGAGTGATTTAAAAAAGGAATATGGAAAACACAAAGTGAATTAATCAAAAGCATATTAAGGGAGTTAATAACAATAAAATGTTGCAATAAAAAAAAGCATATTTTTTACTGTATAATATAACAACGTAAAAAGCGCAACACGCTACCATTCCGATTTCCCCTAATGTTTTACTCTCCTGCTGTCACTGCAGTCGGTATGGGCGTAGTGGAAGAGGTACGAGTAATATTTTAATGACATGTAAAATGCAAATTCCAACAAATTAGCTTTTAATGAAATTCAAGCTGTTCTTGTTTTCTGAAGGCGGACTGTCAAATATGTTGACCAGCACAGGTGTCATGGACAGTATAATAATATCTCAAAATAACATTTTCTATTTAGATTCATTTATTCTGACTATACCTAGTGAGGAATCTTGCTGCTAATAAGCGCTGAATACTGTGGAGAAAGTTAAAGTTGTTTTTTTTTTGTTTGTTTTAACTGCCTAATACTTTTTTTTTTTTTTTTTTAATGGGAACGGTCTGATCTGCTAATGGGTTTGGAAATGTGTCTGGCCACTTTCATGATTTATGCACCATCTTTTGTCAAAAAGGACAGCCAGAAGTATAACACCACCTATTCTGATAGAGTTAAAGGAGATGTACTGCCAAAGCTCTCTGCTTGGGGAGCTGTCAGAAGCGAGTGATCCGCGGTGTTCGATCGCTCGATTCTCAGTGTAGAGGCACAGAGACCGATGCTGCATCCACCTAGGTAAGTATAAATGGGGAACAAAAAAAATCCCATACATCTCTTTTAAGCTGGCCATAGATGTGTAACACTAACCCCCCCCCCCCCCCCCCGAAGGGGCTGCTGCATTTACCAAAGTTCTTTCCTTTGCAGTGCAAAGGCAGCCAGGTGCACAGCAACAGTTCACTCAACCTGGCTCAACTATCAGTCTAGGGGATGCCTTTTCTTTTCTTTTTTGAAGTTTATTAGTGTAAACTTAAACTGAAAGAGAACAAGAAGGGATGAGATTCTTCAAAACGCTTGAGAACAAATGCAAACTAACAACACTCCTTTCTAGAGTGGCAACACAGTTGTAGGCAGGTTACCTACAGTTTATTAGCTAGGCAGTGAAAGAAAGCTGCCCCAGGCTGGGGAAGAGGTTAATATTCTTCATCTCGGTTCCCAGGCTTTTTGGACCCTGCCTATCCGACTTGTTATATAAAAATGGGGGAAGGCCGGGTTTGAGGCATCTTTCTTCGCCGACGCAAGAGGAGGCTGTAACTGTCATAGTGCACTAAGGCGGACTGCTGCCCTGAGCAGTCTGTTGGAGGACGCCAGGAGCTGGAGATCTGCCAAGCATTGGGGAAACACCTGTCATGGACTACTACCTTGTTGAAGTGTGCCTGGACAGCCTAGATTAGTTAGTTAGGGGATGTTCCATTGTCATTTTTCATGTTGAACTATATTGCCAAATTGTCCAAGTAAAGTTGCATCAACTGTTCTAAGCCTGGTCTGAATTCATTTAAAGTGGTGCATGATGGTTGCTGGTGTATGAAAGAACTAGGGTCAGTAAAGCACATGTGGGGTAGGCAGCAAAGCCACTATAAATGTCTAGTCGGCAAGCCAAGCAGGGGGGGTATTGTAGCTGCTATGGGTAACCAAGAACTAGTGAAAGGTACATTGCAGCCAGTCATGAAGCGTGGCACCTAGTGTAGGTGGTGGGTGCTCCGACAGCGAGGGGGTCAGTGTTCTGGCTCCCTCCCCAGTGGTCAGTTTCCCAAAGCAACCAGGACTAAACCCACTCTACAGAGACCTATAGCCTGGCTGCATGGTATGGGAGTGAAGAAGCTAATGAGTGCACGCATGAGGTCTATGCTAAGTGCACAACGGGACCCTATTCTATCACTAGCAGTGAGGTGGCAAAGGTACACTGGACTGGTGGAGAGGGCACATGATTTGCAGTGTCCCTCCTAAATGCAACATGCATCCAGTTAAGGTTTGTAGTGCAATGGGTCAGTACTTTTACAGAAGGACTCTGTACATTTTCTACTTCTCACTGTACAAGGCTCATTTCTAAGTCGGGGAACCATCATAATGTTTGATTGCAACATGAACGCGGTCCCCGTCTGGTCCCGGGCATTGATAAAAGCGATCTGTGTGAACAGATACCCCCCATGTGCATCTGCATTTGAGAGTTCTGCCCATAACATGATGTAGTCCAGCAACCAGTCATGGATGGCTCCAGGGGAAGCAACCCTCCTGAAGCATCAGCAGTCCATCCTCAGGTAGGTAGGACCAGGCGACCAGGCACCAACTAACCCCTCTGCCCAGGCTTCAACCTGTTTACCCCCTTCGCTTACCACCTACTGGACACCCCCCCCCCCCAACCACCTACTGTGCACACATTTTTCTAATCAGTAGTGGGTCAAATCAACATTCGTTCTCGACCATGTTGATAACAAAAATTTGAAGAAGCAGGATGGAAATATTTTCTTGAACAAACAAATTTCTAACAGTGTCTGGTTTTCGTCCCATTCATTTCAAATTCAAATTTTAAAAGCAAACTAAATTTTTCAAATGCCATTCAAATGTTCTGAGAATTTTTGTATGAATTGTTGAGGAAACAGAAACATAAAAACATAGAAAGTGACAGTGATGGCAGAAAAAAGAGCAAGTGGCCCATCAAGCCTTTTTTAATTCATACATTTTAGTTTTTCTTTTTTACTAACTTTTTTGTCGGAGTATAGATTTTATGTTTGTTATGTTTCCCAAGCATGTTTGAAGCCATTTAATGTTGACTGACTCACAACCTCTGCTGGAAGTCTATTCCATTTCGTAAGAAGTTCCTAAGACTTTTTGAAATTCTATCCATCTATGACCAGCTTTAGAAAATTCAGTGTTGTCATGTTCTCGGCTCCTGTACAGCAGTACCTGGACTGGGAGAGGAAAGTGCAGGACTTGGAGGTGATCAGGTGTCCTGCATGTACATTGGCAAAACAAGGAACACGCTGACAGAAGAAGAGAGCACTGTTCAATCAAAGGATGGAGGCTGTGACCTGACTGTGTTGCTTAGCTGGTATAGAGAAAAGTCAGGTCACCGGAGTGGCAGTGTTGTCTAGCAGAACTGTGTACATGTAACAATTAAGTGGATAAGAATTGAAGTCTCTAGGTAAGTAAAACAACCCCCGTACTCGACATCAGGAATGGCATGGCAACGTGTGCAGTATCGTGCATTAGTGCACCTTGTGGTAATGCATGATACTTTTTACAGGGGGTTGGTGCAATGCATTTGTGTATCTCATCCTTTTTAAATTTATTAAAGTGTAAGTACGGACTAAACTTTTTATTTGGATAGAGGAGGGAAGTATTAAAATGCCTCTCAAGTTATTTTTTGCTATCTATGCCCTGCTGGGGAGATTTTCCTTCACTTCCTGCCTTGGAGACATAACAGGAAATAAGAAGAAATCCCCTCAAACGTAGGGAATTCATTTGTCACCAGAACATTTTTTAATTGGATTTGCCCCCACCTCTTACCCTCAAGGCAACTCTAAAATTTCCTCTCACTTATTGACTTGGTGACAATAATCCTCAGGAAAAATATAGAGGGTAACTCTTCCCAGCGGGAACACAGAGAGCAGTAAAAACTAGCAGAGGGTTTACCCCTTTCTCCCTTTATCCAAAACCCCCAAAATTTGCTTTTTACATACACTATATTAGTTTGATGTAGGGTTGCACCGATACCGGTATTGGTGCCTATACCAAGCATTTGCACGAGTATCAGTACTCACGCAAATGCTCCGATATCCGAAACCGATACCGGAAGTGACGTCAGCTTGGGAGCAGAACGTCTCCTCCTTCCTTCTGACTGCCTGTCTTCCCTGGCGAGTGTCATCCCTGCCTCCTCCTCCCTCCTGTCCAGCTTTTATCTCTGGTGGGTGCCATCCCCGCCTCCTCCTCCCCTCTGCCCAGCTGCCATCTCTGGCGGTTGCCATTCCCACCACCCCCTCCCCTCTGCCCAGCTGTCTTCTCTGGTGGGTGCCATCCCCGCCTTCTCTTCCTTCTCCTCCCCCCCTGGCCGGCTGTTATCTGTAGCGGGTGCCATCCCTGCCTCCTTCTCTCCTCTGACCGCTTGTCTTCTCTGGTGGGTGCCATCCCCGCCTCCTCCTCCTCACTGGCCGACTGCCATCCCTGGCAGATACCATTTCCACCTCGTCCTCTCCTCCAGCCAGCTGTCATCTCTGGTGGGTGCCATCCCAATCTCCTCTTCCCCTCTGGGTGGCTGTCTTCTCTGGCAGGTGCCTCTCTGCCTCCGGCCAGTTGTCATCTCTGGCAGGTGCCACCCCCGTCTCCTCCTCTCTCACAGCCAGGTTTCTTCCATGGCAGGTGCCATTCCCACCTTCTCCTCTCCTACAGCTGGCCGTCTTCTCCGGCGGGTGCCTTCCCAGCCTCCTCCCCTCAGGCCAGCTGTCACTTTTGCCTCCTCCTTCCCTCCACCAGCTGTCACCTCTGCCCCCATGTCTCCAAATGACCCTCCCATCCGCACCCTCTTCCCATCAGCGATCACAGTCTTTTCCATACCAACTCAATAGGAGGAACACAGGAGCCCTGTGATAATTGCAGAGAGAACTCCACTTCTCTCTCCACGGGGAGTGATCGTGGGTGCCGGGAGGCAATCTCGGCCGCCGGCCCCACGAATCAGCTTCCCCACTGGCGAATGGGGGTGCGTGCATGCCCCCACGGTCGCTCCCACGAAGCGCCATACAGCTACGGCAATTTGTGGGAACCTGCTGCCATATATCTGCGGTGGCTGGTCGGCACTTGGTTAAACACAATGCACTATAATGCATCCAGTATGCTGTAGCACGCTTTAAGGAAAACAAAATAAAATATTTGGCTCCTGCTCTAGAAAAAACGTATAATCAATCTAACGCATTAAAAATCGCATATCAATGCACATCCACTCATGTGTATTTAACTTGCGTCAACTTGTGCTATATGTGTGAATCCAGCCTCAAGGTAGACTTTAAAATAATATTTCAATCTCTATGTTCAGCTGAAAATACACTATATTTTTCCTTTCTGCCTTCGATAGAGGGGAGTAGTTAGAACTGCTGTCAACGTCATATTGCTGTCTGGCACAGAGATAGGTATGATTGTTATATTACACATGTCCTTACTTCTCCTCTGAGGACCTAGCTGCCTATTGTAATGTGATTGGACCTACTGGGGATATTCACATTATGAAGAAACGTACAATAAATGTCTTCTGATGCAGAGTGAGTAGAATGTACTGAGCCTTGCTGAGACACTGCAGTGTTTATGTGTAAACAGTAGATACACTTCTGACAGCAGTGACAGAGATTATAAAGATTTCCAGCATAAAAGCAATATTGCAAGGCACAGACTTGAAATACTAAGTTTGGTTATTCTGTATCATGCAAGAAAAATGGGTTTAGTAATACAGTTTGAAGCTTATTTGGTGTTCCTTCCTGTCCCCAGTTTCCCTTTCAGTTTTAATCTAACCTGTCCTCGATCCAGCGAGATATTGGAAGACCTGGTCAGCATCACAGAAATCCATGCATGCACTTTGAACTCTTTTCCATTTCATGGAACTCCTCCATATGAGCTCTTACTTCATAGGAATATATGGAAGAGTTAGGACGCGGCACATTGCTATTATTTCTATATCCTTAGCACCACCCTGTAGTGATACAATCACATTTAAATACAGGGTCACGTGAAAACCTAGAGTACCTCCAAAGGTTTCTAATGGTTTCTTGAGCTGGGACTGATTGACCTTTCCTTTAATTGTGCCTGCATAGTTCCGGGGTCAGAGAGCTGTTTTACAGTAATAATCTTTTTAGCTGTATGTATATGTGGCATTATGACCACCACTGTAAGGAGCATTCTTCCATTGATCACCAATATAAGGGGAATTTTTCCCACTATCCACCACTGAATTGGTTTTAACTGGTGTTCCTAAGACCTAAAAAGGATTTTAAGGGTCCCTCTTGGGTAAAAGGTTGAAAAAGATTGCTGTAGCTGCTGGGATACAAAGGCCAGAAAAGTTTTCAGAACACATTATACCCTTCCTGTATGTCCTCATATGGTTTCTGTAAGTGAGACATCGGGCGTGTTGGATGTTTTTAGACACAAATGAGTACCAGCATGACTCTTTTTTAAAAATGTACCCTCTAAATCATGGGTGTCCAACCTTTTGGCTTCTCTGGGCCACATTGAGTGTAGAGAAATTTTCTCGGGCATCATATAAGTGTCGTGGAAAATAAATAGGCTTGTACTGAAAAGTACAAATGGCCCGCTCTTTTGCATAACGATTTACCAAGCATTCGGCGATAAAGAAAGGAACAAACGCGCTGGGTCATTTCGATGCCATCTGCCAGGTATCTCTCCATTGGATATGTATGTGTGTGCATGTGTATTAAGAGCAAGTGTTTGTGTGTGAGAGTTTATGTGTTTCAGGTTATGTGTGAGAGGTTATGTGTCTCTTAAATGGCTATGTGAGCTTGTGTCTGTGTGTATGTGTGTGTGTCTCCTTCTGTGTTCTGATCTGTTCTGAGCAGGGCTTGTTTATTTACAGCAAGTAAGTGAGTTACAGGGAGTGGCTTCATGGCCACCAATCACAGATACGTATACATTCAAAAAGCACAATAGAAGCTGTGGAGTACACGCCCATAGATGGACAAGAGTGAACAAAAGACTAAACTGCCAGGAAGCACATGGCTTTTCATTGTTCATTCATGTCAATCCATAAACATGCATTCCATTACCTGTTGGTGGGTTTCCATCAAACATGATTCATATATATAAACCAATTTTGATAGTGACCATAAGATTTTCACCAGCAATTCTTTCCTACAATGACAGTTAAAGTGATAATCGCTGTGAATAGCGATTATCAGTAAAACCGACACTGGGAGACATCATGACTATTTAAACTAAAGAATATGTCTATCAAAATTTCCACAACATAAGATATATACTATAGTTAAGATATACAAGTACTAAAACGCTGCCGTGGCCTTCCTGCGCTGCCGCGCCCGTCCCCCAGCACTAATTTAACACAACTAGAGGATGATCAAATGAAATGGAATCAGTGTACAGAGGTTTACTTCTGAGAGATATTAAAGGAACACTCTAACCACCATCAGCACTTTAGTGATTTGAAGTGGTCATGTGGTAGGAGTCAGAAACACTGCACATGCTGGGATATTTACAGTTATGTGCTGGGGGATAGTTGCACCCCTAGCACATGTGACTTAGGCAGCCAGAATATGGTGTCCTTATTCATTGAACAAAGACATGACATTATGACAAAACACAACTAGTTATTAAAAACATATTGCAACAATTTACACACGCTTAAGCACATACCTTTTCTACTTATTTTGCAGACTGCTGGCGGTTACTGCTGTTGGGTACTGCTGGTGTGGTTACTTCTGGTGGGTAATGCTGGTCATGCGGGTACTGCTAGAGGAAGCAGCGGCTGTAGTAGAGAGCAGAGCCGCTGCTTCCTGTATGGTTCCTGTCACGGGCGGAGGAGGAGTGCATTTCATATCACTTCGCCTATGACACAGCCAGAACTATACAGGAAGCAGCGGCTCTGCCACTGACTGCAGACATCCTAAGTCTCCCGCAGCAGCCGGGAGATCGCACAGGACTTGCAGTCTAGTGCGTGCCCATCCAATGCAGCCTAAACAGTGCCCATCCAATGCAGCTTCACCAGTGTGTGCCCATCCAATGCAGCTTCACCAGTGCATGCCCATCCAATGCAGCTTCACCAGTGCATGCCCATCCAATGCAGCCTGATCAGTGCCCATCCAATGGAGCCTCACCAGTTCGTGCCCATCCAATGCAGTCTCACCAGTTCGTGCCCATCCAATGCAGCCTCACCAGTTCGTGCCCATCCAATGCAGCCTCACCAGTTCGTGCCCATCCAATGCAGCCTCACCAGTTCGTGCCCATCCAATGCAGTCTGCAATGAAGAGATAGAGCCGATGGATTACACAGAGCAGGGAACTCTGACAGCGACCGCTGTCATACGAAGTCCTGCCTTCTGGACCGGCTCCTATGATAGATGTCACCAATGTGCTGTCTATCATAGAAGCTGGTCCAGGAGGCGGGGCTTCATATGACAGCGGCCTCCGGGTAATCAGGAGATCCCCGCTCTGTTTGTAATCCGGCGGCGCTCCCCCCCCTCCTCCCCTCAAAGGCAGCCTCTGCCTACAGTCAGTTGGAAGCCACTGTGGCCGTGCCCCCGACTTGACTTCCTTCTTCCCCAGCAAAAAAAAAATGTTAAAAATGGTTAGGGGGCAGTGGGCCGCATTGCCTGCGGTTCCGGGCCGCAGGCTGGACATGCCTGCTCTAAATAATTTTTGTGTCTGCTAAATGATTTTTTCTACTACCATCTTACCTTAGTGTGCTCAGAAATATAAAGTTGTCGGCATGTGAAGAAATTAAAGAATGTAGCCTACCTAGTATACTTGACACTCAGGGCAAATATTTTTTTTTTTTATCACCCCCCCCCCCACACTCTATAGGACAAAATATTTTTTAGTAATAATCATAAAATTGGTATTTATAGGATTTCCATATCATATCTAAACCCAAAGACACCCCTTAGATCTGGTGGCTGCTTTATTTTTTTCAGGCTTTTTTTTTCATTTCTTTTCACATGGTATTCATAGGATTACCATGTGAAAAGAAATAAAAAAAAAGCCTGAAAAAAACAAAAGCGGCCACCAGATCTAAGAAGTGCTTTTGGGTTTAGATATTCCCATTCCAAAAAGCACCTTTTCAGTCTATGGGGTTAGCTGTAAAAAAACATTTCTTTACAAATTTCTGCTCTAGCTCAGTGTCCTTTCTATGTTGTTTGTTTTGTCTATCTCACTAAAGCTTGAAGGTTCATTACAAATTAGTTTACCCCATCAAATTTTCTTGAGCAAAGATTTGCCTAATTCCTAATTAGGTCCAGAATGTCATCATTAAAGATCTTTCAAATCCCCTGTCCCTAAAATACTAGGTTTAATTTCATCCCTCGTAATGATGTGTAACAGCTATCTGCACAAGGCCTGAAAATCCTTAAAAGTCAGCTAATCTTGCAAAGCATGAAAGTGCCGTCAGTGGCATACATTATTTAACAGAATTGTATAATATTTCATCTGCCTCATCTGGATAAAAAGTTAATTACTTGGTGAAATGTGATGAATCTAGCCGTGTACAATTACCCCTCCATTTGGTCATGTAGATACTGTTACAGTCTTCGAAGGCACAGATTAAGATGTAGAGCTCAGCTAATAATACACTGTGTATTTTATTAGATGGCTTTATGGAGTCCAGATTAGTTTTGTTTCTTATTCTAATTAGAAGTTTAAAAAGCCTCATTAATGGAATTGTAAAGCATATTATTATGGAGATCTGTAGGCTTCTATAGATTTAATATAAGGATTACCTTCTTCCTGTGGTTTTACTATTGAAGATAATAAAGGTTTTTATATTCAGTCCTTTAGTTTTACTCAACTTTTAAAGGCTGGATGGTATTACAAGTACACTCCAGCCAAAATTGAAAATTAAACCTTAAAATGCATGCAGGGAACACAGCCCACCTACTTTGGTCTTCAGTCTTTTATTCAGGCGCTGCTGTACTGTGCCATACCATCTTTATCCTTTTGTTGGTAACCTGGGAACCCTTTTTACTTTGTATTATATTGAAAAATATGTATTCCCAAATAAACCAACTTTAGGTTTCTTGTTGTCTCTTACAAACAGAAAATGTGATGCTTTGAACCAGTGGTCTCCAAACTGCGGCCCTGGGGCCAGATGAAGCACTTTGCTTTCTTTTATCCAGTCCTTGGGGCACAATTTTATCCACTAATACCAACAATGGGGCATAATTCCCCTCACTGACACTATTGATGGGGCACAATTCCTCCCAATGAAACCAACGATGGGGCACAATTCCCCCAATGACGCCAAGATGGGGCACAATTTCTCCCAGTGACACCAACAATGAAGCCCAATGACACCAATGAAAGGGCACAATTCCTAACAATGACGCCAACAATGGGGCACAATTTCTCCCAGTGATACCAACAATAAGGCCCAATGACACCAATGATGAGGCACAATGATTCCCACTTACACCAATGATGGGGGCACAATTCCTCCCACTGACACAAAAACATTGTTTTTTCCCACTGACTTTGGGATCTTTTCTACTCCCAGTGGCACAAATCTGGCCCCCTAAAGTCTGAAGGACAGCAAACTGGCTCTTTGTTTTGAAAGTTTGGAGACCCCTGCTTTAAACTGTCATTACTACATAGTTCATCAAAGCTTCAAATGAAATGCTAGCAAAGAGGTGACTGTTACATAGGCTTGTGCAGGGGGTGTGCCTGGGTGGTGCCAATTTCCTCTACTGCCCGGGCTTCCCCCTGTGTTGAGCCCCCTGCCGCCCTGCTGGCTTTCCTGCTCTCCCCCTGGATGCTGAGAGGATGTTTAAGGATAGAGAGCAGGGGAAGGATCTAGTCAATATATCATTTATCGACCCCTTCCTTTTTTAAATGAACACAGTGAACACACTCACTCACTGTTTTCATTCATAGCTGAAGCATAGTAAAGTAGGTACTAAGTAAGTGTTTATTATGTTTAAGTTTGTGAATGAATTGGAAATGAATTCAGCACAGAGCACTTCCCAGTGCAGCTGAGGCTGTAGAGAAAGTCATGTGCGTTTGAGCTTTGGGGTGAACACCCTAATGCTGTAGGCTGCGCACACCTATGGGTATAGGTGATGCTATGTTTTCTGTCCACTCCCCATCTTTCTACCAACAGTGACAAAGCACTTCAGCCCCCCAGCAGAGACTTAGTAGCTCAGCTGCCCCTTCCAATCCCCTTCCTAGCAATAGCTTAGCTCCTCCTGCCTCCCTAAGTAGTTACTCAACAGCTTAGCCCTCAGATTCCCCTCCAAAGACTGACTTATCAACTCAGCTCCCACTGCTCCCAGCAGTGGCCCAGCAGCTCAGCTCTTTTTGCTCCCCCTCCCAACAGTGATCCAGCAGGTTTTCAGACTTCTATTGTAAAAACAGTAGATACTGTTAGGGGAGAGCTTTGGGAACTGAGCTGCTGAGAAAAGAACTTCAATGACTCTAGAGCTTCAGTTGTGAGCTTTGAGGATAGATTGCTTTCAAAATGCCAGCAGCTACAAAGGTCAGTGAGCTTTAAAGCCGATCTATCCCAGCCATAGGCTCCCTTTAAAAGTGGGTTCTTACATAAATTGTCATTGTGAGAATAAAAAGTGATATTTGACTCCATTCACTAAAGCATATCGCATGCAGTATTTGGGTCACACAACCTTCCCAAAATATTGCATGCAATGTGGAAAATATCAATTCACTATCCCTTTTATGCGGTATTTACCTAAAAAATTGAACAGGTTTGATAAATACCACAGGAAACAGTGTTAAATTAAATAATCATTAAAGCAGGGGTCTTAAAATTGCGGCCTGTGGGCCCGGTGTGGCCTCCTGCTGCCCCCTTTATCTGACCCTTGGGGAATTATTCCTTTATTGACACCAAAGAGGGGCACTATTCCTCTTGCTAGCACCAACAATGGGGTACTATTCCTCCCACTGACACCAGAGATGTGGAACAATGTCTCCCACTGACACCCATTGTGGGGCACTATTTCTCCCATTGACACCAATGATAATTTTTTTTTTTGCTTACAGTATCTACCAAGCCTATGGCATTCTTTATTGCCACCAATGCGGGGGCATTTTCTACTCCCACTGGCTACAGTCCGGTCCCCCTAAAGTTTGAAGGGAAGTAAACTGGCCCTTTGTTTTGAAAGTTTGGAGACTCCTGCACTGAAGGAAATAAATAAATAAATGCATGTGGTAAATAAGTAGAGGACCAGGCATGCAATAGTTAAATAGTGTTTACATTTCAGTTGGTTGTCAAGGTGCCAGCACCTGCCAGCGTCCTTAACAACCAGTGAATATCTGGTTATTAAGGTGCCAGAACTTACCTGGTTCTTAACAACCATGACTCATTGCTGTCACTGGGAGTAACACTTCCTGTATTAGTGCCTCCACTCTATATAAAGGAACACAGGGGCACCTTTTGACAGCAGCATTTTCAGTCTGGAGAAGGGGAGTGTTAGATGCACTAGCAGATTTAAATACACTAACAAACGGATGCCAAACTCCAGCGCACCTTTTATAGGCAGTTACAGTAATACGTTTGTTCCTTTTGGTATACGATTTTACATAAAAAGCTGATCATTGTAAGAACACCTGTCAGTGGTAAATAGCTTGTCGCAAACCCATAACTGCTACATCTGTAGGACAGACTTGCTGGTCAGATCAATAATAACCAATATAGTGCAGACCTACTGAACAATATAATCCTCTTATCAATAAACTAATAGTGCAATATAGAACCACTACTTTTAATTATTAGAACAGTTTCTATAGATCAATAGTCCATAACCACATGTGCTCTTCCATCACAGTGCCCTTCAATCGATAATCCTCTTCCAATATATGAGTGCGCACCACCACCAGGTGAAAAACCTGCTCACCTCAAATACGAATAAACAGCATTTTTTTTAAAAGAAGAGCTGCACCCGATCATGCACTGTGCGTTACAGCTGCGAACACAGGCGGCGAACTGTGACATTACAAACCGTGACATTACTGTGACATGTACATTTTATTACGAAACATGTAGGGTGGAGCCTTGAGTGACATCACCCCTCTACACTAGCCCGTAACAGTTCACAGTCTGTGTTTGCGGTTGGAACTCGCAATGCATGATACACTGCTGGGAACCCCCTCATTTTTTTTTTTTTTTTAAGCCCGTAGCGTGTGAAACACACTCAAAAGACTCCACCCGGTGCATAAAAAAGTGCACACACACAAAGTGAGAACACAAAAAAGCACAGGGTGTGCGAAAACGTGTGGTCTTCCCTCCGAAGAGGTAGGACCCGAAACCTCGATCCCCCGGGGCGCAAGACTCCTGACAGGGATTTAAGGTACTTGTGGTCAGTCGGCCGAAACCAAACTGACCCCGTTCTTCAGGGGGACTGCCGAAACAGCCCACCCCAAGTACTAAGTGGAGCTCCCCCGAAGGGAGACCCCATGAGAGAGGGCGAACTAAGCCAAAAGGCCATATCCACCCCCTCCCAAGACTCAAGGCAGGGCCCGAGGACCCACACCCTCCAGTCGTGCAAATAAGAAAACAAAGGTGATAGTGCAGGTGACGGACTCCAAAGAAAAAGACAAAACAAACAAAGAAGTGGGGAAGGGGAAGTGGGGAAAGTGCAATGGTGCCATGTGAGGAACCAAGGCAGGCCTTCCAGCCGGAATAAAAAATTCCTCTGGTGCAAGCCAAAAGGCCTGTCCCAAGAGGCAGGTGTGAAAAAGGTGCAGTGACCAAGGTGCCGAAAAAACTCACAGCGAGCTGCCCCTCTGTAAGATCCTGGTACCTGCGGTACCCTTCCAGCCTATTATTTGTACATTACGTTCCACCATATAGATAGGTGGAACGCATCTAGTACCTGTCCCTTTAAATTCCATGACCTCATCAGTGAGTGCCGCTCTGAGCAGCTATTTCAACCGCCGGCATTCACTCACATGTGTTCGTGCAAACCACTTGCTACAGCATTACCTAATGCTGCCGAATCCTCCAGCTATTCCCTAATACCTGGATTGACCGAAGACTTGCTACAACATCTTGTATCTCGCTACAAGATCATTACCTCACCGCCGGAACCCTCTCCTTACAAACCTACCAGTGATAAGTACCCCACAGGGGAATACCTTCCTAATCTACTTTCACTACTACTCTGCTTACTAAAGACTATTGCTACTCTAAGAACTATACTGTTACATCTAACATCTGCACCGCTACTTAGATTGCAAGCTCTTGAGCCTATTACCATCTTGTCACTGCACTAGCCTAGCATCTCCTGTACACTTCATCTGCTCTTCACTACCACCTGTTACCTGTACATGATTGCTATCCTAAGTGCTTACTATCACCATCTGTTACCTCTTACCATTGCTATCACTATCCACGCCTGTCCCCTCAGTATCACCTCTATACTTTCACATATAAACATATCACTCCAGGAACATCTTTAATGAGTGTCTGTGTTTGTGTATGTGCTTGCTGAGACAGGCTGATGCACAATGATGAGTCTTGAGAGTTGGATATGGTAGTTCAACACATCTCTACATGACTACTGAGTGTAACTTCCGCAGCTGCAAATCCACACCACACAAATAAACGCCGGAGCGTTACAGATTGCACGAACCAGAAAAATGGATTCAGCGGAAATAGCTACACATGTGATACAACTATCACAAAAGGTAGATTCATTAATTCTTTCACTTACTGAAGTGAAAAATGAAAACCAGACCTTGAGACAGCAGATAGCCCGTGTTTCACAGCTCACTGCTGCCCAACCCCGTGAGCCCAAAATAAACCCTCTACAAGTGTTTACGGGTGATCGGAAAAAATTCTGTGAATTTAGAAACGCATGTCAATTGCTTTTTAATCTAAAACCTCGTACTTACACTACAGACCAATTAAAAGTCTGCACCACTATATCATATATGTCAGGTGATCCACGGGCTTGGGCAGACTCTCTTATTGAGAAAAATGACCCTCTTCTCAACTCCTATCCTACGTTTTTAGCAGAGCTCTCTAGCCTATATGAAGACTCTAATAGGCAGAGTACTGCTGACAGCCAATTGAGGGCTTTAAAACAAGGAAGGAGACCTGTTGAAGATTTCGTAGCAGAGTTCAAGAGATGGACCCTTGATTCAGGGTGGAATGATGCATCTCTGCGAACCCAGTTCAGGCTTGGGTTATCTGAAGCCATAAAAGACGAGCTCGCCCGAGCGGATTTACCTGGCACCTTGGATGCCTTGATACAACTTAGTATCAAAATAGACAGACGATTGCGAGAGAGGAAGGCTGAGAAAATGGGAATCCCATTACCCAACCCTTCTCGGGAGTCGTCCTTCGATCCTACTCCTATGGAGGTAGGAACCATCCGCCCACCAATATCGTCTACTGAAAAGGCCAGGAGAAGAACAGAAAATCTCTGTATGTACTGCGCCTCCGCCGAACATTTGATAAGCGTTTGTCCCCTTGTCCACAAGAAAAAGGGTGAGTGTTCACAGGTCTTGCTGGGGGGATTAACGACTTCTTTTACTAATCCCTATCACTTTATTCGTTTGATCCTACAGTGGGACCAAATTAGGATCACCACCAAGGCCATGATCGACACAGGATCTTGTGGGAACTACATTGACACTAGTTTTGTTGCTTTAAATAAAATACCTATTATTTCAAAACCCAAACCTGTCTCTGTTAGTTTGATTAACGGTATTCCGTTATCTTCTGGTCCAATTACCACTCAGACACAAGCACTCCTTGCTACTGCTAACGAGTCTCATGTTGAGACCACCACGTTTGATGTGTTACCCTCACCACATTTTCCCATTATTTTGGGACTTCCCTGGTTACATATACATCAACCAACTATTGATTGGAAGACACGGTCCCTAACCTTCCCTTCTCACTATTGCGAGACCACGTGTAACCTCCAATCTCAAAAGAAAATCCTGTCCATGGTGTCAGAGGAAATTACACCACCACCATGCTATCAGGATTTATCAGAAGTCTTCCTTGAGAAAAATGCTCAAGTGTTGCCTCCCCATAGGGACTACGATTGTTCTATTGACCTACTCCTTAATAGTAAGCTACCTTTCGGTCATGTTTATCCTCTTTCTCAGGATGAACTTTCTCATCTCAAGGAATACTTGGATGAGAACTTAGCGAAAGGGTTCATTAGACCCTCTACTTCCTCTACAGCTGCAGGACTTTTCTTTGTCCGCAATAAGGATTTAAGCCTTCGGCCTATTATTGACTATAGGCAATTAAATATTATTACGATAAAGGATCGCTATCCCTTACCTCTCATCCCGGGAACTGATTGAACAAGTGCGTGGAGCCACTTACTTCTCAAAGTTAGACCTTAAAGGGGCTTACAATCTCATCCGCATCCGTAGTGGGGATGAGTGGAAGACGGCATTCAGAACTAGATACGGACTATTCGAATATCTAGTGATGCCGTTTGGGTTGTGTAATGCTCCCGCAGCATTTCAGCGGTTCATAAACGACATCTTCCGAGATCTACTCGATGTCTGTGTCGTAGTATATCTGGACGATATACTCATTTACTCTCAATCCTTGTCTGAACATAAAAGACATGTAAGACTTGCGTTGTCCAGATTGCTCTCACACAACTTGTACGTAAAACTGAAGAAATGCCTATTCCATAAGGAAGAGGTGTTATTCTTAGGATACATCATATCCAAGAACAGCATCAAGATGGATATGAGCAAGATATCCTGTATTCTGGATTGGCCTGTACCAACAACTCGTAAGGCCTTACAACGATTTCTTGGATTCTCAAACTTCTATAGGAAGTTCATCAAGAACTTCTCGTCTATTGTGAGACCACTCACACAACTTACAAGTGTTAAGCAAACATTTAAATGGTCTGAAGAAGCAAATAAAGCGTTCAGCTTGTTGAAATCAAGCTTCATTACCGATCCCATACTACGCCATCCAGACCCATCCCTCCAATACTTCCTGGAGGTAGATGCGTCAAATATGGCTGTAGGAGCAGTTCTTTCCCAACGACCTACGAATACTTCACCACTTCATCCAGTTGCCTTCTTCTCTAAATCACTAAGTAACCCAGAGGTGAACTACCCAGTGGGTGAAAAAGAGTTACTTGCCATGAAGTTGGCACTGGAGAATTGGCGACATCTACTTGAGGGCACCTGGTTGCCAATACTCATATATACAGACCATAAAAACCTCCAATATCTCCAGACCAACAAGACCCTTTCCCACCGACAGGTACGTTGGTCGCTATTCTTCCTAAGATTCAATTTCTTAGTGACCTATACACCTGCAGACAAAAACAAGAAGGCAGATGCGTTATCACGGTTAACCGAAGATAACTGTGCCGAAATTCCTTCATTACCTATAATACCCCATGACCGTATTATTGGTGTTATTCGTCCCTTAAAGGAAGAGATTCTGCACAGTCTAAGACTGGATTCACCACCACCTCAACTAAGTACTGATGCAGAAGGCTTCCGCTACTTTAACGACAAACTCTAAATACCTCCCGGTATGCGTACCAAAATCTTGGAGTTATCCCATGACGTACCTATGGCAGGACATATAGGTATGACTAAGACATTTAATTTGCTCACTGGGCAATTTTGGTGGCCTGGGATGAAGACGTCTGTACAAAAATTCATTTCTTCATGTGACATCTGTGCAAGGTCCAAAATTGACACTACAAAACCTTCTGGTTTACTTTGCAGTCTACCAATACCCAAAGTTCCATGGGAAGTTGTTTCTTTAGACTTCATAGTGGAATTACCACCGTCCAAGGGATTCACTACCATCCTAGTGTCAGTGGACCATCTGACAAAAATGGCACATTTCATTCCCATTCGCAGACTACCTTCATCTAAGGAAACAGCGGAATTGCTAGTAAAATATGTGTTCAAACTACATGGAATTCCAAAGACTCTTTTATCTGACCGGGGCTCGCAGTTCATCTCTAATTTTTGGCAAGCTCTATGTCACATACTGCGCATTGAGCGAAAACTTACTTCCCCCTATCACCCGCAGACCAACGGACAAACTGAAAGAGTCAACCAGTGTATTGAACAATATTTGCGTTGCTACACCTCATACCTACAGGATGATTGGGTGGACCTCCTCCCTCTGGCAGAATTTGCTTATAACAATGCAACCCACAGTACTACTAAGCAAAGTCTGTTCTACCTGAACAATGGGTTCCATCCCACAATTCTTCCACCACGCATCCTACCATCAAGTAACCCAGTAGCCTCTGACTATCTCACCCAAATAAAAGACTCTTTGGGCTTACTTAACACCACCATCTCACATGCTCATAGCCAACAAAAGAGGTACTATGACCTCCGCAGAAGACCTTCACCTCAATATGCTATTGGGGATCTTGTTTGGCTATCTACGAGGAACTTGAGGTTGAAAATTCCTAGTAAAAAGCTTGGACCTCTATTCCTGGGACCTTTCCCAATTGAGAAGCTCATTGGGGAATCTGCAGTTCGACTCACTTTACCGGCAGATCTTAAAATACACCCCACGTTCCATGTATCTCTATTGAAGCCACATACACCCAACCAAGGGATTAGACCTACCATCGCGCCTCCACCTCCAATACAAGTTGAAGGTGGAGAAGAATTTGAGATTAAAGAAATTTTGGATTCTCGTATCCACAGAGGAAAGCTCCAATATTTCATAAGATGGAAAAATTATGGTCCCCAAGATGACACCTGGTTGGATGCTTCTGACGTCCACGCACCCAGGCTTATACGAAGGTTCCACTCCAAATACCCAGAGAGACCAGTGTTATAGGCCTTCCGGAGCCGGCCTTAGGGGGGGGGGGTACTGTAAGATCCTGGTACCTGCGGTACCCTTCCAGCCTATTATTTGTACATTACGTTCCACCATATAGATAGGTGGAACGCATCTAGTACCTGTCCCTTTAAATTCCATGACCTCATCAATGAGTGCCGCTCTGAGCGGCTATTTCAACCGCCGGCATTCACTCACATGTGTTCGTGCAAACCGCTTACTACAGCATTACCTAACGCTGCCGAATCCTCCAGCTATTCCCTAATACCTGGATTGACCGAAGACTTGCTACAACATCTTGTATCTCACTACAAGATCATTACCTCACCGCCGGAACCCTCTCCTTACAAACCTACCAGTGATAAGTACCCCACAGGGGAATACCTTCCTAATCTACTTTCACTACTACTCTGCTTACTAAAGACTATTGCTACTCTAAGAACTATACTGTTACATCTAACATCTGCACCGCTACTTAGATTGCAAGCTCTTGAGCCTATTACCATCTTGTCACTGCACTAGCCTAGCATCTCCTGTACACTTCATCTGCTCTTCACTACCACCTGTTACCTGTACATGATTGCTATCCTAAGTGCTTACTATCACCATCTGTTACCTCTTACCATTGCTATCACTATCCACGCCTGTCCCCTCAGTATCACCTCTATACTTTCACATATAAACATATCACTCCAGGAACATCTTTAATGAGTGTCTGTGTTTGTGTATGTGCTTGCTGAGACAGGCTGATGCACAATGATGAGTCTTGAGAGTTGGATATGGTAGTTCAACACATCTCTACATGACTACTGAGTGTAACTTCCGCAGCTGCAACTCCACACCACACAAATAAACGCCGGAGCGTTACACCCTCACCAGTGAGAAATTAAGGCACCCCTGGGCTGCCACCCCAGGGGCACTTACACTACGGGCTTTTTCTATCTCAGCCCCTGGCCAGACCGAGTGTAGCCTATCCCCACCAGCAGACATCAGAACCTGGACAGCTTAGAGAGAGCTTACCTACAACTGTGGACAGGCCCATCACCAAGCCAGATCAAAACCCAGGAGAGAAAGCCCTCCCCTCGCCATCCTGTTCCTCAGCCCATTACATCCAGGAGCAGTTCCACCGGGCTCACCCTCCAGACCGGCTTTCCTGCTCCCTTCAAACTGGTTAGGACAGTTCAACCCATTCGAATCAGAAGGCGGCGGGCGCCACATGCTTTCCCAGATGACCTACTCCCCATACCTCAATTCTTAGAGCGCTCCGGGTTTCGGTCATACTGGTACTAGCTAAGGCCCATACCAACTGATAAGAACAGATACTACACTTGATCTTAGCCAAAAGGCCCATGTCGGACATGACACATTTAAGTGTAATTGCTGGCTGATAAGAAATAAATATTTAAATTGTTTTACACTATGTGGAGTTTTCCTTCTATTCACTGTGGTAACATCTAATGGCTTGATATGGAGATGCCCCAGGAATCATGATGTTGATTGGATCAAGGAGAGAAGCATTTACCCATAAAGCTGGATAATCCTCCTGTGGATGCAAACGGATTGAACAGATACTGTATCTCCCAGTTTTTTGTGTCGCTTCCCACTTCCCATAGCAAAATCATTTTTTTGGGGAGGTGAGAGAACTTTTACCTTGAGGTGGAAGACACTGGGTGATTATTACAATATTTATCAAACTTTTTTTTGTTTTTTTTACAATGTGGGGAAATTAAGGAAATTGGAAAATCTTTATGCAACTACATTGGACACTGGTTTGATTGTTTTGATGGATTTTTATGTATTGGCATGGCATTTTATTTAATTTAATTATTTATGCAGGTGTATTTGCAGGTGTATTTGTTTTACGATTTATTTTAACACAAATGTTGTGCAGCACTTGATCTCTTTGATGCCATTATATTGTATTTTACTTTCGCCCTTGATGTATATCAGGACAGAGTAATTAATTTTTGTGTAACACTTCACTATTTTTAGCTCAGTCTTAATATATTTTATTAATGAGTGGCGTGAGCTATAGCAACACCAATAAACACCCAAGCTAGGATTCTTATACTTACCCATAGGTTCTAAAGCTAAAGGCAAGGTTTAGAGCAGACTTCTACTTTAAATCCCCTACATGTAACAACAGCATTTCTTAACGTTATTCGCCATTTTATTGTATTATATTAAAAGATACATTTTATTTTTATCTTACCACTCATATCCACAGGGAACCTTAAGTGCTTCTTACATTGTAGTCCACTTCTCACTTTGTGTGTTATGTCCTTTCCTCTTTATTGCAGATTCTGCTACAGTATGTGCCAAGCTTAAAGTGTAATTCTGCATTTGAGGGTTTTCAAGGATAAATGTGGCATAATGAAAATATTATTGTCGCCTGTGTAATCGCGTACCCTATGTTTTTACTTTAACTTGCATCACTGATAGGTAACACTGTGTCTCTTCGTTCTGTGTCTGTCTAGGAAGAACTGCCTGCCCATTTCCAACTTAAAGTGATTGTAAAGGAACACTTGCAGAAAATGCAGAGAATGCATTAGGGTAAAAAAAAAAACCTTCTGCCTTTAGAACCCCAGAAGTAGCTTATGAAAGGTTTTTAAACGTGGTCTGAAAACCAAGAAATTGCTAATTTTTAGTCCTTGTTTTAGTATTTTTTTACTTTAACAGAGAAGTAAACCCTAACATACTGACATTTAGAGGCCCATTTATAAAACTGTTTAGTCTTACATGGTTGTAGTACTGCTTTAAATATAACCACCAAGTGAAAAACCTGCTCACCACAAATACGAATAAACAGGCATATCTTTACAACTACTATGAATCCCACTATAGTGCTCTCCATTTCTAAAAGTTTATTAACCATTTTTCCTTAGGTGGACGTCATATCACGTCCTAGAGTTAACGTGGTTAAATCTGAATGATGCCTGCAGGCATCATCCAGATATCTTCTTTCTCTGCCAGCGATTCCCTGTCATGTAGAAACAATCATAGTGGTAGTTCAGCGCCCCCCTCCCCCTCTCGCCGCCCTCAGGTGCTTCTACCGCCTCGCCATGGTGATTGGCTAGCCAATTTACCATAGAGCTAACTGAGGACCAGATGGTCCCCGGTCATCTCTATGACCTTCGGTGGCCGGCTGCGACATTTTGTCCTCACGTCCGGCTTCGGCAGATGTAAACACTGCTGTTTTCTCGACTGTGAACCCTAAATTGTTTTTTTTTTTTGTTTTTTGTTTTTATCTCAGGCTTTCCAGCCTAGAGGCAAGATCTAATTTTGTTGTAAAGAGGACCTGGCATGCCATACTCCTATTACAAGGGATGTTTACATTCCTTGTAATAGGAATAAAAGTGATAAAAAAAAAAAATTAAAGAAAAGTGTCAAAAAGTAAATAAATAAAAGTAAAATAAAAAAAATAAAAAAATAATTAAAGTGCCCCCATCCCTGCATGCTTACGCTGCACCCGCATATGTAAACGGCGTTCAAACCAATGTGGCAAGCTTTTATTAGAAACTTACCTACATGCCAGTTACCACCTACATCATACACCAAAAACTCTTCCTCTAACAATACAAGCCACCACATCTGCATGGAAAATACTCACCTCCCCACACAGGGAGAGCGAATATTTATCAGAGTTCCTCATTCCGTTGGCGTCACAGACGTATCTGATCCCAAATCTCTATATCTCTCATTGAACTAGCATTAGGTGTTGTGTGGATCTCCAATCTATACAGGGAAGGTATTGTGAAACCATTCTCAGACCTATGTCTAGACCACGCACTACCCCAGACAGAACATTACACCTATATAAGTATGACGTCCTTCCTACGCCAAACTATTCTTAAACCATTCTCAGACATATGTCTAGACCACGCACTACCCCAGTCAGAACATTACACCTACATACGTATGACGACCTTCCTACGCAAAACCCATGACATCAGATGTAGAGTGCCTCACAAAATATCCCAATATTTTAAATCAACAACGAGCTCCAAAGGTGACATCTCCATATTCTCCACTGCACTTAAAGACAAAGCAACCTTTGTCAAATCTCCCCCATTCTTAGCATGGGCGAAAGACCTTGATCTAATAATCACCCCCACACAACGGCAGAAAGCAATCTCTACGACATACACAGCAATAAAGTGTGTAGGCTTATGGGAATTATCACATAAAATTATGCTAAATTGGTACCTAACACCCTACCGCATCTCTAAACTCCATATTGACACCTCACCTAAATGCTGGAGAGGTTGCGGGCAGATTGGTAATCTCTACCACATACTATGGGAATGTAGTAAATTATCTAGACTTTGGCCAGGAATATTTTCTGTACTCTCACAGATCACTGGCTTTAGACTACGTCCAACACCAGGCCTGGGGATCCTTAATATTGGTATAGAGGACATTCCACCACACCTCAGACTAATTGTGACCCATATACTTTTAGCGACCAGGCTCTGCACAATGAGACTCTGGAAAGCGGATAGAGTGCCTACTCTAGGCGAAGTAATAAACACTACTCAACTCCACTACACCTATGAAATCAGATTTGCTCACTCACAGGGCAGATTTGAGGCTTTGGAAACCTATGGCTTCCATGGACAGACTGGTACTCACAATACAAAATTTACTGTACTGCTCATCAACTAGGTTGACTTATGAATACCTTATCAACCTCCATCAAATTTCCTGTATGTCTTGAGTATCCTTGTTCCTAGGTAATAACATAGCGGGTAGCCTGTCTCTCCCCACCCTGTGGCACAGAATGTTTCTGGTTGGGGTGTCTGTGGGGAGGGAGAATAACCGGGTATATTGTGTATACTTAATGATCAGATTAAGGTTCCAGTTCAGAAAATGTTTCCTCTTGTGCATTATGATATGATGAGTTTACTTGTGACGACATTGCTTTCCTTACCTGTTTTATTTCTGTTCCTTGTAAAAAATAAATAAAAACTTATTGAAATCTAAATATATTTTGTGTCAAGTGTTCATTCAAAACACATACACTTGTCAAAAGTATTGGGACACCTGCCTTTACACGCACATGAACTTTAATGGCACCCCAGTCTTAGTCCGTAAGTTTTAATATTGAGTTGTCCCTACCTTTTGCAGTTATAGCAGCTTCAAATTTTTTGGGAAGGCTATCCACAAAGTTTAGGAGTGTGTCTATGGGAAAGTTTGACCATTCTTCTAGAAGCACATTTGTGAGGTCAGGCACTGATGTTGAAGGAGAAGGCCTGGCTTGCATTCTCTGCTCTAATTCATCCCAAAGGTTTTCTATTGGGTTGAGATCAGGACCGTGCAGGCCGGTCATGTTCCCCCATCCCAAACTCGCCTATCCATCATGTGTGGGTTAAGGCAGGCATCCCAATACTTTTGACAATATAGTGTATGTGCTATTTAAATTCTGTTTGTCCTTCTCTTTGGAGTATAAAAAGTCTTCTCCTCCATGGAAAAATTACCTTCCAGTGCGTTTGGATGTTACATGTGTATACACTGTTTTTAGCCCACTACCAGTGTAATACCACTCTCGCCTTCAGAAGTGGACCCAATATTTATTAGGTCAACAGCGCTTTTTCCTTTTTATCATAGGGCTTCTGTATTCCTCTGTGTGTCTCCTTTACCAGCAGTATGGGTATTGAAAAGATTCCACTCACATTATACATGACTAAAATATGCCTGTATATGCCCTTAAAGATGCAGCCTCTGTGTACCTCCAACAAAATAGCATTCTGTTCACTTCCGGCCACGACGTGACATCACCGGCCCCTTTCTGCCTACGCATTACGTCACTGTAAGCATGAGCATGATGATTGTTGAAAAATGTTTTAAGTCTATAGGGTATTCCTTGTATCTTTTATGTGCTGCTGCTAGTGTTCAGTTTTTGCATAACCATTTGCACTGTAATATTTGTTTATTTTTTTAGTAAAGATGCTGACAGTCATAAGCACAGTTCTATGTACACCAACAATATATACTCAGTCTAGGGGATGTATTTTTAGAATTTATTGATGAGCAATTTGAAACATGAGAGGGGTTTAGTATACTCTAAAACAATCAATAGGAGTGCATACTTCTAGCACAACTATCACGTACCTGGTAGCAGAGCCTGAAATGATGAGGACACCTCTGACTCAGGGGCCCCGATAGTGTGAACACAAGGCGCAGGAGTGCAGAGTGGCATGAGTGTCTGTAAGTCTTGGGAGCAGCAAAGTGGGTATTCACCACAGGCAGGGGAGTCTTCAGTAGTCTCCAGAGAAGCAGACAGCTGGTGGATGGCAGCCTGAAGCAGGCTGATACTGGTGACAGCGGGCAGATGAGGCATGAACTGGTAGCAGACTGTAGAAGAGCAGGCACGGCATGATGTCTCAGGAAGCAGAGTCAGGTAAGCCGGGTCATACAGTGGCAGCAGGAATCAGGTACAAAAAAGCAGGCAGGAATGTGGTCTGGGCACAAGCCAGGTCAGGAGCCAAACAGTGGAAGAAAAGCCAAAAGAGCAGACAGAAGCAGAGGTCAAGGACAAGCCGAGGTCGATGCAGGTGGAGTTCAGAGAGTGGTCAGGCAAGCTGGGTCAGCAACTGGGATCAGGATACAGAACAACAGTCACAGGGGGCTAAAAAACAAAGCAGCACTAAACCAGAGCACTGACAAATTTTATATAGCCCATTTGGTGCCAACATCTGTCAGCCGTGCACGTAAGCACGCTGATGTGCACGTGTATGCATGTCCTTCCTGACAACAACTCTTCTACTTTTAGTAGCAGGCACACATTATAGTAGCAGGCACACATTATAGTCCCAATCAGGTCTTATTCACAATGGGTAGCTGTCTGCCACCCAGACCCCACAGGAAGAGCCTCAGTGAGTTAGACAAAGGATCCTTCACCAGACCAGGACTCCAGGCCATCCAGCAAAAAATCATCAGTAATCTTCTCCAGGCCCTTAGGTCAGCAGCTGCTAAGGCTTGGACTGCAATTTCTTGTCTCACTAGCTTCAACATCTCTGTAAAGGCCTCTCAAACATTTATCACCTCTCCAACCACCTGCTGGATGCCTCACTTCAGAGATTGGCTAAAGCATGATAAATAATTATGCTGGTTATTTGACTCTCCCTGCCCGATATTTTGGAAGCTTCTTTCAGAAACAGCTGGAAATAATTAAACACCCAGCTAGGAAACCCTGACCAAGCCAAAACAATCAATTACTGCTCCATTTATTACAGTGAAGCCAAAAACTAAATTTAGCCTAACAACCTAACTAGAGATTGGCACTAAATGTGTGTATATAGGTTGTCTTTCACAGCTCAGCATCCCCATCTGCTACAGCCTCAGTGAGTCGCAGACATGGAGGTTGTACTGTGCATGGCCAGACTATTCATCCTAAGGGTATAACATTTATGTACAGTTTGGCCATTGTAATGGGTTATTTTTAAACCACTGGTTTTACTGTTTTGTATGTTCTTAATAAAATATGTCATTTAAAATAGAATATCTTGATTTTATCTGACTTCTATGCTTTGGACGGTAGCACGAAAAATCCTGTTGCCCCTCTTTCCCAGTACTTGCCTGTTGGCTCAAAAAACTACATATTAAATTAAGATGTAGGTACCAATTTTATCAAATAAATATGTATAAGTACAGTAAGAGCATATACTATGTGTTCATTACATATGTAGCACTGTCCCTGTAGGGCTTGCTGGGTGATGACTTCTTGGGTCTCCTCTGATTACCTGCAGACAGTCACTAAGGGACAGTTCACCCATCCTTCCTTACCAGTTGCTCGTCACTCAATAAATAGTCCCGGGGATGCGGTTTTGATATTTATTGTGGAACTTGGATGGGAGAAGGGAATTGTGGGATATTCCAAATTTTCACAGTAGATAAGGACAGCTCTCACTTGGCCGCACCAGGGTATTTGTGGAAGCAGACACACTGCTTTGACCATACTGCCACTTGTATGGAATAATTAAGTCCTCTTGCTCTCTATAGCAGTAGACTTGATACAACTACATTATCTTCAGGACACTTTCTAGCATCCCCTTGACTGACACCTGTCCACTGACTCTTCTAGCAGAAGGGATGGGCCTCTCAGGACAGGCCCCACAACACAGATCTGTACTCACTGTAGGCAGAATCAGACCCTTTATGTGTCTCCCTTCCATTGAGCTCTGCAGGACGTTTGGGATCAGCTCCTCTCTGACTTTTAGGCCCTCAGGTTGACCACCTGAGGCCGCATGGCAGCTTCTACAGAGGAGAGGCAGTCACCCCCTACCTCAGGGACCCCATTCTCCAGCTGAAAGACCCTGAGCAAATGTGCCCTTGGCATTTATACAGTACCCCAGCATGCACCAATGCACTTTCCTCTGCCAATCACAAGGGCTGTAGGATATGCTTGTGCACTTATTTGTCAGGTTTCCTCCCACTGTCCAATATGCCTCCCTATTAGACCAGTGTGAAACACTTCAAACAAGCTGAGCTGCACCTGAGCACCATGAGCAGACCTCACTAGCAGATCCTACTCTCTGGTAGGCAAAGAGCAATATACATTTACCGGGCAATCTCTCTGGTAAGCAGAAAGACCCAAAATTATACTCTGTCTTCTAGCACCTACCTAGGAGAGTGTGCCACATAAAAGAAGAAAACTCCAGTTTTGGATTTTTCAGAAAAGAACAAGTAAAATTGAAAGCAGCCATTTTTTAATTATTTTTTTTAAGTTATGTTATGTGAATAAAAACATGTTACAAATATATAGTAGGTATTTTTCCAATTTGTCTACAAAAGTGGAAATACTTGGAAAGTCTTACCGCAGCAGAAATCTTTGGCATTTTAAAATTTCAGGAGGTAAACACCATCTGAGAACAATCAAATATACTGCAGATAATGTACTGCACACTTTTTTGAAAAGAGAAACAAACTCCTTGCATTATATATAACTGCTGAGGAAGTTTTTGAAAGCAAGCTCTACATTGAGGACACAGCACCGTGACCGTTATTAATCAGTTGCTAGATTCATGTAAAAGGCGCACTTGTTTTGACACACCGACTGTAACGAGAGGAAAAACAAACACAATAACATCCATCCTTATCATTGGGCCGGTATCCAGATAACCTCTCTGGTCTGCATTATTAATCAGAGGTTCGAGACTCTACACTTGGCGACGAGGCATGACCGCTCAGATCAAAGTTGTTATATATTCCTATAATGAAAGTAAGTGCTTGCAATGAAGTACCAATGTGCCAAAATCATTTTAGCACTTATATTCCTTGTAATGTATTATATGTTAGTCATAATGCATTTTTATTGGGAGAGGCCATAGATGCGTGTTAACCCTTCTTGCAAACTGGTAATTTTTCTGTTTACTAAGCAGGTATCACGTACCTGGTAGCAGAGCCTGAAATGATAAGGAATGCCTTTCCAACACCTCTGACACAGGGCCCCTGGTAGTGTGAACAGAAGACCCAGGAGTGCAGAGTGGCACGAGTACCTGTAAGTCTTGTCAGTAGCAGAGTGGGTATCCACGCCAAGCAGGAGAGGTCATCAGTAGGGATGATCGAATGGTTTGGGTCGACCATCGGTTCGACCCGAACATTGACTGTTCGAAATTCGGCCGAATTCCGAACTTTTTGCGGTAAAAGTTCAGAATTCTGCACCAGAACCGCCCAAAATGCAATGGGACAGGAACTGGGCTTTAAAAGCCCGTGATTGGACCAGAAACGTGAGCAAAAGCCAATTGAGGGGGCAGAAGGATGCTAGGAATGTGATTGGAGTGACTAGGGGGTCCAGAGGCCAATCAGTAGTGAATACGCCCCCCAGTATATAACATGCCAAATCTCTAGCACGGTAATACAGGGCTGTGGAAGAGAGTGGAAGCAGTTCTGTTACTCCTGCTGCAAAAGTGTCATTTAGCAATTATTAGTGTGAGTAAAGGGATATCTAGTGTAGTTAGGGTACTATATAACACTATAGTTAGATTCAAAAATCTAGTTTCTGTAGGGAAAGTGTTAGGTGTCAGGGTGACCGTAGTGTAGTTTAGGGTGAACTGACTCTGACTGCTATGCCAGGGTGACTGAACTCATCCATGTCAGGGTGACCGCCAGAGAAAAAAGATAATTTTTCTTAGAATTTTTAGTAGAGCAGGGATGTGGCTCCACTCCTTTCACACCTGGGCGTTTTTGTTTCAGGCGTTTATTGGGATTTTTTGTGGACGTCTTTGGAGGCAGGCATGACATCTGAACTTCTGTGTAGGGGTATATATATATACACACACACATACATGTATATATACACAAACACACATATAGGTGTGAAAGGAGCGGAACCCCATCCATGCACTAATGAAATTATTTGCAGGGATGGGGTTCCGCTCCTTTCACACCTGTTGTTAAGGAGCAGGGCCAGGAAGCCAGCCGCGGAATCCTTAACAACCGATGATTCATCAGCTGTCAATGGGTTTCCCCGCTGACAGCTGAATGAATAAAAAGTGCAGGTAAAAAAAATAAAGAAAAAAGCGACGTGGGGTCCACCCCACCCCATACCAGACCCTTTGACGTGGGGTTCGCTGCCAAAATCCATACCAGACCCAGACCCCAACCCTCCTGATCCATACCAGGCCACATGCCCTCAACATAAGGGGGTGGACTCTACCCCCCACTCCAAAACACCTTGTCCCCATGTTGATCGGACACAAGGTCGGGGTCTGCGGGCAGGAAGATTATTGGAATCTAGAAGGTTATCAGAATCTTGTTTGGTGTAGGACCTGGTATGGACTGGGGGGGGGGGACCCTACAACATTTTTTTCTTTATGTCCTGGGGTAGGTTTGCAGTTGTACCATACTCATTCCCTTTTTGGATGATGGATTGAACAGTGCCCTGAGTGATGTTTAAAGCATTTTTTTATAACCTAACCCTGCTTTAAATGTCTCCACAACTTTATCCCTGACCTGTCTGGTGTGTTTCTTGGCCTTCGTGGTGCTGTTTGTTCACTAAGGTTCTCTAACAAACCTCTGAGGGCTTCACAGAACAGCTGTGTTTATACTGAGATTAAATTACCACAGGTGGACTCTATTTACTAATCAGGTGACTTCTGAAGGCAATTGGTTCCACTAGATTTTAGTTTGGGGTATCTGAGTATAGGGGCTGAATACAAATGTACACCACACGTTTCAGATATTTATTTGTACAAAATTTTGGAAATGAGGGGGGGGGGGGGGGGGAAGCTGCTTGCATAAGGTTTACAATGCATAGGGGTAAAAAAACCTTTTGCCTTTAGAACCATTTTAAGGTGTAGATATGGTAGCTGGGATATCTTCGTCATACCAATTGGGACTGTAGAAAAGAAACTTGAGACCTAGTCAGGGGCAGGTTTTATATTGTTGTAGTGCTACTTTAGAGCGGCAGAAAGAGGAATATATGAATACAACTATAGTCAGTCAGTAAATCTTTTTTATATCCCCAGCAATTAGCATTTTAGCATTGCCTTGATGAGCAACAGAACTCATCTATGTTTCAATTGATGTGTTTGTAATTTTTAGATCTGATACTACTGAATTCAACAACTAATACATAGTTACAGATCATTATGAAGTTCTCAGTTTCCTATAATAACAGATAATGAAAAAAGTATATTTTGCTGTTGTATAGATTGGTCACCTAATACCCTAATACATTTGTTGTATTTTTTCAGGGATCCCAATTGGTATATTTGTACATTTGTTATAACTACTTTACAAAATATTGCACTTTCCCTGCTGAGATTTTACATTATTACTGTATATACTGTATATGGATGAACACATCAAGGTGGAAACATCTTAAAATCCTCTGGCCAGGCTATGAACCTTCAAGTATTTGCATATTTATAACAAGCTGTAAATGAGTTTTCACTGACTCTGTTGCTTTAGGTACTGTGTAGCAATTCATCCTCAAAGTCATGAGAAGCAAAGAGAAGCAGTGGAGTCATTAAAGCCTGGTCTCAGTCTTTTGCTCTCTACGGTACATTCTTTCTGTGCCCCTGCTCTGTCATAGATTAGAAAGCTGGCAAACTGCTCAGTCACTGCTAGAAAAATAGGATCAGGAAGTACTGAGGTGCTGAAAGTAAAAGTGTTTTTGCTGGGAAGTTTACAAATGAGTTGCTCTACAGTGCCTGTAGCTACAGAGGCCAATGAGGGTTTGTTTTAACCACTTCTGGACCGGAAAGATTTACCCCCTTAATGACCAGGCCATTTTTTTGCGTTATGGCACTGCATTAATTTAACAGACAATTGCGCGGTTGTGCGATGCTGTACCCTAATAAAATTGATGTCCTTTTTTTCCCACAAGTAGAGCTTTCTTTTGGTGGTGTTTGATCATATTTTATTTTATATTTTATTGTGATATAAACAAAAAAAGAGCGAAAATTCTAAAAAAAAAAAAAAAAAAAAAAAAGAAAGAAAAAATGTTTTCATCATTTTAGGCCTATTTGTATTCTACTACATATTTTGGTAAAAAAAAAAGATATATATTGATTGGTTTGCGCAAAATTTATCGCGTCTACAAACTAGGGGAAAGATTTATGTCATTTTTATTTATTTATTTATTTTTTACTAGTAATGGCGGCGATCAGATTTTAAGTGGGACTGCGACATTACGGCGGACGGATTGGACACCTAACTGACATTTCTGACACTTTTGGTGGGACCAGTGACATTACTGCAGTAATCAGTACTAAAAGTATGCGCTGTTGCTGTATTAATGACACCAGCAGGGGAGGGGTTAACCCACGGGCGATCAAAGGGTTAAATGTGTCCCTAGGGGGTTCTTTCTAACTGTGGAGGGGATGAAGACCTGTATTCCTAAATTATGGCGCTTTTCCACTGCATGGAACCGTACCGGTTCGGCACGCTTTTGTGCTTTTCCACTGCTGGTACCGCATGGTATAGGGTCGGAACGGTTCGGTAAGGTACGGTATAGGTTTTGCTTTTCCACTGCATGGAACCGAACGGTACGGTACGGTACGGCTCTGAAAAAACAGTACCACCTCGATTGTGGTTCCAAGAGGTACCATACCCGGTACCATATCCCACAATCCTTTGCATGCAGTCACTACTAGCCACTGATTGGTCAGAGAATCCCACCCACCCCATTGTTATCCCACCCACTTAACTTTAGTACTACTTTAGTGGAAAAGCAAACCTATACCGTACCGTACCGTACCGTTCCGACACTATACCATGCGGTACCAGCAGTGGAAAAGCGAACCGGGCCAAGCAGGGCCGAGTAGAGCCGAGCCGGTACTAGCCGGTACTTGCAGTGGAAAAGTGCCATTAGAGGAACACAGGATCCCTGTGTTCATAACTGACAGAACAGCGGTCTGCTGTGTTTACAACGGCAGACTTCCATTCTGTCTCCGCAGGGAGCAATCGCGGATTCCCAGCGGCAATCGCGGCCACTGGACCCACGAATTAGCTTCCCTGTGATAGAAATAAGGATGTCAGGTCCTCTTTATTGAGAGATCTGGGTTCAAAAAGACTCTAAATTTCTTATTTACCTTTCAAAGCAAAATATTTTTTTTTAATAATCTTTATTTGCAAAAAAATAAAAAATAATTGTTTACTTTCACCCTAGATCAGAAGAGATGTCATGACATCGCTGCGGTCCTCCAGGGCCATAGAGGCAATCAGAGAAGATCTAGTCTCTCACTGCCTCTCTGACCAGCCAGCCACACCGTCAGATCACTTTATGGGTGCGCCGGTGAAAACGGTAAGCCCCACGTCCCCTCCCAGCTCTTCCGAAAGTGATCCAGCGGCTAATGAGCCACTTGGATCGCAGTCATTAGAAAGCCAGCCGTTGGATGAAAAAAGATATCAGGGGTTATGGGTGAGAGCTTCAGCCATAACCCCAGTAAACCACTTGCCAACTGCAATGTATATATATGTATAGCGGTCGACAGGTGATTAAAACAGCTCATGCTTTATTAGTAGAATATAAAAACAGATTTCAAGCCTTTATTGCATATGTGGCCAGTTCCAGAAACCATAGTCATTTGTAGGCATTTCAGTGACATACAATGCCTTCAAATCCTTAGAATAATACTGGTAATCAAAGGCAGACAAGTGTGGCATTAAGATATCTGTCTATGCATTTTCATATTATCTATTATCTATGGCTTTTATAATTTTGTATGTGTATAATTTATCTGTCCATTATGTTTTGTAGTTAGGGCTTGACCCCTGCTTTTTCTCCATCTTTCCAGAAGAAGAAGGTGAGCCGCATTCTACATGATCTGCAATTACAAGCAGATTACAGATCAGTATGCAGATGACTCAGTGCAAAGCAAGGCCAGAAGGACTCAGCAAATAATAAAGAGAAAAGGTATGGCAATTAAAGGATGACAATACTTTATTAAAAACACAGAGTAGGAAAGAGGCAGATGTACACTGCCTTTCTTGCAATGAATGTATTTCTATTCTCTGAATTAGTTCTATGACACTGTGAGGTCAGTTTCAGTGTTTAGAGCAGGAGTACTCAACCTTTTCAGAGTGAGGGCCACTTAGGTGACTTGGTAACCGGTCGTGGGCCACAATGAAATGAAATGGTTCAGAATTTAGAATTTTTTTTATATTGAACAGCATAATGAACATTTTCCTTCTGCAGCCACTAAATGCTGGGGGGAGAGAAGGGAGGAGAATCTGGCTTTTAGAGGAAAATTGAGAGGATCAGTTCCTGTATATTCTTCCTCTGCCAGACCTCCTGCACAAGTGTAAAGAATAACTGGACATGGAGGTTCCACGGGTCCCCTTGAGCATAGGGTAGCATTGCCATTGTGACCCCTGGTGCTACACCAGTGGTTGGGGGTGTGTGATAAAAACACGTCCTAACTATGGGGCTTTTCTACCCCCCAAACTGCAAATGTAAATGAGCCCTTACTGTCCTGATCCCCCACTGAGCAGAGCAAAGTTGGTGAAAGACAGGTCTGCCCTGCAATCTGATCTGCCCAGGCAGAGGGGAATGGATCGCTTTTCATTTTTTTTTAAGCAGATCAGATTGGATTGAAGGTAGGCAGGTGTAGAGCTGAATGGAGGGTCCGAGCAGGGGGACCTGATCGGACTTATCATGTAAAAGGGGCCTAAGCCTGCTTTCACACTGATACGCTGCAGTTTACCCGCACATAGGGGGGCAGTGCAGTACTGAGTCCTGTGGCTTTCCTGCTGGTTAGCTGCACTTTGCCATAGACTTCTATTATATCTTGCAGGTGTGGTGCACACCAAACTTGGAGGATATAATAGAAGTCTATGGCTCGGTGAAGCTAACCCACAGGAAAGCCGCAGGTGCACCGCACTACACCTGCGGACCATTGTGAAAGTAGCCTAATAACCTTTTTTTTTTTTTTTTAAAGTGCTAATATGCCCATTGCAAAACTATGTGAAGTTTAACCGGTTGCCGACCGCCGCACGACTATATACTGCGGCGGTCAGCCCCGGCCAGGCAGAGTGACGTAGGGGTACGTCACTCGCCTATCACTGACTTGTGAGCCAATTGCGGGCGGGCGCGCGCCCGCCGAGGCACGCGCCCACCCCGGCTCGTTCACTGACAAGTCAGTGCGTGTGACCGGCAGACCCGATCGTCCGCCGGTCACTCACGATCGCTCCGGTGAAGGGAGAAAGTCAGGCGGCTTATGTAAACAAGCTGCCTGTCATTCTCCCTGGTGTAAAAATGAAGATCAGACGGTTCTACTATGTAGGACCGTTGATCTTTGTTTTTACACCAGTAGCCATGTCCCTTTACAGTTAGAATCACGCCCCTAGGACACACTTAACCCCTCCCTCTCCAATACAGTTAACCCCTTCCCTGCCAGTGTCATTTTTGCAGTAATAGTGCATATGTATAGCACTGATTACTGCAGTAATGTCACTGGTAACCCCAAAAGTGTCAAAAATGTCAGTCAAGGGTCCGATCTGTCTGCCGCAATGTTGCAGTACCGCAAAAAAAACCGCAGATCGCCGCCATTACTCGTTAAAAAAAAACCCACCAAAAATGACAAAAATCTTTCCCTTTGTTAGTAAACGCGATAACTTCTGCGCAAACCAATCAAAATACGCTTTTTGCGATTTTTTTTACCAAACATATGTAGCATAACACAAATTGGCCGAAAATGTTAAAAAATTTAGATTTTTACATTTTTTTGGGGGGGAATTTCATATACAAAGATGTGAAAAATATTGTTATTTTTGCAAAATTTACGCTCTTTTTTTGTTTATAGCGCATGATCAAAAAATCGCACAGGTGATTAAATACCACCAAAAGAAAGCTCTGTTTGTGGGAAAAAAAGGACGTCAAATTCGTTTAGGTACAGCGTTGCACGACCGCGCAGTCACGCAGTAAAAAATCGCAAAATACCCCTGGTCTTTTAGCAGCCAAATCCTCCGGGGCTTAAGTGGTTAATAAATAATATGCCCATTGCAAATGTGATGTTTACTGAGTCATATGACCATTGCAAAACTATGGGATATTTTATAAACTGACCTTTTTGTCTTTCAGCTACTGCTGGCATAGTAAGGCTTTTAGAAAGGTTCTTGTCCCAGGCGGAGTGATACCAGGTGCTCTTCGCCTGGGATCAGGAGCCAGCATCACAGAGGAAGCATTGGCTTATGGGGCTCCTGCTCTCTCTGCAGCCGCTTGCTTCCTGCAGTGTCGGCTTCATCCATTCTGATGCTCTGGGATGGTGGGTTTGTAACCCACTATCTGGGCTTGCTGACCCACCATCCCAGGGCATGAGGTTGTGGTCCCCATCAGGGGGCACAGGTTGAACTCCCCTGGTTTAGAGCAATCTTTCTCAACCTTTTTACCTTTAAGGAACCCGGAGTCATTAATAAAATGTCCCTTGCATTGCTGGTAATGGTAAGAATGCCTGCCTACAGTGGTGGAAAGATTGGTAGTCACTAAAAATGATCATCAGTGCCATGCTACTAGTTCTGCCAAGTGGGGATATGCCTGGAAATAAGCAGGAACCATGAGATGGGAGGTAAATTAGCCACAGCTCAAGAAACCTCTAGCAACCTCTGGAGGAACCTTAAGGTTCCATGGTTGAGAATGATTGGTTTAGAACCTTCAGTAGTGCATCTCCTAAGACCAGTTCTGGGCTGTAATTGCAAGCTGTAAACAGGTAGGCAGGATTACTTCTTTCTGACCATCATTATCTATGAGCTAGTAGTAAGCTGACTCTGCCCACTTGCCAATGGCTTGTGGACTCAGCCTGGAAGCATTCATATAAGCAGCACATCTGGAGGGTCTAAATCAGGGAACCACAAACTTTTTAAACTGTCCATCTAACTTTATTGGGGGCCAGACTGTGGCCATTGGGAGAGTGTGGGAAAGAGTGACAACTCAGGAGCACAACTGGGAGACAGGAAACAGAGCGTTGTCACCCTATCAGGCCTCTTTGACACTTGCTTCTAAATGTGGCAATTGACCCACATTTTTGAAGCACTCTGAATGACAATCAAATCAGCTACTAAATAAATCATATAAATAAAATGGTAACTTTACGGTCTGGTGTGCACTGTTGAATTTGCACTGCGCTTTGCTTTGCTTCAGAAATTACACACCATGTTGCTTTCTTGGTTTCACTGCATCTCCAAAACCTCCATAGATATAGCGCTCTCTAACTGCACCTGCGGCTGTAGAGGGGGACTTCAGCTTTGCTTTGTATTTCATGTATTGGAAAAAAATTGAAAACCAACATACTCAGGGCATTTGCCAAGCTTCATTAAAGCTTAAAAAAAAAAGCATCACAAAGCATCAAAAACACATAAAAAATGCATGGTAAAGCGATAAGCGCTTTAATGTGTTTTACCAATTAACGCAAGTGTGAATGAGCCATAACAGGAAGTGCCTGAACAAGGACATACATGGCAGGATCACAAGGTATTATTTTTTTTAACTTTGCCAATATAAAAAAAAAAAAAAAAATAGAAATTATACTGAAAATAATTTCCATCACTTGTTGTTTTGTGTCACCAAAACGGCAATAAAAACCCTATTTAGCAGACATGTTTTTCTTGCAACCTGTGTCCATGGTTGCTGGAGTTCCACATAACTGAAAATTTTTATGTCAAATTGAGGTGTACCTTTCAAAGTTGGAAGAATTTATAATGAATATGTTACAGTCAGAAATAGTAAAAAGTTAAGCTTGGCCTTTTTTTAAGGATCTGGTTTAGTGCTCGCTGAGCGCTCTCAATCACCACTATTTCTCCTGTCAGTTTTTGCAACGTGTTTTAGTTAGCTGCTCCTGTGCCGGTAGGTCTCTTGATAAAAAGAGGGCAGAACAATCAAATATTTTCAATGCGTTACACTGTCTCTTCTCATGTATTGCTGGCCTGCCTGTCACTGATGACAAATCATCACTATTAGGACTTCAGCTGTCTATTATTTTTGGGAAACAAATTGGTCTCTTTGGCTTGTGTGCTCTGGTACTTAACCTATTTCTGGGAAGGTGGAAACTGCAGTGCTGAAAATGTTCCTTCTGTACAGGGGAAAGAAGCTTCTTAATTTCAATTATGGACTGGATTACAGCCAGTGACATTAGCTTTTGGTGACACTAAATTATGAGCATCAGTGTAGTAGCGAAAAAATAAAAAAACACCTTAATTAAACTTAGAAGTAAGCTATGTAAATAATGCTTATTTCTTAAAGAGAATAGATGTATATATATATATATATAAAAAATAATATATATATATATATATATATATATATATATATATATATATATATATATATACATATATATATATATATATATATATATACATACACAGTATATATAAATAAATATATATATATATATATATATATATATATAGTATCTCACAAAAGTGAGTACACCCCTCACATTTTTGTAAATATTTTATTATATATTATGTGACAACACTGAAGAAATGACACTTTGCTACAATGTAAAGTAGTGAGTGTACAGCTTGTATGAGCGCCGGTTCACATTACCGCGACGCTACTTGCAGGGGCGACCTCCGAGATCGCGGTGCGGGCAGCGCGCCGCGACCTCGGAGCGGCCGCCACGGACTTCATAACATTGAAGTCTATGGCGGTCGCCTCCTGGTCGCCCCAAAGAAGCTCCGGACCCTTTTTCTAGGTCGGAGCGACTTGTGTCGCTCCTATTAGAATGGGTCCGCAGCTTCCCTATGGGAGGCGACCTGCGGCGACCTGTGAGGCGACCAGGTCGCCTCACAGGTCGCCCCAGTGTGAACCGGCACTAACAGTGTAAATTTGCTGTCCCCCTCAAAATAACTCAACACACAGCCATTAATGTCTTAACCGCTGGCAACAAAAGTAAGTACAATCCTAAGTGGAAATGTCAAAAATTGGGCCCAAATATGTCAATATTTTGTGTGGCTACCATTATTTTCCAGCACTTCCTTAACCCTCTTGGGCAGGGCTGCTGTTAGAAATCGCGGGGCCCCGTACAGACTACCTGGCAGGGCCCCCCCCCAAGAAAATATTAAAGATATATTTAGCTGAAATTACAACAAAATCACTATGAGCAGACACAAATATAACATAACTCGCATAATTCCTGCTAAATCTAAAAAAAAACTATGTTAAATAAAAAAGATGAGATAAGAAAAATATACTGGCTGGGCAGTTGGAGCTCAGTGATCAGAGAGACAGAGAGAGAGAAACAAAGTTACAATTTACAAATAAACTCCTGAGCAGAGATAAGTGCTGGGAGGGGGGCCCACACAAGGGAGGGGGATTAGTGAGGGACAACTGTCTCTTTCTCAACAGATACAAGCTGATAGCAGGGAGAGGGACAGATCAGATTCAGGTGCTGGAGGAAGATTTCTGTATTTGTTGTCCATCACTAATCCCTCTCTCTGTGTGGGCCCCCCTGGGTGCTCGGGCCCCCTACAAGAGGGCTGGTGGTCCCCCCCTATCAGCGGCCCTGCTCTTGGGCATGGAGTTCCCCACAGGTTGCCACTGGAGTCCTCTTCCACTCCTCCATGATGACATCAGGGAGCTCTTTGCCATTAGGGGGCCCTATTGAACTTCCAGTGACCAGTATGAGAGAGTGAGAGCGATAACACCAAATTTAAAACACCTGCTCCCCATTCACACCTGAGACCTTGTAGTACTAATGAGTCACATGACTCTGGGGAGGGAAAATGCCTAATTGGGCCCAATTTGGACATTTTCTTTTAGGGGTGTACTCACTTTTGTTGCCAGCAGTTTAGACATTAATAGCTGTGTGTTGGGTAATTTTGAGGGGACAGCAAATTTACACTGTTATACAAGCTGTACACTTACTACTTTACATTGTGTAGTGTTGTCACATGAAAATATATATAGAAATATTTACAAAAATGTGAGGGGTGTACTCACTTTTGTGAGATACTTTACATGCACCAGGCCCCAGGTCACACTTGCATGTCATGAGAATTGGATGTGAGTACACTGCGCATTTGTGTGTAAGGCTTGGTTCACACTATTCACGCGCAATTTTCAGACTTTGGAGTCTGACTTTTATATGACTTTGATGTGACTTTTATACGACTTTACACTCTCTGACACTGAAGCTGCAAGTTGCATCAAAGTAGTGCAGGATCCCTTTCGCAAGTCCCAGCGACTTCAGTAGTGTTAATTGGAATGGCTCTCATATGGCATTTTACATGTCCCGTGACTGAGTCTCATAAGTCAGATCCTAAGTTGCAGGAGTGTAAACCGGGCCTTGGGGCCAGTTCTCACACAACGTACAGCTGCGGTTTCCTCTGGCTGTCTATTCTGGCTGTGGTAGGGAGCGGTGTGGTGTGTCATTCAGCGCACACATGACTCACATTTTTTTCCTCACTTAAAGTACAACTATAGGAAATACTTTTTTTTTATTTTTGATAGAGTAAGAGAGGGCTAAGTAAGAGTAAGTAAGTAAGAGCCCTTGTCAGATTTTGTTTTTTTTTTGCCATCTGTGTCTCATTGCGGAGATTTAATTTCACTTCCTGTCCTATAACCAAAAAGGAAGTGAGAAGAAATCCCTGCAAATTAAAGGAATTCCTTGGGGAGCCCTAGGTCACCAGAACTAGTGTCCCCATTAGAAGAATTTCCCTCTAGTACTTTTCCTGAGGACAACCCAAGATTTGGGATTTTCTTTTATTTTCCCTTTCAATAATAATGGTAAATTGGACAAATAGGGAGGGTGAATCTCCTTAACCCCTTGGCGCCGGCTGCCCAGGGCCCTTTAAGGGTATACTATGCCGGGGGCAGGGCGGAGCTTATGGCCATGTGTTTGTTGTGATTGGCTGTCACAGCAGTCACATGATCAGAAAAGTCCCGATAGCAAGCAGAGATCAGGAGCTGTCCGTGAGCATGCGCTCTCGGCACAGCACTGTTGAACGCAAATATGTGGCCACTCCGCACCAAGGCGTGGCCGCATATTTGGGTGCACTCGGCACCAACAGGTTAATGGGGATAAAGACAGAAATAAAAACTGACAGATGTTCTAATCCCTCTCCACAATATTCAAAACTAAAAAAAAAGTTTTGCCTTTAGTTATACGTTAACTTTGTTTGAAGTGTACAAAAATACTGTGCTGCTTTACTGTGACATGCGACCCTGTACAGTGTGCTGTAATTAAAAGCAACATGTCTGAATCTTGGGGTACACCACTAATGTCTTTAGACCATTCTGAGCATGAATCATTAATCACTACTCCCTGAACATGGTAGTTTAGCCAGTTTGCTATCCATTCACAAACTGAATTTTCTAAGCCTAACTTTACCTTACACATTAGACATGTGTGGGGAACTGAGTCAAACAATTTTGCAAAGTCAAAGTTTTTCTTTTATTCCTCATAAAAAGAAAGCAGAATTGTTAGAGAACGTTGGTATTTCATGCTGAGCATTGATTAAATATTGTTTTCTAGCAAAACTCTTCTATGTGGTCTCTCATTATTTTCCCGACTCAAGTATTTTCCCGACTATAAATAGGTTAAACCTATCTGTTGTTACTTGGTAAAAACTTTGATCCTTTTTTAAAGGCTCAAAAATGGGGTAATGGGATAAGAGAGACCTCAAAATCCCCAGTTGCAGAGGTGCTCAATGGGGACGGGGGGATGGGGGGAAAAGGAGAGTGTTCTGAATTTTGGGGTACTAGTTACTAATGATTGTAAAATTGAGATATCATTATTTAAAAGAAATATCTTTATTACATATAAAAATAAAAACAAAGCCAACAATTAGGCATCATGACAGTAGTTACAAAAAGTTACAAACAGACAGGATGACTGATAATGGTTTAGGAGTTAACAAAAACTGTGGAGAGTAATCGGAATGTCTCCACAATCTATTGTCGTCTGTTCTCTACATGTTTCGCGGACTGAGCCGCTTCTTCAGGAGAAACAACAATTTGTTAAAGAAGCGATTCTAAGAAATAAAACAACAATTATTTGGTGAAGTGGAGAGGAAAGTCTACACAGTACATTGTCGCAAAAAACATTTAATCGTATAAATGGGGAGAAGTGTTCACATTACCCCATTTTTGAGAATTGACTATTATCTGAAAGTTGGTATCATTTATAACTTAAATATTGTAGGCACTCAATCCCCCTTTTTTAAAGGCACCCCATTGGCCATGTGACAAGCTTGTGGCACTAAGTCAGTGATGGGGAACTGTACATTTTATATTTCCTTATTAATAATGTGGCCCACTAATGAATTCCAAGCCTCTAAATTTTGGTTAAGGAGGCCATATAAGGACATAAGCATGTCTTTATCTTACATCAAAGGATTATTTTCATTTTTATCTGAGCAGGATGTTGCCAAGCCCAATTTCTTCTCTACGATTGGCTATTTCCTTACATTCAACTTCTATATTACCACAACCAAAACTGGTAAGACTTCAGTCTCACCCAGAACTGCCATCAGACATGTCTGTACCTGGTCAATAGCCATGCTGCATGCACAGATGGAACTCCATGGCAAAACAGCATCTTTAGTTAAGTATTGTGATATTTTCTTTATCTTTATCTGTATCTGTCATTAACTTTAAAAAATGTTATACCTTTAAGTAGCTGTATGATCTCTCTTTGCACATATTGAATAAAAACCCTAAAAACTTAAACTATCACGTGATTGTGATACAATAGCACACATTCAAGAGTCTCTAAAAAATTGTTACAATGGCTTTGAAATAACAGAGCTCAACTCTTTGACAACCCAAGGGTGTAAGCAATTTGGTTCAGGGGCTTTATTCACCTTTACTTTGTCTAAATGTTTCTGGACCATATCAATTTAGAACCATTGGGATTCATTTGGGGCTATACTAATAATATCCCCAAAATGGACTTCAGCTCCCTGATTTTCCATTGTGTACACAGTTATTTATATACAATATACAGTTAGGGCTAGAAGGTTACTAAGTCACTTCTGTGAGAAGTAAGGGTGAGCTGAGTGTTCAGTAAATCCTGGAAGTAGGATCAGGGATAAAAAACTGCTGGGAAGGGGGGCAGGGTGAACTAGAGTGCTACACCACTGTTTGGAGGGGGGGGGGGGGTCAGGGCAAACTAAGTTTGTGAGTCACTACTAGGAGGGGGAAGCCAGGAGAGTTAAACTACTAAGAGAATGACTTGAAGTATTTCAGTGCTTCTGCTTAGAAATTTGTGGATGGATTGCTCAACAGTGCCTGAAGCCACTGAGGTCAGTGAGTGCTGGTTTTACATCTTGAATGTCCATAGCCTTAAAACAGTTACCTCCTAAATCATATAAGACTCAGATAACTGGTGTAACTGGTGTATAAATCTACAGTCTGTTGACATAATAGGGTTAAACAGAGGAAAAAACTGTCAACAGGTGATGGTTTCTTTCAACTGTATTAGTATTAATACAGTTGAAAGCAACCATAACCTGTTGACCATTTTTTCCTCTTGTGAAATCTGTACAAGCAGGTACATGCATAATAGTTTTTTTTTTGCAAGCTACTTTATTGAATAGATTTGTATAGAATGATGCCAATGACTAACTATATATATGGTACATTTTCAATGTAGGGAAAATTCTTTCAATAAAAAAATAAACTCCACATTCCAGCATCCTTTAATCAGTTCAGTATTTCCTTCACCTAGATTTACTTCTAAACACCAACGAGACACCCTCTACTTTATGTCATCAGGACCAAGTTTTTTCCTTACCAAACATCTACTTGCTCTGTGCTTGAGATAAGGTTACCACTAATTGTAGGTCATACAACACAATTAAATTAATTTGCTAAGCAACAAAATACACACCGAGGATTTAATTACCATAAATTCATGACACAAGTCCATTAGAGCTGGCTACAACACATTTGTTTTACATTAGATTATAATTATTTCCCCAAGGTTTACCTAAAAGTCTCTTAATTAATTGACAAACAAACAGTAGTCAGAGGTCAAAACTTTGAGCATGTAAGTAGTTAAAATGATGTTGGAACAGTGCTGTTAAAGGAAATCCATTAATTTATAACATTTTTAGATAAACAGGCAAAATTGATTGGCTTAATGGGAACATTCATTCAAAACGGATAATCTGATATTGGATGAACAATGTTAGTTTGAGAAATCTGCTGGCTGTACCCACATCTAAAAACAGGAACTGAACGTAGAACTATTGCCAGGCTATGGATATTCCAAAATTTACATTTTCCTAACATGTAGAAAATGAGTTTTAGAGCAAGCCCATACTGACCTTTGTAGCTGTAGGCACTGTGGATTAATGCATCCAGAAACTTTGCAATTGAAGTGTCTTGGTTTTACTGTCACTTTCTCTCTGTAGCACATCTCTCTCCAACAACGACTTGGCAGCTGACCAACATTAAAATATCAAATGAAAAACAGAACAGGTTCACAGAAAAAGAGGAGAAAGTCGAGTGCTAAGACCAGACTTGAACAACTTCACTGCTTCCATTGGACCTACGAGGATGACTTGCTTGACAGTGACTGTAACTGCAGTGGTCACTGGTCAGTGAGGGCTTATTTTAAAGTGAATGTATTGTTTGCTTAGGAATATGCAAATATTTAAATGTCCACACTCAGCATGGCCAGATCTGCTTTATTGCAACAACCGAATCGGTTTATAGGTTCTCAATTTGCAGGAAAGAACATGCTTTTAGCATCCGCTAATTGTCACCAATTTCTAGAACTGAAAAGGTGTAAAAAGCTGAATACTCAGTATTCACTTCAGTACTCACTTCTATGTCAGTCTGAAATATTCAATTTGCTCAGCGGTATTAGTAAATCTGTAAAAGGCTGTCCAAAGGAATACTTAGCAATTCACCGATAATAAGAAAAGAATAAACATAACAAGGTACTGTACAATTTCCTAATAGGACACTATACATAAAAACAGGATTCTACTAAAATTGACACAATAATGTGCAAGACACAACAAAGATAAAAGGAAAAGGGTTTTAATGTGCCCAAAATCCTGGCATTGGACTCACAATAACATTATAAAAACATGAATATTTTATTATGAAAAATGATTAAAATCCAGATTGGATTAAAATTTCTCAGTGTGCACCATAAATACCTCCAAGATGTACTGTATTGCTCCCCTCTATCAGTGGAGCAGACCTTTTACCATAAACATGAACAAAATTGTACAAATTAATGTATATACACTCACCGGCCACTTTATTAGGTACACCTGTTTAATTGCTTGTTAACACAAATTGCTAATCAGCAAACACATGGCAGCAACTCAATGCATTTAGGCATCTAGACGTGGTGAAGACAACTTGCTGAAGTTCAAACCGAGCATCAGAATGGGGAAGAAAGGGGTTTTAGGTGACTTTGAATGTGGCATGGTTGGTGGTGCCAGACGGGCTGGTCTGAATATTTAAAAAACTGCTGATCTACTGGGATTTTCATGCACAACCATCTCTAGGGTTTACAGCAGGAACGTGCAGTCAGGGGAGGCAGAGCCTCACCTTCTATTAACATAAATTGAAAAAAAAAAAACATGGAGCTTTGAGGGTCGGACCTGCCTAGCTAGCACCTATGATTCCAGAGATACGTTGCTCCTTGCGCATCCTGTCAGAAGCTGTTTGCAGCAGACTGAGAGGATGATTTCACAGTGCCTCTGATTTCTTGTTAGAGGCACTGAGCTCAATGGACAGCTTGGTTGGAGCATTGGACCAATGGTATCGCACCATTGGTCCAAGCTGTCCAATAAAAATGGTGCAGTTGAGGCTCTCCTCTCACTGCAGTGTCATAGAAGGGGGCATATGTCTAAAAGACAAATGCTCCTTTCTAGACCAGCCCTCCCTGGCGGTATTCCCGAGTGTGGCTCTGAGTTAACTTTCAGTACCGAAAGCGGTAACGCTAGAGCCACACTCGGGATTACCCCAGAAGCACACTCACCTTCCCTGCGATCCCCCACCGTCCTCCCACCGTCCTCACACTCTCTTCCCGCTCTGTGCTGAGGCTATGCTCAGATGCTGGCACTTGCCTTCCAGTTCCCTTCCCTTCGAGTGTTGTGACGCAGGGAGGTGGAACCGGTGGCCAGAGATGTATAGTAACTAAGTAGAACTACTTCACTACTGTACTTAAGTACCGAAAGGCGGTATCTGTACTTTCCTAGAGTAGAATTTCTTTCTCCTACTTCCACTTTTACTTCACTACATTTTTTCGATGATTTCAATACTTCTACTCCAATATTTTTTTTTTGTGCTGCATAGTTACTCGTTACTATTATAAAAATTACCACTGTGTCACGGCACTGCCGCGTACTCACCTGCGTCTGGGCGCCTGCGGCGTTCTCGCAACAGAGTCTCGGTGCTTGCCGGTCGCAGAGACACCCCCTCTGGGTCTGCGGTGGCTCCTTCTCCTCCCCTCACCTCTGAGGCCTGCAGCGGCACACTGTCATGGCAAGATGGCGGTCGCCATGCGGTTACAGTGTTTTACACAGAGGGAGAGAGGAGAGTTGAAGATCTGGTAAGATCAGGTTCTATGAAGCAAACCAAGATGGCGCTGGGTCTCTGACCTCCCTTTATAGCCCCTGGCAGCCCCACCTACTGGTGGGAGGTGGTCGGGTCATGTGATCCTGGCTCCCTATATAAACCAAGCACACCTTCCAGTCAGTGCTTGGTTATTTTCCTTGCTCCTGTGTGTCTGCTAATTGCATTGCCTGTGTTCCTGGTTCCTGATCCTTTCTCCCTCAGGTGGATACTCCTTGATTGCCTGCCAGACCTGACTCCAGAGTTGTCGACCTTACCTCCTTCTCTTCATTAAAGGCCTCCGTGCCACCACAGACCCTACGGGGCCCTGTTCCCACTTCCAGGGACTCCTGAGGGTCGTGATTGTAAGGGAGTGCTGTTCCACTGCAACTGGGTTCCCTCTCCACTGCAAGACCCCAGGTGGGTTGTGACATAATAACCAAGCCGCAAAAATGGAACCCGCAGGAACAGCCGAAGCTATTACTGCTCTCACCCAACAGATGACAGCCTTGGCTCAAGCCGTCCAAGATCTACAAGCCAGTAACGCTATGCTTCTTCAACATGAACAAAGAAGGGCTCAGTCTGTACCCCTTCCAGGCTCACCCCCAGCCACTGGTCCAGTACTAACTGCATTCCCAGAACCAGCCATTCATATGCCTGACAAGTTTACTGGAAAGAAGTCTGAACTGCGATCATTCATCACAGCTTGTGAACTACTCTTCGTCCTAAAACCACGCACCTACCCCAATGATTACGTGAAGGTCCGCACAACCATTGCCTTGCTGTCAGGTCAACCACAAACCTGGGCACACCAACTCCTGCACTCAAAGAGTCCAATACTGGAGACCTGGGACTCTTTTGCCGCAGCTATGCGTACATTATATGATGACCCTTTGAGACCCTCCGCTGCTCGCTCAGCCCTCCGTTCCCTCCGGCAAGGAAGAAGACCTGTGGAGGATTACACCACGGATTTCCGGGAGTTGGCGTCTGACACTGGTTATAATGAAACTGGCCTGATAGAACAGTACCGACTAGGACTATCCGAGGCCTTAAAAGATGAATTAGCCAGAGTTGGGGTACCCCCTTCCTTGGAGGATCTGATCCTCCTAGTCACCCAATTAGACCGACGCTTCCGTGAACGAAGAAGTGAGAGACAGGCTCCAGCTAATCTCCGGTCCTTGGATTCCCCAGGCCCTATGCCTTCTGCTTCTCCGTCCTCTTCCTCATCCGAGGAACCTATGCAAATAGGCATGGTTCGCCGTCCACTAACGGAAGAAGAACGCAAGAGACGCCGTTCTCAAGGACTTTGTCTCTATTGTGGGAAAGCCGATCACCAACTCCGGTCATGCCCCGTCCGACCCACAACCTCACCTGGTAAGGGTTCCTTAGCCCCTTCTTCCTGGACTTCTACTGTTCCAGCCACCTCTTCTTACTTGTCTGTTTCTCTTTCTCTCCAGTGGGGAAGTAGAGATCTCCAGATTACGGCCATCATCGACTCCGGAGCCAGCGGGTGTTTCATAGACCAGACCTTGGTCCGATCACATCATCTGCCTATGCAACTTAAGTCACGGCCGTTATCCCTATTCGTGGTAGATGGGACTCCTATCAAAACTGGACCCGTACTACATGAAACCGGTCCCATCTGTCTCCTACTTGGTCACCATAAAGAGACTATCAATTTGGATATTGTACCCTCACCAATATTCCCACTCATTCTCGGCCTTCCCTGGCTTCGCGCCCACAATCCAGCGATAGACTGGATTAAGGGTACTCTCACCTTCTCTTCCACCTTTTGCACCACCACTTGCTTAAAAGAGGCACCCACGCATCTACTCACGATAAACCTTGACCCTCCAGTTATCTTGCAAGACAAATACAAAGAATTCCAGGATGTCTTCAACAAACAGAATGCAGATCAGTTGCCCCCAAGACGTCCATATGATTGTCCAATCGATTTGCTCCCAGGTGCCCCTATCCCCTATGGACGTGTATTCCCTCTGTCGGAAACTGAACTCGCGCACCTCAAAGGGTACATTTCTGACAGCCTCGCCAAAGGTTTCATCAGACCTTCCACGTCACCAGCAGGAGCAGGTATATTTTTTGTTGGTAAGAAAGATAGAGGTCTTCGCCCATGTATTGACTACCGTGCCTTGAATAACATCACTATTAAAAATCGATATCCTTTACCTCTGATACCTGAGCTCCTAGATCGATTAAGGAAAGCAAAGATTTTCTCGAAACTAGACCTAAGAGGGGCATATAACCTGGTCCGCATACGCAAGGGGGATGAGTGGAAGACAGCATTCAGGACACGCTACGGACATTTTGAATATCTCGTCATGCCCTTCGGTCTCTGCAATGCCCCGGCCACATTCCAGCACTTTCTGAATGATGTCTTCCGTGATATACTGGATTCTTTTGTCGTAATATATCTAGACGACATCCTGATCTTCTCCTCTACTTCTGCTGAACATAATGAGCATATGAGAAGGGTACTTCTCCGTCTCCGTGAGCACAGACTCTATGCCAAGTTGGAGAAATGTGTTTTTGATACAGAATCTGTGGAATTCCTGGGGTACTTGATCTCTCCGGGGCAAATACAAATGGACCCTCGTAAGATCACAGCTATCCTGGAGTGGCCTATCCCTAAGGACAAGAAGTCTGTACAGCGCTTCATTGGGTTTGCCAATTTCTATAGACGTTTTATCAGAGGTTTTTCCCAGGTATGCTCCCCCATTACAGCCCTGACAAAAAGCCACAACCTGTTCACATGGACCAACCAAGCTCAAGAGGCCTTTGAGAAACTAAAAGAACTGTTTACCCAGGCTCCTAATCTCATCCAGCCCGATTCTACAAAGGCCTTCTTCCTTGAAGTTGATGCCTCCGATATTGCCATTGGGGGTATCCTGTCCCAAAGAGGTGAGAGGGATGATCGACTTCACCCCGTGGCATTCTACTCACGAAAACTCCTGCCCGCTGAAATAAACTACGACGTGGGCGAAAGGGAACTTCTTGCTGTCAAAAACACTCTAGAGGAATGGCGCCATCTCCTTGAAGGAGCACCCTTACCTGTAACTGTATATACAGACCACCGTAATCTAGAGTACCTACGTACTGCTAAGAGACTGCGCCCCCGTCAAGCCCGCTGGGCTTTATTCTTTTCCAGATTTAATTTGCAGATCACCTACCGCCCTGGGTCAAAAAATCAAAAGGCAGATGCTCTATCACGCATGTATGAAAAGACAAACCCAACAGGTCAAACCCAAGACACCATCCTACCTCCAAACCAATTCCTAGCAATACAGGTATCACTCCTAGACCGTATACGCAATTCATCGGTCCAACCACCGGTGATGATACCTTCTCTGATCCAGAAACAAGGCTTATGGTACCATGGTGAACAACTGTATATACCACCTTCACTCCAGTCTGAGGTAATTGGCCAGTTCCATGATACCCTTTCAGCAGGTCACGGAGGAATTACCCAGACATTTGAAAACATTAGCCGTTATTATTGGTGGCCTTCTATTAAATCGGACGTCAGGGATTATGTCCTTTCTTGTGATATATGTGCTCGATCAAAGACCCCAAAGATAAAACCTGTGGGTCTTCTCCAACCTCCTGCAGTTCCTCGAGGACCATGGACCGACATAGCCATGGACTTTATTGTGGATCTACCCTTATCACACAAACACAACACCATCATGGTGGTAGTGGATAGATTCACAAAAATGGCACATTTCATTCCTTCTGTAGGACTTCCATCTGCTTCAAAGACTGCCTCCTTGTTCCTGCAAAACATCTTTCGGATACATGGATTACCCCAAACCATCATCACTGACCGTGGGTCCCAGTTCACCTCCCATTTCTGGTCCCATTTTTGTCGTCATCTAAGGATCCAACGATGTTTATCCTCGGCTTACCATCCTCAGACCAACGGCCAAACAGAACGTACCAACCAGATTCTAGAACAATATCTTCGTTGTTTCACTACACATCTGCAAGACGACTGGTTATCTCTGCTTCCCACAGCAGAGTTCTCCTACAACAACCACATGCACCACTCCAGCAAGATGACACCTTTTTATGCCAACTATGGTTTCCATCCATGTGCCCTTCCAGAGCTACCTTGTCCAAACACAGTGCCCGATGTAGCCTCACAACTGAACAAACTTAGACATCTTAAGCCTATGTTGTACCAGACCCTGAAAATAGCACAACAACGCTACAAAGGATATGCAGACAAGAAAAGGTCCCCAGCACCCACCTATGTGCCAGGGGACAAAGTCTGGCTGTCCACACAACATATGCATTTGTCTTGCCCCTCACGGAAGTTGGGACCACGTTACATAGGGCCTTTCACTATCACCGAGATCCTATCTGCTGTGGCCGTCCGCCTGGATCTCCCTTCCACCTACAGGTTACATCCGGTTTTTCATGTATCCCTCCTAAAACCTTGGAAACCTAACAGATTTCCTTCCCGTATTGTGGCTCCACCCTCTCCAGTGGTTGTGGATGGCTCTGAAGAGTTTGAAGTCCAAGAGATTCTTGATTCCAGACGTCGTAGGGGAAATCTGGAGTATCTCATCCACTGGAAAGGGTATGGCCCAGAGGAAAGATCCTGAGAGCCAGCTAAGAATGTTCATGCACCTGCCAAGGTTAGAGCTTTCCACAGAAGACCCCCTGGCCGACCAACCCTATTTCGCGCCCTGAGGTCGCGTTTAGGAAGGGGGCTCTGTCACGGCACTGCCGCGTACTCACCTGCGTCTGGGCGCCTGCGGCGTTCTCGCAACAGAGTCTCGGTGCTTGCCGGTCGCAGAGACACCCCCTCTGGGTCTGCGGTGGCTCCTTCTCCTCCCCTCACCTCTGAGGCCTGCAGCGGCACACTGTCATGGCAAGATGGCGGTCGCCATGCGGTTACAGTGTTTTACGCCGAACAGTCTGTTGTTTGCCGGGCGCTCGGGTTCGGCACATCGCGGATCGGGTGAACAGATTATTGGGTGGGGCTGGGGAAGACCCAGCTGTCATGGTACACGTGGGTACCAATGACATAGGCAGAGGAAGACGGAGAGTCCTAAACGATTTCAGGGACTTAGGCGCTAAGTTGAGGACTAGGACCTCCAAGGTAGTATTTTCCGAAATACTACCGGTACCTCGAGCCACACCAGAGAGGCAGCGGGAGATTAGGGAAGTTAACGAGTGGCTGAGGAGCTGGTGTAGTAAGGAGGGTTTCGGGTTCCTGGAGAACTGGGCCGACTTCTCAGTCGGTCACCGGCTCTTTGGTAGGGACGGATTGCACCTAAATGGGGTGGGTGCAGCCGTACTGGGTGAGAGGATGGCCAAAAAGTTAGAGGGGCTTTTAAACTAGGGAATGGGGGGGAGGGTACAGATGTAGAATTAGCCAGTGGAAAGCAAGTTTCAGAGGGCAGAAATGGGGGCATTAGCGGTAGGGTGTTCGGAGCCCCTATACCCAGGGTGGGTACGGGGAAAAATCAAGAGAGCAGCCTAAAAACATCAAAATTACGAGGCTTATATACCAATGCCAGAAGCCTGGCCAACAAGATGGGAGAGCTGGAGCTGCTGATGTTTGAGGAGGACTTAGATTTTGTGGGGATAACTGAGACTTGGTTTGACAGCTCTCATGACTGGATGGCGTCCATTCAGGGGTATTCCCTTTATCGCAGAGATAGAGAGGGTAAAAAAGGGGGAGGGGTATGTTTGTATATTAAGAACAGTATACAGGTAAATATGAGGGATGATATTAATAATGGAGCTATGGACGAGGCAGAATCCCTATGGGTAGAGCTTCAAAGGAAAGGCACGGTGGGGAAGGTAATATTGGGCGTATGCTATAGGCCCCCAAACCAGAGGGAGGAGGGTGAGGTGGACCTCATGTTACAGATAGGATTGGCAGCAAGGATGGGAAATGTCATTATAATGGGGGACTTTAATTATCCTGATATAGACTGGGCAGAAGGAACCGCGCATTCAGCCAAGGCTCGGCAGTTCCTAAATGTTTTGCAGGACAATTTCATGGGTCAGATGGTGAATGCACCGACAAGAAACAATGCGGTACTTGACCTACTGATTACCAACAATACAGACCTGCTCACGGATATAGAAATACGGGACAACTTAGGGAACAGTGACCATAGGTCAATTGGTTTCAGTATTAATTACAGTAATAGGAAACACAAGGGTAATATAAGGACACTGAATTTCAAAAGAGCCAATTTCCCTAAACTGCGCTCGCTGCTAGAAAATATCAATTGGGATAGAACCCTGGGAACAAAGAACACGGAGGAAAAATGGGAGTGCTTCAAGAGCATACTTAACAAGGGGGTGGACCAGTGCATTCCACAGGGAAATAAATTTAAAAGAGCAAAACTAAACCCTGGGTGGCTAAACTCCAACATAAAAATGTATATTAGAGCTAAAGAAAAGGCCTTCAAAAAATACAAGACTGAGGGGTCATTGGCAGCATTTAAGCATTACAAAGAGTGTAATAAGAAATGTAAAGATGAAATCAGGGCGGCTAAAATAGAACACGAGAGACATATAGCGGAGGAGAGTAAAAAGAACCCCAAGAAATTCTTTAAGTATATAAACAGTAAGAAAGCGAGGCCAGAACACATTGGCCCCATAAAAGATGATAAAGGAAAAATGGCCACTGAGGACAGAGAAAAGGCGGAAGTGTTAAATAATTTCTTTTCTTCAGTCTCCACAAAGGAATCGGGGGGCTACACGAACCCCGCTTGTAAGGCCGAACTAAATAATACACCTCAGGAAGTGCCGCCATGGCTAACAGAGGATAGACTTAGAGCTAAACTAGAGAAACTTAACATAAATAAATCCCCGGGACCGGATGGCTTGCACCCAAGGGTTCTAAATGAGCTCAGTCAGGTGATTGCCAGACCATTATTCTTGATCTTTAAGGATAGTTTACAGACGGGTATGGTGCCAGCTGATTGGAAAAAAGCCAACGTGGTACCAATATTTAAAAAGGGGCCGAGATATATCCCGGGTAACTATAGGCCGGTCAGCCTAACATCTGTAGTCTGCAAAATTTTGGAGGGGATGATAAGGGACCACATACAAGACTTTAGTAATGAAAACGGTATTATAAGTAGTAATCAGCTTGGATTCATGAAAAATCGTTCATGCCAAACCAATCTATTAACCTTCTACGATGAAGTGAGCTGCCACTTAGATAAAGGTAAGCCTGTGGATGTGGTGTATCTGGACTTTGCAAAGGCCTTTGACACCGTTCCCCACAAACGCTTACTGTACAAACTAAGGAAGGTAGGTATGGACCATAAGGTGAGTACCTGGATAGAGAACTGGCTCCAGGGGAGAGTACAGAGGGTGGTGATTAATGGGGAGTACTCGGATTGGGCGGGTGTGGAAAGTGGGGTCCCCCAGGGTTCTGTCCTGGGACCAATCCTGTTTAATTTATTCATAAATGATCTAGAGGAGGGGATATCTAGTACAATCTCAGTATTTGCAGATGATACTAAATTAGGCATGCCAATATCTTCTATGCAGGATGTGGAAATCTTGCAAGCAGACCTGAACAAAATAACGGGGTGGGCAACTACATGGCAGATGAGATTTAATGTAGAAAAATGTAAAGTAATGCACTTGGGGGCCAGAAACCAGAAAGCAAGCTACTCACTAGGGGGGGAACCTCTGGGTGAGTCTAGGATGGAAAGGGACCTGGGGGTACTGGTAGACAACAGGCTTGGAAGTGGCATGCAATGCCAAGCCGCTGCAAGCAAAGCCAACAGAATACTGGGTTGTATAAAAAAGGGGATTCACTCCAGAAATAAAGAGATTATTCTTCCACTCTACAAGACTCTGGTCCGGCCACATCTGGAGTATGCTGTCCAGTTCTGGGCACCGGTCCTCAGGAAGGATGTGCTGGAACTGGAGAAAGTCCAGAGAAGGGCAACAAAAATAATTAGGGGAATGGAGGACATCGGCTATGAGGAAAGACTACATGCACTGAACTTGTTCTCTCTGGAGAAGAGACGCTTGAGGGGGGATATGATATCAATGTACAAATACTGTACTGGCGACCCTAGCATAAGGAACAAACTATTTAGAGTAAGGGAATACAATAAGACACGTGGCCACTCACTAAAACTAGAGGAAAGGCGGTTTAACCTTAAAGTGCGTAAGGGGTTCTTCACTGTAAGAGCGGTAAGGATGTGGAATTCTCTTCCGCAAGCAGTCGTATCAGCGGGGAGCATTGATAGTTTCAAAAAACTATTGGATGGACACCTTAAAGACCACAACATACAGGGGTATACAATGTACGGTTAAAAGCAAACACACACACATAGGTTGAACTGGATGGACTTGTGTCTTTTTTCAGCCTCACTAACTATGTAACTATGTAACTATGTAACACAGAGGGAGAGAGGAGAGTTGAAGATCTGGTAAGATCAGGTCCTATGAAGCAAACCAAGATGGCGCTGGGTCTCTGACCTCCCTTTATAGCCCCTGGCAGCCCCACCTACTGGTGGGAGGTGGTCGGGTCATGTGATCCTGGCTCCCTATATAAACCAAGCACACCTTCCAGTCAGTGCTTGGTTATTTTCCTTGCTCCTGTGTGTCTGCTAATTGCATTGCCTGTGTTCCTGGTTCCTGATCCTTTCTCCCTCAGGTGGATACTCCTTGATTGCCTGCCAGACCTGACTCCAGAGTTGTCGACCTTACCTCCGTCTCTTCATTAAAGGCCTCCGTGCCACCACAGACCCTACGGGGCCCTGTTCCCACTTCCAGGGACTCCTGAGGGTCGTGATTGTAAGGGAGTGCTGTTCCACTGCAACTGGGTTCCCTCTCCACTGCAAGACCCCAGGTGGGTTGTGACACACTGCCAGAACAGTAGATGGCAGGTTTCATGAAGTTCAAAAAATGTGTATAATGTCATGTGTAAATCAGCGCATACGAAAATAAATGCTACTGTATGTATAAATAAAATGTTCTACATATCTGCTGTTAAGGGGAAAGAGAACCTCCCCCAAACAAGGAGAGTCACAAGCGTACATAGACCTTTTTTCTGGTAAGAGGCTGATTTTGCTTTTTTCACTGGAAGTTGAGAGCACAGGTTTTGCAGTTTTGTTTCACTGGAAGAGTCTATTTGGATATTATTTTGCACTTACCTTCATCCGCCGGGTAAGGGGGAAATCCACAAGCTGGTGGGACTCGGAGTCTGCACCTATTATTTGGAATAGCACCTGTTTGATTCCTGCACCTTTGAAAATATATTCATCTTGTTTTGTCACATATATATGGCAGTATGGCATTATATATATGGACTTTTTATTGACTTTGATTTCATACACTCTTCGTTTATTTCATTATTGGAATATATTGTTGTATATCACATTGGTTTATATATGATTTTGCGCACCAATAAGCTGTGGAGAAAAAAAAAACATGCAGGGAAGAGAAGGAGGGATGCTTTAAAGGGTAAAGGGAGGGACATACTTTATCTGTTTTTGTTTACAAAAAGTTACAGCCAAAGGAATTGTGATTGTCCTTTAGGTCAATCATTTGAAATAATAAAAAACAATATCATGTTCAAACTTTTGACTTCTTTCTTTAATAACTACATAACACAGTACTTTTACTTTCAGTACTTGAGTAGCAAATTTTTTTAAAAACTACTGGTACTTTTACTTTCAGTACTTGAGTAGAAAATTAAAAAAAAAAAACTACTTGCAATACTTAAGTACAAAAAATGTTGAATACTTTAGTACTTCTACTCAAGTCACTTTTTGATAGAGCACTTCCACTTCTACTCAAGTCACTTTTTGATCGAGCACTTGTACTTTTACTCAAGTATGGGTTTCGAATACTTTATACAAGTGTGCCGGTGGCAAATTAAAAAGTGTGATCCTAACGGATTACACTGTATCATGCCATTTCACCACAGGATTGCACCTGGTGACTTTTCCAGTGCCCTGCCTATGCTTTTCCAGTGCTTTATGCCTGGAAAATAGAGAATGACCATGGCATCCAAAACGCGTTTTTTATGCGCAAACACGCTTTTAGACAAACTGGAATACAGCAACAGCGAAACGGAGTTACTTGAAGAACTGAGCGATAGCGATTTGTGGGAAAATTTGTCATCAGGTATGGAAAATGACGACAGCGACGATTCTGATGTCTCTTTCTGGCACATAGCTTGTGGAATTTGGGAAGTATATCAAATGATCCTTCAGAATTTTCAATGGAGCGATGTGCCAGAAAGAGACATCAGGATCTTCGCAGTGGTCACTTTCCGTAACTGATGACGAATTTTCCCATGAATCGCTATCGCTCAGTTCCTCAAGTAACTCCATTTCGCTGTCGCTGTTTTCCAATTTGTCTAAAATCGCTTTCGCGCAAAAAAAAAAAACGCTTTTTGGATGCCATGGTCGTTCTCCATTTTCCAGGCACAAAGCACTGGAAAAGCACAGGCAGGGCACTGGAAAAGTCACCAGGTGAAATCCTGTGGTGAAATGGCATGATACAGTGTAATCCGTTAGGATCACAGCTTTGTATCATGTAATTTGGTGTATTTAAATTTTCTAAATTGCCGCCGGTTCCACCCCCCTGCGTCGCAACGCTCTCAGGGAAAGGAACTGGAAGACAGGTGCCGACATCGGCTGGGAGGACAGCGGGAGGATGGCTGGAGGATGACGGGGGATCGCAGGCGAAGGTGAGTTTTAAAATATAAAACAACAGATTTCCATGCAAAACAATGTACGCTTTTAGCACAGAAATCCTGACATAATCAGACTGCCAGGGAGGTTAACTACAAGGAAAAAACATGGGTTTATGGGTATAAGGTTTACCCATAATTCCATGTTTTTCTCACACAGTTAAGAGGGAGAATCTGCTGCTGCTGCTGAAAAGGTCATTTTTTAGTCAAGGAAAAGAATATATTATTATGCTATGTGTGATAACATAATAATTTTTTATTTATCCATTTACTGTGAAATTACTGGTTTGAAGTTATAACTTCAATCTTCAGTAATTTGTCCGTTAACCTTCCTAGTGGTATTCCCAGGTGTGGCTCGGAGTTAAATTTCAGTGCCAAAAGCGGTAACCCCGAGCCACACTTGGGGTACCGCTAATAAGATCGCTGGATCCTGGTAGAGGGGTTACTTACCTTGTCACCGGGATCCAGCGATGTATCCCGGCGGTGTGCAGCGGCCGGATCTTCCTCCCGATGCTCTGTGTGCCCCGGCTTCCATCCCCTGCGACGTGACGTTCGCAGGGGGGTGGAACCGGCGGCAAATTCAAAAGTCAAACACACTGATAAATTGCAAAATAAAATAAATTCACATTAGTTCGCCCCCCAGTGCCCTTTCCTGCAGTTTTACTGTACTTTTTATGTATATATATAGATATGTGTATATATATATATATATCTATATCTATATCTATATATATATATATATATATATATATATATATATATATATATATATATATATATATATATACATATATATATATATATACAGTATATATATGTATACATACATACTTTAACTTATTTATAGTTATTTATTATATTATAATTTATAATTTTGTGTTTCAAATTTTATCATACCCGAGATGTTATAAAGAAGAATGCACAGTAAAAAAAAAATCATATGTAAATAGTTGGTTTGGGCCGCTCATTCTTAAGAATTACATGTAAAATAATGGTACCGCTTTCAGCACCTAAAATCCGAAAGAATCATACCGCCAGGGAGGTTAAGCTGCCTGCTTGAGTACAGTTTTTTCAAAATATAGTAAATTACCTTAAAAAAAATATTAGAATATTACTTACTTATGGTAATAAAAGTGATTGTAAAGTCTCTTTTTTTTTTTTTTTAATAACAAACATGTTATACTTCCCTCCTCTGTGCAGTTGGTTTTGCACAGAGCAGCACGCATCCTCCTCTTCTTGGGTCCCTCTTCAGATCTCCTGGCCCCTCCCTCCTGTTGAGTGCCCCCACAACAAGCAGCTTGCCATGGGGGAACCCGAGCCAAGCTGCAGCTCCATGTGTCCAGTCAGGCACGGAGCTGAAGTTTTGTCCCGCCCCCTCTCTCTCCTGATTGGCTGACTGACTTTGATTGACAGCCACAGGAGCCAATGGCACTGTGGCTGTGTCTCAGCCAATCAGGAGGGAGACCCCCCAAGCAGCTGAGGGACTTGTGGACATCGCTGGGGAGAGATGGGGTTCAGGTAAGTACTAGGGGGTGCTGGGGAGGCTGCTGCACACAGAAGGCTTTTTCTTCTGACTTTACAACTCCTTTAACCACTTGCCACCCTGGCCCATTTTGACACTTCTCTCCTACATGTAAAATTCATAATTTCTTTGCAAAAAAATTAAAATTACTCAGAACCCCCAAACATTATATATATATATATATATATATATATATATATATATATATATAAATACATTTTTTTAGCAGACACCCAAGGAATAAAATGGTGGTCATTGACACATTTTTAGTCACATGGTATTTGCGCAGCAATTTTTAAACGCATTAAAAAAAAAAAAAACAGTTTCATGAATAATAATAATTAAAAAAAACAGTAAAGTTAGTCCAATTTGTATAATGTGAAAAATGATGTTAAGCTTAATAAATAGATACCTAACGTCACACTTTAAAATTGCACACACTTGTGGAATGGTGCCAAACTTCAGTACTTAAAAATCTCTATAGGCGACGCTTTAAATTTTTTTACAGGTTACATGTTTAGAGTTACAGAGGAATTCTAGTGCTAGAATTATTGCTCTCGCTCTAACGTTTGTGGTGTTACTCCACGTGTGGTTTGAAAGCCGTGTAGGTATGCTAAAACAAGTCCTTATGATGGTTAAATTAGCAAACGATGAGAACTAATGAAGGTGCAATATATTATCTATATAATAAGAGAATGATTCAGGTTCTATTCTTTATTATATAGATTATTTATGGCACTTTCATTAGTTCTCATAGTTTACGAATTTAACCAACATAAGGACTTGTTTGAATAAAATTAGGACTGTTGGTAGCTATATAGAGCACAGTTATCATTTTTATTTTTTATTTCTGCATTCTGTAACAGCCCTGTTCTTGACCAGTGAAATCTCAGCATTTACAGGGCTGTTACAGAATGCAGAAAAAAAAAAATCTAAATCTACCGTCCAATTGATTCCTTTCACTAGACGCTTATTTGTCTGGGGGAATCTGATTGGCTGCCTGTGTCCTGGCGATGGGGTTTTTAACTGTAAGCCAGTTGGCTGAAGATGACATTTTCCATCTCACAGTGTGGAGGTTTATTCATTAAATGTTGATGTGGGGGTTTATTCACTAAATAATGTGGGGGTTGTATTTGGCTTTGATACTAGCCAGTGCCTCACCAGCCACTGACCTCACTGCACGTCCCTGGTTTGTCTGAAAAAGAGAAAGTATCCAGCGGGCGGCAGCTGTGTGGACAAAAATGCCTTGTTGATGTCAGAGGTCAAATGAGAAGAGGCAGACTGGTTTGAGATGATAGAAAGACAGTAACTCAAAGAACCACTTGTTACCAAACATCGAACTTTGAAGCAGATGGGTAAGAGCAGCAGAAGACTACACCGGGTGCCACTCCTGTCAGCTAAGAACAGGAATCTGAGGCTACAATTCACACAAGCTCATCAAAATTGGGCAATAGAAGATTGGAAAAATGTTGCCTGGTCTGATGAGTCTCGATTCCAGCTACTACATTCAGATGGTAGGATCAGAAGTTGGCGTAAACAGCATAAAAGCATTGATCCATCCTGCCTTGTATCAAAGGTACAGGCTGGTGGTGTAATGGTGTGAGGGATATTTGGGCCCTTAGTATCAATTGAGTATTGCTTAAACGCCCCCAGGGTACCTGAATACTGTTGCTGACCATGTCCATCTCTTAATGATTACAATGTACCAATCTTCTGATGGCTCCTTCCAGCAGGATAATGCACCATGTCACAAAGCTCAAATCATCTCACCACTGCTTTCTTCAACATGACAATGAGGTCTCTGTACTCCAATGGCCTCCACAGTCACCAGACCTCACTCCAATAGAGCACCTTTGGGATGTGGTGTAACAAGAGATTCGCATCATGGATGTGCAGCCAATAAATCTGCAGCAACTGTGTGATGCTATCATGTTAATATGGATCAAAATCTCTGAGGAATGTTTCCAACACCTTGTTGAATCTATGCCACAAAGAATTAAAGCAGTTCTGAAGGCAAAAGGGGGTCCCTACCTGGTACTAGCAAGGTATACCTAATAAAGTGGCCGATGAGTGTATATTGAAGATGTAGATATAAAGTACTCTTTATTAATAGGAGGTTCTCCAGCTGTAGGAATCATCACATATAATGCAGGGTTATTAACCTTGCATTGTACATAGAAGAGGGAGGAGTGCGACCACGGCTGGGGGCACCTTACAGAGGATCCTTGGCTGGACCATTCACACTGCTGGAGGGACCCTGCTGAAGCGAGGAATAAGAAAAGTATTACACGTTATTCATACACTCTTATTCTTAACAAGCCTTTATCCCCAGGAAGGGGGAGGAGGGAGATCACTGAATTTTTTTTTATTATGGCGGGATGTGGGCTTTAAGATGAACTCCCATCAGCTATAAAAACATCATTCAGTCGCACGTTGCATTCATTTGAAAATCTTTAAATGTATGTTGAATATCACTAGTATACTGCATATTCTTGTGTAGCGCCCCCCCCCCCCAACACCCAGAGGCCTGGTGGTGACCCCCAGAGACAGGGAGGGCCGACATTCCTCCTCAGGGTGCAGGTTACTAGGCATGGTGGGTGGTTTACAAGGTAGAAAGATGGGCGCCAGTCATTTTTATGCTTGAACAAAGAGAACTTTATTTCTCACAACAGGAAAAATGTGGGGGAGAAGGGTAGGGCCCAGGACACCCTTAGTCAAAAACAGCAGCAGACTAGCAGACCGGCAGACTCCTTAAACAAAAATGTAGAAAAGATAGACAGCAGTACAGAAAAAGAGCCTTTAAGCTGGAACCAGCAATCTGTACTTAAGCTGTCTCCTATGCTCAGCTCACAGCATCATACAAAATTCTCTTGGATAAGTTCTCTCCTGAAGTTTTCCAGCCACTTCATAGTCCCCGGCTCATGAAGAGTCACCTCTGGTACTTCCTCAGAACTCCATCCCTCTCAGCATTGCCTCGAGTAGTGAGCAGGCTCTCCTTTGCAGAACCTTGAGCACATGGCTAGGCCTCAGGCTTTAGGCCCACCCAGCAGCAGCTGCTCCTCACGCACCTGTCTGGGTGGAAAAGAACTCAGATCACCTGACTTCCTCCAAATAAATACCTTCTCCCAGCATGCTTAGCGACCAGTATGATTTGCTGAGAAAAGTTTACATATCCATCACCTAGACCACATGTGTCAAGCACAAGGCCCTGGGGCCAAATCCGGCCCTCCAGGCCATTTCATGTGGCCCTCGCACCTCTCCTGCAGCTGCAGCAACCCCTTCATTGTTACCCAACCTTGTCTTGGCAGTCAGTAGCAGAGAGGAGGACAGAACTCTTCTACCAGATCCTGAAGCCACAGAGAGGCTCCTATCTCCCCCCCTCCCCATTTCACCAGTCTGCAACAGAGAGGAAGACTGATCTCCACTTACAGATCCTGTGCCTCTCTGTGCAGCTGCAGCACCCCCCCCCCCCATCTCCACTTCCCCTGGTCTCAGCAGTCAGTAGACTCCAGTCCTCCTCTGGTCCTCCTTTAGACTCTGCACTTTCTGCTTCCCAGCTCCGGCCCAGCTTCTTCCAGGCAGAAGCACAAGGTAAGGGGGTGCACTGTGATTTAAGGGAGGGTGAGGGATTCTTGACTTCTGATGGGGGGGGGGGTTTGCTCTTGAAATCTGATGTAAGGGGGGTGGGGTGCTCTGGACATCTAGTCTTACAGATACAACCAGCCCTTTGAGGACAACCATAATGCTAATTTGGCTGGCAATGAAATTCAGTTTGACACCCCTGACCTAGAATCACTGTAATTCACCATACTAATGCCAAAAGTAACAGCACCACCTATTGACAGAAGAGAGGAACCACAGCTGAACCAGGCTTAGGAGGAAATTCCAATGATCACGAAAACTAGAAATTAGCCAGGCTAGCTACCACCTAACACAGCTAAATGTATTAGCAGACCTGTTTAAGACAAAGGTGCTACATTTAAATCATATCTTATTTTTGCATCCTGCACAACAGGGCTCATTGTGGGAGATGGAGGGCTAGCGGTGTCACTCTGAACACATTACATTGCACATTGCTATCAGTCAAACACTTGAAGCCTTCTAACAGGAGGAGAAAACGTTGTGCTAACCTTATCAAACACTTCATTGATGGTGGGTTGAAGACCAAGCTGTAGTAAAGTGACTCTTTTGCTTAAACAAACTTACTTAAAAAATTAAGAGATTACTTATGTGTTTTGCTGCCTGTTCTACTGAGACCCAGCGACATAGTTTCTTCTAAAACCAACACTTTTGAAAGCATTGATCTCCTGTATACCCTGCTGCACTCAGTGGTTCCCCCTATGTTGACCCATACGTTACTACTGTATTTGTCAAGCCCGGTCAATTATGTCAATTATGCCCCTACAGCCCTACCCAGTTCCCCAAGGGTGCCAATACTCATCAGAGATGGAGTATGTGCTTCTTGTACATCTCAGAGGAGTGATGCATAGGGGCCTCCGCCATCTTTACCCAGGCACCAAAAATAATATGCAATTGCATCAATAAGCTACAGACAGTGCAGGAAATCAATTATACTGTGTATTTTTTTAAAAACAAAAATGTAGAATACAGGAACTTAAGTAACCAAGTCATTTCAATTATTCTAATAAGAACTACAGCTCTAGGCAATTTGAGAATGAGGGTTTGCATGTACTTTAACATGTGCTGGACTGCAAAGGGACAATGGAAATGCCTAATGTTAGACTCGCTATTCTAACTCTGGGCAGCCAAGCAAGTGTAAATGCCATAATACCAACATTATAGCAAAGAATCACATATTTATGTAGCAAGGTTTCCAGGCCTGTGGCCTGATGTGGGTCTGCCATTAGTACCGGTACTCTCTCCAGCCCATATGAGCTGCGACCCTGGGTGTGACAACTGAAGCAGCCACAACTCCGGCATCTTTGTTTGTGGTTTTTATTGGAATAAATGGGATGGGAGAAGGGAATGAGTGGGATACTCCTTGAGGCTTAAACGAATTATAATTGGGACTTGTACTTCTGAAATGCCCATTGGCGACTCCTTGACGCCAGCCGGCGCCAGCGCCAGCCAATGCTAACTGACACTGAGAATGTTCTGTAAAACCGAAGTGCTGAATCCTCGACTTATAGTCCAGAAGATCCAATACTGAGAACTGTAGAACTCCTGACACTGTTGTACTGTGAAAGTCACTGAATATTTCCCCCTGCCTGGCACAGTTTGAGGTAGTATATTGTAGAACTCTGTATAGCTGCCACTGTAACTGGCACGCTCTGTACAATTCAGGGCCCAAACTGCAGGTGCCCCCTTTAACCTTGAACTCTTTGGAGTCCACTGACTATGTACCCCCCTCTGTAGCTTCAGGGTCCTCAACCTAGGTACCCCCTTTACAGCTAGCTGACACTGGATCCTAGAACCTCTTCCGGAGTGGTCCCCTCTAACTTCAGGCAGACCCCCAGGGGCAATTCTCAGTACTCACGACCTGTGTAAGCTTTTCTGGGACTGGACCCCAGAGGCGTAGCGTGGGTTGTCAGCACCCGGGGCAAGGCAAGTAATTTGCGCCCCCTAACCCGTGGGATTTTAGCACTCGTCTCTTCCACTAGATTAGTTAAAGAAACCCTTACCCTCTAAGCACATGTATTGTTTGTTATGAAAATACTGATGTAATTAAAGTAAAATGCATCTAAATACAAGTTTGAATGACCAGCGTGCCCCCTTTTATTGCAGAGAGACCAGCGGGCCCCCTTTCAATGCAGAATGACCAGCATGCCCCCTTTCATTGCAGAATGACCAGCGTGCCCCCTTTCAATGCAGAATGACCAGCGTGCCCCCTTTCAATGCAGAATGACGAGCGTGCCCCCTTTCAATGCAGAATGACCAGCGTGCCCCCTTTCAATGCAGAGAGACCAGCGTGCCCCCTTTCAATGCAGAGAGACCAGCGTGCCCCCTTTCAATGTAGAGAGACTAGCGTGCCCCCTTTCAATGCAGAGAGACCAGCGTGCCCCCTTTCAATGCAGAGAGACCAGCGTGCCCCCTTTCAATGCAGAGAGACCAGCGTGCCCCCTTTCAATGCAGAGAGACCAGCGTGCCCCCTTTAAATGCAGAGAGACCAGCGTGCCCCCTTTCAATGCAGAGAGACCAGCGTGCCCCCTTTCAATGCAGAGAGACCCGCGTGCCCCCTTTCAATGCAGAGAGACCAGCGTGCCCCCTTTCAATGCAGAGAGACCAGCGTGCCCCCTTTCAATGCAGAGAGACCAGCGTGCCCCCTTCAATGCAGAAAGACTTACCTGCAGCGGTGGCTTCTCTGGCTCTAATCAGGTGATTAAAAAAAAAAACACTCTGTGACAGCGCCAGGCTGCTGACTCACTCACTGCTAAACTGACTGAGCAGTGAGGAGAGGCGGCATAGGCGGGGCTTGGCTTGCAACGCCACCCCACCCTACACCAATGGACAGGTGAGGCACAGTCCAGCCCCACCCCACCATTTTCAGCCATAGGGCGGCCGCGCTGGACATCTCCCAGCCTAAAGATGGAGGCAGCCGCAGACAGTGTGGGAACTGTGTATGTCAGACAGACAGAGTGACACTGCGGATGCGCCCCCCCAGATGTTGCGCCCGGTGCGGCCGGCGCCCCCTGCACCCCCCACGCTACGCCACTGCTGGACCCCTCTCTCTCTCCGCAGGCTCTCGGCACACCGGATCCCCTCAGCTCACTCAGCACGCTCTGGACACTCAGGTGACACCCCGAGACATCAACCTTCCTCAGACAGGAGGAGAGACAGCCGCACTCTCCTTCCTGGGACTCTGCTCCTGCCAAAGACAACGTGTCACACACTTCCCCCAAACTTATACCCACTCCCAGAATCCTTTGCAGCATAATCTGCCTTCTCGGGTAGTTACAAGCTTGGATGTGTCCCCTGATTGGGCTTCCCACACTGCCCTATGAGAAGCCTCTCACGGAGCCAGTGAGGAGACTCACAAAAGAAAACATGGCTCTGCTGTTAGGCAGACAAAGCCCACTATATTTTGCCTAGCACCTACCTGTAGGGTGCTACATTTATATATGGAGGATGTGCAAAATTCAGTTCATTAAAATGTGCACTTCTGCTTTCAAATAAGTTGGATCACAGCTTCATTATTTGAATACATTTCAGTTATTTATGGTAATTTCTGTATAATATAATATACAGGCTTGAACATTGTAATAGGAAAAAAATGGAATCCTCTCCTTGCCTCATATTCATAATTTTCACTTCTTCTTCATTTAAAATGGACTCTTTTTCATTACCTTCACTAATAATTTTTGCAATAATTCCACATCACAAACTTTTTTTTTTAAGATAAAAAAAAAGATAAAGTGCCTCCACCTTTAAACGTCTGTATTATATTACAGCTCCTTTTAAGTTCCTTGAATTGGTTTTTCATATGTTCACTGATAGATGTCAACTTGAGTGTAGAAAAGAGTGTTCAGTACTGATTTTGTAAACAGCTTCAATCAAACTCTGCCATCTTCACTAAAAGCTGCATTGTCCAAAATATTCATTGATTAAGTTCTAAGTGTCGGAGTAAAATAGAGATGGTAACTGATGAGATTTATATTCTGTACAAACCTAGATAATGAGGTGTTTTTATAAACTCACAGTCACGCTAGCAAGGTTGAGATCTCAAATGTCCGTAGAACACTGGATTCAGTGCATTCAATGACTTCAATGACTGTAGCATGTGATATTGCAGTTCACTATCTCTGTCTCTATTCTGGGCTTATTCTTAATTTTCCAACCATGTCACTGTGGTGATCCTTATTTTGCCAGTGGCAGGATCACTTTGGAGGGCACAACAGAAACTGAAAACACTCACTTGCTTGTATCTGTTGGGGAATGATCTTCTTATTTCTCAATAGGACAGACTCTCCTCAAACCAAAACAGGTGTCGAAAATCACCAGACATAAGAGAAAAAAGATCTCCTCATGGTGTAGTATTTATTAATAAAAACATCAAAAAAGCTAATACAAGCTGGAAGTAAATCACATAGAGATCCATACAGGGCAAATGTGAATAAAGCATTTACATATAAAGCCACCAGACTCGGATCAAGAATGGTGGCTAATGGACCTCTGAAATGTAACTCTGCAGGTCCATTTGTAGTGTGATATTGGCATGGAGAGAAATAGAACAGGGCTCTGTTCAGTGATACTAGAGATTTAGGGTGCTATAGTGTGCTATTCTGATTCTATTGTCAGTGCAGGACATAGTGTGAATCTAGTGATATTTCGGTTACTGCACGATTAACGCAGCATATTTCTGTGCGTTAGTGCAAGTTTAAGACAGTATATTTCTGTGTGTTAGTGCAAGTTTAACGCAGTATAATTCTGTGCGTTAGTGCAAGTTTAAGACAATATCTTTCTGTGTGTTAGTGCACATTTAACGCAGTATATTTCAGTGCATTACGTGCTGTTAATGCAGCATATTCCAGTGCATTACTGCACGTTTAACGGAGTATATGTCTGTGTGTTACTTCAGTTTTACTGCAGTATATTGTAGTGTGTCAGGGGAGTGTGGCTGTATAGTGAGTACTCAGGTTAAAGTTCACTAAACACCACTTTCTATTGATTAAAGTACATTCACGTACACATTTCCACATCTTTATTACATTTAGGTAATAAGCACCTTCCCATCATGTCTGGGAGACCAACAAAGAGAGGCAGACATTCCCATGGCACTGTGAGGGGGGCCAGCAGCGTATGTGTCCACAGCCAAAGGTGGATGCGGTCAGTCCTCAGGCAGGGCATCATTCCCTCTGTTTAGTGATGTTGTTCGTGCTATCCAGCCACAGCATGCAGAGGAGGTGGTGGACTGGCTTTCTAAACCATCCTCATCCTCCATCACCCAAGCAGAGACTGGTGTGCAGTCCACTGCAGCTGCTAGAGTGGATAAATCTACCTCCTTGTTCACAGCTATTCCTGCCATAGCCCAGCATCAGGCATGGAGGAGTCAGCTGAGTTATTTGAACACAGCGTCAGCCACTTGCTTCTTGACAATGCACAGCCATTACTTGATTCAGATGTTGGTTCTGAGATTGAGCTAGGTAGGAACGTAAGCCTACAGGGAGGGGAGAACACTGGTACACAAATTGGCAGTCATGTTCCCGTAGCCGCAGCATATTGCCAAGTTGTCTCCAGTGGTAATGAGGATGGAGGGAATGATAAGATGAGATCACTGACACGACTTGGTGCCGCATACAGCAGAGGAGGAAAGTGAGGATGAGGCACAACCCCAATGAGGCAGCCATCATGGAAGAGTAGAGAGCAGCTACCCTATTCCATCACATTTAGGAGCTGTTATGCCCCAGCACCTTTCCCACAGCTCAGTTGTCTGGGCCTTTTTTAGCACATGAGCAATTTGCAAACTTTGTCTCAAGCACATCAAACGTGGCAAAAACTTCAGCCATTTGGGTACCACATGCTTGACAAAGCATTTAACCTTCCACCACTCAGCCATTGGCAAGAGCACCTGCAAGCCTGTAACGTTCATGCGTTTTTGTTAGTGGATGGATTTACAGCTGCAGAATTATTACACTCAGTAGCCTTGTAGAGAATCTGTTGAACAAACATATCCAACTCTCAGGACTTCATCACCGTGTACAGCCTGTTATATACCATATATATATTAATAGATGTTAATGGAGGGATAGAATATATGAGGATATATAGATGAGAGACAGGCTATTGTATGGTGAGCACTAGAAGTAGTATTAGGAGAGTTGCAGGTGATGGTAAAGCAGATAGGTTCTGATGTCAAGTATAGTGCAGATGGTAAGAGGACACAGATGGAGTATACTTAGACAGAGTAACCTAGTGCAAGGATAGTTGAAGGTAGTCCCAAGAGCTAACAGTCTATGCAGATGATAGTGAATAGATAGATACAGATAGTCTTGGTAATTGCAGTAGATGACAGTAGGAGATTGGTTAGTAAGAATCCCCTGCGGGGTACTTATCACTTAGTTAGGTTTAGGAGTAACAGTGTCCATTGGAGAGGGGTGATCCCTTAGCGAGATAAGGATCACCAGCGAGGTTTCCGGCTTCAGTTCAGCAAGGGAGAATGTCAGCAGCTCCGACTTCACAGGAGTAGGTGCGGTGAACATGCGGTGAAGGTGAAAACAGCATGCCAGGGGTGATCGGGTGGCGAGACACAGGATCCGAAAACAGGTTCAGGTAGCGAGATACAGGAACGTGTCGAACTGGTATGCTGACTTCAGACAGCGGGACGCTCCAACCATGGCGGTTTGAACGAGCGATGAGTGAGACCAAACCGGCGATTGAAATAGCCGCTCATAGCGGCGCTCGGCAATGATGTCATCCGGTCTTAAAGGTATATGCGTCCCTTGTTACACAAGATGGGACGCAATTAGGAGAGGAGAAATATGGAGACAAGGGTACCAGAGGTACCAGAACATTACAGTACCCCCCCTTAAGGCCGGCTCCGGAAGGCCTCTAGAACAGTTTTTTCCGGATATTTCGAGTGGAAATTGCGAATCAGTCTAGGGGCATGTATATCGGAGGTATCCAGCCAGGTGTCATCTTGGGGCCCATAGTTCTTCCATCGTACAAGATACTGGAGTCTTCTTCTATTGAAACGGGAATCCAAAATTTCTTTTATCTCAAATTCTTCTCCGCCTTCCACTTGTACAGGAGGTGGAGGTGAGATAGTAGGCCTTATTCCTTGGTTAGGAACATGGGGCTTCAGTAGAGACACATGGAAGACAGGATGTATCTTGAGGTCTACTGGCAATGTGAGTTGTACTGCAGCTTTTCCAATAAGCTTCTCTATTGGAAAAGGTCCCAGAAATAGAGTTTTTTACTAGGGATTTTTAGTCTCAGATTTTTTGTAGAAAGCCAAACAAGATCCCCAATGGCATATTGGGGAGAGGGTTTCCTACGGAGGTCGTAGTACTTTTTTTGTTGGCTATGAGCATGGGATATGGTATTGTTGAGTAATCCCAGAGAATCCTTTATCTGGGCAAGATAGTCAGATGCCACTGGATTACTTGATGGCAAGATACGTGGAGGAAGGAGTGTGGGATGAAACCCATAATTCAGGTAAAACGGACTTTGCTTAGTAGTGCTATGAGTAGCGTTGTTATAGGCGAATTCCGCCAGTGGGAGGAGATCTGCCCAATCGTCCTGTAGATACGAAGTATAGCAACGCAGGTACTGTTCAATGCACTGGTTAACTCTCTCTGTCTGTCCGTTGGTCTGAGGGTGGTAGGGAGAAGTAAGGTTACGCTCTATTCGCAGTATCTGACATAGAGCTAGCCAAAACTTTGAGATGAATTGTGAACCACGGTCAGACAGCAGTGTTTTTGGAATACCATGTAACTTAAAGACATGTTTCACAAGTAATTCCGCTGTTTGTTTGGATGAAGGTAGTTTTCAGATAGGAGTGAAATGTGCCATCTTGGTCAGATGGTCCACTGACACCAAGATGGTGTTGAATCCTTTGGAAGGTGGTAGTTCCACTATGAAGTCTAAGGATACCACTTCCCATGGAACCTGGGGTATCGGTAAACTACAAAGTAACCCCGATGGTTTCGTGTTGTCAATTTTAGACCTTGCACAGATATCACAAGATGAAACAAACTTTTTTACGGTTGTCTTCATGTCTGGCCACCAAAATTGCCTAGTGAGTAGATTGAGAGTTTTAGTCATACCCATATGTCCTGCCATAGGTACATCATGCGACAATTCTAAGATCTTGGTTCGCATAGTAGGGGGTATGTATAATTTATCGTTGTAGTAGAGGAAGCCTTCTGCGTCAGTAGTTAGTTGTGGTGGAGGTGAATCCAATCCTATGCTGTGCAAAATCTCCTCCTTCAGGGAGAGAACGACTCTGATAATACGTTCAAGTGGTATTATAGGAACTGAGGGAACCTCAGTACAATCTTTCTCGGCTAGTCGTGAGAGTGCATCCGCTTTTTTATTTTTGTCTGCGGGCGTGTAAGTCACTAAAAAATTAAATCTCAGAAAGAATAACGACCACCGTACCTGCCGGTGGGAAAGAGTTCTATTAGTCTGAAGGTATTGAAGGTTTTTGTGATCAGTATATATCAGAATTGGCAATTGAGTGCCCTCAAGTAGATGTCGCCAATTCTCTAACGCCAGTTTTATTGCTAATAACTCCTTCTCACCTACTGGGTAGTTCACCTCGGGGCTACTTAATGACTTTGAAAAGAAAGCAACTGGGTGAAGAGGTGAGGTGTTTGTTGGTCGTTGTGAGAGAACTGCTCCTACTGCCGTATTAGACGCATCTACCTCCAAGATGTATTGAAGGGATGGGTCTGGATGGCATAGTATGGAGGCAGTAGTAAAGCTTGATTTCAGCAGAGAGAATGCTCCATTTGCTTCTTTTGACCAATTAAATGGTTTCTTCGTGCTTGTAAGTTGTGTGAGAGGTTTCACAATCGCAGAGAAGTTCTTAATGAATTTCCTATAGTAATTAGAGAATCCTAGGAACCTTTGTAATGCTTTGCGAGTGGTTGGCACAGGCCAATCCAGAATGCAGGATATTTTGCTCATGTCCATTTTGATTCCACTTTTAGATATAATATACCCTAGGAATAGTACTTCCTCTTTATGAAACAAACATTTCTTTGATTTAACATATAAGTTATGTGCAAGTAGTCTTGACAACACAAGTCTCACATGTTTTATGTGTTCAGGTAAGGAATGAGAATAGATAAGTATATCGTCCAAATATACTACCACACAAACATCAAGCAAGTCTCGGAATATCTCATTTATAAACCGTTGGAAGGCTGCGGGAGCATTACATAGCCCAAATGGCATTACAAGGTACTCAAACAGTCCGTATCTGGTTCTGAATGCCGTCTTCCATTCATCCCCTTTGCGGATTCGAATTAAATTGTATGCCCCTTTTAGGTCCAATTTTGAAAAGAAAGAAGCCCCACGCACCTGTTCGATAAGTTCAGGAATAAGGGGTAAAGGATAACGATCCTTTATTGTGATGGCATTTAATTGTCTGAAATCAATGATAGGCCTAAGGCTAGAGTCCTTATTGCGGACGAAGAAGAGCCCAGCAGCAGTGGAGGAAGTAGAAGGTCGGATGAATCCTTTTGCCAAGTTCTCATCCAGATACTCCTTAAGATGAGAGAGTTCATCCTGTGAGAGAGGATAAACATGTCCGAAAGGCAACTTGCTATTAGGGAGTAGATCGATACAACAATCATAGTCCCTATGGGGAGGTAGCATTTGAGCGTTTTTCTCAAGGAAAACCTCCGATAAATCCTGATAACACTTAGGAATAATGTCATCCGGCAGTACAGACAGGATCCTATCATGTGTGGGGAGGTTACACGTCGTCTCACAATAGTGAGAAGAGAAGGCTAACGTTCTTGTTTTCCAATCGATGATTGGTTGATGTATGTGTAACCAGGGAAGTCCCAAAATGATTGGAAAATGTGGTGAAGTTAATACATCAAAGGTGGTGGTCTCCACATGAGACTCGTCAGCAGTTACAAGAAGTGCCTGTGTTGCTGACTGGTGATAGGACCAGAGGATAAAGGGGTACCGTTAATAAAACTAACGGTTTTAAAACAATAGGTATTTTATTAAGGGAGACAAAACAAATGTCAATGTAGTTTCCACAAGATCCGGTGTCAATCATAGCCTTGGTGGTGATCCTAGTTTGGTCCCACTGCAATGTTAATTGAACAAAAAGATAAGGATTAGAAAAGGAAGTTGTGAGTCCCCCTAGCAAGACATTTGAACACTCACCCTCTTTTCTGCGGACAAGAGGACAGCCGTTAACCAAATGATTCGGGGATGCGCAGTACATGCAAAGATGTTCGGTTTTCCTCCTGGCACGTTCAGAAAGGGTCAGAGGTGGACGTATCATTCCTACTTCCATAGGAGTAGGGTCAGCAGGCAACATCCGAGAAGGACTGGAAAATGGTGAGCCCATCTTCTCAGCCTTTCTTTCTCGTAGTCGTCTGTCAATATTGATACTGGTCTGTATCAGTCCCTCTAGAGTGCCAGGTAAATCCGCTCGGGCGAGCTCGTCTTTAACGGCCTCAGATAGGCCGAGTCTAAACTGCGTTCGCAAAGATGTGTCGTTCCACCCTGAATCAGGGGACCATCTTTTAAAAATCGCCACGAAATCTTCAACAGGTCTCCTTTCTTGTTTTAAGGCCCGTAATTGGGTGTCAGCGGTACTCTGCTTGTTGGGGTCTTCATATAAACTAGCAAGTTGTGCTAGAAATAAGGGATAATAATTAAGGAGTGGATCATCCTTTTCAAAGAGAGCATCTGCCCAGGCCCGGGGTTCACCCGTTAAATAGGAGATGATGGTACGAACCTTAATTTGGTCAGTGGTGTAGGTTAGAGGTTTTAACAAAAAAAACAATCGACATGCGTTTTTAAATTCACGGAATTTGCTCCGATCACCAGAAAACACTATAGGAGGGTTTATCTTAGGCTCACGGGGCTGAGCAGCAGGAGGCTGTGTGAGACGGCCAAACTGCTGTCTCAAGGTCTGATTTTCATTTTGTACCTCTGTAAGCGCAAGGATCAATGCATCTACTTGCTGTTTTAATTGTAGTACATGAGTGGATAATTCTGCTGAATCCATATTTTTTTTAAAGGCTCGTTCAATCTGTAACGTTCATGCGTTTTTGTTAGTGGATGGATTTACAGCTGCAGAATTATTACACTCAGTAGCCTTGTAGAGAATCTGTTGAACAAACATATCCAACTCTCAGGACTTCATCACCGTGTACAGCCTGTTATATACCATATATATATATTAATAGATGTTAATGGAGGGATAGAATATATGAGGATATATAGATGAGAGACAGGCTATTGTATGGTGAGCACTAAAAGTAGTATTAGGAGAGTTGCAGGTGATGGTAAAGCAGATAGGTTCTGATGTCAAGTATAGTACAGATGGTAAGAGGACACAGATGGAGTATACTTAGACAGAGTAACCTAGTGCAAGGATAGTTGAAGGTAGTCCCAAGAGCTAACAGTCTATGCAGATGATAGTGAATAGATAGATACAGATAGTCTTGGTAATTGCAGTAGATGACAGTAGGAGATTGGTTAGTAAGAATCCCCTGCGGGGTACTTATCACTTAGATAGGTTTAGGAGTAACAGTGTTCATTGGAGAGGGGTGATCCCGTAGCGAGATACGGATCACCAGCGAGGTTTCCGGCTTCAGTTCAGCAAGGGAGAATGTCAGCAGCTCCGACTTCACAGGAGTAGGTGCGGTGAACATGCGGTGAACATGCGGTGAAGGTGAAAACAGCATGCCAGGGGTGATCGGGTGGCGAGACACAGGATCCGAAAACAGGTTCAGGTAGCGAGATACAGGAACGTGTCGAACTGGTATGCTGACTTCAGACAGCGGGACACTCCAACCATGGCGGTTTGAACGAGCGATGAGTGAGACCAAACCGGCGATTGAAATAGCCGCTCATAGCAGCGCTCGGCAATGATGTCATCCGGTCTTAAAGGTATATGCGTCCCTTGTTACACAAGATGGGACGCAATTAGGAGAGGAGAAATATGGAGACAAGGGTACCAGAGGTACCAGAACATTACAAAGCCACACAAAAGAAACACAATTCTGTTCCTCTTCCTCCTTACTCACCTCAGTCTACCCCTGCTATACCTCATGACCTCTCAGCAGACTCCACTGACATGGATGATGGTATAGTGCAGGGTGTCCCAGGTCCTTGCAGCACATCTGCCAGTAGCACACCACCAGCTGTAGACTATAGCCAGAAAAATTTCTCTTCCCCATCTGCTGCAGCAAAAAAAAATAAAATACAGTCACTGCCACCCATATGCCCAGCGTCTAAATGCAGGCTTGTCAACGCTGCTGGCTTTACAACTTCTGCCTTTCAATCCGGTGGATTCTGCCCCCTTCCGTGAATCTGCAGAATGTGCTGTACCACAATGGCAGGTTCCCAGTCGCTATTTCTTTTTACGTAAAGCCATTCCAGCTCTGTGCCATCACATGGAAGGCAATGTTGTGGCATCATTGGGCAAGGCAGTCAACCGCAAAGTCCACACTACTGCTGACACTTGGTCCAGCAAGCATAATCAGTGACGCTATATTTTGTTCACAGCACACTAGATAACTCTGATTGCAATTTAGAAGGATGCAGGACAGGGCTCAGTGCTGCAATTTGTTGTTGTCATGTCTCCATACAGCTAATGGTGATAATGAGAGATTTGTCAGCTCTATATCCCCACCTTCTCCATGCCCTCCTCTGCTGAATTGTCCTACGAACCACAAGTACTCCCTAAGCATTCAAGGGGCTCTTCAATGAGTCAGGCTAAAAGGTGCCATGCAGTGCTTCAGTTGGTGTGTCTAGGGGACAGGAACTACACCGGAGCAGAGACTCTTGCAGCTCTGCAGGGGTAAGCCCAGAGGTGGTTCACGCCAGGGCAGCTGGAGCCAGGAATGGTCGTGTGTGATAATAGGCACAAAGCTCCTGTCTGCCCTTAGACAGGGAAAGTTGAAACGTGTGCCATGCCTGGCTAGAAGAGTCTGTAGCCATTTCAGGCGATCATACACAGCCAATGCTTGGTTGGCTGAAATTCAGCGGGAATTGCACCTGCCTATAAACCACCTGATTTTTTACATGCCCACCAGGGAAACTCAACTTTGGCAGTGCTGCAGCGGCTGCACATGCAGCAGAGGGCCGTCAGCGAATACCTGTGTGAGTATGGCACAATGACAGCCTCTGGTCGGCTCAGCTTTATGTCCCCACACCAATGGCTGCTGATAAAGGATGCATGCACTGTAATGTCACCATTTGAGCAGGCACGTCAGGAACAGAGCAGCAGACAGCAGAATAGTCAGGTTCAGGCTGGAGTTGGCAACGGCAAATAGGCAGACAGAGGAATAAAGCAGAGACGTGGTCGAAGAGCAAGCCAGTGGTCAGTTCAGGCAGAGTACAAGCATAGTCAGATGGATCAGGACGGCAACAGAGTTTAAACACCAGGAACAGGTAGCAAAACGCTGTAAACCATAAGGCAAGGTCCTAGTGCAGCAGAGGTGTTTATATAGCCCACTTGGCACCACTTGGTGGCGGGCGTGAACGCTGGTGCCCACACGCGTTCACGTATGCATATGCGCATGATTTAACAGGTGCATGTCATTACAATTTTTTTTTGCCAGCAAGGCTAATTCTTGTTAACAAGAATACCTCTATAGGGTTAAGGCGTGAAGGTGCCACAGACACCAAAAGACCAATTTTCCTGCACCTGTTTGGCAGGTGCATATCATTTCATTTTTTGACAGCAGGGCAATTTTTGCTTTCATCAAGAGTACCTCTATAGAGTTATGGTGTGAAGGCGCCACAGACACCCAAAGACCAATTTTTTTGCACCTTTTACTTCTATCCAAATTCTGCTGAAGAGACACCAGAATTTAGCAAAAGGAAAAAAAAAAAAGCTCCGCTCTCGTTAAACGACCCAGCATGCACCAGTCCGTGACGTCACGAGGGGCATGACCACCCAGCGACGTCACCGGTGTGGCCCCACACATTCCCAATATTAGAACTGTCAAACCACGAACAGGCAGACTGCGGGAAGCGTTCAACGAGAGCAGAGCTTTTTTTTTTTCTTTTTTGCGGATCAGTAGGTGAGGCGGGTGGCTGTATTTGATGATGCAATGGATTTAAATTTTGGGAGAAACATGTTTTTTTTTTTTTTTAATAAATGACTTGTCTCGTGTGTTTATTTTTTTGTACACTTTTTGGGTGCATGAGTAGAGGTACGATGTACCCGATTCCATTCACATGGGGGAGGGGGCAGGATCTGGGAGGGGGCTTCCAGATTCCAATAAGCCCCTATCCGCAGACCCCAACAACCACAGCCCAGGGTTGTCGGGAAGAGGCTCTTGTCCCCATCAACATGGGGACAAGGTGCTCTGGGGTGGGGGGGGCAGAGCACCCCCCCCATGTTGAGGGCATGTGGCCTGGTATGGTTCAGGAGGGGGGCCGCTTGCTAGTTCCCCCCTATTTCCTGACCTGCCAGGCTATGTGCCTGGATAAGGGTCTGGTATGGATTTTGGGGGACCCCACATGTTTTTTTCTTACATTTTTTAATAGTCGGGAGCTGGCAGTTGTAACCGCGAGTCATTTTAAATGTGATTTGACTCGTTTCTTTTTCTTTTGAAATGTCATTTTAGCTGTAGCAAGATCTTTCCATGCTACAGATGCGCCACTTTATAGGCACATTAAGGGGACCCCCCCAGCTACTATATTTAGAGGATTTTTTTCACTTTTATTGTTGCACTTTAAGCATCATTAAAATCACTACTCCTGAAAAAAGGATCGTTAGTACAATTTTTTTTTTTTTTTATTGATACATGTCCCCCAGGGCAGTACCCAGACCCTCATACAACTTATTAGGGCAATTACTTGCATATAAGCCCTCAAAATGGGCACTTGATGATTTTTCCTGTTCAGCTCCTATAGACTTTAATGGGGTTTGTCGTTCGGGTTAGAACATTTCCCCACTTCGGCCTATCCCTAGTGTGCGGAGTAAAGTAAAAGTTTCACTTTAATGCCCCTCGCCAACCATACATACCTGCCTTTACTTTTTTTGCTGCTTTGTTCACACACCGAACAGAAGAAAATAAGATATTTGCAAGCTTCTTGTTGCTCCAGTTGGAGCTTACATAGGGCTGATAGCCACCACCATATAGGATAGCACTGAGCCAATTGCCATGCACAAATGCTGTCACATGGAGTTAGGTACATACTTCTCCATAATGCATAAAGTGGTCACTTTATGCATTATTGATATCTATATTGAGCCAGGCAACGCACTGACACCTTTGCCGCCATTGTGCGATGTGCTGGGTGTTCAGCGTGACCCTGTGCCTTTAAGGAGGGGTGGGCTCCCTCTAGTCACCTGTCCTCCATCTATCCCATTAAATACATGTGCTCTCACTGTAGAGACTCTTTAAATTGTAGAGTTAGGGACTGCAGATCACAGGGTGCCTTGTCGGGGCCTGCAGCTTACGTATGTATTTGCAAATGTGTGCAACCAAACCCCTGTTTTTAACGCATACTGTTAGACAGGTCAATTCGGTTGGTCGCTGACTGGTTGGTAAGTTGTGACTGGAAATCTCTTCGTTTTTGACATACTTCTCCATACCTATAAGTACTGGGCAGTGTAGGAAAGGTAATTATGTGCTTCTGTGTGTATCTAAAGCAGTGTTTCTCAACTCCGGTCCTCAGGGCACACTAACAGGCCAGGTTTGCAAGAAAACTGAAATACATCACAGGTGATATCATTTGCTGCTTAGTGATTGCAGTATTCTAGTCTGCATCTCCCCAAGGTAATACTTAAAATCTGGCCTGTTACTGTGCCCTGAGGACCAGGGTTGAGAAACACTGATCTAAAGAATGGGCAGTGCACAAGTTTTTTTTCAAGTAAACCTGTGTGATTCCTTTTTGTTAAAGCATCAACGATAACTGACCAGCTGCTTTGCAGCCTAGTTATTCTGTGCCTTTTTAAAAGCTTCTATTTGCATATGCATTGACATGCTGGCCCCACATGATAATGCTCGGGTCTGCTGGTAGGCCTTTAAGGCCCTTGGTGTTGTTATATGGAATAAGGGCATGTCTAATCTCATCATAGCAGAGGTGAAGATGTTTAATGGCTGCTCTAGAGTCTGCTGGGATACTTGGGTCAGAAGTTTTTATAGTGCTCTTATGGTGGCCAGACACAGTTTGATAAATGATCAATGTCTTTTCCGTTCAATCTCTTGCATACCAATCCATATAACACACATGGAGAAGTGGATTTTGCATCTCTATTTTAAATGTGAAATCCCATAATCTTATCAATCGGATTATGATCAAATTCATAACCGAAGCATTTTATTACTGGTGATTGATGCACAATTATGCACAATAATTGACCTCCCTGGCTGATTGACTCAGTTTAGAATCTGATCTAAAGGGAGTCTAAATTGATTAGATGAGAAGTTATGGCTATTTAATTGTCTGATGATTCCTTCATTTTGATCAAATGACACATCAACTGGATACTAAATTCAAACACAGACCCAAGCTATAGGCCAACAAAACCCTCACTAGTCTGGAGTCCTCAGTTCTTTTACATCAAAGACACCATTCTATTGGTACACTTGAATGGACAATTGAAATATAGAAATAGAAATGCATATCCTAAACAAAAAAACAAAACATCAGCTATATTCCCATCTACAGGAAATATATTGTATAAAAGCATAAAAATACTAAGGTATAACAACCCCCATAAAAATCCCATCACGGCCCCCACTTCCCTTCCAATAAGAGGTCCCCCATATGCTGTTTTCAACAGTACTGTCAATCCAAACTCAAATAACTGTCCTGGTACAAATAAAGTGCTTATACAAAGAAAGACAGTAGAGTCAGACATGTTTGTACCATAATGATGTAAGTAAAAATTAATAAAAAAGTGGCATAAACAACAGAAACTACATACTGTATAGTGCTCAAAGAACACCTTTCTCTAAGATGACTTTAGGGGATCACAAAATCATGCCCAACAAATACTATTAGACAATATTTAAAAATATTTATATAGTATTACACTGCAGCAGTCAAAGGCTCCCACAGTTGTCACAAGGCCATTAAGTGTGTTTAAAAGTTTTTCAGTTGGCTTCAGGATAGCCTTTACAATGGACAAGTGGTAAGTGGTGCCATTCATATGTAGCACTGTCCCCGTAGGGCTTGCTGTATGATGACTTGTTGGGCCTCCTCTGATTACCAGTAGAGATGGCCTTGCGGTTCGCCCGGCGGTCGGTTCGCATCGAATTTTGCTTGTTCGTAAATTTGCAAAAAGTCTGACTTTTGCCGATGTTCGTGAATATGTCCGCACCGCCATTTTATTTTTCATTCAGAAGAACTTTGACCCATGACACAGCCATCAGGTGGAACGGGACAGCCAATTGAAACATTCCAGCACATGGACAGTCCCCCTACCCTATAAATAGACCCGATCTGGCGGCCATTTTACATTCCGCTTTCTGCCAGTGTAGGGAGAGGTCTGCTGTGCTCATCAGGGAGAGTTTGCTAGACACATATAGCGCTGTGAAGATCCACAAAAGTCCTTTTCAGGGCTGGTATTTTTCGGTATAGGTCTAGTATCTTTTGAGCTTAGGGAGAGGTATCCTGTGGTTGCTGTAGGGGCAGTTAGAGATCGGCTGCAGTCACACACAAATCACTTTGTCAATGTCCACAAAAGTCATTTAAAATGCTCCAATGTCGTTTTAGGGTCTATTACAGTCTCTTTACTATAGGGGCAGGTATCATGTGGTTGTCACAGATGTGTGAATGGACCCTATATGTATAAGACAATGTATTTACCGGCTGCTGTCAGTTCTGGCTGATTTATGAAAAAAAATATATATATTTTTTGCTGTAAAAAAAAAAAAAAACATTTAGGGCAACTTTTTCAATTGCAATACTTCTGTTATGACATTGTCCATGTGCTGGGACTATTTGTGCACAGCTAGTGCGTCTTTTGTGGCTGCAAATATGACCTAAAGGTTTTCAAAGTTCGCCTCCCATTGAAGTCAATGGGGCCCGACGCGAACTCGCGGTTCGCAAACTTTTGAGAAAATTTGCGGCTGGCGTTTGAGAACCGCCCCGGCCGATGTTCGTCCATCACTAATTACCAGCACACAGTCACTTAGGGTACAGTTCACACATTTATCCTTACTCCCAATGGCTCATTGCTCAATAAACAGTCCAGGGGGTTGGTTTTTAGTATTTATTGTGGAACTTGGATGGGCGAAGGGAATAGCGGGATACTCCAACTGGAACTATGTTCATTGGATAAGGACAACTCTCACTTGGCCTCACCAGGTTGCTTGTGGAAGCAGTCTCACTGCTTAAACCATACTGCCACATGTATGGAAAGGGTTAAGTTTCCTTGTTTTTCTCTCCAGCAATAGACTTGGTGATCTACATTCTCTTCAGGACATTCACTAGCATCCCCTTTACTGACACCCGTCCACTGACTCTTTTAGCTGCAGGGGTGGTCCCCCTCAGGTCAGGCCTCTTGACACAGATCTGTACTCACTGTACTGTAGAATCAGATCCTTCAGTGTCTGCCCTTCCAGTTGTAATGTTCTGGTACCCTTGGGTACCCTAATTACTCTTTCATAAGTGTATGCGCCCCACCATTCTCTTTTGGTAAGGTGCGCATACACCTTTAAGACTGATGCTGTCATCACTGAGCGCCGGACTGGATGGCTATTTAGATCGCCGGCTCTCACTCACATGTGTTCGTTCAAACTGCTTTGTGCCTTGATGCTAACCTGTCTTGAAGCTCTCGTGCTTGCAAGCATACCTCGCTGTCGGAACCACGCTGCGCTGATCCCTGTATCCCGCTACCGGATCATCCGCTCTTGCCGAACCTCTCCTCTGCTACATTGCTATTAGTGATAAGTACCCCACAGGGGAAACCTCTATAACCTTCATACTAAAGCTTACACTATCTAGCTCTGCATACTAAGGACTATTACTACATCTGCATTATCTAAGATTGCTAGCTCTTGAGCCTACTACCACTGGGTTGATCTCTCCTGTATGTCCACCTGCTACTCTGTCATCTGCTACCATACATGATTGCTAAACCTATCTGCATCCCATCTGCTACTATCTTACTTTCAAGAACATTTCCTTTCAAGTGTCTGTCATCTACCATCTCTACCCAACCTATCTCTTCAGCCTTTCATCACTGTGTTACTATATACATAAGTCACTCTAGGAAACATCTTATTGAGTGTGTGTATTTACTTGCTGAATTGAGATCATCCACACATGATGAGTCATTGGGAGTTGGGATTGGTGTCTCAGCGTTTCTCTACATAACTACTGAAGTGGAATATTTCTGCAGCTGAAAATCCACATCATATATAAAACGCAGGAGCGTTACACCAGTCAGCTTTACAGGACTTCGAAGCTCAGGTCCCCTCTAGCTCTTTAGGCCCTCAGGTTGACTACCTGAGGGCGAATGGCACCTCTATAGAGGAGGAGGCAGCCATCCCCTCCCTCTGAGACTCCGCTATCCAGACAAAGACCCTGAGCACATGTGCTTCTGGCTTTTATACAGTATCCCTGCATGCACCATGGCACTTTCCTCTGCCAAATCACCAGGGCTGTATTAAATGCCTGTGCATTCATTTGTCAGGTTTCCTCCCACTGTCCAATATGCCTCCCTATTGGACCAGTGTGAAACACTCTACAGACAGACTGAGTTGTACCTAAGCACATCCTGCTCTCTGGTAGGCAGAGAACAATCTATATTTACCTGCAATCCCTCTGGTAAGCAGACAGGATTCAAAAACTATACTCTCACTTTAGCACCTACCTGGGATGGTGCTACACATAGAAGAAATATTATACAAACAGTTATTCCTAGTCATTCTCAATGGGAACAATTGCCAATGGCATTACTATTCACGAGACCAACCCCCCAAAACCTGATGAACTGACACTTGTTATGGGGATAACTGTTTACCAGGGTAATGTTCTTCAGTTGCAGAGATTTCTTGTCACTTCCTGTTTTGTCTGCAGGACAGGAAGTGAGGGGGAAATCTCTCCAACACAACAAAACTAAACTTTAACTCTTCTCCGCTTTATCCAAAGCTGATTGTTCTGGGTAAGTAAACTTTACTTTACTTACTTTAACTGCCATTGTATGTTACACAGACATGTGCCACCAACATCTAATGATTTATTCATTACTGCTTCCTGGGAAATGCTTAGTCATACTTGTTGATGATTGCTTCGAATGCTATATTTGGAAGTGCTTAGCTCCAGAAAGATGCTTTAATAAAAATTCTCTTTTCAATTTGGTTCCCATGCTCCTGTTTCCATGACCTTACTCCTGATCACCTGATTGTGTTTATAAATCATGTTGATGATCCAGCTTGCCTCTGACCATGATCTTCAGTCCTTGCCAGCTCCCCTCTATGACCTCTGCTTGTTTTCTAATATCCTGTTTGCCACCAGCCTTAAGCCCCTTACACACGCGTCGAAAATCGGCAGGGAATTTTCGTCCGACGACCGATCTGCCGATTTTCGGCTTGTTAGTATGATGCTTCCGACAACCAACTCCGACTTTTCGGCCGAAAAAAATCTGGTGTGCAGACTATAAAATTCTTGTCCGCCGTCAAAACACGTCCGATTTTCATGCAGTCAGTACAGATTTCGACAGGGAAAAATCTAATGAGCAAGTCTGGGCATGCTCAGAGAAGAAAGAACACAAAGAAAGCAAACCAACACATGACATCACTTCTGAAGTAGAATTTTGTCGGGCGAGAAAATTCGTGTGCAGTCTAGGCACATTCCAACCAACAAAACACCACTCTGGACAAAAGACGGACGATCGGTCGGCCGATAATCGTTGCGTGTGTACTAGGCTTTAAGCCCTCAACTACAATTTTCCCTGTTTTGTACCTTGTCTCAGTGCGTCTTGCTCTCTATGATATTATCACCAGGCTTGAATATCTCTTGCATGGGCATTTGCTTGGAGCTCAGTGCCTTTTGATGTAGGTAGGCCATCTAGAACTATATCTCACAAGATCTCTTTCTGTGCACACTGTGTGTATTCAGGCTCTTGGGAGTCAGGGCAGTGACACTGTTTTAGAGAGGGAAAGAGGGGGGTCGGGGGTAGTCAGAGTTCTCTAGGGCTGGCAATGCTATTTGGGACATCAGCTGTGTAGAGGCATTATGTTGTCAGCCCAAACAGGAAGTTAGCAGCTCACTGGATTTCTGGCAATATTTTTCTGTACCTGTAGTATTCTTAAGAGATCAAACATGGTGAAATGTGCATGTATTATAGGAATGTAGTACATTATTTTTTTTTTAAGTTTATTTTCTATTTTGCCCTAACATGCTTTTAGAACATAAAGGTATTATTTAGAAAACTCGGAACATATTCCATTTAGGAAAACTTCCAGTGTGCTATGAAAGCATAAAATAATTTCTCAAAAGAACCTTTTTTTTGCACAGACAGAGACAGATCATATATATATATATATATATATATATATATATATACAGTATCTATCTATCTATCTATCTATCTATCTATCTATCTATCTATCTATCTATCTATCTATCTATCTATCTATCTATCTATCTATCTATCTATCTATCTATCTATCTATCTATCTATCTATCTATCTATCTATCTATCTATCTATCTATCTATCTATCTATCTATCTATCTCTATCTATCTATCTATCTAATTGAATTAATGTTCTTAAATACTAAGCTGGCTTGTAGTTTTTGTTTTTAACATGCGGTCCTCGTGTCTGAAAAACTCCCTAACTAAGCTGCTTGATTCTGTACTTTTTTTGATAAAATATTAAGAAACTGCAATTCTGCTTGGGGTGAAATAAAATGTATTGGTAAGTGCCAAATGACAGGGACATCAACAGGATGTGTCTTAAGGCATCAGCGATGCCAATAAAATAGATGGACAGCACCTTGGCATGAAGTGTACAAGTGTCTGCAACTCTCCTGAAGGGACGCAACATCATTTTTCACTGAAACGTTCAGGCACTTCATGATTTATTAACAATGGTAGAGAATACTGTCTCACCTATCAGAATCTGTAATAGGTTCATAATATAAGTACCAGAGAGACAAAGGTGGTCATTTTATTCCATATTTATTGGCTTTCCTAAATGTGAAAGAGGGACACCCTATAGCACCAACATTTGTAGGCATTGCCATACCTCCAGCCATACCCAGGCAGTCATTTATTATTAGCTGTTTGGCAAGTTAACAATACAGTACAGTTGTCAAAATGGTTAAATGGCACAAAATATTAAAAAAAGACAGAGTGGAAGAAGGGGTTTATGGGATACCCTCTTCAATCAGGTTCAGAAGAGAGTATATTAAAAGTTGTTTCTTTATTTTTCTTTTTAGCAAGGAAAAATATTAGAAGGCACTATGTCTTTAATTTAAATAATTGCAAGCAAAACCACTGACAAATGACTGACTCTAGATACCTATTTGCAGTGTTTTTCCTTTCCATAAATTATGTGTCTTTAAACTTACAAGAAAGTTTGACTACTCCAGGAGAGACAATTTCCTGACATACTCCTTCCTTCCTTGGATGTCCTAATCCCTCTCCATTTCTGGGAGTGTCTAAATACTTTCTGTGCTGGCCCAGCTCATCTTCCCCTCCCCTCTCTACATAACCTTTTATTCAGCAGTCAGGGGGAGGAGCGAAAGGGAATACTGCAGAGTGCATTGTGAGTGACAGCTCTGAGATTGTTGGGGCTGCTGACATCACATCCCAGATGGTCGCGCCCATCAACAATCTTGGGGCTTTAGGATGTCTACACAAATGAGACTTTTACAGGTAACAACATGCATAAAAAAGAGTGAATGCACATATAACTTAAGGGAAGATTTTGGTTAAAATTAATGGCCTGATAACTGGTAGACTATAACTCTCTCACAAAGCTGTAGGTTTACACCCTAATATTTATTTTCTTTTTTTTTTTTTTAATATGACTTACTATGTACCTGACAAAAATGATGTCACGCCAAAATATCAGCTGCCACAAGCTCCTTCCTGCTGTGAGCAGGGCTTAACCATTGTATTGGAGAATTGGGAGGAGTCAACACACTTTGATGCTAAAATGTTATTTACAGTATCTCATAAAAGTGAGTACACCCCTCACATTTTTGTAAATATTGTATTATATGTTTTCATGTGACAACACTGAAGAAATGACATGTTGCTACAATGTAAAGTAGTGAGTGTACAGCTTGTATAACAGTGTAAATTTGCTGTCCCCCCAAAATAACTCAACACACAGTCATTAATGTCTAAACCGCTGCCAACAAAAGTGAGTACACCCCTAAGTGTAAATGTCCAAATTGGGCCCAATTAGTCATTTTCCCTCCCTGGTGTCATGTGACTCATTAGTGTTACAAAGTCTCAGGTGTGAATGGGGAGCAGGTGTGTTAAATTTGGTGTTATCGCTCTCACTCTCTCATACTGGCCAATGGAAGTTCAACATCGAACCTCATGGCAAAGAACTCTCTGAGGATCCGAAAAAGAGTTGTTGCTCCACATAAAGATAACTTAGGCTATAAGAAGATTGCCAAGACCCTGAAACTGAGCTGCAGCATGGTGGACAAGACCATGCAGCGGTTTAACAGGACAGGTTCCACTTAGAATAGGCCTCGCCATGGTTGCTCAAAGAAGTTGAGTGCACATGCCCAGCGTCATACCCAGAGGTTGTCTTTGGGAAATAGACATATGAGTGCTGCCAGCATTGCTGCAACGGTTGAAGGGGTGGGGGGGGGGGGTCAGCCTGTCAGTGCTCAGACCATACGCCACATACTGCATCAAATTGGTCTGCATGGCTGTCATCCCAGAAGGAAGCCTCTTCTAAAGATGATTCACAATGAAGCCCACAAACAGTTTGCTGAAGACAAGCAGACTAAGGACCACGATTACTGGAACCATGTCCTTATTTATACATTAGTGTACAAAAAAACACATCATATGTACTTATCGATAAAGCCTGCCCTCCTAACCCTTTTTCCCCACCTTCCCTTACACCTTATAGAGTCCTCGCTGCTTTCTTTTTGTCCTCTTCTCTGGACCTCCTTCCCCTCTTGATACCTCTCTCTTCCCATGACTCCTGAAATATCTTTGTGTCTTTAAACTCCTCCCATCCTTTCCACATGTTAACAAATTTCTCTATTTGACCATTTTATATATATATATATATATATATATATATATATATATTCAGTCCTTACAAACCAGTCCATTAAAGTAGGGCTTTGCCATTTTTTGGGGGATTGCTCCTTTTGCTGCATTCAAGAGATAAGGTACGAACGTATTCTTATATTGTTTTAATGGACTTTCTGTATTATGAAAGACAGAGCCAAGGGTCATCAGTGATCTCCTCCCCTGTAATCTTCCTTATACTGTATGTTGTTGTGCTTCCTGCCAGAAAATGTGTATTTGTTGGGCAATCATGGGGGTTGATTTACTAAAACTAGAGAGTGTAAAATCTGGTGCAGCTATGCATAGAAACCAATCTTCTTCCAGGTTTTTTTGTCAAGGTTCAATTGAACAAGTTGAAGTTAGAAGCTGATTGGCTACCATGCCCAGCTGTGCTAGATTGTGTACTCTCTAGTTTTAGTAAATCAACCCCATGGTGTCATTGAAGACCTCAATTTGAAGTAACGTTTATGCTGAGATGATCCCTCACCACCAAGCCTCAACACCCTACTAAGTGTTTTCCTGTATACCTCTATGGGACGTGGGCAAGCTGTAACATCAATTTTTCTAAATAGAAGACTACTTACAATGGGAGGGTACCTTGGTCTTTTTGAAAAGCCATTTTTTATCAGAAATTCTTGTACTAAGAAGAAGGGGTACACCCCTGAAAACTGCTCTTGAAAACTGAATTGTAGTGCAAATAACGATAGTATCACCAACAGTACTCAACTGGATCTTTGTGAATCAGAGAAACTATTACCTAGTGGTCTTAACTTCTTAACTTTTTTTTGGGGGGGGGGGGAGGGGGTTATAATGGGTTTGTTTTAAAGAAGAACTGATCAACAAATACCTAATTCATTTTGCATAGATTGTGGAAGCATTAGAACTTCGGGGGTTTTTTTTATTGTTTTTTTTTGCTGTCTCTATTCTAAGGTTTTTACTTCACCTTCTATTGTATCACTGTGAGAGGAAATTATGGTAACTCTCAACAAGGACATAGTCATTAAGAAAATCCTGAAAGAGTTTTGGCCCTAGTTTCACCTTAAAGGCCTCTTGTCAAAAGATAAAAAATAGGGGTGCCATTGCTGGCCTCCTTATGATGAATAGTGTCCTGGATGTTGCTAGCATCAGTATGGTCTAAATCACCGGAAAAGCATTCACAGGGAGGGAACTCAGAAGCCTTGATTTGCATTCCTGTTTCAGATCAAAGACTTAGAATGCATTGAAGCCACTGGATCAGCAAGGGACCCAAGATTCTAGCATTTGTACAAAGAGGTCAGCCCATGTATTTTTCTTCTGACAGGTTTCCCTTTACTCAAGGTGGCTTGTATGATCCCAGGAGCGCTTGTAGCAGCACTATCTTTAACCCTCCAGCTGTTGCTCAAATTTATTACATTGCTCCCTTGGCTTTTAAAGCTCTACATGTGCATATTCAGAACATACAGCGATGCAAATAAGTAAAGAGTACAGAGGTGCTCATTCATTTGATTGTAAAGATAGATGTTCTCGGAAGTGACACTGCCACCGAGCGACAGAATGCGAGGCCATTCCTCTTGTACAGTCATCAGATGGGAAACATACATAGTTATTAGCATATTATGCAAAGCAGCCAGTGAAACTGTTTTATGAGCGGTGTAAAACTGAGCCACTGTTTAAATAAAGAAAGATCATTCATATAAAGGAATCGTGCTGCTGTATTGTGCATAATGCAGCCACAAATTTCTATCATTAAGACAAGGAAAGACACTTGCAAATGATTTATAAGTCGCTGAGTTTTCTGCTTTAGATGGCAAAATATTTCAACTCTCTCTTTAATGAAACTTACCTTCCTACCTTAGCTTCTTCTAATGCTTCAAATGACATATTAGAGAAAAGTTCTGCTCGCAATTGTAATATAGATGAGAGGTTTTCACTGTTAAATCCAAACCACTGAGCTGGTACTTTGACGTAATCATGTGTTTAAATGACACCATTTCACCCTAGAAAGTAAAGATCCTGATGTTTACCGTAAGCTTATATTTTTTATTCATATGATATATAAGCTGAACTTTGGAAAAAAAAAAAAAACATTCATAGAGGCAACTGTGACATCCTCACTTTGCTGTGTATATGCTTGTGCAGAGTAGGGATTAGTGGATTTTTCCAAAATTGATTTGCTGGGATCACCTAATTTTGTGTGAAATTCTGTGATTCCTATCCCAACAGTGAGACCCATTAAAGTTTATTGGAATGGAGGGGTATATCCTGTTTAAAAATTCTGGCTATGTTTAGGGCTAATATAAAAGCTATTGTAAAAAAAAAGGCACGGGAAGCTGCTGGGCAATTCCAGGGAGCAGGTACTAGTGCAAAATGTTTTTCTTAAAAATACTATGCAGCAGAAGGTCTTTTCATAGGGCATTGAAAGATGACATGATAAATAGACAGATCTTTTAAGTTGCAGCCTTGGGTAATGCCTAAAAGGTATATGTGGTGTTATGAAACAGTGTCATTTTAATGGAGAGCCTTCCAGTGCATATATACATGGTTATACAGTTAGGCTGAAAAAAGACACAAGTACATCAAGTTCAATTAGAAGAAAAAAAATGGAAAATAAAAAACACCCTATATAGAACCTTTTTTCTACAGTTGATCCAGAGGAAGGCAAAAAAAACCCCTGAAAAGTATCGTCAAAGCCCTTCCTGGTCCCCTGAAGGCAATTTGATTTGTTCTGGATCCACAATCTCTGGTGTTATTAGATATACAAATTAAAGTAGAACTATAGGCAAAACCTTTTTTTTTTCATTTTGCATTGAGTAAGGGAGGGTATAATCCCTGTAATGTTTACTTTTGCTATCTTTGTTCCATTGGGGAGATTTCCCTTCACTTCCTATCCCATAGCCAAACAGGAAGTGAGAGGAAATCCCTGCAAATTGAAAGAATTCCTTGGGGACCCTAGGTCACTAGGACCAGTGTCCCCATTGAAATATTTACCCTCTATTATTTTTCTGGGGACAACCCAAAATATGGGATTTTATTACTTTTACTTTCAATGGTAAGGGTAAATGGGACGAATAGAGAGGGTGACACAGACAGCAATAAAAACTGACTGGCCATCTCTCCTCAATCCAAAATGAAAAATAAATAAATTGCCTTTAGTTATACTTTAATATTAAGCTATATTCTGTGCATTTAGGAATGAATTCAGCATCCTAAAAGGATTTTCGGGCCTGTCCCCAGACAACGTCATCTATGACAAAACGCGTAGGGTGGGCCTATGACGGTGATGTCACCACACTAGTCAGCTCTGATTGACCGACTGGTTTCATGACCGGAGTGGAGCCCGTGTGAATGCCATTTGTGATGTTTGGATGCTTGCTGAGCCTTATCATTTTCATCATCTTGTGAGTGCAATATTTACCCTTTGATATTAAAGCCTTTTATACGATACTGCACAATGAGAGTGCTATTCTCACTTTGTTTTTGAGCATTATTGAAAGCATATGGATAGAGCGCCATCAGAGGGAGACCTTAATCCCCTATGTGCGATCTGACCACCTGTAATCCAGTGGTCAATAACGTCTGGTAAGCAGTTTGTCACATTGTTTGGCCTGGGGAGCACGACATTTCATCAGCTCAGCATCACAGCTCTCTTTACTTAGGGAATCTATTGCTGATCACTAAGGATAAACACTTATGTGGACTTTGCATAGTGGACTTATTGATTTACTGTCTTTTTTGTTTATTTATCATTAGTTGCACCAAAAGAGATTCTTTTTTTTTTTTTATTAGTTATTTCACTTATTATACTTTAGTTCTGCACTATATTTACACAATTTATTTGAGATTTGTATCTGGACTCTCAGTGCTTGTAGCTTTTTTTAGCAATATTTTTTCAGAGCGCAGTGTTTTCTCTCACTATATGTATAGTAGCTAAAAGTTACTGCAGCCTTTAAATCAAGAACAAACTAAAATTAAACTGGTTGTAAAGGCTGAAGGCTTTTTACCTTCAGGCATTCCCAGCCCCCCCCCCAATCCTTACCTGAGCTCCCTCTGATTCAGCGATGTTCATGAAAGCCTCAGCTGTCCTGGGACTCTTCGTCCTCATTGGCTGAGACCTGCCAATCACAGCCAGAGAGCCAATGAGGAGAGAGTGGGGGGCATAGAGCAGCAGCTCGGGAGCAAGCATGCAGCGGAAGAGCCAGGAGCACTGGCGGGGGACCTGAAAAGATAAGGATCAGAGCTGCTCTGTGCAAAACCATTACACAGAGCAGGTAAGTATGACATGTTTGTTATTTATAAAAAAAAACAAATAAAAAAAAAAGCGGAGCTTTAATACCACTTTAAAGGAAAAAAGCCTACAATCAGAACAAAAAGACACTGAAGGCAATGATTGCCCAATGAGCTAGCAATTAGAATTTAAATACAGTTCCCTAACTGACCCTAATGCCTACTTTTGCAGTTTGTCAGCTTTCCCTATGCCTTACCTACAACAGCTTTGAATTCACTGATACTTTGGCTGCTCTGGTTCTCATAGGGTTGCCACCTTCTCTTCAAGCCAAACCTGAACACTTTATTTTTAAGTGGGAACGTTGTGGACTCTGGTTTAAAAGGGAACTCTGATGTAAGGGGGTTTCTGCTCACCAAACCTTTCACTTACATCAGAGTTCCCAGCATTCCCCTTAACCTAGGGTTCCCAAAGCCTCCCTTGCATCAGAGTGCACAGGGCACCCCTTACATCTGAGTCGCTCTTATCTTAGTGTACTTACTCGCTTGCAGACAGGGGAGAGAAGGGAGGGAGAGAAGGGAGGGAGAGAAGGGAGGGAGGGAGGGAGGGGGGAGACTTCAGTCACAGACATTGGATAGTGAGCTCACTCACCTGAGGATGGAGGCTCAGGCATTGACACCTTTCTTTCATGAAGTATTTGCCGGTTGCTGGGCTTCAAACTTCCAGCCCAAACATCCCTTTTCTGGGGCCCAGAATGCCGGGGATTGGAGTGTGGGTGGGCAGAAAGAAGGGTAGGGGCAGGAGGAGGAGCAGCTCAAGTCCTCTCTCCTCTCCTGTCCATGTATAGGGATGGGGTCCATGTGCAAACCTATGCACTCGGCCATTGTGGTACTTGGTTACTTGGGGAGCCACAGTCCAGTCTGAATATTGTGTCCGATTTTCAGGTGGTCTGAAACCCGGACACAAAATCCAAACCCAAACTGTTAGGGTGAATCCCTGACAGGTGGCAACCCTAGGATCTCCACTTTTATAGTGAGGGGACTTCATTATCCAAAAACCCCCTTATTAGTAATTCTACAGCCTGCTTGCCATGGTTTAAAGGCCATGCAGTACATTGTGGTTTAAACACATTTGTGCAATGTATATACACATAAAATCACCAGGACTGCAACTCTCGACAGTATTTCAAGCAAACCCACAGTAGCAGTGAATCCAAACTCTTAGAAGAGCTAAGGGTGGGACCTTTCACAAGTCTTCCACTACCAACGATCTGCAAAAAACTACAGAGGGACAGATATGAGACCCATCACCATGCACGAGGAGAAAGCAGAACTCACTGGTCTTTAAAGTGACCCTGTTACAAAAACATTTTGTTAAAACCGCTGTTACCTGTAACAGACGGCTCACAGTGCTGCAGAAGGAGTGGTAACGTGAAGTTTAAATGTAAAACTTTTGTAAACTGTTGACAATATTTAGAGCATTTCCCTGCAATAATCATCAGAAAAAGGAAATACTGGCCAGGCCACTAGGTGAAAAAAAAAAGAAATTGGTATGTGTGAATTTACTATTTTTTTGGGGTTTAATACCATTTTAAACTTGTTTTTAGTATAAGCACATTTATGTCTTCTTGTTGTGACCTTGTACGCTGAAACACTGTCTACTAGAATGTTGATCCTTATTTATTTTGAAGTAGCAGTGTTTTAATCATGTGTGAAGGTTCTGCTCAGTTTACCCAATGAAGATTCCTCTGGAGGGGCATATTGCGAATAACATTATGTATGTGTACCTCATTTGACGGCACACAAGAGAATTTATCTGGGATTCCACAGTACCATTGTGAGTTTGGTATTTGTGTTTGATCTGTGCAGAAGATACATCTTATGTCTTTTTTCAGCACAGAATTGTGTCCATTAATATTGGACTGGTCAAAGAAGCATTATTTATTGATGTAATGAAACAGTAATAAACTGTAACATTTGTCATGTAATGTATTTATAGAAAGTGTCAAGCTGTAGAGACAGGAATTATTTAAAAATAACTTTTTCATCATTACCACTTTTCTACTTGTCACAGTGATGACATGACCAGAAGCAACATTTATGGGCCCCTGGCTGTTACAATAGTGCTATAGCTGTCTATTGGTAGCATGATCAAAAGCCTCAGGAGTCACAACCAGAAAAGCGGTGACTTATATAGATACTGTATGAGACATGAGTGTTTTATATTATATGAATTTACAGTGGGCAGCAATATACTGCAGAATTCCAATCAAAAAAAATCAAAGATAAAAATTAAAAGATAAAATAAGAAAACCAATGTTTTCTGGGGTAGCTAGCTGTAGGTAGTCACATTCAACTGGACTTGCTTTGTAATAATTAAGATCTTTCATAGAGTCTCCAACTTCTAATGAGTGTCAAGAAACATACTTCAAATTTTATATTCCCATTTATATTCACACAGGCAGAACTGGCATCTTGATCCAGTCAGTATGGAATGTGTCAAGGCAGATGTTGATTGTCCAAGAACAGCATGGGAGGTGTGAAAGTTGTGAAACCCTCCTGTTTTTGTTGCATAATCCCATCCTTGGCGTCAGTCTGCATAAGTGTCAATCCTTCTATTAACATGAACACTAGGGTAGAGATGTTAAAATGAAATGAAATGTGGAAAACAGATGGTGTCAAAGGTCCCCGTCCCTGTTCAGGCATGGTTTTCCAATTTAAAGTAAATGTCCACCACTCTTGTTCAGGTATGATTTTGTCAGTTTGATGTACAGTGGATAGCCTTCACCCTTGTTCAGGTATGGTTCTTCCAGTTTGATATAGATGGCCCCCACACTTGTTTAGGGCTGGTTCTTCCAGTTTGATATAGATGTTTTCCACCAGTGTTCAGAGACGGTTCTTCCAGTTTGAAACAGATGGCCTCCACTCTTATTTAGGGCTGTTTCTTCCAGTTTGATATAGATGGTTTCCATCCTTGTTCAGTGCTGTTTTTTCCAGTTTGATATACAAACCCGATTCCAAAAAAGTTGGGACACTTTACAAATTGTGAATAAAAACAGAATGTACTTAGGTGGAAGTTTCAAATTTCAATATTTTATTCAGAATACAAAATAGATGACATATCAAATGTTTAAACTGAGAAAATGTATCATTTTAAGGGAAAAATAAGTTGATTTTAAATTTCATGGCATCAACACATCTCAAAAAAGTTGGGACAAGGCCATGTTTACCACTGTGTGGCCTCCCCTCTTCTTTTTATAACAGTCTGCAAACGTCTGGGGACTGAGGAGACAAGTTTCTCAAGTTTAGGAATAGGAATGTTGTCCCATTCTTGTCTAATACAGGCTTCTAGTTGCTCAACTGTCTTAGGTCTTCTTTGTCGCATCTTCCTCTTTATGATGCACCAAATGTTTTCTATGGGTGAAAGATCTGGACTGCAGGCTAGCCATTTCAGTACCCGGATCCTTCTTCTACGCAGCCATGATGTTGTAATTGATGCAATATGTGGTCTGGCCTTGTCATGTTGCAAAATGCAAGGTCTTCCCTGAAAGAGGCGACGTCTGGATGGGAGCATATGTTGTTCTAGAACTTGGATATACCTTTCAGCATTGATGGTGCCTTTCCAAATGTGTAAGCTGCCCATGCGACACGCACTCATGCAACCCCATACCATCAGAGATGCAGGCTTCTGAACTGAGCGCTGATGACAACTTGGGCTGTCCTTGTCCTCTTTAGTCCAGATGACACAGCGTCCCAGTTTTCCAAAAAGAGCTTCAAATTTTGATTCGTCTGACCACAGAACAGTTTTCCACTTTGCCACAGTCCATATTAAATGAGCCTTGGCCCAGAAAAAACACCTGCGCTTCTGGATCATGGTTAGATATGGCTTCTTTTTTGGCCTATAGCGTTCTAGCAGGCAACAGCGAATGGCACGGTGGACTGTGTTCACCGAAAATGTTTTCTGGAAGTATTCCTAGGCCCATGTTGTGATTCCCATTACAGTAGCATTCCTTTATGTGATGCAGTGCCGTCTAAGCGCCCGAAGATCACGGGCATTCAGTATGGTTTTCCGGCCTTGACCCTTATGCACAGAGATTGTTCCAGATTCTCTGAATCTTTGGATGATATTATGCACTGTAGATGATGATACCTTCAAACTCTTTGCAATTTTCCTCTGAGAAACTCCTTTCTGATATTGCTCCACTATTTTTTGCCGTAGCATTGGGGGAATTGGTGATCCTCTGCACAATTACTCACAATTTGTACAGTGTCCCAACTATTTTGGAATTGGGTTTGTAGATGGTTTCCACCCATGTTCAGGGATGGTTCTTCCAGTTTGATATAGATGGCTACCACTCTTATTCAGGGCTGGTTCTACCAGTTTGATATAGATGTTTTTTACCCTTGTTCAGGGACGGTTCTCCCAGTTGATATAGATGGCCTCTATTTTTATTCAGGGCTGGTTCTTTCAGTTTGATATAGAGAGTCTCCATCCTTGTTCAGGAACAAGTTAATGTTGATATTAATGTCCTCTTTCACGTCTTTTGCCAACCAATTGTTTTGTTTTTTTTTTTGCTGCAAAATTCACTTTCAATTCAGAGATTTCCCCCACTGTATTTTTTTTTAATGTGCTAGATGTCCTCAACCTAATGGCCATGACCATTCAACCTACTCCCTCTGAGCTGGGGTCACCCTGGACCTGCCCCCTGTCTGTGATTGGACAGTGAAAAGAGAAACACCACAATGATGAGCTCATCTCTCTGTTTCTCATGCTATCAGCATACTACTTATATTAGCACATGAACTGATTGGCTGCTTGAATTGCTTCTCCCTCTCCACACTTCAGGCAGTTGTACAGGGACTGTAAGAGGCTGATATCAGGTCACATTTAAGTATTTATACTGCTTGTATTTATTATTTATGATTTTAAATTACATTTGAAAAGGGTGCCTACTTGTGTCTGTGTTTTGTTGTTGGATATACAGTATTCTTTTACATGATTTCATAATCTACATCACATTTAAACCTACGGGCTGTACTACAGTAGCAAGCCTTGATGACGAAACAAGGGAACATACCAAAATACAAACTGGCAGCACAGGGCATTTGCTTTTCTCCTCTGAACGCCAGAACTCACGGCAGGAAAAAACTATGTATTGCACACGCTTTTAGGCACATTTAAGAATGTAAAGTGTTTGAGGATTAATGGATTCCACTGGGCAGAATATTGATTTATCCTGGCTGTTGGAATGCATTAACGGTCAAACTTGCCTAAACGCATCTAGTGTTTAGATGCGTTTGAATGCATTTACGTACGTTCAGGATTTTTTCTATTTTGCAGCTCTTCTTCTGAATGCGCTTTTGAGGGTTTTTTTTTTTTTAGCCTGAAAATGCTCCTCTTATAATACCCTATGAATGCCTATTTGTACCTGGACACATAGGCTAGCACAGAGGTGCATTTCCAGGCTGAAAAAAACCAAAACCTGACAAACACTTTTTAAGCCCAATCTGCAAGAAGCTTGAAGGTTATGTAATTCACATGGGGATAATTCCCATCAATATAACAAATAAAGTTAAAATCTATTGTTGTCTAACATGAATAAACCACTAATTACACCCAGATAGTAAGAAAACAATAGGGTTGATTTAGTAAAAGCCAATAGGCTGTTCACTTTGCAGGGGTATTTTCCCCAGGCTCTGACCATTGGCTCCTGCTACTGTCAATCACAGCCAGTGAGGAAGGAGTAGGGGATGTGGCCAAGCTGCTCTCTAGTGGCACTTTTCCACTGCAAGTACCGGCTCGGCTCTACTCGGCCCTGCTTGGCCCAGTTTGCTTTTCCACTGTTGGTACCGCATGGTACGGTGTTGGAACGGTTCGGTACGGTACGGTATGGTTTGCTTTTCCACTAAAATAGTACTAAAGTTAAGTGGGTGGGATAACAACGGGGTGGGTGGGATTCTCTGACCAATCAGTGGTTAGTAGTGACTGCATGCAAAGGATTGTGGGATATGGTACCGGGTATGGTACCTCTTGGAACCACAATCGAGGTGGTACTGTTTTTGAGAGCCGTACCGTTCGGTTCCATGCAGTGGAAAAGCGCCGCCATACCGTACCGTACCGTACCGAACCGTTCCTACACCATACCATGCGGTACCAGCAGTGGAAAAGCACAAAAGCGAGCCAAACCGTTCGGTTCCATGCAGTGGAAAAGCGCCATATGTGTCTTCAGGACATAGAGAGCCAGCTCAGGATCGAGCACCCACAAGGTGGAGAGAGGAACCATAAGGCTCATTGGAGGGAGGGGCTGGGATTTTCGACTGGGGGAGGTGCCAGGAGTACCCAGCGGGGGACCTAAGAAAAGGAGGATCGGGGCTACTCTATGCAAAACCATTGCACAGAGCAGATAAGTATGACATGTTTGTTATAAAAAAAAACAATGTTAACAATCACTTTAACATCCTGAAGAAATATAAAGTGACAGTTTTTCAGTACGGCATTTAGATGTTAGTTTTGACTGGACTGACCCTTCAATAGTGAAGAGCAGCAGCACAAAAAATAACCCCCAAAAAACTGGTTACAGTTTAGACAAAAAGTCAGGTTTATAGGGCAAGAGGAGGATAGAAGTGCGAGTTGAGTGCAGGACATAAAAAACCCCAGAAAAACAAAGAAATGTACCTGATATAGAGTAAAAGCTTACTATTATCTAAATGAAAATAAATGCAACTTTTTGACCTCCTGCTATTGAGTACTGCCCTATAATGACCCTGCCTAATTTATTCAACACTCTCTCTGGCTTTGGTACCATTTCGGGGGTGAGTGTGAACCAAACCAAATCGGAGCCGATGGTTATCAAACTTTCTGGCCCACTCTGGAATCTCTTAGGGCAACTTTCTGATTTAAATGGTGAACACATCCCCTCCCCTATCTGAGCGTGAGACTCGCTCCTGATATTTCCATACTGCATTGGGCTTATTATCAGAGGTGGGGGACTTGAGTCACATGACTTGACTTAAGTCAGACTTAAGTCACCAGTTTGAGGACTTGAGACTTGCTTGACTAAAATGAATAAAAGACTGGACTTGACTTTGACTTGGTATTCACGACTTGAGACTTGACTTTGACTTGAGACATATGACTCGAAATGACTTTACTTTTTTAAGTTATTAAATATTTGCATTTTCTCAAGATGTTTTAAAGCAAAATTAATGTGCCTGTTATGTTTCTGACACCACAGTCATTTAAAACACCTCAGTGTGTTCTGATTTTTAGGATACTGGCAACAATGGAAATACTTAACATATTTTTAGTGACTGTGGTGTTGAAACATGACTGGACGAAGGATTTTGAGCTGTTTGGACATTCAAAGTGTTTCTTTAATATGCCAAGAAAAAAGCACTAAGCAGTTTTGTTAATGTTGAAAATAAAACACAACCTTTCCTGACTTTTAACTGATTTAAAGGTGAAAATTGGGGTAGATCAGTATTTTGACTTGATTTGTGACTTGACCAAAATAAATGACTTGACTTGACTTGCTTGACTTCTAGCAAGGACTCGACTTGACTTGCTTGCTTTTCATCACAGTAACTTGGGACTTGCTTGAGACTTGAAGGTTAAGACTTGAGACTTGCTTGTGACGTGCACATGTGTGACTTACTCCCATGTCTGCTTATTATATCCCTCTCTATTCCTCCATTGCCAAAGAACATAAAAAATTGGCATACTTATACTCTTTCTTGAAAGGGTAGGATAGTGGCAAGATGACTGTCCTTTCCAGGATTCTGTATTTTTTCGCTCTTTAACGATTCCAGTACCATCGACATTTACATTACATTACATTATACAGAAACTTCAATAGCTGATCTTAAAATTTACCTGGGGCTGGAGAGGTTGCAGGGTTGCTCGCTCCACCTTGTATGTCTCTAAGAGGTGGGGAGGTCTGGGAGTTCCCCATCTCTTTCGACATTATAGAGCCGCTCAATTGATCCAACTTTGTCAAATATTCTCCACATCCTACAGACCTAACTGGGTTGGATTGAAGGCACAGGCGAGCGCCCCACAGCCGATCAATCTTTTATTATTGCTCTCTCTTAAGGAACGCAAAGCCATCTTGAGTCCTACATTCCTTGCATCTTTGACATACAGCCTGCAAACTATATCCCCTATATGTAGACATGGTGAAGAGGACTTGCTGATGTTCAAACTGAGCATCAGAATGGGAAAGAGGAGGATTTAAGTAACTTTGAACGTGGCATGGTTGTTGGTGCTAGATGGTTAGGACTATTTAAAAAGCCCTGATCTACTGGTATTTTCATGCACAACCATCTCTAGAGTTTACAGAGAATGGTCCAAAAAAGAGAAAATATCCAGTGACTGGCAGTTGTGTGGAAGAAAATGCCTTGTTAATGGCAGAGGTCAGAGGAGAATGGGCAGACTGGTTCCAGAATCGCTACAAGATATGCAGAATATCATCTCTGAATGCATCACACATCGAACCTTAAAGCAGATGGGGTACAGCAGCAGAAGATCACACTGGGTGCCACTCCTGTCAGCTGAGAATAGGAAACCGTGGCTACAATTCACACAGGTTCACTAGAAAAACGTTGCCTGGTCTAATGAGTCTCAATTTCAGTTGCAAAATTCAGATGGTAGGACCAGAATTTGGTGTAAACAATACGAAAGCATGGATCCATCTTGCCTTGTATCAACGGTACAGGCTGGTGGTAGTGGTGTAATGGTGTGGGGGATATTTTCTTGGCACACTTTGGGCCTCTTAGTACCATTTGAGCATCAATTTATTGCCATGGCCTACCTAAGTATTGTTGCTGACCATGTCCATCCCTTTATGACTACAGTGTACCCTTCTTCTGATGGCTCCTTCCAGAATGATAATGCACCATGTCACAAAGCTCAAATTATCTCACCACTGGTTTCTTGAGCATTAGAGTTCACTGTACTCCAATGGTCTCCACAGTCATCAGATCTTAATCCAATAGAGCACCTTTGGGGTGTGGTGGAACAATAGATGTGCAGCCGACAAATCTGCAGCAACTGCATGATGCTATCATGTCAATATGGACAACAATCTCTGAGGAACGTTTCTAACACCATGTTGAATCTATGCCACGAGGAATTAAGGCAGTTCTGAAGGAAAAAGGGGGTCCAACCTGGTACTAGCAAGCTGTACCTACTAAAGTGGCCGGTGAGTGTACATGTGCTTCTGTTTCTTAATCAAAACTCTTTCAATACAATGTTGGAAAAGAAAATAAATTCAACTTATTGTCACCCTACCATATGTACGTCTGAATTAACAATAAGGAGGTACACATCAGAATTAACATCTGCTTAGGCGGGCCATAGATTGACAAATTTTAATTTTCTTTCCTGCACACAGTGTTCACAGGGGAATCCCTCCTGCGGAACCATTATGTTCTCCTTGGGGGAAGGGGGTGGGGGTTAGTGAAGCCGTCCCTGCTAGGAGAACACGGTGATTATTACTAGTGGCTATAACAGCTGCTAGCAATAAACGCATGTAAAATTGAGCAGGCTGGTTCTACCCAGTTAATCAATCAACTTGGGTTCATTCAGCCTGCCTCCCATACATGGTTTGAATCTCTAGATTAAACTTTCAGTCTTATTTTTTTCCCCTAAAATGCAATCTTACTTCAGAGCTGCTGTAAGGTAATGCAAATATATTATCGAATAGTAGCCATTTTGTATCATATCCTAACAGTATGTCTATTACCTAATATTTCAAAATTTCTTAGGGTCCTTTCACACGGTCGCTCCGTGTGTCCGCAAATCATCCAATCCATTTGCGGATGATTTGCGGACATAATGTAAGTGAATGGCACTGCGGATGTCAGTGGAATACCATCCGCTGACACCCGATTTTCTTCCTGTCAGTTCTGTTCCGTTTTTACGAATGGAACAGAACCCCATTTTTCCTTCCGTGTAAAAAACGGAAAGGAAGGAAAATCGGATGTCAGCGGTGTCATCCGCTGACATCCGCAGTGCCATATACTTACATTATGTCCGCATATCATCCGCAAACGGATGGGATGATATGCGGGCACACGGAGCGGATGACAGAAATGTCATCCGCTCCGTGGAAAAAAAAAGTCCCACAGCGGACCTTTCACATGGAGCGGCCGTGTGAAAGGAGCCTTACCCAAAATGTACACCCTTTGTTTATATTTTGGGATTAGATTCCTTCTTTAAAGCTCTAGTTACCAGTGAGAACATACTGCAGTAAATTGCAACAGGGAGTCACTTGTATGCCTTAAAGGGGCTAACACAGCTACCCCCCAATTATATAAAATAAATGCATTGCTTTAAATCATGAGTAGATTTTTTTACTTTTTCATGTGAGAGATATAAGCTAAACATTTGACAGAAGTTAAAAATATGGTAATAGTGCATTTGAGAAGAACAATAGGCTAAGACAAGTGGGCAAAAAATATGGATTATTATTAGACCTAACGAAGAAGGTCTGTGCATAAATATGGAACACATAGATGGTAAATAGTATCAGTGCAGGAGCATGATATGCAGACATTTCATATGTATATTTATGTTAATATATGCCAATAGGTGTAGGTGTCATTGTGAAGGATTTGCTATGTTGAATACCTTAAATGCTGGTGTGTCCTAAAGTTTAGAAAACCAACTACTGAATATATCCTGCCTGATTTTATTCTAGTACAATGCACTGTGGTGTTTGAATATGGGCTGTATTATAATCCAGTTTTACCCTTGGTAAAGATTCCACATCTTGGAATGGATGGACTGTTAGCCAAGGCTGTTGATATAAGAGCTCATGGCTGTTAGAGATCTTTTCAGTTGCTGTACTACACAGTAATCATTCCCCTTTCACTACAAATATGTCCATTTAATGATTAAAAGCATATATATGTAGCAATATTTCCCAGGCATTGGGCCTGATGTGGGTCTGCCATGGTCATCACCGTTAACACAACAGCACATTTAAGCTGATTGCACAAGTATGAGATCTAAGTCAAAAACAGTCCGGCATCTTTGGTTTGTTTTGTTTATTTTATATGTGGATGGGAGAAGGGAATGAGTGGGATACTCCTTTGGCTCAACTAGGTACAATTTGGGACACTTGAGAGAAAAATGCCTTTTAGCGCTGACTTGACGCCGGCTGGATGCCGACCAACGCTTGCTGGCGCTTGAAATCAATGACTTGCTTGTACTGTACTGAAGACTGACTTCTGACACTCTGGTTAGCTCAAAAGTCTCTGACACTACTCCCTCCAGTCCTTCCTGACTGAGGTAGCCCTTTGTAACACTGCTGCGGCTGCAACTCTCAACACTGTACACTGCACGCTGTACACTTCCACTGTACAATGAATACTTCAGAGCCCAACCACTGGCACCCCCTTTACTCTTCAGGGTCAACACTGGCACCCCCTTTTACTCTTCCTGCACCGGCTAGGTAGCTCCCGGATCCCTCTGACCTTCTCCAGAGTGGTCCCCTCTCACTAGGCAGACCCCCAGGGGCAGTTTGCAGTACTCATGACTGAGAATGCTTTCCTGAAACTCGACCCCTCTCAGCTCCGCTGGTCCTCAGCATACCGGATCCTCTCTGCAGCTCAACTCGGCCCTCTGTCCCCTCAGGCAACCCACCGGGGACACCCGATTCCTCTTGACAGGAGGAGAGACAGCCGTACTCTCCCTCCTGGGACTCTGATTCCCGCCAAAGAGGCTGCATCATGTGCTCCCCTCAAACTTATACCCACTCCCAGAATGCTGTGCGGCAGAATCTGCCTTTCTGGGGTAGATACAAGCCTGGGTGTGCCATTGGCCGGGTTTCCTCCACTGCCCAATAAGAGCCCTCATGGAGCACAGTGGGGATACTCCCCAGTCTCAACAGCCACACCTGGGAACCATGACAACCTAGCTCAAAATCATGGCCCTGCTGATAAGCAGACAAGGCCTACTACACTTTACCTAGCACCTACCTTGTAGAGTGCTACATATACATCCAGATACATATTTAACAGACAGCTCCAGGTGGATCTCAGCTTTCATTACCATCCACTTGAATGGAATGCTGGTCTGATTAGATTTAAAAGAGAATTTAAAATAAGGTGACCAGATTTTTTAAATTAAATCTGGAGACATATTTTTTTTTTATTGGCAAATGGCACAGAACTACATAATACACAGAGACTACATAATACACAGAGCACTGGGCACAGGACTACATAATACACGAAGCGCTGGGTACAGGACTTCATAATACACAGAGCGCTGGGCACAGGACTACATAATACACGGAGCGCTGGGTACAGGACTTCATAATACACAGAGCACTGGGCACAGGACTACATAATACACAGAGTGCTGGGCACAGGACTACATAATACACAGAGCCCTAGGTACAGGACTACATAGTATACAGAGCGCTGGGCATAGGACTACATAATACACAGAGTGCTGGACACAGGACTACATAATACACAGAGTGCTGGACACAGGACTACATAATACACAGAGTGCTGGGCACAGGACTACATAATATACAGGAGGGTGTTAGACAGAGAGTTCAGGGTTCAGAGGTTTGCTATGCACAGAGAACACTTCTGCTCCCACATCCATCGCTCACCTCTGCACCCTTCTCTCACAGATTATCTCTGCAGCCACCTCTTAGCCCTTCCCCCACAATAGCTAAACTCTCCATCTCTCCATGCAGCTGCATAAGCTCTGACACCTGCTCCCCCACTGCCCTCACCTGTGTACAAACAGCCCCCCTCAATCTACTCACCTCCCATTCTCAGTCCTCCATGCAGTCAATTTTTGGTTTGCCTCTCCTCCCCTTAACAGCAGCAGGAGCGGCAGTGAGATCCTCCAGCAGGGGGCATCTGCATCTGAGCCACCAGGCTGTTTCTCAGCCAGCATGGGATGCCCTGTCTACATTACTCCAGCCTTGAATCCTGGACAAACCCAGGGACAGACTTGGACCGGGACAGTGTCCTCAATCCAGGGACTGTCCCCGGAAACCGGGGACGTCTGGTCACCCTAATTTAAAAAGCATTGTAAGCATGAATTGCATAAGAGCCATGCTATTTAATGAACTAAGGAAAAAGATTTCCAAATATTGGTTGTGTGGGAAACCCTTTATATTTCAAGCAATTTCTATATGTTGGCTGATACCAGGATAACAGGCCTGGCATAGTGGTGCAGCAATACAGACAAGCATGGGTAGATCCATCACGACCTGTCCCTACATTGCAGTCAGGGCCAATTTATCATTAGGCATAGTAGATGAAAAAGGTACCTTTACCTGCAGAGTTACTGCCTCATATGTTATGACATCATAAACAGAAATTCAGTCTTGTCATATAAACCTATTTATACATTGCCTGGATATACACCTTAACCTGAATCTCATCCACTTACCTAACACTGAATTTTGCACCCCTGCACCTAACTTTCAAATCTAACTCTAAAACGTTACCCATAGGTACAAGATGCTGTTATCCAATGTCTCAGATCCCTCAAGTGACCTGGGAGGAAGTGGTAATGCCAGTGTTTTTAGCCAATCACAAATGTTTCCCTTAAAAAGGAATCTTATGTTGAATATTTGTATCACCTCCTTTTTTACACCTGCATCTCCAACTCCATCTAGCTCACATGACTATAGAAAGTCCAGATCCCTAATGACATAGGTGACTTTCAAAAGAAAACTTACATATACTGTATGTGCTACCTTCTACCTAGCTGAAAATATTTCTCAAGATTCATTATAATATCATTAGATCTGCTAATGAATAATTCACATAAGTGTCACGAACAGTCCGTTTTTAAGACAGATAGTTGCAGAAGAATATATTAATCCGGCGCCAATTAATTATCTGTAAAACAAGGTTAAACTAGATAGTACTGCAGAACCATACATTAAACGTACCATATGGCCTTTAGCCTAGTGATAATTCAGTACACTAGAGCATCCGTCTCTGTCAGCTTATTCTAATTAGGTACGCAGTTTGGAAAAAAAGACAAAGGCTAATGACTGTAAATTATTTTGCTAAAGTAATTTCCTTAGTGAATTTCAAAGACTTTGTCTGAATCTCTTTGCATAATGAATCTCAATATGATGTCTGTTTAATGTCACAATGAGGTTAATTTGTGGTAACTTTGGTGTTGTGATATTGCATGTTTCTGTACAGATAGTCAGTGTTAGCTACCAAGCAGCTGCCATGTTGTATGGAGCAAAGACGTTCAGTAACCAATCAGAGGCCAGCTAAGTGATATATGAAGATTTTCATTTTTCTATTAGGATTCCCTCTAAGTGTTCTCTTTTTATCTGACAAGCATATCCAATCTGTCCTGCAAATTGGACAAGGTTGAAAGCTAATTCATACAATGTAAAAGTAGAACTATGGCCTTCCATAAAAATAAAAAAAAACCTGCATTTGCATTTACAGTTTTCTCTTAGTACCCATGCAAAGTCCCACAAATACCCATTGAGCATAACAGTTAAATCTACCTAATGCAGCTTGTACGCTGTATAGTAGTAGGACCTGCCCTTATGTTTAATTGGATGCTAAGCTGCCACTTTGGGATAGTGAGTGGAGGCAAGATTTAGGAGAGCGACATAGAAGCAGTCGGGACCAGAGAAGTTGGGAGCAGGTGACACCTTGTAGCTTTCTGAGGAATGAACTGCAAAACCGCTATGTGTATAAATTGAGAAACATTATCCCCTGGACTTTGTTTTTACTCCTGGAAATGACTAGAGGAAGACAAGTGTGATTGAACTATGAGCCTTGGAACAACCAGCATATCGTTGAGACAGTCAAGGAGAACTGAACTATTTGTTCCTACTCCTGTACACCTTATTATTGTCAGTAAAAGGTTTATTCTTATAAAAAAGCAAACACAAATTGCAACTGAACAATCCTTTTTCCTGGGGCATGTCAGTGATAAAAGAACCTGCCAAAGGGGAGCCCTAAAGGGACATGGATAATGTACTGTAGGACTCTGTGGGGAGACTCAAAACTTGCTTTTGGTAATGCGCTTCTGTGTCCACAGGAGTGGTCTTGTGCATTTACTAAGATGCTGCCTGATGACTTGGGATAAGTTTTCCACGTGTCTGGTGACTTAAGAGAAGCTGAAGAAAAGAAGCATCTCTGTCTGGATTGCTTGACTTGAGATAGTGCAATAACCCCTGTGTCTTTGTTGACTTAAGATTCCTATGCATTTCTTCAGAAAGCGGTTGACCCTGTAAAACTGAAAGAAGAATATTCAGTATGGTGCCCATGCTGGTTTGAAAGGCAGGTCCCTTTTAAAATCTTCCTGAGAAAGGATGGTGTCACGTACCTGACTGTGGAGCCCTAGATGATCAGGGTGGCTTCTTGCACAAGTGAAAACAGGGACTGCTAGGGCAATGGAAGTGCGCAGGTGCCAGGAAGCTGTAGTAGTGAGCTGTAGCTTGGAGACACAGGAGTCCTTCCAGTGGTGTTGTGGAGTCTGGTCACAAGCCTTATTCAGTGGGAGCCAGGTAGACAAGGGCAGAATCAGGTTCAAGGTCGAAAACAAACAGAGCTCAGTAACGTGCTGGCAGTGGGGTACCAAATCAGGAAGCAGAGACATAGTCATAAACCCAAACCGAGGTCAGTAACATATATGAGAAGCAGATAAAACAGGCAGAGGTGATCCAAGAGAGGTGTCAGCCGGGTCAGGAACAGGGTTAGGAGACATGGATTACAATCAAGAACACAGGAAACAGAGCTGAAGACCATCCAGCACTGAAGCCAGGCAGACTCTCCGTTTAAATAAGCTGCTGGGTGCCAGAATCTGTGGATGCATGCGCACGGCTACGTGTACGTGCATGTGCCTGCGTGTAAGAGAACATTAATCAGAGAAGCAGCCAAGAGGCCCAAGGTAACTCTGGAGGAGCTGCATAGATCCACAGCTCAGGTGGGAGAATCTGTCCACAAGACAACTATAAGATGTGCACTCCACAAATCTGGCCTTTATGGAAGAGTGGCAAGAAGAAAGCCATTGTTGAAAGAAAGCCATAAGAAGTCCCATTTGCAGTTTGCGAGAAGCCATGTGGGGGACACAGCAAACATGTGGAAGAAGGTGCTCTGGCCAGATTAGACTAAAATTGAATTTTTTGGCCTAAAAAAATCATAGCAAAATGCTATGTGTGGTGGAAAACTAACACTGCACGTCACCCTGAACACACCATCCCCACTGTGAAACACGGGGTGGCAGCATAATGTTGTGGGGATGCTTTTCTTCAGCAGGGACAGGGAAACTGGTTGATGGAAAAACGGATGGATGCCGTGCCACCTTAGAAGAAAGCCTGTTAGAGCCTGAGACTGAGTGTAAAAAATTGAGACTGGCACGAGTTTCACCTTCCAGCAGGACAATGACCCTAAACATACAGCCAGAGCTAGAATGGAATGGTTTAGATAAAAGCATATTGGTTAGAATGGCCCAGTCAAAGTCCAGCCCTAAATCCTAATGAGAATATGTGGTAAGACTTGAAAATTGCTGTTCACAGACACTCTCCATCCAATTTTACAGAGCTTGAACTATTTTGCAAAGAATGGGCAAACATTTCACTCTTTAGATTAGAGATCAACCGATTATCGGCAAAGCCGATATATTGAGGACCGATCTGCACTTTCCTCGATATATTGGAATCGGCCACCAAGGTGACCGATATTGCCGATATTTTGGGAAAGTGCTTGTACCGGAGTGATGCCTGCAGCTAGAGGTATCACCCTGATACCGGCATCCATAGCCGACGGTCGGCTGTCTTGTAATGACAACCGAGGCGGCTGAGAAGCCGCTCGGCTGTCATTGAAAGGAGCGGGAGGGAATGTCCCTCGCGCCGCCTTCCGCGGCTCACCTGGGTCTCCCATCCTACCGCACGGCCGCCGAAGACCCGATCAAAGCTGCATTCGGCTCTGATCGGGTCTCCAGGTAAAAACCCGGAAGTGATGTCATGACATCACTTCCGGGTACTCTGCGCCAGATTTAAAAAAATGACAGCATTCAAAACAGCCACACTTGGCGTTTTGAATACTTTTAAGTGCAGAGGAGGGGTTTGGGGCCCCCCTAGATCCCTCCACAAGAGTGCCTGTCAAGTGATAAAAAAAAATGTACGAAAATATTGGCCAATATCGGCCGATACCGATATGCATTGGCCAAAATATCGGTATCGGCAATGAAAAACCGTTATCGGTTGATCACTACTTTAGATGAGTAAAGCTGGTGGAGACATACCCAAAAAGAATTGCAGCTGTAATTGCAGTGAAAGGTGGTTCTACAAAGTGACTGAATATAAATGCACGCCACGCTTTTAAGATATTTATATGTAAAAAATCTTGAAAACCATTTACCATTTTCCTTCAAACTTCACAATTTTGTTCCACTTTGTGTTGGTCTCATAAAATCCCAATAAAATACATTTACGTTTTTGGTTGTAACATGACACAATGTGGAATATTTCAAGTGGTATGAATACTTTAAGACACTGTATGTGTAGTGTATAGTAATATTAAATCATGATCCATATATCGCAGCATTAGAATTATTGTAAATATCTTTATTTTCTTTTGTAAGTTGGTAATGTGGTCTTTCTCCATTTCAATGTGTTACAGTATTTGTGGACTGACCACCTTCCCAGCCTGTGAAGTTTCTTCCTCGCATCACTGCAGTATTTTTCCTTTATTTTGCCCTTCTCTGCACAGAGCTGATTGGGGCTATGGTGGTCACGTGGCTTAATAAAAAAAATCAAAATATAAAAAATATGTACAATAAATCAACACTTGCATTTGTTCATGGACATTCATTATGTTTGCAACCACATTTTTTCATATCTTCTCAGAGGCACCCCTTTTTCCTTCCCTGTTTATCTGGCACCCTTGCTGATCATAAACAGGGGAGCAAGCATGAAGAGCACTGCTGTCAATCACAATCATTAAGCTGCTTTGCATCATGTGCAGAAATTTCACAGCAGTGAAGAAATTAGGAAGTTTAAGGCTCCATGTACACGGGACGCTGGAAATGGCCGTTTAGGAGCAGTTGGGCGTTTTTTTCAGAAGCCCCTGAACCCATCTACATTTTATCTTATCTGTCCATGTACACCAGGTCGTTTACAGTCATTTGCAGGCAGTTGCGTTCAGGGACTGTTTTTAGAACGCAATTATTTGCGTTCGAACGTGTGTTTCCCGGCGTTTCAAACGCACAAACGCGTCCGAACGCGATGACCCGCGTTTAGCGTTCGCGTTTTTCCATTTTAAAGGGGAATAATTTTTTTGACCTCTAGGAACGCTTCTAAACGCAAACGCCCGCAAACGCCGCTAAACGCCCGCTAAACGCGGGTACAAACGCGACCGAACGGACGTTTCAAACGTCCTAAAAATTCCAGCATTCAAAGGGACTTTTAACAACGTCCCGTGTACATGGAGCCTTAGGCTGCTTTCCTCTGAATTTCAAGGATTCACAGAGGGAGAAAAATGTTACTTTGTGGATCAGCTTGAATAGAATTTAGAATAAGAACTTTGATGAACTGGGAGGGTGACCAGATACTTACTGAACAGAACTTGGTATTTTAAAGTGGAGTTCCAGTTTCCTAGCCAACATTGCATTAAAAGCATTGCAGAGATCATTGTAATTCCTGATAAGCATAATGGAAAAACGTTGCCCATGTACACATTGCATCTACTTACAAACTACTTATTTTTCTTTTGCCCCCTCAATTCTGGCTGTGGATATGCAGGATTTGGGCAGCTGAAGCTGGCCTGGCTTCATTTCCTGGATTTCGTGCAGCTGGCTACCCAGTATGCACCTCCGGATCTTGCACCTGCGCAGTAACAACACAGCGGCGCGCTTTGTGCAATTGCATTAGATGCCTGAAGACTTCTGGGATTGATGACATAGATATCCCAGGAGTCAATGGGCCTGGTTGATGACATAATCACCTAGGCAGCTGTGACCGGAAGTTGTGGGGTACACTACTAAAAAAAGGTACTTTCTGCAGAAATTTCAACACATCAATATCCAAACCTTAATCCACTAGCGATCTTCATTGCAATGTGGGTAATTCTTAAAAATGACTGGGACTTCACTTTAAAGAAAAAATATGCATACATAGTGAGATAATATACTTTTGGATTCTTTGGATGAAATTTAAAATTTGGGGTCTACTAACAGCTCAAAACTAATGCTAAAAAGGGAAAGTACATTTGGGTACCAGTGAGTTAAATCACCATATCTCTAAAACTCTGTTGGCAATTCTTAAATAAATAAGTATTCTAGACAGTGCTGGGACAAAGTCTTCAAGCGTCCAGGGCACAGATGCCAAATGGCGCCCACCCTCCCTAAAAAAATAAAAATAAAAATGTGTCAGCAAAAATTACCTCCCTCTCCCCCACAAAAATTGAGACCTAATCGTCACACTTACCCTATAAATCCTTTGCAAGCTACAACTCTCCACAAACAAAATTTCCCCTCTTCCAGTACAAATCCTGCCTCCCTGCTCAAATCCCCCCCCCAAATCCCCCACTCAATTAGCCCCCCCGATCCCTTCTCCTAGAACTAATCCTCCCCCCAAATTTTCCCTCCCAGCACAAATCCCCCCCAGTCATCCCAACTAGCACAACTCCTCCACCCCCAAATCCCCCTTCTTAACAGAAATCCACCCTGCTAGTAGCAATCCCCCTCCACCAAATCACCCCTTCTTGCACAACACCCCAAATGCCAATTGCGCCAAGGGCAGACGTCCCTTCTGCCCACCTCTTGTCCTGGCCCTGATTCCAGATATGGATATTTTATACAACTATGCATATACCATACCTGAGTGATGCCGCCGGAAGCTGGAAATCACTGAAAGAGAAACCGCTACTCCAGTGATTTCCACTAGTTTCTGGGTCATGTGCCAATTAGTGCCCTGCTGCATTGTGAATATGCTGCGCAGCATGGGTGCCATTCAGAGAATTCTTTGCATTTTCTGAATGAATGCAAAGGTTCCCTAATTGGATGAGGTGGGGCAGTGACAAAGGCCAAGGTAACTATGTATAAAATATCCATACCTAGAATTCATCTTTAACTACTTCCGGACCGCCTGCCGCAGTTTTCAGCAGGCAGCCCCTCCTGCGTGAACCGACGAAGCTCTACGTCAGTCACGCACCTGCAGCTAGGGGGCGAGCGCACGCCGCCGGGGGCGCACTTCTGCCGTTGTGCTGTTGTAAACACAGATGACTGTTTTTCTCTCTGGAATGATCACAGAGCTCCTCTGATCCTTCTATATATTATCACAGGTCTCTATGATCATTCCAAAAGCCCAACCCCCATACAGTTAAAAATCACTTCCCTAGGTACACATTTAACCCCTTGATCACCCACTGTGTTAACCCCTTCCCTGGCAGTGTCATTATTACAGTAACAGTGCATACTTTTAGCACTGATTACTGTAGAAATGCTTCTGGTCCCCCCAAAAGTGTCTAAAATGTTAGGGGTCCGATCTGTCTGCCGCAATGTAGCAGTCCCGCTAAAAATCGCAGATTGCTACCATTACTAGTAAAAAAAAAATTACATAAATCTTTCCCGTAGTTAGTAGACGCAATAACTTTTGTGCAAACCAATCAAAATACGCTTATTGCGATTTTTTTTTACCAAAATATAGCAGACAACAAATTGGCCTAGAATGTTAAAAAAAATTAGATTTTTACTTTTTTTTGGGGGGGAATGTTATATAGCAGAATGTGAAAAATATTGTTTTTTATTTATTTATTTATTTTTTTTGGATTGCCGCTCTATTTTTGTTTATAGCGCAAAAAATAAAAATTGCAGAGGTAATCAAATACCACCAAAAGAAAGTTCTATTTGTGGGGAAAAGACATAAATTTTATTTAGGTACAGCGTTGCACGACTATGCAATTGTCCATTAAAGTAACGCAGTGCCGAATCGCAAAAAATGACCTGGTGATTAGAGGGCAAATCCTTCCGGTCCAGAAGTGGTTAAGACGGTCCAACTTATAGGGAGACCGTTCTAAACTTTTTCAAAATACATGGAACAACTATTATTTGCTTCAGATGCTGGTCTGCTGACTTCTACCACTGCCAATACTTTCCCTGCCACTTTAAACTTTTTATTTTGGACTGAGAGGAGAATTGCATTACCTCTACTGCAGCCATGTGACATCCATCTTTTTTTGGCGGCATCTTGAGCAGCAGCAATTTATTTGTGTAAGTTGATATATAACCTTTTCTGACAAGCATGATACTTTAGGAAACACATTTTAATTTTTTGCTGTAACAGTACTGATAGCATTAATCAACTTGACAGTAAAAATAGATTGACACTTCTAATCAGTAACTTATTTTGAAAAACAGGACTCATTTTTTTTTCCCCAAAAGAGTGCAAGTTAATTGTCAGCTACTGAGATTACAACAGCAATGGATTTTGTAAATACAAACCTGTATACTGCATGTGGCCCAAAACAGTGCAGCTGTTGGTGTGCCAAGTCTGAAAATAATTTTTGGGCTCCTAGGACTTAAAGGGTAACTCCACTTTCATGAAGGAAAAAAAAAATATCAAATAAAGAAAAAATAATATAGTGTACACAATTGCGACACAAATCATATGCTAATTGAATGTTATCAAAAATCACCTTCGCTTTTTAATCTGCAGCCGCTGTAATTTTCTGAAAATGCAATGTGATATGGCTACCTGGACTTCTTCTATACACAGAATGTGTACTGACCACACCCCAGAAACATAATTTCCTGCTTGTGTGATTGGCTCGCCAATTTTCCCAGAAGTCGGCCTAAGATACAAGTCAGATTTCAGGAATCCCCTGCAACAAAAATGCCATTTTTGGTTAGAAACTCCCAATAGGAATACTTTTAAAGTTATGCAGGCCCAGCAGCTTTTCTCATTAGTGCCCTGCAGCTGCTGCAGCTGATTGATAATTATGAAACCGCTCCCATTAGACTCACTCAGAACCTGGACACAGAGGAACAAACAGAAACAGTGATTTCTTCAGGAAAAAAAAAAAAAAAAGGTAGCAATCTGCAATAACGTTTGTTAACCACTTAAGCCCCTGAAGATTTTACCCCCTTCCTGACCAGGCCCTATTTTGCGATTTGGCACTGTGTGACTGTAACAGACAATTGCGCAGTCGTGCGACGCTGTACCCAAATGAAATTGGCGTCCTTTTTTTCCACAAACAGAGCTTTCTTTTGGTGGTATTTGATCACCTGTGCGATTTTTACTTTTTGCGCTATAAACAAAAAAAGAGCGACAATTTTGAAAAAATAACAATATTTTTCACATTTTTTTATATGAAATTCCCCCAAAAAATGTAAAAATCAAAATTTTTTTAAATTTTAGGCCAATTTGTTTTCTGCTATGTTTGGTAAAAAAAATCGCAATAAGCGTATTTTGATTGGTTTGCGCAAAAGTTATTGTGTTTACTTTTATAGAAAAAAAAAGTTATTGTGTTTACTAACTAAGGGAAAGATTTCTGTAATGTTTTTTTATCTAACGAGTAATGGCGGCGATCTGCGATTTTTTTTTTGCGGGCCTGCTACATTGCGGCAGACAGATCGGACCCTTGACTGACATTTTTGACACTTTTGGGGGGACCAGTGACATTACTACAGTAATCAGTGCTATACATATGCACTGTTACTGTAAAAATGACACTGGCAAGGAAGGGGTAAACTTTATTGGTGATGCAGGGGTTAAGTGTGTCCCTAGGGACTTACTGTAAAGGGGTGTGGCTAGTGATGTAACCACAGAGACATACGATCCTACATAGCAGGATCGTATGATCTCTGCAGTTAGATCAGGGAGAATGACAGGCGGCTTTTTTTACATCAGCCGCCTGCCTTTCTCCCTCTGCACCGGGAGATTGCGAGTGACCGGCGGACATCGGGTCCGCCGATCCCACGCGTGGACATGTTAGGGAACGAGCGGGGGCGGGAGCGCGCCTCCAGCGGCGCGCGCTCGCCCCCTAGAGGCTCACAGGCTAGCAACGTATTACTACGTCACTTTGACTGTACGGGGCTGACCGCCGCAGTAAATAGTCGTGCGGCGGTCGGCAAGTGGTTAAAATCCTTGCAATGTACATAGATCACCCAGAGGGGAATGTTTTTTTCTCAACAAAAGTGGAGTTACGGTTTAGAGAAAAGTGTGATTTGTAAAATACAGGACTATAATTTGGCTCCATAAATAGAAGCTTTTTCTACACTGAGTTTTGATATTAAAATGTCAGTGCCTAGGACTAAGAACAACAAGAAAATAATAATAATAATTAAAAAAAAAACAACAAAAAACAATGCAGCTTTAAAGACCAAAAATTACCTAAACCCCATCAAATCTAAAGATGTTCAAATATTGCTTTCAATGCAAAGCAATCACAGCTTGTAGAGAAGCCTGTCCCCTGCCAGAGGACGTCCCTTGCTTTCTGTGTGGAAGCAATGGTCACCCCCCCCATAGCACTATGAGATTTGCTGATTGCAAAACTGTATTTCTGATTCCGAGAGTGCTGTCCCTCGGCAGCGAGACTACTGCTTCACAGTGACATCAAAGTTTGTTCTCTGTAGGGATGAGGTTCAGGTTTACTGCTACTATGGGTTCCCAGTGAATTTATATGAGGTTCTGCCAGGAAAAACATTTTTAAACTATAATGCACTGATAGGTTTTTCAAATATGCAGGCTTAGTAGGTATAATAAGGGGGCTTTTAGATAAGCCAGGCACCCTATAAAAGGTGGGGCTCAGAGTAGCATTAGTAGCATTGAATTTGAAGATGTTGGAGGGGAAGTATAGGGAAAGCTAATAAACTGCAAAGGAGGATATCAGGGTCAGTTAGGAAATTGTACTTTAATTCTGATTGCTAGCTCTTTGGGCAGCCCCTTTTCTGCCTTTTTTTTTTTTTTGCTCCTATTATTTTTTTGCTCCTATGGCTTTTTCATATTTCATTTCATTTTGTGTTCGTTTGAGGGCAGCATTCACTTTTAGCTGCTGTCCTGTTTATGCTTTTTTTTTTTTCTTTTTAGCTGCAAGGCTTCTCTATAAAAAATGATGCTCGATCCCACTTGACGCTACCAAAACAATTCGGAGGTTTGGCCCTTCCGGATGTTACGAAGTACCACCTAGCGGTCCACCTTGGCCGCATTATAGACTGGTGGAGGCATGGTGATGGTAAACTATGGGCGCAACTTGAAAGGGGCCAGACTACCACCTCTCTGAAGGGGTTGCCGTGTGTTGTGGGGGAACTCCCCCACCATCTCCGCCAACACCCCACGATCTGGGTGACGATTGCGGCTGTCCGTCGTATATTGTCCCACGCCTCCATCTCCACACAGACGTCTCCCCTATACCCTATCCTGGGGAACCCAGGGTTTGTTCCTGGCATGGCCATTGGGGCATTCCGGGGACTGGAGACCCGGGGGCTTACTTGGGCCTCCCACTTTCTTCGGGGGTCCCGTTGGCCGACGTTGGAAGAGCTGATGGCAGGGGCTGGCCCCTTCCAGGTGGGATTCTGGCCGTCGGTCCAAATTCACCATTTTCTGCATTCCCTGCCGGCGCCTTCATTATTTGTTCGGGATTGTACCTTGTTTGAGGAGCTCTGTCTGGGGAATGGGAACCTTCTGGGTACATTATCCAAAGCCTATGGTCTGTTGATCGCAGCAGAGGAGGATTTTGTACTTCCTAGTCTGGGCAAATGGGAGTGGGATCTCAGCCTGACTCTTACTCCGGCACAACGTTTAAAAATCTATACCCTGGCACTGAAAACACCAACTTGCACGAAATTACAGGAATTGAATTACAAGATCCTCACTTGGTGGTACCGCGTTCCCTCTCTTCTGCATAGGCTGTTCCCTGATGCGACAGACCGTTGCTGGAGATGCCAGGAGGCAGTGGGCACAATGCTCCACATTTTCTGGTCCTGCCCCTGCTTGGGGACCTTTTGGAAGGACGTTAGAGCCCTCCTGGGGGAGCTCTCGGACCTGGATATCCTGGATACCCCGGAATTCTTCCTTTTGCAGGTGTCCACCATGTCCATCTCTAAATGCAAGAAATCCATCATCCCTCATGTGCTGTGTGCAGCGAAAGCTTGCATCCCAATGTTGTGGAAATCGTCTAAAGCACCGATGATTAAAGATTGTATGCACAAGATGGAGGATATTAACCGAATGGAAGACCTCATTCTCACACGGCAGCACTGCAGGGAGCGATATGAGAGGATCTGGGGGTACTGGAACGTGTTTGTACTGTCAGACAAGGGGAGATCCCTGATGTGTGACTAACGCTATGACTGTGGCCGTGCAGGTGATGGGTCCGTGTGGGGTCCTTCCCCTGCCCTCCCTCTCCCTCCCCCCCCTCATAACCTTTCCTTTCACTTGTCCTCCCTCCCCCGCCTCCCTCCCCTTCATTTCCCTCACTTTTCTTTCTTTCTCCACCCTTATGGGTCCTATTCTGCTTTTCTCTATCTCTCTTAACTGCCTTCTTGCAAAAATCAGGGAGTAACGGTTGGGGAGGTATGCTTCCCATGTTTACGTTTTTAGTGACACTCAGTTCCGTGCCATATCGGATTATATCTCCATCGAAGGTGGTTGCCCTCCACCTGGTATCAGGGGTGGGCCTTACGGTTACGATGGGCACTTCAGTATATGTTGACCTAACGATCTACCTGGTTATTTGACTTGCACTTTACTTATGAGTTTGTTGCATTTTCATGACAGATGTATAACAATGTTGTCCTTTCCACTGTTATTCCTTTTAAATAAAATATTTGAAAAAAAAAAAAAAAATGATGCTAATATTTTTTAGGTGCTATTTATTTTGGGAGTATATTAGTTTTTATTTCTTTGTTGGTAGAGCCTTTTATATTTTGTGTTTCAGTGTTTTTATCTCCTTTGTTTAATATATGGTGCAAAGTAGAGCATTCCCTTGTTGCTAACCATCGGTTCTTATTGTAAAAGATTCAGCGCTGAATAAATTATCAAGGACCAGCAGCTAACACTAAAAGGGTAATCCAACACCTTCACAGTAATATAGTATAAAATAGTGTAGCGCAGTCCATATATAAACTCAATTGGTAATAAATAAATTAAAACCAAACAATTAATAAAAATGGCATTATGATGAATAAAGGAGAAAGTTCATATGGTGATGTAAAAGATGATAAGATGATAAAAGAGACACAGTCCACTGGTGATCCGGTGAAAAAATAGCAGCAAGTGTGACTTCTGTGCTCATAAAATTCCCATCACCTGGCACTATCTGCCTCTCACCTCCACAACTCGACCCCAGAGGGTCAAACAGCATGAACAATCACCACGATATTCAGCCAATGATAATCACATGGAAAACAGGACCACAGCCTCCAGCATAAAACCGCCTAGAAATCGATTATGGCAGAGGATACAGCTTCCCAGATCGTGCTCAAACATAAGGAAGAAAAAGAACAGATCTAGTGCTCTCTGTTGCGGTTTAAACGATTTATTGCTCAAATAAAAGTATTGCACTTACATTATATTGCATAAAAACGAGCATGTAATGCAGAGCCTGCAGCGTGCTGGATGGTGCCTGATTTCCGGGTTGTTAGACAGCCTTCGGACCGTGTGACCAATCCCCCGTACGCGTTACGTCATGTGGGCGTAGACTTCTTCAGCGGGGATGCTGATAGGTCAATGGTCCGGCTCTTTATACTATCCTTGGGCGGTACCTATTGCGTCATGTCCGGCGTTTCACCGTCGCCACGGAGATCAAACGTCTCTCTGGACAGGAAGCAGATGGGCGGGCCCCGATCGTGTTGTTTACTATATAGATCTCCATGGGGACATTGCAATATCTCCCACAGCCAGCACGATCTTTCTAAGACAAATTAAATTCCTTATGTTTAGCAAATACTTATGTGGTATTGTCTTAGGTGTTTAATCCTAAAGGGCAATTATTAATCATTTACTGATTATTTATGATATGATCAAACGGACCTGACGGCTGTACCTGACATCAGACACCAGATGGCAGCATTCTGCTCACTCCATAGAAAAAAATTTTGGGGATATTGCTGCGCTAAAACTGATCAGCATAGGATATGCTTACAATCAAAGTGAAAAATCACAAAGAACTGTAAATACACAAAATACATAAAATACTAGAAAAGGTCGCAATGACCATATGCATCATATACAGCTGCCAACACCTGATCCTATATTGGAGTATAAGGTCAAATAGCATGTAACAAAATATGGTGTAGCGCTAGTATACTAATTCTTTGAACTTAACAGTCCATATGAACAATAAACACAAATAGTTGGAAGGATAGGTCCTGTCAAAAGAAAGGAGGAAGGAAGTGCTCCCCGAATCTCATATCAAACTTTCACCATCCTGAAATCCAGTGTATGGAGACCACCACCAAGTAGAAGAAATGGCCCCTTACCGCAACGCAATGATCCCCACCACAGAGATCATTGACCACTTGTAATGGAAATCAGATGGACCAAGTAGATGACAGTCCAGCTCACTAGGAAGATTTCAATGGCTCCACTCGATGTGAGTACATAAATAAAAAGAAGGGACAACTCCCATGGTGAAGTACCGTCACACATTTATTTAGACCAAAAAATAGGTGGCAACTCACATTTAGATGGAGATATTACAGCATATATCTCGAGGGAGCAATCCTAGGACCTGGTTCCTAACCAAGAAGATGGCCGCCGCGTCCCCTCGTGTATCTCAGCTCGGCGTGCCGCAGGCTCCTCCTACGCGTTTCGTCAGCCAATTGACGTCGTCAGGGGGTGTGGCCTGCGGTGAGCCATCAATATTTATATGCTGAGCGAGGCGGAAGGGGCGGGATAACTAGTCAACGACCTGAATCACGGAAGTTGCGCAGTTGCGCTCCAACAACCGGATATGACGGATCGGACTTGACATGATCCGGAACAGGAAGCCAGTACATCACATGCCAGCATCCCTGATACCGGAATCAACACGGTCAGAAGCCGGAAGCCAGCAGTTTGCGTGCCAGCACCCCGGAAATCAAACCATTATTAACAACATGTCAATTAAAAATTAATTAATTGCACGTATAGGGACTCCAAGGTCGCTGATGGCCAGCGCATCTCGATAGTCCCATATAAGTGAGATCTCGATCCATATTGCAGGACCAAAGATTTTAATACTGTCTCACCGAAAGGATACTCATGGTTCTAGAGTGCATAAGTACACTTAAATGACACTACCGCTTAGGACACACAAGAGGATACAGCGCCATCCCCCGGTCGGAAACAGGTCTCAATGGATAACTCCTCTCACAAATGCAAAATTACAACCACATTAATAAAACATATACAATACAGATAAAAATATAATTAAAATTAAAAATGCATATCCTATATTGCAAGAGATATAATAAAACCCCATAGTAAATTAATAAATTCATAAAACTTGAGCATAACAGCAAACATAAGACATATTGGGACATCAAATAACCACTCCATTCAAGCGTTGTTAATGAAGGAATTGATGTCCCAATCTATGTTTAACCCGTGGGGGGCATATGTTTTTAACCGATATATCCAGCTGGTCTCCAACTGGGAGACCCCCCTGGTACGGTTACTGCCCCTCCAGCTCCCTGAAAACTTATCAATGCCGAGGAAGACCGTGCCCTTTGGGTCCCCTCCATGGCAAAGATCATAGTGCCGTGAGACACTGTGTTTCGGGAACAGTTTAAAAATGTTTGCTACATGCTCCTGTAAACGTACATGTAACTTACGAATTGTACGGCCCACATATTCAAGGCCACAGGGGCAACGCAACAAATAGACAACATGTCTGGTGGTGCAAGTAATGAACGGCTTAATCCTAAAACTTTTTTGGGTGGCATTGGAGGTAAACGACTCAACCCGCCTCTCATTGCAAGCATTGATCTTACAGATGGCACAGCGTCTACATCGGTAAAACCCCCCTCTCTGCTGGAAAAACGAGATGGTGGTAGGCGCATCCAGAATGTTAGGGGCCACTTGTAGCCTCAATGGAGGCACCCCCCTAAAGATAATCTTAGGGGCCGCCGGCAGCACCGGCCCCAACAGACTATCACTTTTCAGGATATGCCAGTGTTTGCGAATTATTTTCTTAACTGAAAAGTGCTGGATCGAGTACGAGGAGAAAAAGGCATGTTCAAAATCTCTATTCTCACCCCGTATCCTCGGTTGTAGGAGGTCGTCCCTATTCCGGCTATCTGCTTGCACCAGGGCCTTTTCCAGCTCCTCTTTATTATAGCCTTTTTCCAAAAATTTGGATGTAAGGACACTGGCCTCCTGCAGAAAATCGGATCTGTTAGAACAGTTCCTTTTAAGTCTGAGGAACTGACTGACAGGAACGGATTTAAGCCACGCCACATGGTGGCAGCTGGATGTGTCAATAAATCCGTTCCTGTCAGTCTCTTTAAAAAACGTGGAGGTTTCCAGGGCACCGCCCACTACCTTGATTTTGAGGTCCAAAAAATGGATCTCAGATCTACTACTTTCGTGGGTGAGTCTGATGCCCCTGTCATTATCATTGAGCATCGAGATAAATGAGTCGAGAGACTCCACATCTCCATCCCACAAGAGGAGGATGTCATCGATGTACCGTATAGAGTGATTTCGCATCAGCATGGAAGGGAAGCTGTCGAGTACTTTTTGGGACATAGTACTATGTTGGGTTTCCAGAGTCGTTTCATCTTGACCCTGTTGGACTACGCCATGGCCCACAACTTCTTTTGGTTTGGGGGCACGTACTACAGGCAGAATAAGGGTGTGGCCATGGGCGCCAAGTTCGCGCCAAGTATGGCCAACTTATTCATGGCGAAGTGGGAGGAGGATGTCATCGGTGACGTTCCAAGGCCAGAGGTTGTCCTCTGGCGGAGGTACATCGATGACATCCTCCTCTTGTGGGATGGAGATGTGGAGTCTCTCGACTCATTTATCTCGATGCTCAATGATAATGACAGGGGCATCAGACTCACCCACGAAAGTAGTAGATCTGAGATCCATTTTTTGGACCTCAAAATCAAGGTAGTGGGCGGTGCCCTGGAAACCTCCTCGTTTTTTAAAGAGACTGACAGGAACGGATTTATTGACACATCCAGCTGCCACCATGTGGCGTGGCTTAAATCCGTTCCTGTCAGTCAGTTCCTCAGACTTAAAAGGAACTGTTCTAACAGATCCGATTTTCTGCAGGAGGCCAGTGTCCTTACATCCAAATTTTTGGAAAAAGGCTATAATAAAGAGGAGCTGGAAAAGGCCCTGGTGCAAGCAGATAGCCGGAATAGGGACGACCTCCTACAACCGAGGATACGGGGTGAGAATAGAGATTTTGAACATGCCTTTTTCTCCTCGTACTCGATCCAGCACTTTTCAGTTAAGAAAATAATTCGCAAACACTGGCATATCCTGAAAAGTGATAGTCTGTTGGGGCCGGTGCTGCCGGCGGCCCCTAAGATTATCTTTAGGGGGGTGCTTCCATTGAGGCTACAAGTGGCCCCTAACATTCTGGATGCGCCTACCACCATCTCGTTTTTCCAGCAGAGAGGGGGGTTTTACCGATGTAGACGCTGTGCCATCTGTAAGATCAATGCTTGCAATGAGAGGCGGGTTGAGTCGTTTACCTCCAATGCCACCCAAAAAAGTTTTAGGATTAAGCCGTTCATTACTTGCACCACCAGACATGTTGTCTATTTGTTGCGTTGCCCCTGTGGCCTTGAATATGTGGGCCGTACAATTCGTAAGTTACATGTACGTTTACAGGAGCATGTAGCAAACATTTTTAAACTGTTCCCGAAACACAGTGTCTCACGGCACTATGATCTTTGCCATGGAGGGGACCCAAAGGGCACGGTCTTCCTCGGCATTGATAAGTTTTCAGGGAGCTGGAGGGGCAGTAACCGTACCAGGGGGGTCTCCCAGTTGGAGACCAGCTGGATATATCGGTTAAAAACATATGCCCCCCACGGGTTAAACATAGATTGGGACATCAATTCCTTCATTAACAACGCTTGAATGGAGTGGTTATTTGATGTCCCAATATGTCTTATGTTTGCTGTTATGCTCAAGTTTTATGAATTTATTAATTTACTATGGGGTTTTATTATATCTCTTGCAATATAGGATATGCATTTTTAATTTTAATTATATTTTTATCTGTATTGTATATGTTTTATTAATGTGGTTGTAATTTTGCATTTGTGAGAGGAGTTATCCATTGAGACCTGTTTCCGACCGGGGGATGGCGCTGTATCCTCTTGTGTGTCCTAAGCGGTAGTGTCATTTAAGTGTACTTATGCACTCTAGAACCATGAGTATCCTTTCGGTGAGACAGTATTAAAATCTTTGGTCCTGCAATATGGATCGAGATCTCACTTATATGGGACTATCGAGATGCGCTGGCCATCAGCGACCTTGGAGTCCCTATACGTGCAATTAATTAATTTTTAATTGACATGTTGTTAATAATGGTTTGATTTCCGGGGTGCTGGCACGCAAACTGCTGGCTTCCGGCTTCTGACCGTGTTGATTCCGGTATCAGGGATGCTGGCATGTGATGTACTGGCTTCCTGTTCCGGATCATGTCAAGTCCGATCCGTCATATCCGGTTGTTGGAGCGCAACTGCGCAACTTCCGTGATTCAGGTCGTTGACTAGTTATCCCGCCCCTTCCGCCTCGCTCAGCATATAAATATTGATGGCTCACCGCAGGCCACACCCCCTGACGACGTCAATTGGCTGACGAAACGCGTAGGAGGAGCCTGCGGCACGCCGAGCTGAGATACACGAGGGGACGCGGCGGCCATCTTCTTGGTTAGGAACCAGGTCCTAGGATTGCTCCCTCGAGATATATGCTGTAATATCTCCATCTAAATGTGAGTTGCCACCTATTTTTTGGTCTAAATAAATGTGTGACGGTACTTCACCATGGGAGTTGTCCCTTCTTTTTATTTATGTACTCACATCGAGTGGAGCCATTGAAATCTTCCTAGTGAGCTGGACTGTCATCTACTTGGTCCATCTGATTTCCATTACAAGTGGTCAATGATCTCTGTGGTGGGGATCATTGCGTTGCGGTAAGGGGCCATTTCTTCTACTTGGTGGTGGTCTCCATACACTGGATTTCAGGATGGTGAAAGTTTGATATGAGATTCGGGGAGCACTTCCTTCCTCCTTTCTTTTGACAGGACCTATCCTTCCAACTATTTGTGTTTATTGTTCATATGGACTGTTAAGTTCAAAGAATTAGTATACTAGCGCTACACCATATTTTGTTACACTCCATAGAAAACAATGCAAAAAGACAATACATTACATACAGATTAGATAAAAACATTTGTACATTACTACAAATATATCTACAGATACATAAAACCTGATTAATGTCTAAAATAAAAAGTGAATAAAAAGGTATAAAATTGATAGAGTAAAAAATGACCATAAAAACTTATCTATCTGAAATAAAACAATTAAGATCAAAGTCAACATTCAAACCCAGGGGTGTTAAAACTTTAGCCTCGTAGATCCAAAAGGATTCACGACGGCTGAGTTGTCTAATAAAGTTGCCACCCCTCCAATGGTAGCTAACTTTCTCGATCCCCCAAAATTTTAAAGTGCTAGGATTTTTGTGATGGCAGTTTTTAAAATGTCTCGATACACTGTGGGTGGTAAGTCCTTTACGTATATTATTAACGTGTTCCCCAACACGTACATGTAAAGCTCTTGACGTGCGGCCAATGTACTGTAACCCACAGTCACACTCTAACATGTAAACCACTCCCTGTGTGGCACATGTTATCAGATTTTTTATTTCTATAACTTTTTTGTGTGACCGTGGAGATGAAATCCTTACGTTTCTTGATGTTCTTCCTACAGCTTTTGCAAGTGGCGCACTTTCCACACGCATAAAAACCTGCCAGGAAAGGAAAGATACCATTGTTCTTGACCTGGGGGGGATTAACCACCCCAGGAGCTACCTTATCTCTAAGGGAGGGGGCTTTTCTGTAAACAAATTTCGGCTGTTCTGATAAGACAGGCCCCAAGATCCTGTCTTCTTTCAGAATAGCCCAATGGTTACGTACAATTCTTGTACGTAAACATTGGGCTATTCTGAACACGTTAATAATATACGTAAAGGTCTTACCACCCACAGTGTATCGAGACATTTTAAAAACTGCCATCACAAAAATCCTAGCACTTTAAAATTTTGGGGGATCGAGAAAGTTAGCTACCATTGGAGGGGTGGCAACTTTATTAGACAACTCAGCCGTCGTGAATCCTTTTGGATCTACGAGGCTAAAGTTTTAACACCCCTGGGTTTGAATGTTGACTTTGATCTTAATTGTTTTATTTCAGATAGATAAGTTTTTATGGTCATTTTTTACTCTATCAATTTTATACCTTTTTATTCACTTTTTATTTTAGACATTAATCAGGTTTTATGTATCTGTAGATATATTTGTAGTAATGTACAAATGTTTTTATCTAATCTGTATGTAATGTATTGTATTTTTGCATTGTTTTCTATGGAGTGAGCAAAATGCTGCCATCTGGTGTCTGATGTCAGGTACAGCCGTCAGGTCCGTTTGATCATATCATAAATAATCAGTAAATGATTAATAATTGCCCTTTAGGATTAAACACCTAAGACAATACCACATAAGTATTTGCTAAACATAAGGAATTTAATTTGTCTTAGAAAGATCGTGCTGGCTGTGGGAGATATTGCAATGTCCCCATGGAGATCTATATAGTAAACAACACGATCGGGGCCCGCCCATCTGCTTCCTGTCCAGAGAGACATTTGATCTCCGTGGCGACGGTGAAACGCCGGACATGACGCAATAGGTACTGCCCAAGGATAGTATAAAGAGCCGGACCATTGACCTATCAGCATCCCCGCTGAAGAAGTCTACGCCCACATGACGTAACGCGTACGGGGGATTGGTCACACGGTCCGAAGGCTGTCTAACAACCCGGAAATCAGGCACCATCCAGCACGCTGCAGGCTCTGCATTACATGCTCGTTTTTATGCAATATAATGTAAGTGCAATACTTTTATTTGAGCAATAAATCGTTTAAACCGCAACAGAGAGCACTAGATCTGTTCTTTTTCTTCCTTATGTTTGAGCACGATCTGGGAAGCTGTATCCTCTGCCATAATCGATTTCTAGGCGGTTTTATGCTGGAGGCTGTGGTCCTGTTTTCCATGTGATTATCATTGGCTGAATACCGTGGTGATTGTTCATGCTGTTTGACCCTCTGGGGTCGAGTTGTGGAGGTGAGAGGCAGATAGTGCCAGGTGATGGGAATTTTATGAGCACAGAAGTCACACTTGCTGCTATTTTTTCACCGGATCACCAGTGGACTGTGTCTCTTTTATCATCTTATCATCTTTTACATCACCATATGAACTTTCTCCTTTATTCATCATAATGCCATTTTTATTAATTGTTTGGTTTTAATTTATTTATTACCAATTGAGTTTATATATGGACTGCGCTACACTATTTTATACTATATAACCATCGGTTCTTGCCTTTTGTTTGCAGCATATTGCTGCACTCCCCCATTCTCAAACATAAAATAAAAGTTAGGCATATACAATTTAGACCTATTATACCATAATATAACTGTACTGCTGCTTTACAATATTATACTACTGTATCCTCTTCAGTATTTTAATTATTTTAGCAAAGTCCCAGCCTAGGCTCTTTGTCTCTAGTAAATTTGGGTCTTCGGCCTCTGATGCACTCAATAGACAAAATATGTCAGGCATGCTAGAGCTCTCATTTGTAATAGTTTTTACCTAGTTTTAAACAAATCAGAATTACATTATGCTGACGTAACTCACCCCCCTTTCCTGACCTGCAAGGCTGCATGTTTGGGTTAAGGATCTGGTATTTCATTTTTAGGGGACCGCACACTATTTTTTGTGGATAGCTGTCATTTGGTCCTTTGGAGATAAAGAAAAAAAGGAGGAGGCAATTGCAAGTGACATAGCCGGTATGTACACACTGTCTGTATTTTTTATATATTTTGTTTATGGATTCCCCACTGTCACATCAGATTCTCCCTTGCATCATGAAGTCACCATTGTGCACAACAGTGTCCCCCTCCATGCATCAGGGTCCCCAGAGTCACCCCTTACATAAGGGCTCTCAGAGCCATCCCCTTACATCAGTGTCCCCAGAGTATCCCCCCCTTACATCAGGGTCCCCAGAGACTCCTCCTTACATCAGGGACCCCAGCAGAGACTCCCCCCTAACACCAGGGTCCCCAGAGTCCCCCTCCAACATCAGGGTTCCTAGAGTCCCCCTCTTACAAAAGGGTCCCCAGTTTCCCCTCTTACATGAGGTCCACAGAGCCTCCCTCCTTTCATCAGGGTTCCCACAGCCACCCCCTTATATCAGGGTCCCCAAAGCCACCTCCCTTACATCTGGGTCCCCTTATGTAATTTCATGGTCACCAATATGTTTACATCCAGTCGCTAAACTCTTTTTATAGTTATATACATGTATACGGTATGTGTTTTTTCAATATGTTTTTTTACTAATGTACCAATAAAATTATCAATTTTACCTACATGAGTGGTTGCCCGTAATAGTCCCATACAAGGTGTATCTCCTTTTTGCCTATTTGTTCAATGCAGGGATGAAGGCCATTTAACTCCTAGACTCCCATATAGACCCAACCACCTACAATCTTCCATTCCCCTAGCCATATGTAGTGAGTAGGGATCTGTTGTCCTCTACTGTAACCTGCTAGTATTACACTGTAATGAATAATTATGGATTCACTTCCTGACTCTGGGGTTGTTGGGAAAAGATCCTGGAAGAGGAATTGGAGATAGAGAATGTCTCAGCCACATGTTCTGTCAATGCTGCAAATAACAGATCAGAAGAGACAAATATTCCCAGGTGACTATAACTACGTTCTAGGCTGGTTTGTAATGGCTGGAAAGTTTCTTATCATTAATGTTGCATCATCCTCAGGGCCCCTGCAATAGGACTTTGCTGCAACATTTATTTGGAGGTATCTCTATAAATAACTATATATACCTGGATATATGTACACAATTTTACCAGGACACCTGGGCCCTTTGTTGATAATATCTTTGTGTACATTGGATGTATGTACTGTTATTAACCTTTTAACCACTTGCCGACTGCCCACAGTAATATTACTGCGGCAGTGCGGCTCCCCTGGGTGCAATCACGTAGTACTATGTGACTGGAGGGGAAGGGGTTTCAGTGGCGCGCAGGAGACACAGCGGGAGGTGGGCCACGGGAGGAGAGGTGGAGATTGCCGCTTTCCTCCCCCGATCATCTGGTAAACGAAGAGAAGACCCGCCTACTTATGTAAACAAAGCAGGCGGATCTTCTGTGAGACAGTCAGGGACAGATCTGAAGTTTCAGCTAAGCTGAAACTGTGATCTGTCTGTGTCTGTCACAGAACCCCGCCCCCCACACAGTTAGTAAGCATACAGGCATACATTAACCCCTTTGATCACCCTCAGGGTTAACCCCTTCACTGCCAATTGCATTATTACAGTAACAGTGCATATTTTTAGCACTGATTACTGTAGTAATGTCACTGGTACCCCCAAAAGTGTAAAAAATGTCAGTTAGGGGTCCAATCTATCCGCCGCAATGTCGCAGTCCAGCTAAAATTCGCAGATCGCCGACATTACTATTTAAAAAAAAAAAAAAAACAATAAAAATGACATAAATCTTTCCCGTAGTTAATAGACACGATAACTTTTGCGCAAACCAATCAAAATACGCTTATTATGATTTTTTTTACCAAAAATATGTAGCAGAAAACAATTTGGCCTAAAATGTTAAAAAATTTAGATTTTTTAATTTTTTTTGGGAATGTCTTATAGAAGAATATGAAAAATATTGTTTTTTTGACAATTGTTGCTCTTTTTTTGCTTATATCACAAAAAAAATAAAAATCGCACAGGTGATCAAATAACACCAAAGGAAAGCTCTATTTGTGGGAAAAACATGACATCAATTTTGTTTGGGTACAGCATCGCACAGCCGCGAAATTGTCCGTTAAAGAACCGCAGTGCCAAATCATAAAATATGGCCTGGTCATTAAGGGGGCAAATCCTTCCGGGGCTGAAGTGGTTAATTTACCTTATATAAAGCCTCTATTATTTCAAGAACAATACAGGACCCCCTTACCTGTTCAGAGGCTGCCTGCCCTTTTTTCAGTCCCAGAAGCACATTAACAACGTCAGGCTCAGTGTAGAGGTGTCTTTTGAAGAGTTTGAAGATTTATTGCAGAACAAAGGCTGAAAGGAGGATTCATGGATGGTTGTAGGATACTCAAGGCACAAAATCTTAGAGGACAGCTTCCCTGAAAAATGTTGTCCCAGCAGTATTTTGCCCTACAGTAGCAGCCTCAGAAACAAAAAAAAGGGACATCCAACTCTACAGCCGAGCTTCCACAGTCAAGTTTCCTTCAACAAATTTCCTTAAGTCCAACTTCCTTCAGGCCATCAGCCATAACATCTCCTGAGACCCAGCAGCAGGGACACACACATGCAGAGGGGAAGGCCTCAGGAGTAGAGACCTGTGATCAGATCTTCCTAAAAATGTATCTTCTCCCCTGCCAAACCTTCGGGGTCATTCTTCCAGGGACTGGCAAAGATCAGATATCTATTCATAACCCAGGGATTGATCCTTCCACTCTTTTCCAGAACATTCTTCTAGTGGGAGGCAGAAGCAATCAACCACCAGGCTTAGAAAAAGCCTGAACAGACTTAAAGAAATTCATTGCAGCTCAGCTGAATACAGCAGACAACAATCTCCATCAAGAAATCTATGAAGATCAATTAATTCCACTTTTTCAGACTTCTGGAATATTGTATGAGTTTTGTCTCATAGACAGTTGTAGACTGTTCCCGGAATGTCTGATGTGGGGTGGGATCCCTGATTAATCAAAGCAGTGTCTTGGTGTCTGGCTGTTGATTAGCTTATGTTAATTACACCACTGTTTAATTAAGATCCCTGTTACCTGCTGTTTGAAGTTTTCTTTGTCATTCTAATATCCCCAAGAGGGGAATATCCTCCTGGGAGGTATAAAGTACGTGTCTGAGTTTTAATAAAGAGTAATTCCTTTGGTTTTACCTCAACATCTTGTCTGTGTATGATGCTTGGGGTAAAGGGCTGCTATTAGCTCTCGGTCTGCTGGAAGAGTTTGGAGGGCAGGAGGCACTGTTTGGCAGAAGCACCCAGGCAGATGGCCAGGCAGTCCATCACAGGTATATTATTTTTTTTTTCAGGCTTTTTTTCCTTTATTTTCAACTACTGATACTGCAAGTTACACATTTTCTGTCCTAGGGTGAATACACCTAATAAGTCTACGGTATCTATGGAGGAACAGTGCTGTCAACCTAAAGTGGAACTAAGCCCTCCTATTTACAGCTAAGAAAACTGCCACCTGTTCAATCTACAGTTGCCATGGTGCTGCACGTGATTCATTATGACACCAGTCATTTGATGGTTTGACAGTTTGGATGAGAGACAAAATAGAGAGATGGGCCAATGGGTACCACACCCTTTAATCAACTAAAAAAGCAAAAGAAAAGAAAAAAAGAAGAAGAAAAAATTCTAGAAAAATGTCAGACTTTACCGGTACAAAAAAGGAGGATTATACACAGTTTTACATATAAAAGTATCAAATTTATTGCACAATAACTTTATCTTGTTAAAAAAGTTGAAAACCAAGGAGAAAGAGAGTCTTAGCTCTCATACACTATACCAAGTAATCTAACAATCACTGTTTCTATGCTGGTTGTCCCAAGAGGTTGACGTGTTTCGCATTCAATTGCTTTATCAGGACCTATATAACTTGGCAGCACAGACAATTGTCCTAGATAACATAGAAAAGACATAATATTTATGAGCTGTAATATACAGACAAAGAAAATGGATCAGATACTTATATAACTTTATTGACTTACAATATACTTGGGAACTCCAGCAGTACCCACATGGAAGAAAAATATATTTAAAATATATTTAAAAAAAAAAAATCATTTTTTATTTTTCCCAAATATATTGGAAATATATTTGAAATGCTACAATTTTGGCCATATTCAATATATTTCTAATTTTTATTCCCTAAATATATTGGAAATATATTTTTCTTCCATATGGGTAGCAGCTGGCTGATGGTTCATGAGATAATCTCAGGCGCTTTTGGGGGTATTTATGTATGTTTCCTAATCTGGATCCATTGAAACCCTACGTAAAGTCAAACAAAGCACAACTGTATTACAAACCAACTGTAAAGTCCACATCACTAAGGCAATGTTTAGTTATATCCATCGGCTCTTTACTACTTACTTCATATTAACTTTACATTTCTGAAAAGGATAATGATAATCGTCTTAACCGATTGGTTGTCTTAACCTACAAGGTTATTAAATGATAAATTCAAATCATATCCTTACAATCATAACTATTCCTAGACAAAGTTTGGATTAGAGCTCAAGCAAACATTACAGTTATCATTCACAGCATATCTTCAATGTAACTGTTTTGAAATACAGTTAATTTAATGGGTTTAGTTCCACTTAAACATATGATATTTACACTATATTGCCAAAAGTATTGGGACATCTGCTTTTACATTCACATGAACTTTAATAGCATCCCATTCTTAGTATGTGAAGGCCTGGCTCCCAGTCTCTGCTCAAATTCACCTCAAAGGTGTTCTATCAGGTTGAGGTCAGGAGCCTGTGCAGGCCAGTCAAGTTCCTCCACCCCAAACTCACTCATCTATGTCCTTATGGACCTTGCTTTGTGCACTGGTACGCAGTCATGTTGGAACAGGAAGAGGCCATCCCCAAACTGTTCCCACAAAGTTGGGAGCATGAAATTGTCCAAAATGCCTTGGTATGCTAATGCCTTAAGAGTTCCCTTCACTGGAACTAAGGGGCCAAGCCCAACGCCTGAAAAAACAACCCCACACCATAATCCCCCTTGCACCAAATGATTTGGACCAGTGCACAAAGCAAGGTCCATAAATACATAGATAAGTGAGTTTGGGGTGGAGGAACCTGACTGGCCTGCACAGAGTCCTGACCATAACCCGATAGATGGGATGAATTAGAGCGCAGACTGCGAACCGGGCCTTCTCTCCGACATCAGTGCCGATCTCACAAATCCACTTCTGGAAGAATGGACAAATATTCCAATATACTCACACTCCTAAACCTTGTGGACAGCCTTCACAGAAGAGTTGAAGCTGTTATAGTTGCAAAGGGTGGGCCAACTCAATATTGAACCGTACAGACTAAGGCTAGCCATACACTATACAATTTTCTTATTCAATTTCCTTTAGATTTCCCTTCAACTATGTAGTGCAAGGGCCTGCCTGATTGCATACAAATAGAAAGTGTTTAGGTTTGACCTTATAGTATATAGTTTTGGTAAATCTAAAGGAAAGTTGAACAAGAAAATTGTATAGTGTATGGCCAGCCTAAGACTGGGATAAGATTAAAATTCATATTCTTGTAAAGACGAGTGTCCCAATACTTTCGGTAATATAGTGTATTAGGACTACAGAACACCTTCCCTATCTCTGCAGGTGGAGGTGTTCTGTAGTTCACATAAAAAACTGAAAACAGTGCAATATAATAATGGTCAGCAGAGGCAGAGAGAGAGTACAGGAAGGTATCAATTTATTAGATTTTCACTTTTGAAGAGGTATAAAAAACAGTTAGCGTTTACATAGACTTTAAAACAGAATATTTAAATTCCTTCATAGGAATGTAATTAGTTTTCTTTAGTGCCATGTAACAAGGAGAATACACTAACGACTCTATTGTTACCCGGGTATACAAAGCTTCCATCTATTAAGTGCATTTATTCCTGTATAGAGGGTGTTGAACAAAAGAAACAAACACACAAAATCACACTTGTTCAGCAAACCTAATCTATCACCCTGTACAAACAAAACAAAGCACGCAGCAATGTTACTGGTGTTTTCCCTTTGTCAGACGTGTTGTTCCTTCTGCCTTTCAATGTGTCTATTCTCTTTCCTTCATGCTCCATTAGTGCATTGCCTGCTGACTCTCCATCTTTCTCAGTTGACATGCTAATAAGTAAAAATGAGTAATAGCTTTAAATCCAATTTTTTGTTTCAGCCCACATGCAAGCAAGGACGGGAACAAAATCTGTAATGTTTCCTTACTAGGCAATTGTTCTTGATTGTTTCCATATGGGAAACTGATGTTGTAATCACCTTGAAACTGCTAAACTGACAAGATGGCGGAGAGCTAGCACACACAGTTCTAGGGCCTGCTTAACCACTTCAATACCGGGCCCTCCTACCCCCTTCCTGCCCAGGCCAATTTTCAGCTTTCAGCGCTGTCACACTTTGAATGACAATTGCGCGGTCATGCAACACTGTACCATAGTTCCCAACTGTCCCTGATTACAAGGGACTGTCCCTGATTTGGAGCAGTGTCCCTCTTTCCTCCTCATTTGTCCCTCATTTTGGTCTGATCTATATACAGTAGTTGTATATAAAATGCACTATTTAACGTTAAAAAGTGTTTCCCAGTGCTAAACCTTTCATCCAATTTCTAAATTGCTGCATTTGTAAATGTCAAAAGCCAATATAAAGGAATAGTAGTGGTAACTAATCTTTTTTTCTGGTTAATTCTCCTTTAAGGGGGCGTGGCAGGGCGCGTCCCCTATGCCTACACCCTTTCCCTAATAGGTATCCCTCATTCGCATCTCAAAAAGTTAGGAGGTATGCTGTACCCATAAGACAATTTTCATAATTTATTTCACACAAATGGAGCTTTCTTTTGGTGGTATTTAATCATTACTGGTTTTTTTATTTTTTTGCTAAAAGGCTGAAAATTTGGAAAAAACATGTTTTTCTTAGTTTCTGTTTTAGCATTTTGCAAATAAATAATCTTTCTTCATAAATTTAGGCCAAAATGTATTCTACTACATTTCATTGGTGAAAATAACCCAAATCAGTGTTTATTATTTAGTCTGTAGGGAAGTTATGGAGTCTACAAACTATGGTATATAGATCTGAAAATTGATCAGTCCTGATGTACTGACGGCCTATCTCATTTCTCGAGGCCCGAAAATGCCAGCACAGTACAAATACCCCCCAAATGGCCCTTTTTTGGAAAGTAGACAGTCCAAAGTATTTAGTAAGATGCGTGGCGCATTTTTTGAAATTGTAATTTTTTTTGTCATACTTTTTGGAAAATGAAGAAATTAAAAAAAATGTTTTTTCACTTTTTTTCATTTTTTAAAATACTGTCACCAGTGCAGTACAACATAATCATATAACGGGTGTTGTGGCAGTGAGCAGGAACACTGACTGGTGACAGAATGAAAAAAAAAAGTTATTTTTTTTTTTCATTTTTTAAAATATATTTATTTTTTTACGTTTTTTTTTTTTTTTTTTTTTTACATAGCAATACTGTAATTGCTTATAGCAGTGAATTTCACTGGTATAAGAAAGCATTTTTACTGAATGAAAAAAGATTAATTCAGTTTGTATTGTTGTGATTAGCTGTAATTGGCCACAGCTAATCACATGGTACAAATGGGTTGTGATTGGCCCTGTTTGTACCATGTGATCACTGTGACCAATCACAGAGATCAACACAATAGCACACAATGCATATCATGAATCAAAGTCATTCATTATTTACAATTGTCATGTGTAAATTGATCACAGCGGTAACATGGTACCAGCAGCGGGCAAGCTGCATTCTAAGGAGGACGTCATATTACCCATACCCACCCAGAACAATAGGGCTCCAACTCGGGCATCATTTTACAATGGCCCGGTCGGGAAAAAGTTAAAAATGCTTGGGAAAACATAAATCTGTACTCAGAAAAGTTAAAAGTTAAAAAAAGAAAGTTTAAAAAAATGGGACAGACTTGATGGACCACTTGGTCTTTCTTTCTTCCATCACTCATCTATGTTCCAAACTTGCTGAAAATGAGTGCCAGAAAAGTGTCAGATTCCTTATTTCTATCTTTTTTATAAGTTTGCAATAATTCAAATTAGGTTTTCTTTAACCACTTTACATTTTTTAATGTTTTAACATTTTTTGCCCACATGTGAAAATAAGAATTTTTGGCTAGAAAAGTATTTAACATCACCAGAATGTTATATATTTTCTGAAAGCAGAAGCCCCGTAGAATAAAAAGATCTTTTTAGATATTTATCAAATCTATATTTTTAGGAACAGATGCACTAAAATGAATTTGAATGTGCGCAAACACAATATAATTACCATTTTTTATACAAAATAGAAGATGAGGTTACCTTGCATACAGTGTCTTAACCACTTAAGCCCCCGGAGGATTTGGCTGCTAAACGACCAGAGGGTATTTTGCGATTCGGCACTGCGTGACTTTAACGGACAATTGCGCGGTCGTGCGACGCTGTACCTAAACGAATTTGGCGTCCTTTTTTTCCCACAAACAGAGCTTTCTTTTGGCGGTATTTGATCACCTGTGCGATTTTTTGATCACGCGCTATAAACAAAAAAAGAGCGTAAATTTTGCAAAAATAGCAATATTTTTCCCTTTTTTTTATATGAAATTCCCCCCAAAAAAAATGTAAAAATCAAAATTTTTTAATATTTTCGGCCAATTTGTTTTATGCTACCTATGTTTGGTAAAAAAAATCGCAAAAAGCGTATTTTGATTGGTTTGCGCAAAAGTTATTGCGTTTACTAACAAAGGGAAAGATTTTTGTCATTTTTGTTGTTTTTTTTTTTAACGCGTAATGGCGGCGATCTGCGATTTTTTTTGCGGTACTGCGACATTGCGGCGGACAGATCGGACCCTTGACTGACATATTTGACACTTTTGGGGTTACCAGTGACATTTCTACAGTAATCAGTGCTATATATATGCACTGTTACTGTAAAAATACACTGGTAGTGAAGGGGTTAACTTTATTTGAGAGGGAGGGGCTGTGTGTGTCCCTAGGGGCGTGATTCTAACTGTGATTGGCTGTGGCTTCAACTGTATGCAGAGTGATCAATGGATCTACATAGTAGATCCATGTGATCATCTCTCATACAGAGAGGAGAATGACAGGCAGCTTGTTTACACAAGCTGCCTGACTTTCTCCCTCTCCCCCGCCGATCGCAGAGTGGCCGGCGGCGATCGGGTCCGCCGGTCACACGCGCGGGGGGGTCCGTGACCACGCGGGAGCGGGAGCGCGCCTCCGGCGGCGCACGCTCGCTCCCTAAACCCTCACAGGCGAGCGACGTAGACCTACGTCACTTTGCCTGTGAGGGGCTGACCGCTGCCGTAGATAGTCGTGCGGCGGTCGGCAAGTGGTTAAATAAGTATTTATACCCCTTGAAATTTTCCACATTTGGTCATGTTACAACCAAAAAAGTAAATATATTTAATTGGGATTTTATGTGATAGACCAACACAAAGTGGCACATAATTGTGAAGTGGAAGGAAAATAAAAAATGTTTTTCACACTTTTTATTACAAATAAATATCTGAAAAGTATGGCATGCATTTGTATTCAGCCCCCTGAGTATTGACTCAGTATTGACTGAATATTGACTTTGTAGAACCATCTTTCGCTGCAATTACAGCTTCAAGTCTTTTTGGGTATGTCTCTACCAGCTCTGCACATCTACAGAGTGAAATGTTTGCCCATTCTTCTTTGCAAAATAGCTCAAGCTCTGTCAGATTGCATACAGAGCATCTGTGAACAGTAATTTTCAAGTCTTGCCACAGATTCTCAATTGGATTTAGGTCTGGACTTTGACTGAGTCATTCTAACACACAAATATGCTTTGATCTAAACCATTCCATTGTAGCTCTGCTGTATGTTTAGGGTTGTTGTCCTGCTGGGAGGTGAACCTCTGCACCAGTCTCAAGTCTTTTCCAGGCTCTAACAGGTTTTCTTCTAAGATTGCCCTGTATTTGGTTCCATCCATCTTCCCATCAACTCTGACCAGCTTCCCTGTCCCTGCTGAAGAAAAGTATCCCCCACAACATGATGTTTTCACCACCATGTTTCATGGTGGGGATGGTGTGTTCAGGGTGATGTGCAGTGATAGTTTTCTGCCACACTTTTGCTTTTAGGCCAAAAAGTTCAAAAAGTAGCACTCTTCCATAAAGGCCAGATTTGTGTAGTGCACGGCTTATAGTTGTCCTGTGGACAGATTCCCCCACCTGAACTGTGGATCTCTGCAGCTCCCCCAGAGTAACCATGGGCCTCTTGGCTGCTTCTCGGAATAATGCTCTCCTTGCTGGCCTGTCATTTTAGGTGGGTGGTCATGTCTTGTGCCATACTCTTTCCATTTTCAACTGATGGATTGAACAGAGCTCCGTGAGATATTCAAAGCTTGGGATATTTTTTTTTTTTTCATAACCTAACCCTGCTTTAAACTTCTCCACAATTTTATACCCCTGACCTGTCTAGTGTGTTCCTTGACCTTCATGATGCTGTTTGGTCACTAAGGTTCTCTACCAAACCTCTGAGGGCTTCACAGAACACCTGTATTTATACTGAGATTAAATTATACACAGGTAGACTCTGTTTACTAACTAGGTGACATGGGTGGCCATTAGTGTTGAGCGAACACGGACTGTATTATTCGTGTTCGTACCGAATAATTGGATTTTTTGTACCCGAACACGGACACGGACACTTTACTGTATGTTCGGGTAAAAATCCGTGTTCGGTCGTTTTATTTCCGGGTTTTGCATGCTTTGGCGCTCTTTTCATGGCGGGCTTTCAACAGCCAATCAACAATCGTTTAACTGGTGTGCCTTAAGCCATCCCAGCCATGCCTGCAAATGTCTCAGTAGCTGTGATTGGCCGTCTGAAGCATGTGACCAAGTCTTTATAAGTTCGAGGCAGCCGCAGCGGCGTCATTATGCTGCTTAGATTCAGGGACAGAGCACACATCAACGTGCTGGCTGCTGATTAGGGAAAGATAGGCAGGAAAAAAACATTTGTGTCCGGATAGAATTGAGGGACAGGTCGGAGTGTTTAGGCAGGGCGAGTTGTAGGCATTTTAGGGATAGAGTCTGCTGAATTATAGGGTCAGTGTCTTCTACAAACTACAATCGATATTGCTGTGTGGGGGGTGGGGTCTGCACTCAATCCTGATCTACGATCTCTTCTCAATCCTGTTAGGGACAGAGTCTGCTGAATTTTAGGGAAACTGTGTTCTACAAACTACAATCGATATTGCTGTGTGGTGTGGGATTGGAGATAGGCAGGTGTCAGTGATCCACATCCATTTTTCTGTGTGTGAGCTGCAGTGAACACAATCTTTTTGGGCTGCAGTGAACACAATCTTTTTGGGCTGCAGTGAACACAATCTTTTTGGGCTGCAGTGAACACAATCTTTTTGGGCTGCAGTGAACACAATCTTTTTGGGCTGCAGTGAACACAATCTTTTTGGGGTGCAGTGAACAAAATCTTTTTGGGGTGCAGTGAACACAATCCTTTTTGGTGTGCAGTGAACACAATCTTTGTGGGGTGCAGTGAACAAAATCCTTTGTGGGGTGCAGTGAACACAATCTTTTTGGGGTGCAGTGAACAAAATCCTTTTTGGGGTGCAGTGAACAACATCCTTTTTGGGGTGCAGTGAACACAATCTTTTTGGGGTGCAGTGAACAAAATCCTTTGTGGGGTGCAGTGAACACAATCTTTTTGGGGTGCAGTGAACACAATCTTTTTGGGGTGGAGTGAACAACATCCTTTTTGGGGTGCAGTGAACAAAATCCTTTTTGGGGTGCAGTGAACAAAATCATTTTTGGGGTGCAGTGAACACAATCTTTTTGGGGTGCAGTGAACACAATCTTTGTGGGGTGCAGTGAACACAATCTTTTTGGGGTGGAGTGAACAACATCCTTTTTGGGGTGCAGTGAACACAATCTTTTTGGGGTGCAGTGAACACAATCTTTTTGGGGTACAGTGAACAGAATCTTTGTGGGGTGCAGTGAACACAATCTTTGGGGGGTACAGTGAACACAATCTTTGTGAGGTGCAGTGAACACAATCTTTGTGGGGTGCAGTGAACACAATCATTGTGGGGTGCAGTGAACTCAATCTTTGTGGGGTACAGTGAACACAATCTCATACTTCTGAAGGTTTGAGGGTGCTGCCTGTTCCATACTCCCCCTACTCCTCATCTAGCCTTTTAGGGGTACAAACAATAGTAATTGGGGCCTAGTGTGGTTGTGTACGTGTGATATACATACACTTTTTTGGGATCATATTTTCTATTCCGCTATTTAATCAAAAACCTTTGGGGATCAGTTAAATTGGGGGATAGTCTGTGTTGGTACGTGTGAGAGAGATCCACCTTTCCAAGTTGTTGGGGTTCATCTCATACTTCTGAAGGTTTGAGGGTGCTGCCTGTTCCATACTCCCCCTACTCCTAGCCTTTTAGGGGTACAAACAATAGTAATTGGGGCCTAGTGTGGTTGTGTACGTGTGATATACATACACTTTTTTGGGATCATATTTTCTATTCCGCTATTTAATCAAAAACCTTTGGGGATCAGTTAAATTGGGGGATAGTCTGTGTTGGTACGTGTGAGAGAGATCCACCTTTCCAAGTTGTTGGGGTTCATCTCATACTTCTGAAGGTTTGAGGGTGCTGCCTGTTCCATACTCCCCCTACTCCTAGCCTTTTAGGGGTACAAACAATAGTAATTGGGGCCTAGTGTGGTTGTGTACGTGTGATATACATACACTTTTTTGGGATCATATTTTCTATTCCGCTATTTAATCAAAAACCTTTGGGGATCAGTTAAATTGGGGGATAGTCTGTGTTGGTATGTGTGAGAGAGATCCACCTTTCCAAGTTGTTGGGGTTCATCTCATACTTCTGAAGGTTTGAGGGTGCTGCCTGTTCCATACTCCCCCTACTCCTAGCCTTTTAGGGGTACAAACAATAGTAATTGGGGCCTAGTGTGGTTGTGTACGTGTGATATACATACACTTTTTTGGGATCATATTTTCTATTCCGCTATTTAATCAAAAACCTTTGGGGATCAGTTAAATTGGGGGATAGTCTGTGTTGGTACGTGTGAGAGAGATCCACCTTTCCAAGTTGTTGGGGTTCATCTCATACTTCTGAAGGTTTGAGGGTGCTGCCTGTTCCATACTCCCCCTACTCCTAGCCTTTTAGGGGTACAAACAATAGTAATTGGGGCCTAGTGTGGTTGTGTACGTGTGATATACATACACTTTTTTGGGATCATATTTTCTATTCCGCTATTTAATCAAAAACCTTTGGGGATCAGTTAAATTGGGGGATAGTCTGTGTTGGTACGTGTGAGAGAGATCCACCTTTCCAAGTTGTTGGGGTTCATCTCATACTTCTGAAGGTTTGAGGGTGCTGCCTGTTCCATACTCCCCCTACTCCTAGCCTTTTAGGGGTACAAACAATAGTAATTGGGGCCTAGTGTGGTTGTGTACGTGTGATATACATACACTTTTTTGGGATCATATTTTCTATTCCGCTATTTAATCAAAAACCTTTGGGGATCAGTTAAATTGGGGGATAGTCTGTGTTGGTACGTGTGAGAGAGATCCACCTTTCCAAGTTGTTGGGGTTCATCTCATACTTCTGAAGGTTTGAGGGTGCTGCCTGTTCCATACTCCCCCTACTCCTAGCCTTTTAGGGGTACAAACAATAGTAATTGGGGCCTAGTGTGGTTGTGTACGTGTGATATACATACACTTTTTTGGGATCATATTTTCTATTCCGCTATTTAATCAAAAACCTTTGGGGATCAGTTAAATTGGGGGATAGTCTGTGTTGGTACGTGTGAGAGAGATCCACCTTTCCAAGTTGTTGGGGTTCATCTCATACTTCTGAAGGTTTGAGGGTGCTGCCTGTTCCATACTCCCCCTACTCCTAGCCTTTTAGGGGTACAAACAATAGTAATTGGGGCCTAGTGTGGTTGTGTACGTGTGATATACATACACTTTTTTGGGATCATATTTTCTATTCCGCTATTTAATCAAAAACCTTTGGGGATCAGTTAAATTGGGGGATAGTCTGTGTTGGTACGTGTGAGAGAGATCCACCTTTCCAAGTTGTTGGGGTTCATCTCATACTTCTGAAGGTTTGAGGGTGCTGCCTGTTCCATACTCCCCCTACTCCTAGCCTTTTAGGGGTACAAACAATAGTAATTGGGGCCTAGTGTGGTTGTGTACGTGTGATATACATACACTTTTTTGGGATCATATTTTCTATTCCGCTATTTAATCAAAAACCTTTGGGGATCAGTTAAATTGGGGGATAGTCTGTGTTGGTACGTGTGAGAGAGATCCACCTTTCCAAGTTGTTGGGGTTCATCTCATACTTCTGAAGGTTTGAGGGTGCTGCCTGTTCCATACTCCCCCTACTCCTAGCCTTTTAGGGGTACAAACAATAGTAATTGGGGCCTAGTGTGGTTGTGTACGTGTGATATACATACACTTTTTTGGGATCATATTTTCTATTCCGCTATTTAATCAAAAACCTTTGGGGATCAGTTAAATTGGGGGATAGTCTGTGTTGGTACGTGTGAGAGAGATCCACCTTTCCAAGTTGTTGGGGTTCATCTCATACTTCTGAAGGTTTGAGGGTGCTGCCTGTTCCATACTCCCCCTACTCCTAGCCTTTTAGGGGTACAAACAATAGTAATTGGGGCCTAGTGTGGTTGTGTACGTGTGATATACATACACTTTTTTGGGATCATATTTTCTATTCCGCTATTTAATCAAAAACCTTTGGGGATCAGTTAAATTGGGGGATAGTCTGTGTTGGTACGTGTGAGAGAGATCCACCTTTCCAAGTTGTTGGGGTTCATCTCATACTTCTGAAGGTTTGAGGGTGCTGCCTGTTCCATACTCCCCCTACTCCTAGCCTTTTAGGGGTACAAACAATAGTAATTGGGGCCTAGTGTGGTTGTGTACGTGTGATATACATACACTTTTTTGGGATCATATTTTCTATTCCGCTATTTAATCAAAAACCTTTGGGGATCAGTTAAATTGGGGGATAGTCTGTGTTGGTACGTGTGAGAGAGATCCACCTTTCCAAGTTGTTGGGGTTCATCTCATACTTCTGAAGGTTTGAGGGTGCTGCCTGTTCCATACTCCCCCTACTCCTAGCCTTTTAGGGGTACAAACAATAGTAATTGGGGCCTAGTGTGGTTGTGTACGTGTGATATACATACACTTTTTTGGGATCATATTTTCTATTCCGCTATTTAATCAAAAACCTTTGGGGATCAGTTAAATTGGGGGATAGTCTGTGTTGGTACGTGTGAGAGAGATCCACCTTTCCAAGTTGTTGGGGTTCATCTCATACTTCTGAAGGTTTGAGGGTGCTGCCTGTTCCATACTCCCCCTACTCCTAGCCTTTTAGGGGTACAAACAATAGTAATTGGGGCCTAGTGTGGTTGTGTACGTGTGATATACATACACTTTTTTGGGATCATATTTTCTATTCCGCTATTTAATCAAAAACCTTTGGGGATCAGTTAAATTGGGGGATAGTCTGTGTTGGTACGTGTGAGAGAGATCCACCTTTCCAAGTTGTTGGGGTTCATCTCATACTTCTGAAGGTTTGAGGGTGCTGCCTGTTCCATACTCCCCCTACTCCTAGCCTTTTAGGGGTACAAACAATAGTAATTGGGGCCTAGTGTGGTTGTGTACGTGTGATATACATACACTTTTTTGGGATCATATTTTCTATTCCGCTATTTAATCAAAAACCTTTGGGGATCAGTTAAATTGGGGGATAGTCTGTGTTGGTACGTGTGAGAGAGATCCACCTTTCCAAGTTGTTGGGGTTCATCTCATACTTCTGAAGGTTTGAGGGTGCTGCCTGTTCCATACTCCCCCTACTCCTAGCCTTTTAGGGGTACAAACAATAGTAATTGGGGCCTAGTGTGGTTGTGTACGTGTGATATACATACACTTTTTTGGGATCATATTTTCTATTCCGCTATTTAATCAAAAACCTTTGGGGATCAGTTAAATTGGGGGATAGTCTGTGTTGGTACGTGTGAGAGAGATCCACCTTTCCAAGTTGTTGGGGTTCATCTCATACTTCTGAAGGTTTGAGGGTGCTGCCTGTTCCATACCCCCCCTACTCCTCATCTAGCCTTTTAGGGGTACAAACAATAGTAATTGGGGCCTAGTGTGGTTGTGTACGTGCGAGATACATACACTTTTTTTGATCATATTTCCTATTCCGCTATTCAATAAAAACCTTTGAGGATCAATTGAATTGCGGGATAGTCTGTGTCGGTACGTGTGAGAGAGATCCACCTTTCCAAGTTGTTGGGGTTCATCTCATACTTCTGAAGGTTTGAGGGTGCTGCCTGTTCCATACTCCCCCTACTCCTCATCTAGCCTTTTAGGGGTACAAACAATAGTAATTGGGGCCTAGTGTGGTTGTGTACGTGCGAGATACATACACTTTTTTTGATCATATTTCCTATTCCGCTATTCAATAAAAACCTTTCTAGGGCAAGATCTTAAATTACAGAAATATGAGGAGACCGTCAAATAAGGGCCGTGGCCTGGGTCGTGGTGCTGCTGGTAGAGCTCCTGTTGCAAGGAGAGGACATGGTCGATCTGTGCCAGCTACACGCACAAGTGAAACACCTTCCTCAAGTGTGAGTAGGCGACAGAACCTGCATCAGTATTTGGTAGGGCATCAAACGCCCCTAGAAGTGATGAGGCCAGAACAAGTTGAGGCGATAGTAGATTGGTTTGCTGCTGACAGTGCCTCCAGTTCCTTCACATTGTCTCCCACCCAGTCTACTGCAGAAAGGTCAGAGTTGGCACCTGCAGCCAATGTCCAACCGTCTTTCACCTCACCCCCTTGCAAATCAGGCCAGCAGTCTGAGCCCCAAGCCATACAGCAGTCTCTTATTCTTTTTGAGGACTCTGTCAGCAGGGTTTCCCAGGGCCATCCACCTAGCCCTGCCCCAGAAGTGGAAGAGATTGAGTGCAGCGATGCCCAACCACTTATTTCTCAAGATGAGTACATGCAAGGATCATCGCAGCACGTCTCCGATGATGACGAAACGCAGGTGCCAACTGCTGCGGCGTTCAGCATTGTGGAGACCGACAAGGAGGGCAGGGGTGAAGACTGGGTGGAAGATGATGTGGAGGACGATGAGGTCCTCGACCCCACATGGAATGAACGTCATGCAGGTGACCTGAGTAGTTTGGAGGAAGAGGCGGTGGTCGCACAGAGCCACCAGCACAGCAGAAGAGGGAGCAGGGTGCAGAAGCGGAGCGGCCGTGCCCTAGACACTACGCCCGCTACTGCCCAACGCAGCAAGGGAACGAGCGCACCAAAGTCAGCTCAAAGGAGTTCTCTAGCGTGGAAGTTCTTTAGAAAATGTGCTGATGACAGGACACGAGTGGTTTGCACCCTGTGCAATCAGAGCTTGAAGCGAGGCATGAACCTTCTCAACCTGAGCACAACCTGCATGATCAGGCATCTAAGTGCAAAGCACGAGCTGCAGTGGAGTACACACCTTCAAAACCAAGAAACGTCTCTGGCTCATCCTGCTTCCTCTTCTGCTGCAGTCTCGGCCGCTCCAGCCACATCTGTAGTGATACCGGCACCTGCCACCCCGCAAACAGACGATCTGTCAGCAACACCACCACCTGGGTCACCAACAACCATCTCCACAATGTCCCGTGGAAGCGTTCAGCTTTCCATCTCCCAAACACTTGAGAGGAAGAGGAAGTACCCCCCTACCCACCCGCGATCCCTGGCCCTGAATGCCAGCATTTCAAAATTATTGGCCTTTGAAATGCTGTCATTCCGTCTGGTGGAGACGCACAGTTTTAAAAACCTTATGTCGGTGGCCGTCCCACAGTACGTCGTGCCCAGCCGCCACTACTTTTCCAGGCAAGCCATCCCTTCCCTGCACAACCAAGTGGGGGAAAATATCAGGTGTGCACTGCGCAACGCCATCTGTGCCAAGGTCCACCTAACTACGGATACGTGGACCAGTAAGCACGGTCAGGGGCGTTATATCTCCCTAACGGCACACTGGGTAAATGCAGTGGCGGATGGGCCTGAGGCGGATAGCAATTTGGCGCATGTCCTTCCACCACCGAGGATTGCAGGGCGCTTCAGTTTGCCTCCTGTTCGTAACTCCTCCTACTCCGCTTCCTCATCCTCTACCGCCTCCTCATCCGGACAGCGTAACACCTTCACCACCAACTTCAGCACGGCCAGGGGTAAACGACAGCAGGCAGTTTTACAACTTGCCTGTTTGGGGGACAAACCACACACCGCGCAGGAGTTGTGGAGGAGCATGGAACAGCAGACAAATGAGTGGTTGCTGCCAGCGAGCCTCAAGCCCGGCCTGGTGGTGTGTGATAACGGGCGAAATCTCATAGCAGCTCTGGGCCTAGCCGGTTTGACGCACATCCCTTGCCTGGCGCATGTGCTGAATTTGGTGGTGCAGAGGTTCCTTAAAAACTACCCCGATATGTCAGAGCTGCTGCAGAAAGTGCGGGCCGTTTGTGCGCACTTTCGGCGTTCTCACCCTGCTGCTGCTCGCCTGGCAGCGCTGCAGCGTAACTTCGGCCTTCCCGCTCACCGCCTCATATGTGACGTGCCCACAAGGTGGAACTCCACCTTGCACATGCTGGAAAGACTGTGCGAGCAGCAGCAGGCCATAGTGGAGTTTCAGCTGCAGCACGCACGCGTGAGTCGCTCTGCGGAACAGCACCACTTCACCACCAATAACTGGGCCTCCATGCGAGACCTGTGTGCCTTGTTGCGCTGTTTTGAGTACTCCACCAACATGGCCAGTGGCAATGACGCCGTTCTCAGCTTAACTATCCCACTTCTATGCCTCCTTGAAAAAACAATTCGGGCGATGATGGAAGAGGATGTGGCACAGGATGAGGAGGAGGAGGAGGATGAAGAGGTAACATTTCCAAGGCTTTCAGGGCAGTCATTCGCAAGGGGCTCCGAGGGTGGGTTCCTGCACACGCAAACGCCAGGGACGCAATTGTCCAGCAGGGGCACAGTTCTGGAGGATGAGGAGGATGAGGAGGAGGAGGAGCTGGAGGAGGAGATGGAACCATGTTCACAGCAGGGTGGCACCCAGGCCAGCTCATGGCCATCACTGGTGCGTGGCTGGGGGGATACAGAGGACACGGACGATACACCTCCCACAGAGGACAGCCTTTCGTCGCCTCTGGGCAGCCTGGCACACATGAGCGATTACATGCTGCAGTGTCTCCACAACGACCGCCGAGTTGCCCACATTCTAACTTGTGCTGATTACTGGGTGGCCACGCTGCTGGATCCCCGTTACAAGGACAACGTACCGTCCTTAATTCACTCACTGGAGCGCGATCGCAAGATGCGCGAGTACAAGCGCACGCTGGTAGACGCCATGCTGCTGGCATTCCCATCTGACAGCGGGGCCACAGTGGAAGCACAAGGCAGAGGAGGAGGAGGAGGAGGTCGCCAACGCAACCAGGGCACCGCCAGCACCTCAGAAGGCAGGGTTAGCATGGCCGAAATGTGGAAAAGCTTTGTCAGCACGCCACAACAAACAGCAGCACCAGCAGCTCAGATGGAACGTCTTAGCAGGAGGCAGCATTTTACCAACATGGTGGAGCAGTATGTGTGCACACGCCTACATGTAGTGAATGACGGGTCTGCCCCCTTCAACTTCTGGGTCTCCAAATTGGGCACATGGCCTGAGCTTGCCCTTTACGCCTTGGAGGTGCTGGCGTGCCCTGCAGCCAGTGTATTATCTGAACGGGTATTTAGCACGGCTGGGGGCGTTATAACAGACAAGCGCAGCCGCCTGTCCAGAGACAATGTGGACAAGCTCACGTTCATTAAAATGAACCAGGCATGGATCCCACGGGACTTTTCCGTACCTTATGCAGAATAGCAATGGATACCGACCTTACCCACCCATTGTTCCATTTTTGCTCTTTCTCACTCTTTTGGGGTGTACCCTCATTTAAAATTTTTGAAAAGAAGCAGTGTTGGCTACCTCGTCCTCCTCCTCAGGGCCAGATTAATGTAGGGGCTATTGGAGCTGCAGCTCCAGGCCCCTACCTTTTATATAGGCCCCGGGTTGGCCATATTCACTGTTACCGCTCTTCTGTCACTTGTAAACACAGAAGTCTGGCTTCTATGCTCGCTTCCCCAGGCAGCACCCTCAGAACCTCCCCACACAGCGTGAAGGCCGGACAAGGAGGGACAGTTGGCGATGCATGGATGTGTTTATGGGCTTCAGAGACAGCATCCCATGTTGAATTAGGCATGCATGGCTGCACCCTTCCTCCTCTGGGTGCATGGCAAGGCACGGCCCTTAAGGCCCTTCAAAATCCTCAGCACCAAGCCCATGATGCTGTTAATCCGGCCCTGGTCCTCCTCCACCGCCGCTTCCACCTACACCGCCCATAGGTGTGCGCAGCCTATTGCATTAAGGTGTGCACCCGAAAGTTGAAATACACATGCATGTGTTTGCCAGCAGGGAGAGTAATGTATCGGGGCCATGTACCTGTAGGCAAGGAGAAATAGAGCAGAGCAGGTCCCAGGGAGATCTTTCCCATCTCCTCACTGGCAATGCTATGTGCCCTAGGTGATTAGGGTGTGCCCAGGCACACCCAGCACACCCTGTGCGCACGCCTATGTCACCGCCACATCCACCACCACCTCAACCTCCCTCCTACTCCATATGGGCCTCGTCCTTCAGAGATGAAGAAGAACATTGTTTTATTTTTCTGTTTTTTTTTTGTTGTTTTAAGTTATTTCCCTATCCACATTTGTTTGCAGAGCACTTGCCATGCTCTTAATTACGTTTTGCTGCCATTTGCAGCACTCTAGCCCTTTCCTTTGGTGTTTTAGAGCCATTTTAGTGCCTTAAAGTTCGGGTCCCCATTGACTTCAATGGGGTTCGGTGTCCGGGAAAAGTTCGGTAAAAGTCCGGGACACGGACCCGGACTTTTTTTTAAAGTTCGGCCGAACCCGTCGAACACGGACATCTAGGTGTTCGCTCAACCCTAGTGGCCATGTCTTGAAAAGTTTGCAGTTGTGCCATACTCTTTCCATTTTCATATGATGGATTGAACAGTGATCCAAGAGATATTCAAAGCCTGGGATATTTTATTATAACCTAACCCTGCTTTCAAATTCTCCACAACTTTATCCCTGACCTGTCTGGTGTGTTCCTTGACCTTCATGATGCTGTTTGGTCACTAAGGTTCTCTAACAAACCTCTTAGGGCTTCACAGAACAGCTGTATTTATACCGAGATTAAATTACACACAGATGGACTCTATTTACTAATTAGGTGACTTCTGAATGAATTGGTTCCACTAGATTTTAGTTAGGGGAATCAGAGTAAAGGGGGCTGAATACAAATGCACGCCACACTTTTCACATATGTGTAAAAAAATTTGGAAATCATTTATCATTTTCCTTCCACTTCACATTTATGTGCCACTTTGTGTTGGTCTATCACTTAAAATCCCAATAAAATACATTTACCTTTTTGGTTGTAACATGACAAAATGTGGAAAATTTCAAGGGGTATGAATACTTCTTTAAGGCACTGTATGCAAGGTAACCTCATCTTCTATTTTGTATAAAAAATCGTAATTATATTGTGTTTGTGCACACTCTAATTCATTTTAGTGCATCTTTTCCCAAAAATATAGATTTCATAAATATCTAATAGAGTTGGCACACAACTGGAGACAGCGCCGGAGGAGGACTGGATCGGCGGCAGAGAAAACAGCAGCGGTGCAAAAGACCGCAGTGAAAAGGGAGAAGACCACAGGAAGAATGTTGGCGCCATGACAGGGAAACATTCTTAATTTTTAATAAGGGACTTTTCAAAAACAGTCTCTTGTTTTTATTAACACTACACTGCTTTTTTTTTTGGGTGAATGGGTACAATGTACTGATTCCGATAAGTCCCCTGCTGCAATCTCACACAACGAGCGCCCAGGGTTGTCGGGAAGAGGCCCTTGTCCCCATCAACATGGGGACAAGGTGCTTTGGGGTGGGGGGCACTCACACCCCCATGTTGAGAGCATGTGGCCTGGAATCCAGGAGGAGTGCTCAGATAAGGGTCTGGTATAGATTTTTGGGGGCCCCACGTCCCTTTATTTCTCCTTTTTGGTGTGGGCTTCCCTTTCATGAGCCATACCAGACTCAAAGGGCCTGGTATAGATCTAGGGGGGACCCCACTCCGTTTTTAAAAAATTTTGGGCGTGAGATTCCCCTTCAAGATCCTCAGGCAACAAGCCGCATGCCACTTCCATTCAAATCAATGGGCTGAAAGTCAGATAAGTTAAGACGGCTCTCATAGGGAACCATTGATTTTGACATGCCATGTGACTTGTGCTCTGTAGTATATCTCTTTTTGGGTGGAAAATAGAAGAGATAGAGAAACACGGCTAAACGCGCATTAACGCCAATGCAAAAAGCTACTAAAGCGCATTTTTACTGCTGCTTTTTCCTGGTGCTGGTACTGGCTTTGCAGCTAGTTTTTTCTAATGCCCTGTGGACTAAAAGTTGACGGCTCCTGTCTTGGTGGTAAGGTTGAGGGACACTGAGCAGTCTAGAGGACATAGTTAGGGTTAGCTAATAATCTACTGTATAGGAGATGGCCAGGGACTGTACGCATTCTATGGGAGACATAAAGAACTGCACAGGACTGCACAGGAGTTGGTCAGAGACTGCATATTTTACTGGGGACTGTCAGGGACTGTACACTTTTTACAGTGGCCAGTCAGGGACAATGCACAGTCTACAGGACATGGTCAGAGGCCGCACATATTCTATTGGAGATGGCAATGGACATATTCTACAAACTGTTTATTTAATGTGTAATTTGTCTGAATTACTTTCCCTCTGAAATCTTATTTTAGGTACACTTTAGAAGATAAGTGCCCCTTTACCAAAGTGCACCTATAATTTCTGATATGGGGGATGGGGTGAGTGGACAGGAATGTAACTCTTTGACCATCTCCTGTAGAATATGTGCAGTCCCTTACAGAAGGCACTTAGGGTCTGCACATATTCTATGAAAGGCAATCTTAATTATGTTCGTTCCTTGGATGACCAGTGAGACCATATCGGGGTCACACAATAAAGAGACAAGACGCAGACATATGGGTTCAAAGTGTGCCCAATTTTAATGATAGCGTATGAGGCTTATATGCACGATAAAACATGGGTGGATTAGGGGTTCTCAACCAATCAGAATACTACCTTCAATGCCACCTTCCTATAATATCCAATCAGAGCATGACAACTACACCACCACCCATCTCTAAATGTATCCCCATATTTTTTAAAACTTGCTATAATCAAAGTTCAACATGAATCTTCTATTCAGCATTGGTAACATTAATTATTATCTATCCATTAGATGTCATTACAGATATGGCACCGTGACCCTTGTGTAAATACCGGCCACTATTTACTCTAGACTCGTGATAGCAGAATGACTATGTGGTTTGATATTTGAGGGAATATGTGAGAATATGTGAGAGCAAGAAAATAGTTTAACCCTTTCACTCCCAAAATGCCCTCTTAAATCACAAAGTGATTTTCCCCCGGGGACCCATAGTTATGTCTCCTGCTGATAAGAAAAGTAACAAATCTACGCACTGCATAAAGAAAGAGGAGAAAAGGTAGACACATTAAAATTGGTGTGAACACCCATGCGATTCGATTCTGGTGCAGACTGAAAAAAGGGTCCTGTGCGAGTTGTGTCCGAATGCGATGCGAATTCAGCCATACAATCTATATGGCTGAATTTGCATGACACACACATCGCATGTGATTTGCACAGCAGTGCGCTGCGCATCACATGAGATGTCTGTCATCACAGATATGTGAACCGGCGCTAAGACAAGAATTCAATTGCAGCATTGTTAGTCCACCCCCACTACCTGGTCTGGACGCCATCTTTTACCTGCGGCCTGGGTGCAGGGCTTGTCCTGCAAGTGGTTTCTTCTGGAGCTGGGAGCCCGGACACCAGCTGAGAACTGCAGGTACTTCTGGTCCTCTCCGTTTCCTCTGGGCACCACTGAGCTGGGAAACTGAGGGGCCAGGTAGAGCAGACGGGGACTCCCAAATCCTGTCCACCAATTAGATAATCCCCCACCTGTGCAGCTATTTAGAAAAAAAAAATTTCCGTGTCCCCCATGTTTGATGGGAGCGGGAACAGTAAGTGGACTATTTTATCAGTTTTGGGTTTAGGCGGATTAATCACCAAGATAGCCACTGGAGCCTACAAGAATTTACCTGGTCACCATCACATATGTTTTTTTTTTTAACACAAAAAGGTGCTTTATTGAAGAATAATCAATACACATCATATAAGCAACAATATGAGGTCGTAAACGTATAAAGTGCAATACATGGAACATACAAAAATAACAAAATACAGGTAATTAGGAGTGCCTAAGGTGTGATAGGGCCAAGAGCTGACAATCGTCAATGTGTCAGGCCCTGGCAATCAACCAGTTAGAAGGCAAGAATGAGTATTTTGCAATGCGGCAATATCAACGTTACGACACGAGTCCTCGTCAAATAAGTATTGCAGAAACAACAACTGGTATATAATAAAAAATGATGTACATACTAGTCATAACATGACTACGAACCTTCACCTGCCTGACGGGGGAAGAATAGAATAGGACCGCCAGGCAGGGGAAGAGTAAAGAGGAGAAGAGGGGGGAAGAGAAGAAAGACATACAGGAAGGAAAGGGAAGAGAAGGTAGGTATGAGGGGGGGGGATTGGGGAGTGCAGGGGGAAGAGATACGCAGGTTTTGAATGTATTCTCAATGGGCCAAGAGTCCAGGTATGGTAAGAACAATTTTGATATCTAGTAAATTCCAAATAATGTTTTTCTTGAGAAGGGATTCAGGTTAACTGTTAGATTTTAGAAAGGAGTATTCTTGAGAAACTGGGAAGAGAGACCAATTAGCCCACAATTTTTGGAAAGGTTCATTTCTTTCGAATTTCATGGCAACTACCCTTTCCATTTCAAAAAGTTGGTCCATTTTGATGATCCAATCTTTAGTACTTGGAGGGGTGGCGGAGTTCCACTGTAGGGGAATCGGGCTTTTAGCAGTATTTAACACGTGTCTTACCAAGGAAGACTTGTATTTCTTATAGGAAAACGCATTTATATGAAGCAAGAAAGTAGGCGCATCATGGTCTAGAGCTAGTCCCGTTATGTGTTTAATCCAATGTGTTATTGAATTCCAGAAAGGCTTAATTTTGGGACACGTCCACCAAATGTGTAGGAAACTACCTAGCTCGATGCCACAATGCCAGCATTTGTCTGAAGTAGTGGGGTACCATTTTCTAAGCGTTAATGGTGTCCTGTACCATTGAGTTCTAACTTTAAATGCGTTTTCTTGCAATTTGGTGCTTATCGAACATTTGTACGAGAATATACATGATTTCCTCCATTGAGAATCCGTGATTTTTTTTCCAAGGTCAATCTCCCATCTGCATTTGAAAGGGTCTGGTGTGCTCTTGTGTGAAGCGATGAGCCATTTATAGGCCATGGAGGTTACTCTCCTTAGAGGGGTTTGAAGTGAGCAACACCTTTCAAATTCTGTGAGATTCCTAAATAGGAGAGACTTGTGTTTGTTATTTTGGAGAAAATCATGTAATTGCACGTAATTCCAATATGTCAGTGGGTTCCTGGGGGAGCATTTATTTCTTAGTGTTTCGAAATCCGTTATGGATGCAGTCAACCACAGTTAAGGGTGTAAGTTTCCCTCTGGATATTCTAACAAATGAGTCATCCTGCAACCCTGGGGGGAAATCTGGGTTATTATGTGTAGAGGTGAGTGGGCCTGGACATGAAGAAAGGTTGTATTTTAGCATGCCTTTACGAAAGATGGTGAGAGTTGTGTGGGTGTGGGATCAGTGGGTGTGTTTTAATTTCGGTAGGATGTGCTAAATGGTTTGACCATAGAAGGTGATGGGTGTGGAATTTGGTCCAATGTTTTTCAATATTGATCCAGTCTTTGGTCTTGTCATGGCAGTGCCAGTCAATAATTCTAGTGAGATGCGTGGCCATATAGTATTTATAGAAATTAGGGATACCCATGCCACCATCCTCCCTGTTGCGTTGCAAGTATCGAAAATTTATTCTTGGATGTTTATTTGCCCAGATAAATCTTCTTTGGATGGAGGAAAGGCTTTTAAAAAAGGAATTGGGCAGATGGATCGGGAGAGCATGAAAAAGATAAAGCAATCTGGGCAAATCCGCCATCTTAATTATTGCTGCTCTCCCGAACCATGAGAACCTTCCCTTGTCCCATCTTTTAAGATTCTCCGTTAGGCTCTTCAACAAAGGAGTAAAATTGGCTTCAAATAGGCTTTGTGTGTTTGGAGTTAGTTTAATCCCTAAATATTTTAGGGAGTGTTGTTCCCATTTATATGGACAATTAGCTTTGGTGAGACTTATCATATGGGGGAGGGGAGATTAAGGTTCATAGCTTCTGATTTGGAGTTATTTATCTTGAAATTGGATAGGTACCGGTAGTGGCTAAATTAAAGGTTGAGATTGGGGATGGATATATGTGGTTGTGCTATGAAGAAGAGTAGATCATCTGCATAGGCAGCTACCTTATATTCCCTCTGTAGGACCTTGAGTCCCTGGATAGAGCTGTCTTGGTTTATGGAACGAATGAGAGGTTCCAAGGAAAGAATAAAAAGGAGGGGGGAGAGTGGGCACCCCTGCCTAGTGCCGTTTCGTAACTCAAGTGGATCTGAGAATACTCCATTTACTTTTACCTTAGCTTTGGGAGATGAGTATAGTGCTTGAATCCAGGACATTGAATTAGGGCCGAAACCTATATGCTCGCATGTAGTGAAAAGGTAATCCCACGCCACTCGGTCGAAGGCCTTCTCCGCGTCTGTAGACAGGAGAAGGCCCTCGAATCCGCCTCTGCGTGCCCCATGGATCAAATTGATAGCTTTAATAACATTATCTCTAGCTTCTCTGCCAGGCATGAAGCCCACTTGATCGGGACCAATGACTTTCTCGAGGAGGGGTCTAATTCTATCGGCAAGTATTTTAGCTAACAATTTGAGGTCAGTGTTAAGTAGCGAGATTGGCCTGTAATTAGAACATGAGGTAGTGTCCTTGTCTGGTTTGGGGATCACAGTTATGTGAGCTAACAGGAATTCATTTGAAGGTGGATGTTTTCCCTTGATTGCATTAAGTGCTTTGGTGAGGTAGGGGGCAAGGGTATCTATGTATGTCTTATAATATTGAGACGTGAAACCGTCTGGACCCGGGCTCTTCCCAGGTTTCAGCGCCTTCACTGCCAGTCTCACTTCGTCCACGGAGATCTCACTTTCAAGGATAGCAATGGTGTCTGGTTCTAATACTGGTAGGCCACTCCTTGTCAAATAGTCTTTTATCGATTTTGTTCTGTGTGAGGTGACGTCTGCAGGTTTAGTCTGGGTTGGAATGTTGTAGAGTTTGGCATAAAAGTCTCTAAAGGTATTTGCAATTTCCCTAGAGTCTTGTATAAGGCGTCCTTGTGTGTTTTTAATCCCAAAGATATTGTTTGCATATTGTGTGTCTTTTAAAGCACTAGCCAAAATTTTCCCGGATTTGTCACCCTGTTCATAATAGAGGGATTTTTTGAAGAAGAGAATACGTTTGGCATTTGTGTCCAAAAGATCACGCAGATCTCTCCTCGATTGAAGCAGCGCTTCTTCAACCTGTTGGGCTTGGGATTGTTTATGTTTTGTCTCTAGTTCTTTTTTCTCTGTGATTAATTTTGTTCGCATCTCTTCTTTCTCTTTTTTCCTCTGCGCACCAACACGAATTAGCTCCCCTCTGCTCACCGTCTTATGAGCTTCCCACAATGTCATAGCTGAAATTTCCTCTGATGAGTTCTCGGCAAAGTAGTTTTTAAGTACCGTGCGTAAGTGTTCTTGCGTGGGAATGTCTAGTAGTAAGGACGGGTTTAATCGCCAGGAACGATCGAATCTGCACGCAGAGGAAAACTGCACATGTAGAGAAATCGGAGCGTGGTCTGTAAAGGAAATCAAGCCAATCTCTGATTTTACAGCGTCCGCTAGGTCACGTTGGGAAATGAAGAAGGAGTCTATCCTCGTATACCTCTTGTGAGGAGCAGAGTAATATGTAAAGTCTTTAGAGGAAGGGTGTAGTGTCCTCCAAACGTCAATCAAGGTGAGTGATTGTAGCATAAGTTTGATTTTCTTAAGGGCAGCATAAGAAATGCTAGACTTGCCTGAGGATGTGTCGCACAAGGGGTTTAGGGGGACATTGAAGTCACCTCCAAGTATAACACATCCCCAAGCAAACCCTTTTAGGTCGGAGATCATCTGGGCACAAAAAGTAAGGTGGGCTTTATTGGGGAAATACACGTTCGCTAACGTGATTGGTTTGTCCCCTATCTTCCCGGAGATGAATATGTATCTCCCTCCAGGATCCACCATTTGTTTTTCGAACACAAACGGAGCGTCTCTGTGAAGGAGTATCGCCACTCCCTTTGTCTTAGCAAGTTCATTCGAGGCGTAGTACGCCGTCGGGAAGTACTTGTTCGTAATCTGTGGGTGGTTTGACTGTTTAAAGTGTGTTTCCTGTAGGAAAACTATCTGTGGTTTACATTTTCACATATGTTATATCTCATACACAAAAAAATACTATAAAAAGTCTATAAATTTCAGTTACTTTTATCTGCTACAAAGATGGTTTTCCTTGCCTTTATCCAGTCCGCTGACCAGAAATAAGTCCCTATAAAACAACCCAATAAATCTCTTTCATTTCTCCTGTACTAAAAATAGTACCAAAAAACTGTTTTTAAAACTAATATTAACGCACCAACTTGTTTTAAATTATATATTTAGTACTTTTCTGAATTAGGTTTAATGACAAAAACTTTATCGTTTTAAAGTAACAAACTTTATTGTTCCAAAGTAACAATTAGGTATATTTGTTGGTACCTCAAGCCACAGGGGGTAGGACTTTTATGGCAAGTGATGGCAAACAGTTTTTATGAATAAGAAGAACCCAGTGTCTTACACCTACCGGAGCCTCCATCCCACAAACAAATAACATCTCAAAGCTTCCAAGCACACTCCGGATACATCAAAATACCCCATCAAATAACATCTATATGAGTCCTGTTGAAGTAACCCTCCTCCATGCTTGCCTAAACTTACTACTACTGTTAATACTCTGTATATTTATTTCTGTATATTTGTAATGTACTTGTATTTTGCATATAAATTATTCACATTGACCTTTATGTTCTGCAATATGACTAATAAGGTGATTTGTAAGTTCTCCATCATACAGCTATTTGCAAAACATAAGGACCCAGCACAGAAAGCCCCTGTCCCTGTGACATGGGCACCTAGTGTAAGCACTAAGGATTTTGTCATCAGCATCCTCAATCCCCCCTGGGGATGTGTGCTCCTCCCCCTCGGCGGCTGCGGCGTCCCGATGGCTGACTCGGATGAGCGCACCGCTGGTCGGCGCATGCGCAGAAGAGCCAGTGCCACGTGACAGACGTCACATGCTGGTACGTGCAGCGCATTATGCACATGCACAAATCAGCATAGAAGGCTGGGAAACCGCCGTCCAACCTCAGTTCCCTCGCAGAGAGGGAAGAAAAAAGGACTGAAGCGCTGCTGCCCATCCTGAATGTAAGTTCGCATACTACTTCTGGATTCCCATATAATTTATTGACAGCCTTGTAACTGCTTAAAGGGATATATAGAAAACGCAGACCTTGTCTCCCTGCTAACAGAAGGACAGGAGACCCTTTCCTACTTACACGCCTTACAAGTTGAGAGGTGCAAAAGATATCCAGCCATCTGCCGTCTAACCTCAGTTCCCCCGCTAAGAGGGAAGAGGAAGGACTGAAGTGCTGCTGCCTAATCTTAAATGTAAGTTTATCAATACTTATGGCTTTTCACACAGTTTTCTATACAAAGTCTTTTCATGCAATTCCTTGAATGCTCTGCGATATATCTAAAGAAACCCAGACTTTGTCCATATATATCTCCCTACCAACAGAAGGATAGGATTAAACATCCCTCCCCCCACGTATACGCCTTACAGGCTGAGGGGACTAAAAAAGTATCCAGCCATCCATCCATTGTTGAGCAACCCAGGCTGCTCCATCCCGCTGAACTAGCAACACTGTAAGTCTTTTTGAAATACAATAATGCTACTATTATTGGTCTTCCAATATATACTTACTAAACCTCTGGTTTGAACACTCAAACTTACATCATCATTGGACGCACCCATAAGGTTCTCGCTGCTTAAAGAAGGCAACTTAGCTGTACATGGATTGAACACAAAATATGTATGTATACCTATAAATCTGATATACCAACGGCTAATCCAAGGTATATCAAAAATAAATAATTAATGTACTACATCTTTACTGTTACAGAAATGGTGACAAATAACGCATAATCCTTGATAAAGGCTTTTTATAAGCCGAAACGCGTAGGATACACACCAGGAATCATCTCTGGAAAATTCCAAGCCACAAAGCATGGAGAGACAGAGATAAAACATTCCAACATTGTCACAAATGACACGTCACAATATCTTCATCTCTTTTCACGTACTCACTCTGGGTCTATAACCCAGCACAACGAATGCATATACTTTGAAAATATGATTGTTATGTAAATATATTTTCTTTAAAAATAAATATTCTTTGATTACATCTGATATTATCAATCACTCGCCATAAAAGTCCCACCCCCTGTGGCTTGAGGTACCAACAAATATACATGAATTCTATCCGGGATGAAGGCAAACACATACTATTGAATTTTTACTTAGATCTAAAAACAAACCCCAAGTAACAATTAGGTTTCATGACAAAAACTTTATTGTTCCAAAGTAACAGTGCTTTTCTGAATTAGATTTAATGACACAAACTTTATTGCTCCAAAGTAACAACGCCATCCTGGCCTTTTTTCTTTCTTTTTTTTTTTTTAGCAAGACTTTATTTTTAATTAAATAACACAAAGCCAAATGTATCATAAATATTTGTAAATTATTATTTAGGAGTTTAATTAGGAGTAATTATGTTTTTTTTTTTTTCCAGGAGTAAAAAAAAAAAAGAAGCCTACTATACATTTTTAAGCGGTTTACCATTGACTGACAAAAGACATTAAATGCTATGAATATGCATAATTGTCTAAGTTAAAATAATTGGAAATAATCCTTTGTCTTGTCAACAGCGCCAGCACTTATCACTGCAATTTGCTCGCTACTGTTAAATATCCTTTACAGTATAGACAAGCATAGTTAGTGGGCGATATTTCACACCAGGAATAAAAAAACAGAGAAGCGAAAATGTTTTTCTTGAAGATAAGGCTGGTTTTCGCTGCCATAAAAGAATAATTCCTCTGGTGTTGCTGGGACTTTCATCGGATACAATTGCAAAATTAAATTGGATTCATCATAAGAATTGCCATCTTTGTTTAGGCTGGGATTAAATAATTATTACTCCCACTAAAACTGCTCTAATTAATTTAGAACTATTGATTTGCTGTATTGAACTTGCTGCCTGTTAAAGAGTTGAAGCAATTGCTTATATTGAATTTTTTTTCTTATTCTTGCTTGTTTAGCTATTTAGCTACATTTACTTGATCTTTTATCTTTATCATCTACCTTCTTCTTTAGAGCCAAACTCCAGGCAAACAGCTAAATAAACAAATGGAATACATATACTCACTGGCCACTTTATTAGGTACACCTGTTCAGTTGCTTGGTAACAGAAATTGCTAATCAACCAATCTCATGGCAGCAACTCAATGCATTTAGACATCTAGACATGGTGAAGACGACTTGCTGCAGTTCAAAACGAGAATTACAATGGGGAACAAAGGGGATTTATGTGACTTTGAGCCCCTGTTCACATCGGGCCGATTTGACATGTGATTTGTCATGTCAAATTGCATGCCAAATCCGAGCCTGTTGCCTGCAAAGGCACCGTCCGAATCGGTGCACCGATTCCCAAAAGTAGCTTCTGCACTACTTTTGGCGACTTCAAGGGCAATTTCAATAGACATCTGTGAAGGAACCCCCACAGATGTCTGTCAAATCTCCCCCAAACTCACACTGACATGCGGGTTTGAAATCGTACGAAGACATATCCAGTGAGCGGCAGTTGTGTGGACGAAATAAAAATAATAATAAATGGGCTGTCATTGCCCAAGAATGGACAAAAAATGGGCATGCAACATTTTTTCTGACTCCGCAATAAACGGTAGTGCATTACCACGTAATGAAATATGCTGCAACGCACATACATCTGAGCTGCATTGCCTTAACCGCTTTAAGACCAGAAGATTTTGCTGCTTAATGACCAGGCCCTATTTTTCGATTCGGAACTATGTTACTTTAACGGACAATTGCGTGGTCGTGCAATGCTGTACCCAAACCAAACTGACGTCCTTTTTTTCCCACAAACAGAGATTTTATTTGATCACCTGTGCGATTTTTATTTTTTGCACTATAAACAAAAAAAGAGTGAGAATTTTGCAAAAAAAAAAAAATATTTTTCACATTTTGCTATATATAACATTCCCAAAAAAAAAATCTAAATTTTTTAACATTTTAGGCCAATTTATTTTTTGCTACATATTTTTGGTAAAAAAAATCGCAATAGGCGTATTTTGATTGGTTTGTGCAAAAGTTATTGCGTTATTGCGTAGTTTACTAACTACAGGAAAGATTTATGTCATTTTTATTGTTTTTTTTTAATAGTAATGGCGGTGATCTGCAATTTTTTGTGGGAGTGCGACATTGCAGCAGACAGATCGGACCCCTGACTGACATTTTTGACACTTTTGGTGGTACCAGTGACATTACTACAGTAATCAGTGCTAAAAATATGCACCGTTACTGTAATAATGACACTGGCAGGGAAGGGGTTAACATTGTTAGTAATCAAGGGGTTAAATGTAAGCCTAGGGGAGTCGTTCTAACTGTATGGGGGTTGGACTTGTGAGATGAACACAGAGACATGCGATCCTATATAGCAGGATTACATAGCCTTTGTGATTATCCGAGGGAGAAGAACGGACGGCTGTGTTTACATCAGCCGACCGTCCTTCTCTGTCAGTGGGGAGAGATCGCCGGTCTCCTGCAGCAATCGGAGCCGTCTGACACTCGCACTGGCTTCCCCGCTGACGATCGGGCGGGAGCGCGCCGGCGGCGGCGCACGCTCGCAGGCAGATGACGTTTATTAACGTGGTTCTGCCTGGGACTGCCACTTTGCCGATGTAAATATAAAGTAAGTGGTTGGCAAGTGGTTAAAGGAGAAGTATGGCCTCAGTAAAGAAAAAAACAAACAAAACATACATACTCACCTCCATGTGTCCTATGTCCGTTCTAAGACCAGGAACTAAGCAATTACCTGACCGCTGATTGCTCAGCTCTTGGTCTGCTCAGAGTGGAGAGCGGTAAATGTCAGTCACTGCTCTCTTTCACTGGAGTGCCGGTTGGGAAGGGGGAAGGCATGGCTGGCTCCAGCCTACTTTCCAAAAACGGGTCATTTGGGGGATAATTGTACTGCCTTGGCATTTTTGGGCATCAAGAAATGAGATAGGCCGTCAGTACATCAGGATTGATTTTCAGATATAAATAGTACATCATAGTTTTTAGTCCTACAGATTAAATAATAAATGCTGATTTTGATTATTTTCACCAAAGAAATGTAGCAGAATACAGTTCGGTTTAAATTCATGAAGAAAAATTATTTATTTGTAAAATTGTATAACAGAAATAAAGAAAAACTATATATATATATATATATATATATATATATATATATATATATATATATATATATATATATATATATATTTACATTTTCAGCCTTTTTAATTTATATAGTAAAAAAAAAACCCAGTAGTGAATAAATACCACCAAAAGAGAGCTCTATTTGTGTGAAAAAAATGATTAAAATGTCATAAGGGTACAGTGTTTCATGACTGTGTGGTTGTCATTCAAAGTGCGACAGCGCTAAAAGCTGAAAATTGGCCTGGAGTGAAAGTGCCCTGTATTGAAGTTGTTATAAAAAAGAACTAAAGGCAACGCTTTTTGAAATGTTTGGATAGAGTAAGGTAGGGTTATAACCCCTGTCAGTTTTTTTTTTTTTACCATACTGTATGTGTTCCATTGAGGAGATTTCCCCTCATTTCCTGCCCCATAGATAAAACAGGAAGTGAGAGGAAATCCCCCAAAAGTGAGGGATACCCACTGAAAGATTCCCCCTCTCTTACTGTTCTGGTGACAACCCAAAATTTGGTATTTTCTTTCCATTTTACTCTTGGTGATAATGGTAAACATGACAAATAAGAGAGGGTGAATCTCCCTAACAGGGGCACAAACAGCAACAGACACTTAAAGTGGAACTTCACTCTCCCAAGCAACATTGATTATTTTTATTCTTCATGCTGCTAGCATTAGTAAATAGATGGGAAAGTATATCATATTTACTTGTTTTAATTTTTTTTTTTTTTTTTTACATTACTTCAGTTACTTCCTGGTTTCATAGGCAAATTATGTTATATATCTAGTCTTCAGGAGGTGAGGAGAGGAAGAGGGGTTTTCTCAGATAAGCACACTCTCCTGCATGCATGTTTGAGCTAAGGGCAGATGGATTCTGGGAAGTAAATGCTGTATGAATCATTTGCCCTTATTCAAGATGGCCACATCCAGAAATGATAGATGGGTGTTTTCCAAAGGGATTTCTCAACAATTAAAGCATGGAACTATGGATGGATGGGGGAGTTTGTTTAAATACTATAAATTAAATAAATAGCGTTTGTAGTTTGTAGTGCTCAGATGCAGTGAAGATCCACTTTAATAGGTGTTCTAATACACCTCCACTCTATCAAAAAAAAAACATTTTGCCTTAAAGTAGGTGTAAACCCTCAGATGAAACAAATCTCCTTACATAAGTATTACTTGTGTATCTGCAGTCCTCCCTATTCTACATTCTTTGAAAAGTGCAGATCGTGTTAGAAATCTTTCTTTCTCATTTGGCAGTGGGTGTAGAGTCTGGGTTTACACAATGTGTGAGCTGATTGGAGGAAAGGCACACACCCCTCCTCCACATAGGCAGAGGAATGAAGGAACATACAGAGCTGTAGTCTGAATAGACCAGCTCTCTGCTAATCTACCTCTAAGAGCCCTTCCTGACACAAATTGTCAGCAGCTGTTATCTCATGTGTTGGAGAACTTGTTAGAAGTGACTCTGCTGATAACAGAGGAAAGAAGCACCAGAGAAAAACGGCACTCTGAGTCACAGCTCTGTGTATCCATTCAGTTCTATCCCGTCCCCTCTCTCTCCTCATTAGCTAATGGACTTTGATTGATGGGAGCAGGAGGTAATGGCGCCGCTGCTGTGTCTTAGCCAATGAGGGCGGGAGTCCAACACGACTGAGGTAAGCTTTACGGGGGGCTGCTGCACACAGAAGGTTTTTTTTATCTTAATGCATTCTATGCATTAAGATAAAAATCCTTCTGGTCGTAGCAGCCGCCCCAGCACCCCCTAATACTTACCTGAGTTCCATCTCTATCCAGCAATATCCACAAGTCCCTCAGCCTTCGAGGACTCTCCCTCCTGATTGGCTGAGACACAGCCGCGGCACCATTGGCTCCTGCGGCTATCAATCAAAGTCAGTTAGCCAATCATGAGAGCGAAGGGATGGAGCCGAAATAGCAGCTCCATGTCCGAATGGACACAGGGAGCTGCAGCTCAGCTCGGGTGCCCCCATAGCAAGCTGCTTGCTGTGGGGAACTCCACAGGAGGGAGGGGCCAGGAGAACCGAAGAGGGACCCGAGAAGAGGTGGATCCGGGCTGTTCTGTGCAAAACCAACTGCACAGAGCAGGTAAGTATGGCATGTTTGTAATATAAAAAAAAAAAATAAGATACAATCACTTTAAAAGCTCGTACACACTTGACGAAAATCGGACGAAATATCGTCCTATTTTTCTAGCTCTTGCTCATAACCATTTTTAGTTGACAGTGCAAAATGTTACACAACATTTCTTGTCCAATTTCTTTATTTTCATGGGACGTTTGATAGCAGAGTGTGATGTAAGTACGTATACGTGTGACCCCGAGCCCGAGGTGATCATGAGCGGTCTTACTGTACGTTTCCAATTTTTCACAGACATATTGCATACACATTATACGAAAAATTTGACGTGCTGAGGACGGACGATGAAAATTTTGGAGTTTTTTTTCGTTGAAAATGTCAGAATCGCCTGCTGAAAGTTGTGTACACACTAGCCGAAAATCGTACGATCTTTCCTCGGATGGAAATTTTCAGCCGATTTCCTTATAGTGTGTACACCACTTAAGATAAAAAAAAACCTTCTGACTTCACAACCACTTTAAGGCAAAATGTTTTTTTTCAGACTTCTATGGCCCTTCCTGCTTGACAGAATTTGATTCGATTCACTGATTGACCTATGCCAAACGAAATGCTGGAAAATTTTAATTGAATCAGCGGCTGCAGTGCTGATCTGTGTATTCTGACAGCAGGGAAGTCCCTACTGTCAGAACACAATAGTACATAGGGGAATCCTTTTTTTTTTCGATGAGTACACTTTCAGATCCATCAATCTGGCCAGCCTTACATATACTTTAATGATAGGTCCACTTTAAGTCCCTTTGGCCAGCTGTGCAATCGGAATAATTGGCATATAGTACAGAAACAACCCAGAACATAAATCCATTCATCTTACTTACACATGGCTGTTTCAAGCTTGTTAGCTCTCATCAGTGCAAGAAATAAAAACCATGGCTTCTGTGGAGTAGGGCTCAGGGAGCAATGAGACAGTACAAAATGTTGTTCCCCGGACATCTGTCTGTAAAGCTGGCCTTCATTACAGAACATCAGCCTACACACACCAAATAATATGTCTTTTTTTCCTGCCCTGGCTGAAAACACATAAAGGAAAAAAGAAAAGCCATATTATCGAGGAATAATTTTGTACAAAACAAACCTGTATTAGGTGCCATGATTAGTTTAGGTATTAAAGCTCCGTGTCTTGCCATCTGATTATACAGCCAGAAATATAAATCCTATTATCGTTCTGTAATATGTCTAGACTTTTTAATGCAGTGTTGAGATTGTTTTTCTTTCAGCCCTTGATCTTGCAATCAATTCCATAACCCTTTTATTTCTGTTCCATAGAGTCAAACACACTCCGTAGTCTCAGTGATTGCATGTTCTTTTACCGGAATCTTTTTAGTGATAGCTAATCTCTGTTCTTCCAAAGGGTCCTTCAGTGTATTACAGAATAATGTAATAGAGGACATTTCGCCATTTAGGGGAAAAAAGTATCACTGATATACTTGACTGATACATCCTCGCCACTTCACAAAAATTCAGCAAAACTCTGCTTTTGAACAAGAATAATGGAATTAAAGGGCCATTCCAGCATGCTGCATGTTATTATGAAACAAATCATTAGTAAAGCGGAATATCAGGCATTTAATTCCCCTCCCCTCCTCCCCCACCCCCAAGGGCCCCTGGCTGAAATGTTTTAAAAATTAAAACCTCAATATATAAAATTGTAACCTGCTAACTGCTGAAAAACTTCTTCCTTTGTTGCTGCTTTATTATCCATTTGCAGTGTGAACAGGGTTTAACTGAATATTCATTAAAGAGGAAGTAACCTCTGATATATTACTTGTACCTATAGGTAAGCCCAGGGCCGGGACAAGGGGTGGGCAGGAGGAGAGGTTGCCCTGGGCGCAATGGTTTATTGCAAGGGTGGGGGGGTTCCTTGACCCTAACCCTAAGCGAAGGGGGGGGGGGCGCAGTTTGGCATCCTTGCCCTGGGCGCTGGATGACCTTGTCCCGGCACTGAGTAAGCCTATAATAAGGCTTACCTATAAGTACTGTAAATATCTCCTAAACATGCACCGTTTAGGAAATATTTAGTATCCATGCAGGCGATGACATCATTGGCGCATGCGCTCTGAAGAAATGGCTGCCTGTGCCATTCCTTCAGATTCCTGTGCCATGAACGGTGGCTACCTTGCACATGAGCAGGAGTGACATCACACCGTTCTAGCCAATCACACAGCTGGAGTCCGTGGACACGGAAGGAAGACAGGAGAAGATGGATCTGGACAGGAGAAGATGGATCTGGCCGACAGCAGGGACAAGGCATTGGTCGAGGGCTTCGTTTGCAGGTAAGTTTTACACAATGTGCAAGTATGCATTTCGTACTAGCTTTGCATTATTGCTTTAATTTGCAGGTCATAAAAAAAAACTTCCTCTTTAATGCAGAAGTACAGCAGCCATATTTAAGGAAACCACTTTGCAATACTTGTCTGTGGATTGTCTCTAGTGCATGGGGCTGCCATCTTGGCTGGGTCTGGAACAATCCTGGAGGATGGTGATTGGTTGATGCAACAAAGGGAGGAGGGTGTGTATCTGAAGGCTGCTGAGAGGAAAAGAGGGACAGTTATAAAGCAAAGAGGGGTGAAAAAAAAGAGACTGGGCTGCTGGGTAAACAGAACCCTGCCATAGCTGACCACAATCAGGAGAGGCCTCAGAGAAGCAAAGATAATTTGCATCCTGCAAGACCTTGCCTTAGAGAGTGGGCATTTTCTCCCTGTGATGGTGTGAGGTGGGATTTGGAAGCCTGGTGTGATCAGGGTACTAGTACTGTGTACTAGAGAGCATCCCCACCACTTATAAGGAAGGAAAAGGGGACCAACTCAGCTGAATTGAAAGAGAGAATTTACAAACATTTTTTTACTTATCTGACTTGAAGTTGACTTTTATTGAATTAGAAACCCAGAAGAGGATGCTCTGGGTCTGGTAGGACTAGAGTAGTAGTCTACTCTAGTAGAGTAGTAGTAGTAGAGTCTGGTAGTACTAACACTGCACAAGATAATATGTTGTCTGTTGGGAACTATTGTGCTTTCTTCAAGGGCCCAAACTTTGCCAGTCAATGTTTTTTTTCCATCATTCACTGGCCAATGTGACAAAACGGGGACTGTTATAGCAAGTTAGGACTGTCTGTATATAATATTACTAGGTAAACGCAGTTCAGTTCTGTTAATTACTGTAAGCATACCGCAGGTGTTTAATCATATCTCTCAGAGTAACGGTATTGTCTTATTGATTGATTGTACATTTGCTAATACTTTATTCTTTTAGGTTATGATTGGCCTAATAAATTCTTTGAAATACCTCAAGGTGTGTTGGTAAGAGCTGGGTGAGTGAGGTGTGTCATCTTCAGGTATGCAGAGAAATCATAAAACTATTCAGAGGCTTCTCTGGGGATAGCGCTACACATGTTTATTTGAAGTCTTATAACTAGTCCTTTGACATCATGGCATCATCCTCTTCTTTTTCCAGCGGCAGCGGGTTTCCTTTCAAGACTTAGCGATGCTCATGTAATGATATCTAAGCACCTCTCCTGGAGTGCTGTGAGCCCAGCCTTAGTGAGCCCAAAAGGAGCATGTAAATGACAGTCTGGGCCTACAGGAAAAGGGCAGAATAATTATTGTTCTTCTTAAAGAGGTTGTAAACCGAGAAAAACATTTTTTTTTCCTTTACATCCTGAAAGAGAAAGACATAATGAGCTAGTATGCATCGCATACTAGCTCATTATCAAATACTTACCTTAGAACGAGCCCCCGCCTCGCCGCTCGCTTACCTCTATGACGGGCGACATGTCCAGTCGCCCGTCTTCCGAGATCGCGGCATCCGGCCATCTGATTGGCCGGAGCCGCGGTGACGTCACTGGGCTCTGAAGGAACGGCACGATCGGCCGTTCCTTCAGAGCGCATGCGCCAGTGATGTCACTGGCTGCATGTAAGGTAAATATCTCCTAAACGGTACATGTTTAGGAGATATTTACAGTACCTATAGGTAAGCCTTATTATAGGCTTACCTATAGGTGGAGGCGTCAGAGGAGGGTTTACTTCCTCTTTAAAGAGGGCTACCACTTGACTGAGAAATATGGTGGGGACAGTGCTGGAATGTGGAGAGGGTATGTTGAACTTTGATTTTTTAATTTTTTTTTATAATATACCACAAGATTAGGGAGTAAAAAAGAAGAAAAAAAAAAAATAATCTGGAAATACACTTTAATAAAAAGACCTCTTTCAAATGTATGTGATGTTAAAGTGGACCTGTAGACAAGAAAGTATTCTCAATTTTTAAAAAAAGAGAAGAGAAAGATTAACTAGCAGATGTAAAAAACCTAAATAAATCATTAATCATTAAAGCGGAGTTCCACCCTCAAAAGTCACTTTGCCCCATCCGCTTGCTCTGTGTCACCTGAAAAAGAAATGGATAATCACGTTTTTTTTTTGTTTACTTACCTTGTTTTAGAAGAAAATATACTTACCTTTCTTGCTCTTCCTCCCTCTGTGGCCGCGGCCCGCACCGTCACTTCCTGCTTGCATTGATTCCTGGGAGCTGAACGTCATCGCTCCCAGGAATCAATGCGCCTGCACCGACATGCCCAGAAGCCGTGCAGGAATGACGTACCTGCACCGGACATGACAAGCGGGGCCGGTGCAGGCGCATTCTGGGATGAAGAGGACGCCGAAGAGGACGCAGAAAAGGATGCGCTGGCTTCAGCTGCCCACACCTGAGATGGCAGTGCTGGACAAGATATTTTCAAGGTAAGTATTTCTTCTAAAACGTAAGTGAAATCGGGGACAGTTCAGAGGCTGTCCATTATGAAATGTACTAGCCCTGACTGTCCCGGGGGGTATTTTTAGTGAAAAATACTTTCCGAGGGTGGAACTCCGCTTTAAGGATTAAAGGGTTGAAGGCGCATCATGGCAGCAACACTGGGTTGTGTCTCCACCCCCACCACCTGATAGGACCTGTTAGCTATACGTTTTGAGACTAACCCATCGCAGCATTCTCCTATTTGTCCTCAACTGACCAGGACTGAATGGATAGCTCAGCATCCCTTACCACGCTAGGTTCAGCCTCTCCTGGGTGGAAGTCCTTGCCTTGGAAGTACAGTCTCTAAATGAGCTAAATGGAAGGAGCCCCAGTTTGATTGCCTCGGAGTATGTTGGGCAGGCATTGTACAACCTTTAAAAAGGCTTAAAATGTTTGCAGTGGCCTCCAATATTTACCCCTTTTATCACCCGTTTGTTTGTTTCTTTTTCCCCCCTCCCTTTCCTGGGCCTTGTAGTCCTCCTGCAGTTTCATACCTTTCCCAAGATGACGGCCGGGCGTTCTGCTGCTGCTCCTGCACATTTGCAACCAGAAGTGACAACATCAGAAACCCATGCTGCCAATTTCTAAGATGGCGCTGGGTCCCACGGATCGCTAGTGCGCATGCGCAGGCAGTGAGGTCATCGCCACATCACTTCTGCCGGGATCAGCTGCAGATGTAAACAGTCTGATTTCCTATTTATATGTTCCAGCCGGTGTTTTTTGTGCTGTTAAGACTCGGGGACTATTCTGTTACCTCTGCCTATACCACACTTCTTTGTGTATTGTTTTTCCTGCTTCTGGTCCCAGGGTGATTTTTTTTTTCTCTTGCTTACTGTACATGTCTTTCAGCCTTGGAGCTTTCTTTCTCACTTCCCATGGAGGTATAGACATATGAAATAGACGTATGAATGCTGCCAGCATTGCTGCAGAGGTTGAAGGGGTGGGGGGTCAGCCTGTCAGTGCTCAGACCATACGCCGCACACTGCATCAAATTGGTCTGCATGGTTGTCATCCCAGAATTCTCTTCTAAAGATGATGCACAAGAAAGCCCGCAAACAGTTTGCTGAAGACAAGCAGACTAAGGACATGGATTACTGGAACCATGTCTTGTGGTCTGATGAGACCAAGATAAACATATTTGGTTCAGATGGTGTCAAGCGTGTGTGGCGGCAACCAGGTGAGGAGTACAAAGACAAGTGTGTCTTGCTTACAGTCAAGCATGGTGGTGGGAGTGTCATGGTCTGGGGCTCTGGGGCTGCATGAATGTTGCTGACACTGGGGAGGTACAGTTCATTGAGGGAACCATGAATGCCAACATGTACTGTGGCATACTGAAGCAGAGCATGATCCCCTCCCTTTGGAGACTGGGCCACAGGGCAGCATTCCAACATGAAAATGACCCCAAACACACCTCTAAGACGACCACTGCCTTGCTAAATAAAGAAGCTAAGGGTAAAGGTTCAGGACTGGCCAAGCATGTCTCCAGACCTAAACCCTATTGAGCATCTGTGGGTCATCCTCAAAAGGAAAGTGGAGGAGTACAAGGTCTCTAACCTCCACCAGCTCCGTGGTGTCGTCATGGAGGAGTAGAAGAGGACACCAGTGGCAACATGTGAAGCTCTGGTGAACTCCATACCCAAGGGGGTTAAGGTAGTGCTGGAAAATAATGGTGGCCATACAAAATATTTACACTTTGGGCCCAATTTGGACATTTTAACTTAGGGGTGTACTCACTTTTGTTGCCAGCAGTTTTGACATTAATGGCTGTGTGTTGAGTTATTTTGAGGGGACAGCAAATTTACACTGTTATACAAGCTGTACACTCACTACTTTACATAGTAGCAAAGTGTAATTTCTTCAGTGTTGTCACATGAAAAGATATAATAAAATAGTTACAAAAAATGTTAGGGGTGTATTGACTTTTGTGAGATACTGTATGTATAAACCTATATATATATATATGTTTACTAAAGTATATGTGAGCATATCTTGTTTAGAAATACTTTAAGGTAATGTTAGGCAATTTTTCTTTATGGTTTTGTTGAATAGAGTAGGGAATAGTTAGGTCCTGTTCATAAAGATGTGGCGTTCAGATCCCTGGTCTGTTTTGCAGCATCTTGTGGAAAATATGCCCTTTCTGATTTTCCTTCCATTCTACAATGTTGTGAGGTGTGTGGAATAATGTGAAAGCGCGTAATAATGCTTAAAAAGGTGCAATGAAATGTGCAAGAAAATCACAAATAAAATGCAGATGAATCGTCAATGTGAGTGCGCCTTTGGACCCTTTGTCAATTTGTTTAGCTTCTTATTTCAAGTGGACTTCTCAGTTTGGACACCAGTGGAACACAAGTGGGGGAAAAAAAAACCTGCTAGGAGTTTTAACCCTTCTATACTTATCAATAAATGTTTGGCTATACATACGCTTTAAAACAATCAGAATGAGTTTTGCAAGCCAACAGCATTATTAATTTTACACACGGTCGTGTGACTGTTATTCAGCTATAAATGCATGGGCTCTAAAGGGTGGGGGCGAAGACTGCTTGATTCAGCCTCTGATATCAGGCACATGCTGAATCATGCTGAGAAAAAGACATTGGGTGACATACAGGAGACTGGAATGATTACCAGGTTTTTGGACTTCTTTGGAATGCAGATAATATAAAAAGGTTCAATGATGAAAAGAAACGTAAATTTTAGGATTAATTTACCTTCGTTTTTTTTTTTCGTTTTTTTAAATTAATGTTTACATACAATTTAACTCTTAAAGCGCATCTATAGCCACAATTTTTTTTTACATTTTGGATAAAGTATGGGATATGTTTTGCTGTGTGTGTTTTGTTAGGGAGATTTCCCTTTACCTTTTTCGACACAATAAGAATTAAAACGAAATCTCTACAAAGTTGGGGGATTTCCCATCTTTGATAATTTTCACCAGAACAAGGGTCCCTATTGGAAAATGTATTTATACCCTTGTTCTGATGATAACTGTAAAATGTTCCCCTAGTGGGAACAAAGACAGCAAAAAAATTCTGACAAAAGGTCTAATACTTATTTACCCTATCCAATATTAGCCAAACGTTAACTATAAATGAACGTGTGCAAAAATGTGGGAGCTACCACTGCTGAGCTCCAAGTTTCAGTAATGTAATCTTTATCATTACTTTACTGCAATAATGAGTCCCAAAACAACTATGTAAGGCAGGAATTCAACTCCACGTACTGTGCACTTTCTCCATGCCAAATATTTATTGGAGATAAGTCAAGGTTGTATATGATAGCCTGTTTGCACCACTGAAAAAAGTGGCAGTGGGAGCTTTTATATTTTTATTCTTACAGGTCTCTTTTATCTTAAAGTATCTAAACTTAAACTTTCTCCCACCACAATTCTAAGCTCTACACTAGCTACCCTGTAGAGGAACAATGCCTATACTTACCTATTCTCAATGACATGATCGGCTCCCAGGTTCAGCTTCAGGGTAAAGGAGGGATAACTGACAACGAATGCCCCATAGCAAGTCTACGGGTGATGTCGCTGCATTGCATTGTAGTCATTGTCAGTGATCTCTCCTACTTCACTGAAGCTGTCCACTGGGGGGATCACTTGACCAGCCTGGAGTGCCCATGGAATAGGTAGGTATAGACATTCCTTTCCTCCACGAGGTAGTTAGTATAGGGCTTAGAATGGCAGTGGAGGCAGGTTTAAGTTTGGACAGTGATTGGAAAGTCAGAAGGTTTTTAATTTCATGCATTCTCTACATTAAAGCGGCTCTTGAGTCATTTTTCATCTTTCCATCTATTATATCCTCTGCCCTTGTTGTTTTAACGTTGGATAGTAAAACATTTTTTTTTCTGCCAGTAAATACCTTGTACAGCCCACTTCCTCTTTCTTGTCTGGTAATTAGCCTAGGCTAATGGCATTATACACAGGTCTCGTGAGAGTTTGCCAGCAAGGGAGGAGGGGTGAGTCATAGCAGAGCCAATGAGAGCTAGAGGGGGCTGGATGAGGGTGGAGATAACAGGATACTGCAGAGATCCATGAGTATTCATCAAGAGATGAGAAATGTGCAGGCAAGCAGTGGTGTGAATGTGTCTGTATATGTGTATATGTGTGTATATATATATATATATATATATATATATATATGTGTGTGTGTGTGTGTGTCTGTGTAATTCCAGGAAGTGAACAGTCAACAGCTTCAGTTAAAATGGCTGCAGCCAAACTTAGTGGAGGGAGATTTCGGCAGTATATTTGGCAAGTACAGAATCACAGTACATATAAAACATTATGCAAAGTGGTTGGAGGGAAACTTTAGTATGGCAAAGATGTTTTTATTACAAATTATGTGAGCAGACTGCAGTTCCTATTCAAGGTAAAAAAACTTTTCGTATGCAGCCCCCCAATTATTCTTACCTGAGCCCAATCTTGATCTAGCGATGTGAGCAAGAGCCGAGGCTCCCTCACTGTTCATTCGCTTAGAGACAGCAGCCGGAGCCCTGGGCTTCCGCTGCTGTTAATCACAGCCAGTGAGGAGGGAGCCAGGAGCGGGGCTTATGGACACAGAGCGAGGCTCGGAAGCGAGCATTCACGAGTGCCCCCATAGCAAAACCATTGCACAGAGCAGGTAAATATAACATGTTTGTTATTTAAAAAAAAAAAGTGTTTAGTATTACTTCAATCCTTACACACAATTAATAATGTCACAGCAAAACTGTGTTGTCATGCCAGTTCTAGCTCCAATATCACATAAAAAATGAAATGCAAATTGACAAAAAATTGCAAAAGAAATTCAGTATGAGATGAGAATTGGGGCGTGTGCTCTGGCCAGAAAGAGGTGATTTGCATTTAGAAACTGGAGTAAGGAAGATAAATAATGGCACTGCTGTGATTTTTTTGGCTGGCAGCTGCCTTCAGAAGTATCTCTCAAACTCTTGGGAAAGCCAGAGAATGTTCCTCTACTGAGAGATCCGGTATGACAGCAGCTTTGTGAATTGAGAACCACTATTTTATGTGGATCTGGACTCAGGTAGTTTTGGATGAGCAGGCTAGGATTTTTTTTTTTTGATGTGTCATGTTTTATTGCACTGGACTTGTTTCTTAAGTTATTTAATGCTGGAAATGATGATAAAGTTTTTTTCTGATGCTGGAAGCCAAAAAAAGCTAAGTATGTCTGCAATCAGATCACCAGATGAATGTTCAGCCAATCATATAGAGGGTCAGGTCAGGTGAATGGCTGTAGAAGTTAGTCTTCTTTAGTTGTGATTCACTAAGGTAAAAAAAATTATTTTACCACAATGAACATTTTATTTCATTATGTCCTCAGCCCATGGTTTGGAGAATCTGAATATTTGGAAGGGGTCACAGAAAAAGACTTTCTTTTTACAAAGGAAGAAATGTGGCTGGAACTGCCTTTCCCACATAAAATACATAAAAATAATGATACGAAGCATCTGACTCTGAAAGAAACAATTTCTTCCTAATGGAACACAGACATTCATTTCATACAGCTAAGAGTGCCATGGGTTCTTACCTTGGGAAATTAACATAAGTCAAAATGAAGCAGAAGGTTGCAATAAATCTAACGTTGAACGCTAATTCTTTTTTATCCTTTAATAGTCGAGCAGTTTGTGCCACACAGCAATTTTATCAACATTTTTTCCCACCTTTTAATATGTACATAAGCTTATAGGACTCCAAAGAGCCTGTAATTGGGCAAGCGTCTTAAAGAGTCTTGCTTGAATTCACCATAGTAAAAGTAAAAGTTAATTATCCCATCGCTGTATGCAGAGCCTTAATACCAATATGTCAAAACTGTATCTCTGAAAGCGACTGTCTAGTGGAGCACTCAATATGAGCCTTGCTATAAATGTGATTTGTGGGGATCATTAATGAAGTACTAGACCTAATTGACTTCTTTTGGCTTTCTGTCAACATAAAAAAGTGCTGTACTAGCAACCATAAGTTGCAGGAAACTTCTGTAACAAGGTTCCTGATAAAGTGGACTTTACAAGATAAAAAAGTCTTTATGATTCACTGCAGGTATAGCAGCTTGTCTAAATACTTTTCACAATTATTATTTACAATCTAATTTCATATTTTAATATTGAAACAAAAAAAAAAAAAGTAAAAAATGAAACCCTCATTGAAAAAAAAAAAAAAAGAAAAAAAGTAAAAAAGGAAACCTTCATTTTAAAGAGTTAGGATATCTATGAGTTAAAATTGGAACTATAGGCACAATAAAAAACCTGGAAGCTGATTGGGTTGCAGAGCTGCATCAGATGTTGCATGCTCCAGTTTTAGTAAATCAACCCCTATGTCTTTAAAGTGGACCTGTGTCCAGACTATTTACACTAAAATATTTAATATTCTGAACAAGCAGTACATTTTTAAACAAGCCCTTATTCACCTCCATAGCTATATTCATTGTGGAGAAATTCTTCCTTAAGCTTATCTTTTTTCCTGTTTCTTTCCATTGTAGCGGAACCTTGGCAGCCTACTAGACAGCACACACACAGCATTTCTAAACTGTTAACCAGTTGTATTCCTTCAGGGTGTTACAAACGTCAACAAAATCCCCTCCTCTGTATGCTAGGCGTCTCCTGGAGACTCTCCAGGAGACTGCCTGCAGTTTCTTATCTCACCTGCTCCCTCCCATGCACAGCCCTGTGAGACCTGGTGTCTATAGAAAGATGAGCTCTCAATCCTACGACTGGGAGCCATTCAGAAGTCTTCCTCATTGATTGATCACTGTGACAGCCAATTGCAATAATCATTCAGCATAAACAAGTAACACATTTGCTGTCTTATCTCCTCCATTACCTGCAAGACAGTATCTGTGAGTTTGAGAGCTGCAACTAACAGAAGAATGTTTATTGTGTGCACAGAGAATTAGTTAACTCTTAATTTACCAGGACATGACCTTATTTTACTATTTAACTTATTCATTTTAGTAGATCACCCTGTTTTGCCCCCCCCCCCCCAAAAAAAAAAAAAAAAAAAAAAAAATATATATATATATATATATATATATATATATATATATATATATATATAAACATGTGTCATTTCTGTATAATAAGTAATTACAAAGTTATAGAGTCATGAATAGACATATAGTGGAAATGTAAAAATATGGTCCGGTCCATAGGGGGTAAACAGGTGTGAGAGCCAAAGTGGTTAAAAAGTAGCTGAAATCTGACTTTAGAATCTTTGTTGTGATTTTTGATAATTATTTTTTTTTTATAATGTATCAATAAAGTTTTGACCATTTTATCTTTATCTATGTGATGCACTATTGTTTTAGCTACAGTACCATTAAAATCCCAATAGCCCTCCCAATTTCTTTTCTTTATTCCCTATTTCGTGTCTGCTTCCCCTCTTGTTCATTTCTCCCCACCCCATATCCCTTTCACTTCTTCCCCCCTCTTTTTCTCCCCCTTGTTTCTCTATCTCCTCTTTTTCTTGCCCCTTTTCCTTCAGTTTTTTTCCCCCCTCTTCCTCTTCCCTCCCCTCCCCCTTTCCCCCCCCCTCCCCTCCCCTCCCCTTCTTTCTCATCTATTCAAATTCCTTCTTCTCTTGTCTATTTTCTGCCATATTTGGAACATAGTCACAGTGCCAGGCCCTGACACCCAGAGCCTGCTCGGACTATTTTCTTTGTTGTTTGAGATATAATCGGGATGACGGTACCTTCTTTATAGTTGATATAACAAACATCATATTTTCAATATATATATATATATATATATATATACATGTGTAATTTCTGTATAATAAGTAGTTACAAAGTTATAGAGTCATCATGAATAGACATATAGTGGAAATGTAAAAATATGGTCCGGTCCATAGGGGGTAAACAGGTGTGAGAGCCAAAGTGGTTAAAAAGTAGCTGAAATCTGACTTTAGAATCTTTGTTGTGATTTTTGAGAATTATTTTTTTTTCACAAGCATCTAGAGAGATTAAGGATGGCTTCTTTTGAAGTTCCTTTATTGCATGTTGAGAATATATAAATATTTAATTTCCATATACTGGCCACAGGTGTACTTGTACAGGTGCACAGGTAACTGAGCGTGCTGAGAAATGTTAGCGATACATTCCACCTTTGTAAGATGAGATAGAGGGATAATTTTTTTGCAAAGTAAGTAGACAAGGACACACCCCTATAATGTCCTTAGATGCATTGACCATGAAGAATTAGGATGCAAAAATATGATTTATTTTCACCTTTACTTTTCCTGAATAAATGATAGTTTGAGGCTAGGTTCACATCTGTGCGGGTGGTTCCCGATGTGGGTCTGCACCTGTTTCTGCAGCCGTAACCACCCTCACAGAAAAACGTGCTGGATGTGTGTGGTGGGTGCCATTAATTTTAATGGCACGTGACACGCACTGGAAATTGCACCTGCACTGGGAACGGCACTGCACTGCAGTTCTTGTGCTGGCTAAGATTTCTTGCCGTATGGACCTTTTCCCTGTGTTACATTTAAATGAATGAGTGGTCGTGCCCTCGCAAAAACGCTGCTAGCAGATGTGCGAACCTAGCCTTTGTGTAGCACAACACTTTTGGTAGTTTAAAAACACAATACTTATAAAAAACCTTTACAACAGCTAAAAAAAGTGACAACTGAAGAGAAAAGAGGGATTTGTTTTCAAAAGAGGGAATATCACTCAAAATTGTTGAGTTGCATTACATGCGGCGTTTGGACTTTAGGTGTGTTTCTTTTCTTCTAACTCTTTTACGTCTAAAGGTAAAACAAATATGAATGCCTAAGCCCAATTTTGCAATTTTAACATGTGTTAGTAAAACCGTACATATTATCACAACTATTTTGTGTAGCCTGGTGGATTATACCCTGTTTTTTTCAGGAAAAATTGGGCTTTCATTTGGTCATAAATGGTAAAGGATATCTCCATTTTTTTTTTTTAATCAAAGGAAAACACTCCAAAATAGTAAAAAATAAAAAATAATTTTTTTACAATTTAGCTGCATATTTCTTGCTACTACCATAATCTATCATCAAAGTACCACCAAATTTTCCTGCTCCTGACAATTGCAGTGATACCACATATGTGTATGTTAGTTGTTGTTTGAACCCGTATTACAGCCCAGAAACAATAGTGCACATTTTGCTTTATTTTATCCTATCTAAAACACAATGAAACACTAACTGACACTAATACTAAAGCCTCGTACACACGATCAGATTATCGAATGATCTGTTGGCCGTTTTTCGTGGCATGCTAGTCTCATGTCGAAAGTGAAGAGGTTATTTTCATACGAAATTTACCGTACAACAGAATTCAACTTCAAAAGTGATGTCATGTGATGAATTGTTTTGTATGAGTCTTGCTCTTACGATTTTTTTTCGAACGAAAACTGTACTAGTGAAACGAAAATCGGACGTTGTGTTGACGTACGATAAACATTTTATAGCCTGCACATCCAGATTTTGTCGTCCGAAAATTCGTAATCGGCTGTCGAAAGCACTATACTAACAATCCGAAAATCGGCAGATCGTTCTACAGACTAAATTTTCCTTCCGATTTTCGTATCGTGTTTATGGCCCTTAAGTCCAAAGTCAGCACAGCCCTCTACCAGGAAATTCTAGAGCACTTTATGCTTCCCTCTGCTGTCCAGCTTTATGGAGATGCTGATCTCATTTTCCAGCAGGACTTGGTATCTGCCTACACTGCCAAAAGTACCAATTACTGGTTTAATGATCATGGTATCACTGTGCTTGATTGACCAGCAAACTCGCCTGACCTAAACCCCATAGAGAATCTGTGTGGTATTGTCAAGAGGAAGATGAGAGACACCAGACCCAACAATGCAGATGAGCTGAAGGCCGCTATCAAAGAAACCTGAGCTTCCATAACACCTCAGCAGTGCTACGCGCTAATTGCCTCCATGCTACGCCACATCGATGCAGTAATTCATGCAAAAGGAGCCCCGACCAAGTATTGAGTGCATACTATACTGTACATGGACATACTTTTCAGTAAGCCAACATTTCTGTATTAAAAATCCTTTTTTTTATTTCTCTTATGTAATATTCTAATTTTTAGAGATACTGAATTTTGGGATTTCACTAGCTGTAAGCCATAATCATCAAAATAAAATAAAGAAATGTTTGAAATATATCACTTTGTGTGTAACGCATGTATATAAAATATACGAGTTTCACTTTTTGAAGTGAATTACTGAAAATAATTTACTTTTTGATGATATTCTAATTTATTTTTCAAATTCAACTTTATTTAAACAAATAAAGAAGGAACATACAGTACAACATGTGTATAAACCAATTCAGGTCACATCAAGGGAGAACATGAAAGTACGTCACCATAAACATCCAAAGCATGTGAACTTGAATAATCAGGAACCATATGTGTATACTTAGTGACATAGTACCCTTGTAAATGGACTGGAATATACAACAACCAAACGCATATATATCACAACAGGCAAAGCAAATAGGCCCCAGGCATCCCAAAGGCATGGTTTCGGATATCTGCGGGGTACACGATGTGGAGTGAGCATAGAGGGCCATACCAAATGAGAACACTAGTGTTAGATGTAATAACACGTAAGAGTCGTGCCTACAAAGGAAGGGTGTAAGGCAATGGTCAAGAAAAGGACAGGCGGGGGAAAGAAAAAGGACGAAGAAGTGGCAAGAGGAACGTGAGGATCAAAGGTGGGAAATATAAAGACGGGAGAAGGGCTATAGATAGCACAAGATGGGAGGTGAAATGAACCCCCCGTGCGGGCGACCTCAACACTATTCAGCCCGTGTCCAGTGGGGAGGAGGTGCTCAGGGCCTGCCCCTCATCCGAAAGAACGAACATATCCCAGCACGCCCACGTCTTAGAGTACTGTTCCCGTCTACCCTGTGCGGAGAGTACCAGGTCCTCCAAATCCCTAATCCACTTCACTCTGCGCAGCCAGAGAGAGATTGACGGGGGAGTCTTGCTCTTCCAGCAGAGGCTGATGCACGACTTAGCCGCGTCATTGAGGTGTCGGATCACAGACCGTTTGTAGCGCTTCGGGGCCATCCCGGAACAGTGCAGAAGGAAGAACGCAGGGTCATCCGGGATAACGTAGTCCGTCATCAGCTGAGTAACCCTACGTACCTCCAACCAGAAATCCCGGAGTTGAGGGCAGCTCCAGAAGATGTGGGACATCGTACCCCTGTCTTGTTCACAGCGCCAGCATGTATCAGAAGCCTCTGGGAAGATGCGGCAGAGGCGAACCGGAGAGTAATACCAGTGGGTAAGGATTTTGTAATTTGATTCTTGGATACGGGTGCATATAGAGGATTTCAAGGAAAACCGTATGATGTTGCGTCTCTGGGTAGAGGAGAATGTCCTCTGTAGTTCCCCCTCCCACCGAAGGATTCCCGGAAGAACGAAATCCTCGGGGGGAAGCGAAAGGAGGGCATATAGTTGAGAGAGAGCATGGGGCAGAACGCCTCGTGTGGCCAGGATATGCTCGAAGGGTGTCAGATCCCTCTTAAATTGTGATGGGGGCCCAACTCCCTTAAAAAATGGAGCAGCTGCAGTGCCTGCCACCGCGCCAGACGAATGATATTCTAATTTTATGAGATGCACCTGTATATGCACTCTTTAATACTTACTAGGTGAATAAGTAGAGTGATAGATTCTGAACTTATTTTTAGCAAAATTACTGAGTTTGCCTTTGCTTAACCCCTTCACCCCTAAGGGTAAAATAAATCTGAAATGCCTAAGCACAATTTTGCAACTTTGACACGTGTTAGTAAAACTGTACATATCATCACAACTACTTTGTGCAACCAGGAGGATTATACCTTGTTTTTTTTAGGACAAATTGGGTTTTCATTTAGTGGAAAATGGTAATGGATATCTCCTAATTTATTTTTGCACTATCAAAGGAAAACTGTCCCAAAATAGTAAAATAAATATTTTTTTTTAAAATTAATCTGTACATTTCTTGTTACTACAATAACCTACCACCAAAAAAACAACCCAAAATAAATTCTCCTGCTTCATACAATTGCAGAAATACGACATATGTGTATGTTAGTTGTTGTTTGTACCCATAGTACAGCCCAGAAACAATAGTGCACATTTTGCTTCTTTTTTTGGTCCGACCCAAAACACACTGACATAAATAAAATAAAAAATCCTGCCCAAAATATACTGACCTTGAATTTGACCTTTGACCCTTACTTGACCCTCACACTAACCCTGGCACTGACCTAGATCAAACCTGGATCTAGGTATTTTTTCTTTATTTTTTATTTTATAATTATTATTATTATTATTTTATAATTATTCTTATTTTTATTATTATAATTTTTTTTTTTACACACTTTTTTTTCTCTCTGCAAGATGAGAGCAAGATACAATGTATCTTTCCTCTTCATTCTCAGATAGAGAAACACAGGGGTAGGCTTTACAGGGACTGATAACTGTGCTAGCCAGTCAGAGGCTACCACAGCATGTAGGTGACGAGAAATTGGGAGTTACGAGTACTGATAATTAGTATTGGACCCGAGGCTCTCGTGAGCCCCTGGTGTCTGTGCTGAGAGCGCGCTGTGGCAGAGTGTTCTAGCCAGTCTCCAGACCTTAAACCTATAGAAAATTTATAGAGGGAGCTGAAACTGCGAGTTGCCATACAACAGCCAAATAACCTTAAGGATTTAGAGAAGATCTGTAAAGAAGAGGGGACCAAAATTTCTCCTGAGATGTGTGCAAACCTGATCACTAACTACAAGAAACGTCTCACCTCTGTGCTTTCCAACAATGGTTTTTCCACCAAGTACCAAGTCACGTTTTGCTTGGGGATCAAATACTTATTTTACTCACTGAACTGAAAACTCAACTTACAATATTTGTATCCTGTTTGTTTCTGGATATTTGGTTGATATACAGTCTCTATCAATTAAAATACACCTATGGTAAAAAATTATAGACCCTTCATTTCTTTGTAAGTGAGCAAACTTAGAAAATCTGCAGGGGATTAAATAGTTATTTTCCCTCCTGTAAGTGTATTTTTAACTAGCAAACCTTTATAACATAATAAAATAAAAATACATGACAGCATTTTGTATCCTCTTAATAAATAATTTAATGTAATTAAATGGCCACCTATATTTAATAATACAACTACCTCAATATATTCCTCCATACTATAGACTGAGCAATATATTAACCACTTCCCGCCCGCCCTATAACAGATTGATGGCCGGAATGTGGTTGTATTATCCTGACCGGACGTCATATGACGGCGGCAGGATAATACAGCTCTGAGCGCCCCCCGGGGGCGCGCAGAGCGGCGATCAGTGATGCGAGGTGTCAGCCTGACACTCTGCATCTCCGTTCTCGGTAAAGAGTCTACTGACGTAGCTCTTTACCATGTGACCAGCCGTGTCCAATCACGGCTGGTCACATAGTAAACAGGAACAGCCGTTGATCGGCTTTCCTTAGTTCGTGCCTGACAGGCAAGAGTAAAGGAGCGCCGATCGGCGGCTCCCCTGACGGGGGGGGGTCGGCACTGGTAATCAGATCATTGACTACCAGTGCAGACCCTCGGGGGGGGGGATGCCACTAGAACCACCAGGGATGCCCACCCATGACCCCAGGGATGCCCACCTATGACCCCAGGGATGCCCACTATGGCCACCAGGGATGGCAATCAGGGCTCAGGGAGCCCCCCATTGCCTTCCCCATCAGTGCTGCCCACCAGTGCCCATCATTGCCATCTTTCAGTGTCGCCCACCAGTGCCCATTATTGCCCACCAGTGCCGCCTATCAGAGCCCATTAGTGCCCTTCAGTGCTGCCCGTCAGTGCCCATCAGTGCTGCCCATCAGTGCCCATCAGTGCCCACCAGTGCCGCCTATCAGTGCCCATGATTGCCCATCAGTGCCACCTATCAGTGCCCATCAGTGCCACCTATCAGTGCCCATAAATGCCGCCTATCAGTGCCTAGCAGTGCCGCCTATCAGTGCCCACCAATGCTGCATATCTGTGCTACCTATCAGTGCCACCTATCAGTGCCGCCCCATCAGTGCCACCCCATCAGTGCCACCCCATCAGTGCCTCCTCATCAGTGCCTGTCAGTGCAGTCTCATCAGTGCAGGAAAAAACTTATTTATTTACAAAATTGTATAACATAAACAAAAAAACTTTTTTTTTTTTCAAACTTTTCGGTCTTTTTTTATTTGTTTAGCAAAAAGGAAAAAACCCAGAGGTGATTAAATACCACCAAAAGAAAGCTCTATTTGTGGGGGGGAAATGACATAAATTTGGTGTAGGTACAGTGTTGCATGACCGCGCAATTGTCATTCAAAATGCAAAAGCGCTAAAAGGGGAAAATTGGCCTGGGCAGGAAGGGAGGAAAATGCCATGTATTGAAGTGGTTAATAAGACAAACACAAATATTTACCCTGGAATAGTTCTAATTTATACTAATGGTTCCTCTTGAAGTACCCGAAGTTAAAAAAATATGAATGCACTATGTAACCGCACATGATTAATACCTGGCCTATATTAAAAGACAATAAATCCCTCCATATATTACTCTATAATCAATATCGATAAATGTATTATTAAGTCCACTATAAATATTTACCCTCAAGCGGGTTAAATGAATGCTTAATACATCTGATTATCCCTTTACAAGGCTGAAACAGATTACAAAAAGCTTGCTATTTATAATAGAATAGATTTATATACTTCAACATATAACATTATAGAAGGGTCTTCTTTTTTCCATATTTGATACCTGTGGTCCATTAATGATTCCTTCTATGAGTGAAGGTTTGTGTTTTCTGCTGGATGCAGTGCATTGCAAATACCCTTTCGAAAAAATGGTTTCTGCTTTTGTCAATTTGACAAATGAGATGTGATGCCAAGGCTAGTTATACGTTGGGGTGGTTGCCATTTGTTTGTACTGTTGGTGAATTGGTGAGGGGAAGCACTGGATACCTTTGCAGACATTGTGTTTTTGCACAGTATCCAGTGCATCTCTTTACCTTTAAGGAAGGGCTTCCTTTAGACATATCTGCCTTTAATCTATCTATTATTATATATGTGCTCCAACTTGGGAGACTCTTTAGAGTTAGGACTGCAGTACACTGGGGGGCCATGATGTGGTCACTGCAGCTTGCTTACGCATAGATTTGCAAATATTTGTCAACAGCACCCAGGACTGTGCAGAGGCACGGTTGACACTCACAAGGATAAAAGATAAGCCAGCATTGTAAGTATTAACACGTCGTCTGAAGTATCTCTCTGGATTGGTTACGGATGATGGAGGCAGCTGTGATGATGCGCTGATGGCTGTCAGCGTCTTCAAGCAAGCGATGGTGTTTCTACGGTGCCCAGGACTGTGCAGAGGCGCGGGTGACGTCACATCCGACAGATGAGAAGGCAGGAGGAGCGCGCACTCAGCGCATGCATGCTCCTTCATCAGAGAGCCTGACAAAGGAGCACGCAGGCTCCAAACGCGCACTCCTCCTGCCTTCTCATCTGTCGGATGTGACGTCACCCGCGCCTCTGCACAGTCCTGAGCACCGTGGAAACACCATCGCTTACACGTCCACCTCTGCATCATTTTTTTTTTTTTTTATCATACAGCTGTAGGGAGGTGGGTAATGGGAATAAATGTAATTTATTATAAAAGCTTGCAGTGGGTAAATATGTAATTAATGCACAAAAATAAGGATTCAATGCCTCTTCCTTATTTATGCATGTAGATTGAATTTTTCCATGGAAAAATAATTAAATAATGAATACAGTTAGGATATCTCAAGCAGCTTAGGGAAATGGCTATTTTTACTGTTAAGTTAAGCTGTCTCCACAGATCGATATTTTTAATGTGGACAAGCCGCTGCCAAATACAGCATCAAGTTGTAGATAACAAAAAAAGTAACGTAAAGATCTAAATACAGGTACCCTTACAAAGAATGAACTCCTAGATTGTTTGATTTGGCTGTAGGTTTCAATTAAATGAAAATATAAAGGCTGACATTTCTGTATTTTTAGAAGCACACACTCTGGACTGACATCTAAAGGTGTATGTCTCTCCAAAACTTTTTTCAGTTTTAGATAGAGCAGGGTAGGTTTAGAACACATCAAGTGTTACTGCTATCTAAGGCCAGAGCTTTCCCATTCTAGCTTTTTATGACCTTTTTTCTTGCATTCTAACTCTTCTCCACTCTATCCAATGGGTGCAAGGTGTTCACTGAGCACGGGCCCCTGGGGGCCCTCTGTGCTCAGACAGACACTGCACCCATTGATGATACATGGCAGGCGCTACAGCTGTGGCACGGTTAAGTGTCCTGTGTCACCTGTACTGGACCCGCTTCCTCCCCCTTAGCTCCATTTGTTGGGTCCTCTCGGTGATGTGCTTCCCCTTCCCGGGCTTCTTTTGCGGGTGGCTGCCAGGTGAATACTCCACCTGGTGAGAAGTGTGTCCTGCACTGAGCCAGGCTTTCCTCCCCCTCCATCTCTGATAACTTTTTCTAAGTGTCTAAGCTGCTGCAGAACTTCTTGGAGGGGGGAGGGCCTGCTGGGTTTTGTAGTGCAGGGCAATGATTGGCAGCTGTGGGGGTTCCCATTAGGGATCGACCGATATTGTTTTTTCATTGCCGATACCGATACTTTGGTCATCGCGTATCGGTATTGGCTGATATGGGCCGATATTTTCGTACATTTAAACATTTTTTTTATTTGTATTACTTGACAGGTACTCTTGTTGATGGATCTGGGGGTCTAAAAGACCCCAAATCCCTCCTCTGCACTTAAAAGCATTCAAAACGCCAAGCTGACATCACTTCCGGGTTTTTGCATGGAGACCTGATCAGAGCCGAATGCGGCTTTGATCGGGTCTTCGGTGGCCATGCAGGCTGGCTGCCCAGGTCTCCCAGTGGGACGGGAGACCCGGGGGAGCCGCGGAAGGCGGCTGGAGGGGGAGGGATGTCCCCCCCGCTCCTTAATGACAGCCGAGCAGCTTCTCAGCCGCATTGGTTGCCATTACAAGACAGCCGACCGTCGGCTATGGACGCCGGTACCGGGGTGATGCCTCTAGCTGCAGGCATCACTCCGGAACAAGCACTTTCGGAAATATCTGTAATATTCCGATATATCAGGGAAAGTGCATATCGGCCCTCGATATATTGGCTTTGCCGATAATCGGTCAATTCATAGTTCCCAAATACCCCCCTTCCTTCCTGCATTTCCCCTCCCTGCCCCCCCCTCAACAATAAACCCCCTCCCTGCCTCAACAATAAACCCCCTCCCCACCTCAATAATAACCCCCCTCCTCGACTCTCCGCCTCAACAAAAACCCCCCTCCCCGCCTCTCCACCTCAACAATAACTCCCCTCCCCACTTCAAAAATAACCCCAATGCTCACCTCAACAATAACCCCCCTCCCTGCCTCTCCACCCTAAACAAATAATCCCCCTCTGCGCCTCTCTATCCTCAACAATAACCCCCCCCTGTCTCTTCACCCTAAACCATAACCCCCCTCCCCGCCTCTCCACTCTAAACAAATAAAACAAATTACTCCCTCCCTGTCTCTCCACCCTCAACAATAACCCCCCTCCCTGCCTCTCCACCTCAACAATACCCCCTGCCTGCTTCTCCACCCTCAACAATAACCCCCAAGATCAATAATAGGGGTAGTATAGGGAAGGGGGTTCTGTGTAATGATGGGGGGGTGGACTGAGCATTCATTGGTCAGTGGGGAGCCCCATGAGAGGTTCCTGTCGTCAGCTGATGCAGCGGCCCTGGGAGGGGAGGAAGTACTTATGCTGGCCCGGATGAGAGGGATGGCAGGGCAATTCAAATGAGCGCAGCTGCTCCAGTCACTTCTCCTTCTGTTGAGTTTGGGGCGGAGAAACTTGACTGAGCTGCACAGAGTGCTGACCTTCAGGCCTTCTCACCCCAGCATCAGTGCCTGACCTCACAAATGCGCTTCTAAAGGAAAGTTCAAACATTCCCATAGACACACTCCTAAACTTTGTAGACAGCCTTCCCAGAAGAGTTGAAGCTAATATAGTTGCAAAGGGTGGGCCAACTCAATATTCAACCCTACGTACTAAGACTGGGATGCCTTTAAAGTTCATCTGCGTGTAAAGGCAGGCGTCCCAATACTTTTGACAATATAGTGTATATAATTTTTGTGTATTAATAAAGATTGTTTTTTATTTTTATAGATTCAGTCTAGTTTTGAATTCGTCACTACACCCCAGTGGCTCATTATTATGGTCCTTATGGCAGTTTCTACTATATGCCTTTTTCTTTTACTCTTATACACACACACACACACACCCCACCAATCCAACCCCCTCTGTGGTCAGTGGAGGGGCCACAGTCCACATCTCCACTGTGGGGAACAGCAAGTGGGTACCAAGAAGAGAGCTGGAGGTGGCAGAGTGCGCAGCAGCTGCAGCCTGCCTTGTGTGCAGGTCTGTGATTGCCAGCAGCTTAGTGTGTGCTTTATTTTATAACAGGCTCAGTGTGACAGTGACTGCTCATGCACTAGGTGCTAAATCCTATATATAACACTGATCTCTATATACTTTGAGCTATTAACTATTAGAGATGTCCCGAACTGTTCGCCAGCGAACAGTTCCCGGCGAACTTTGCATGTTCGCGTTCGCCTCTGGGGGCGAACATTTGCGATGTTTGGTCCGCCTCCTATACATCATCATTGAGCAAACTTTGACCCTGTACCTCACAGTCAGCAGACACATTCCAGCCAATCAGCATACCCTCCCTCCCAGACCCTCCCACCTCCTATAAAAAAGCAAGGGCAGCATCCATCTTAGATTCATTCTGAAGCTGCAGTGTTAGTTAGAGCAGGGAGAGGGCTGCTGTTGCTGCTGAATTGATAGGGAAATCATTAGCTAGGCCAGTGTTCTGTGTCCACTCCTGCTGTAAGGACAGCATCCTGACAGCACCCCAAAAAGCCCTTTTTAGGGCTGGTATTTCAGTCTGCTTTTATTTATTTTTTTTCTATATATTTATCAGACATTTTTGGAGGCAGGCATGACTTTTTTGGGATTGGTGTCGGGGGGGGGGGGGGGTCTAAAAAGTGTACCTGTGAAGTTTCAGCTCTGTAGCATGCCCAGAACCAGAAAAAAAAGATCATATAGGTGTAAAAGGGGTTCCCACCATCCCTGCTCTACTGAAAAATCACACAAAAAAAGTTCTTAAAAATTGTCATTTTTGACAGAGAGCCAATTATTGGAAAAATTAAAAAAAAAAAAAAAATTCTTTGGATTTATTGTCTGGGGGGTCTAAAAAGTGTACCTGTGAAGTTTCAGCTCTGTATCATGTCCAGAACCAGAAAAAAAATTAGAATTAGGGTTAGGGCTAGGGTTAGGGTTAGGGCTAGGGTCAGGGCTAAGGTTAGGGTTATTTTTAGTGCTTAGGGTTAGAGGGTTAGAGGGGTAGGGTTACTAACTCTAACCCTAAGTATCTCACCGTAACCCTAACCCTATCCCCTAACACTAAACCTAACCCTAACCCTCTAACCATAACCCTAACCCTCTAACCTTAACCCTCTAAGCCTAGCCATAAAATTAACCCTAAACCTAACCCTAGCCCTAACCCTAATCCTAACCCTAACCCTCTAACCTTAAACGTAACCCCCTAACCCTAGCCCTAACCCTAGCCCTAACCCTAATTCGTCATTTTTTTCATTTTTTTTCCGGACATGCTACAGAGCTGAAACTTCACAGGAACACTTTTTAGACCCCCAGACACTAAATCCAAAGAAATTGTTTATTTTTTTTATTTATTTATTTTTTTTAAATTTTTCCAATAATTGGCTCTCTATCAAAAATTTGATAGAGACAATTTTTAAGAACTTTTTTTGTGTGATTTGGTGTCTGGGGGGTCTAAAAAGTGAACCTGTGAAGTTTCAGCTCTATAGCATGTCCAGAACCAGAAAAAAATTAGAATTAGGGTTAGGGCTAGGCTTAGGGCTAGGGTTAGGGTCAGGGCTAAGGTTAGGGTTATTTTTAGTGCTTAGGGTTAGAGGGTTAGAGGGGTAGGGGTAGGGTTACTAACTCTAACCCTAAGTATCTCACCGTAACCCTAACCCTATCCCCTAACACTAAACCTAACCATAACCCTCTAACCATAACCCTAACCCTCTAAGCCTAGCCATAAAAATAACCCTAACCCTAAACCTAACCCTAACCCTAATCCTAACCCTAACCCTCTAACCTTAAACTTAACCCCCTAACCCTAGCCCTAACCCTAACACTAAACCTAACCCTAACCCTAACCCTTAAAGCCCAGTTCCTGTCCCATTTTGGTCGGTTCTGGTCTGTTTGCGGATGTTTGCGGTGCGTTAAACGGGGAGTTTGGTCTGTCAGAGTTTGGTCTGTCACTGTGAAGCGGGCGTAACCCTTACACTACCTGATCGATACAACATCATACCTGATCGTATACACACACTGGATGTTTTAAAGCACGTTATTCCAAACAATTTAGGAATGTTAGGTGATTTATGCCCTTTATGGATTAAAATCCGACTCTGCGTCAACTACCTAATTTTCCATGGGAGTTTTGCCATGGATCCCCCTCCGGCATGCCACAGTCCAGGTGTTAGTCCCCTTGAAACAACTTTTCCATCACTATTGTGGCCAGAAAGAGTCCCTGTGGGTTTTAAAATTCGCCTGCCTATTGAAGTCTATGGCGGTTCGCAATGTTCGCCGGTTCGCGAACATTTGCGGAAGTTCACATTCGCCGTTCGCGAACATCTATTAACTATATATAACACTGATATCTGTAGACTGAGTGCCACTCAGTGTACAGATACCAGTGTTATATAAATGTAATATTACTCAGTGTATAGATATCAGTAATATATTTACTCCTCTCCTGCACATACTACCCACCACCATAAACTTTGCACTCCTCTCCTTCACACACTACCCACCACCATACACTCCGCACTCCTCTCCTGCACATACTACCCACCACCATACATTCTGCACTCTTCTCCTGCACATACTACCCACCACCATACACTCTGCACTCCTCTCCTGCACACAACAACCCACCACCACCACCATCATTCTGCACTCCTCTCCTGCACACACTACCCACCACCATACACTTCGCACTCCTCTCCTGCACACACTACCCACCACCATACACTCCGCACTCCTCTCCTGCACATACTACCCACTGCCATACACTCCGCATTCCTCTCCTGCACATACTACCCACCTCCATACACTTCGCACTCCTCTCCTGCACACACTACCCACCACCATACACTCTGCACTCCTCTCCTGCACACAACAACCCACCACCACCACCATACATTCTGCACTCCTCTCCTGCACACATTACCCACCACCATACACTCTGCACTCCTCTCCTGCATATACTACTCACTACCATACACTCAGCACTCCTTTCCGGCATGTATTACCCACCGCCATACACTCCGCACTCCTCTCCTGCATGCATTACCCACCGTCATACACTCCACACTCCTCTCCTTCAGACACTACCAACCACCATACACTCTGCACTTCTCTTCTGCACACACTACCCACCACCATACACTCCACACTGGCACACACTACCCACCGCCATTCACTCCGCACTCCACTTCTGCACATACTACCCACCGCCATACACTTTGCACTCCTCTCCTGCACACGTTACCCACCGCTATACACTCCACACTCCTCTTCTGCACATCCTACCCACTGCCGTATACTCTGCACTGTACATTCCCTATTTAACATTACCACATTCCGCAATCTCAGACTCTATTTAACCACACCCCCTTCAAGCCATGCCCACTTTTCGCTGCGGTGCAAGCCACATTTTTTTTCTGTAGAAAGCTTGGGCCCACTTTTCATCTTGCATATGGGCCCACTGATTTCATTATACGCCCCTGATCCAACACTAGAAAAACAAGTTTTGGCATGACATACACTTTACTGTGCTTCACTATTTAGTAGTCACTATGTTAAAAAAAAAAAGTATGCACTTACAACTTGCAAAACATGTCAGCAATTACACATCCATATTCCTACAATGTCCCCTTTAAGATAGAATAAAACAACCATTTAGATACATAGTAAGATTTCTCTGCCTTTCCAAACCTGAAATTGGTAAAAATCCATGTACACCTCTGTGAAACTGTTATCATGAGCTGCAGTTCCAATACTATTGCTTTAATAATTTTCTTTTATTATAATAAAATTGCATTAAACCAACCAAGTTATTTCAAAGCAGTGTAGGGCTTCAATTTCCAATTAAAAGTTATTTTAGAAGTTCTGCATTACTTTAAATGTGTTAGCTATTTTTAAGCATTTTTATTCCAATAAAAAGTTCTTTGCCTCATTATTGCTGTGACATTGAGAAGGTGCTGGACCTTATTCATTTAGAATTAGATTGCACCTGTCTTGTTTTTCTCTAAAGAACCGTAGAAGGCCTGTCTCTAAAAACCAGGGCTTGTGGTGAATAGGGAACACTAAACTTAATTGTGTTTGGTGAACTACATATTACAAGCCTCTTGTGTCAAAGAAAAGGAAAAATGTCAACACTTGCTGTTTGTAAAAAGCATACTGCCTCCTTATGTTTTAAGAAAAACGTATAACCTGTTGGTAAAGTACAAAATAAGCTGTACATACCCTCTCCAATCTCCAGTACCATCCCCAGCTTCCTCCCCCATCCAGTACCCTCTCCAATCTCCAGTACCATCCCCAGCTTCCTCCCCCATCCAGTACCCTCTCCAATCTCCAGTACCATCCTCAGCTTCCTCCCCCATCCAGTACCCTCTCCAATCTCCAGTACCGTCCCCAGCTTCCTCCCCCATCCAGTACGCTCTCCAATCTCTAGTACCGTCCCCAGCTTCCTCCCCCATCCAGTACGCTCTCCAATCTCTAGTACCGTCCCCAGCTTCCTCATCCATCCAGTACCCTCTCCAATCTCCAGTACCGTCCCCAGCTTCCTCCCCCATCCAGTACGCTCTCCAATCTCTAGTACCGTCCCCAGCTTCCTCCCCCATCCAGTACGCTCTCCAATCTCTAGTACCATCCCCAGCTTCCTCCCCCATCCAGTACCCTCTCCAATCTCCAGTACCGTCCCCAGCTTCCTCCCCCATCCAGTACGCTCTCCAATCTCTAGTACCGTCCCCAACTTCCTCCCCCATCCAGCACCCTCTCCAATCTCCAGTACCGTCCCCAGCTTCCTCCCCCATCCAGCACCCTCTCCAATCTTTAGTACCGTCCCCAGCTTCCTCCCCCATCCAGCACCCTCTCCAATCTCCAGTACCGTCCCCAGCTTCCTCCCCCATCCAGCACCCTCTCCAATCTCCAGTACCGTCCCCAGCTTCCTCCCGCATCCAGCACCAACGGTTCTCTTCAGGCAGAATAATCATTTACTGTAAATCCAGCATATTATCTTGACTCACAGGGGTAGTTTTACTAAAACTGGAACACTCTGCAGCATGTGGCTGTGCATAGTAGCCAATCAGCTTTAGCTTGTTCAGTTAAGCTTTGACAATAAAACCTGGAAGCTGATTGGTTTCTTTGCAGAGCTATACCAAATTTTGCATTCTCCAGTTTGGGTAAATCTCCCCCACAGTGCTCCAGGATTGAGTGAAACTAACACGTCATTACTTGCATGGTGCTCAGACTAGAAAGAATGCATATTCCCCCCCAACAATGTTGAGAAAGAAGTAGACATATTGTAACACCATTGGAATGGCTGGAGGACTACAGAAAAAAAATCGTATGAATAGGGTTTTATTAAATAAAAAAAGGCCAGTGTGGGGGGTTCAAATTCAGAGTGGGATGCATAAAGATATAATATGTGTGCAAAACCGCGCTAATGCCAAACAACATAACAAATCAATATGAAAATGTTATGCAAAGCAGCAATTCAACCATGTGAAATTAATATAGTGCATTCAGGTATAAATATATATATATATATATATATATATATATATATATATATATATATATATATATATATATATATATATCAGAGCTGCTGTCACATACCTTGTGGCAGAGCCTGATGGTTAGAGGGAGACCTCCTGTACAGCCCCAGCTTAAGGGCCACTGGTGTTGCGAAAGTGGCCACTAGAGCATGGTGAGGTAAGAATGCCTGCAAGACCTTCCATTGGTCGCAAAGGTGTGTGACAGGTGCGTCACTAGAGCTGGGCTGGATAACTGAAGCAGCGGATGGCAGCAGGAACAGCAATTGCAGACACACAGGGGATGGGGGACCAGCATCACCAGGCGCCATGCAGAGCAGGACAGACAGATAACTGGATGCAGGGTCAGACAAGCCAGGTCAGCAATGGATGATCAGATATGAGCATAAATGGCAGCCAGAGATTAGTCAGGGTGCAGGCAGAGGTTGGCAACAGGATATCAGGTAGAAGCCGAGATCAGGATAGGTGGAGAGCAAGAGTGGTCAGGATAAGCCGGGTCAAGAATCAAGCAGAGATCAGAGGAACAGGTATATAGGTAAAGCTGCAGATCAGACAGCAAAGCACTAATGCAGCTGCTGCCCTTATATAAGCCATTTGGCGCCAGCATCAATAGCTAACATGCTCGCGCATATGCGTTCGCCTTAGCGTGCTCACATTGTCACGCATGAGCATAGGCGTTTGCCTATGCCTAGAAAGACGGGCACCTGTAGAAGTGAATCTTTGCATGCGTATCTGCCTCTGCCTTGGAACATTGGCTGTGCGATGGCCAGCACGTCCCTGACAGCTTCGCCAAACTGACAGCAAATCACAGTGACGAAATATCAGAAAGAAAAAAACTAAAATTAAATGGTGTAATAAAGTCCACATGAATAAGTAGAAATTCTTCTTTAAAAGTTAATTAATAGACATCCATCACCAGCAGCAACATGAAGCCATCTTGTGCAAAACCTCCACCGCTAGTATCAAGAGCGCTTAGCAGATGTTCAAGTGTAAAGAAATCCGAATGTCTGCACACCAAAACTGAGATCCAAAACTCCTTTATTCATGTAGAAAGTACATAGGGAGCACAACATGTACAAGCAGGGGCGGATGGCTAACGCGTTTCACACATACAGGTTGTGCTTTATCAAAGCCTAATAGTTATCCCATTGGATTGGTCATTTATATGCAGCAAAACCACCCCACATGATGGTGTCTGGCTAATTAACCAATTCAGTACCATGTTATCAACTCTGATCTAAGTTCAAAAAAACACGGCCCGGCAATGTGCTGTAAAAAAAAAAAAAAAATATGTGTAACTAAATTTAAAGTGTAACAAGACAAAAATCATATAAAGTGAACATTAAAATTTTAAAAACATGTGGATAGTTATATAGCTATAGCTGGACCCTGATATTTCCTACAATATCTCATTACAAAAACCTTTAAGGGATTTTATACTACATATTATCAAACAGCACTGGTCTAGACGGAAAATGACAGTATAACTGCAAAACTGTGTGGCCACTAGCGCCACCAGAGTTGATGGAATTCCAAAAGACACCAAATCATGGAATCAAACGGAAACACATCACTGACAATATAACAAAGTAATAAGATAACAAAACACCACTATATCTGACGGGCCAAGTGTCACAAAATTGTAACAATGGCCTGATTAAAATATTTAAATGTATATATGTATCAAAAATCTATTACATAAATTTAGTGGCAAAGCCACAAATTTATATAGTCCGCCAGTCATAGAATGTGATAAATCCCATTCAAAGTTTAATTTTGAAGGGATTCTGGTCTGGACAGGAAAAATACAGAGCACCTCACGCTTGCAAAGTGTTCTGAACAAATCCCGGCCCCTCCTAGAGAGAGTGATTCTTTCAATGCCTTGTATTTGAAAGCAGAGGTATCACCCCCATAAACATCATTAAAATGTCTCGCCACATTTGTTCCATGCTCCTTCACTACATTGTAGAGATGGTCATTGAAGCAATCTCTCAACCTTCTTGTGGTCCTGCCAATATACTGAATGGAACATATTTTACAAGGGAGTAAATATTTAACATTTCTAATATTACAGTTTATACATTTTTTTATAGTTAACGCTTGATTATCAGCATGGATTTTAAATCTATCGCCCTTCAGTATGCAGGGGCAACATGGACAGTCATTGGCGCCACATTTAAATTTACCTGTACATCTAGCCAAGTTCTCACCTGTGTCCTAGAGCGAAATGGGCCTGATGAGGAACTATTCTAAAGCCTCGTACACACGCATCGAAAATCGGCAGGGAATTTTCGTCCGACGACCGATCTGCCGATTTTCGGCTTGTTAGTATGATGCTTCCGACAACCAACTCCGACTTTTCGGCCAAAAAAAATCTGGTGTGTAGGCTATAAAATTTTTGTCTGCCGTCAAAACACGACTGCTTTTCGTGCAGTTAGTACAGATTTCGACAGGGAAAAAATCTAATGAGCAAGTCTGGGCATGCTCAGTGAAGAAAGAACACAAAGAAAGCAATCCAACACATGACATCACTTCTTAAGTAGAATTTTGTCGGGCGAGAAAATTCGTGTGCAGTCTGGGCACATTCCAACCAACAAAACACCACTCTGGACAAAAGACGGACGATCGGTCGGCCGATAATCGTTGCGTGTGTACTAGGCTTAACACTCCTAAGCATTATTTTGGAATATGTCTGATCCTCATACAATATTGGAATACATCTTTCAACTATCGTTTTTATTTTCTTGTACTCTAAACTGAAGGGGGTGAATAGTACTGGTAAATTATCCGAAGCCTTTCTACTTTTTTTTTTTTTTCCGCTTATCCGGTGTTATTGACCCTCTAGAGAGGTCTATTGAGCTTTGAACATACAGTGAAGAAAAAAAAATATTTGATCCCCTGCTGATTTTGTATGCTTGCCCACTGACAATTAAATAATTAGTCTATAATTTTAAAGGTAGGTTGATTTTAACAGTGAGAGACAGAATAACAACAAAAATATCCGGAAAAATAAATTTCAAAAAAAGTTATAAATTTATTTGCATTTTAATGAGTGAAATAAGTATTTGATCCCCTATCAGTCAGCAAGATTTCTGGCTCCCAGGTGTCTTCTATACAGGCAACGAGCTGAGATTAGGAGCACTCTCTTAAAGGGAGTGCTCCTAATCTCAACTTGTTGCCTGTATAAAAAGACACCTTTCCACAGACGCAATCAATCAATTACATTCCAATCTCTCCACCATGGCCAAGACCAAAGAGCTGTCCAAGAATGGCAGGGACAAGATTATAGACCTACACAAGGCTGAAAGGGGCTACAGGACCATCGCTAAGCAGCTTGGTGAGAGAGTGACAACAGTTGGTGTGATTATTCGCAAATCGAAGAAACACAAAAACACTGTCAATCTCCCTCAATCCGGGGCTCCATGCAAGATCTCACCTAATGGAGTTTCAATTATAATGAGAATGGTGAGGAATCAGCCCAGAAATACATGGTGAATCTTGTCAATGATCTCAAGGCAGCTGGGACTATAGTTACCAAGAAAACAATTGGTAACACACTACGCCATAAAGGACTAAAATCCTGCAGCGCCCACAAGGTCCCCCTGATCTAGAAAGCACATCTGTACAGGCCCATCTGAAGTTTGCTAATGAACATCTTAATGATTCAGAGAAGAACTGGGTGAAAATGTAGTGGCCAGATGAGACCAAAATCGAGCTCTTTGGCATCAACTCAACTCGCCGTGTTTGGAGGAGGAGGAATACTACCTATGACCCCAAAAACATCATCAAACATGGAGGTGGAAACATTGTGTAAAATATACACTTGTCCGTGCTACAGTGTCGCTTTAACCACTTGCCGGCCGCCCCGTGCAGATTTACTGCGGCAGGGCAGCTCGGCTGCGCATAATCACGTACATGTACATGCGGCCTCCGCGTGATTAGACACAGCGGGAGCCAAACTAAGGGAGGAGCGGGCACGATCGCCGCCGGCCTCCCACGATCTTTCCAGAAACTGACAGAAGACCCTCCTGCCTCTGTAAACAAAGTAGGCAGCTCGTCTGTCACAAAGCCACAGAGAGATCATGTGTTTCAGCTAAGCTGAAACTCCGATCTCTGTGTGCCTGTCACAGAGCCCCCCCAGTTAGTAAGCACAAATAGGCATATAATTAACCCTTTGATCACCCCCAGTATTAAATTCTTCCCTGCCAGTGTCATTTATACAGTAAAAGTGCATATTATTTAGCACTGATTAGTGTATTAATGTCACTTTTCCTGAAAAAGTGTAAAAAATGTCAGTTTAGGGTCCGATCTGTCCGCCGCAATGTCTCAGTCCCGCTAAAAATCGCTGATCGCCGCCATTACTAAAAAAAACAAAAAAAAAAAATTCCAAAAATCTATCCCTTAATTTGTAAACCTGATAACTTTTGCGCAAACCAATTAAAATACGCTTTTTGGGATTTACAAAAATATGTAGCAGAATACAAATTGGCCTAAACTGAGAAAAAAATTAGCTTTTTAAACTTTTTTTTGGGGGGAATGTTTTATAGCAGAAATGAAAAAATATTGCTTTTTTTTTTTTTTTCAAAATTGTCGCTCTTTCTTTGTTTATAGCACAAAATCTAAAAACTGCAGAGGTGATCAAATACCACCAAAAGAAAGATCTATTTGTGGGGAAAAAAAGGACATCAATTGTATTTAGGTACAGCGTCGCATGACTGCGCAATTGTTAGTTAAAATAACGCAGTGCTGTATCACAAAAAATGGCCTCTTCATTAATGGGGGTATAACCTTTCGGAGATGAAGTGGTTAAGCAGGATATCCAGTCTGCATCAGTAAGTATATTCAGCCTGGAGGTCCAGTTGTTTTTCTAATAGCTTGAGTCAGAATGCATGCAAATGCTGGTATTTAACAAGTGTTAGGTCCACTTTCATAAGGGACCCATGATAGGGGGTCGGGTTTTTTAGGTTTTATCTAAGTTGCAAACATTAAATAAAGAAAAGAAAAAAAAACACAAAGCACAGCATGCCAAGAATGTCAAACTAAAAAGAAACAATTTAAATCATAGAGCACAAACAGAGAACTTAACATTGTGCTTTTTAAAGGTTATCTGTCAAGCAACAGCTTTGCAGTTTGTCACATTGCTTTGGTGACACAATGAGATGCTAACACATTTTAGACATGTTGTACTATTTCCGACATGTCTGGTTATTTCTTGTATTTGGCTGCGTTCCTCTGTTATGTTATATTAGTCATAAAATTGCATTTGACTAATTCCTGAAGGCTTGTGGATTAGTGTACAATAACCAATGGCAACCTGGTAATTCATCTTTCCTTAAAGTGATATAAAGCCCTCAAGTTTTTTTTTAACATATTCAGCAGCTGATTTAATCACTTACTGAGTATGCAGCTTTTTTTTATCTTTTAGGCCCCTTTCACACACGGAGTGCAGGCGGACTCCGTTTTTCTCAGCGGGGGATCGATCTGCCGATCCCCCGCTGAGCAGGCGGATGACAGCTGTGTCTCCGCCCTGTGTGCGGGGACACAGCTGTCAGGTCCCCATTCTTTTCTATGGTGTAATTGGATGGGAACGGATCGTTTGTCCGTTCTCATCCAATCCGATTCACCGGATGGATGGAAAATAGGGTTTCCATCCGTCCGCTTTTGACGGATCGGATCGGATGTCAGCGAACATGTCTCCACTGACATCCGATGCCCCATAGAGATGCATGGGGCGTCCGTTTAGATCCCCTCAAAAAACTGACAGGCGGATCTGAACGGACTCCCTTTGTGAAAGGGGCCTTAATCCTTACCTATACTCCAGTTTAAGCTGGTGCCATGACCAGTGCTCCAGCTTTACCGTTTCAGGGTGGCTGCTTTCTCTTGCATCTTCCTATGGAGCCACCCTTCCATGCAGAAACTAGAGCTGTGTCTTCCACATTGTGTGCAGCAATAGAAACACACAGCCCCATAGTCCAGGATGACAAGACACTCCACTACCCCCCCCCCCCCCAATTTCCAAGATAACAGACTGGCTGGAGACTGCAGTGTCCAGTCTTAATTCTTTCCTGTGAAGACCAGAAGTTTGGGAAAGCAGTACAAAGAAAGCAGAAATTGGCAGCAATGAAAGTTGTAAACCGAAAGGGTTGGGGTAAGAATTAGAAAAAAAAAATTGCTTACTGGGACATATTTGTTTTTGTTGTGCTTAATGTGAGAGTTTATTACTGCTTTAATATGACTTAAAGTGTTACTAAACCCAGGAGCCTGCATTCACCATATCTGGTCTCCCACAATACACAGAACATAGAAATACAATTATTTTAGTAAATATAAACTGCTAGACCACCCCGAAAAGAAGTCAGGTGACGAAACCGGTAGAGCGCGGCTTACAGGACACTGAGACAGCACTGCTCAAGCATTGGAAAGGAACTGCTTCACATATCCCTGCTCACGGACGGCTTGAGCAGAGGATCAATATTACACAGCACAGATCCCTAGTGTCTGGCAGATACCATCCTTGTGAGTGTTATGGAATTTATCTTTTACAAATAAAATAGTCTTATTATGCAGTATAACGCTATGTGTGGCATCCCTCTTTATCCCTCTATGTGATTCCACTAATTTAAACCTGAGCTGCGGTGACCAAGAAGAGAGAAGGTCAAGGATTAAATAAAGTGTGAACAAAGCTTGATTGCTGGTTTATAATTTTACCAGCAATATATCTGGTGAGTTTACCCAGGCACTAATTACAGTGGTGGAAGGATCCTCACTGACACATCACAAGCACCTTGGAATTTATTTATTTTTCAGCACTATTGGCACTTTTCTGCACGGGAGGATTATAATAATGAACTTTATTCAATGGACTTTATTCTTAATTGTTTGATATGAGATTATTAAGTTTGAGAAATATTTTTTAGTATTTTACTAATGCTCGCATTTTTTCTTTTTTGCACTTGCACTTTTTGCACACAAAAGATATTTCTGTGATATAATTATTTTTTGCTGATTGGTAATTTTTTGGGTTTATGAATATTTTTGTTTATAACGTATACACTATTGCACTGAAGCACGAGCACCTTAAGTTTGCACCCATACATACCAAGCAATTGGTTTCAGGTGCTTATTAGCATATATGTTTGCACTTAAGCACTAGCACTTATAATTAGCATACATTTGCTTTAGCATTTTTTGTTTTACATTAATTTCACTACCATTCCATATTTATTCACCACCACCATTTATATATATATATATATATATATATATATAAAAAAAATAATTTCAGCGGCTGCATTTCTGGTGATTAATTGTTTTTACACATAAGCTTCCTAGGTGCTGGTTTCCCCATTTGATTTATAAATATGCCACTGCTTTCTTTTATCTGGTAAATTTGTAATAATGTATGTTATGATGTTTTGGTGGGTTGTTGACTCAAGTGTAGTGCTCACCAGTGAGTTCAGTTCATGCCAAATATATTGTTTCACTGCTTGTTGGTCCACTTTTATTGAGTGGAAAGAAAAAATTTGAACAAACTGATTTACCTTGCAGGGGTTTCCACCATCACTTCAAGTTGCAATAGCCTCCCGACTTGGTTCCGCAGCATCACTGCTGAGGTCTCAGGCTTAGACCTCTGGTTTGGATCAACTCAATCTCAGCACCGTTGTGCTCTCATGCAACCTCTGAACCTGATACAGATTTCTCACAGCTTCCTGCTGCTCTGGTTCTAATGCCCCGTACACACGTGCAGATTATCTGAAGACTTTTGTCTTCAGATTTACCTTTTCTATGTAGTGCAAGGGCCTGCCGGATTGCATACAAATTGAAAGTGTTTAGGTTTGACCTCATATTATATGGTTTTGGTAAGTCTGCAGACAAAAGTCTTCAGATAATCTGCACGTGTGTACGGGGCATAAGACTAAAGCCCCGTACACACGTACCGATCGTCGTCATACAAACGTCGGCGGACGAAAGATCTGCCGATTGTACGCTTGTTAGTATGGTGCCTCCGACAGCTGTCTGCGCACATTCTGCGGACAAGAGTCTTTCTTGCAAACATGAAAATTTTTGTATGCCGACACCAGAACGGACGATTGTTCGCCAGTCAGTACAGAATTCTGCCGACAGACCGCAGATTTGCAAGACTGGGCATGCTCAGAAAAGAAAAAACACAGGGAAAGTTAACCATTACATGACATCACTTCTGCAGTCGGCTGTAGTCGGCGGACAAAATTCTTGGGCAGTCTTTGCACTTTTCAACAGACACCGACATCCCGGGGAGAAAAGACGAACGTTTGTATGCCGACGATCGGTACGTGTGTACGGGGCTTTAAGCTGGATACACACTATCCAACTTTTGTGGTTAGATTTCCTTCAGATTTACCTGTTCTATGTAATGCAAGGGCCTGCCTGATTGCATACAAATCGAAAGTGTTTAGGTTTGACCTCATATTATCTGGTTTGGTAAGTCTAAAGGAAAAAGTCTTATAATCTTATAGTGTGTATGGCCCATTAGGGCCTCTGTCTGTTCTGTCCCAGACTACATCGGCTCCGTGCTGACACGCATGCGCTGGCCGCTCCTTTACAGCCTCACTGCCTCCTGGGAAGGGATGGAGACTTGAGCTTCTACTATGACCATGATTTTAACTAGTAAAGTAAAAAAAAATCCGCACTAGGATGTGTATGACAAGACTGCAGCCTACCTCACATTTCCCAAAATATGGGATATGAAATGGAATTTTTTTCATATTTAAGGGAAAGATATAGGTGGCGCTGCCCGGGAAATTTATCAAATATCAAATAAATAATATGTATGCAATACAATAATAATCATATGTAACCAAATCCCATACACTATATCATATGAATCCAATAGTAAGGTAATCACAGTGCAAACAAAACTGACAAAACTACAAATGGCATTAAGCAAATTATCGCATAATTATATACTCACACACTATGAATTATGAGGTAAAAAGGTGCAAAGAAAAATTAAGTACAAAAAATATATATTAAAAAATTCATAAGTCCATAGAAAAAGTTAAAGTGATAAGTGCAAAATCAGTGCAAAAAACGCAGTCTCCGATAATGAACTGGAAACGTGAATCCACTTGTGCTCCCCCTTTTCAGGTCCGCACTCACCAGAGAGAAAAACCCCAGCAGGGGTCACAGACACCAACAGACAAACCAGAACGCTGATATGTCTCCTTCTCCACCTCAGTATACCGGATTACTTTTGGCTCTCATCATGGGGTTATGTAGATGAAAAGAGGCATCTCATAGTGTAATACTGTATAGATAGTTTTATTTAGTATAAGTAAAATGCACTTACAACAGAGACAATAAGTAAAAGCCTTGAATACAGAGCCGTCCGTTCCGTCTGCTGTATCTGGAATGCTATGCGTCCCATGGACTGGAAGTGCGAGGCCGTAAGTGATGCGATGACGCTCTACGCATTTAGTCAGAATGACGTCATCAGGAGCAGCGTAAGCTTTTTTGCACTGATTATCACTTTAAATTTTTATATGGACCTTATCAATTTTTGAAAATATGTATTTTTGTACTGCATTTTTCTTTTTTTGCACTGAGAGCACTTTTTTACCTCATAATTCATAGTGTGTTGTCATATATTTATGCGATAATTTGCTTAACGACATTTGCCACTTTTTTTGCACTACGAGCGCCTTACTATTAGATTAATATGATATAGTGTATGGAATTGGGTTACATATGATTAATATTGTATTGCATACATATTATTTATGTTTTTATGTATACAAGGTTTTAACCACTTAAGCCCCGGAAGATTTTACCCCCTTCTTGACCAGGGCCTATTTTGCGATTCGGCACTGCGTGATTTTAACGGACAATTGCGCGGTCGTGCCACGCTGTACCTAAACGAATTTGGCGTCCTTTTTTTCCCACAAATAGAGCTTTCTTTTGGTGGTATTTGATCACCTGTGCGATTTTTTGATCATGCGCTATAAACAAAAAAAAGAGCGTCAATTTAGCAAAAATAACAATATTTTTCAAATTTTTTTATATGATATTCCCCCCAAAAAAATTTAAAAATCAAAATTTTTTAACATTTTAGGCCAATTTTTTTTTTTACCATATGTTTGGTAAAAAAAATTGCAAAAAGCGTATTTTGATTGGTTTGCGCAAAAGTTATTGCGTTTACTAACAAAGGGAAAGATTTTTGTCATTTTTGTTGATTTTTTTTAGCGCGTAATGGCGGCGATCTGCAATTTTTTTTGCGGGACTGCGACATTTGGGGTTACCAGTGACATTACTACAGTAATCAGTGCTATATATATGCACTGTTACTGTAAAAATGACACTGGCAGTGAAGGAGTTAACTGTATTGGAGAGGGAGGGGCTACGTGTGTCCTAGGGGCGTGCTTTTAACTGTGATTGGCTGTGGCTTGATGTGTAAGAACAGTGATCAACGCTCCTACATAGTAGAACCGTTTGATCATCATTCTTACACAGGGAGAACTGACAGGCGGCTTTGTTTACATTAGCCGCCTGCCTTTCTCCCGCTGTCACTGATGATCGCGAGTGCCCGGCGGACATCGGGTCCACCAGGCACACGCGTTGGGGGGTCCGTGACCGCGCGGGAGCGGGAGTGCGCCTCCGGCAGCGTGCGCTCGCTCCCAAAACCCTCACAGGCTAGCGACGTAGCCCTACGTTACTCTGCCTGTGAGGGGCTGACTGCCGACGTAAATAGTCATGCGGCGGTCGGCAAGTGGTTAAGGAAATAGCAGTTATATTACTATTTATCTAGATATTTGATACATTTTCCAGGCAGCGCCACCTATACCTCTCCCTTAAATATAGCCATGATTATAACTAGTGTGCACGCCTGCATAGTGAACAAGCATGTAGCAGTCGTGTGAAATGCGTCTACTGTCCTACCCTACTGTACCTTGTACCACTTAGTGAATAAGGGAACTTTTCTTCATTGGATTCCGTGGTGGTGTGCGACCATTTTCTTCTTTCATGCTTCTCCTGGTGGTGAGCCGAGGTTCAGCACCTTTAATCATGGACTTTGACTAGCCTGAGTGGTGTTATCTCGCTTCATTGCACACCTGCATCCCCGGCCTGCTGGTCTCCGGCAAGACCTAGACACAGGATGGGAGTCTTCTTTCCACCAAAGGCTCTTCGAAGCCTCCAAGCTCCATGTCCAGTAATTACAAAACATAGAGAAAACTGAAAAGCCAGTCCTCTCTGCTCAGAAATGAACCTCTGGAGTGCCTCACTCTGAATATGGGAGAATCCTGTGTTGTCCACAAGCCTTATAACATAGTGACAGGGCCTCGCACTGTCATAATGTACATGTTTGCAGCCATGCCTGCTTATAATATGCAATATTTGTAGATCTTACTAGAGTAGTTAAATAAAAACATTTTTTTTCTACTGACTACAAGTGCATTTTTTTCTTATCTTTTACTTTTTTTTTATCTGTCTGGAGTGAGCCTTAGTGACAATAGGGAGCTTAGGAGTAGCCGTTATCTTTATTCGAGACAAGAAAGATTTGCTTTTTATTCTCTTCAATGCCTTTGAAAGAGATCAACTTAATGTAAAAGATCTCATCAAAGGTCAAAGTCAATACTTGCTGTAAAACCACTCAGCATATAATATCCCTCATCTGAGAGTCAGATGTAGGTCTCCACTCTGCTACGGCTCCTCTCACCTCTACCCAATAACTGTGATTCAGGACTTGCTTCAAAAAAACAGGGAAGCTTTTTTTTTCAATGCATCACTTTGGCTTCTACATTTCTTCATTATCGCAATTAAAGCCAACTCTGGGAATCACAATAAAAACACCCTTGCAGTGGGGTCCCCCCTGCACTGCAAGGGGAAAAAGTTCAAACAAACTAATTTCCCTGACAGGGGTGTCCACCCTCACTTCAAATTGCAAATAAAAACATCCTCTAGCCTCCTGGCTTGGCTCCGCAGCACCCCTTACTCATCCCTCTAGGGGATAAGTAATAAGGTGTAATATTTACTTTACTCCTTACTCCAGCAGGCTCTAGCATTCTTCTCCTCTCAGGCTTGAGGGTGGTTCCTCGGCACCGTCACATATAGTTTAGGGCTATTGGTCCTGCATGGTACTTAATAATATTATGGCACTTTTCCACTGCAAGTACTGGCTCGGCTCTACTCGGCCCTGCTTGGCCCGGTTTGCTTTTCCACTGCTGGTACCACATGGTACGGTGTTTGAGCGGTTCGGTACGGTACGGTATGGTTTGCTTTTCCACTAAAGTAGTACTAAAGTTAAGTGGGTGGGATAACAACGGGGTGGGTGGGATTCTCTGACCAATCAGTGGCTAGTAGTGACTGCATACAATGGATTGTGGGATATGGTACCGGGTATGGTACCTCTTGGAACCACAATCGAGGTGGTACTGTTTTTGAGAGCCGTACCGTTCGGTTCCATGCAGTGGAAAAGCGCCGCCGTACCGAACCGTTCCTACACCATACCATGCGGTACCAGCAGTGGAAAAGCACAATAGCGAGCCGAACCGTTCGGTTCCATGCAGTGGAAAAGTGTCATTAGTGAGTGACTATGGCCTTGAGCATAATATGGAACAGTTTTCAGAGGACTGTTCTTACGGCTGGAGAGATCTTGCCGGAGCAAGGAGTAAAGTATTTCACCCTTGCAGTGAAGAGGGACACACTACAATGGTAGGTCTTTTGTAATTCCTGGAGTTGGGCTGTAACCTACCAGCCTGCAACATATTGTGGCTTCTATCTATATCATCCCTATCATCATACTGTAAGTCTCAACACTCCTTTTGGTTGCCCCAAGGCCTAAACCCAGTTTTTTCCCCATAAATTCCTTTTCTAACTGTTATGAAAATAAAAATCATCCTTTGTTCTTTGTCCCCTGAACTCTCAGTGCTCTGTGCTACACCAGTACGCTTTCAGTTTCAGCCCAGCATCATTCAACCCACTTTGCGTAAATGCAGGTGTGATTGACCCCGCCCCCTAGGACAGCTTCATCATGACACTCTGTACATACACTTCAGTGTAGAGAACAGTGTAGAGAACTGTGCTGGTATCCTAAAATCAGCAACACTGATCATGGAATTACTCATTACTCATTACTCCCTCATTACTGGACACAAAGATTGGAGGAAAAGAATCCTGTATGCCACATGACCAACCAGAAGAGCTTTGGAAACAGGTAAGTACAGGTATACTAAAAATGATCCAAAAATAGAAGAATTCAAAGCAAACCTGTGCTTTAAAACCGCTCCCAGAACACCTTTCCTTTGCTTCCACACTGCTCTAACGAGGCCATACACACCAATGTCTATAACACTGAGAGCACCACAGGTTTTCTTTCTTTAGTGTGCTTAAGGGTGTACAGTTTTGTTCATTTAATTCGCTGGTTGCAAGCTAGCTATTCAAGTAACACCTGTCACTGTACCCCAAAGCCCCAGATACTGTAGCTTTATGCCAGCTAGCAACTCTGTCACTGGATATGCGAGCATCCCTGACCTCTTTGTCAGCAGTTCAGAGACATGCACAGAGGAGGAAAGGGTGAGCATGGGGATTCTGAGCTCTCTCCCCACTTTCTCCTCCATCTCGTTACCTCACCTACTCCCTAATACAGCCTGTAGAAGTCAGCCAATCCCCCATCTCCTGGGGTGCAGTGCACATTGTGTGTGTTCTACAGGAAGATGGAGGAGTTGCATACTTTTAGGCCTATGAGGTATGCTTTCAATGTAGCAGAAATTTTGAAAACTTAAAAATTTTAATTTACATGTTATCCTCTTTTGCTGCCTTTGCAGCTTGAGGGGGTGTGGTGTTGGTGGTGGGGGGAGGGGGTCAGTAATTACACATCTTAGCTCCCACGGTTATTCCCCCCCCCCCCAACCACAAGTGTAAATGAGGTCTTAGAATAAGAGTTTTACTTGACATTCAATACCACTATTTATCACCCCTCCCGCCTAAACCTTTGAACTTCCTCATGCACATGGCATGAGCATAACCATCTGTACACCTGTGCGAAGGGCCATCTTCACCAGTGTGGGGTGCACAGGTGTTCCATGCAGTCGTGTGCAGGCAGCCTGTTTAAATCAGTGACAGATGGGTGGCTGCACGGACCTGCACGGATCTCCAAGTAAGGTCTGGTTCACATTGCTCCGACATGAAAGTCCCATGACTTCCAATCCAACTTTGCCCGGCAACGTCTGTCAGACATTGGTCAGACATCGGCCAGACTTGATTTGACTTGAGATGAGTGCAACTTGGGTCTGGTATGAATTTTTTTTTTCAATACATTTTGCAGTGCTAACATTGCCTCTGAGCACAAGTTACATTCACAAGTTGAATCAGTTAAGATGCTGATCTGACTTCTGATACAACTTCAATGGTATTCAATGAGCTGAAATCAGACCAAAGTCAGACCAAAGTAGTGCGGGAACCTTTTCAAAAGTCACAAGTCGGACCAGATGAGATGGCTCTCATAATGAATCATTGATTTATACATGCCATACGACATGTGCTCTCAAAGTCGGAGCGTATATCGCACCAGTGTAAACGGGGCCTGAATCCTCAAGTGAACATCCATACAGGTGAAGACAATCCTACATTATCAATGGATCAGTACTCCCATATTATTATTGTGACCATGCAATCTCAATATCAGAGTGAAACTAAGGGGAAAATTAAAACTCTTTTATACTTTTATTGTAAGTATAGGATAGGAACATTGAAAATAATATACAGTATATTCCTTGTAAACTGATCATTAGATGTTCAAATGCCAATATTTCTTCCTATTTCTTCATATATACACATAAGATATACAGTATGTATACAGTGTGTGTACAGTGTGTGTATATATATATATATATATATATATACTATATCACCAAAAGTATTGGGTCATCTGCCTGTACACGCACATCAACTTTAATGGCATCCCAGTCTCAGTCTGTAGGGTTCAATATTGAGTTGGCCCACCCTTTGCAGCTATACCAGTTTAAACTCTTCTGGGAAGGCTGTCCACAATGTTTAGGAGTGTGTCTTAGGTAATGTTTGACCATTCTTCCAGAAGTGCATTTGTCAGGTCAGGCACTGATGTTGGAAAGAAGGCCTGGCTCGCAGTGTCTGCTCTCTTATTCATCCCAAAGGTGTTCTAGCGGGTTGAAGTTCCTCCACCCCAAACTCGCTCATACATGTCTTTATGGACCTTGCTTAGTGCACTGGTCCAAATCATTTGGTGGAGGGGGGGATTATGGTGTGGGGTTGTTTTTAAGGGGTTGGACTTGTTCCCTTAGTCCCAGTGAAGGGAACTCTTAAGGCGTCAGCATACCAAGACATTTTGGAAAATTTCATGCTCCCAACTTTTGTGGGAACAGTTTGGGGATGGCCCCTTCCTGTTCCATCATGACTGCGCACCAGTGCAAAAAGCAAGGTCCATAAAGACATGGATGAATGAGTTTGGAGTGGAGGAACTTGACTGGCCTGCACAGAGTCCTGACCTCAGCCCGATAGTACACCTTTGGGATGAATTAGAGCGCAGACTGCGAGCCAGACCTTCTCTCCAATATCAGTGCCTGACCTCACAATGCACTTCTGGAAGAATTGTCAAACATTCCCAAAGACACACTCCTAAACCTTGTAGACAGCCTTCCCAGAAGAGTTGAAGCTATTATAGCTGCAAAGGGTGAGCCAACTCAATATTAAACCCTATGGACTAAGACTGGGTTGCCATTAAAAATCATGTGCGTGTAAAGGCAGGTGTCTCAAAACATTTATATTTTTATATATACAGTATATATATATATATATATATATATATATATATATATATATATACATACACATATATAATATTCATAGAGTAAGCAAGAACAGACTTCTAATTTCTCTTTCACTTTGGGGGAATACAACTATTTGCAAAGTTTCTCTCGTTAATTTTCTATTCTGCTGTAACAAAAAGACACTAGCAGTAAAACACCAAAATAAAGGGTGCGCTTCATAGAAGTGAGATATGGCTGTGCTCCCTGGTATCCGCTAACAATACAAGAATCATGGAAAGCATTAAAATGGATTAATTCCTGAAGGATTTATAAAGTGGAACTACCTCGAAGTACAGCATTTCATTGTATTTCTGCAGACAGTGTTCGTCCTGTTAGCCAGGATTATAATTCTAACAATGAATCCTGTTATTTAGGCAATTACATTCTATCGATTACGAGTATGATTTATTAATATGACTTAATGCATTGATGATTTTTATATCAGGCTCCGTACTGAAACATCAAGCCTCAGCTTGGCCATTCGTTATGGGTTTGACAGGCTACTGGTTCCCTAAGTCTGGAAGTTGAATAAATATATTTTTATTGAGTTCCACAAATAACTTTATGGCATAATGTTTTGTACAGAACATTGCCACTGTTTCATTGTTGTGTTGCTATATTCAGAATAGTCTGTAGCATAAAAGATTGTAAGGTTTGTTTATGGGGAGCTAAATAGACATAAGGAGGTGGCACTTTTTGTTAAGAAGTTTAGTTTATCCCATGGGGGTTTTTAGAACCAGGTAGGGCATCTGAACAGAGTGAAAGTGGTAGTTAGTATCATATTCAAAAAGATGTGGTCCTTGATGATGGTAATGGGTAACGCATCCAAGATTAGCAGGCAGGTGAGAGAGCAAAGTAATTATTCCAAATTTAATGAGACTCTTTTATGAAAATGAAAGAGCATCTAAACCCAAAAACAAAAATGTGATATATTACAGCTTACCAGTCCCACCAGATGTGGATGCTGCATTCGTTTGCTTTTTTCTTTTTTCGCTTTTTTCATTTTATTTTTACCTGATTATTTTGCTAGCAACACACTTCTTGTTCTAGGCTTGAAACACCAGCTTGGTATCAAAATAGGAAAGGACTTATGAAACCCTGTCCCTTACCTAGTTTTCATAACATAAAGAGGTGTGGTTTTGTAGTTCTCAACATAGTAATCAACATAATTGATGACAATTAGCAGAAAGCACAGAAAGTTCACATTATACTGTATATATATATATATATATATATATATATATATATATATATATATATATACATTTTATTTTGCTTTTTTTATTGTTTTATATTAAGAGGTATTTTTTTTTAACTTATCAGTTACAACAAAGTCGTTTCATTGGTGTGTTTAACAGGCCAAAAGGGACCATATAAGAACATTTATTGTTAGGGTTTGCATACATGTTGATTGCCTGAACTGCTGTCCCTTTAAAAGAAGAGAGCTAATTATCATCTTTCCTGTCACCAAATGCCACTTCATTAATGAGAAAATCCCCCTGAAAATTTTCTTCTGAAGAGTTTCGATCTCCTGGTCCCCCTCTGTGCTGGATGGTTCCCCCTGCCAAATCCTACATCTCTACTGTGTTATAGCACTACTCCCATGGGAGCTGCTGGTTATGGGTTCCCCTGGGTTACCTATAGCAACAACTTGACAATATAGCATATTCTAAGTGCTTGGCTCAGTCAGAAAACAGTCCAGGGGTTTTGGTTTTTTGTTGTTTTATTTGAGAACTGGGATAGGAGAAGGGATGAGTGGGATACTCCAACTAAACAAACTATGCACAATTACTGGGACTTCTAATTATAGATGGATGCGGAAAGGCCGCTGCTTCACCATGCCACTAAAGTGAAGTAGAATTAAGCGAACTGCACTGTGCTGTGAATCACTCTTCAGGGTCCTACTTGGCACCCCCTTTTTCCCTACTCTTCAAGGTTTTACACGGCACCCCCTTTACTCTGACACACTGTGTGAGCTGACCCTTTATTCTCTGACTTCACTGGAGTGGTCCCCTTCCTGGGCAGACCCTTTGGCTAGTCCCCTGGTAGTCACAGACACTGTTTTTCCCGGAAGACTCTGCCAGCAGCTCCACTGTCAGCTTTACATGATCCTCTGCAGCTCAGCTCCACACCTGGTTCACTAGGCTGACCGCCTATGACCACCCTCTAAATGCACCTCCTCCTGGGACTCTGCTTCCTGCCAAAGACGCCCTGTCACATGTCCCCTCAGCTTTTATGAGCAATCCCAGGATGCACTGTAAGAGTGCCCTCCCACTGGGACTCCCACAAGAGCCAATGTGTCACTGGCCAGGTTTCCTCCACTGTCCAACAGGCTCCCCTATTGGATGCAGTGAGGACACTCCCTCAGACCCAGTGAATCACACCTGGGAACATGCAACAGGCAACCTAATAGATCAGGCTCCACTGATAAGCTGATGGAGCATAAAATGCTTTCAACCTAGCACCTAACTAGGAGGGTGCTACAGTATCTTATAGGGACATGAAGGTCAGTGGAAGAAACCGTTCAGCACAGCAGGAGAATGAAAGATCAATACGGCACTTCCTGATGTGTTTGTTTCAGAATGAGACTTAAAATAGGGATTTGTCATAAGGGGGGAAATCTTCTGCAACAGAGGCAGGAAAAGTTAGTATTAAGGATTACGTTACCCTAACATTTCATATTCCTGATATGTATTTGTTGTACCATGTACTTGTGTGAAAAAATATCCTGTTCTCTTTGTATTGTTTTGTTTGAGTGAAATACCAGGTGTTCCTGCTAGGACTCCTGCTCTCCTATTTTAAACTGACTACGCTAGACGTGAGGCACATCCATTCCAGCCTGGTCAGTTTACCGGCTGTACTGGGAGAACAGTCAGCCTATCCACCAGTGGCCACAATTTGTGCTGACAACCCCCCTGCACAGCTATTCACTGGGAAGATCAGCGTGCTGATGTTTCTCCAACCCCACCTCTCTAAGTTTCTTATCCAGCTGAGAACAGTGGTCATGTAATCACTTATAATAAAAAGAAAAAAAAGGTGTGCGTGTGTGTATATATACAGTATATCCCTTTACAAGGTAAGGGTTCACATATACAGTACATTACCTTTTTTCTTATGCAAGCACAACAGTTTAGACAACTTAATTTTCATTTGCTTGTTGCTTTAAAAGTGCAGCATAAAAGAAGTCTCAGATATGGAATGGAAGGAACTGGTAAGGGAGGAGGACAGAGACTGATTTCAGATCTGATAGTTTACTTTGGAGTATTGCCAGGGACAAGACATTGGAGAAAGATACGTGCATTATACATGAGTGCAATTAGAGAGTTTTAATTTCCCCCAGATTTCTGTGAAAATCTAATTACTACAAAAAAACAACATTTTCGTAAAATTGAAGTCAAGGAGGATGTACTGAGGGTTTAAGGGTAAAATTACCTTCAAATTACACCTGAGGGTCACGGAAACCATTTTTTTTACTCTTCTGCATTTGTTTTTGTACTGCTACTCTAGGTTTTGTACTGGAAGAAAACATTAAAAAAGTTAAAAAATAAAATTTAAAGAGTCAGAAAAAAACAAATACAAAAAAGGAAAAAAAAACAAAACAAATACAAAGAACAATAATTGAAATAACCCTAAAATACTCTAAAATGTACCCACAAAGAAACACACCCTCTAAAAAGGGGGAAAAGGAGAACTTTTTATTCAAAGTAAATTTTGCCTAAGGAGCTCTGTGAACAAAGTTGAAAGATTTAATTTAGGGGTAACTTCCTAACTGATATAGTTCTCGATTTAATTTATTCTTAAATGTAACGAAAACCAGACCACTGAATGCTTGCATAAAATTACGACCCCGTCCAGTGGCTGGAGGTTTGTATTGAGTTGCGTTTGTTAGGTTTGTATTAGAATTGCAATATGATCACTTTGTTGAAGTATACACAACTTCGGAAATATGTAATGTAAGTCATCCGTTACCTTATATCAATGCCTAACAAATTTACATTTGAGTAGTACGGATCTTGATTGGCTCTATAATGTTGACTTTGATCTACCCTTCATCCAAGTTTTAATAATAACACTTTGCGGTGTTTTCAGTCTTGTTAGTTCACACTGACCTCATTTTTCAGATTTTAATAAATGTAAATATATTAAAATGTATTTACGATAGGCATATATTCCTACTGTGAGAAGTGTCTGGAGCCCCAGGAGATCAATTGGGTCACAGCTGTTTTCTTTTGCCCTGGCGATACAATTCACAAAAAAAATTCCCATTTTTACTTAATTAGCTTTATTAAAATGAACAGTCACAAGTGTTTTTCTGAGTCTCTGATATCTACAAGAAACAAGCTCTTCATGTCAAGAATATTTAGGAATGCTAATGCAGTATTTGTACTGTAAATCCTTGAACATAATGCTGAATCTCCACAGCTACTAGAACAGGCGAAGTGGTAAACACATTGTAAAGTGTACCTGTCTTAAAACAGGGTTTTGCATTCAGTACCACCTTGCTAAAGTACCTGCTTAATTTATAGGTTGGATTTGGATACAAACAGATACCAGGTTCAGCCTCTCACAAACATCAAACGTCTTGGTCCAGGAAAACTAACTCTCCTGGCTGACAATTATTATTATTTATTTTTTCTGTAGGAAAAAAAATCCTTCCTGAAAAAAAAGGCAGTTGGATCAGTTTCACGGACTAAAATATTACTCTACTATCCTTATCACTTATAGAAATGATCACTTGGAAAAAAAAAAAGAAAAGAAAAGAAATGATCAAAACTCACAGTTTTCATTTTCTCTACAATTTCAGCAAAAATTAGGAGATTTTGACAAAATGTCACCATATCCGAAAAATGCATTGGAGTCAATCGGGAAGTTGACATTAAAGTGTTTTTTTGCTGATTTTTAAAGGTGCAATGGTATTAAGTTGCTTCTGAGGATTATGGAAGCTCTAAGCTTAAAGACAGAATACACAAATGATCAAAAAAGCACAATATACCGTTTCCAAAAAATAAATAAATAAAAACAAGTAAAAAAAAAACACTTCTTACTAAAGAAAAAAAGTATTTTTTTTTCTTTGCCTAAGCAGGTCATTGAGCAAATTAAAGATTTTTTTTTTTTTTTTTTTAGCAAATTGGCAATTTTGGAGGAAACTCAGTTCCACAGAACGCATTCTGCTCTTTGCTAGTCACTAACTGTAAATAATATCAATTGAAAATATCATCAAAACCTTTTTAAAATAACTTTTTCATCTTACCTTTACTACTTTTTGTGGTAGGGCATTTTACCAGTGACCTTGGACATATTTATACATAATAATTCAGTCACTTTTGTGTCCTCTTTCTTCCATTGTAATGGAACCCTAATTTGGACCTGTCATTATACAGTAAGTGCAACTTCCTATGGCTTTTGTTAATTTAGATGCCCATCTTTATGTCCTCTGCAGTAGGGGATTGATCACAGAATGCACAGATGTACAATGTCTGGCCATACTAAAATATAAGCTCGCCTTATGATTTCAGTTGCTGCTTTAAAAACCTGACAGTCTCCATGGATTGCAGGCTCGGGAAGTGGGTGTCCTAAATGCTGAGCTGCTGGCAACCAAAGAAAATCGCAAAGCAAGGTGGCCAGGTGAATGAATACTAGAATGACAATTAGAGACCATACAGGTAGGTCATGTCCCCTGAGCCTGTTTAAATGTCAGTTTTTCATGTTTGACTTGAGTAAACATTCTGAAGTAATGTCTAATAATTCTAAAACCTTTGTCTTTGCTCTGCTGAAGAGTTCATCTATTTTTTTCTGTCAGCTGATTAAACCCAGAACTTTTGTTTTTTTCTCCTCTCATTTATCAGTTGCCTAAACTTGGGGATTTTCAAAGGCATGTCAAAAATAGAAGAAAGGCAATTTAAGGATTATGTTATCCTTAAATCAAATGTAAACTCCGCGGGGAGAGTTCAGACTCTGATAAGTCTCTGATAAAAAAAATAAGCAAGGTCAAAATTATCTGGGGAGATGATCTGTGAAAAGAAGAAAATAAATAAATAAAGGAAATCAAACTTGACTGCAACCAACATACCAACCTACATCACTTGGTAGAATACAAATACAGTATATATATATATATATATATATATATGCTGTTTTCACATTTAGAAATGTGTCAAAATGTTAAAATGTGTAGAGGGAATCCTCTACACTCCAGGCTCCCATTCCTATAATTCCTGGACTCTCTGGTTCAAGTTCTGGGGATCTCAATGATTACGCTTTTCAGAGTGAAACATGTTAGAGGGATAACTTAGGCAAATGTGCTCATTAAGGTTCCTTGTGGTGCTACATATTGGGATGCACCTGTTGTTTCCTTGAATATTTCAACCTTTAAGTTAAAGGCATAGGTTTTTACAGGAATCACCAGCACTTATAACAACCTTCCTGTCTTGCTTTCACCCAAAATTCCACAGAAACGCCCTCTTAAAACTCACTAATGACTTTCTATCTGCTACAACAAATGACCACTACTCTGTACTCTTTCTCTTTGACCCTTTGAAAGCCTTTGATACAGCTGACCACCCACTCCTCCTTAAAAACCTTTCCCTTGGCCTCCTAGATTCTCACCTTTGTTGGTTCTCCTCCTACCCATCCCACTGCACCTTTAGTGTCACTTACAACTCTACCTCCTATTCTTCTTTTCCTCTTTTGGTAGGGGTCCCGTAAGGTTTCATGCTCAGACCTCTTCTATTCTGTAAGTACATCTCCTTCCCAGGTCAGCTGATAGCCTTCCTTAGCTTCCAATACCATTATTATGTTGATGACACCCAAATCTATCCCTCTTCTCCTCTGCTCACCAGTGCTTCAGTAATTGACTAAAAATAGTAGTAAAAATAATAACTAAGGGTGTGAAAACGGTTCAGAAGGGCCATGTAGCTCAGATGAAGAACACAGAAACATGACCCTAAACTAGTTGTCACATACCTGCTGGTAGAGCCTGACAAGCAGAGGAAGGCCTCTTATACTGCCCCAGGTCAAGGACCACTGAGGATTGTAACTGCGGCCGCAAGACCGCGGCAGGGTAGGAGTGACTGCGAGCTTCTGTATTTGTCGGCAGACAATAGAAGCAGATGGAAGCAGTGGTAAAGGGTGGTGGTCTGCTGTGGATGCAGGCACGTTGCAGATGCATGTGTACAGTGGATGCAGGTATGTTAAAGCTGTGAAGATGGGTGCAGATTAAAACAAGTCAGGTCAGGAGTCAGGTCATACACAGGAGTTCCCAAACATCAGAGACAGCAAGCAAAGAATAGTCAAAGTTCATGCAGAGGCCTGGCAACAGATATTTAGGTAGATGCAGATAGATCAAAGTCAAAAGGCAAGCCAAGGTCATGGCTGGAGAGAATCATGATGGTCAGAAAGCCGGGTCAAATAAGATCAAGGGATAGATACAGGGGAAACTGCGGATCAGACCGCGCTGCCCTAGTGCAGCTGCCATCCTATTACACAGTTACATAGTTACATAGTTAGTCAGTTTGAAAAAAGACACAAGTCCATCTGGCTCAACCAATATGCAAAAAGGTGCCAAGAACACTTAATGCGCATGCATGTGGGCATGCGTGCTCCTCTGGTGAACATTCCTGCGCATGTGCACATCTGTGCGTCTATGCCCATTCTAGTGGGTAGCTCTGGGATCTGGGATCTCATCTGCGCATGCCCCCACGCAGCTGTCTGGTTGCTGAGTGTTCCTGACATTTCCCCCTCCCAACGGGCAGTCTTCGGATGCCTAACTGACTCTCTCTTTCAGGATGGGCAAGGAAGATCTGTATGAACCCTCTTGGGTGGACATTTCTTTTGGGTTCCCAGGAGTTGTCCTCTGGACTATACCCCTTCCACTTAATGAGGTGTTGCAGTTGGTCTTTCCTCCTTCTGCGGTCCGTCCAGAATGGCCTCTACCTCATACTCATCGCTGTTAACTAATACTGGTTCAGGCGGACGCAACCCTCTGTCAGGGAAAGGGTCTTGTACTTCAGGTTTAAGTAGTGACATGTGGATTACAGGGTGAAATTAAAATGAATCTGGCAAAGATAGTTTGTACGATACCTCATTTAATTACCTTTTTACCAGAAATGGACCCACAAACTTGGGAGTGAGCTTCTTTGATGGGCATGCCAGTCAGAGGTTAGCTGTGAATAGCCATACTTGATCTCCCAGTTGGAGGGTCAGCTCCCCTCTCCTCCTCTTGTCAAATGCCCGCTTGTTATCCACTTGTGCCTTTGTCACCGATTATTGCAGTACTCTGTTGTTGTGGGTAAAGAACTCCACTGTGTTCTGAACCGCTGAAACTGAAGACTCAGAAATAAAAATCAGGCAGGAAAGACAAATGGAAACCATATTTGGCAAAAAACAGGGATTGTCCAGTGGCAGAGTGACTGGCATTATTATAAGCAATCCCCGCCAAAGGCAATAACGACACCCAGTTGTTCAGAATGAAGGATGTAATGCATCGGATGCAGTGCTCAAGTGTCTGATTTGTTCTTTCTGTTTGTCCGTTTGTTTGGGGGTGATAGGCTGAGGACAAGGATAATTCAATCTACAAGACCTCACATAAGGCTCTCCAGAAGCGTGAGGTGAACTGCACTTCCCTGTCAAATACAATACTTACAGGAACCCCATGTAGCCTCACAATCTCCTTAATAAACACCTGGGTCGTATCCATGGCAGACAGGGTATTTTTTAATGGCAGGAAGTGGGTCATCTTGGATTGCCTATCTATCACCACAAAGATTGCTGTGCACCCTTCTGATGGTGGGAGTTCTACGATAAAATCCATTAAGATTATCCTCCATGGTCTATCGGGGTCAGGTAGTGGTTTTAGTAACCCCCATGCTCTGCTTCTTGCTGTCTTGCTTCAATTGCAAACTGGACAAGAATTCACATAACTCTTTCAGAATCCCTTGAGATCCGGCCAGCAGAAGGTGCGATCGTACCAAGTCTATGGTCTTTGTAATGCCAAAGTGGCCTGCCAGTGAATGATCATGAAGGGGTCTTAAAACCTTTACTCTGACCCTTTCTAGTGCAAAAATCAGACTCTCCCGCCATAGTAACTAATTTCTAGTCAACAAGGTAACTCCGGGAGACTACTGACATCCATGGAAGCTTGCTTAATCTGTGACAGCAGTCAGTTTGCAAAAGCAAAAAGTTACCTGCAGGCAGGATGGTATCTGGTACGGGAAGTTCCTTCAGGTCATTGTACTTCTATGATAGTGCATCTGGCTTGACGTTCTTAGATCCCGGTTGATAAGTAATGTGAAATGAGAATCTAGAGAAGAACAGTAGGTATGTTATTAAGGGAAGTACCAGGATTAAAGGAAAACAGCCTGGAAAGAAAAAGTAAATGAATGCAGCCACTGCATCCTAAGGTTGGTAAGCTGCAATATATTACATTTTTATTTTTGGGTTTAGATATGCTTTAATTTTTCTCCCCACTTCAAATGCTGTTCCAAACGTAATATTTTTATGTCTATTATGGGAAACTGTGTTGTTACCACAATGTGTTACACTGCTACTGTAAAAAGCTATCACCCCCATTGTGTTTTCTTAATTCTTCTTTTATTTAAAAATAAAATAAAAACACAGCTCTGTGTAACCTCAGTGCATTCCAGATTGCCTTGTGGTCATTAAATATCCTCTCTTCAGCTACTTCTTTTAGGCCCCTTTCACACAGGGAGTCCGTTCAGATTCACCTGTCAGTTTTTTTTGGCGGATCTGAACGGATGCCCCATGCATCTCTATGGGGCATCGGAATGTCAGTGGAGACATGTCCACTGACATCCGATCCGTCAAAACCGGACGGATGGAAAACCATATTTTCCATCCGTCTGGCAGATTGGATTGGATGAGAATGGACAGACGGTCCGTTCCCATCCGATTCCCCCATCAAAGAATGGGGACCTGACAGCTGACAGACCTGACGGACTGTGTGTGTGAAAGGGGCCTTGGGTTTTAATGAGTTGTTATTTTTTTTTTTACTTTCAATAATTTTTATTCAAGAATAACAAATGTACAGGACATTCAAGTACAATAATATTGTAAAGAAGGCAACACAACTTCGGGAGCTTAACAGTACCAATAGTATAAGGTATAACATGAGTAGAGGACATCCAGGGCATTTGCCAGTAGTCCATAGAAGAGTACCTTTCTGACAACACCAAAGAGTCAATGTGCAATGAGGAAACAAATGTAGCACATGTAAAACAAACAAACCAATGAGATTTCATGGTTGTCAAGCCTGTCATCAAGTATCCTGACCCAAGAGAGGTCTATGTGAGCATGGTGAAATAAGAAAATTAGATCAGTAAATAGAGGAATACTCCCGGTACATGTCCGTACCAAATCGGGTTTCAAACTCCCATATAAGGCATAACGTAATGACAACTAGTTGCCTCACAACAACATAGAGAAAGGGCCCTATGGCCCAGAGAAGATTGGAATGACAGAAGATCAGGAGAAGGGAAGGAGGAAAAGGAGAAAAGAAGAGAGAATAGGACAGAAGTAAGGGTTTACAGCCAGTCCCCAGATAACATCAGTAAGACAATCTAATTCATAGTCACTCCTGGAACCAGTGAGATACCTACGTAGGATGCCCAGGGCTCCCAAATCATCTCAAATTTGGGTACCGTGGTGGTCAGCACGCTGACCATTTTCTCTTGGGTCATAATCCATGTGATTTTATTCCTTATTTTCCTGATGGAGACCCTGGGCAATTTCCAGGATCCCGCTATAGCGAGTTTGGCTCCCAACAGTATGTAGCGAACCAGTGTGTAGGTGTATTTCGGAATGCCCGGGGGTTTTGAATGCAGTAGGGCGATAGGGGCAGTGTTGGGAATCCTATGTCCGGTCACTTTGTATATCATATGAAAAATTCTGTTCCATGTGCCCCTAATTCTAGGACACTCCCACCATATATGCAACATAGAACCAGGCATCTGGCATCCCCTGAAACAGAGAGGTGAGGCAGAGGGATACATCTTGTGTAATTTGACGGGCACAAAATACCAACGGGTCAAGACTTTTATGCCTGCTTCCATTAATGATATACTGTGGATCCCCTGAAAGGAGCGAAATCCAACCCTACCCCATTCCTCTCTGTCCCATTCGGACGCCAGATCCCGTTCCCAGGCCCGCATATATGGAAGTTTCTCTTGGTCGGATACCAGTGAATTATAGATTATTGAGATGCCCCCTCTCTGCTCCGCTGAATTACAGCACCATACCTCATAGCTTGTGAAAGAGAAGGGAGGGGATTCCCCTTTCGAGATGGATGTGAGAAAGTGCGAGATTTGTAAAAATCTAAACTTTTCCGAAAGTGGCATTTTGAGCTTGTCAGAGCAATGTTTGAGGGTGAGAGGTCCCTGGGAGGTGAAGAAGTGTCCTATACGATAAATTCCTTTATCCAGCCACCATTGGAAGGCCCTAATGTCCATACCGGGTTGAAATGCCGGGTTATGGAATAAGTGTGAAAGTGGTCTCATACTGGAGGTGAGGGAGGAGGACTGCCGTAGACCATCCCACAAAGCGAAGGAAGACGACAAAACAGGCGACAGTATGGGAGGTCTGAGCTTAGGTGGACTCCATAGGAGATAATCCAGGGTGTACATAGGAACTGCCTGTCTTTCAATTTGTATCCAGTCTGGTTTCTCAAATCTGGAGTAAACCGCAGAGAGCTGTGCTAATCGCGCAGCCTGGTAATAGAGCCAAAGGTTAGGGACTCCCAACCCCCCTTTCCGTCTGTGTGCATACAATACCTTGCGAGAGAGTCTATGTCCCATTCCCCCCCAGATAAAGTTGATAATCAGGTTTTGAAATTTCCGCAGCGGTTCCCTGAGGAGTGGAACAGGGAGAGCCCTGAATATGTAGAGAAGCCTAGGAAGCAGATTCATCTTGACAGCATTAATTCTGCCTAGCCATGATAATCGATAAAGAGACCAACTCTGTAGTTCACCCTTCAAGGACTGGTAAATAGCTGGGTAATTTGCTTTATGTAAATCCTCGAACTTGGCCGTAAGGCTAACCCCAAGGTATCTGATACGGGAGTCTTGCCAAAGAAACTCGAAGGAGGATTGCAAGCGTTGAGCCTCCTCTCTTTTTACGGAGATATTTAGGATGGAGGATTTTGATAGGTTAACCCGAAGGCCCGAAATATCTGCAAAGTTAGCCAATGTTTTGCATACATTAGGGAGGGAGACTGAAGGAGAAGTGACGAATAAAAGAAGGTCGTCTGCAAATAATGCACATTTATGTTCCTGAGTGCCACAGGAGACCCCCTTAATGTCTGGATTAGACCGAAGTGCAATGGCGAGAGTTTCAATAGCGATTGCGAATATAATAGGTGACAAGGGGCATCCCTGCCTCGTCCCCTTAGAGATTGGGAACGAGTCAGAGTAATATCCCTGATATCTTATTCTTGCCGTGGGGGATGAGTAAAGAGCCCTGATAATGCCCATGAAGTGTGCTCCAAATCCCCATCTTTCTAATATCGAGAACAAATATGGCCATTCAACTGAGTCAAATGCCTTTTGAAGATCTATGGAAAGGAGCAGACCTTCCTGCGGGACACCCCCCGACCAGCCTGACTGTAGTATAGAGATGATGTCGATCGCTCGCCTCACTTGGTCGGGACCCTGTCTGCCAGGGATAAACCCTACCTGATCTTTATGAATGTAAAGATTAATGAAGGACGCCAACCTATTCGCCAGTAGTTTAGTGAGTATCTTTAAATCATTATTTATGAGCGAGATGGGTCTATAATTGCTGACTTCTCCAGGGTCCTTATCAGGTTTAGGGATGACTGAGATGAAAGCCTGATTGTTTTGTTTGTCGACCGGGCTACCGGTTTTAAGGGTGTTAAAGTATCTAGTTAAGTAGGGGGAGAGCAAGTCAGAGAATGTCTTGTAGTAAAGGTTAGGGAACCCATCAGGTCCCGGTGCCGAACCTAATTTAAGATCTTTAATCACGCCTCTGACCTCCGCTTCAGTGAAGCGTGCATCCATGACCTCCGTATGTTTCTCAGAGATACTAGGGATAGGCAGGCTGTCTAGGAAGGATTGTAACGCTTGTGTCTTATCCGAGTGTGCATCTTGATAAAGGTTTCGAAAGTAGGTTGCAAATTCCTGCAGTATGCGTTGTGGGTTCTGGGTCCTGCCTCCCCCCCCTACAGACATTTTGGGCATTGCATGCAATCCCATTCTGGGCCTAAGCTTCAGGGCCAGCATGGACCCTATTTTGTCCCTCTGGTGATAAAATTTGGCTCCCTGCCATCGGAGGTGTTTCTCCGCCGAGCTGGTCAAAGCCAAATTAAGGTCTGCCCTTGCTGCATCAAGTGCCTTCAAGGACGCCTTGGTAGGTTTACGCTTATGTTCGGTACTTAAGGCTACAAATTCATTTTCCAGGCGGCGTATTTGTGCATTCCGTTCCCGTTTGAGATTGGATGATATTTGTATCAGTTTCCCCCTAATGGTCGATTTATGAGCCGCCCAGAGGACTTCAGGAGAAATCCCATCTAGGTCATTCAAAGAGAAGTATTCCGAAATAGCACGCTCGAGTTCCGACACTCTACAGGGTTCACTAAGAATGGATTCATTAAGTCTCCATTGGAAGGGGCCCTTAGGGGTGCAGGTCCTGGCTACCTTAATTTCCACCATCGAGTGGTCCGACCATACCACGTCTTTAATAGAGGCCAATAACAGTGAGGGGAGCACGGCCCGAGAGACTAAAATATGGTCAATGCGTGCAAAAGTCTGGTGAGGATGAGAAAAGTGTGTGTAATCTTTCGATGTCGGGTGCAGTTCCCTCCAGCCATCCACCAGTCCCAGTTGGTTAATCAATTTGGCTATCTGCGAGCTATGTTTGGGAGGTTTAACCTCTCGAGAGCCCAGTGGTTTAGATTTGTCCAAGCCATAGTCAAAAGCTGTGTTAGAGTCCCCTCCAAAAATGACGCGGCCCTCCAGATGCTGCGAAACCCGACTAAACATGTGCTGGAAGAAGTGGGACTGATTCTGATTTGGTGCATAGTACGAGACAAATGTGTACAATTGTTCTGCAATGGTACCCTTGACTAGCAGAAAGCGCCCCCCGGGATCCCGTAGCTCAGATTGGAGGGTGAAGTTACAAGATTTAGCAAAAAGGATCGCCACACCCCGCGTTTTGTCCTCTGCATTGGCTAAAAAGAAAGTGGGGTACTTAGCGTGCAAAAACGAGGGACAGTATGAGTGGGGGAAGTGAGTCTCCTGGAGCAATAAGACCTCTACCCCTCTGCGGTGGTAATCCTGAAAAGCCTTCCTTCGCTTTATGGGAGAGTTGAGACCCTGAGTATTGTGGGTAGCTATTTTGAGGCATGGGGCTGTAGTTTTAGAAAGAGACATGGAGCAGGTAGTGTAGGTGCATCTGAAAAATCACATCACTCACCCCGTTCCGAGACAAGATACCTGGAGTGTTCATTCGACAAAATCTGGAAATCCGGTTAGGTGTAGAGATCGTAAGCATCATTCTCCCAGGGACCAGCTGCAAGAAAAGAAGAAAGTAGATGAGAGAGAGAGACAGGAGAAAAAGGGAGAGAAGCGGGTAAGGGTGAAGTCGTGGACCAACGTCCAAATAGGACATCCAATGTCGGGTTGAGGTCCACATCAACCCGACAAGGTCAAGTACAGAGTTCCAACCTCCCATGAAGGGGGGCTGGAGAGAGTCACTTGAGAGAACCGAGATCCTCTCCCGTGACTAGTGGAGGCGTCATCCGACCACTCCGGCAGGGCTCCCGCCCTAAGTAAACAAATGCTGTAAATAAAGAACAAATAAATGCAGGTAAGCATGCAAGTAGAACGGCTGCAGGAGAAGAAAGAAAAAAAAAAAAAATGCACTACCCCCAGGTGCTCCGCTGCTACCCAGCTATCCAGCTGGAAGAGCCCCCAAAGGCAGTGACAGAGTCGCCTGCAAAGTTCATAAACAAATGGCAGGCCAGTGTCCGGACTGCGAAACTCCCCGAGCAGGACCCCTCCAATTGAAGGGGAGCCTGCCCGAGAGATTGGATCAAAAATAGCAGGCAAAAATCAAAAACAAAGAACCGAAAGGTTCTTAATCAAGGAGACAGGTTCATAAGGTGGAACTCCACAGTGAAGGAAATCTTGCTAGGAGCATCCGTGGCTACGATCAGGGGGGCTTGCCATCTTTAGAGCGCTTAAATTTGGATCCGTTCCAGAGCGGGGCAATGGGGCTGGATGGGTTGGGGCGCTTGGATGATCCTGGGCCAGTTGAAGAGGCTTGGTGATCCGGGGGCTGAGGCATTAGTTGCAGATGATGCAGTAATCTTTCTCCTTCCGTGAAGCTGGAAAAGGTATACGTCTTATTCCTGTAGGTGAACTTGAGTGCGAAGGGGAAAGCCCACCAATACTTAAGCTCTTTCTGGGACAGAATGGACAAGAGTGGTTTTAAGGATCTCCGTCGTTGTATTGTAGATGGGGCTAGATCAGTGAAAATCTGAACTGCGTGGCCTTGACAAGTAAGATTTTGAACCTTCCTGGCTCTGCTGACAATTTCTTCCTTTATCATATAGAAGTGGGGTTTGACCACTATGTCCCGCGGATTACCGTCCCTCCTCGGGGGACCCAGTGCTCTGTGAGCTCTGTCAAGTTCAAGTTTGTGCGCTGGTATATCAGGGATAAGATCCTTAATGAGCCCCTGCACAGCGGTCTGGACATCCGCAATTGATTCTGGCAGACCCCGCAGTCTAAAATTGTACCTGCGAGACCTGTTTTCAAGATCTTCCACCTTAAGGAGGGCCGAGTCCAGCTGATCCTGAAGTGATTGTATGGGGGTAGTGTGCTGGTTAGTTTTTGTCACTGTCCTGTCTATTTTGTTCTCAATAGCTTCCATCCTGTCACCCAGGTTCTGAAAATCCACTTTTAGGTTTGAGGTGACTCTGTCAGCAATTTGTGACATACCCCTCTCCATCATGATGGACATTTTGTGAAAAAGATCCTCATAATCTGAATGGGAGAGCCCTCCGGATCCCTCCGTGGCAGGGGGTCTGATAGTGGGTATGGGTGTATAGCAGGCAGGGGAGAAATCCCCCATCACCCTGCTCAGGAGGGACTCTGTGGAGGCTGGGGAGGGAGTCAGGAGCAGGGGGTTACTCACAGGTCCCTGTGGAGTAGCCAGGCAGTTTCCTTTAGCCAGAGAATCTGGATGTAGCTGAGCGGCGTCCCCCTCCTCCATCTCCTCACGCTGCTGGGACGGATCCGCCATCTTGGATAGCACTGCCTCCGGAAACCCTGAGGTAAATTGCCTCGCTAGGTCTCTTCTGACCCGATTAGCCTGCATACAGTGATTCCCGCGGGTCCGGTGGAGGTGCGGACCCCGATCCGGGTCTGCTAATGTGCTGCGTTACCGCGCTGGGCGGGAGATAGTGCCGGGATGGCGCGGAGCTCCGGTCCTAAGCGGCCATCTTGGGAGCTGCCGCGCATGCGCCTATGAGTTGTTATTTTTAAAGTTGAACTGTAAGCCGATCTAGAAAAGCAATTGAATTCTATCCTGTAATCATTAATATAATATTAAATGCTTTTTTTTTTTTTTTTTTTAATTCAAGCAGTGCAAGTACCTGAATTTGACCTGGTATCATCCTGTTGCAGTCCCTATAGCAGAGTTGGTGTGTGCGAGGAACAAGCAAAACTTGAGAGTGTAAGAAGTTGGAGCACACAGAGCCAGACAGTTCATGTGCTAAAAAGAAGCACACTTATAGGAACAGAAAGCAGAGTGACAGAGATAAATTCATCACTGTGCTGCTTCTCCTTTTGTTGTCCAGTAACAGTCTGGAGCAAGTCTAGGACAACGTGGACTAAGAGGAAGTAAGTTAAATGTTAAAGGGGAATTCCAGTCAAAAATTACATTTTTCCTATTAATAGTATGTAAAATATCTTTATCTTTGGTATTATTTATTTTCTGGCTAGCTGCTTGTGTAGCTTGGAAAGTCTTATCTAAACTGGACAATCAACTTCATCCTGTTCCTCACCAATGACCTTATCTTCCTTTATATGAATTTTGCATGCTGCCTCTCATTTCCTGAAAACATTGTCATTCTCTCTCGCTCAGGCATGCCTACTATTCATTACATCCGCCCTTGTCCTGCCCAGCCCCACCCTCATCCCTCCCAGATGACACTGGAAACATCACTCACTATGTGCGCTATGCGCACTGGATCGGGGGGCGGAGTCTACATTGCCATGGAAATTACTCCGCCATACAGCAGGCATGAAGCGTCATTTCCCTTTACTGTATGTGCCCATAAGCCGGAAGTGACGCTAGGCCGGTACAACCTCACTTCAAGAAATTAATTATTTATTTACTTTTGAACACGCCCAGCATCTGGGGAGTAATGGCACGCCCAGCTGCTGTAAACGACTGATGGAGCTGTTGAATGAAAATCACGTGATCTGAGCAAGTTTAATCAAATAGAAGGTACAAAGATAGATTTTTTATTGATTTGAACAATACAGATCAATTTCAAAAGCTTATTACATGTCAGTAATGAATTTTACTGTGCTTGCCTGTACTATTCCTTTAATGGCCTTCAAGACTGATAGAAGAAAATACTGCTGGAGAAATCTCTGGATTGAATGTAAAAGCTGGTTTTGTTTATTTATCATTTATAAGAGAAGTATGGGAATGTTCGATGTTGCACCTGTCCACCACCGGCTCTAAGACTAAAAACCGTGCGATCAAAGACCGGTAATCGCTCGGTTCTCAGTGCTCCCTGAGCAGAGAGCTGGAGACTGTCAGTCACCGCTGTCTGATCTGCCCCCCCCCCACACACACACACACACACACTTACTGGAGCACTGGGCTGTGGAGACTTGTGACTAGTGATAGGTGAACTACAGTTCACTGAACTCCAATGCAAGAACAAACCTGAGCCAGCAAACATGAAGCAGTCTCTTCAAGGGTTAACAAGGACAGTTTCTAGGATTTCTCTCACTTTGCCCCGGTCTATTTGAATGCTTTTATGCAATACCAGCCAGCTTCTGTGCTGTAGGCCTACAGGCCAGATCCCCTGTTTGACCTCCAAACTACTCCAAGAAACTTTATACCTAGGTCTCTCAGCTCTCCCTGAGCTAGGACTCTGATAGCCTTCTGTAAACTTCAGCTAAGTGACCCAGAGTGCCACAGCCCTCAAGCTGGGTCTTCTCCAATAAGAACAAAGACCCTGTTGCATCCTATTAATACACAACTCAGCCCCCTACTGGTCACTCTTCCTTCCAGGGATTGGTTGAGGATGTATGAATATTTGAGTTCAGGGTCTACCTCTTCCAACCCACTATATTCTGAACTCATTAGAAACCAGGGAGAAGCAGTTGAGCCTGCAATCAGCAGAACCTAGAACAGCCAAAAGCAATCAAACTTTTCTCCACTGGTGACAGAGGACCTAAATTTGCCCTTATCCTACTAGCAACTTAACTAGGAGGGTGCTACACTGGCATGTACATTTACAGCCCATCATAATCTTCCAGTCTAATGGATAACAGGTTAGTGGTATTGTCACCCATATAGCTGAGGAAGGGTTGGATGATGCTGGATGCTATCCGGCCTAGAAATTATACAGCAACCATAGGCTTAATTGGAGATTTCACAGCTCACTGTGAGAACAACATACAATGCTGCACCTGACTTTACATGTAATTCCACAGTACAAGAGAATAAATGGATGAGGATGGAATTATAGGCCTGCTTTGGTACTTTGAAAAGTATTACATAAGTACTGTAAATACATGGGAGGATAAAGAGAGCAAGAAATTCAGAGAAAAGTACGATATCTACTTTTCCATGTGCATTGAGTTGCATTTGCAACTGGCAGATATGCTGCATAAGAACTGGGTTCCTCCAATGCATGGATGCAGTTTCTCTCCATACATGCTCCTCCATTGACATGTTTTGCATTTTCAGTATTGTTGATGAGTTCCCAGCGAGTGTTCAGAATGCGCCCTTATATTTTACCCATGTATACAGGATCTTAATAAGTCTTTTTATCTTCTGCTGCATCGCTAAAGTTTCAGAGCCAGATTGACAAGTTAGTGTTCTTTCAGATATGAGAGCAACAAATATATCACTTAACTCAGGAGCAATTTTTTTTCTGAGACGTTTAACTGAAACTATTTTTGAACAGAGTGTAAATGGCTCCAGCGGCAACAAAATACATTTCAGTAGCACAGCTGGTCGTCTTTCCTGCAGCACACATAATATGGATAATCTAAAAAACGTCTTTCTGAGCAGTCGTGACAAGAAGAATTGCTTGTGGCATTATCATGATTTCATCAGCAATAGCTTTCACAATAGTGTCAGATTAGATGTATAGTAATTACCTGGCAGACACCTCTCTCCTCCTTAGGACAGCTTCACACTGATGTTTAACTCAGAGGATAAATGTCTGCATTCAAGCTGCAAGTGTTGTGTGTTCCTTGGGGTTCTGGGTTGCTTTTTCCAGGCACATTAACATTATAACATGGTGTTTCCATCACATCTCCCACCTCTGCTTTTAAGTTTAGCTTTGTTTTTTTAAACACTTTTATAATCTATTTAACTGTGATACGAGCCATTTTGTCATTTATTGTTTTTAAAAATGGGCCACCCTTTAGGCCTGCAGCCATATGTGATTTTCTATAACTGTCAAACAGAATCCATTTTTCTCTTAAATACACCATGGCGACCATCGTTAACAGACTACAGCTCCGACAGCAAGATGCTTGATCAGAATGTTTTTCATTTCTTGGTCAGTGCAACCTTAAAGCTCAACTCTGGGAATTTTTTTTTTAAATAAAACTGGCCCCTAGTTAATGTACAAAACAAAAAAGCAGTCCAGGCTCATAATTAAACCAGAACTCTACCCCAAAATGCTTTTTTTCCCCCACAAGATGTTCTTAGACTTCTGGTTGACCAGGGACATACCAGGGAGTGCAAGGTGTCATGGGCCTGCCCCATGAGATGGCATCACAGAGCTTACCCTGTGCATTTATTCCCATTCTGCTGTTATCCTTGACACATTTATCCTTTTGATGGTGTCTTTTGTGCATTTACCCTTTTGCTTCGATTGATGTGTAAGTATGCCTACCCTGCAAATGAACAATCACTACCTATGGTGGTTTTATTTATATATATATATATATATATATATATATATATATATATATATATATTGTGACAGGAAGTCAGGTAAATCTGTGGATGTAGTCACAGACAGGAGACACATTTCCACCTGGTTTAGAAAATTCACCAATTACTATAGGGTGTCAGCTGAAAAGGTAGCCAGGACGGCTGAAGGAAGTTGAAAGGCCTTCAGCTGTTCGGAATGAGGAAGTTAAGGCCTCTATAATTTGTCCAAAGGAAGTCTATTGATGGCTGCCTCCTGACGCTGTGTGAGCTGGGGAGAGGAGGACAGTCAGATGTGTGCCTCCTGACGCTGTGTGAAGCCTAGGAGAAGGATTGCTGCCTCCTGACGCTGTGTGAAGCTGGGGAGAGGAGGACAGTCAGATGTGTGCCTCCCGACGCTGTGTGAGCATGGGAGAAGACCTCCTGAAGCGATGTGCACTGAGGAGGGTAACAAGTGTGAAGACTACTCAAGGTGAGGTCTGGACTATTTCTATGCTAAAAGAAATAAATGAACTGTTTGCTATGTGAAGAGACAAGCAAAGGAATGGTTTCTATGTGAAGAGACAAACAAAGGAATGTGTTCTATGTGAAGAGTAAAGGGACATGTTCAATGGACATTTGTTGTGTGAAGAAAAAAACATGGACTATTGAGTGTCTGCTGTAGGATCAGCAAAGTCTGCCCAACAGTAGGTTGGAGACAGACTTCCTTAGATAGGTTCCTGTGTGTGAGAAGGTAGCCGCCCATAGTGGCAAGGATTTATTTTGTGTTTTATTTTATTTTGGATGTTTTTGAGGCTTGCACTTGTGTGAAGTAAATTGCAAGAACAAACCAAACTGTTGTTTGCAACCACTTCTCGGCTATCTCCCTGTGTAAACGCACCCCCCAAAGGGGTCATCCATACCCGCCACCGAGCTAATCTCCCACAATATATATATATATATATATATATATATATATATATATATATAGTATCTCACAAAAGTGAGTACACCCCTCACATTTTTGTTAATATTTTATTATATCTTTTCATGTGACAACACTGAAGAAATGACACTTTGCAACAATGTAAAGTAGTGAGTTTACAGCTGTATAACAGTGTAAATTTGCTGTCCCCTTAAAATAATTCAACACACAGCCATTAATGTCTATTAATGTTTATCACACCATTTGTTTAAAAAATTGGCCAGTGAGTTTGGCACTGTGTGTATCAGACTTAACGCAGCAAAAGAGGCAATATTGTTGCAGGACACAAATACACTCATGAAAGTATACTCAGATAACACTCCGCTTCAATATGTGGTATTGGGGGGCCACTGATCTATCACACCAGTTGTTCAAAAAATTGGCCAGTGAGTTTGGCACTGTGTGTATCTTAAATTGACAACAAATCCACGCACCTTCTACCCATTCCCTACCCTACGAGAAACTCACAATCTCCCATCTGGGGAAATATTCCGCTACCTACAACTCAAACATTTCTTTACACAAGCTACTCCGGTTAGAGAGAACACCACCACTTTCTCGACATTTGAACGCGCATGCAATACTGACCCTCACAGACGAGGGCTCCTCTCTGACCTCTATGCCCACCTCCTGTCAGCTCAGGAGACCACCCCGCCCACATACACAGCCAAATGGGAACGAGACCTACATATTACGCTTGACGATGAAGACTGGATGCAAATTTGGCAGGCTACCAAATCGGCATCCCCGAATATTGTAGCACTCGAAACCAATTACAAGGTCCTTACCAGATGGTATTTGGTTCCCACTAGGATCTCTAAATATGTACCTCAGTACTCCCCCCGTTGCTTCCGGGGATGCGACTCCCCAGGTACCCACGCACATATCTGGTGGGAATGCCCTGTGGTGCGAGCCTTCTGGTCCAAAGTACACGATACCCTGTCTACCATGTTTGGCACCTCTCTTGCCCCTGACCCGGCATCAGCTCTCCTGAGTCGCAAGCCACCTAACTTTACACACCGTCAATTCAAACTTTACCTATACGTCACGACGGCTGCAAAGCAAACCATCGCGAAAGCATGGAAAACCCCCACGCTCTGTCATCTGGCTGTGCAACACAGAGTTACCCAAGCCATGCTACATGCTAAAACAGAAGCAATTTTATTGGATAAACTGACCCCCTATGAACGGCTCTGGCGGCCTTGGATTGACCATTGCCTACCACCAGGCCTTGACGACAGCCTTGTACTCACCTGATTGGGAAGTCCTCCTTGCCGACCCTCTTTCCCCACTTGGGCCCCTGGGGGGTTCGAGGCTCCCTCCAGTTACCAGCTGTTACCAAACCCCCATAACCCTCTCCCACCTACCCTGATTTCATCCCAACCCTGCCTTCCCAGCCCCCTCTCCCCACTCGGCCCCTGGCATATCACATTAAGTGTTATACCTTTGTTTTGGTTGAGGCCCCTTCTATGAGGGGGCCCATTTACGCATTGTGACCTCGGTCACACCTTGAATTTGTACGTGCCATTACAGCTTCTCAGTCGGGATGCCAGGTCGATCTCTTATGCGTATCACATTGTTACCTATTCCTTGAATGTTATATGCTGTAGTTCTATATTTACTGTGACTTGTTATATCACGGCATGTACCTAAGCTTTCTACTGCATGTTACTGTACCATGTTTCTTTTGCCTTCAATAAAAACCGTTTAAAAAGGAAAAAAATTGACAACAAATACGATTTTTTTTTACAGAAACAGACCTCCATTCTTTTAGACAAGATCAAATCATAAATGCTCCAAAGCGCAGAACACACTCAAAGAATTAGAAGAAACCCACCAAAAACTAAAAGAAACAATGAACAAAAAATTTAGAAAACGTTGCACTTTCCCAAAAATAATAGCCCACTGGCAACAAAAGTGAGTACACCCCTACTTAAAAAAGTCCAAATTGGACCCAATAAGCCATTTTCCCTCCCTGTTGTCATGGTGTTGGTTTTACTATGATGCATGTAGTGTCCAAAATGTCTGATTTTATTTCCAATATTGAATATACTTTGTATTATTAAAAAAAAATTGTTATCAACTTTATTTGGCACAACTCATACAAGTCCCATGGGCAAAATATCACTTTTTGATCTGAGCATCGCCACAATACCCTTAATTTCAAAGGGTTTTGTTTACTAAAGACAAATAAACTTTTTACTTTTCAACTGTGGCATCACTAGGGTTGGTGTCACCTGGTGCGGTAAACCCACGTCCCCGCCCCCCCCGAATTTTTTTTTCCCCCATATAACATTTAAGGGAGGCCAAGGTCTACGGCAAAGAGTGGGTGTGGTCAAACGTAACATTGGGAGGGGCTTAATGGGCATAGTTAAGAAAAATCCAGGTTTCGGATATGTGCTGGGGGGTACTCTTTGGAATGGGAGAGGACTTGTGCTAGAAGGTGAGTTGGGGGAACGGATATGCACTGGGGGGGGTGCTTTGGGAGGTGAGAGAACTTGTAATAGAAGGTGGGTTGGAGGGGGGATTGGATATATGCTGGGGGGGGGCTTTGGGAGTAGAGAGGACTTGTGCTAGAAGGTGGGGTAGGGGGGACTTTAAATGGGGTACATTCCCTTGCAGAGTAAACAGCCTATGTTCCTTTAGTAAATCAAACCCAGAGTGTATTGATGCAAAGAGAAGTGTTCTGCTAAAAATAAGGGTAAAGATCAGATGTGAAGCTGCTTCTTACTCTATGAGACACTGTCTTCAGTTGCTGCATGCTTCCTTGAGAATCAACTAACATGTTGAGCTATAGGCTGAGGGAAGATCTTTGGCCTATATATGGGTGGGCAGTACGTTTTAGACACGGGGCACGTTTTTGACAGGAGAGGCTTATAGTAGGCTGGGAGGTCAACAGGAAAGGCAAATAATAGGCTGGGAGGTCACCTTTTTTTTGTATTGGTGAGGTAAATCGTACTATGGTTGTTTCTCTGTTTTACGGGATATACAGTATGTCTAAGGCCTCTTTACTTCCATTTTAGAGGTGTTCCAAGGGACACCTATTAGTGGGAGAGTACTAGTGGGAGAGTATGTTTTAGTGCTAACTTTGTTACTTGTTATATTTCTTTGGGCAAACATCAGGTCTAATTTTTTTTTTTTTTTTACCATATACTAGGGGGGTAACTTATTTTTACCACTTTTTTTAAAAGGTTTTGCCCTTTTGGTCCACTGAATGGGATCAACATTCACACAAATGAGGTTGTAGTGTTTTGCCTTAGGGGACATCTAGGAGATTCCTTCAACCTTAGTATGCTGGGTATATGGTTCCATATGTGTTGTATGTACAGTATATATGAGAAAGGAAAATGTACAGTATATATGTATACATATGTATGTGCATTTGTATATTATTTGTTATTTCAGGTACTTATATAGCGCTGTCAATTTATGCAGCGCTTTACATATACATTACACATTCACATCAGTCCCTGCCCTCAAGGAGCTTACAATCTAAGGTCCCTAATTCACATTCAAACATACATAGTAGGGCCAATTTTATACAGGATCCAATTAACCTACCAGCATATCTTTGGAGTGTGGGAGGAAACCCACGCAGGCACAGGGAGAACATGCAAACTCCAGGCAGGTAGTGTTGTGGTTGGGATTCAAACCAGCGACCCTCTTGCTGCTAGGTGAAAGTGCTAACCACTACACCACTGTGCCGTATATATTTACATGTTTGCATGTGAATATATGAGTATGGGTGTGTAGCTCTACCCCCGCATGAGCTGCTTTAACATTGGTGCCCGAGTCTCCCACTGATTGATCCACAGCCAGTCACAGGGTATTTTCACACCGCCAGGTGCACACACTCTTCCGCTCCTTATCTTCAATGACAAGTCTAGGGGATTTGTTTTTATGTTTTATTTGGAGAACTTGGATAGGAGAAGGGAAATAGTAGGATACTCTAAATTAACTATTCACAGATGAGGACGACTCTCTTGATAGAACTGTGTAGCAGATTATCGGTAGGACCATACAGCATCTATATATAATGAACAAGTTCCTTTGTAGCTGAAGGAACTTAGTGAACTTTGTCTCTTCAAGACACTAGCCAGTGTCCCCTTTAGCTTGAACCCAGCAGCTCACTCCTAGCACCCAGAGGGGGATCTAGCAGCACAAGTCCCAGGGATCCCCTGTGGGGATCTGTACTCACAAGGCTCCTGAAGCATCAACAGCAGCCTTTCCTCAGTAGTATCAGACAGGATTTGTTGACATCCTCCTGCAGTCAAGAACCATGGGTTGCAGCTTCATTGTTTCAGTCCCTCAGGTCACCCACCTAAGGCCACATGCTAGCCTGTGCTGAGGAGAGGCAGCAGTCCCATCCCCTCCTGGTCCTTTCTCTAGAGGAAGACCCAGAGCCCATGTGCTCTTCAGATATAAATACAGTTACAGAGCATGCCTTGGGGCACATACCGTTCTAATTGGCCAGGGCTGTATAGACATCCACGCTCTCATCTGCAAGGTTTCCTCCCACTGTCCAGTACATCCCATAGCTACCAAACCTGTGTGAAACTTTCAAGACAGCATGAGCAGCACCAGAACACATTGAGCAGACTCTACCAATCATTCACAGCTCTCTGTTAAGCAGACAGCCTATACATTTGCCGAGCTGTCTCCCTGTTAAAAAACCCAAAAAATATTTACACTCACTCTAGCATCCACCTAGGAGAGTGCTACAGGTATATGTATGTGTCTATGTATATGTATGTATATACTGTTTGCATGTATATCTACATATATTTATATATTTCTAAAAGTTGTTTATTTTTTATTATGTTGACATAATATGCCTATTGTTGTACTATAGTAGGTTTATTTGAGACTTCTCCTTGGCATTGTATGTCTCTTTTCCCTACTTTCCCTCTAGAGATCGAGCAGCCCCACATTTTCTCGCCTTTTTAATAGGGGGTTTGATTAATTTTTTTTATTCCTTTTTTTTTCTTGCTCCCCATTGTTAGTCTCTACACATTCTCATTTAAGGACAGTTGAATGTTTATGTTTTGTCGGTTCTTTTTTTGAGCATCCATAATGATAGAAGAACAAACCAAAAGAAACAAATGTGGGATGTGGTAACAGTGGAGAAGAATAATGGGGGGGGAGGGGAAAGAAGGGGGGGCTGCCTCCAGAGCACTACAACATGCAAAAGGGGATATTGCATGAAAGTCATGTATCAAGAAACAAGAATAAGTTTATTTTTACATCACATCAGGGGGATTACCAATCCATGATTGCCACTGTTTTTGGAACGTAGCCACTGTCCTATTTTTGAAAGCGAGCATCCTTTCCATTTCAAACTGAATGGCTACTCTGTGTTTGATAGCTGACAGGAGCGGAGGGTCCTTAGTCCTCCACTTGGCTGCTATCGCGATTCTCGTGGCAAACAGAATATGAGCCATCACCCTCCGAGGACCGGGGGAAAAGGAATCCAGACCTATTCCCAGCAATGCTAAGGCCGGGGAAATTGCACAGGTCAATCCTAGCAGCTGAGAAGCCCATTCCCTCCAGCAGAGGGGAGAACATTTCTTGTCCATAGCGTGAAGCCTGGCAGGCGTCATATAATATCTGTGAAAGAGTTTCAGGGAGTTATCCCAGTGGTCCACACACGCCGAAGATGAGCGACTGATCTGTAATGCTTTCAACCACTGAACATCAGAGAAGGACTGGCCTAGCTCATCCTCCCACTTGAGGATAGTGGGGGACTTGCGAAGTGGAGGGTAATATTTGCAAAACCTATAACACAATGAGATACCTTTAATATTAGAGGGGAAATTTGCTATCATAAATTCCCAAAGCTTCACTGGCATTGGGGGAATCTTTGATTTGTGAGCTTTATTGTAAGCCGTAATTTGGAATTTAGTCAGCGCGTCCATGGAGGAGCAGGTTAGGGGCAAGTGAGCGGAGAAATGGAAGTCTCTATTTCTCCAGTGCAAGGTCGATACTTCTGGAAGTAGTAAATCATACGTTGCTAGTGGGGTATCAAGGGTTACACATTCCTCTTCTTTAAAGTCCTGCGTAAGGAGGTGAGACCACGTTTGCAGGGTAGCTTGAATGGTGGGGTAAGGAGGAATCTTTAGCTTATGAAGTAAGGTGGCTGCAAATATTAAGGCATGTAGGTTTTGACCCGGAGAGATTCGTCTCTCTATCTGATTCCATAGATTATCTTCCTGGTGCACAAACCAATAGCGGGCCTGTGTCAAGACTGCAGCACGGTAGTAAGCCTGTGCATCAGGAAGACCTACTCCTCCCAAATTATGGGGTTTATATAGAGTGGATAGTGCTATTCTAGGAGGTCTCCCATCCCAGATAAATTTTCTCAGTTGAGAAGCCAGTTTATTAAAGAACAGTTGGGGGATAGGGATGGGGAGCGTCCTAAAAAAGTACAGTATCTTCGGGAGCACTTGCATTTTATATGCTGCAATTCTGCCCAGCCAGGAAAGGTGGACCTTCCTGATTTGGGAGAATTCTTCTTCAACACGATCCAATAGTGGCAACATATTACATTCATATAGCTTTGCAACCGGTGAGGTGAGTTGGATGCCCAGGTAAGTTATCGAGGGGGCCTCCCAATTACATGGAAACATCTTTGTAAGGGTGGTGAGGTCAGCAGACGGGATAGAGATCGGAAGGGCACAGCATTTAGCAGTGTTAACCTTATAATACGATATTTGACCGAACGATTGGATAATAGATTGAAGTTTGCACAATGACTCAGTCGGGTTAGTTAGGGTCAGAATTATATCGTCGGCAAACAGTCCTAATTTGTGTTCAGTCTGGCCAATTTTTATACCTTTAATACAAACATTGGATCTAATAGCTTCTGCAAGAGGTTCTATTGCTAAGGAAAAGATGATTGGGGAGAGGGGACACCCCTGACGCGTGCCATTGGTCAGGTCGAATGTGTCCGATAAGATGCCATCCGTGAGGACTCTCGGCGAGGGCTTAGTGTAGAGGGCCATAACAGCCGAGTGTATAAATCCTAGAAGCCCAAACTTAGTGAGAGTCCTGGACAGGTAGCCCCAATGGACCCTATCAAAGGCCTTTTCAGCATCCAATGCCAAAAAGACCGTTGGAGTGGAATGTTCCTCAGTATACGATAAAAGGTCAATCATGCGACGGGTGCTGTCCGTCGCCTGCCTGCCCTTCACGAAACCCACTTGGTCTAATCCCAGCAGATAGGGTGTGCATAACAGGAGTCTATTAGCAATTACCTTTGCATATATTTTCAGAACAAGGTAAAAAGGTTGGGACTTTGTGTGAGAGACATGGCCATGACAAGGTTGGTAAAGTAAAAATATCACATTTATTGCACTCATATTGGAGACCAATGGCATAAATTTTGTACAAGGTAATACGTATGGTGTGTATAAAACTGGAGTAATAAAGGTAATACGTAATCCCCAGAACAGCTACAAAGAACCAAATTGACAACCATAGGAGTATTGGAGTAAAGTCCATAAACTAAGAGTATTAGAGTAATGTCATAACATCATAAGCTGACGCGTTTCGTGGCATAATCCCGCCACTTCTTCAGAGCAGATGCATGATCCATATCTAAGGATAGACAATATACATATATAAGGTATTACAAAGGATGATGGTTAGTGGAGGCTGAAAAGGGGAAAGGGAAGGGAGGAAAAACCCCCACAGACCCAACTTACATGGTCGCCATAGCAACGGCTGACAATGGAGGCGGAAGGACCCAATTGTCTCCCCCGGGAGCTGAGGACGCCGAGGATCGCGACAGTAGCGGAAGGGGCCACACACCGGAAAATGTAAGATACAAGGAACTGTAGTACTCTTGATGATAACGTGTATCTGTATCAATGATTAAAAATGGAGTAAAGAAGTATATATCGTATAAAGGGTCATGATATAGCTTGTATCATAAGAGTAGGAAATGTAAAAGGGGAATGTAATGTATATATGAAGTATGAGGGGTCATAATACAGTTTACATAATAGGAATAAAAAATTATTAGAAGAAAATGAAATGTGTATGAAATTTGACTATGGAATCAAAAAAGAAAAAATGGTAAAAGTGGTTATGTTATATAATATATATAGCATTGTTTGCAAAAAATTATAAATAAGAAAATATATATGGGATATAGGCTGTGAAATATATAAGATGATATAAGAATGTGACTGGAAAGGAGTGTAAAGAAAGTGAAAAAGGGTTAGATTGAATGTTAAGAAATAGGACACTGAGATTAGTGAAGAGAGATGGTGGTGAAAGGGTGGCGTTTTACAGAGCCCAAAGAGTGAATGTCCAATTGGAAACAAAATACCAGAGTGAGGTTAAAAAGGTGCTTGCAGTGGTGAAAGTGGGGTAAGAACCCCCTAATAAGGTAAGTGTGCTAAAGGGGTAGTCATGCATAAGAAAAAAGTGATCCGGGAATAGTGTGTAACCCAAGGTGATAAGGATAAGAGGGAGAAGTTAAGTAAAGAGAGTACCAGAAATAGAAGCTGAACAAGGTGTGCTTAACCTCCGCCACGACCGCCGCCTCAAAGCGTCCAACGTCACGTCGGTGCATACATAGAGAGAGCTGCAGGAACGGCAGACATGCTGAACCGTCCGGCGGACTTCCCCTTATGCACTGTGATTGAAAACAGTCGTCGGCGTGTGAGCGTCATATGACGCCACACGTCAGCGCAGAGCATGGCGCCGATGCGTGGTGGCACTGCCCCCGCCCCTCCCAGAGGGGAGGATCTCCCGACCTCCAGAGGAGGGGAGAGAGGGAGGGGGGCATACAGCACGCATCGCAGCTCCCGGGGGGATAACGGGAAACAACCCGCCGGCCACCCAGCAGTGACAGAGCATCCATGTAAGGCAACAGGACAAATTAGCCAATTGATTGTAAACATGTGCACAGTATGTTATGTATCTGAAGGACACAAAAAAGCAAGTAGTATATATATATTTTACAGCCTGTGTGCTTGGCTGGGGTGCGCAGAGCATATATTTTCAGGTCTACATTCAAAAGCGATATGGGCCTAAAGTTAAGAGGGGTGTCCGTCGGTTTTCCTGGTTTAGGTATAGTCACAATTGTAGCTTGGAGCATTTCATGCGGGAGATTGCCAGTCACCGGGGCCGAGTTGAAAAGGGGGACAAGATGGGGAACAATTACTGGGGCCATCAATTTGTAATATTCTGCTGAAAATCCGTCCGGTCCCGGAGATTTGTGTAGTGGAAGGGAGTCGATTACTTTATGGATTTCGTCCTGGGTGATGGGTCTATTCAAGATTTCTAGTGAGGCGTCATCTATTGAGGGCAAAGAGAGTGAGGACAGAAATTTGTCAATGTCTTGGTCAGAAGGGGCGTACGTGTCTGGGTCATCCTTAAGGTTATACAAGGAACTATAATAATCTCTAAATACGTTGGCTACATCCTTTGGATTTTTGAACACTTTGCCCGTATTATGGTGTTTAATCAGGGGGATATTAGATTTAAGGCGCTTCTTCCTAAGCTGAGAGGCCAGAAGTTTACTTGCTTTATTGCTTTGGGAGTACCAAGTCAATTTTAACCTCTTAAAAAAAATGTCATGGTCATGTAACAGGGTAGCCCGCAGGTCGTTCCTCAAGTTTGTGAGGTCGGTCACAACGTCGGGGGAAGTAGCTCCCCCAGCTTTGTGGATTCTCTCTAAGTCTGCAATTTTAGATTGTAAATCTGTGATGTGCGCCGCTCTTTTCTTCCTATCTCTAGCCGTCTGCTGAATTAAGAGACCCCTAGCCACTGCCTTGTGGGCACACCAGACCACCTCAGGGGCTGTTGTACCATTAGCGTTAATACAAAAGTATTCATCAATCTTAGCCTTAACTTCTGCACTGTACTCCGGATGGGCCAACACAAAAGTATCATTGCGCCAGATGGGAGCATGACGTCTGTTAGAACCATCCATTATATCCATAGTGATAGGGGCATGGTCTGACCATGTGATAGAATGGATGTCTGCTCTGACAACCTGCTGTAAAAGGTACTTATCCGTCAAAAATAGATCTATTCTAGAATAGCTACCATGAACAGCTGAAAAAAATGAATAGTCTCTCTCAGTGGTTCGCAGACACCTCCACGGATTGTACAATTCCTCCTCTACACAAAGAGGGCCTAAAATTGGTCTGCGTCTACGCCCCACTGATGAGCAATCCAAATCTGCATTCATAATTACATTAAAATCCCCGCAAAACAACAGATGCCTTTAGCTTGTTTTTTAGCCCACAAGAAAGTTTTCCGTAGAAATTTCAGTGGATGCCGATTGGGTGCATAAATGTTCACAATAGTATATAACGTGTCATTAATTTCAACCATCAGCAGGAGAGCCCTGCCATGGAGAGCTTCCACTCTATGCAACAATTTAAATGACAATGTATCCTTAAAAGCCACAAGAACTCCATTCTTCTTGCTAGAGTCATTAGCCGAAAAAATGTGAGGGAATTTAGGGTGAGAGCATGAAGGGGCTTTAGTAACTGTAAAGTGTGTTTCTTGTATGCAGAGAATGTCACAGTGTTGCTGCAATGCTGTTTTCCAGAGGCTTCTTCTTTTGTAAGGGCTGTTGAGACCCCTGACATTGAGGGACATCACTCTAACGACCATTGCTGCGTGAGACAAAGCGAGTATAGCTACTGGTGGCAGAAGGGAAAAGAAGGGTATGGAAGAAAGAAGAACATTGGGCGTCGATACAGCCCATCCAAGTCCAGGTAGATATGGAGAGTGTCAGGAACTCACACGGGAAACATAGAACCTGGAGTAGTGCAAAATAATCATAAAAAAAGAAACAAGTAGTTAGGCAAAACAAAAGAGTTCCAACAAGGATGCGGGCAATCCCGCACACAGACATAGGGGGAAACCAAGTCATATGAACCGCACAACGGGTGCGCTGTTATCCGATCGGATTGTGGATTTAAAAGATTGGTGACGCCTGGATGGCATGTAGCAGGTTCAAGTAGTCGCTGTCTGGGAGGTGGATGCGTGACGTGGGTGACCCTGGGGTGGAACTGCATTCCTGTCTTCATCCTGAGGGAGATATCCCCACTTCCGGAGGAGTTACAGACCCTTGGCTAGAGATGAGATAGTGTGGGACATGTTGTTAACTGTAACGGTGATTTTGGCAGGAAAACCCCACTTGTACAGGATTTTGTGATTCCTGAGTATCTTGGTTATAGGAACCAAATTGTGTCTGGCTGAGAGGGTGGCCTGAGATAGGTCAGTGAACAGAGAGATACCGGCGTACGGGTCTGGGAGAGCAGGATGCTGCCTGGAGAAGCGCATTAATTGGTCCTTTACATGAAAAAAATGTATGCGGGCAATCACATCCCTGGGGACCGCATCAGGGATATGAGATGGCTTCGGTAACCTGTGAGCCCTATCAATGAGAAGGTCTGCAGGGCTAAGCGTGGGTAGAGCAGCTTGCATAAGTTGTTGCAGGAAGGGGGTGAGCTCCGCTGGCTTCACTGATTCTGGGATCCCCCGGAATTTAATGTTATTTCTGCGTGCTCTATCCTCCAGATCAGCTACTTTCAGTTTAAGATTCTTGAGCTCGTCTTCCAATTCAAAGTGGGCATCCACTAAGTCATTATGTGCTCCAGTGAATTCACACAGCTTATTCTCTGTATAGTTCACCTTGTCTCCCAAAGAAGCTATTTCTCTCTTAGTAGCCCTCATGAAAGCTACCATGTCTTGCTGTAAAGCCCCTCTCAGTGTCCTCATCATGTCCTTCATTGCCGTATCTGTAATAGCCTGTCCAGTGGTGGGATAAGCATCAAGTTGCTGGCCATAGGAAAGGTCTGCTCCATATCCTCCCCCTCCTCCATATCAGGGCCATCCTGCTCCCTGTCCTCACTATCTCCTGTCAGCCGTCTCCGAGAGGGCTTGTAAAGGGAGAGAAAAGCTGTGCAGTAGGGTCTGTTGAGGACTCACCAGTTTCCAGGGTTGCCGTAGTGGAGTGGCTTGATCCTCCTCTGCTCGAGGCGGGAGTGCCGGACCTCGCGCCGGCGCCATTTTGGCTGAGGCGGCCCGATGCAGGGCCGAAGAATTCAGTCAATTTTTTGGGCATGTCACGCTGTTTGCGCTTCCCGGTTGAAGCCATAACGGTTCCAGGCACCTTTATCAGGGTAACCGACCGGTTGGAGAAGCTGGCTGATCGCTTAGTAAGGCTTACTCAGACCCGTTGTAGCAGAGCGTTGTGATCAGGCATCCATCCGCTCCGGCTGCCGGCTCCGCCCCTCCTGATGAAGCTATTTTTAATTACGAAACATGTTGAACTTAAGCACTAAGGCAATGATGACACTAGTTTGGAATCCAATGTGATATATTTTTTTTTGTTAATGTGGTTTTCTTTTTATTAAGGAATTAAATGTGATTTTTAACTGCATATTTTATTTCTTCTATGAGGTACATTAAAAGTCCCATTGGGTACACATCACCCAGAAGGGCTGAGTGACTAGCCCTTGTATATATACATATTAGCAGAGACCCTAGAGAATAAAATGGAGATCATTGCAATACTTTATGTAATACCGTATTTGCACAGCTGTCAACGCAGTTTCTTTGGAAAAAAAAACACCTTTTTTAATTATAAAAGAGGAAAACAGTAAAGTTAGCCCAATTTGATTTTATAATGTGAAAGATGATGTTACACCGGGTGAATTGATACCTAACATGTCATGCTTCAAAATTAAATGGCGACAAACCACAGTACTGAAAACTCTCCATAGGCAATGCTTTAAACATTTTGTACAGGTTACCTGTTTAAAGTAACAGAGGAGGTCTTGTGCTAAAATTACCGCTCTCACTCTAATGATCGTGGCAATAACTCATATGTGTGGTTTGAACGCTGTTTACATATATGGGCGCAACTTGCGTATGCGTTCGTTTTGCGCACAAGCTCGAAGGGACGGGTTGCTTTAAAATGTTTTTTTCTTATTTATTTTATTTTTTATTTTCACACTGTCTCTTTAAAAACATTTTTTTTATCACTTTTATTCCTATTACAAGGAATGTAAACATCCCTTGTTATAGAAATAAGCATGACAGGTCCTCTTTAATGAGAGATCTGGGGACAAATAGACCTCACATCTCTCATTTACACTTCTTACAGTAAAAGCAAAAAAAAAAAATGTCATTTTACTTTTGCTAATAAATAAAAAAATTGTCCCTTCAAGGCCATTGGGCGGAAGTGACGTTTGACGTAACCAGGGGCATAGAGTAGAGTGGGGGCCATTTTGCCCTCACTCAACTTCCTGTCCGTCAGTGCACAGAATCAGATCATTTTTGTCACTAACATTGGCTCCAGTAAGCTGGAAAAACGACCGGGAAGCGTCAGGAGGGGGGCATGTCTCCCGTTGCCCATAAAAGTGATCCGGTGGCGAATCTGCCGCCGGGACCACTTTTATCAGATTCTGGATCGTGTAAAAAAATATTGGGTATATGGCAGCTAGCTGCTGCTTTAACCCCGGTATTTAACATCAAACTACCAACGTAAATATACTGTGGGCGGTCCGGAAGTAGTTAAAGTGTATCTGTTGTCAAAATTTTAAAACATGTATATACATTTTCACATGTATTTCAATTATTTCTTGCCTACTCTGAATGATTTTGAAAGTTGTAAACTTACTTTGTGAAGATCCCCACACATTAACTTCCTTGAATTCTGTGACATGCAGTCACCATGCCTTATGATAAGTCACTGCTGTATCACACAGCATGCCTTCTGAACCACAGAGTTGCTGAGAGGAGGAGTTTCAGGAGGCAGAGTCAGTATAGGAATCACAGCTTTATAGGCAGAAAGGTACCATGGGATATATAGTCCTTAGAAATTGGCAGCAAACAGCAGAGTAGAAACTGCACAGCATACAGGGAATCCAGGAAGTTGTGGAAAGTGATGGCTAGCAGACAGGCAGAACTCACAACATGAAAGTAGACTTTTTTATAAATAAGCTTATATTGGATTACTGTGACCAAAAACCCTTTTACCTTGGGGGGGGGGACATAGAAGACAATTTGATGTGAATATGATTGATGTGACTAACACTAAAACTGTGGAAGACCAAAACACAAAAACATAAACACACAAAATGGAGAGGTCAGTGAGAAAATTAGTGCATACAGTATCTCACAATAGTGAGTACACCCCTCACTTTTTTGTAAATATCTTATTATATCTTTTTTTCATGTGACAACGCTGAAGAAATTACACTTTGCTACAATGTAAAGTAGTGAGTGTACAGCTTGTATAACAGTGTAAATTTACTGTCCCCTCAAAATAACTCAACACACAGCCATTAATGTCTAAACTGCTGGCAACAAAAGTGAGTACAACCCTAAGTTATAATGTCCTAATTGTGCCAAAAGTTTAAATATTTTGTGTGGCCACCATTATTTTCCAACACTGCCTTAACCCTTCTTGGCATGGAGTTCACAAGAGCTTCACAGGTTGCCACTGGAGTTCTCTTCCACTCCTCCATGATGACATCATGGAGCTGGTGGACATTAGAGACCTTGCGCTCCTCCACCCTCCATTTGAGTATGCCCTACAGATGCTCAATAGGGTTTAGGTCTGGAGACATGCTTGGCCAGTCCATCATCTTTACCCTCAGCTTCTTTAGCAAGGCAGTGGTTGTCTTGGAGGTGCGTTTGGGGTCGTTATCATGTTGGAATACTGCCCTGCGGCCCAGACTCTGAAGGGAGGGGATCATGCTCTGCTTCAGTATGTCACAGTACATGTTGGCATTCATGGTTCCCTCAATGAACTGTAGCTCTCCAGTGCTGGCAGCATTCATGCAGCCCCAGGCCATTACACTCCCACCACCATGCTTGACTGTAGGCAAGACAAACTTGTCTTTGTACTCCTCACCTGGTTACCGTCACACACCCTTGACACCATCTGAACCAAATACGTTTATCTTGGTCTCATCAGACCAAAGGACATGGTTCCAGTAATCCATCTCATGGGTCTGCTTGTCTTTAGCAAACTGTTTGCGGGCTTTCTTGTGCATCATCTTTAGAAGAGGCTTCCTTCTGGGACTACAGCCATGCAGACCAATTTGATGCAGTGTGTGGTGTATGGTCTGAGCACTGACAGGCTGACCCTCCACCCCTTTAACCTCTGCGGCAATGCTGGCAGCACTAATACATCTATTTCCCAACCTCTGGATATGACGCTGAGGACGTGCACTCAACTGCTTTGGTTGAGGCTTGTTTTGAGTGGAACCTGTCATGTTAAACCGCTGTATGGTCATGGCCACCATGCTGCAGCTCAGTTTTAGGGACTTGACAATCTTCCTATAGCCTAGGCCCGCTTTATGTAGAGCAACAATTCTTTTTTTCAGATCCTCAGAGAGTTCTTGCCATGTTGAACTTCCAGTGACCAGTATGAGAGAGTGAGAGCAATAACACCAAATTTAACACACCTGCTCCCCATTCACACCTGAGACCTTGTAACACTAATGAGTCACATGACACCAGGGAGGGAACATGGCTAATTGGGCCCAATTTGGACATTATAACGTAGGGGTGTACTCACTTTTGTTGCCAGCGGTTTAGACATTGCAGCAAAGTGTCATTTCTTCAGTGTTGTCACATGAAAAGATATAATAAAATATTTATAAAATGTGAGGGGTGTACTCACTTTTGTGAGATACTGTAAATATGTATTGATGTGTGTCATATATGTGAAAAAAGTGAAATAATGATTGTGAAAAAAAATAAAGGGGGATACATAGGTGTGTAATAGTGGGTGTATCAATAAATAATGGATGATGAAATAATAGGAGCTGAAAAATGTGGCTGAAAGAAAAGAAAAAAAATAACTTTTTTCACATATATAAGACACACATCAATACATATTTATGCACCCATTTTTTCACTGACCTCTCCACCATTTAGTGTGTTTTTGTTTTTGTGTTTTGGTCTTCCATGGTTATAGTGTTAGTCACATCATATTCACATGTCTTCTTCGCCCCCCCCCCCCATTTTTTCTTTTTCTTCTGTCACCCCCTTTTTATCACTTTCTGACACACTTTATCACATTGACACCCCTGTTCTGCTGTCCATGATGTAGATGGTGTGATGTGCGTGTGTTGTTTACACGCACAACTTCCAGGATCGGCTGATCCTACTGGAAGTGATGTAAAGGGGCAGTCTTTTACTCCGGTCCCACCATCTCCGGGTGTATGCGGCTCTTTCTGCAGCCATGCATGTCCAGTGACATATCCTCTCACGCCCCCGGCCAAGATGACGTGGCATGGAGGGCGTAGGGGTGGAGCTTTCAATGGGCGGCCATTTCTCTCCCCCCTATATACATGGGGGAGAGATGGAGTGAGTCCCAGGGGACATCTCCAATGTCTCCTAGAGAGGTTGTCATGACAGTGACCGGATCGGCACCCCTAGAGATTGGTACCTCATAACAGGAAGGTTAGTCATTAACTCAAACATTGGAGCACTCTCCGTTTGGCTCGATTTGTATACTCATGCTTTTCTCCTGTTGTTCACATCCTTAAGGAGACATATGCAATGTTGGTTCCATTTGGAACAACTGTATTGTTCCTGCAACTCTGAAGCCCCCTCTCAGGAGATTGTTTGGTGCCCTTTGTTCCCGTTCTTAAGTAAGTTTATTTTTTCTTTTCTTACCCTCTAGAATCCTGGAATGTATTAGATTATATACTTAGAATATTTTTTACCTTTTGTATTGTATCAAATTATATGCCATAAACGTGATCACAGCCAACCTCTTTACACACCCCTTTGAAGGCGGATGTATGCTGGGAGAAACATTTTTTGGATCTTTAATTTATGGCCTCCCCATAAATCTCCCTTTTTGGCTTTTTTCTTTTCTCTGAATACTGGGTATGCCCTTTCCCCCTTGGACCCGGGAGTAAAATATACAATAATGCTGGAAAATAATTACAACTGTAAATGTGAATTAAATATATACTATGTACAATCATTGTCAAAAAAGATTGCTATATTTATTTATGCAATGAATCTTGTGTTTTTGATGAATATTTTTGTATACTATAGAATGTATACTCATTATGCTATGTCTCCTAGCTCCAACGGAATCCCCTGAAGAAGCTGAATAGTGAAGCATGTAGCAATTCCTTGGGTATACTTGCACATTAGAACCCTGTTGATCCAGGCACAGGAGGTCAACCATATTTATGATCCTCAGACACAGAACCTGTTATTTGTCGGACCACATATGGGTTCTTTTGGTTTAGGAGCATAATGTTGCACAGTTGTGCATATTCATCTATGTGATGGTTTTTATGTAATTTTATAGCAATACATTTTGTCTGTATTTATACTACTTAAGTTTGTACGTTTTTTTATGAGATTAATCAGTGGATGCTTACAAAGTCCTACTATTCTTGGGGGTTATTGTTCTCTTTCTTTACCCCTTCTTTTTGTTCACTTAAAGGGTATGTAAACCCTAACAATTACCTTTTTATTATTTATTTCTTGTTTTTTTTCCAAGATACCATTAAAACTGTTTATGTTATTTTTGTTTGATAAGTACAAAAAATACCTATTAATCCTGTCACAAGTCCAGGGAGCTCTTAACTTCTTGTGGTCTCTGAAGAATAACTTCAAGCTATGTAATCAGCCCTGCCCAGATCAGCTTTGTGAACTGAAGAATTCCTTCCAGGATCACCAGGTTATAATAATGGAAAAAAGCCTGGAAAAAAAGATAAATATTGCAAGCAACACATCTTAGGACTGGTATTTTTTTTATTGATGACATTTTTTTGTTCTTGGATTTAGTTATCCTTTAAGCTGTCTCTTAGCATTTGGTGAAGTTCAGATTCATTTGCCTAGAGCTGACCATGTCCTGACATCAGGTACATAAGAATGAGCAATGTAATTGAACACGCTGAGTAGGTAACATTGGAACTGTCATTTTGCCTGGAAATCTTTAGCTTCTAGAATTTTTTAAACATTTTGTACATTTTCTAGTACTTGCCTGACTATTCTTATCATACTTAAACAGAATTTTGATTTAAATTGTCTAAATATTTTAAAAACCAGAATGCATCATCTCATCTCTAAAATATCAGTTTATAGTTTTCTTGTGGCTGTTTGCATCAGTTTAGTAATTAATATGCTTGAAGTAGTTATAGCCAGGAAACATTTGTCAAGTTGCCACGAGAGGTCACTTAGACCCCCATGAGGACTTTTTTTTCCAGGTAATTTGGTCGTAAGACTGTTAGGAGATTATAATGTAATTACTTTCCTGAACTACTTTTGGTGATCATTTTATATTCTGAACAAGATGAATGGTAAAAAAGAAAGCTCAACACGCTGTAAAAGAGGTACTGAGGAAAATTTAAAAAAAAAATACTTATTGGAACCACTGATCTCTGGGGATGAAATTAGCAGCTCATTCTGATACATGAATGAACTAGTTTCAGAGGAAAATTACATCATGTAAAAATTATGCCCTGACTTGAATTTGGTTGCATTGACAAAGAAGAGGTAAGAATCTTTCAAAAAGTTTCTTAGACTCAACAGGAAAGTGTAAGGTCCTTTCTAGGAGTACTAAAAAAGTAAAGGGCCTGTGGCTATTGATGTTTATTTAACTCAGTCCTAAAACACATTTCAGATGGGGTATACGCAAGGCTGTCCACTGGATATTTTTTTAAGTCGGATGAATATTTTTTGTGAAATGCAAAACTGAGAAATGTTGATAGAAATCAAAAGTCATTATTATATTAATAAGTGTATTGCACTTTTCCACTGCAAGTACCGGCTCGGCTCTACTTGGCACTGCTTGGCCCTGCTCGGCTCAGTTTGCTTTTCCACTGCGTGGTACGAGTCGGGACGTTTCAGCACTGTATAGGCTCTACTCGGCTTGGTTTGCTTTTCCACTAAAGTAGTAAGTGGGTGGGATTACAATGATTCTCTGACCAATCAGTGGCTAGTAGTGACAAACAATCAAGGCTGCATGCAAAGGATTGTGGGATATGGTAAAAGTTTGGAACCCCAACCGAGGTGGTACTGTTTAAGCGAGCCGCACTGAGCCGTACCATGTAGTGAAAAAGCGCCGCTGTACCAAACCATACCAACCGTTCTAACACGTACCATGTGGTACCATGCAGTGGAAAAGTGCCAAAACGAGCCAAATCCATCCGTTCCATGCAGTGGAAAAGCGCCATTAGTCTTGGGTCAAATCTCCCTCTTGTTGACAAGCCAGCAATACAATCTTGACAGAGGTTCTAAATCCTCCTAGAAAATTTGGTTTTATTGCTGTGTGTTCCCTTTGGGTGGATTTCACTTCCTGTTCTGTTTGAGACCTGTCACGTGGACAGAATATAAGGGGAAATTTCACTTATGGGGATACAACTTTGAAATATATTTGAAAAACTCCTTTGCTAGACTACAAAAGTAGAATGGAGTTAGAGCATTTTTATTGCCATTTGTCCCTGTTGGGGGAATCCCCTTTACCTATTGTGCTTTCTAACACCTGATTTGGTTTTTAACCCTTTTGTACTATCCAAAACTTAAAAAAAAAAAAAAAAAAAGTTTTGGCTGAAGTAGGCAGCGAATACTGAAAAACACAATAAAACAACAACTTTTTTTTCTAAAATACAAACTTGTTTTACAGTAATACTGTCACTTTGGGATTTACTGTATATCAATAAATCAATAGTGTTTAAGTGAAAAAGAAATATTAGGCAGTTTATTGTTGTATGCACAGCAGGTCATGTGTCCTGGGTCATCTTTGAAGCATTTGTTACAGTCATCCTAATTATGATCAATGCAGACAAACCTGTTTTGCTGAACTTTGCTTTTTTCTGGATTTTGGGTCTTAAGCCACCACTAGAAACTCCAATTTCCTCCTCATAATTCTATGGAAGTGTATTAACAAGATAATTTTATGATTTAGGAATCTAGCATTTATTAAAGTACATTTATGAATTTCTTTATGTACCATTACTTCACAACATATATATAATTTTCACTTAATAGTTTAAAATATATTTAACCACTTGAAACAAGGGTGCAACAAAATAGAAAATAATAATGAACTAGTTTGCGACACTAGCAGCGATAAAACATATGATCACATCAATCAAATGTGTCTAACCATCATGTTTATAATTAGTTAATCACCACACTTTAAAATGAATGCATAAACAGCTTCCAAATCAAAGTCCTTCAGTGGTCAAAACCTCCTGATGGGTATAACTGTAAGCTTTTCGGCCAAAGTACAGTCCCAAGTACCAGTGCAAAAGGAAACGTGGGAGAATATGTGGTTAATCAAAGATGTCCGTGTACCACCACCAGCATGCCGTGATCACCCGTCAGATAGGACACTCACCAGCTCACGGATAAAAACAGGCCTTAAAACACACCGCTGGCTCCTCCTCCGAGACCCTTAGCATAAGCCGTCTGGTTCTTAATGTAAAGCTTATCGCTCAGTTGCCATGTGAATGTAAGCACAAAGGGGGACACATAGCGTAATTCTGCTAACCATTTATTGAAGCAAAAAATCCCCGTTCCCCACAGTCATCTACTTACAAACAAAGCACAGTGTAAGGCATAAGCGAATGCATCAGCCAGAGAACGTCCGTCTGCATCTGTTACCATTCAAAACCGGCCGCTTTGGCGCCAAGCTGGCCCGGATCCGGACAGTGCGGCATAGCGTCCTCCGTTGCTAGGCGACCGCGCACTCACGCCCTATTTAACCACTTGCCAACCGCTCGCCGCAGTTTTACTGTGGCAGGCTGGCTCGGCTGCGCGAAACGACATAGTACTACGTTGGTCGCGCGCGTGGTGCTGGGGGGCAAGCGCGCGCCGCCGGCACTAGGCAGCGGGGACTCCGATGCACGGGGCCGGCAGTTGCGATTGCCGCCGGGCACCCGTTGATGAGAGAGAAGAACGATCAGCTGTTGCAACACAGCTGACCGTTCTTCTCTCTGAAATGATCACAGAGCACCTGTGATCTTTCTATATAAGATCACAGGTCTCTATGATCGTTTCACAAGTCCCTCCCCCCACAGTTAGTTAACACTCCCATAGGTTCACACTTAACCCTTTAATCACCCATTAGGTTAATCCCTTCCATGCTAGTGTCATTTTTACAGTAACAGTGCATATTTTTAGCACTGATTACTGTAGTAATGTCACTGGTCTGCCCAAAAATGACAAAAAGGTCAGTTAGGGGTCTGATCTGTCCACCGCAATGGTGTAGTCCCACTAAAAATTGCAGATCGCCTCCATTACTAGTAAAAAAAAAAATAAATAAAAATGACATAAATCTTTCACCTAGTTTTTAGATGCGATAACGTTTGTGCAAACCAATAAAAATGCGCTTATTGAGATTTTTTTTTTTTACCAAAATATGTAGCAGATTAAAAATATGCCTAAAAGGATTAAAAATTTAGATTTTTTTTTTCGGGAATGTTATATAGCAGAATGTGAAAATTGTATTTATTTTTTTTTTTTCAGAATTGTTGCTCTTTTTTGTTTTAGCGCAAAAAATAAAAATCGTACAGGTGATTAAATACTACCAAAAGAAAGCTCTATTTGTGGGGAAAAAAAGGCCATCAATTTTTTTTCAGTACATTTTGGCGAGACCGCACAATTTCCTGTTAAATAACTCAGTGCCGAATTGCAAAAAATGGCCTGGTCATTAAGGGGCCAAATTCTTCCGGTCCCGAACTGGTAAAAATAAAAAAAAATGTTTTGGATAGAAAAGTAAATAATAAAAACCCTAGTCAGGGCCACTTTCCCATTGGGTAAATTTTACTTTCTGTTTTTTTCGACACAACAGAAAATAAGAGGAAATCTCTACAAAATGATGAAACCCCGTGTTAGACAGCCGTCATGAGAATAATTGTCCCTACTGAAAGATTTTAATCTTACTTCTTTTTTGGTGATAACTTTATTAAATTTAGACTGTATTGTCACTTTTAGTACTGATGGCGATAGTCACAACTAGAGAGAATAGGCCCTGTTCACATTTTGCCTGATTGTTTTTGCGCAATATACACGCGTTTTCACATGTCACTCATAGGGCAGCCCATTCACTTGAATGGGCTGCTCTGTGCTCATTTGTCATGCCAAAGAAATGAAAAGACCAAATTTGGCCCTGAGTCTGACATGTTTTGTTTTGCTACAATTTTTGTACCTTTGGTCACATGACAATCACAGCAAAATCACACTGCATATGTGGTGCCATTCAGAGGCGTAACTAGAACCTTCAGGGCCCCGGTGCAAGACACCATGAAGGGCCCCCCCCCAATCCTTCCCTTCAAGCCTGGGGCTCCTCCCACTGATCCTGGGGCCCTTTACCAGGGGAGCACACAGGGGCCCAGAGACAGCAGAACACAAGTGAACTGGATAGGAGGAGTGGCGGGGGCAGCATACAGATGAACCAATCTCCTCCATTTTCCTCCTGGAGCTACAGGAGAATAAAGGAGGACGGTGATTTCTTTACATGATTCCTCCGCCGCCCCTCCAATCCAGGTGTACAGGGGAGCCGCACGGACCCCCTGGAGCATGGGGCCCGGTTGCAATTGCAACCCCTGCAACCCCTGTAGTTACGCCCCTGGTGCCATTAGAAATGAATGACACCCACACATGTGTCCCACGTTTTCCAATGATTATAGTATGGTTTGGAAAGTCGGGCAGAATCGCGTCTATTCTGCACGTGATTCCAAATCGCTAAGATGTGAACAGGGCCTAACCGAAACACAGGCAACAATAAAAACCTGACTTGGCTTCTAACCTCTTACTACTCTATCCAAAACTAAAACAAAAAGTTTCAGCTTTAGATACAAAGTATTGGTCGTTGTATAAAATGAGATCATACATTATGAAAAAAACTGCTTTCCAAACATCATCTATTTTATCTACTTTTAAATGATCTAATCCTTTCTTTTTTTAAACAATGATGATGCATATGATTTGCATCAATTTAAATCATGCAATCATTTTTAGTAAATTATAGGTATGACTATTTAAACCAGTGTTTTTTTTAGGAACATACTATCTTAGTCATAGACCAAGATTAAATACAAAGCAGATTTTTAATGCCAATTAAAGGCTTTCCTAAGCACTAGCTTACGTCTTATGGCTAATTGCAGTCCCAACATCAGATATAGATATTTCCATGTTAAATGCAGCATGAAAAGTAATGTGAAAGTGTAACACCTCCAGGTATTTATTACCACTATTGGTGGGCTTTAATATATATGATGTTTAAATATACCTAAAAAGGTATATTCCTTGCTCCACAGGATAGATGGGATAGCTCTAAATCTTTTCAACTAGAAAACTAGAAACACTAAAAACACTAAAAAATGAGAGAGGTGATCTCTATATGGATTATAAAAATGTGTGCAGCAGTTAGGGTCAGATAGGTCATAGGCTACCTCCAGTGCTTGCCTATTTTATTATTGCAAACCATATATTCCCAATCAATTGCAGTCAAAGTATATGTGCATAAGTGCATACATAAATATAATAAAAACTTTTTTATACTGAATACTGTGCTAAGTGAATATATAAATAAAGTAATAAATAAATGAATAAACCTCTATTGGGGGTACCTACCACTGTAGTTTACCCCAATTCATAAAGTGCCAAGTGTATGTGCCATGTGAACTTTTCAGATAAGAAATATATTAAAAAGTGAAGTATAAAATGAGCATAAATCCAATAAAAATTTTCAATGAAAGAGGGTGATGTGAGATAAGTCCATGGACTCATCTCACATCACCCCCTTTCATTGTAATTTTTTATTGGATTTATGCTCATTTTATACTTTAAAATAAATTTCTTATCTGACAAGTTCACATGGTACCACCAATAGAGGTTTATTCATTTATTACTTTATTTATATATTCACTTAGCACGGTATTCATTATAAAAACAATTGTATTATATTTATGTATGCACTTATGCACTTATACTTTGACTGCAATTGATTGGGAATATATGGTTTGAAATATTAATATAGGCAAGCGCTGGATTTAGCCTATGAGCACAGGGGCTTAACCTTTTTCATTTACGCTGTGATATATAATCGGTTACTTTTCCAATCAATCTCTCCCAAAAGGAATTAATCTATAGTCGACGACCCAATCAAACAAAAGATGGGGAAGTGTATTTGGTCAGTAGTTGGATCAATAGTTGGAAATAGTCGACAAGCCAATCAATCAATATGCCACATATGGGGAACTGATTTGGATCAGGGGGTAGACCAGTAGTTAGAAGATACAATCATAAGTTATTGATTACATTGCACTACACAATCTCATAATCTGGTTAATCAAAATACAAATTAATTCACAACTAAAGCTTCTCAGTGCTGCTGATCAATGCAAAATTGTCAATAGTTTTCCACCCTAACCAAATTTGATCTAAATTGAGTCTAAAACAAAAATCAAAATAAAAAGTGTGTATGGCCATCATTACACAGAATGATCTGCTTGAATGATTCTTCACATAATCGGATAATATGGTTGGATCTATGAATTCTCAAAAAGATACATACTGGGGTTAATTTACTAAAGGCAAGTAGACTGTGCTCTTTGCAAGCACAGTTGCACTCATTTTCCCCAGAGCTTAGTGAATGTGGTGAAGATCTGCTGATTTTTATCATCCAATCATGTGCAAGCAAAAATGCTGTTTTTTAAATTTCCTTGCACCTTATTGTTTTTTTTTTTTTTACAAAGCAAAGCTTTATCTTCACATTCACTAAGCTTTGGGAAAAATTTGTGAAATGCACTTGCAATAGTACTTACAGTATATAGTCATATGTAGGGACTGGTTGAAGACAAAGGCACCAAATCCCATAAATATTAGACCTAAAACAAAGAACATAATGGGACTTTAAAGATACCCCCACTTATTATCATGACATACAATAACAAATGGTAAAAAAAAAAAAAACAATGTATTATTCATAAAATATATTTAAATTTTTACCTTAAAATGGATCAATATGCATCATTTCGCATTTTGAACATAGTTAGAAAATCCTCTGGAAACCTTTGCAGCCTGCTGCTTTATAGACCTTTACATTACAGATTTATAAGCTTTTCTTGCAGAGGTGTAAAGATGGTTCTCAATGTGTTTCCTAGATTTTTAATCTGCTTCATCAGACAATTTGTAGGAAGTTCTATAAAAACATATTAAATAAAATATAAGTTAGCATACTGTATATCAACAACATATTTCTATATCTATATCCATATATACATATACAGTAATACAGTATATACACTTTATATAGTTTTTTTTTAAACTGACTTTTAGTGTATATATATATATATATATATAAATAAACTTTTATATAAATATATATACCCTGTTTCCCTGAAAATAAGCCCTACCCCGAAAATAAGACCTAGCTTTAATTTTGGGGATGGCTGCAATATAAGCCCTACCCCAAAAATAAGCCCTAGTTAAAGTCGTTGTAAAAACATGCAATCCATTTTGTAAAAAGATTATATAATATGCAGTGTGTCTCCTTTTGTAACTTTATTGTGGAATATATGTAGGTAAATATACAAAGTATATTCCACACGCCACTGGGAAAGGGTAAGATATAAAGTGCAAACAGTTTTAATATTTGAAAATATGTGTAAAAAATATATAAAAAATATATAAATACTGTATGTGAAGAAAGCAGCTGCTGTAGAAATTGAGGTAGTTGGTAGGTGAATGGTTCAATGGACCAAATACAGCGCTTGCTGTGGTAGGAATTAGTGGATAGCAATATCCATTCAAATAAATGTGATTAAATATAAATAAATAAATGTGTACTGTGAATCATCAATAAATATTTTTAAAACAGTGTGATAAAGTGCATGATTATTATTTTATGATATATATTGAATAATAAATAAATAAATCACAAGCAATGTTGAGTATACAAATCAGAATAAATAGTGACTTTGGTGCTCAAAAGCTAAAATATGTAAATATAAATGTCCTTTGTGCGAGTGAAACTTCAACGTTCAAAAAAGTGCACGTGCTCAGGCTTGATTGGTATAAATCTCAGGTTTCTGGTCCCAAACGAATAATACTTGGGTGACTTACCAAATGTAGTAGGTCCTAAATGCCGTATAGCACTAAGACCATTCGAGCTTGTTAGCCCCCTGGGCCAAATGGATTCCCTCTGTGCGTTGTCCCTTGGTCTGGTAATGGCTCCTGGGCTCCAATATAAACATCCAAGTGTGATAGGGAGGGAGAAAGAATGCTCCAAATAGTGTAGTAGTTTTAGTTGGAAAGCAGTTTATTTGCCCAATAGCTGGGTTAAAGCAATAAAAACAGGTAGACAATGTCACTGGTGGTCAGCGGTGCGGGCTGCACGTCCTCCTCGCGGAATAGTGAGCTAGCTTCCAGCTTGGGCTCCACCTACGTGACGCAACGACGCTATGCGGTCCAAGATGACGCGTTTCGTCACTTCCGGTGACGTCCTCAGAGAAAATAAGCCCTACCCCGAAAATAAGACCTAGCTTTAATTGGCTGCAATATAAACCCTAACCCGAAAATAAGCCCTAGTTAAAGTCATTGTAAAAACATGCAATCCATTTTGTAAAAAGATTATATAATATGCAGTGTGTCTCCTTTTGTAACTTTATTGTGGAATATACCTTATTTACAGTGCCGCTGGGTGCTCACATGACCTGCCGTAGATCTTCTGCTCTCCTCCCGGTTGACGTCAGCGGCCCATTACTCTGCAGTGCTCAAAGCTGGGAAGAAGAGTTCCTGTGGGTCACGTGAGCACCCAACGGTGCTGTAAATAGGGTATTTTCCACTATAAAAATACAAAAGGAGACACACTGCACATTCTATATTCTTTTTACAAAACTGATTTTGACCAAGGTTTATTTTTGGGATTACAGAATGTCCTAATGCGTACTCCTGAGCTGACAGGGAAGACAGGGGACTCAATACAATTTTTAAAAACGTTTTATTTCAGGTTTTTTAGAACAAAGAGAGGGGTAAATGACACAGTACACTGTGCTGTCTATCATGCCCTAAAGCATCAGGATTTTTTTTTTTGTTAGGGTTTCAACCACTTTAGGAGCCTCATGATGACATGACTGTTTTTGAATAAATGTAAATTATTGTACATACCGTAAATAAATAAGACACCCCCTGAAAATAAGCCCTAGTGTGTTTTTTGTAGCCAAAATTAATATAAGACCCGGTCTTATTTTTGGGGAAACACGGTATATATATATATTTACAGAAATTTACAGAAACATTCTATACATCTTTCCAACTAATTATTTTGCCTTGAATGTTGGCACATCCCCCATATAACCAGGGATAACAGTTAAAGTGGTGTTAAACCCGAAAGCGAACATTTACTATATTGCAGTTTACCAATTCTCAGATGTGGTGGCCGCAATCGTTTTCTTTTTTAGGTTTTCTTTCTTTTATTTTATCAGGTGATCTGGCCAGTAAGTCTGTTGTTTTTTTTAACAGAGCTAGCTCTCTTCTATTAAGAGGGTTAAGAAAAAACAGTTAACACTGACAGGGGTGCTTACAATGATAAACTCTTATTTATTCAAGTAAAAACGTTATACCAAAAGATAAAAAAAAATGTTTTTGTAACTGCTTGTGTAACTGTAGTGTGAGCTGGGGTTTGGCTTCAGTTTGTTAGTATGTCTATATCTGCTAGTACATTTAACACCCCCCTCCCCTAAGACTGATAATGCTGCTGTCCAAAGGTGCCCCTGTGCTCTTTCATCCAGAGTGTAGACACTCTATTATAGGAGGTATATTACTGGCCAGATCTCAAGCAGAGGGAAAAAAAAACCTAAAAGAATGAAATGAATGCAGTCACTACATGTAATTATTGGTAAGCTGCAATATATTACATTTTTGGTTTTGGGTTTATTAGCACACTTTAAATGAGGGATTTGCCAAAGTTAGTTGCAGAAGTTTTTGTTAAATTCTATCTATCTATCTATCTATCTATCTATCTATCTATCTATCTATCTATCTATCTATCTATCTATCTATCTATCTATCTATCTATCTATCTATCTATCTATCTATCTATCTATCTATCTATCTATCTATCTATCTATCTATCTATCTATCTATCTATCTATCTATCTATCTATCTATCTATCTATCTATCTATCTATCTATCTATCTATCTATCTATCTTGTGGAAAAGAAGTAGTGGTGTGGTCTGCATCATTGTGTGGGTGTGGTCTAATTTTACAGTGGGAGTTAAAGGGACATTATTAAAGCAATGATCTCTGCATGCTATTCTTTATATATGCTGTGCTGTCATCCCCACCACCAAGTAAAAGCTTTCCCAGTCAAAACTTTGCAACTTCCCCCCCCCCCTAAAAAAAGCAAAACCCATCACTCACCTCTGCACCTTCTGTCCACAGCTCACCACTTCCCTGTGTCTAAACCACACCTCTGCACCCCACCATCCAAAGCACACCTCTGTATCTCTGTCCAAAGCTCACCTCTGCACCCCTATCTAAAGCTCACCTCTGTACCCCAAAATTCAAAGCTTACCCCTGTACCCCTGCCCACAGCTCACCTCTGTACCTTGGCTACAGCTCACTTCTGCGTTCCTGTCCAAAGCTAGCCTCTGTACTCCTCTCCAAAGCTCACCTCTGTTATCTGCCTGTGGCCCATCCTTGTACCTTGCCCACGGCTCACTGCTGTTATCTGCCCGCAGCTCACCTCTGTTCCCTGCCCACAGTAAGCCTCTGAAACCTACCTGCAGCTCATCCCTGTACCCAGCTTGCAGATCCCCCCTGTACCCTGCCCACAGCTCACCCCTGTGCCCGCTGTTAACCTGTGAAACCTGCCTGCAGCTCACACCGGTACCCAGCTTTCTGCTCCCCCCTGTACCCTGCCTGCAGCTCACCTCTGTACCCTGCCTGCAGCTCACCCCTGTTCCCTGCCCACAGCTCACCCCTGTACCCTGCCAACAGCTCACCCCTGTATCCTGCCCGCAGCTCACCCCTGTACCCTGCCCACAGCTCACCCCTTTACCCTGCCTGCAGCTCACCCCTGTACCCTGCCTACAGCTCACCCCAGCTCACCCCTGTACCCTGCCCACAGCTCACCCCTGTACCCTGCCCACAGCTCACCCCTGTACCCTGCCCGCAGCTCACACCTGTACACTGCTCGCAGCTCACCCCTGTACCCTGCCCCCAGCTAACCCCTATACCCTGCCCACAGCTCACCCCTATACCCTGCCTGCAGCTCACCCCTGTACCTGTACCCTGCCCACAGCTCACCCCTGTACCCTGCCTTAAGTTCAGCTCAGTACCCCTCTCCAAAGCTCACCCCTGTGCACCCCACCATCAACAGCATAATTTACTTTTATGCTAAAAATAAATATTAAAGTTAAACATTTACCAGTGCTTCCTTCTGCCCTCCACCTCTTTTCATCAATACTTACTTCTGCAAACCCCCCCCCACCCACCAGTGCTTATCTTGGTACCACCCCCTTAACCATCCCCCCCACCCCCACCCCCACTGCACATCAGCCATTTTGCTCATATGTTGTGCCAAGATTTAGAGCAGGACACCGGCTCCTAATTTGCACACACACCAAAAAGAAGAGAGAGCCAGAATAGAATTGCCGGGTTTAGCAGCTGATAAGCGGAAGGGTTTACTAGCTGAGGAGCTGGAGTAAAGGCAGATAGTGGCCAGTGCCTCGTGTGTGGACACTACACCCTCCCCCTTCAGGGGGCTGGGGCAGGGATAAAGACACTAATTAAAGCTGAAGCAGCAAATGCTGTCCTTTGAGCTGCTGCAGTTCAAAGGAGAGCATTATTCAATGCCATGAGTGATGTGAGTACCGTGCATTCTTTTTTCTCAGCACTGGGTGCAAAAGCAGGGAGAGTTGTGGAGAGCCGATGGGTTAGCTCAGCTGTGCTGTCACGTTTATACATAAGAGCCGGGCAGTAAATAGTTGTGGTGAGCACAGGGCTAGTGCCAGAGGTGGCGGAACACCATTCCGCCACGTTTCGGCTGAAAAAAAGCTCTGGAGATGACACAATCAGGTAGACCCTGAAGCTGGTGCAGTTCTTGCATATCTTTTACAAATTTCTGGCATAGTTTTGCCCTTACTGCAGCCTTTCACCTTCTGCCTTGTTTTACAGTTATAATGTTGCAACCTGATCCTTGGAGCAGACAAAACTAAGGAAATGCTTCTTCCTGCTTGTAGCAGAGTGACAGTATCAGCTCAGCACAGAGATTACTTTTTAATGATAAAAAGTAGAGCTGGAAAATATACTGTACTATTGCTGTCTACCGTAATGTTGTAATGTTACTAAAGGTCCACTTTAATTAAACATCAGTAATATAAGATATTGTAGAAACAGCAACAGCATTATGCTAGGACTCAATTTTCCCCAAAGACTGCCTATAATCTACTATAGCGAGTCACGCTGGTAGAGAGCTTATATTTTAAATTGCATCCTTTACAAGTACAGGCTTCAGTACTATAGTGAGCTTAAATGGTTATATACTATTGTTGTATTGTATGGTGTTGTTGGGTATTTTTGGGTTACCTTTTGTCCTAGTAAAGTGCACTGTCTTTCTCATCTGGCTAGCTTCTCAGCAAAGGACAAGGCCAATCAAGCAGACGTTTAGTTAAAATATATAGGGGGGAGGGGGGGGGGGTAAGCTATGTGACTTGCTAAACATTGACTTCAGTTGGCCCTTCTTTGACCCAGTGGAAGCCAACATATTGGTACAGACCTGACACGTTTACACCATCCATCTAGCAAGTGCAGTACAAGTGCACACACCATGCTTAATATCTCACATTCGCTTTAGTTGATGCTTACAGCATGGATATCTGAATAATTCTTACTACCACACTGGCTCTAATGGCTCTATGTACACCTATGATCATTTGATATCTTGGAATATTTCACATAGTTATATTTATGCTTACGCAGTACCAAATACTTCTATTTGGTTAGTGGTCTAATTAAATAAGGTAAAGGGCCCAACCCAGGAGGGTGGGGCTTATCTTCAGGAGGGAGTTATTTTGGGAATGAGGTGTTTTGTAGTCCACCACGCATGATTTGCTAAAGTATATATTGAGATTTGGATAAAAAAAAACACTGGATTTTTTAAAGACATTTATTTGTGGTTATATATATTTAAGTTAATGGACACGTAAGTATCTTGATTTCACTTTATGGTCTTTCATTAAACAATTATCACATCAAAGTGTAACTCCACTTTTGTTGAGAAAAACATTTCCCTCTGGGTGATCTATGTACGTTGTAGGGATTTTAACAAACTTTGTTGCAGATTCCTACCTTTTGTTATTCTGAAGAAATTCTTGTCTGTTTTTCTGTGTCCATGTTCAGAATAAATATGTATGGAAGTGGTTTTAATATTATCAATCAGCTGCTGCACCTGCAGGGCTCTAGTGAGGAAATTTGCATGGTCTGCATCCCCTTAGGACTTGATTTCCCTTTGAGAGTATTTCACCAAAAATGAAATTTTTGTTGCAGGGGATGTTTAAAATCTGACTTGCATCTTAGTGCAGATTTCTGGGAAAATCATTGAGCCAATTACACAAGCAGGAAATTACATTTCTGGGGGGCGTTCTGGACACCAACTGTGTACAGAACGCCTCTAGGTAGCCATATTGCATTGCATTTCACTGATAATTACAGAGCAGCAGATTGAAAAGGAAAGGTCATTTTTAAAACATTGAATTACAATATGACTTGCATCGCAATAGGAGATGTAAAATTTCAAGAAATGTTGAAGCCATGGAAAAAAGAAAAAAAAAATTCCCTGTTTTTTTTTAAAGAAAAAACAGAAATTTGGGAAAAAAATTCAATGTGGAGTAGTTTTACGAATTGAAAGTCATTTTGTTACACTTGGAAGGTGAAATCAAGGGTATATAAAAGCATATACCTTAAAGAGTAAAGTCTATTCAGTATCGAAACTAAATTTGCTTTTTAACATATTACAAATAGAATAACAAGGACTGTATATGATAAGAACATTTCACCTATGCATGAAATGCCAGGACCTGGGCTCAAACCAGGGACCTCTTCTGTGTCTGACATTGATTTTTCTCGCTGAGCTATCTGGGATGCTGGACAGCTCCCTGCCTGATGTATAAGACAACCCTGCCTTGTGTCTTGATTGCTATTAAACCTTAAACTCCTTGCTCCTCCCATGAACTTCCTATATAAGCTTTGCCTCTGCACTTCCTGTCACCAGATTATTGTGGTCTGATCCTGCATACTACTTGAGCTACTTCTATTGCTATTTGGGAAACGACTTTGGCTTTTGACCCTGACTACGAAACTCTCCTCCTGCATCGACCTTAGCTTGTGACCCCGATTACAAAACTCTCTGCTGAATCGACTTTGACTTGTGACCCCAACACGGATTATTGGTCTAGTAATTCAGACTTTCCTATCTCTCGCAGACCTGAGAACTGAACTTCCCTGACATTGTCGACCATTGGTCTTCACTCGTTTCAAGTATTCTCCTAACAGAATAATCTTGCCACAACATGTAGACTGTCGCAACTCAACGAACCCTGAGTGAACATGTTGTTTCGCTAACTGAGGTTGTTCAAGGCTTACAAACACGAGTGCAAGAGTTATATGAAGAAGTAAATTCAATTGCGAAAACAACTTGTGCAGCAACGCCAACAAACACTAACCTTAACCACTTAAGCCCCGGAAGATTTTACCCCCATTCCGACCAGGGGGTATTTTACGACTCGGCACTGCGTGACTTTAACTGACAATTGTGCGGTCATGCAATGTGGTACCCAAACGAAATTTACGTCCTTTTTTTCCCACAAACAGAGCTTTCTTTTGGTGGTATTTGATCACCTCTGCGCTTTTTATTTTTTGCGATATTAATAAAAAAAGAGCGAAAATTTTGCAAAAAAATGACATTTTCAACTTTGTCTTTTAAAAAATATCCAATATACTCAATTTATGTATTTTTTTTTGGCCAAAATATATTTAGCTACATGTCTTTGACAAAAAAAAATTCAATGAGCGTATTTTTATTGGTTTGCGCAAAAGTTATAGCGTCTACAAACTATGGTGTAAATACAGAAATTTACGCAGCTTTAATTTTTGACTGCCTATCTCATTTCATGAAGTGCTAAAATGGCAGGGCAGTACAAACCCCCCCCAAACTACCACTTTTTGGAAAGTAGACATCCTAAGGAATGTTCTGAGAGGCATGTTGAGCTCATTGAATATTTCATTTTTTTGTCACAGGTGTTTGAAAAATGACTAAAAATTTTTTTTTTTTTTTTTTTTACACAAAGTTGTCATTGAAATGATATATTGCTCACACATGCCATGGGTATATGTGTAATTACACCCCAAAATATATTCTGCTGCTTCTCCTGAGTACAGGGATACCACATATGTGGGACTTTTTGGGAGCCTAGCTGTGTACGGGACCACAAAAACAAATCCCCACCATCAGAATTTCAAAGGGCGTACATTTTTCATTGCATTTTCTCACTACCTCTAACGGTTTAGGAGGCCCTGAAATGTCAAGATACCACAAAACCCCCCCAAATGACCCCATTTTGGAAAGTAGACACCCCAAGCTGTTTGCTAAGAGGCATGGTGAGTCCATGGAATATTTTATATTTTACCACAAGTTTTGGGAATATTACTATTTTTTTTTTTATTTTTTTTTTTACACAACGTTGTCACTAAAAGATAAAATTCTCACACATGACATGGGTATATGTGGAATTACACCCCAAAATACATTCTGCCACTTCTCCTGAGTATGGGGATGCCCCATGTGTGAGACTTTTTGGGAGCCTAGCTGTGTACAGGACCGCGAAAACCAATCAACACTCCCAGGTTTTCTAATGGCGTAAATTGTGCATGTCACCTCTGCACTACCTGTCACAGTTTCGGAGGCCCTAAAATTCCAAGATAGCACAAACCCCCCCCAAATGACCCCATTTTGGAAAGTAGACACCCCAAGCTATTTGCTGAGAGGCATGGTGAGTCCATGGAATATTTTATATTCAAGTTCCGGGAAATACATATATATATATTTTTTTTTTTTTTTTTTCTCAAAGTTGTCAGTAAATGAAATATTGCTCACACATGCCATGGGTATATGTGAAATGACACCCCAAAATACATTCTGCTGCTTCTCCTGAGTACAGGGATACCCCATGTGTGAGACTTTTTTGCAGTCTAGCCGAGTACAGGTCCCCGAAAACCAGTCCCCGCTTTCAGGCTTTCCAAGGGCGTAAATTGTTGATTTCACTCCTGACTACCTATCACAGTTTCGGAGGCCCTAAAATTCCAAGATAGCACAAAACCCCCCCAAATGACCCCATTTTGGAAAGTAGACACCCCAAGCTATTTGCTGAGAGGCATGGTGAGTCCATGGAATATTTTATATTTTGCCACAAGTTCCGGGAAATATATATATATATATATATTTTTTTTTTTTTTCACAAAGTTGTCAGTAAATGAAATATTGCTCACACATGCCATGGGTATATGTGAAATGACACCCCAAAATACATTCTGCTGCTTCTCCTGAGTACAGGGATACCCCATGTGTGAGACTTTTTTGCAGTCTAGCCGAGTACAGGTCCCCGAAAACCAGTCCCCACTTTCAGGCTTTCCAAGGGCGTAAATTGTTGATTTCACTCCTGACTACCTATCACAGTTTCGGAGGCCCTAAAATTCCAAGATAGCACAAAACCCCCCCAAATGACCCCATTTTGGAAAGTAGACACCCCAAGCTATTTGCTGAGAGGCATGGTGAGTCCATGGAATATTTTATATTTTGCCACAAGTTCCGGGAAATATATATATATATATATATATATATTTTTTTTTTTTACACAAAGTTGTCAGTAAATGATATATTGCTCACACATGCCATGGGTATATGTGAACTGACACCCCAAAATACATTCTGCTGCTTCTCCTGAGTATAGGGATACCCCATGTGTGAGACTTTTTTGCAGTCTAGCCGAGTACAGGACCCCGAAAACCAATCATCGCCTTCAGGCTTTCCAAGGGCGTAAATTGTTGATTTCACTCCTGACTACCTATCACAGTTTTGGAGGCCATGAAATGCCAAGACAGCACAACCCCCCCCCAAATGACCCCTTTTCGGAAAGTAGACACCCTGAGCTATTTGCAGAGAGGCATGTTGAGTGTTTTGCAGATCTCACTTTTTGTCACAAAGTTTTGGAAATTGAAAAAAGAGGAAAAAAAATGCATTTTCCTGTTTTTTCTTCATTTTCCAAAAAAAATTAGAGCTGCAAAATACTCACCATGCCTCTCAGCAAATAGATTGGAGTGTCTACTTTGCAAAATGGGGTCATTTGGGGGGGGGTTTGTGCAATCTTGGCTTTTTATGGACTTCAAAACTGTGATAGGTAGTAAGGAGTGAGATCAACAATTTACGCCCTTAGAAAGCCTAAAGGTGCGCATTGGTTTTCCGGGTCCTGTACGCGGCTAGACTGGCAAAAAGTCTCACACATGGGGTATCATTGTACTCAGGAGAAGCAGCAGAATGTATTTTGGGGTGTCATTTCACATATACCCATGGCCTGTGTGAGCAATATATCATTTACTGACAACTTTGTGTAAAAAAATAAAAAAAAATAAAAAAAATTTTTTTCCTCGAAACTTGTGGCAAAATATAAACTATTCCATGGACTCACCATACTTCTCAGCCAGTAGCTTGGAGTGTCTACTTTGCAAAATGGGGTCATTTGGGGGGGTTTTGTGCCATCTTGAAATTTCAGGGCCTCTGAAACTGTGACAGGTAGTCAGGGGTAAAATCAGCAATTTACGCCATTAGAAAACCTGAAGATGTGGATTGGTTTTCGGGGGCGCGTACACAGCTAGGCTCCCAAAAAGTCTCACACATGTGGTATCCCTGTACTCAGGAGAAGCAAAAGAATGTATTTTGGGGTGTCATTTCACATATTCCCATGGCATGCATGAGCAATATATCATTTAGTGACAACTTTCTGTAAAAAAACAACAAAAAAAAAAAAATAATAATTTTCCCGAAACTTGTGGCAAAATATAAAATACTCCATGGACTCACCATGCCTCTCAGAAAAAAGCTTTGGGTGTCTACTTTTCAAAAAGGGGTCATTAGGGGGGTGTTTGAACAGTTCCGGCATTTTATACTCAATCTTATCCACACATCACCCACTCTTCTAACCACTTGAAAACCAAGCCTTTTCTGTGCCTTTTTGTTTACATGAAAAAATATTTTTTTTTTTACTAGAAAATTACTTTGAACCCCCAAACATTATATATTTTTTTAAAGCAGAGGCCCTATAGAATAAAATGGTGGATGTTGCAAATTTTTTTGTCACACGGTATTTGCGCACAGATTTTCCAAACGCAATTTTTGCGAAAAAAATACATTTTTTTTTAATTTATTGCACAAATACACTATATAATTCCAATTTTTTTGGTAAAATTTAAAAGATGATCTTATGCCGAGTTCATAGACACCTAACATGACATGCTTTAAAAATTGCGCATGCCTGCGCAGCGACAAAAACGTATGTACATTTTTGAAAACCTTTAAAAGTCTCTACAGGTTACCACTTTAGACTTACAGAGGAGGTCTACTGCAAGAATTACTGCACTCGATCTGGCGATCGCGGCGATACCTCACATGCATGCTGCAATTGTGGTTTACATATGACACTAGACCACCGCTTGCGTGCGCCATTGCGCGCAAGCACCGGGGGTAAGGGGGGGGGGGCTCAATTTTTTTTTTTTTTTTTTTTTTTTTTTCTTTTGCTTTTTTATGTTATTTTGACACCTTTCCTTTAATTTTTTTTTTTTTAAATCATTTTTATTGTTATCATAGTGAATTTAAATATCCCCTATGATAGCAATCTGTAGTGACAGGTACTCTTTTTAAAAAAAATTGGGGTCTTTTAGACTCTAGATCTCTCCTCTGACCTTAACGCATCTGACCACACCAAAATTGGTGTGATAAAATACTTTCCCAATTTCCCAATGGCCCTGTTTATTTCTGGCGAAACAGAAGTCATAAAATGCTCGTAGCCTCCGGCATCTTAGGCCATAGAGATGATTGGAGCCATTCTCATCTCCAATTAGCTCTATGGTTAGATAATTGAACCACCGGCTGCACTCTCGGGTTAACCGGTGGGACAGGAGAGCCAGAGAAAAACCATGGAAGGCTGCGGAAGGCGGCGGTGGGGGGGGGGGAGGCCCCTCCCACTGCATGTAAAAGCAGTCTAGCGGCCAATTACCTGCTAGAATTGCTTTTACATGTAAGCCGACCGCTGGCTGTAAAAAACGATACCAAGATGATGCCTAAATCTGCAGGCATCATCCTGGTATAACCACTCAAAGTCCAGCAACGTACCAGTACATTGCTGGTCCTTGTTTGGCATATAGGTTTTTTTTTTTTTCATGCAGCCTGTGGGCTGAACGGAAAAAAAGAGAACCTATCAGAAATCAGCACAGGAATAATGCGTGGTATTACTCATCATTAACCGCCCAAACAACCACCCACTGAATTTAATGATGGGTATACACGACACTATCCACGTATACCAAAATAGGATTTTAACTGCAGTGCTGAAATCAGAAAATCACCACAGCTGCTATCAGCAAAGGTATCCATATATGCTGAGCGCAAACGCTGTTTGTGTCAGAATATATAAAATCAATGCGTGGTAGCCGACGAGGGACCTGCAAGAGAAACAGGTCACAAAAGAATGAAAAAACAAACAAAGGACATTGAAAAAAAGTATAGTAGGAAGGAGTAGAAGGACATATAAAATGACTGACAACAACAGTTTTTGGATTTTCATCATTAACCGCCCAAACAACCACCCACTGAATTTAATGATGGGTATACACGGCGCTATCCACGTATACCAAAATAGGATTTTAACTGCAGTGCTGAAATCAGAAAATCACCACAGCTGCTATCAGCAAAGGTATCCATATATGCTGAGCGCAAACGCTGTTTGTGTCAGAATATATAAAATCAATGCGTGGTAGCCGACGAGGGACCTGCAAGAGAAACAGGTCACAAAAGAATGAAAAAACAAACAAAGGACATTGAAAAAAAGTATAGTAGGAAGGAGTAGAAGGACATATAAAATTACTGACACCACAACAGTTTTTGGATCCTTTTATTTTTCTTTCTAACTGTTCCTTTACTTCTTGATTTGGGAGGGACTGCGATCATCTGCGATCTTCTCTTCCAGCTTGGGTCTCTCAAAATGTCGATGGACATCCAACATCCTTCGAGACCCTGTGTTTATGTGCCCTACACTGTGTCGTGCTGTACCCTACGCTAATAATCCACTAGTGTATGGTAGCGCTCGAAACATTCCCCGATGCAGAGACCAGGTTGGTCAGGACATTTGGGACAATAATAACGGGTGTCACGCCTAAATCCGCGCTTGCTACAGACACGACATCTTCTTTGGGGCCATCTTTGGGTAGGGGTACTCGGGAGGACATGTGAAAAATGCCTCTCATGCAGCCGGCTCACTGCATCTGGAAGGGGAAGTTGGGCAGGCATGCCTCCTGGGTACAGGTAGGCAAGGATGATCTCTTCCTGGAATTCCCGGAAAGATCCAGTTCGTCCTGACGCCCTGTATAGGACAAAGGCGTTCAGCATAGCCAATTGGTATAGGTAAACAGACACTTTTTTGTACCAGCGTCTGGCTTTACGGGCAACTAAATACGGCGCCAAAAGCTGGTCGTTAAGGTCCACCCCTCCCATGTTAAGGTTATATTCGTGGACACAGAGGGGTTTCTCCACAACGCCAGTTGCCGTAGGAATTTGGATCGTCGTGTCTGGGTGAAGGGAGGACAGAACATAAACATCCCGTGTATCCTTCCACTTCACCGCAAGTAATTTGTCCGTTTTCAAGCAGGCTCTCGCCCCCCGACTAAGACGGGAATCTACAAGCCGTTGGGGGAAGCCCCGGCGATTAGGTCGCACGGTGCCACATGCGCCAATTTGTAAATCAAGAAGGTGACTAAATAGTGACACGCTTGTATAAAAGTTGTCCACGTACAAATGGTACCCCTTTCCGGATAAGGGTGACACCAAGTCCCAAACGATCTTACCGCTGCTCCCTATGTAGTCTGGGCAGTTGGGGGGCTCCACACAGCTATCTTTTCCCTCATAGACCCGGAAACTAACTGTATAGCCTGTGGCCCTGTCACACAATTTATACAGTTTGACCCCGTACTTGGCACGCTTGCTGGGGAGGTACTGTTTCATAGCAAGGCGGCCAGTAAATTTAATCAGGGACTCGTCAACGCAGACAACTTGTTCGGGGGTAAACAAGGCTGCAAACCGCTGATTGAAGTGGTCTATGAGGGGCCGAATTTTGTGGAGCCGATCGTATGCAGGGTCTCCCCGAGGACGACAGAGTTCATTGTCGCTGAAATGCATAAATCGCAGAATTTGCTCGTATCTCGTCCTGGACATAGAGGCAGAGTACATGCGCATATGGTGAACTGGGCTAGTGGACCAATATAGCCGCAATTCACTCTGTTTAGTTATGCCCATGTGGAGGGAAAGGCCCAGAAAGATCTTAAATTCGGAAACCGTTATAGGTTTCCAGCCGAATTGTCTGGCAAGGTGTGAATTTGGGTTGGCGGCGATGAACTGTTGTGCATACAAATTTGATTGATCCACAATAGATCTGTAAAGATCTTCCGTGAAGAACAGCTCAAAAAAGTTCAGGGGCGTAAAACCAGCTGTCTCCACGTGGATTCCAGGTTGGGCGGTGAATGGGGGAAGTACTGGCGCTGTAGTATCGGTGGGTTGCCAATTAGGAAATGCCAGCGCATCAGGGAGGGCACTATGGGCTCTACGGGCCTGTCTTCGAATACGCGGTGGCTGCGGGCCACTACTTGTGCTAGCCACCGCACCAGCTTCAACTGCACTTAGGGGACTCGCCACGTCACCAGGTCTTACTGCAGTGCTGGTTGTACTAGGTCCAGGTTGTACTAGGCCGCTGGCGCTTGCCAGGTCGCCAGAAGGATGAGCGGCACTAGTACCCACACTCTGCTCCATACGAGCACCCTGCGATTCCTGCATCACAACAACTTCAGAATGGGGTCGGGTACGCCTGGGTCTAACAGGGACCCATCTGTCGTCGGAGCTATCTGTCAGGGAGCCGCTGCCGTCATCAGGTTCATATACTGACACTAATTCGGTCATTGTAGCTTCCCCTTCGCTATCAGATGACTCGGTCAGCATATAACTGAGAAGCTCTTCATCCCTGTACGAACGTTTGGTCATTTTGGCAACTAAATTTACTCGTACAGTGATGCGACTCACAGGTAATAAAAGCACCTGGTTGTCGAAGACTATTTCAAGCGCTACAAAAAAAACTGCTAATGCTAGCAGGGATCAGGCCTGACTCCGCTAACACAGCGGTTTTGTGTCTTGTGTTTTTTTGCAAGTGACAGTAATCTATTGATTACTACACTTGCCTGGGTGAAAGGGTTAAACGCAGGTGCTGGCCGGAATCAGTACTGATCGTGCAAACACCGCGTTTTGGGAACCCTAAACTATGGGGGCGCTAGTATAGTTCTGATCAGATCAGATATTGATCTGTTCAAACACTATACTAGAAATGGAAGTGTAGGTGCGTGCGTGCGTGCGTGCGTGCGTGTGTGGCAATCAAGGGGTTACTTCTAAACTATGCGCTGGGGATCTGGGGGGGGTGGCGGGGACCCTAAACCTCCTTTGGGAAAGAAACTAGCTAGCTAGCGCAACCTCAAGTCACAATGACACCAATACAAAATACAGTAAAAACAGTATATTATGTGTGTATTAGTGCTAATGTGACAGAGGGTGTAGGGGTTAACGGGATGTGATCAGGGGGGGATCAGGGGTTTAAATCTTTATTGGAAGGGACTGGCGGGTATCCTAAGGATAAAAGGAACGGTGGCAAGCGCTAAACCTGGTCACAAGTCACACTTATACGGGTATATAGAAAATGCTATATACTGTATACAGTGTGCGTTGTGGCAGGGGGTGTAGGGGTGATCAGGAGGGGATCAGGGGATTAAATCTTTATTGGGCGGGTGGGGGGGACCCTAAACCTGCTTGGGACACAAACTTAGTCGCCTGCGCTAATTCTGATCACAATGACACTAATACAAAAATACAAAAACACAGTTTATTACGTTTGTATTAGTGCTGATGTGACAGAGGGTGTAGGGGTTAACTAGCGGTGATCAGGGGGGGATCAGGTGGGATCAGGGGCTTAAATCTTTATTAGGGGGGGGTGGCGGGTAATTCAAGTGGAAAAAGGGGGGTCGCAAGCGCTAGACCTGACCACAAATCACACTTATACGGGTATATAGCAAAATGCTATATACTGTATACGGTGTGTGTTATGGCAGGGGGTGTAGGGGTGATCAGGGGGGGGTCAGGGGCTTAAATCTTTATTGGGCGGGTGGCGGGGACCCTAAACCTTCTTGGGACAGAAACTTAGTCGCCTGCGCTAATTCTGATCACAATGACACTAATACAAAAATACAATAACACCGTATATTGCGTTTGTATTAGTGCTGATGTGACAGAGGGTGTAGGGGTTAACGGCGGTGATCAGGGGGGGTTCAGGGGGGATCAGTGGGTTAAATCTTTATTAGGGGGGGGTGGGGGGTAATTTGAGTGGAAAAGGGGGGGTCGCAAGGGCTACACCTGTTCACAAATCACACTTATACAGGTATATAGGTATATGCTATATGCTGTATATAGTGTGTGTTGTGTCAGGTGCTGTAGGGGTTAATTGGGGGGGCGATCGGGGGTGAAATGTGCCTATCTAACTGTGTGTGGGTGTGCTTGGTGCAGTACTCACAGTAAGATGTGCTCTCCTCTCACGCTGGATCCAAAAAGACCGTTGTGGGGGGAGGGCACATCTCCTCTAAGCCTGTGTTTACATTTCACAGGCTTAGAGGATGATCTGATTGGGCAGGACCGATCAACAGGTCCAGACCAAAAATGATTGGCCTGGACCTGATGACTGATCGGTTCTGAACCCAATCGAGTCATCATCGGCGGCGGGGACGCGCGGGAGCGCGCACAGGGCCGGCAAATTGTGCTGACGTAGGCCTACGTCAGTTTGCCTGGCCGGGGCTGAGTGCCGACGTAGATCGTCGTGCGCCGGTCGTAAAGTGGTTAATTCAAACCTCTTTCTTTTGCCTGATAAATTTTATGGGGATCCTAAACTCTATAGAGGCTTCCTGAATCAATGTTGACTGCACTTTCAGCAACCTTACCGATTTGCAACCCCAGGCATCAAGACCGTTTTTTAATATATCTCTGTTCTTTGATGAGGCCATGGCATGGGTTTCCCCATACTTGGAGCAAGACCAGGAGATTTCAAGGGGTTTGTGACAACCATGAATTTCATTTTCGATGATCCAAATTGCAGCGCAACTGCTGAAACTGTTTTACTGAACTTGTGCCGAGGGAGACGTCCTGTTGCTGAATATGCTGCTGAATTTCGTCGATGGGTAACTGATACCACTTAGAATGACAGTGCAAAAACGCTTTCACTTTAGAAAAGGACTTTCTGAGAATATAAAATATGCACTATCCAGAATAGATATGCTCAATGGTCTTGATGACTTTCTTAAATTGAGCATTAAGATTGATAGACCATTTATGGCGAGACGATTTCAGAAACAAAGTTCTGTTGACTTTAGTTCCTCATTCAATCTTCAACCAACGGCTAAATCATTTGCCAGCTATGAACCTGAACCCAAACCTATGCAGATTGGAGCTCTCAGCTTTGCTGAAAAGAAGATGCAGACGTAAACTGACTCTTTGCCTCTATTGCGGTCAGTCAGATCACTACGCCCTCAGGTGTCCAAAGAAATCAAGATGAACAAGACAAACCATTGCAGTGGCCTGTCAAAGAAAATTGTCGGCTTATGGGATCCATTACACAACCCTTGTCTTCCGTAACACCAGGAGAGAAAGAGATTGTCTGTCATCATCCGCATTTTATTTTAAGCATCATGCTTAAAAAGAAAGACCAGTTACTCTCCACCTTAGCAATGCTGAATTCTGGGGCTGGTGGTAACTTTATGGATTTGAGGTTTGCAGAAGAAAATGGCATTACCCAAATTCCCAAACCATCCAGTACATATGCTGACAGTGGACGGTATTCACTCATGAGACCGTTCCTCTACAGTAAAGTATCGAGCCTAGACACCAAGAGTTAATATCTTTCAATCTGATTTCTTCTCCTCAATTCGCTGTTATCTTAGGAATTCCATGGCTATCAATTCACAATCCCACTATTGACTGGCAGGCTGGAAACCTGGCCTTTCCCTCTGAACATTGTGAGTTACAGTGTCAAAAAAGAGACATCTCACCTACTATTATCGGAGTGACTTCGACTAACCTGGAAAAGTTGACTCCTCAATACCAATACTTTAAAGACATTTGTGAAAGGAAATATGCTGACCAATTACCACCCAACTGGGCATATGATTTCCCAATAGAGCTTGTACCAGGAGCCCCAATTCCTTTTGTTCGCCTCTACAATCTTTCTAAACCAGAACTGAAAGCGTTAAGGGACTAACTACAAGAGAATCAGGCAAAGGGGTTTATCCGTCCCTCAACCTCTCCTGCTGGTGCCCTGCTATTCTTTGTTGAAAAAAAAAGATTGAACCCTGTGCCCATGCATTGATTACAGAGAATAAAATAAAATCACAGTCAAGAATCATTACCCACTTCCATTAATTCCAGAACTATTCGAGAGACTAAGAACAGCAAAGATTTTCACCAAGCTTAATCTGCGGGGTGCATAAAATCTTGTTCGCATTTGACCTGGAGATGAATGGAGGACGGTCTTTCAAACAAGATATGGGCATTATGAATCCCTAGTAGGGTTGAGCGAACACCTAGATGTCCGTGTTCGACGGGTTCGGCCGAACTTTAAAAAAAAGTCCGGGTCCGCCCGGACTTTTACCGAACTTTTCCCGGACACCGAACCCCATTGAAGTCAATGGGGACCCGAACTTTAAGGCACTAAAATGGCTCTAAAACACCAAAGGAAAGGGCTAGAGTGCTGCAAATGGCAGCAAAACGTAATTAAGAGCATGGCAAGTGCTCTGCAAACAAATGTGGATAGGGAAATAACTTAAAACAACAAAAAAAAAACAGAAAAATAAAACAATGTTCTTCTTCATCTCTGAAGGACGAGGCCCATATGGAGTAGGAGGGAGGTTGAGGTGGTGGTGGATGTGGCGGTGACATAGGCGTGCGCACAGGGTGTGCTGGGTGTGCCTGGGCACACCCTAATCACCTAGGGCACATAGCATTGCCAGTGAGGAGATGGGAAAGATCTCCCTGGGACCTGCTCTGCTCTATTTCTCCTTGCCTACAGGTACATGGCCCCGATACATTACTCTCCCTGCTGGCAAACACATGCATGTGTATTTCAACTTTGGGGTGCACACCTTAATGCAATAGGCTGCGCACACCTATGGGCGGTGTAGGTGGAAGCGGCGGTGGAGGAGGACCAGGGCCGGATTAACAGCATCATGGGCTTGGTGCTGAGGATTTTGAAGGGCCTTAAGGGCCGTGCCTTGCCATGCACCCAGAGGAGGAAGGGTGCAGCCATGCATGCCTAATTCAACATGGGATGCTGTCTCTGAAGCCCATAAACACATCCATGCATCGCCAACTGTCCCTCCTTGTCCGGCCTTCACGCTGTGTGGGGAGGTTCTGAGGGTGCTGCCTGGGGAAGCGAGCATAGAAGCCAGACTTCTGTGTTTACAAGTGACAGAAGAGCGGTAACAGTGAATATGGCCAACCCGGGGCCTATATAAAAGGTAGGGGCCTGGAGCTGCAGCTCCAATAGCCCCTACATTAATCTGGCCCTGAGGAGGAGGACGAGGTAGCCAACACTGCTTCTTTTCAAAAATTTTAAATGAGGGTACACCCCAAAAGAGTGAGAAAGAGCAAAAATGGAACAATGGGTGGGTAAGGTCGGTATCCATTGCTATTCTGCATAAGGTACGGAAAAGTCCCGTGGGATCCATGCCTGGTTCATTTTAATGAACGTGAGCTTGTCCACATTGTCTCTGGACAGGCGGCTGCGCTTGTCTGTTATAACGCCCCCAGCCGTGCTAAATACCCGTTCAGATAATACACTGGCTGCAGGGCACGCCAGCACCTCCAAGGCGTAAAGGGCAAGCTCAAGCCATGTGCCCAATTTGGAGACCCAGAAGTTGAAGGGGGCAGACCCGTCATTCACTACATGTAGGCGTGTGCACACATACTGCTCCACCATGTTGGTAAAATGCTGCCTCCTGCTAAGACGTTCCATCTGAGCTGCTGGTGCTGCTGTTTGTTGTGGCGTGCTGACAAAGCTTTTCCACATTTCGGCCATGCTAACCCTGCCTTCTGAGGTGCTGGCGGTGCCCTGGTTGCGTTGGCGACCTCCTCCTCCTCCTCCTCTGCCTTGTGCTTCCACTGTGGCCCCGCTGTCAGATGGGAATGCCAGCAGCATGGCGTCTACCAGCGTGCGCTTGTACTCGCGCATCTTGCGATCGCGCTCCAGTGAGTGAATTAAGGACGGTACGTTGTCCTTGTAACGGGGATCCAGCAGCGTGGCCACCCAGTAATCAGCACAAGTTAGAATGTGGGCAACTCGGCGGTCGTTGTGGAGACACTGCAGCATGTAATCGCTCATGTGTGCCAGGCTGCCCAGAGGCAACGAAAGGCTGTCCTCTGTGGGAGGTGTATCGTCCGTGTCCTCTGTATCCCCCCAGCCACGCACCAGTGATGGCCATGAGCTGGCCTGGGTGCCACCCTGCTGTGAACATGGTTCCATCTCCTCCTCCAGCTCCTCCTCCTCCTCATCCTCCTCATCCTCCAGAACTGTGCCCCTGCTGGACAATTGCGTCCCTGGCGTTTGCGTGTGCAGGAACCCACCCTCGGAGCCCCTTGCGAATGACTGCCCTGAAAGCCTTGGAAATGTTACCTCTTCATCCTCCTCCTCCTCCTCATCCTGTGCCACATCCTCTTCCATCATCGCCCGAATTGTTTTTTCAAGGAGGCATAGAAGTGGGATAGTTAAGCTGAGAACGGCGTCATTGCCACTGGCCATGTTGGTGGAGTACTCAAAACAGCGCAACAAGGCACACAGGTCTCGCATGGAGGCCCAGTTAAATTAAATAGCGGAATAGAAAATATGATCCCAAAAAAGTGTATGTATATCACACGTACACAACCACACTGGGCCCCAATTACTATTGTTTGTACCCCTAAAAGGCTAGATGAGGAGTAGGGGGAGTATGGAACAGGCAGCACCCTCAAACCTTCAGAAGTATGAGATGAACCCCAACAACTTGGAAAGGTGGATCTCTCTCACACGTACCGACACAGACTATCCCGCAATTCAATTGATCCTCAAAGGTTTTTATTGAATAGCGGAATAGGAAATATGATCAAAAAAAGTGTATGTATCTCGCACGTACACAACCACACTAGGCCCCAATTACTATTGTTTGTACCCCTAAAAGGCTAGATGAGGAGTAGGGGGGGTATGGAACAGGCAGCACCCTCAAACCTTCAGAAGTATGAGATGAACCCCAACAACTTGGAAAGGTGGATCTCTCTCACACGTACCGACACAGACTATCCCCCAATTTAACTGATCCCCAAAGGTTTTTGATTAAATAGCGGAATAGAAAATATGATCCCAAAAAAGTGTATGTATATCACACGTACACAACCACACTAGGCCCCAATTACTATTGTTTGTACCCCTAAAAGGCTAGGAGTAGGGGGAGTATGGAACAGGCAGCACCCTCAAACCTTCAGAAGTATGAGATGAACCCCAACAACTTGGAAAGGTGGATCTCTCTCACACGTACCAACACAGACTATCCCCCAATTTAACTGATCCCCAAAGGTTTTTGATTAAATAGCGGAATAGAAAATATGATCCCAAAAAAGTGTATGTATATCACACGTACACAACCACACTAGGCCCCAATTACTATTGTTTGTACCCCTAAAAGGCTAGGAGTAGGGGGAGTATGGAACAGGCAGCACCCTCAAACCTTCAGAAGTATGAGATGAACCCCAACAACTTGGAAAGGTGGATCTCTCTCACACGTACCAACACAGACTATCCCCCAATTTAACTGATCCCCAAAGGTTTTTGATTAAATAGCGGAATAGAAAATATGATCCCAAAAAAGTGTATGTATATCACACGTACACAACCACACTAGGCCCCAATTACTATTGTTTGTACCCCTAAAAGGCTAGGAGTAGGGGGAGTATGGAACAGGCAGCACCCTCAAACCTTCAGAAGTATGAGATGAACCCCAACAACTTGGAAAGGTGGATCTCTCTCACACGTACCAACACAGACTATCCCCCAATTTAACTGATCCCCAAAGGTTTTTGATTAAATAGCGGAATAGAAAATATGATCCCAAAAAAGTGTATGTATATCACACGTACACAACCACACTAGGCCCCAATTACTATTGTTTGTACCCCTAAAAGGCTAGGAGTAGGGGGAGTATGGAACAGGCAGCACCCTCAAACCTTCAGAAGTATGAGATGAACCCCAACAACTTGGAAAGGTGGATCTCTCTCACACGTACCAACACAGACTATCCCCCAATTTAACTGATCCCCAAAGGTTTTTGATTAAATAGCGGAATAGAAAATATGATCCCAAAAAAGTGTATGTATATCACACGTACACAACCACACTAGGCCCCAATTACTATTGTTTGTACCCCTAAAAGGCTAGGAGTAGGGGGAGTATGGAACAGGCAGCACCCTCAAACCTTCAGAAGTATGAGATGAACCCCAACAACTTGGAAAGGTGGATCTCTCTCACACGTACCAACACAGACTATCCCCCAATTTAACTGATCCCCAAAGGTTTTTGATTAAATAGCGGAATAGAAAATATGATCCCAAAAAAGTGTATGTATATCACACGTACACAACCACACTAGGCCCCAATTACTATTGTTTGTACCCCTAAAAGGCTAGGAGTAGGGGGAGTATGGAACAGGCAGCACCCTCAAACCTTCAGAAGTATGAGATGAACCCCAACAACTTGGAAAGGTGGATCTCTCTCACACGTACCAACACAGACTATCCCCCAATTTAACTGATCCCCAAAGGTTTTTGATTAAATAGCGGAATAGAAAATATGATCCCAAAAAAGTGTATGTATATCACACGTACACAACCACACTAGGCCCCAATTACTATTGTTTGTACCCCTAAAAGGCTAGGAGTAGGGGGAGTATGGAACAGGCAGCACCCTCAAACCTTCAGAAGTATGAGATGAACCCCAACAACTTGGAAAGGTGGATCTCTCTCACACGTACCAACACAGACTATCCCCCAATTTAACTGATCCCCAAAGGTTTTTGATTAAATAGCGGAATAGAAAATATGATCCCAAAAAAGTGTATGTATATCACACGTACACAACCACACTAGGCCCCAATTACTATTGTTTGTACCCCTAAAAGGCTAGGAGTAGGGGGAGTATGGAACAGGCAGCACCCTCAAACCTTCAGAAGTATGAGATGAACCCCAACAACTTGGAAAGGTGGATCTCTCTCACACGTACCAACACAGACTATCCCCCAATTTAACTGATCCCCAAAGGTTTTTGATTAAATAGCGGAATAGAAAATATGATCCCAAAAAAGTGTATGTATATCACACGTACACAACCACACTAGGCCCCAATTACTATTGTTTGTACCCCTAAAAGGCTAGGAGTAGGGGGAGTATGGAACAGGCAGCACCCTCAAACCTTCAGAAGTATGAGATGAACCCCAACAACTTGGAAAGGTGGATCTCTCTCACACGTACCAACACAGACTATCCCCCAATTTAACTGATCCCCAAAGGTTTTTGATTAAATAGCGGAATAGAAAATATGATCCCAAAAAAGTGTATGTATATCACACGTACACAACCACACTAGGCCCCAATTACTATTGTTTGTACCCCTAAAAGGCTAGGAGTAGGGGGAGTATGGAACAGGCAGCACCCTCAAACCTTCAGAAGTATGAGATTGTGTTCACTGTACCCCATAAAGATTGAGTTCACTGCACCCCACAATGATTGTGTTCACTGCACCCCACAAAGATTGTGTTCACTGCACCTCACAAAGATTGTGTTCACTGTACCCCCCAAAGATTGTGTTCACTGCACCCCACAAAGATTCTGTTCACTGTACCCCACAAAGATTGTGTTCACTGCACCCCAAAAAGATTGTGTTCACTGCACCCCAAAAAGGATGTTGTTCACTGCACCCCAAAAAGGATGTTGTTCACTCCACCCCAAAAAGATTGTGTTCACTGCACCCCACAAAGATTGTGTTCACTGCACCCCAAAAAGATTGTGTTCACTGCACCCCAAAAATGATTTTGTTCACTGCACCCCAAAAAGGATTTTGTTCACTGCACCCCAAAAAGGATGTTGTTCACTCCACCCCAAAAAGATTGTGTTCACTGCACCCCAAAAAGATTGTGTTCACTGCACCCCACAAAGGATTTTGTTCACTGCACCCCAAAAAGATTGTGTTCACTGCACCCCAAAAAGGATGTTGTTCACTGCACCCCAAAAAGGATTTTGTTCACTGCACCCCAAAAAGATTGTGTTCACTGCACCCCACAAAGGATTTTGTTCACTGCACCCCACAAAGATTGTGTTCACTGCACACCAAAAAGGATTGTGTTCACTGCACCCCAAAAAGATTTTGTTCACTGCACCCCAAAAAGATTGTGTTCACTGCAGCCCAAAAAGATTGTGTTCACTGCAGCCCAAAAAGATTGTGTTCACTGCAGCCCAAAAAGATTGTGTTCACTGCAGCCCAAAAAGATTGTGTTCACTGCAGCCCAAAAAGATTGTGTTCACTGCAGCTCACACACAGAAAAATGGATGTGGATCACTGACACCTGCCTATCTCCAATCCCACACCACACAGCAATATCGATTGTAGTTTGTAGAACACAGTTTCCCTAAAATTCAGCAGACTCTGTCCCTAACAGGATTGAGAAGAGATCGTAGATCAGGATTGAGTGCAGACCCCACCCCCCACACAGCAATATCGATTGTAGTTTGTAGAAGACACTGACCCTATAATTCAGCAGACTCTATCCCTAAAATGCCTACAACTCGCCCTGCCTAAACACTCCGACCTGTCCCTCAATTCTATCCGGACACAAATGGTTTTTTCCTGCCTATCTTTCCCTAATCAGCAGCCAGCACGTTGATGTGTGCTCTGTCCCTGAATCTAAGCAGCATAATGACGCCGCTGCGGCTGCCTCGAACTTATAAAGACTTGGTCACATGCTTCAGACGGCCAATCACAGCTACTGAGACATTTGCAGGCATGGCTGGGATGGCTTAAGGCACACCAGTTAAACGATTGTTGATTGGCTGTTGAAAGCCCGCCATGAAAAGAGCGCCAAAGCATGCAAAACCCGGAAATAAAACGACCGAACACGGATTTTTACCCGAACATACAGTAAAGTGTCCGTGTCCGTGTTCGGGTACAAAAAATCCAATTATTCGGTACGAACACGAATAATACAGTCCGTGTTCGCTCAACACTAATCCCTAGTAATTCCCTTTGGACTCTGTAATGCACCAGCTACCTTTCAACATTTCATAAATTATGCTTGTTAGATCAATTTGTGGTGACTTATTTGGATGATATACTTATCTTTTTGACCAATTTACAGGAACACCAGGATCATGTCCGTACTGTCTTAGAACTACTACGACAAAATAAACTATATATTAAATTGTAAAAATTTGATTTCGAACATACCTGTATACAGTTCTTGGGCTACATCATCTCTCCTGAAGGGCTGAACATAGATTCCAGCAAGATCCAAGCCATCCTCCTGCATCGACCTTGACTTGTAAAAAAATGTTATTACACCCATGTGCCTTTTATCCTGCCAAATTACAACTGCAGAACAGAACTATGATATTGGCAACAAGGAACTTTTAGCAATAAAGCAAGCCTTCACTGAATGCAGACACTTTCAGGAGGACACCACACATCCCGTAACTGTCCTTACTGACCACAAAAATCTTGAATTTATCAAATCCGCAAATAGTCTTAATGCAAGGCAAGCAAGATGGACTCCTTTTTTTTCAAGATTCAGTTTTGTCTTTTCTTACAGACAAGGATGTAAAAATGAAAAAGCAGATGCTTTATCGAGAATTTCTGGTGACTCTTCTACCGACTTAGAACTAGTAAGTATTATTTTACAGGACAGACACTTTTAGTGAGTAATGTACCCTGCAGCGCTTCTTTCAAAAATCAAAGAAACTTATGATCGGGACCCACTTTTAAACAATCCACCAGGACATTTGCACATGGACTTTCTTGAGGGCCGCTGGACCTTTGAAAAAAGAATGTATGTCCCTGAAGAGGCACGACTTAAGGTCCTTCAGCTGGTGCATGATTCAAAATCTGCTGGTCATCCTGGAATTAGGAAAACAGTAGACCTCCTTGCTCTTACCTTTTGGTGGTCTTCCTATAGGAAAGATGCAAAGGAGTATGTTCTCTCATGTGAAACCTTTGTCCGACACAAAGAACCACACTCCAGCCCGGTAGGTCTACTACAGCCTCTCCCTGTGCCATCACGATCATGGGGATCCATTTCCATGGATTTTATTGTGGACCTACCCCCTACCAAGGGATTTACAACTATTATGGTGGTGGTGGATGATTTAACTAAGATGGCTCACTTTGTGCCCATCACTAGTATTCCTTCTGATGAAGACACTACTGAAATATTAATAAGAAAAAATGTACAGACTGCATGGGCTCCCACATTAAATAATATCAGATCGAAGAGTTCAGTTCACATCATGACTATGTAAAACATTCTGTTCTACTCTGGGAATCAAAGTTAACCTATCAACTGCCTTCCATCCATAATCAAATGGGCAGACTGAGAGAACGAATCAAACTTTAGAGCAATATTTTTGTTGTTTCATCTGCCATCTTCAGAATGACTGTACCGAATATCTACCATTAGCAGAATTTGCTTACAATAACTCCTGCCATAGTTCCTTCTCTCAAAGCCCATTCTTTGCCAATTATGGATGTCATCCATCGTTTATCCCAGGAATTTCTGTAGAGTTATCTTTACCAACTGTAAATACAAGGGTCTCAACTTTACAAAATAATCAGGATTTACTGAAGAAGACTTTACACAAAGTTCAAGAATCCTTTAAGGTAATTACAAATAGACACAGACGAACCATTCCTCCTTATTCAGTAGGTGATAAGGTCTTGCTATCCACTAAACACTTACAACCTAAACTTTCTTCTCAGAAACTCAGAACCTCATTAGACCCTTCAAAGTAATTGCACCAATTAATCCTGTGGCTTACAAACGTAAACTACCCCCTTCTTTGAAGATCCATCCGGATTTTCATCCGGCTCTTTTAAAGCCATTCAGAAGTAATCCTTTTTCTGGTCGTACACATCCCCACCAGACCCTGTCCAGGTGCAAGGGGAAAAATTCATATTGGATAAAATTCCTGATTCCCGTATGCATTGTGGTAACCTACAATACCCATTAAGATGGAAAGGCTATTGACCACAGGAGGATTCTTAGGAGCACGGGGAGCACATTCATGCCCCTAGATTAATGAGAGAATTCCTCAAAAACCTGGCCTCAAGACATCCTTGGAGGAGGGGAGAACTGTCAGGACTTGGGCTTGAACCTGGGACCTCTTCTGTGCCTGGCATTGATTCTTCTCGCTGAGATATCTGGGATGCTGGACAGCTCCTTGCCTGATCTATTGGACAATCCTGCCTGATCTATTGGACAATCCTGGCTGATCTATTGGACAATCCTGCCTAATCTATTGGACAGCCCTGCCTCAGGTCTTGATTGCTATTGAACCTTGAACTCCTTGCTCCTCCCATGAACTTTCTATATAAGCCTTGCCTCTGCACTTCCTGTCGCCAGATTATTGTGATCTGATCCTGCATACTACTTGAACTAATTCTATTGCTGTTTGGAAAACGACTTTGGCATGTGACCCCCTGATTACGAAATTCTCCTCCTGCCTCGACCTTGGCTTGTGACCCTGACTATGAAACTCTCTCCTGCATTGACCTTGACTTGTGACCCCCAACACGGATTATTGTTCTAGTAATTCAGACTTTCCTATCTCTCGCAGATCTGAGAACTGAGCTTGCCTGACGTTGTCAGCCATTGGTCTCCACTCATTATAGGTATTCTCCTAACATGAGAACATGTAATCACCCCTCCTTTCCCTCATAATAATTTATAAGCTTCCTGCCAATATGCATTTTCAGTTATTGACCATGGTGATCCAGAAGTATATATTGCTCTTGCAGAAGCTTGATCAATGTTCACCTGATTTTAAGGTGTCATTTTATCTTTAAATGAAGGTATTGTGGTTTGTAACACTTCCTTCATCAAATGCACAGGACCCTTTTGGAAACCGCACCAGACATGTGTGATCTGGCTCCATTGAGAGCCAGTCACACTTGCATGTCAACCGCATCCAGTTCGCACATATGTGAACTCGGCCTGAGAGGACAGAAACTATTATCAACTATATCCCAACAGTCACCCAACTGTAGGAAGGAAAAAATGGAGCCAACAAGCAAACTATACTGGAGCCTTTCTCCCATGCAGCACCCCATAGTGGCAGAAATGCATATTTTTACTGTTTAAGAACTGCATTGAGAAGTACAGTGTTGCTTGAACTGTATTCCAGGATTTGCTTGTCTTCAGCTGAGAGAACTTGTAATAATTTAAGACTTTAAATAAAGTCTCAGAAATCTTTCATTAAGATCATCATGTTATATAGTTTGAATACCATTTGATAGATAAAATATTCATTATTGTAAATCAACATTTTCAACACTTTTTGTTTTCCAATTTGTTCAGAACCCCCCCCCCCAAAAAAAAAAAAAAAAGAATGCTTCGAAAAAAAAAACATGGGAAAAAAACCTTTTTTTCACATTTTTCTGTTTTTTTTTTCCCCTGGGGTTTTTCCATCTCTAGTCGCAAGTGTATATGCTATTATTTTTTTATTTGTGATTTTGCTTTTTGTCACCAAAGTGGGGATTACCCTTTAAATGTATTTATCATTTGCCACACATGTTTTTTTTACATGTTTTACTTTAAATATAAAGAGCGCAGTTTTTAAATATATGTATATATATATATGGGAAGCACAGAACGTTATTGTAGTTGTCACAAAACAACTGTTATTCACTTTGGTAGATATAAGGTTCACAGTGCTGGAAGCCTTATAAGAAGTAGGAACATCATAATAGTAGAATAAGCACAGGATCATGGTCGTTTTTCACCTTCTCTTTAGGATGTTGTGAGCCTTGTAACAGTGTGCACTCAGTCTTCTTTGGGGTGCATAGAAAAGGGTTTTTAGGGTAATTAAGATGAAATCAGGACTTTTAATTTTAAAACTTTAAATAGTTCATAGATTTTCTTCTTTGTTTAAATAAAAAGGAGCCATTACTTTTGACATAGTATGTATGTACTATATATATTGTGACAGGAAGTCAGGTAAATCTGGGAATGTAGTCACTGAGAGGAGACACATTCCCACCTGCTTTGAAAGTTCACTGATACTATAGGGTGTTGGCTGCAGAGAGAGCCAGCAGGAAGTTGAAAACCATTCAGCTGTTCAGAATGAGGAGATCAAGGACTCTATAATTTGTCCAGAGAAAATCTATTGAGTGCTGCCTCCTGTCGCTGTGTGAGCTGGGAAGAGGAGGACAGACATACGTGTACCTCCCGACGCCGTGTGGGCATGGGAGAAGGACTGCTGCCGCCTGTCGCCGTGTGGGCTGGGAGAGGGGGACAGTCGGATGTGTGCCTCCCGACAAGCTGGTGAGCATGGGAGAAGACCCCCTACAGCGATGTGAAGCTAAGGAGGGTAACCACGAGTGTAGACGTCTCAAAGGTGAGAAGACAAAGTGTTCCATGTGAAGAGTGTGAAGAGTAAAGGATCCTGTTATAAATGAACATGTGCTGTGTGAAAGAAAACAAAGGGACATGTTCAATGGACAATGTTTGTGCTGTGTGAAAAGCAAACAAATGGACATTTGAGTGTCTGCTGTAGGATCAGCAGTGTCGGCCCAACAGTAGGTTGGAAAGACTTCTTAGGTAGGTTCCAGCGTGAGAAGGTAGCCGCCCACAGAGGCAAGGATTTATTTTGTCTTTTATTTTATTTTGGCTGTTTTGATGCTTGCAATTGTGTTAAGTAAATTGCATGAATAAATCAGTCTTGTTTTCAACCTCTAATCGGCTATCTCTCTGTGAAAACACACCCCCAAAGGGGTCATCCACGCCTACCACCGAGCTAATCCCTTACATATGGTGGAGGTATGCAGTGGGCAGAAGCAGCAAGATCCCTGCAAGGAAGTGCATATGTTTGATGAACTTTGTCTGGTGCATGAGATTGCACAATCTATGTGTGCAGGAGAGAAGATCCTGACAGAAAAAAAAAAAAAAAAGTGTTTTAAAGAGACAGCGGTCTCAAAATTATTTGATGAACTTTGTTGTGTCTGGTGCAAGTGACTGCACAAACTGTGTGTGCAGGAAAAGAGATCCTGCAAGAGAGAGAAAAACTACATGTGTTGAAGAGACAGTGGTCTGAAAATTGTTTGCTGGACTGTGAAAAATTTGTTTGTGGAGTTATTGAAGATGGGGCGGTCCAAACGCCTGAAAAATGCAAAGATAGATGAAATGAGAGACCGGATTCTATGGATGGAGGGGATGTTGCCGTCTGAACCAGCCCCATCCATGCCTAAAGAGAGTCTACTAAAGAGGAAGGTTGTTGTCCCTAGCAACACTGATGAAACCGCTATGGAGACGCAGTGTGCTCAGATGAAAAGTAAACTCAAAATGGAGGAGATGTTGAAACATCTGATTATATCAAATGCAGCTCAACAGCAAGCAAATGCAGCTCAACAGCAGGCAAATGCGGAGTTTCAGCGGAGCTTTGCAGCTCAGCAAAAGGCTCACCAAGAGAGCATGGCAGGCTGGAAACAGAGACGCCAGCAGCCAATGGAGGCCATCGGTTTGGAGGAAACCGAGTATGTGTGCAGGGCTGAGTTGGATGCCTTGCAACGGAAAATGGAAGAAAAGGAACAAGCCTTGGAATTGCTTAAAATGGAGCATAGAAACTTGCAGGAAATGAATGAACTACTCAAGTCTCATGTGTTACAGTGGGAAGAATCCACTGCTCTTCTTTTGGTCGAGTTGCAAAAACGCAGAGAGACTATAATGGAGAAAGATACCATCCTCATGGAAAAGGAAAGTGAAATTCAGACTTTGCAGAAGCAAAGTATGGCTGATATGTTGGAGTTGCGTAATCAGCTGGAAAAAAGTCTTCAGTCTTTGGGAGCTACAAAAATAGACCTGCAGGAGTCGCAGGAACAGAATGTCGCTCTGAAAACGACATTGTCTCTCAGCGACAACGAGAAAAGTGAAAGAGAGGCTAAATTACTGAGTACTGTGTATGAGCTCACCACTTTGAGCAATGTGGTAGATGAATTACGTGCAGACTGTGAAAGTTGGAAAGGTGAAGCCCAACGTTTCCAGCAGCAGTTAAAGGAGAAAGAAGCCTGTGTGGCAGAATTACAGTCTCATTCCCAGAAGCTAGCCAATGAGGTGAAAGCTCTTATGCAGGGAAAAGGAGATTGTGAACATAAGAGGGAAAAAGTAGAGGCACGGCTTCTGGAATCGCAAGTCAAGGTGTCAGAAGGTGACCGATTGTGTGCTAAGCTATCAGAGAAGGCAAACCGACTGCAGGTTGAGTTGGACAATGTTACAAATCGGCTTTCTCAAGCAGACAGCAAATCTAGAGAAATTGCGGAAGATTTTTCTATCTTGGAATCGCAGCTGCAAGACACGCAGGAACTCTTACAGGAAGAGAGGTGTCAAAGGCTGAGTTTTAGCACAAAGCTCAAACAAATGGAAGATGAGAAAAATGGCTTCCTGGAACAATTAAAAGAGGAGGCGGAAGCAAAGAAAAACCTATCAGAGCAAGTCGCAACATTGCAAGCTCAGATAGCGGATATGAAAAAACGCATGGAAGAAAGCGTTGGTTCATTACAGTGTGTTGAAGATGTGAAAAAGAAGTTTGATCAGATGCTTGGTGAAGAGAAGACTGTGTCTGCAAAATATGCAGAAGAACGCGCCCGTGCAGAAACGGAGGTGCGTGATAACGAGAGCAAAGCCCTGTTCTTGGCTCGCTCTTTGGAGGAAGCTCTAGAGTGTAAGGCTGAACTAGAAAGTGTTAACAAACAGCTGCGTACAGAAATGGAAGAATTGGTCAGCTCCAAGGATGATGTTGTGAAAAGAGTTCAGGAGCTAGAAAAGTCTAAGCGAGCCTTAGAACAGCAAGTAGAAGAGATGAAGATTCCGTTGCAGGAACTGGAAGAGGAATTCCAGGCAACAGAGGATCTGTCCCAAAGAGGGGATAGTGTGCCTGATGCAGTTTTTAAAAGGATCAGTGTTTTGGGGTCTGTCCTGAGTGAGCCTCAGAAATGTGATGACATGTGGCTTGAATCACCCCTTTGGAATAAACCGTTCCTTCAAAAACTTCAAGCATTGGAAAATGTATCATTAGAGCTTCAGCAAACAAAGGAGCTGAGTAAGAAATGTGATGATTTCTCAGTTCAGGCTGAAAACCTAGTGGGGAAAACTAAGGCTGTTGGTGAAAACGTGAAGCAAATGAATAAGTGCCTTTCAGGGAGTGTTTCCAAAATGGAACTGGTGAAAGACGGGTGGCAGAAGTTTGATCGTGATCTTGAGATGCATTCCATGTGGAATTCAGATAGAGAAAAAGAACTAGGTGACCTTGAGCGGTCAAATAGTTCAGCAGAAAGTGCATTGAAGAAACCTGTAAAAGAATGTGTTGCAGTTCCATGCTTCTTCACTGATGCAGAGAGGAGGTCTATAATGGATACCACCCAGATCGCTGGGTTCAACTGTGTTGTTGCCTTTAACCCCTATGTTGGTGTAAGGAAAGTTGATGATGTTCTGGTTGACTACTTCTGTGAAGAGTTTGGCAAGAAATATAAACTGAATATCAAATCAAATAGTAGGCCTTTACTGCGACTCGCTCAGGAGGGCGAAAAGTTTAAGAAGTTGATGAGTGCAAATGCTTCCGATCTGCCTATGAATATGAAATGTTTGGTGAATGATATTGATATCTCTGGGAAAAGGAACAGGGGTCACTTTGAAGAAATGTGTGACAGCCTGTTGTCTCAATTGGAAAATCCTCTGCACAGCATCTTAGAGCAAGCAAAGCTCAAGAAGGAAGATCATTCCCTTTTACAACAAAAAGTCAATGATTGTGTACAGCTGTATGGAGAGGCAACTCAAGTCACAGAGGGATGTCAAGAGTCCCTACTTGGAACAAACCTTAGTGAAGCAAAGGTTCTCAAAGTTTTGTGGAAAACATTTATGGATTGCAGAGAGAGGCGTCTTAAGAATGTTGAAGACATTAAGACTAGCCCAATTGAGTTGCCTATGGATCACGGACCTCCATGGTGGATTGGACAGACGGTTATGAGGGACAAGCTGTCTGACATTTATGAGAAAGCTGTCAATGAAGATGACAGAAACGAGAAGGAGCAAAATTATGCCAAAAATGCAGTTGAAGAATGTGTATATGAGATGAGAGACAAACTGTGTGGCATTTATGAGAAATCTGTCAGTGAAGATGACAGAAACAGTTTCATCCGGAAGCTTGAGGATAATAGGAGGCTTATCAGTGAGTCAGCAGTGCCTGACACATGCGTGCCTGGAAATATGTGTCCCAACCCTAGGGTTGAAACAAGAGGGGGGGGTATGTGACAGGAAGTCAGGTAAATCTGGGAATGTAGTCACTGAGAGGAGACACATTCCCACCTGCTTTGAAAGTTCACTGATACTATAGGGTGTTGGCTGCAGAGAGAGCCAGCAGGAAGTTGAAAACCATTCAGCTGTTCAGAATGAGGAGATCAAGGACTCTATAATTTGTCCAGAGAAAATCTATTGAGTGCTGCCTCCTGTCGCTGTGTGAGCTGGGAAGAGGAGGACAGACATACGTGTACCTCCCGACGCCGTGTGGGCATGGGAGAAGGACTGCTGCCGCCTGTCGCCGTGTGGGCTGGGAGAGGGGGACAGTCGGATGTGTGCCTCCCGACAAGCTGGTGAGCATGGGAGAAGACCCCCTACAGCGATGTGAAGCTAAGGAGGGTAACCACGAGTGAAGACGTCTCAAAGGTGAGAAGACAAAGTGTTCCATGTGAAGAGTGTGAAGAGTAAAGGATCCTGTTATAAATGAACATGTGCTGTGTGAAAGAAAACAAAGGGACATGTTCAATGGACAATGTTTGTGCTGTGTGAAAAGCAAACAAATGGACATTTGAGTGTCTGCTGTAGGATCAGCAGTGTCGGCCCAACAGTAGGTTGGAAAGACTTCTTAGGTAGGTTCCAGCGTGAGAAGGTAGCCGCCCACAGAGGCAAGGATTTATTTTGTCTTTTATTTTATTTTGGCTGTTTTGATGCTTGCAATTGTGTTAAGTAAATTGCATGAATAAATCAGTCTTGTTTTCAACCTCTAATCGGCTATCTCTCTGTGAAAACGCACCCCCAAAGGGGTCATCCACGCCTACCACCGAGCTAATCCCTTACAATATATATATATATATATATATTTATACATACATAAATACAGTATATAACAACATTTTACAATACATTTACTTTTCGCTAGTAAAGAAAGAAGAGGCATATGGGAAAAAAACAAAAAAAAAAACATGGTTTAAAGTGGAGCTTTCAGTTTAGAGATCTATTATTACCTTGAAGGGGACAAAAAAGTTTTTTGAGGGCACATTCAGAAAGTCCATTATACGATCATGTCCTCATGCATGATAAATTAATAATTGCTTTGTAAATGGATAAGAGAGGATGGAAATAACTATTAAAAAGATGTTATGTCCATAGTTCGGAGCCTTTGCCAGTAAATTGTCAAAGAGAAGAAATATGAAAATATAGACTGAACTGGAATTAGGAAATAAAGGCCAGTGAACAGAAAAGAATTAATAGGAGAAAACTATCAACTGTGAAATTCAGTGAAGAGTAACAGAATAGCAAATAACAAAAATATCAAGTGTAGTCAAGCAATGATAAGACTTTATAGCAAATGAAAAAAAAAATACAAAATGCCTAAAAACAATCAATATATATTAGCGGTGATGTGTGATCTGCAAAGTTACAAACAAGTAAATCAAACACATTTCTGCACGCCACTGTCTCATTGGAGTGGAAAAGTGAGATTTTTTTGCCAAAAACGATAAACTGTTAATAAAAAGGGGAAAAAAAGGAATGATAGTGTTGAAAAAGAACTGCTTATCAGTTATAGAAGTGTGATGACCTTCAATGATAAAATAAAATCATGAAAGTATCATAAAAATATCTCTAGAATAATGCTTCCCAAAGTACCACCATCACACTTTAAGCATTACATGTAGGGTAGTACTTACTTCAAAGCAAATTTGTACTTGGTTCAAACTTCAACTCTCTGTTCTCTGTTCAGTACTGGGAATTCAAGGAAATACCTAGTGCTTCTGGCCATGAAGAACAATGTGGCACACTCAATGTAAAAGTGCTGGGCCAATTAGCATTGTGACGTAGGGAGTCCATAGTCCTCAAAGCAAAAGGAATGCATCTCTATATAATTATTTTTATTTTATTACTTGGCAAAACTAACACTGCACAACACCCTGAACACACCATCTCCACTGTAAAACATGGTGGTGGCAGCATCATGTCCTAGGGATGCTTTTCTTCTGCAGGGAAAGGGAAGCTGGTCAGAGTTGATGGGAAGATGGATAGAGTAAAAATACAGGGCGATCTTAGAAGAGAACCTGTTAGAGTCTGCAAAAGACTTGAGACTGGGGTGGGGATTTGCCTTCCAGCAAGACAACGACCCTAGACATACAGCCAGAGCTACAATGAAATGGTTTAGATCAGGGATACTCAAACTACGACCCTCCAGCTGTTGAGGAACTACATGTCCCATGAGGCATTGTAAAACTCTGACATTCACAGACACGACTAGGCATTATGGGAATTGTAGTTCCTGAACAACTGGAGGGCCATAGTTTGAAGACCCCTGGTTTAGATCAAAGCATATTCATGGTAAGGTTTGTCTTTTTGCTGATGACACAAAGATATGTAACAGGGTTGATGTTCCTGGAGGGAAACGCCAAATGGAAAAGGATTTAGGAAAACTAGAAGAATGGTCAGAACTCAGGCAACTGAAATTTAATGTGGATAAGTGCAAGATAATGCACCTGGGGGCGTAAAAACCCAAGGGCAGAATATAGAATATTTGACACAGTCCTGACCTCAGTATCTGAGGAAAGGGATTTAGGAGTAATTATTTCAGAAGACTTAAAGGTGGGAAGACAATGTAATAGAGCAGCACGAAATGCCAGCAGAATGCTTGGATGTATAGGGAGAGGTATAAGCAGTAGAAAGAGAGAAGTGCTTATGCCGCTGTACAGAACACTGGTGAGACCTCACTTGGAGTATTGTGCGCAGTACTGGAGGCCATATCTCCAGAAGGATATAGATACTCTAGAGAGAGTTCAGAGAAGAGCTACTAAACTAGTACATGGATTGCAGGAAAAAACTTACCAGGAAAGGTTAAAGGACCTTAACATGTATAGCTTGGAAGAAAGAAGAGACAGAGGGGATATGATAGAAACTTTTAAATACATAAAGGGAATCAACTCGGTAAAGGAAGAGAGCATATTTAAAAGAAGAAAAACTACCACAAGAGGACACAGTTTTAAATTAGAGGGGCAAAGGTTTAAGTAATATGAGGAAGTATTACTTTACTGAGAGAGTAGTGGATGCATGGAATAACCTTCCTGCAGAAGGGGTAGCTGCAAATACAGTGAAGGAGTTTAAGCATGCATGGGATAGGCATAAGGCTATCCTTCATATAAGATAGGGCCAGGGACTATTCATAGGATTCAGATATATTGGGCAGACTAGATGGGCCAAATGGTTCTTATCTGCCGACACATTCTATGTTTCTATGTTTCTATGTTTCTATGTGTTAAAATGGCCCAGTCAAGTCCAGACCTAAATGAATTGAAAATCTGTGGCAAGACTTGAAAATTGCTGTTCACAGACCCTCTGCATCCAATCCGACAGAGCTTGAGCTATTTTGCAATGAAGAATGGGAAAAGATTTCACTCTCTAGATGTGCAAAGCTGGTAGAGACATCCTCATAAAGACTTGCAGCTGTAATTGCAGCGAAAGGTGGTTCTACAAAGTATTGATTCAGGGGGGCTGAATACAAATGCACACCACACTTATCAGATTTTTATTTGTAAAAAATGTTAAAATATTATCATTTTCCTTTCACTTCACAATTAAGTGCCACTTTGTGTTCGTCAATCACATAAAAGCCCAATAAAATAAATTTACGTTTATGGTTGTAACATGACAAAATTTGGAAAATGTCGAGGGGTATGAATACTTTTTCAAGGCACTGAGAGTAAAAGAACTACTGCAACCAGCATATACATTAAATTGATACTAAACACACACTGTTTAATCTACCTTGTCCTATCTCTTTCTGTATATGGATGATGGCACTGTAATTATTTTAATTTAAAAAAATCTAAATATGTACCTTTTTCCTAATTGATATACAGCTGTCACATGACCCAGGTCTTTCCCAGCCTGTCTGCAGGGAAACATAAGCAGGAGGAGCTTCTAGTCCTGCTGGTCACATGGTCAAAAAACAAAACAAAAAAAAACAGCCTTTGGGATACAGAGAAAAATAAATAATAGCAATTAACTGTTTTAAATCATCATACAGATATATATAGTATCTCACAAAAGTGAGTATACACCCCTCACATTTTTGTAAATATTTTATTATATCTTTTTGTGTGACAACACTGAAGAAATTACACTTTGCTACGATGTTAAGTAGCGAGTGTACAGCTTCTATAACAGTGTAAGTTTGCTGTCCCCTCAAAATAACTCAACACACATTAATGTCACACATGCCATTAATGTCCATCACCTTTACTCTCAGCTTATTTAGCAAGACAGTGGTCATCTTGGAGGTGTGTTTGGGGTCGTTATCATGTTGGAACACTGCCCTTGTGGCCTAGTCTCCGAAGGGAGGAGATCATGCTCTGCTTCAGTATGTCACAGTACATGTTGATATTCATGTTTCCCTCAATGAACTGTAGCACCCCAGTGCTGGCAGCACTCATGCAGCCCCAGACCATGACACTCCCACCACCATGCTTGACTGTAGGCAAGACACACTTGTCTTTGTACTCCTCACCTGGTTGCCACCACACAAGCTTGACACCATCTGAACCAAATAAATGCATCTTGGTCTCATCAGACCACAGGACATGGTTCCAGTAATCCATGTCCTTAGTCTGCTTGTCTTCAGCAAACTGTTTGTGGGATTCCTTATGGGACAACAGCCATGCAGACCAATTTGATGCAGTGTGCAGTGTATGGTCTGAGCACTAACAGGCAGAACCCCCACCCCTTCAACCTCTGCAGCAATGCTGGCAGCGCTCATTTGTCTATTTCCCGAAGACAACCTGTGGATTTGACGCTGAGCATGTGCACTCAACTTCTTTGGTCGACCATGGCGAGGCCTGTTCTGAGTGGAACGTGTCCTGTTAAACCGCTGTATGGTCTTGGCCACCGTGCTGCAGCTCGGTTTCAGGGTCTTGGCAATCTTCTTATAGCCTAGGCCATCTTTATGTAGAGCAACAATTATTTTTTCAGATCCTCAGAGAGTTCTTTGCCATGAGGTGCCATATTGTACTTCTAGTGACCAGTATGAGAGAGTAAGAGCAATAAAACCAAATTTAACACACCTGCTCCCCATTTACACCTGAGACCTTGTAATACTAATGAGTCACATGACATTGGGGAGAGAAAATGGCTAATTGGGCCCAATTTGGACATTTTCACTTAGGGGTGAATCCACTGTTTTTGCCAGCGGTTTAGACATTAATGACTGTGTGTTGAGTTATTTTGAGGGGACAACAAATTTACACTGTTATACAAGCTGTACACTCACTACTTTACATTGTAGCAAAGTGTCATTTCTTCAGTGTTGTCACATGTGAATGGGGAGCAGGTGTGTTAAATTTGGTGTTATCACTTTCACTCTCTCATACTGGTCACTGGAAGTTCAACAAGGCACCTCATGGCAAATAAACTCTCTGAGGATCTGAAAAAACAATTAATGCTCTACATAAAGATGGTCTAGGCTATAAGAAGAATGCCAAGACCCTGAAACTGAGCTACAGCACGGTGGTGACCAAGACCATACAGGGTTTAACAGGACAGATTCCACTTAGAACAGGCCTCACCATGGTCGTCCAAAGACGTTGAGTGCACATGCTCAGTGCCATATCCAGAGGTTGTCTTTGGGAAATAGACATATGAGTGCTGTCACCATTGCTGCAGAGGTTGAAGGGGTGGGGGGTCAGTCTGTCAATGAGCTACAGTTCATCAAGGGAACCATGAATGCCAACATGTCTTGTGACATACTGAAGCCAAGCATGAAGCCCTCCGTTCGGAGACTGGACCACAGGGCAGTATTCCAACATAATAAAGACCCCAAACACACCTCCAAGACGACCACTGCTTGTAAAGAAGCTGAGGGTAAAGGTAATGGACTGGCCAAGCATGTCTCCAGACCTAAACTCTATTGAGCATCTGTGGGGCATCCTCAAATGGAAGGTGGAGGAGTGCAAGGTCTCTAACATCCACCAGCCCTGAGATGTCATCATGGAGGAGTGGAAGAGGACTCCAGTGGCAACCTGTGAAGCTCTGGTGAACTTGATGCCCAAGAGGGTTAAGGCAGTGCTGGAAATTAATGGTGGCCACACAAAATATTGACACTTTGGGCCCAATTTGGACATTTTCACTTAGGGGTTTACTCACTTTTGTTGCCAGCAGTTTAGACATTAATGGCTGTGTGTTGAGTTATTTTGAGGGGACAGCAAATTTACACTGTTATACAAGCTGTACACTCACTACTTTACATTAAAGCAAGGGGTCATTTCTTCAGTGTTGTCACATGAAAAGATATAATAAAATATTCACAAAAATGTGAGGGGTGTACTCACTTTTGTGAGATACTGTGTGTGTGTGTGTGTGTGTATATATATATATATATATATATATATATATATATATATATATATATATATGTGTGTATGTATAATATAATATATATATATATATTAGTGTGCCCTAATGTCTTTTTCTCTTTTATTGCATTTTTTTCTGATTTTATGATAAAAAATGTATGTAATAAGAAAAGGTGAAAAGGTAATCATGGAAAGTCTGTTCTGATGATCTTGCCAAATATCTTTGGAATAGGACAATGAAATGTCTTAAAACTTCTGCAAAAGGTGAAAAAAAAACTTGGTGGGTAATTATAAAAGAAAAGGTGTAGCAGAAGAAAATTACAGTATATAGCATCTGTTGAATTAAACTGTAATTCCAGAAATATATTCTGAAAAATAGCAAATTCTATTGGAGGTGTTGTGATGTCAGACAGGTGTGTAAATTTACCTAACCTCTGAGTCATGGTGTGTAAGTTTCCAAAATTCACTCATTTACTATTCAAGGATACATAGTTAACATTATCAAATTATGTAGGTGCAAATTAATCACCTACAGCTAGGTCTGTGCTACTGTGTATACGCATGTACTGGTCACCTTGCTGTGTTTTAGCAGGTGAAACTATTTAACTAGAGTTTCAATACAGTTGTTGTTATTTTAGCTAATCCATCTCTTCTGGTCTGAGATTCTATAGGTAACATTAGCTCAGAGCTCAGTAACCAGCATAGGCAGGTTAGGCCTCCTTCTGATAGAGGTCTGGTTGCATGTCAGATAAGAAAATACTAGGCAGAGTCTAAGGCACAGAGTAGATAGGCTGACTCTGAGTTCCAGTATCACACCACAGTTTCTGCGCGTGAGAATCCGCATTCTAAGCTGATTGGACAATGGCTGGAGGATCTTCCCATCACTGCTAATCTTGTCTTCAAGTCTCCAACATCCTCAGGGGCCGCTGAAAAGCCAGTACAACCGGCCCTGTTGTACCGGGCCCGGCGTACTAAGCTCTGCAGGGGGGACCCGAGTAGCCTCACTGACCATCAGTGCAGAATTAAAAAAAAAAAACTGGCTTTCTAAATTCATCCATGCTCAGCCACTACCTCTAGCTTAGTGGGGTGTATTATAGCTATTTTCTGGGCCCCTCTCTGATGATCTCTGCTGGTGAAAGTTGAGGAACTTTTTTTTTTCATTTTTGGCGCATGCACAATGCATTCTATGCCCAGCTGCCTAAAATCCAGGCCGCCTGTCACTTCAGCTGCCCATTTTTATTCCCTGGCAGAGTGATCTTCCTTCACTCCTCTCCCCACCCAGTAGTCAGTCTTAGAGAGATGGAGAACGAGAGGCTGTGAGGTGGCAGCTGTGGCAGACAGCTGACAGCATCAAGGAGGAGAGGGGAAGCCAGAAATCATCATGGCTGCTGCAGCACAGGGATTCTTGAGGTGGGTGAAAGATTTACTGCACTGTACATTACTATAATGTCACCATCTATAACACACAGCAGGCAGCAGTCAGCAGGTTCTCTGTCACAGTGTGTCACATAGCATGGCTGTTGGGTGCCGATTTTGTTAACTTATAGGTCACACATAGTGTGTTATCATAATGCTGATAATCTTAACCTGCCAGTGTTGCTGTGTGTTATCAAGGCTTCTTTTGCAGGGAGTGGAATCCACTTGACGGACAGATCCCCTGCTGAGCGAAGTGGGCAGATGACAGGTCCCTGTCCACTCCGCTTATGCAGAGCGGACATGGACACAGCCCGGTCTGTTCTAAGGATGGCTGGTAAAAAAAGCATCTGTCTGTTTACACCAGACTGTCCTCCAATCCAATCTGTTTTGGTTAGCGAATCAGTATGAAGGTAGGCGGGTGTAAATGGAAACAAGTTGTTCTGAGAAGAAGTGTCCCCGTTTAAAATGTTTTCTCTCACTTCTTGTTCTGGGGACAACTGTAAAAATGTGTATTTCCTGTTCATTTCTTTTTGTTGATGATCATCACCAGTACAAACAGAAAGGGAAATGTAGCCAATGGGGAAGTAGACAGCAGTAACAACTTGACTCAAAAATAAAGAACTATAACAATCTAGATAACAATCCAGATGTAGAGCTATCTACAGCTGTATTAAAGTACACATAGTAGTTCATGCACCAACTGGCTACCTCCTATCATAAAATTTATAACCACACATATTATATTCCATGCATCATTTTGAATATAACTATAAGGTTATATGCATATGAAGTAGCCAGGACAAAGTTTCCCAATGAAGGATAGGTGCTGACAACACTGCCTGTTTGGCTAATTGTGAACTCATTAATTGTGTCCGGAATAGTGTAATCGAAAATCAGCCACAATTTTTTCCCAGGGGGTGATGAGCTTCTACAGGAATGAAATTCCATATTTAAAATGTCATGTCTATAACCATAATCCATCGACAAGGTATAAATTATGAAGAATAATTTTGTTACTATTCAAAATAGTCTCATAAAATGCAAGCATCAACAAATGTATCCTCTGTACATAGCTCACCAGTGGGTGAGCAGTTAGAGTCACAAGTAACATAAGCACAACATACCTCCTCTGGAAATATGATGCAACCCTAAAGAATATTAAGACTGCGTAGACCCAGAGTCTCGATGATAAAGCATATGATTATATTTTTATGCCCCATCAAAAGACATAATGCAACTCCATGGGCCAATTGGACTGTTTTGACCCACCATCTTAATGATAAAATCCACAGTGATGCTTGTGTGCTGGTGTCAATCCATAATGTCACATGGATCTAGAGCGAAGTCTATGAGGTGCTCCAATAAATACTGGCCTGTGATATTTACATATGTGGTAGAGACCCATATTTCACATGGCTAAGGACAGCATGCAAAGAATTAGACAATGTATTTAGCCAGAAAAAGAAAAAGGAGTGGGACTTTAAGGCTGCATTCACACTTGAGCGTAGCGTTTTACCGCGATTTTTACCGCGATTTTTGCCGCAATTTTTACCGCGATTCTAAGTTTTTTTTCAGGCGTTTTTGGAGGCAGGCATTGACATCTATCAAAAATGCTGGTAATCAGCCCAAAAAGAAGCTCATGTACTTTTTTCAGCTACAGGCATTTTGAAAAATGCTCAGATGTGAACAGGGGCCATTTAAATGAATGGGGTTTTACTTGTTGGGCGTTTTGGAACGTTTTTTTTTAGCGTTTTTGGAGCTGAAAAACACTCAAAAGCATTCAAAAGTCTTAACGCGTTTTGTGAATTTCTTCCACTTCTTCAGGAGCAGGTGCACGGTATAAATAAATCAGCTGTGTGTTGAAAATGTGGTACTAAGAGCTGGGAGCCCAATGGGGGCATCATTTCCTGGAGCTGTGTCAATATGGCCCATGAAAGCAACCCAACCAAAGCAACATCCAAAATGGACGAATATCCGTGGTATTCTTTTCCAAAAATAATCTATACACATCCTGATACTTAATAGCCCTGTAATCTCTTTATTTTAATTGTTTCTTACTGTGTTTTTTCTGCCTCCTTGTAACATTCTCCATGGGATTCTCCTTTTCTCTCCAAGCAGTGCAGTCTAGTTGCGGTCATGTGCACTGCTCTATGCACACTACAACCCCCATAGTCCATCTTGAGAGCAAACAAGAGAGGCTGGCTATGTATATTTTCATACAATGGAACTATGCAGAACAAATGTAGTCACCCCGTAACAGTAAATCAAATCACATAAGCAAAACAAAAATAATTTGGAGATTTGGAGAAGGCTGAGAGCAATAGAATAGACTTTTTGTAGTTAAGAAAGTAAAAGTGAATATATATTTTCTTCCTTTTAAGTGTCACTTTTAAAGCCTAAGTATAGCATAAATGTGAAGTTTTCAATTATACCTCTATTTTAGGATGAATTGGGTCTTCATAAGAATGCAAATGGTAATAAAAATCTCCTGATTTTGTTTTATTATCAAATGAAAACTATCCTAAAATACTAAAAAGAAAATCTTTAAGCCCCCGTTCACACTGGGGCGACCTGTGAGGCGACCTGGTCGCCTCACAGGTCGCCGCAGGTCGCCTCCCATAGGGAAGCTGCGGACCCGTTCTGATAGGAGCGACACAAGTTGCTCCGACTCAGAAAAAGGGTCCGGAGCTTCTTTGGGGCGACCAGGAGGCGACCGCCATAGACTTCAATGTTATGAAGTCCGTGGCGGCCGCTCCGAGGTCGCGGCGCGGTGCGAAGTAGTGTCGCCCCAGTGTGAACGGGGGCTTACACTCCATGCAAGCTTTGTTCCTGGCTGTGAAATCTAGTCTGGGCTCCCTGTCATCAGTGCCAGCTCATGGACATGGACTTGTTTATATGGACCCCTTGTTACTGTGTTTAATCACATCACTTGTTAATAACAATAATTACCATATGGTGAGGGATTTGTGCGGTTTTTTTTATTTTTTGTTTTTTTCACAATGTATACCAGGTTCCACTGGTGATTTCAAACAGTCATTGGAATCTCAAAACATGCAAAGTACAGCTTTTGTAAAAAAAAAAAAAAGTCTCAGCTGGTAAAATGGCACAGGGAGCAAGCTATTTGGTGGCAGAAATTATTGCCCAGAAAAAGTCACACAATTAGTGAGAATCTAATAATGCCAGCATGTAAAATTATAGTGATCAAATGGTAAGAGCAGCTGCAGTGAGAGAAATTCAAAAGGTTCCCCTTTCAATTATTAGGACATATTAATGACATGTCACATGATGTGAAAGAGGTCTTGTCTGATATCCTGAAAAACAACAGCTTTGCTATCCAGGTTGAAGAGACAACCAATATTACCAATGCAAGCCATATTGTATCATTTGTACGATTTGAAAATAATGATAATATTCAAGTAACGTTTTTCTGTTGCAAACATTTGCCTGAAACAACTAAGGGTCAAGATATAGTTAATGTGTTGTCTGCATATAAATAACGAAATGGCCTTGGTTTTGGAAGGATTAGGTTGGCATCTGTACTCATAGTGCCCCATCAATGGGTGGCTCCATGAAAGTCACTGCTTTTTTTTTTTGTTTTGTATTTTTGTTTTATTGGTTGAACTAGATGGACTTGTGTCCTTTTTTCAACCAGACTAACTATGTAACTATGCTTTATTCCTAGAGATGTGACAATATCAAAAAACTTTTGGAACTGAAATGTAAACACAGCCGCCTGTCATTCTCCCCTGTGTAACAGCACAGATCATACGGTCCTGCTATGTAGGACCGTTGATCTCTGCTGTTACACACACAGCCAAGTTTCAAGTTTCTGTGGTAGTGAGTACAAACGACAACTGCCACAAACTTTAACTGGCCTTAACAGCAAGGAACACATGGAACGGTGATGCATGTCAAACAACGACAATGAAAAATTCCCAGCTGAACTTACCAGCCAGCCTGCAACAAACAGAATAGTCCTGTCTAACAGTTCACCTTAAAAACAGGTGTAGCACTGTTCCTATAGGGCTTGCTGTATGATGACTTCTCTTGCCTCCTCTGATTACCAGAACACAGGCACTTAGGGTATAGTTCACACATCCCTCCTTACGCCCGATGGCTTGTCACTCAATAAACAGTCCAGGGGTATTGATTTTTAGTGTTTATTTTGGAACTTGGATGGGAGAAGGGAATATTGGTATACTCCAACTGTAACTATTCACAATGGATAAGGACAACTTTCACTTGGCCTCACTAGGTTGTTTGTGGAAGCAGCTGCACTACTTAAGCCATACTGCCACATGTATGGAAAGAGTTAAGTCTCCTTGCTCTTTTCTCTCCAGCAATAGACTTAGTGAACCTACATTACCTTCGGGACACTCACTAGCATCCCCATTACTGACACCCATCCACTGACTCTTCTAGCTGTAGGAGTGGCCCCCTTCAGGTCAGGCCCCTTGGCACAGATCTGTACTCACTGTACTGCAGAATCAGATACTCCAGTGTCTCTTTTTTAAGTCAGCTTCCCTGGACCTCTGGGTTCAGCTCCTCACTGGCACTCTCTAGGCCCTCAGGTCGACCACCTGAGGCTGCATGGACCCTCTACAAAGAAGGAGACAGCCACCCCTCCCTCCGGGACTCCGCTATCCAGCTGAAGGACCCCGAACACATGTGCTCCTGGCTTTTATACAGTATCCCAACATGCACCAAGGCACTTTCCCTCTGACAAATCAAGTGTGAAACACTCTGCAGACAGAACGAGTTGCACCTGAGCACAATGAGCAGACCTTACCAACAGATCCTGCTCTCTGGTAAGCAGAGAACACGTCATAGGACATGTTGCATTTTTTAAAACAATTGTTACAATTAACTGTAGAGGTGGAGAACTTAAAAGTTTAACTCCTATAATTAACCTCCCTAGCCCTTTCCTCCCTATCTAGTCAATTAATTAGTAAGAAGAAAACCTTTAAGCTAAAAGCCCCATTCACTTGCCTAAATTTGCGGTCATGTGACATGACGGGTCAAAGGTCCTCCTCACTGTAGAGAAAGAGGGTCCTTCTACAGATGTGCACTGCCTAGTTGATGAGGATACTTCACATTGGCTGTCTAGAGGTGGAGTCCTTTCTGCATTACAGGTCCGAACTGCAATGCTGGATCACCAATTGTCACTCCTGGAAGGATATGAGTCACAGATGGCAGAGTTAGGCTATAAAAGCGCTAAAAAATGTGGTGAATGGGTGGGCTTTAATAATTATAAATATATATTCTTCTTAGAGAGCTACTTACATGAATAAAAGAAAGCAAGAGATGAATGAGGTTAAAGGTGAAGCTTATGCATATCAGTAAAGCTGACCTCTCTGTATTAATCATTAGAACCATTGAAACCATGAGCCGAAGAACCGTGTTAAAGATGTCTTCACTTCACCATGGGAGACTGGAGTTCTATACGGTTGAACTTTGGAGATAGGAATGTCATGCTCTTGCAAACTTCTGCTATTAAGTGGCAAACATGATGTACAAAATGTGTTTTCCAGTAATACAAAAGTTGAGCTACAATATGTACTCTAGGCAGGCGATTGCTCCGAGGAGGCTCTGATCCTAGTCAGAACAAATATATTATTTCTTCCACTGGATTGTTAGGTAATTTCATGCACAAACTGATAGGCTATTTATTGCAGTCGGCATACAAATGAGTTTAGAGTGCTAACCTCCTGAATTCTAATATGACAGCTTTAAAGTGCAGGGCAAATATATTACATTTGAAATTAGTGAAGGACATCGTAATTATACCTTCCACTGTGAACTTTATCAAGTTAAAGGTTAGAAAAATGGCATGAGGAACATGTACAAGCCAAAAGCTATAAAGAATTACTCTGGTGATTAGATGAATTTTCTCACAAGATATTATCATACGCCGCCGACTCCAGGCTTGATCCTTTCTTGTTCACGTTATTATAAATAAAGCTGCACAGGGTTTGAACTTTTCCACATTGGTTAGCCCCTGATGACTGCTCCAAATCTAAGAAATCTTTCTGGTCACTGGCAGTATTTTACCTTTATGAATGTTCAATATTGTAGCAGAAAATATATTGTCTAATTAAAAAAAGCATCAATATTCAGTTTTACTGCCAAATGCAAATTTCGCAGGCTGCAATTTTACTTTCAATAATGGCAAGTCGTTTCTATGGGTAATTCCTATATTTTAACACTTCATTATATCAAACTAGAGAAATGAGTAGAATTGTACATATGAATGTGTGAGAAACCCAAATACTGACCCAAACTTTCTACAATCTGTTGTAAAAAAGATTGTTAAGGAGGTATTATACTAAATGGGTATTGAAAGCACTGCAGAGAATAAAAATGTAAGAAATGTGCAATAGCAGGAGAAACAATGTCTGAAACCCCAATATGAGTACTGATTGGAAACACAAATAGACCCATATAAATATGTAGTATAAGCCAAGAAACTTGGCAACAGGGACAAAGAGTTACCTAGTGTTTGCAGGGGTGAGTGATGATTCTCCAACCAAACAGATCATGATCACAAACGAAAAGAAAAGCCCTCAATTGGCCTCCTCAATTTATCCCCAGAGGGAAACCTGGCCCCTTCCTATACTAAGTACTTTGTACATAGTTACATAGTAGTTGAGGTTGAATAAATACAATAGTCCATCCAGTTAAACCTGTGTAGGTGTGTGTGGACGTAATCATTTTTCATACCTGTGAATGTTTTGATCTTGGAGATGTACGTCCAAGAGTCTTTTGAAAGTAGCCATAGTCCCCGCAGTTACTACCATTTGTGGAAGCGAGTTCCACAATCTTATTGCCCTTACTGTAAAAAACCCTTTGCGTAGCCTGAGGTTAAATCGCTTCTCCTCTAGTCACATTGAATGGCCTCATATTCTCTTGCACTCCTTGCGACTGAATAGTTTTTTTCTATGCTGAGATCACAGTTGAGGTATTTGTAAATCGCTATCATGTCCCCTCTCAGGTGTCTCTTCTCTAGGGAGAATAAATCAAGCGCTTGTAAACGCTCCTCATAATTTAGGTCCTCCATTCCCCTAATTAGCTTAGTTGCCCTTCTTTGGGCTCTTTCCAGTTCCAGCACATCCTTTCTGAGGATTGGCGACCAGAAATGGACAGAATACTCCAGGTGTGGCCGGACCAGAGTTTTATAAAGTGGTAGGATTATAGATTTATCTTTGGAATACATCCCCTTCCTTATGCATGCCAATATTCTGCCGGCTTTGGCTGCAGCAGCTTGACTCTGTTATTTTGTTCAGGTCATTCTGTAAGATTTCTGCATCATGATGTGAAGTTATTGCCCTGCTTAATTTTGTGTCATCCGCAAAAACTGAGATTGAGCTAACAATCCCGTCCTAGATGCTATTGATGAATAGATTGAACAAAATTGGTCCCAGAACTAAGCACCCCACTTATCACTCCAGACCAGTCTGAGTACGCGTTATTTATTATCACCCTTTGGACACGCCCCTTGAACCAGTTTTCTATCCAAGAGCAAACCTTGTGGTCTAAGCCTGCAGACCCTATTTTGTAAAGTACCTCCAGGTACAATCAATATAGACAGGAAAATGGTCTCAATGTGTTACAAATGAGGTTAATGTCTATGCTAAGGGGGTACTATACTTAATGGGTATTGAAAATAGAAACAAAAAATGTACAAATATGCAATAGCAGGGGAAACAATTTTACCTAGTGTTTGCAGAGGTGAGTGATGATTCTTCAACCAAGCAGTAGTGATGTCGCGAACCTAAAATTCGCCGTTCGCGAACAGCGAATGCGAACATCGGCAAATGTTCGCGAACTGGCGAACCGCCATAGACTTCAATAGGCAGGTGAATTTTAAAACACACAGGGACTCTTTCTGGCCACAATAGTGATGGAAAAGTTGTTTCAAGGGGACTAACACCTGGACTGTGGCATGCCGGAGGGGGATCCATGGCAAAACTCCCATGGAAAATTACGTAGTTGACGCAGAGTTGTGTTTTATTCCATAAAGGGCATAAATCACCTAACATTCCTAAATTGTTTGGAATAACGTGCTTTAAAACATCCAGTGTGTGTATACGATCAGGTATATTGTATCAATCAGGTAGTGTAAGGGTTACTCATAATCAGATTGGAATCCTGCGAGCTACCCCCCTAATCTAGATTTTACAACTGCCGCAAACACCTCACTCCTCAGAAAGTGCTCTGTGCTATATAAATACAATAAATAGTGTTGCGCAACAGTAAAAATCTGCCTAGTTGCTATTTCAACGATATTGGTGACCAATCCAGATTGTACTGTGTATGGTGTGCTATCCAAAAATATAAAATAAAATAAAATAAACCTGTGTGATATAAATTGTTTCGTGAAAAATCAATGTTTTCATGTGATTCCAATGCTGAGTATATCAATAAATGTGTTATCCGCTTCAATAATCATACAGTGTTACCAAATATAAAGTGCTGTTTTCAACAATTTATATCACACAGGTTTATTTTATTTTACATTTTTGGATAGCACACCATACACAGTACAATCTGGATTGGTCACCAATATCGTTGAAATAGCAACTAGGCAGATTTTTACTCTTATTTGTAACTTTTTACTCTTATAGTGTAAGGGTTACGCCCGCTTCACAGTGACAGTCTGACCAAACTCTGACATACAAAACTCCCCATTGTCATGGACATGCAATAAATGTCTGGTAGTTTACCTGTCCCTCCTGATCCTTCCTCATTCCTCATGTCTGCATTAAGGGCCAGACTATTCCTTCTGGCTGTTTTTATCATCTCTCCTCCCTGTTTGGCTCCACCCCAGGCCATTACAGGAAGTCTATATTAACCAGTGCACTGCAGGCCAGCTAGCTTTGCTGTTCCCTGTTGCTAGTTTCCTGTTTCCTGTGTGCTTGATCTACTGTGTACCGACTTTGGCTTGTCTCTGTCTCTGACTGTTCCTGTTTGGCTGTTCCCCCGACCTCGGCTTACCCATCACCATTCCGTGTGTCCTGAGTGGCTGCTTCCCTTCTCTCCCTACGGAGCGTGACCTGGGGGACCCCAGGGGCCGCGACCTGGGCCCAGCTGCAGCCAAGTCCATCCTCACCACTAGAGGCTATGGTGAACACCTGCTGGGTCTTAGACTCCGCGCCCTGGGGAATCTTGGGCTCATGTTCCGGTCCATCCGCAGCAGTCTGCTATCGGGTTCACTACCTTGCGCTGCGCCCCTGCCTCCAACAGGGTGCAGTTGTCACCTGGCCATTGGCCAACAGTCAGTCAGTCCATTTGCACAACCGCAAACTCCCCATTTGCACAAGGTTGGATACCAAGCTAGCCATGTCCCGTTCCTTGTCCTCACTGACGTCATTGAAGGTCTCTTCCTCCACCCAGCCATGTACAACACCAAGGGTCCCCGAAAGGTGACAACAAGCCCCCTGGGACGCCTGCTGTGGTTGGTCTTCCACCTCCTCAAAGCCACCTTCCTCCTCTGACTTCTCTTCTTCAGACTCCTCTCTCTGCGTTGCCACAGGTCCAGCAATCGACAACGACAAGGCTGCTTCTGGTGGTGATGGGGACCACAACTCTTCCTCTTCATGCTCATCTACGGCCTGATGCAGCACTCTTCGCAGGGCACGCTCCAGAAAAATGCATATGGGATGAGGTCGATGATGTTGCCTTGGGTTCGACCGACCAGGTTTGTCACGCAAAAGGACGCATGAGCCTACAGCCATTGTGCATGAGCATTCAGTAACGCGGCCAAAAAATACCCAGCTCCGCAGAGGCTGTCCTCTTTTTTTTTAATTAAAGAAAATTAATGTTTTTTCTATGAAAAATTATCATGCTGATCGCTTTTGGTCTGTTCACAATGAAGCAACGACCTTATCATCTGGGGTGTGCCAACATTGCCAACACACTTCTAGAGGTGATTGCTTCATTGTGATACGCAAGCCCCTTCACCACAACAAGGTAACGATCATGAAGGGGAATTGACACATGTATGTGCCTTTTTTTTTTTTGCAGCCACAGTGTAGCACCAGAGGCCAGAAAAATTAGGCATGTACACATGCATGAAAAAATAGGTATTGTTGCAGCTGCTGCTGTAGCAGCGGCCGGAAAAATTGAGGTTTTCAAGGCAGAAAGTGCACTAAAACATTGCGGCTTGAACCGTAGTTGGTGGCGGAGACGTCACGTAAGTCATCTGGCATGCAGAGATTAAATACAGCAGCGTGTGGACCATTTTTAGCCCAAGGCATCTCAGAGTCATCAGGCCTTTTTTAGTCAAATGCATCCCCCACTGTCAGTCCCTTCGGGATCCATGCCTCATTCATCTTAATAAAGGTGAGGTAATCAAGACTTTTTTGACCTATTTGTCTCTTCTCAGTGACAATACCTCCTGCTGCGCTGAAGGTCCTTTCTGACAGGACACTTGAAGCGGGGCAGGCCAGAAGTTCAATGGCAAATTGGGATAGCTCAGGCCACAGGTCAAGCCTGCACACCCAGTAGTCAAGGGGTTCATCGCTCCTCAGAGTGTCGATATCTGCAGTTAAGGCAAGGTAGTCTGCTGCCTGTCGGTCGAGTCGTTCTCCGAGGGTGGACCCCGAAGGGCTGTGGCGATGCGTAGGACTAAAAAAGCTCTGCATGTCCTCCATCAACAAGACGTCTGTAAAGCGTCCTGTCCTTGCCGGCGTGGTTGTGGTGGTAGGAGGAGGATTACTTTCACCTCTTCCCCTGTTGGATTCCCGTTGTGCTGTGACATCACCCTTATATGCTGTGTAAAGCATACTTTTCAACTTATTTTGTAGCTGCTGCATCCTTTGCGACTGCCGGTAATTCGGTAACATATCAGAGACTTTCTGCTTATACCGGGGGTCTAGTAGCGTGGCCACCCAGTACAGGTCGTTCTCCTTCAGCCTTTTTATATGAGGGTCCCTCAACAGGCATGACAGCATGAAAGACCCCATTTGCACAAGGTTGGATGCCGAGCTACTCATGTCCAATTCCTCGTCCTCACTGATGTCATTAAAGGTGTGTTCTTCCCCCCAGCCACGTACAACACCACGGGTACCAGATAGGTGACAACGAGCACCCTGGGATGCCTGCTGTGGTTGGTGTTCCTCCTCCTCAAAGCCACATTCCTCCTCTGACTCCTCTTCCTCACACTCCTCTTCCAGTGTTGCCGCAGGTCCAGCAAGCGATGGTAAGGCTGTTTCTGGTGGTGGTGATGGTGACCACAACTCTTCCTCTTCCTCTTCACGCTCATCTATGGCCTGATCCAGCACTCTTCGCAGGGCACGCTCCAGGAAGAAAACATATGGGATGATGTCGCTGATGGTGCCTTCGGTGCGACTGACTAGGTTTGTCACCTCCTCAAAAGGACGCATGAGCCTACAGGCATTGCGCATGAGCGTCCAGTAACGTGGCAAAAAAATACCCAGCTCCGCAGAGGCTGTCCTAGCACCCCGGTCATACAAATACTCATTGACCGCTTTTTCTTGTTGGAGCAGGCGGTCGAACATTAGCAGTGTTGAATTCCAACGTGTCGGGCTGTCGCAAATCAAGCGCCTCACTGGCATGTTGTTTCGCCGCTGAATATCTGCAAAGTGCGCCATGGCCGTGTAGGAACGCCTGAAATGGCCACACACCTTCCTGGCCTGCTTGAGGAAGTCCTTTAAGCCTGGGTACTTCTGCACAAAGCGTTGCACAATCAGATTCAACACATGTGCCATGCACGGCACATGTGTCAACTTGCCCAAATTCAATGCCCCCAACAAATTGCTTCCGTTGTCACACACCACTTTGCCGATCTCCAGTTGGTGCGGGGTCAGCCACTGATCCACCTGTGCGTTCAGGGCGGACAGTAGTGCTGGTCCGGTGTGACTCTCTGCTTTCAGGCAAGTCAACCCCAAGACAGCGTGACACTGTCGTATCCGGCATGTGGAATAGCCCCTGGGGAGCTGGGGGGGTGCAGTTGGTGTGGAGCAAGACGCAACAGCAGAAGAGGACTCAGCCGAGGAGGTTAGCAAAGAGGATGGAGTAGGAGGAGTAGAGGAGGTGGCAGCAGGCCTGCCTGCAAGTCGTGGCGGTGTCACCAACTCCTCTGCAGCAGAGCCACGCATTCCATGCTTGGCAGCCGCCAGCAGGTTTACCCAATGCGCAGTGTAAGTGATATACCTGCCCTGACCGTGCTTTGCAGACCAGCTATCAGTGGTCAGATGGACCCTTGCCCCAACACTGTGTGCCAGACGTGACATGATTTCATTTTCCACAATAGAGTACAGGTTGGGGATTGCCTTTTGTGAAGAATAATTTCGGCCGGGTACCTTCCACTGCGGTGTCCCAATAGCGACAAATTTTTTGAAGGCCTCAGACTCCACCAGCTTGTATGGTAAAAGCTGGCGGGCTAAGAGTTCCGACAAGCCAGCTGTCAGACGCCGGGCAAGGGGGTGACTCTGTGAGATTGGCTTCTTACGCTCAAACATTTCCTTGACAGACACCTGACTGTGGGCAGATGAGCAGGAACTGCTGAAGGTGAGAGGCGGAGGGGCGGGTTGTTGATAGGGGGCATGGAGGACAGCAGTGGTTGACGTGGCTGAAGATGCTGGACCAGGAGGAGGATGGTGGCTTTCAGTTTGTGTGCTGCTTTTACTCATGTGTTGATCCCATAGGCGTTTGTGATGTGAGATCATGTGCCTTTGCAAAGCAGTTGTACCTAGGTGGGTGTTGGACTTCCCATGACTCAGTTTCTTTTGGCACAGGTTACAAATGGCATCGCTGATATCAGAGGCAGACACACAAAAAAAATGCCACACTGCTGAGCTTTGCAAGAACGGCATTCTGGTGGTGGCAACAGCTTGCGTTGATTGGCGTGCTGTCTGGCTGACCCCGGGTGCCGAATCTACATGCTGTCTGACTGCACCACTAGCTCCTTGCGATGACCTCCTTCCCCCTGCTTCCAACTCGTTTCCTCCTCTCTGTCTCCCCATCTGAACTTTCCCCCTCTTCTTCTGCTCTTCGAGCAGGCACCCAGGTGACATTCACAGACACATCGTCATCATCAGCCGCTTCACTTGACAACTCAGCAAAGGCAGCAGGTACAACATCATCATCATCATCACAATGTACGTCCATGTGTATAATGCTGCCTGACTGAGACATATCCCCGTTATCTACATCCTCTGGCACTAATAGTTGCGCATCACTTATTTCTTCCAACTGATGTGAAAATAACTCCTCTGACGGATCAAGTGAAGCGGCTGTGGTGCTAGTGTTGGTGGTGGTGCCGGCGGGCTGGCGACAGACTTGTATAAAGTACTCGAAATTTCTACTTGAGTAAAAGTACAAGTGCTCGATCAAAAAATTACTTGAGTAGAAGTGGAAGTGCTCGCAGAAAAAGTTACTTAAGTAGAAGTACTAAAGTATTCAACATTTTTTTTACTTAAGTATTGCAAGTAGTTTTTTCAAAAAATTTGCTACTTAAGTACTAAAAGTAAAAAGTACCAGTAGTTTTGAAAAAAAATTTCTACTCAAGTACTGAAAGTAGAAGTACAAGTACTGTGTTATGTAGTTATTAAAGAAAGAAGTCAAAAGTATGAACATCATATTGTTTTTATTATTTCAAATGATTTATTCAAATGATTAACCGGTGTTTGTTAGTAGTTTCTTGATGCACTTTAAGCGCTGTAGCATCATTTATTTGTTTGTTTCATATTTTCTTTTTATTGGAAAGATTTGGTAAAGCAGCTTTTATTATACACAGCCTTTATTTTCGTATGCGCTGATTTACAAATGACATTATACACATTTTTTTGAGCTTTATGCAACCTGCCATCTACTGTTCTGGCAGTGGTAATTTTTTTAAAAGTAACGAGTAACTATGCAGCACAAAAAAAAAATACTTGAGTAGAAGTATCGAAATCATCGAAAAAATGTAGTGAAGTAAAAGTAGAAGTAGGAGAAAAAAATTCTACTCTAGGAAAGTACAGATACCGCATTTCGGTACTTAAGTACAGTACTTAAGTAGTTCTACTTCGTTACTATACATCTCTGGCTGGCGAGTGGTATATTGAGAGGTGCCCGAAGCTGAGCTGGAGGAGGATGGTGCATTAAGGTTCCGAGCGGAAGCTGTAGACGATTGGGTGTCCTGTGTAAGCCAGTCAACTATGTCCTCAGAATTTTTTGAGTTCAGGGTCTGTGGTGGCCTCTGAACACTGGGCATTATTCTAGGGCCTAAGGAAATCACAGCACCACGACCACGACGGCCCTTGCGGGGTGGCCTGCCTCTGCCTGTCATTTTTTTTTTAATGTGTTGTACTATGAGTGCAAGGTGCTGTGCCACCCTATAGGAGTGTTGGGCAGTGGGTACAGTACACTCTGTAGACCTGACAGTCACTGGCACCCAGGCAACTGCAATTATAAAAAAATATATATTTTTTTACTTTGCAAGCTGCTGTGCCACCTTATATATCAGTGGGTGGGTGGGCAGTGGCACAGTACACTCTCTGTGGACCTGACAGTCACTGGCACCCAGGCAACTGCAATTATAAAAAAAATATATATTTTTTTACTTTGCAAGCTGCTGTGCCACCTTATATATCAGTGGTGGGTGGGCAGTGGCACAGTACACTCTCTGTGGACCTGACAGTCACTCTGGCACCCAGGCAACTGCAATTATAAAAAAATATATATTTTTTTACTTTGCAAGCTGCTGTGCCACCTTATATATCAGTGGTGGGTGGGCAGTGGCACAGTACACTCTCTGTGGACCTGACAGTCACTGGCACCCAGGCAACTGCAATTATAAAAAAAATATATATTTTTTTACTTTGCAAGCTGCTGTGCCACCTTATATATCAGTGGTGGGTGGGCAATGGCACAGTACACTCTCTGTGGACCTGACAGTCACTCTGGCACCCAGGCAACTGCAATTATAAAAAAAATATATATTTTTTTACTTTGCAAGCTGCTGTGCCACCTTATATATCAGTGGTGGGTGGGCAGTGGCACAGTACACTCTCTGTGGACCTGACAGTCACTGGCACCCAGGCAACTGCAATTATAAAAAAAATATATATTTTTTTACTTTGCAAGCTGCTGTGCCACCTTATATATCAGTGGTGGGTGGGCAGTGGCACAGTACACTCTCTGTGGACCTGACAGTCACTCTGGCACCCAGGCAACTGCAATTATAAAAAAATATATATTTTTTTACTTTGCAAGCTGCTGTGCCACCTTATATATCAGTGGTGGGTGGGCAGTGGCACAGTACACTCTCTGTGGACCTGACAGTCACTGGCACCCAGGCAACTGCAATTATAAAAAAAATATATATTTTTTTACTTTGCAAGCTGCTGTGCCACCTTATATATCAGTGGTGGGTGGGCAATGGCACAGTACACTCTCTGTGGACCTGACAGTCACTCTGGCACCCAGGCAACTGCAATTATAAAAAAAATATATATTTTTTTACTTTGCAAGCTGCTGTGCCACCTTATATATCAGTGGTGGGTGGGCAGTGGCACAGTACACTCTCTGTGGACCTGACAGTCACTGGCACCCAGGCAACTGCAATTATAAAAAAAATATATATTTTTTTACTTTGCAAGCTGCTGTGCCACCTTATATATCAGTGGTGGGTGGGCAATGGCACAGTACACTCTCTGTGGACCTGACAGTCACTCTGGCACCCAGGCAACTGCAATTATAAAAAAAATATATATTTTTTTACTTTGCAAGCTGCTGTGCCACCTTATATATCAGTGGTGGGTGGGCAGTGGCACAGTACACTCTCTGTGGACCTGACAGTCACTGGCACCCAGGCAACTGCAATTATAAAAAAAATATATATTTTTTTACTTTGCAAGCTGCTGTGCCACCTTATATATCAGTGGTGGGTGGGCAGTGGCACAGTACACTCTCTGTGGACCTGACAGCCACTGGCACCCAGGCAACTGCAATTATAAAAAAAAATATATATTTTTTTACTTTGCAAGCTGCTGTGCCACCGTATATATCAGTGGTGGGTGGGCACGCAGTGGCACTGCAGTGGGCACAGTACACTCTGTGGACCTGACAGTCACTGCCAGCCCAGGCAACTGCAATAATAAAAAATATTTATTTTTTTCAATTTGCAATTGCTGTGCCACCGTATATATATCAGTGGTGGGCAGTGCACTGCAGTGGGTACAGTGCACTCTGTGGACCTGACACAGCACTCACTGCAATTATGACAGAGGAAAAAAAAATATTTTTTAAAATGCAAGGTACTGTGCCTGTGCCACCCGAAATGAGTGTGGTGTGCACACAGTACAGTCTGTGGTGGGTCTGTGGCCTCTCACACACAGCAGGCAGGCAACTGCAGTGTACAATAGATATATAGATATATATATATATATATATATATATATATATATAAAAAGAAAAAACTCAATTACCAGCCCTTAAAAGGGCTTTTGGGGACACTAGATATATATATATAAAAAGAAAAAACTCAATTACCAGCCCTTAAAAGGGCTTTTGGGGACACTATATATATATATATATATATATATATATATATATATATATATATATATATAAAAATTACACAAATACCAGCCCTTAGAAGGGCTTTTTGGGGTGCTGTCCTTACAGCAGTAGTGGACCAAGAACACTGCAAGACCAGGAACACTGACTAACAACTGTCCCTAGCTTAACAGCAGCAGCAGCAGAAGCTCTCCCTGCTCTCACTACACACACTGCTTCAGAATGATCTAAGATGGATGCTGCCCTTGCTTATTTATAGGAGGTGGGAGGGTGTGGGAGGGAGGTATGCTGATTGGCTGGAAATGTGCCTGCTGACTGTAAAGTTCAGGGTCAAAGTTTGCCTCAATGATGTATTATAGGGGGCGGACCGAACATCGCATATGTTCGCCCGCCGCGGCGAACGCGAACATGCTAAGTTCGCCGGGAACTGTCGCGCGGCGAACAGTTCGGTACACCTCTACCAAGCAGATCATGATCACAAATGAAAAGAAAAGCCCTCAACTTAATTTACTCAACAAAGGGAAACCTGGCCCCTCACAGCAACATGTTGGCCCAAAGGGGACTAATTCCAGCCAACCATCCCCATACAACCTATTTTTATTTTATTTTTTTATATGGCCATGGATACTGACTGAGAAATTGCCTGTGTGGTAGGCCACTAGTAGTCCAGAATAGAGCTTCATAGTGCATTGAGGCATTGGGAAAAAAAGAAGGGGAAGGTTGGCAATAGGGGGGCTCTACGTTGAGGTTTAAGAAATTGAATGTGTTTTATACTTTTTCATAAATTGCTGCCTTTAGTAAGTGTATTTAAAGTGTATCTATGATAGAGTGAAGAAGGAATTACTGCTATTCATGGTTCTATTCAAACATTTTTCCCTTACTCCCTGTTCTGGGGACAACAGTTCACAAGGCTGGAAATGAGGGAAAATCTGCAACTGAAAAGCGGGCATCAATAAAAAGCAAATTACAAACACAAATTTAATTTCTGTCTCTATTTCTGTTTGAGAGTCCCCCTCACTTCCTGTGTGGTGAAAAGGTTGTCCCCAAGACATTAGGGAAAAAAACAATCTTGCTAGTGGAGCCCTGGACAGCAGGAAAACCTAACAGTGGTTTAATCCTACCCTACTCTATCCACTTTATCCCAAACACAAACCATTTACTGAACCAATTTATTAGAAATAGTCTCTCTGTCTCTCTCTCTCTCTTAAATACCACCAAATGAAAGCTCTATCTGTCTCCAAAAAAATATACAAATATCATATGGGTACAGTGTTGCATGACCGCACAATTGTCATTTAAAATGCAACAGCGCTGAAAGCTGAAAATTGGCCTGGGCAGGAAGGAGGTGAAAGTGCCCAGTATTGAAGTAATTAAGCAGCCTGTAAAAATGGAGGTTTAATACTCACCTTTTCGGTGGGTGGGGAGTCAAAAAACTGTGTGATTTCAAGCGACCAAATAATGTTACTTAATCATGTGATCTCAACAAAGGGGGTCGATAGCCATGTTTAGTCAAGGTTTTAGGTCTCATAAATATCTAAGAGGGAAATTTAAAGGTTATAAAATTCCACTAACAGTTTTTTTTTGCTTAACCACTTGCCGACCGTTTACTTTATATTTACGTCGGCAAAGTGGCTCTCCCAGGCAGAATCACGTTAATAAACGTCATCTGCCTGGGAGGAGCTAGGGGTCGAGGGCGCATGCTCCCGCCCCCGATCATCAGCGGGGAAGCCAGTGCGGGTGTCAGGCGGCTCTGATTGCCGCCTGACACCAGCTTTCTCCCCCTGCTGACAGAGAAGGACAGATGGCTGATGTAAACATAGCCGTTCGTCCTTCTCACTCGGATGATCACAGAGGCTATGTGATCCTTCTATATAGGATCACATGTCTCTGTGGTCATCTCACAAGCCCATCCCCCCCCCCCCACAGTTAGAATCACTCCCTTAGGGTCACATTTAACCCCTTGATCACCCGTAATGTTAACCCCTTCCCTGCCAGTGTCATTATTACAGTAACAATGCATATTTTTATCACTGATTACTGTTCTAATGTCACTGGTCCCCCCAAAAGTGTCAAAAATGTCAGTTAGGGGTCCGATCTGTCTGCCGCAATGTTGCAGTCCCGAAAAAAAAACGAAGATCGCCGCCATTACTAGTAAGAAAAAAAAAAACAATAAAAATGACATAAATCTTTCCCGTAGTTAGTAGAAGCAATAACTTTTGCGCAAACCAATCAAAATACGCTTATTGCAGTTTTTTTTTTTTTTACCAAAAATATGTAGCAGAAAACAAATTGGCCTAAAATGTTAAAAAAAATTAGATTTTTTTTTTTTTTGGGAATATTATATAGCAGAATGTGAAAAATATTGTTTATTATGCAAAATAGTTTTTTGTTTATAGCGCAAAAATAAAAATCGCACAGGTAATCAAATACCAACAAAAGAAAGCTCTATTTGTGGGAAAAAAAAGGATGTCAATTTAATTTAGGTACAGCGTTGAATGACCGCGCAATCGTCCGTTAAAGTAACGCAGTGGCGAATCGCAAAATAGGGCCTGGTCATTAAGGGGGAAAATCCTCCGGTCTGAAAGTGGTTAAAGTTAATACAAGTTCAATATAAATATCATTATTAAAACAGCTTTTCTTTGGTAGTTGATGTTTGTTTGTCTGTTTGCATTGTAAGTTATTGCACAGATTGCTTTTTACAACACTGCCACCACAGGTGTTGCAGTTTGTCTATCAGTTTCTCCAAAATAAAAAGCAGCATAGCAGGTATGGAGAGTACTCCTTATTAGGGGAGACATTTTTTTGAGAAAAGCTTCTCATTTTCATCCTCAGGCTGAATTCTCTTCTCTTGAAGCTTCTGTGCATATACTGGAGTTTGTTCATTAAAAATGCATGACTTCAACTTCTCGTATTACAAATATTATTTTGCTAGCTTCTGGGGGATAACGGAATATTTTGATTCTTCTGTAATGTTGATTCCAGCAGAAACACTTTACAATGCTACAGAATAGTCAATAATTTTGTGAACTGAAATAATAAAACTTAAAGGTGAACTGTAATAACAGCTAAAAGTAGCTGCCATTAATTATCTTTCCTTAAAAAAAATTATATTTGCTTGATTGTCATGATGATTATGGCTTCAATACCTAATTGATGATGGCCTAATTTGCTGTATTCTTGTTCTGTGTCAGTGGCTCAAAGTATTAAAACCAATAATTAAAGCGGAGTTCCAGCCATTTACTCACCTGTCCAACGGTCCAGCGATGTGGCCGCCGGAAGCCTCGATCCTCTCCCTCGGCGCCGGCATCACTGCTGTGGGCACCCGGCTGTTACAGTTTGCAGCTTCACAGCCGGGTACCCACTGCGCATGCGCGAGTCGCGCTGCGTGCCGTGATTGGCCGGCAATCTTCTGGGACCTCTGACGTGTCCCAGAAGATTGCAGGGAGGGAGGGGGAGAGGAGAACTTCCGCTCAGGGCGCCGCGGCGCTCCGAGCGGAAGTGGGAGCGGGTACCTGTCAAAACTAGGTACCCGCTCCCCCCCCCAAAAAATGACATGCCAAATGTGGCATGTCGGGGGGTCAGGACTCCCTAAAGCGGAAGTTCCACTTTTGGGTGGAACTCCGCTTTAATCAGCATAACAGCCAGGCAAGGAGTATTTTTAGAAGGATATATCTGAAGATATACTGTACATGTCACATATGTAGTTTCTATTTTTATGTTATTTTTAAATTTGGTTTACAGGTGGAAACTAAAGCTTTTGGCATCACCTCAGCAGTCTACAAATAGGAGTTGCTGGTTCATTAATGAGTGCTATTTGCAGTTATTATTAGAAATAAAAATGACACTGAGCACACTTATAACAGTACTGCAGCAGTATCATGCTATGCTGTGACTGATGATATGTTTCACCCCCAACAGGAGAGTGGGACACATAGAGTACAGGAGGGACACATGAGTGTGTAATGTAGAGAGTGCAGGGGTCAGGAGTGCATAACACAGGGAGTGCAAGGGTCAGGAGTGCATGACAGATGGGGTGCAAGGGTAAGGAATGAATAACACAGAGGGGGTTGTTTATTAAAACTGGATGCATCTGGTGCGGGTCTGCGTAGAAACTAATCAGCTTCCAAGTTTTTTTGTCACTGCTTAAATGAACAAGCTGAAGTTAGAAGCTGATTGACTACCAGGCACAGCTGCACCAGATTCTGAGTGCACCAGTTTTGCCCCTTTCACACATGCTGTCCATTTGTCCGTTTTTCATCCATCCGTTGACGGATGAAAAACGGACATCAATGTATCTCTATGTAAAAACGAACGATCATAAGTTAACATCCGTTTTCATCCGCTTCCGTCAATGTCCGTTTTTTGAACGGATGAATGCCCTATTTTTCATCCGTCAAAAAAACGTATCGGACGAAAAACGGATGACAACGGATGAAAAACGGATGTCAACGGATGACAACAGATGACAACGGATGAAAAACGCACGACAACGTATGAAAAACGGATGAAAAACGAATAACAACTGATGAAAAATGGATGAAAAACGGATAACAACTGACGAAAAACGGATAACAACTGACGAAAAACGGATGACAACTGACGAAAAATGGATGAAAAACGGATGAAAAACTGATACATTTGACGTGACTGAACTGATGAACTGAACAGACTGTATGTGTGAAAGGGGCCTTTTAGTAAATCTCTCGCAGAGAGTTCATGGGGTAAGAGTGCATAATGCACAGAGTTCAAGAGTCATGAGTGCATTATGCAGAGAGTTCAGGGGTCATGAGTGCAAAACACATGGAATTCAGGGGTTAGGAGTGAATAACACAGAGAGTGCAGGAGGCAAGAGTGCATAATGCACAGAGTTCAGGGATCATGAGTGCATAATGCAAAAAGTTCAGGGGTAAGAAGTGCATAATGCAGAGAGTGTAAGCGTAGGGAGTGCATAGCACATGGAGAGCAAGGATCAGAAGTAGGTATCGCACAGAGTACATGGGAAATGAGTGCATAATGCAGGGGTCAGGAGTGTGTAATGTATACAGAGTGCAGGGGTCAGGAGTGGGTAGTGTACAGATTACAGGGGTCGAGAGTGTGTAATGCAGAGAGATCAGGGGTCAGGAGAGCATAACATATGGAGTGCTGATGTCACGCTCAGGAGTCAGGTTCAGAGACCAGTACATAACAGTAAAGAGGCTCCCACAGACCAGCTGGATAAGTGCAGCAGCAGGTCACCCTGGCAGATGACGCAGACTCACCCGAGGTGCAGAGTCTAAGCACTAACCGGTGTTCACCAGAACCTACTGATGGTGGAGACAGGTTTTGCTGTGTGTTACTACAAGTTCACGGTCCTCAGGATCGCCCCGTCAGGCGGTGAGCAGGCCGAGGTTTAGTAAGGTATAGCAGGTAGGGATCAAACAGAAGTGCAGTTAACAAGTCAAAGACCAATAACAAGTGGTCACAGGTTGGATCAAGCAGAATCATAGTCAAGGCACAAGCCAAAGGTTGGTAACAAGTGGTAGTGATGATACAAGCAGCAGCAGGAGGGACAAGAGCAAGTTATTGGCTGGAGAAAGCACAATGATCTGGCAAACAGGAAGTGCAAAGGCGTGGCCAAAATAGGAAATTCATGGGAGGAGTTAAGGGTTCAAGGTGCAAGAGAAAGAAGGTTTAAGGCATGATCATTCAAGGAATTGTTCAGGGAGCTGTCCAGGATCTCAGGTGGCCCAGCAAGAAGAGACATTGTCAGACACAGCAGGATCAGAAGTGTATAATGCAGAGAGTGCAGGGGTCAGGAGTGCATAATTCAGAGTGCAGGGGTTGTGAGTGCATGACACATAGAGTGTTTGGTCAATATTAGATAACACATTGAGCACAGGGGTCGGACGCGCATTACACAGAGAGTGCAGGGGTCCACAGTGCTTAATCTAGAGATTGCAGGTGTCAAGAGTGCGTAATGCAGAGAGTGCAGGAATCAAGAGTGCATAATGTAGAGACTGCAGGGGTCAAAAGTGTGTACAGTGGTCAGGCATCAATAATGTAAAGGTTGCCAAGGTTATAAATGTGAAACGCAAAAAGTGAAGGGGTCAGAAGTGTATAATGCAGAGAGTACATGGGTCAGGAGTGTGTAATGTAGAGTGCAGTTGGCAGGAATGCATAACACAGAGTGCAGAGGTAGGTAGTGCATAACATCAAATAGTTAATATACAATTAGTGCAAGCCTATCTTTACGAACAGAGTGTTAATGTAAATAATATCTCCAGCTCCACCTGACACAAAACAAGTGCTTTTACTACACTTAATCCAAATAAAACCATAAATTATTGCAGCGCTACTGTAAACTCCACATATGACTAGTGTTGAGCGAACACGGACTGTATTATTCGTGTTCGTACCGAATAATTGGATTTTTGTTACCCGAACACGAACACGGACACTGTATATTCGGGTAAAAATCCGTGTTCGGTCATTTTATTTCCGGGTTTTGCATGCTTTGGCGCTCTTTTCATGGCGGGCTTTCAACAGCCAATCAACAATCGTTTAACTGGTGTGCCTTAAGCCATCCCAGCCATGCCTGCAAATGTCTCAGTAGCTGTGATTGGCCGTCTGAAGCATGTGACCAAGTCTTTATAAGTTCGAGGCAGCCGCAGCGGCGTCATTATGCTGCTTAGATCAGGAACAGAGCACACATCAACGTGCTGGCTGCTGATTAGGGAAAGATAGGCAGGAAAAAACCATTTGTGTCCGGATAGAATTGAGGGACAGGTCGGAGTGTTTAGGCAGGGCGAGTTGTAGGCATTTTAGGGATAGAGTCTGCTGAATTATAGGGTCAGTGTCTTCTGCAAACTACAATCGATATTGCTGTGTGGGGGGTGGGGTCTGCACTCAATCCTGATCTACGATCTCTTCTCAATCCTGTTAGGGACAGAGTCTGCTGAATTTTAAGGAAAGTGTGTTCTACAAACTACAATCGATATTGCTGTGTGGTGTGGGATAGGAGATAGGCAGGTGTCAGTGATCCACATCCATTTTTCTGTGTGTGGGCTGCAGTGAACACAATCTTTTTGGGGTGCAGTGAACACAATCCTTTTGGAGTGCAGTGAACAAAATCTTTGTGGGGTGCAGTGAACAAAACCTTTGTGGGGGTACAGTGAACACAATCTTTGTGGGGTGCAGTGAAGACAATCCTTGTGGGGTGCAGTGAAGACAATCCTTGTGGGGTGCAGTGAACAAAATCTTTGGGGGGTACAGTGAACACAATCTTTGTGGGGTGCAGAGAAGACAATCCTTGTGGGATGCAGTGAACAAAATCTTTGGGGGGTACAGTGAACACAATCTTTGTGGGGTGCAGTGAACAAAACCTTTGTGGGGTGCAGTGAACACAATCTTTGTGGGGTGCAGTGAAGACAATCCTTGTGGGGTGCAGTGAAGACAATCCTTGTGGGGTGCAGTGAACAAAATCTTTGGGGGGGGTACAGTGAACACAATCTTTGTGGGGTGCAGTGAACAAAACCTTTGTGGGGTACAGTGAACACAATCTTTGTGGGGTGCAGTGAACAAAACCTTTGTGGGGTACAGTGAACACAATCTTTGTGGGGTGCAGTGAAGACAATCCTTTTGGAGTGCAGTGAACACAATCTTTGTGGGGTACAGTGAACACAATCTTTGTGGGGTGCAGTGAACAAAACCTTTGTGGGGTACAGTGAACACAATCTTTGTGGGGTGCAGTGAACACAATCTTTGTGGGGTGCAGTGAACAAAACCTTTGTGGGGTGCAGTGAACACAACCTTTGTGGGGTACAGTGAACACAATCTTTGTGGGGTGCAGTGAACAAAACCTTTGTGGGGTACAGTGAACACAATCTTTGTGGGGTACAGTGAACACAATCTTTGTGGGGTGCAGTGAACAAAACCTTTGTGGGGTACAGTGAACACAATCTTTGTGGGGTGCAGTGAACAAAACCTTTGTGGGGTACAGTGAACACAATCTTTGTGGGGTGCAGTGAAGACAATCCTTTTGGAGTGCAGTGAACAAAATCTTTGTGGGGTACAGTGAACACAATCTTTGTGGGGTGCAGTGAACAAAATCTTTGTGGGGTACAGTGAACACAATCTTTGTGAGGTGCAGTGAAGACAATCCTTGTGGGGTGCAGTGAAGACAATCCTTGTGGGGTGCAGTGAAGACAATCCTTGTGGGGTGCAGTGAACAAAATCTTTGGGGGGTACAGTGAACACAATCTTTGTGGGGTGCAGTGAACAAAACCTTTGTGGGGTACAGTGAACACAATCTTTGTGGGGTGCAGTGAAGACAATCCTTTTGGAGTGCAGTGAACACAATCTTTGTGGGGTACAGTGAACACAATCTTTGTGGGGTGCAGTGAACAAAACCTTTGTGGGGTACAGTGAACACAATCTTTGTGGGGTGCAGTGAACACAATCTTTGTGGGGTGCAGTGAACAAAACCTTTGTGGGGTGCAGTGAACACAACCTTTGTGGGGTACAGTGAACACAATCTTTGTGGGGTGCAGTGAACAAAACCTTTGTGGGGTACAGTGAACACAATCTTTGTGGGGTACAGTGAACACAATCTTTGTGGGGTGCAGTGAACAAAACCTTTGTGGGGTACAGTGAACACAATCTTTGTGGGGTGCAGTGAACAAAACCTTTGTGGGGTACAGTGAACACAATCTTTGTGGGGTGCAGTGAAGACAATCCTTTTGGAGTGCAGTGAACAAAATCTTTGTGGGGTACAGTGAACACAATCTTTGTGGGGTGCAGTGAACAAAATCTTTGTGGGGTACAGTGAACACAATCTTTGTGGGGTGCAGTGAAGACAATCCTTGTGGGGTGCAGTGAAGACAATCCTTGTGGGGTGCAGTGAAGACAATCCTTGTGGGGTGCAGTGAACAAAATCTTTGGGGGGTACAGTGAACACAATCTTTGTGGGGTGCAGTGAACACAATCTTTGTGGGGTGCAGTGAAGACAATCCTTTTGGAGTGCAGTGAACACAATCTTTGTGGGGTACAGTGAACACAATCTTTGTGGGGTGCAGTGAAGACAATCCTTGTGGGGTGCAGTGAAGACAATCCTTGTGGGGTGCAGTGAACAAAATCTTTGGGGGGTACAGTGAACACAATCTTTGTGGGGTGCAGTGAACAAAACCTTTGTGGGGTACAGTGAACACAATCTTTGTGGGGTGCAGTGAACAAAACCTTTGTGGGGTACAGTGAACACAATCTTTGTGGGGTGCAGTGAAGACAATCCTTTTGGAGTGCAGTGAACACAATCTTTGTGGGGTACAGTGAACAAAACCTTTGTGGGGTACAGTGAACACAATCTTTGTGGGGTACAGAGAAGACAATCCTTTTGGGGTGCAGTGAACACAATCTTTGTGGGGTACAGTGAACACAATCTTTGTGGGGTGCAGTGAACAAAACCTTTGTGGGGTACAGTGAACACAATCTTTGTGGGGTACAGTGAACACAATCTTTGTGGGGTACAGTGAACACAATCTCATACTTCTGAAGCTTTGAGGGTGCTGCCTGTTCTATACTCCTCCTCCTCCTCCTCATCCATCCTTTTAGGTGTACAAACAATAGTAATTGGGGCCTAGTGTGCTTCTGTACGTGTGAAAAACATACACTTTTTTTGATCATATTTCCTATTCCGTTATTCAATAAAAACCTTTGTGGCTCAATTAAATTGCGGAATAGTCTGTGTCGGTACGTGTGAGATCCACCTTTCCAAGTTTTTGGGGTTCATCTCATACTTCTGAAGCTTTGAGGGTGCTGCCTGTTCTATACTCCTCCTCCTCCTCTTCCTCATCCATCCTTTTAGGTGTACAAACAATAGTAATTGGGGCCTAGTGTGCTTCTGTACGTGTGAAAAACATACACTTTTTTTTGATCATATTTCCTATTCCGCTATTCAATAAAAACCTTTGGGGCTCAATTAAATTGCGGAATAATCTGTGTTGGTACGTGTGAGATCCACCTTTCCAAGTTTTTGGGGTTCATCTCATACTTCTGAAGCTTTGAGGGTGCTGCCTGTTCTATACTCCTCCTCCTCCTCCTCCTCCTCATCCATCCTTTTAGGTGTACAAACAATAGTAATTGGGGCCTAGTGTGCTTCTGTACGTGTGAAAAACATACACTTTTTTTTGATCATATTTCCTATTCCGCTATTCAATAAAAACCTTTGGGGCTCAATTAAATTGCGGAATAGTCTGTGTCTGTACGTGTGAGATCCACCTTTCCAAGTTTTTGGGGTTCATCTCATACTTCTGAAGCTTTGAGGGTGCTGCCTGTTCTATACTCCTCCTCCTCCTCCTCCTCATCCATCCTTTTAGGTGTACAAACAATAGTAATTGGGGCCTAGTGTGCTTCTGTACGTGTGAAAAACATACACTTTTTTTTGATCATATTTCCTATTCCGCTATTCAATAAAAACCTTTGGGGCTCAATTAAATTGCGGAATAGTCTGTGTCTGTACGTGTGAGATCCACCTTTCCAAGTTTTTGGGGTTCATCTCATACTTCTGAAGCTTTGAGGGTGCTGCCTGTTCTATACTCCTCCTCCTCCTCATCCATCCTTTTAGGTGTACAAACAATAGTAATTGGGGCCTAGTGTGCTTCTGTACGTGTGAAAAACATACACTTTTTTTGATCATATTTCCTATTCCGCTATTCAATAAAAACCTTTAGGGCTCAATTAAATTGCGGAATAGTCTGTGTCGGTACGTGTGAGATCCACCTTTCCAAGTTTTTGGGGTTCATCTCATACTTCTGAAGCTTTGAGGGTGCTGCCTGTTCTATACTCCTCCTCCTCCTCTTCCTCATCCATCCTTTTAGGTGTACAAACAATAGTAATTGGGGCCTAGTGTGCTTCTGTACGTGTGAAAAACATACACTTTTTTTTGATCATATTTCCTATTCCGCTATTCAATAAAAACCTTTGGGGCTCAATTAAATTGCGGAATAGTCTGTGTCGGTACGTGTGAGATCCACCTTTCCAAGTTTTTGGGGTTCATCTCATACTTCTGAAGCTTTGAGGGTGCTGCCTGTTCTATACTCCTCCTCCTCCTCATCCATCCTTTTAGGTGTACAAACAATAGTAATTGGGGCCTAGTGTGCTTCTGTACGTTTGAAAAACATACACTTTTTTTTGATCATATTTCCTATTCCGCTATTCAATAAAAACCTTTGTGGCTCAATTAAATTGCGGAATAGTCTGTGTCGGTACGTGTGAGATCCACCTTTCCAAGTTTTTGGGGTTCATCTCATACTTCTGAAGATTTGAGGGTGCTGCCTGTTCCATACTCCTCTTCCTCATCCTCCCTTTAGGGTAGGAAAAAATTTAATCGGGCCTAGTCTGTGTTTGTACGTGTGAGATACACAGTTTTTTATCCTATTCGGCTATTCAATGCACACCCTTTTGGTGTAAAAAACATTAAATTGCGGCATAGTTTGCATATTTGACTGTGAGATACACCCGTGCGATACTGTTGTTCTTTTGTTCCGCTATTCAATAAAGACCTTTCTAGGGCAAGATCTTAAATTTCAGAAATATGAGGAGAGCGTCAAATAGGGGCTGTGGCCTGGGTCGTGGTGGTGCTGCTGCTAGAGCTCCTGTTGCAAGGAGAGGACGTGGTCGATCTGTGCCAGCTACACGCACAAGTGAAACACCTTCCTCAAGTGTGAGTAGGCGACAGAACCTGCATCAGTATTTGGTAGGGCATCATACGCCCCTAGAAGTGATGAGGCCAGAACAAGTGGAGGCGATAGTAGATTGGTTTGCTGCTGACAGTGCCTCCAGTTCCTTCACATTGTCTCCCACCCAGTCTACTGCAGAAAGGTCACAGTTGGCACCTGCAGCCGATGTCCAACCGTCTTTCACCTCACCCCCTTGCAAATCAGGCAAGCAGTCTGAGCCCCAAGCCATACAGCAGTCTCTTCTTTTTGATGACTCTGTCAGCAGGGTTTCCCAGGGCCCTGGCCCTAGCCCTGCCCCAGAAGTGGAAGAGATTGAGTGCAGCGATGCCCAACCACTTATTTCTCAAGATGAGTACATGCAAGGATCATCGCAGCACGTCTCCGATGATGACAAAACGCAGGTGCCAACTGCTGCGGCGTTCAGCATTGTGGAGACCGACAAGGAGGGCAGGGGTGAAGACTGGGTGGAAGATGATGTGGAGGACGATGAGGTCCTCGACCCCACATGGAATGAACGTCATGCAGGTGACCTGAGTAGTTTGGAGGAAGAGGCGGTGGTCGCACAGAGCCACCAGCACAGCAGAAGAGGGAGCAGGGTGCAGAAGCGGAGCGGCCGTGCCCTAGACACTACGCCCGCTACTGCCCAACGCAGCAAGGGAACGAGCGCACCAAAGTCAGCTCAAAGGAGTTCTCTAGCGTGGAAGTTCTTTAGAAAATGTGCTGATGACAGGACACGAGTGGTTTGCACCCTGTGCAATCAGAGCTTGAAGCGAGGCATAAACCTTCTCAACCTGAGCACAACCTGCATGATCAGGCATCTAAGTGCAAAGCACGAGCTGCAGTGGAGTACACACCTTCAAAACCAAGAAACGTCTCTGGCTCATCCTGCTTCCTCTTCTGCTGCAGTCTCGGCCGCTCCAGCCACATCTGTAGTGATACCGGCACCTGCCACCCCGCAAACAGACGATCTGTCAGCAACACCACCACCTGGGTCACCAACAACCATCTCCACAATGTCCCGTGGAAGCGTTCAGCTTTCCATCTCCCAAACACTTGAGAGGAAGAGGAAGTACCCCCCTACCCACCCGCGATCCCTGGCCCTGAATGCCAGCATTTCAAAATTATTGGCCTTTGAAATGCTGTCATTCCGTCTGGTGGAGACGCACAGTTTTAAAAACCTTATGTCGGTGGCTGTCCCACAGTACGTCGTGCCCAGCCGCCACTACTTTTCCAGGCAAGCCATCCCTTCCCTGCACAACCAAGTGGGGGAAAAAATCAGGTGTGCACTGCGCAACGCCATCTGTGCCAAGGTCCACCTAACTACCGATACGTGGACCAGTAAGCACGGTCAGGGGCGTTATATCTCCCTAACGGCACACTGGGTAAATGCAGTGGCGGATGGGCCTGAGGCGGATAGCAATTTGGCGCATGTCCTTCCACCACCGAGGATTGCAGGGTGCTTCAGTTTGCCTCCTGTTCCTAACTCCTCCTACTCCGCTTCCTCATCCTCTACCGCCTCCTCATCCGGACAGCGTAACACCTTCACCACCAACTTCAGCACGGCCAGGGGTAAACGACAGCAGGCAGTTTTACAACTTGCCTGTTTGGGGGACAAACCACACACCGCGCAGGAGTTGTGGAGGAGCATGGAACAGCAGACAAATGAGTGGTTGCTGCCAGTGAGCCTCAAGCCCGGCCTGGTGGTGTGCGATAACGGGAGAAATCTCATAGCAGCTCTGGGCCTAGCCGGTTTGACGCACATCCCTTGCCTGGCGCATGTGCTGAATTTGGTGGTGCAGAGGTTCCTTAAAAACTCCCCCGATATGTCAGAGCTGCTGCAGAAAGTGCGGGCCGTTTGTGCGCACTTTCGGCGTTCTCACCCTGCTGCTGCTCGCCTGGCAGCGCTGCAGCGTAACTTCGGCCTTCCTGCTCACCGCCTCATATGTGACGTGCCCACAAGGTGGAACTCCACCTTGCACATGCTGGAAAGACTGTGCGAGCAGCAGCAGGCCATAGTTGAGTTTCAGCTGCAGCACGCACGCGTGAGTCGCTCTGCGGAACAGCACCACTTCACCACCAATAACTGGGCCTCCATGCGAGACCTGTGTGCCTTGTTGCGCTGTTTTGAGTACTCCACCAACATGGCCAGTGGCAATGACGCCGTTCTCAGCTTAACTATCCCACTTCTATGCCTCCTTGAAAAAACTATTCGGGCGATGATGGAAGAGGATGTGGCACATGATGAGGAGGAGGAGGAGGATGAAGAGGTAACATTTCCAAGGCCTTCAGGGCAGTCATTCGCAAGGGGCTCCGAGGGTGGGTTCCTGCACACACAAACGCCAGGGACACAATTGTCCAGCAGGGGCACAGTTCTGGAGGATGAGGAGGATGAGGAGGAGGAGGAGCTGGAGGAGGAGATGGAACCATGTTCACAGCAGGGTGGCACCCAGGCCAGCTCATGGCCATCACTGGTGCGTGGCTGGGGGGATACAGAGGACACGGACGATACACCTCCCACAGAGGACAGCCTTTCGTCGCCTCTGGGCAGCCTGGCACACATGAGCGATTACATGCTGCAGTGTCTCCACAACGACCGCCGAGTTGCCCACATTCTAACTTGTGCTGATTACTGGGTGGCCACGCTGCTGGATCCCCGTTACAAGGACAACGTACCGTCCTTAATTCACTCACTGGAGCGCGATCGCAAGATGCGCGAGTACAAGCGCACGCTGGTAGACGCGATCCTGCTGGCATTCCCATCTGACAGCGGGGCCACAGTGGAAGCACAAGGCAGAGGAGGAGGAGGAGGAGGTCGCCAACTCAACCAGGGCACCGCCAGCACCTCAGAAGGCAGGGTTAGCATGGCCGAAATGTGAAAAAGCTTTGTCAGCACGCCACAACAAACAGCAGCACCAGCAGCTCAGATGGAACGTCTTAGCAGGAGGCAGCATTTTACCAACATGGTGGAGCAGTATGTGTGCACACGCCTACATGTAGTGAATGAGGGGTCTGCCCCCTTCAAATTCTGGGTCTCCAAATTGGGCACATGGCCTGAGCTTGCCCTTTACGCCTTGGAGGTGCTGGCGTGCCCTGCAGCCAGTGTATTATCTGAACGGGTATTTAGCACGGCTGGGGGTGTTATAACAGACAAGCGCAGCCGCCTGTCCAGAGACAATGTGGACAAGCTCACGTTCATTAAAATGAACCAGGCATGGATCCCACGGGACTTTTCCGTACCTTGTGCAGAATAGCAATGGATACCGACCTTACCCAGCCATTGTTCCATTTTTGCTCTTTCTCACTCTTTTGGGGTGTACCCTCATTTAAAATTTGTGAAAAGAAGCAGTGTTGGCTACCTCGTCCTCCTCCTCAGGGCCAGATTAACGTAGGGGCTATTGGAGCTGCAGCTCCATGCAGGCCCCTACCTTTTATATAGGCCCCGGGTTGGCCATATTCACTGTGACCGCTCTTCTGTCACTTGTAAACACAGAAGTCTGGCTTCTATGCTCGCTTCCCCAGGCAGCACCCTCAGAACCTCCCCACACAGCGCGAAGGCCGGACAAGGAGGGACAGTTGCCGATGCATGGATGTGTTTATGGGCTTCAGAGACAGCATCCCATGTTGAATTAGGCATGCATGGCTGCACCCTTCCTCCTCTGGGTGCATGCCAAGGCACGGCCCTTAAGGCCCTTCAAAATCCTCAGCACCAAGACCATGATGCTCTTAATCCGGCCCTGGTCCTCCTCCACCGCCGCTTCCACCTACACCGCCCATAGGTGTGCGCAGCCTATTGCATTAGGGTGTGCACCCCAAAGTTGAAATACACATGCATGTGTTTGCCTACATGTACATGGCCCCGATACATTACTCTCCCTGCTGGCAAAGAGAAATAGAGCAGAGCAGGTGCGAGGGAGATCTTTCCCATCTCCTCACTGGCAAACAGAGCGATAATGCTATGTGCCCTAGGTGATTAGGGTGTGCCCAGGTACACCAGGCACACCCTGTGCGCACGCCTATGACACCGCCACATCCACCACCACCTCAACCTCCCTCCTACTCCATATGGGCCTCGTCCTTCAGAGATGAAGAACATTGTTTTATTTTTCTGTTTTTTTTTTTTGTTGTTTTAAGTTATTTCCCTATCCACATTTGTTTGCAGAGCACTTGCCATGCTCTTAACTACGTTTTGCTGCCATTTGCAGCACTCTAGCCCTTTCCATTGGTGTTTTAGAGCCATTTTAGTGCCTTAAAGTTCGGGTCCCCATTGACTTCAATGGGGTTCGGTGTCCGGGAAAAGTTCGGTAAAAGTCCGGGACACGGACCCGGACTTTTTTTTAAAGTTCGGCCGAACCCGTCGAACACGGACATCTAGGTGTCCGCTCAACCCTACATATGACCTTATATAGTGCAAATCATATAAATACAGTGAAACCTTGGTTTGCGAGTATAATTGGTTCCAGCAGCTTGCTTGTAATCCAAAACACTCTTATATCAAAGCAAGTTTTCCCATAGGAAAGCACTGAAACTCAGATGATTCGTTCCACAAGCATTTATAGTAATATAAAGATATGCTGTTATTATATATAAAGTACATTACTGTACAGTATAAGTATGCCAGCTCCTCTGTTAAACATTATGTGTCCCTGTGTCCGTGCTGTAGTTGCAGATTATACTGTATTAGAGCTTGTCTGGCTGTTCACTGCAGCCCTCTGCTTCTCTCCTCCCCTCCTCCTCAGATGACGTCAGAAGGAGTGATCGGCCCCTCCCGCGCCGGGTAGAGCAGAGAGACGATGTGAGAGAGAGGCAGAGAAACGAGGAGACATATACAGTAAGTGCAGGGACACTCTGAAACAATATAAATCGGCATGTTTATATACAGTACAAGCACTGGGACACATAATGGTATGTAACTGCTCGTATATCAAGACAGTGCTCATATATCAAGACAGTTTTTTAAAAAAAATGTTGCTCGTCTTTCAAAACGCTCGTAAACAAAGGTACTCGTAAACCAAGGTTCCACTGTACTTAATAAAATTAATAGGTTAAATTCCTGAAGTGCAAAAATACATAAAATGAAAACTGATTAATACATAAAGTGCAATGTGTCCGTAAACTAATTTAGTATCATAAAGTGCGAATAGAACATAAATCTACTCCAATGAGCTAAATATAAATCCAAACAAAAAATAATCTCATTCAAGTGTTGAGCCACCGTGATGTGAATGAAACCAATCCAAAAAAAGAAAATGTGCCCACCTCACAATATGACCCCTGTTTCACCAGTGGGTGGTAATCAGCTGTTCCCCTCTGGCAGAGCCGGCCCGGTGGGACCATGGGACCCAGGCGGCACTTGGAGAGGGGCGGCCCCCGGCCGCCTCTTCTCTTCTTCGGCTATTGCTAAAAAAAAAAAAAAAGGTCCGCGGCCGGCCTGACATGCACACTGCGCATGCGCCGCCGCCGCTTGGGAAAGCCCGTAAACGTTCGGCTATTTCTGGAAATAGTGTATGTGTAAAGGGAGAGCTGCGCTAAATTGATGGAAAACCAGAGTCACCCAGTATGAACAAAATAAATTGCAATATGGTAAACCCACAATAACAGATGGTACTATGTCAAAATAAATTCTCCTGCAACACAGACACATATATATTACAAATTGTCAGCAGGCATAAATAAAGATGTAAGAAATAGTCCATCAAAAGAAGTCCATAAGGTTGAATAGGTGTCCAGTGAAAAGGATGAAACCACACACCGCTCGGTGTTCCACGTCCCAAAAAAAAAAAAGAAGGGTACGATAGCGTAGTACGTCCACACAAGTTTATTAAACATAGGTTAAAAACACTTACATTGTATATAAGAACAAGCGCTTGTAATAGTCTAATGCCGCCCGACTTCCGGGTCGCGTCGTGGTGACGTCAGCACGCCTTCCCTACGCCGTTTCGTGACACCTCACGTCTTCCAGGGGATGCGGGCGGCGCGCTGACGCACCACTTAAATAACAAACAACAGACCACCTCCTCCGCTGTCACACGGGACGGAAGCCGCCATCTTAACTAATGGAATGCCACTACCTAAGAGGTTTAACATCAAGGCAGGCAAAAAAAACACATAAATCTCAAAAACAAAGCCACCGGAAGGAGCTAGGTCCGTATCAATATGCCATTTTAGACAAAAAGCTACATTGCAAAACAAACATCGTGTTGGTCCAAAAGCCCCCATGATGCTGTATTCAATTATACTGACAAATGATATGCAATTAACCTCAATATCACAAAGACTTCACAAATGGGCAAACGCCCAATCTGCCATGCTAAATGCTGGCAAAGTGGAAAAGGGAACCTAATCCATACAGCATAATCACAATAATATGGATATCAATATACACTAGTATTTAAATAAGTCTACCGAGGCAGACATAAAAGTAATTTGGGCAGAAGTAAGGATAGATTAGATCGTAATCTCTATATTACTAGATACTGTCCAGGCCCTTATAAAATAAATAAATAGTGATAAAAATTCACCTATGTGACATTATATGAAATGTCCACATAATGGAAATGTTAAAAAAGGGGGGCCAATCCCTATCCCAAATCCATACAGCATAAACGCAGCATCATGAAAACCCATGGACACTACTCGATGCCTGTTGGTAAATACATATAAATTACATAAATACATATAACAGCATTTTAAATATGTCAAGCATAGCCGAATAAATACACACTTTAGATCCAGGTCATCTCAAGTTTGGACAATCCCCTGACGAAGGGTTCCCCTCTCCAATGTGGAGAAAATTTATCGACCCCGAGAAAAATAGTACCTCGAGGGTCCTTGTTATGCTTGATCCTATAATGATTGGAAACAGAGTGTTTCCTGAAGCCCTTCTTGATGTTTGCAATGTGCTCGTTGCAGCGCACTTGAAAGGCGCGTTTGGTCCTGCCAATATATTGCAGGCCACACGGGCACTGCAACAAGTACACGATCCCTGTTGAGGTGCAAGAAATACAGGGCTTGATAGGGAAGCTGACACCCAAGCTAGTAGAGCGAATATCCCTGGTATTTCTCTGTTTGCATGCATTATAATAGCAAGTTTGACAACGGTTACACTTATAGTAACCCTTGAGCTGATCAAAGAAAGTAGGCTTAGGCCCGGGTACATCAAGAACGTTCGGTGCCAATTTGTCACGCAAAGTTGTGGCACCCCTAAAGATGACCCTGGGTTTCGTGGGTAAAACCTCTCTCAAGGTCCGGTCATTCTTTAGGATGTGCCAGTGTCGTTCTATAATGTTTTTTATCTTTCTATATTGAGTGGAGTAGGTGGTCACAAAGGGAGCAGTGTAAGCAGGCTGTGTGATAGCTGATCTAGTGGAGCCAGTTAACATGGCAGATCTATCCATAGCCTCCACTGTATTGAGGGTCCCAGTGAGAAAAGATTCCTCATAACCCTTGTCCAAAAACTGGTCAGTAAGGACCTGTGCTTGACATACAACGTCCTCGTGACGGGTACAATTGCATTTGAGCCGCATATACTGCCCCTTCGGCACAGCTTGCAACCAGGGGGAGTAATGACAGCTGTCTGTCGGAATGTAGGCATTCCTGTCGGTTGCTTTGAAGTATGTTCTTGTAATAAACTTGACCTCATCACGAGAGATGGTCAAGTCCAAAAAGTTAATGGACTCCTGGCTGGCTTCAAAACTGAGCTTAATACCTCTGTTATTGTTGTTCAGTTATTGTTGTTCGGCTATTTCTGGAAATAGCCGAACATGTGCAGGCTTTCCCGAGGCGCCTTTAGAAACAGGTAAGTGAGACTGCTCCACAGCCACACTACCTGCCATTATGCGGGGCTGCAGGCATACTACAGAAGATGCAGTGCTGCGGGCATGGTACATGCCCACAGCACTGCATCTCCTGTAGTATGCCCGCAGCCCCGCAGCCCCGCATTCTCTTATACCATGCCTGCAGACCCGCATTCTCCTCTACCATGCCCGCATAACTGCATTCTCTTGCACCATGCCCGCAGACCCGCATTCTCCTCTACCATGCCCTCAGATCTGCATTCTCCTCTACCATGCCCGCAGCACTGAATTCTCTTGCACCATGCCCGCAGCCCCGCAGCCCCGCAGCCCCACATTCTCCTGCACCATGCCCACAGCCCTGCATTCTCATGCCCACAGCCCTGCATTCTCCTGTACCATGCCCACAGCCCCACATTCTCTTGCACCATGCCCGCAGCCCTGCATTCTCATGCACCATGCCCGCAGCCCCGCATTCTCCTGTACCATGCCCACAGCACCGCATTCTCCTGTACCATGCCTGAAGTCCCGCATTCTCCTGTACCATGCCTGCAGCCCCCCCATTCTCCTGTACCATGCCCGCAGCCCCGCATTCTCCTGTACCATGCCCGCAGCCCCGCATTCTCCTGTACCATACCCACAGCCCCCACATTCTCCTTTACCATGCCCGGAGCCCCGCATTCTCCTGTACTATGCCCGCAGCCCTGTATTCTCCTCTACCATGCCCGCAGAACTGCATTCTCTTGCACCATGCCCGCAGACCCGCATTCTCCTCTACCATGCTCTCAGATCTGCATTCTCCTCTACCATGCCGCAGCACTGCATTCTCTTGCACCATGCCCGCAGCCCCGCATTCTCCTGCACCATGCCCACAGCCCTGCATTCTCATGCACCATGCCCACAGCCCTGCATTCTCCTGTACCATGCCCACAGCCCCACATTCTCCTGCACCATGCCCGCAGCCCTGCATTCTCATGCACCATGCTCGCAGCCCCGCATTCTCCTGTACCATGCCCGCAGCCCCGCATTCTCCTGTACCATGCCCGCAGCCCCGCATTCTCCTGTACCATACCCACAGCCCCCACATTCTCCTTTACCATGCCCGGAGCCCCGCATTCTCCTGTACTATGCCCGCAGCCCTGTATTCTCCTCTACCATGCCCGCAGAACTGCATTCTCTTGCACCATGCCCGCAGACCCGCATTCTCCTCTACCATGCTCTCAGATCTGCATTCTCCTCTACCATGCCGCAGCACTGCATTCTCTTGCACCATGCCCGCAGCCCCGCATTCTCCTGCACCATGCCCACAGCCCTGCATTCTCATGCACCATGCCCACAGCCCTGCATTCTCCTGTACCATGCCCACAGCCCCACATTCTCCTGCACCATGCCCGCAGCCCTGCATTCTCATGCACCATGCTCGCAGCCCCGCATTCTCCTGTACCATGCCCGCAGCCTTGTATTCTCCTGTACCATTCCCACAGTCCTGCATTCTCCTGTACCATGCCTACAGCCCCGCATTTTTCTGTACCATGCCCGCAGCCCTGCATTCTCCTGTACCATGCCCGCAGCCCTGCAGGGCACTGTGGCACTATAGACAGTAGAAAGCCTGGTGCGCTCATCTGCCCAGTGTCTACTGCTCTGTCCTGCTCCTGCTGTCACTCCGTACACACTCACACCCCTCTGACTGCTTTCATAGTCCTATAGAATGTGGGGGCCTCTTGGAGGGCGTGAATTTTTTTTTTTGAGGGGGGGGGGGCAGCATTTCATTCTCAGACCCAGGCAGCACAATGTCTTGGGCCAGCCCTGCCCTCTGTGGATAATGTTAGGTCTCTGCAGCGATCTGTCTCCCTATATCTCCAAAATTCTCCTCTCAGCTCTCAGTCATGGGAACAGATAGCATTTGGTGATTCCAAATGAAAAACAAAACAAAAAGATCTAGTGCTTTCTGCATGATTTTTAATCCCAAAACTAGTACACTAAGACAAATGAGCACTTAAGCAGTGCTAGCTGGTACAGACTTTTTAGTAAAACACTCCTGCTGCGGGATGATATTCAATCAAAAGGCCCCATCCCCTATAAGTGTATTGTCCCTGGACATGAACTTCCTCAGTAGAGGTCTGAGGAAGTAGTGCATAACGCACACACCAATGGACAGAATACAACCAAAATGTACTTCCTCCTTACATCTCCCCAAGCCCATGCCCCCCACAGTACAGATCTCCAAACATCAACATCAATTCTCCCCAGTACAGATCGTCTGCACAGCCCTAATTCTCCCTCCCAGACTACCCCCTCAGAACAGACCCCCCCATTATAGATCCTCCCTCCTTGCCTACTCCCTCAGTACAACCCCCCCCCCAGTTGAGATTCCCACTCCTACCCTACCCCCTCAGTACAGACCCCCCCCCAGTACAGGTCCCCCCACCTAGTCTACCCACTCAGTACAGACCTTCCCAGTACAGACATCACACCCTTTCAGCCTCCTCCCACAAAACAAACCCCCCCCTTCAATACAGATACCCCCCTCCCTCCCTTAACCTTACTCATCAGATGCAGCAGTAATTCACCAACCTCGGAGATACTAGGGAAGTTTTCCCCTCAACAGAGCTATAAACTGCCGCTTTTACATAGCCAGAAGCGGTGCTACAGCGCTAATATCAACATCTCTACAGTGCTAATGTCAACACCCAGTGCGGCATGAACCCCCCAAGTACACCACTGGATGGGTTAATATACAGTTCACATAGAGGCAGGCTGGGGATCAGAGGGGTAGGAGAGGAGGGGCAGAAAAAGTGTTTAACTTTATTCGCAGCAACTGCTGCTTTGATTTGCACAGTGTTTAGAAAATAAAGGTGTCATTTATTCCTTAGTTCTTGTTTCTTCCCCTTCCTCTGTTTTAGAAGTAAAGGGTGGGCTCACAGATGTAAACAGTACACTATGTGCATAGTTATTAGACAAGTGAGTATTTTGACCAAATCATCATTTTTATGCATATTGTCCAACTCCAAAAAGCATATCAGAGATGTGTATTTGTGTAATGAAACATGGTGTGGCCTAAGGAGATCAATACGCTTTATCAAGGTGTGCATACTTATTAGGCAGCTTCTTTTCCTCATGCAAAATGGGCCAAAAAAATAAATTTAACTGACTCTAAAAAGTCAAAAATGTAAAAAGTCTTTCAGAGGTATGCAGCACTCTTGAAACTGATAAGATATTGGGGCTTGATAACAGAGCCATCAAACATTTTGTTGCAAATTGAAACGTATTGAGAAAAAAAGACACAGATTAGCTGCCAAAGATTTTAGAAGAATCAAACGTAAAGTTACCAGGAACCCATTATGGGGCAGTAGGCAGGATTTCCTCAACTCTATGAATAACTTAACTTATTTAAATAATTGACACCACAAATTTTTTAATGTATGGAATAGAAGAGGCCGCAGCCGTTTATTATTTAACAAAATATAATCAATAACTCTTTAAAATATCAATATACAACAGAATAAAACAACCCGGTCACCACGACCCAGGTTGCAATTAGCAGAATTTTAAATACTTAAAAAATTCATCCAACTCGATAACACAAATCATAAAAACATGAACGTCCCCCTTTGCACAAGCAAAGGTGACCCTAAAATAATAAACAGACAGCGACATAACAAAGAAGGGGGGGGAGGGGAACCGCTCGGCTGTCTTCTTCTGTCAGGCGATGTGAAATCCATTGGTGAGGTGACCCCTTAAATGGGCTTGCTTGATAGCTCTTGACCAATCAACGACCTGTATTACCTGCGGGAAGAAACAGGATAAATCAAGTAAGGGCCCTATTCTCCCTGGATACTTGGGCAGCTAAACCTTATCTGACTTATCCAATCAGCTATAAGTAATAGCTGACAGGCTGAAACTTTCCCTAACAACTGGGATTCCTCATGCTTTTACTATACTATCCTTACCTGCCACTGCCCCATAAATAAAATTGGCTATTTAGCCCCTTTTCTCTTTATGGGGCAGTAGGTAGGATTTCCTCAACTCTATGAATAACTTAACTTATTTAAATAATTGACACCACAAATTTTTTAACGTATGGAATAGAAGAGGCCGCGACCGTTTATTATTTAACAAAATATAATCAATAAATCTTTAAAATATCAATATACAACAGAATAAAACAACCCGGTCACCACGACCCAGGTTGCAATTAGCAGAATTTTAAATACTTCAAAAATTCATCCACAAGGCAGGCGGCTTAAGCCCGCCTGGCACCACCCCAACACGCGGCCTCTTCAATGCAGGTCCCCAAATTAGCGTTAAAGATGTCGAGACCTATGTCCTGTCGGGGTTATTGGGGGTTGATTAAAATAATAATAGGTAAAAAGAAAAATGATTTTAAAAGCCATGTATTTCATATTATGCATAAGAGATTCTGAATGGTGCTGCCTGGCGTCCATCTTGTTTTCAGGGTGAAACAAAGTTCATATATACTTGTTAAACAAAATGTCTCTCACAGGCTTACAAAGGGTCTATGGTTTCAACAGAGATCTTTGTATTTCTATGTAATCGTAAATAAGATCCCTTTTGACATCTCGATCAGATAAAACGTAGTCAGTCTGACGCTATGTTAAGGGGGGATATCTCAGTCTGTCTATAAGTATATAACAATGGACAATACCCCAGTATATTCTAGCAGACATTTAAAGATGAACCATATAAGTTTTTATAGATACATTATCATATGTGAGAAGATATTAGCCATAATTATGTCATTATATTATGTAAGGCATATACATATATATTTAGGAATGTTATATCACATTTTGGGTTTATATTCTCAGTAATAATCTTACTTAGAATTCTTTTTCTAATAAGTGTAAGGACATATGTATCTCGTCACTAGTTGCTTCATTTCAGAGAAGTCTTGTCTAAGTGCTCAAGGTGTTGTAAATCCTACAGGCCAGACATCTTAATTGACAGTGTAAGACATGGTCAAAGAAGTAATGGCTATTCACTAGCCAGAGGTCAGAGAGGTCATCAGATAAGGACATGGTGGTAAAAGTGTTAAATACAAAATCTAATGAACGGTACGACACTGCCCTCTGGAGACAAAATACCAGGTGCAGTCTTGAGATAATTTCAGATTTCCATATAAAAATATGATATTGTGTTAAATAATATAATTATTGGAATGGCATTACTTGCCCAGGTGAATTATGGAGATACAGGTGGACATTTATGTATGTACTGGGAGTCTAGACAAAGTTTTATGTTGTGTTATATGATTAATCTTACATATAGAGGAATCATCCTTAATTTTATTAGACCAAGTATGGGGTTAATTATAAAAAGGGGTGTGTCTCTGACCTCACTAGTTTAGGTATAGAATATCCCAGCCAATGGGGATAATGTTTCATCCCTCTGGGTTTTACTTATGGTAATTTTTATAGCTCTTTGTTCTTACCATATAAAAGACCAACCCAGATGAGAGAGAGGACATTACACATTACACTACTGACAACACACCTCACACTTACACCACACACGCTATTACATTTTTCGAAAGACTCATCCAGACATACTCCCTGGTCCACATCATTCATCTGAAACTTGGAGGAAACTCCTCCCTCACTGGCATCCATCTTAGGACTCTGGTAACACCATCTTAAGTGTGGTAATTATGCCTTGCTGTATTATTTGATTTTATTCAACAATTGTTTATTCTTTCCTTATATGTTTTATATTGCATATTTAAGGGTAATGAGATTACAATCCCAGCCGTATAAGCCATGGTATATTTTTCTCTAAAAAGCTGATTTTTGTTTTTATACATTTTTATTAATATCAGATTCAGTGCATTATTTGCAATTTTAAGTCTTCCGTTTTGCATGGCTTATTCTCATTCCTTCTGCAGTGGAATGACTTTGGGCTATGTGATTCGCAGACCATTGTAGTCTGTTTATATAGAACATTAATTTATGGCTTATACTATACCTGGGAAGAAATGGTAATCTTGCTTTTACTTTGGTTTCACTTTCACTTTGTTTTAGTTTCACTTTGTTTTACTTTCACTTTCATTATTGAGCTAAACATCACATTGCATTGATTATTTGAAGTTAGTATTTTTATGTAGAGTTATTTTTGTGTCACTTCTTGTTTGATCATATATTGTGTTTGCATGTCTTGAGAATAAATATTTTTATATATATTCCACGCTGTAGACTGTATTCACTAAGATTGGTATATGCTTTTAAAAAGAAATTAATCAATTAAAAAGAATTCTCGACATTGATTTATGGCAATAGGTGAAGACTCTCCTTATTCACAGATCTTTGCTTATTAACCATAAATAAATACACTGCTATATTCAGAGCAGTATAAATATTCTGAAATAAGTACGAGCGCAAGATATTTATTATTAAATATTCTTACATATAATGGAGGCCCCAGCGAGATAATTATTGATTTCTTACATATACCAATCATAATATTGATCAGGTGACATAATCAATAACTTTAAAAAAAAAAAAAAAAATTTTTTTTGGAATTTTTTTTTTAATAATTATGAATGTTGATAGTAATGCCTTAAAAATGTCTACAGCAGGTAATGTTCATGCTGCCAACTCTGGCAAGGTGTGAATCCCTAGTGGTAATGCCACAACCCCAGTAGATTTGGCACAGATCATAAATGTGTGGAAACACCTCTCTGAGTCTGAAATGGTGGAATATGTAAATGCTGGTTAGAGTCATATATCAAAATCCTCAGAAAGTCGGGCCAATAAAGGGCATCTGACATGGGTAGAGGACAACCTGTATGTATGAACTCACCAATAAGCTTATCTAACACCAAAAGACGTCAGGAAGTGTGATCACATACTTTTAGAGTCATGGCCAATCTTACTATGTCTGTGTGAGGAACTGCACCACAAGGCTCAGCAAAAAGGAGTTTAGTAAAGTTTCAATCTCCACTCCAAATAAATGAGAGAATGAGATTAGGAACCTCCTTGAGCAGGTGAAAGTAACCTCTATTGGGACACATCAGTTAAGAGAATGTAGCGTGAAACTGCAAAATAAAGTAGAATTGTGGCAGAAGTCTTATCAAGTAAGCTGTAATGAAAGTAACCATTGAAAGTGAAATGTAAATGATTAATGCAATAATTAGGAAGTTTTGAGCAAGGAAAAATGTTTTCTAGCAAAAAGTTGCCGAGTAACCAGCAGTGGAAAATTTTGAAAAAAAATAAATAAATATATAAAATAAAAATGTAACAGTTCATGTCATGACAGGAACTCATAAGTAAATACATAGCAGAGTTCCATAAGGTCATGGTGTCCATAAAAAAGGGCAATGCTTTATTAGTCCTGCATTAAAAATATGATAAATTATTCATGACCCAGATATGATTCCCAGTCTGTTGGTTATGACCCAGACAAGGGGGGGAATCAGGCAAAGAGTCCATGTCCTACCCCAGCCATCTTCCTAATATAGGAGGGCAGAAATTGGGCAGCCATGCATAAATAGGTATGAGTTATATCAGGTCACTGCAAAAAACTAGCACCCCTAAAAAGACACCATACACCTCCAGAATTAAAAAGTTTTTAAAAATAGTACTGTCCTGATTTTTGTCATGAAAAGGTTCTTAGATATTATTGATCACCCTGAGGCCTATGAAAACAACCTCCTGTGTTGTGCCTCAAGGATGTAATTTAAAATGCAGCCCAAATAAAAACTTTACTGCTGCTAGAGCTGTTATCTACAATTTAAAGTGTACACAGCACCAAAGCCCCATTGAATTTTTTTTTCTGTACTCAAAAGTGCCTAACACCCTTCAATGAAGGAGCTGAGTACAACCATCTGGAATTTAAATCCCTGTGTTTTGAGGCATTGCCCATACACATAATAATAAAAAGTTTGGAAAAGGAGCAAGATATGCCACCTAGGCCCCAAAGGGGACACCGGATACCTTAAGGAGGACACCGGACATCCCATTAACAAGGGGGGGGGGGGACACCCACAATTAAATAGGGATTTGCCCCATCTTAGGGTTCCCCAAAATCCTCGGGAAGTTAGAGTGACATTAAGGCCCAGACCTCACGCCAGAACCGAATAAATGGTTCTGATGGGGATCTGTCCCATCTGTCTGTACCCGAGAGATATAGGCACCGCAGGAGGCGGAGCCAATAATTCAATTCTGTAAAAGTTTTCAGCAGAGTAGAAGCCAAGTTGGATCGGCTGATCACTTGGTTCACTCTGGGCACTGCAGCCCAGAATTAAAACCATTCATCTCTAGGAACAAATCCTGTAGCCAGCCAAAGGCCATAAAATCTTTAAATGCCCAAGTGGTAAGGAATCAGAAGGGATACACTGAATAGAGGCATAGGATACAGAGGTTCTAACACCCTTTTATCCCAGGTCACAGCATTGAGGATCCTGAAATCCCTGTCAGGGGGGGTCTTGGTTGTGAGATACTAACTACCCTCCTATTTTTCAGTGGTCACTTCATCCCTCTGACTCAAACAGGTCGCTTAAAGCGGACACATTTTCAAATCAATCGCCAATGACGGTGATACCAAGGAGGATCAAACCCTTATGACGTAATGCAGTCAAGAGTTTAAAGGTTGTATACGGTAACCAAGAAGGAATCCTCAATGCCAGGTAGTTTTATTGCCTCCAATAAATTGCATTGATGCCCCATAGGGGGAGATATTTTTTTTTCCTAAGTAGTAGGTACATTTTAGACCAAATATTATATTATTGTTCAATGCGTGGTATCCATGGCGATAAATACATCTCCATGTTAATAAGCCCCAGAAGTCAGTCGCCCTAGGAAAGGTCGCATATATAGTCTCACATTCCCTGGTGTCATAAAAGGACTGATCACACGGTGGATTAAAGGAGAACTCTGAGAAAGCTTAGGGTACCAACATCGCATTGAAATGTCAATTGATAAGAATGTATATTCATACTGTATGTTTCATCCAATAGGAGGAGATTAACCTCCCATACCAGGTCGTTGATTGGTACAGACGGTGATGTTTGCCAAAGACACAGCGATCGGATGGGTCATCTCTCCCTAGAGCACAGCTCAGGACGGAACCCCTCATTGCATCAGGTCCCTCTTCAGGAATCAAGCTGCGAGACGCCCCAGATTCTTGTTGACGGAAAGGAAGATTTGTTTCAACAGATCTTTGTGCATTTGATCTGAGGAAATCCATTGAGAGAAATCACACTACCTCCTGTTTTCAGTTGAAGGAGATGTGAGAATGGTGCATTGCACATATGAGCAAACCTCAGTCTGGGTGTATGACACTCTAGACCATGCTGAAACCGTTCATTATCCAACCAATATCCAAGGTTGAACGTCCAAACAGATTTCTCAGATTCCTGATTGCCAACGTTGTTTTACTGCGCTTTGAATGGTAGTTGCCAATGCCATTGCAGCAGTTAATTTATGTCTCCATCAAGACTTTACAAGCTGATGTTGCAGATTTCAAGGAACATTTGAGTTTCTTTACCAGGAGATCAGAATTCAAAGAGACTAACAAGGAACAGTTTGTGACATAGCTAACGCTAAGCAAAGTCGCTAAGAACTGACATTTTGAACTGATTTTTTTTTCTCAATTTTTTTTACAGCTGTACTTAAGAGTTATGAACAATTCCCAATATGAACTATTCTCTTACAAAAAGAGAACAAGACATTTTTTTTTTCCTTTTACTACTCCTTAAAAAGCTTTCTTTCCAGATAGGCCTAAGTTGCTCACTTGTCTACTGGGAAGAAAGGGGGGGGATATGTCGGGGTTATTGGGGGTTGATTAAAATAATAATAGGTAAAAAGAAAAATGATTTTAAAAGCCATGTATTTCATATTATGCATAAGAGATTCTGAATGGTGCTGCCTGGCGTCCATCTTGTTTTCAGGGTGAAACAAAGTTCATATATACTTGTTAAACAAAATGTCTCTCACAGGCTTACAAAGGGTCTATGGTTTCAACAGAGATCTTTGTATTTCTATGTAATCGTAAATAAGATCCCTTTTGACATCTCGATCAGATAAAACGTAGTCAGTCTGACGCTATGTTAAGGGGGGATATCTCAGTCTGTCTATAAGTATATAACAATGGACAATACCCCAGTATATTCTAGCAGACATTTAAAGATGAACCATATAAGTTTTTATAGATACATTATCATATGTGAGAAGATATTAGCCATAATTATGTCATTATATTATGTAAGGCATATACATATATATTTAGGAATGTTATATCACATTTTGGGTTTATATTCTCAGTAATAATCTTACTTAGAATTCTTTTTCTAATAAGTGTAAGGACATATGTATCTCGTCACTAGTTGCTTCATTTCAGAGAAGTCTTGTCTAAGTGCTCAAGGTGTTGTAAATCCTACAGGCCAGACATCTTAATTGACAGTGTAAGACATGGTCAAAGAAGTAATGGCTATTCACTAGCCAGAGGTCAGAGAGGTCATCAGATAAGGACATGGTGGTAAAAGTGTTAAATACAAAATCTAATGAACGGTACGACACTGCCCTCTGGAGACAAAATACCAGGTGCAGTCTTGAGATAATTTCAGATTTCCATATAAAAATATGATATTGTGTTAAATAATATAATTATTGGAATGGCATTACTTGCCCAGGTGAATTATGGAGATACAGGTGGACATTTATGTATGTACTGGGAGTCTAGACAAAGTTTTATGTTGTGTTATATGATTAATCTTACATATAGAGGAATCATCCTTAATTTTATTAGACCAAGTATGGGGTTAATTATAAAAAGGGGTGTGTCTCTGACCTCACTAGTTTAGGTATAGAATATCCCAGCCAATGGGGATAATGTTTCATCCCTCTGGGTTTTACTTATGGTAATTTTTATAGCTCTTTGTTCTTACCATATAAAAGACCAACCCAGATGAGAGAGAGGACATTACACATTACACTACTGACAACACACCTCACACTTACACCACACACGCTATTACATTTTTCGAAAGACTCATCCAGACATACTCCCTGGTCCACATCATTCATCTGAAACTTGGAGGAAACTCCTCCCTCACTGGCATCCATCTTAGGACTCTGGTAACACCATCTTAAGTGTGGTAATTATGCCTTGCTGTATTATTTGATTTTATTCAACAATTGTTTATTCTTTCCTTATATGTTTTATATTGCATATTTAAGGGTAATGAGATTACAATCCCAGCCGTATAAGCCATGGTATATTTTTCTCTAAAAAGCTGATTTTTGTTTTTATACATTTTTATTAATATCAGATTCAGTGCATTATTTGCAATTTTAAGTCTTCCGTTTTGCATGGCTTATTCTCATTCCTTCTGCAGTGGAATGACTTTGGGCTATGTGATTCGCAGACCATTGTAGTCTGTTTATATAGAACATTAATTTATGGCTTATACTATACCTGGGAAGAAATGGTAATCTTGCTTTTACTTTGGTTTCACTTTCACTTTGTTTTAGTTTCACTTTGTTTTACTTTCACTTTCATTGTTGAGCTAAACATCACATTGCATTGATTATTTGAAGTTAGTATTTTTATGTAGAGTTATTTTTGTGTCACTTCTTGTTTGATCATATATTGTGTTTGCATGTCTTGAGAATAAATATTTTTATATATATTCCACGCTGTAGACTGTATTCACTAAGATTGGTATATGCTTTTAAAAAGAAATTAATCAATTAAAAAGAATTCTCGACATTGATTTATGGCAATAGGTGAAGACTCTCCTTATTCACAGATCTTTGCTTATTAACCATAAATAAATACACTGCTATATTCAGAGCAGTATAAATATTCTGACATAAGTACGAGCGCAAGATATTTATTATTAAATATTCTTACAGTCCGACAAATGGGTGTCAAGTCTATAGAGACCCCTAGTACCACCCTCTAGTTCCCTGTGTCTAAATGACAAAACGCCCGCAGTGCGCAGCAGCTTTTCCAAAGCTCTGTTCACCCGTTTCTGAATCCTTTCAAGGGGCTTTAGGTAGCCATGTTTAAACCATGCTAGCCTGGGAATGATTTCGGAGAATACTACAGTCATATATGGGTATGACAATTTCAGAAGCTGTAGACCATCCCTTATGGCAAAAATCAAATCAAGAGTCTTGGCCCTACCAACGTCATTTCCCCCGAGATGTACAATGAGCACATCTGGGGGGGAAAGGAACTGTAACAGTCTAAAAACCTCAGGGCGAAACTCAGACCATAACATCCCTCTCTTACTAAACCATTGCACTTGAAAATAGGCAGGATCCAGACCAATATGTTCACCATACGTTCTTCTCCTGGCTCTGGCACGAGCCCAGTGCACAAATGAATGTCCGATGATCCATACAGCCACTCTGCGCTCTGAAACATTAACATAAAGAATCAGGGCGAATATACAACTGAAAAACATCAGATTTCCATCTACCCAGTTTCTTAAGTAAATGTTCGTCCAAACCCAACCTGGCAGCTTCCGTGGCTGCACCGATACGAAAAGAATGAGAGGTCAGCCTTTCATTATCCAGTTTCAAAAATTTTAGACATTTTTTAAAAACCGTGTTAAACTGATAGCCAGTCAATGGCCTACCATTCTTGTGCGTGAACAAAAATTCCGATCCGGCTGAACGTATTGCCAAAAATTCATTCATTAAACGAACTGGACATATCGCAGATTCCTTAAACATGTGTAATTGAACACGTTTCCCTACACCCAGCTGATCCGTCTTCGAAAAACGAATTAAAATGCTAATACTTTCGACTGATAGAACAACGTCCGAAAATAAAAGCCCAGAATTACGCATCCTTCTAGCAGGCACCAGTTCAGAAATCCTCAGTGCCGCGAAAAACATTAATGAAAAAGCCGCCTTAAACAGGACCGACTCGTAAATGGAATAACAAACCGAAACGGAAACTGCGCATAGAATAATCAATATGGGAATGGTGACAGGCTTCCTAGAATCCGGCTGAAAATTGACTTTACGATAACCTTTCAGGGCTTGGCGTACCGCAAAAAATGATGAACAAGGAGGAAAATTCTTAAGTTTGGCAAAAAAGGACACACCAGCCAAAATTTGTGCCCATGCATATCTCTTTTGAAATAAAGAATTCAGGAATAGCAACACTAATTTTTCAGAAAAATTATTCGGGGGTTCACCCAAAGAAACCAGGTGTGATAACCACAGAGACCATGCCAATTGATATCCGACGATGGTCGACGGAGCCAGCGAATGCATAATATTCCTAGTAACCAAATCTAAGTTATGCTCCACAGATGGGCCGGGTACCGATAACTCACCTTGTCTGCTCCCGGGAACAATGCAAAAAAGCGCTCCATCTGCAAGCGAGACAAAGCATCCGCAATACGTTATCTCTGCCTGGGACGAAAGTAGCTTTAATCCATATGTTCAGCAATAAACACTTAGATACCAGATACCTTAATAAGGCAATAACAGGGGGGGATTTAGAAGATAAGCAATTGATCGCAAACAGGACCCCCCTGTTATCCGTCCTCACCATCAGTCGCTTATTCTGAAAGTGTCGACCCCAAATTTCTAGGGCCACAACAATAGGAAACAGCTCTAGCAGAACACTATTGCGGGTATACCCCAGCTGGATCCATCTGTGACACCAGCGATCGGCGCACCAATGCGTGCGCCAGACAGCTGCAAATCCAACTGAACCCGCCGAATCTGTAAATAGGCAGAAATCCTTGTCCAGGATGAATTCTTCCTGCCAAACATTCCTGCCGTTAAAATCGTTTAGAAATTGGAACCACACTAACATGTCCTCCCTGATTTCTTGAGTCAGCCTAATGTGAGAAGTGGGGGATTTCAAACCTGCTATAGCCGCAAACAGCTTCCTGGAAAATAATTTGCCCAAGGGGATGACCCTGGAGGCAAAAGCCAGCAAACCCAGCAAAGACTGCATTTCCTTCAAAATTACCTTACGCCTGCGGATCATGTTCAATAAGCAAACCTTGAGCTTTGCAATTTTTTCTTGGGGAAGCCTAAACTCCATGTTGTCCGAATCAATGGTAATGCCCAAAAACTGGACGCATGTGGAAGGCCATGCCGTCTTCTCGTGCGCCAGGGGAATCCCAAACTGTTCACACATATTGAAAAAACTGTGCAACAAGTGCAGACAATCGGCAGACCCCGTTCTTCCTAAAAACAAAAAATCGTCCAAATAATGGACGATCGCATTGGAGTTGCAAGTGACGGAAACGACCCATTCCAGAAACGTGGCAAAACATTCAAAATAAAAACATGATAGTGAGCATCCCATCGGGAGACACCTATCAAAATAAAACTTACCTGAAAAGAAAAAACACAGAGAGTTAAAAGCATCCGGGTGCACAGGCAAGAAGCGGAATGCAGATTTGATGTCCGTCTTAGCCATGAGAACACCCTTACCAAGACTCCTAAATTTAACTAGCGCATCATCAAAGGAAGAATATTGTACTGTAGCCAAGTCTTCGCTTATCTCATCATTTAGAAAATCCCCAAAAGGAAACGATAAATGATGTATAAGTCTGTAAGTGTTAGGCTCTTTCTTTTGGACAATGCCCAACGGAGAGATCCTAAAATTAAAGAAAGGAGGAAAAGAAAACGGGCCAGCAAATCTACCTAGTTCCAATTCCTTATTAATCTTCTCAGCCACTACGGATTCCAGATTCTGCACAGATTTTAAATTATCAACCAGTTTACACCCATGCCCAGAAAACATGGGCAAGGGAAAACCGTCTCTAAAACCCTCAATTAGAAGGGTGGCCTTCGCCCTGTCTGGGTACTGTTGAAGCCAAGGAAGCATGGCTGTTGCTTTTTTGCACAACACCTGAAGACTGACCCCCTTGTCTTTTAAAACATTTTGCAATGGGGTGGGACCCAGAGCAAAAGGCGCACTCATGTCTATATTTGCACGACCCCGGCCACTTACAGGCGGACTCGTTATAGTTGAAGCACACGCCTTTCTTAAAATTAAATCCTGAAGTGGAAGGCTGGGGTTGCTGATTGGGAAAGGATTGTCTGGAGAAGATTTAACTTTGCGGTAGAAAAAGGTCCAGCCATAGGCTGACGTCCTTCACTCCCCACTTCATGGTTGGTTGGACTGCTAGCTTCTGACGAAAAGCCACATCATATTGAAACCATGAATTACCTCCAAAATATTTGTATGCTTCCAGCATGATGTCCAGATGTTGAAAAAGTCCTATACTTTTGGTAGGAAATTTTTCACACATCACAGAAGAAAATATAAAAAACGCCTGCAGCCAGTTGTTAAAGGATTTGGTTACAGGGCGCCTCCTTTCAGCTTCATCTTTTTTGTCACTTTTTGAGACAAAATCCCTAGCAAAAGAGACAAAACGTCAATAAAATTACCCTGCCAAATCCTCTCCTTCACAGCCTCCGATAAGTGAAAGCCTAAAGGAGAAATCTCACAGGTAATTGGCTCCCTTAATGCTGTCTCGGGCAAATTTTGGGATTTTGCCAACAAAAAGGAATTTGAAATCTCAGAATGAATACTCTGTGGCCTAGCGTGGCTAACCTCCAAGCTTCCCCTAGGTGGCACCCAAACATCCATCGGAGAAGGGACAGGCTGAGCTGTGACATTTGGGCTGCTCGAAATCACAGGGTTGGAGGCATCAATCGAAGATTTAAAATCGCTCAAAAACCCTTGTAAAAGATTAGTAATGGCCGAAGTCTGGACCGAACCCTCTGCACTTCCAGAATACCCACTAGCCTGAGCCGCCCCCACCCGAGACATTGCAGGAGGCTGTGCTATCAACTTCGGTGTGGCTACCAGTGCAAGAAGCTCTTCCTCACCTGGCCCTGGATGGACGTTCCGCTCCGGCCTCCTTGTCTGGACGGGTGGGGCTGTCCTCGCCGCTTGTCTTCTCGCTCTGGTCCCGTGCGCAGGTCTTCTGGCCGCTCTCCTTCCCGGAGAATCGCCGCCGCTCCTCCCGGCGTGTCTGTCACCGGCCGGAGGGGAAAACCGATGGCGCGGGGTGCGCCTCCTCTTCGCCGCTCTGGCCTCGGCTTCGGCTCTTCCGGGGGTGACGCGCCTGCGCACCCCCCCCCCCGCCGTGACGTCTTCTTCCGCCGGTCTTGACGGTGATGACGCTCTTCCTCCACCGACGTCCGCGTCATTTGGTCCGCATCTTCCGTCTCCTACAGGTGCCACTTGAGATGACGCTCCGGCCTGCTCGACACCCGATGATTCCTCTTGACCCGCGATGAGAGGCAGCTCCAGGCATCTTCTGAGCTAGTCTTCTCCTCCTTCCTCCCCGGCGCGCTCGATCAACCCGGCGAAGCAGGCTCATCCTCTCCAGGTAACAGGAACCGCTCGGCTGTCTTCTTCTGTCAGGCGATGTGAAATCCGTTGGTGAGGTGACCCCTTAAATGGGCTTGCTTGATAGCTCTTGACCAATCAACGACCTGTATTACCGGCGGGAAGAAACAGGATAAATCATGTAAGGGCCCTATTCTCCCTGGATACTTGGGCAGCTAAACCTTATCTGACTTATCCAATCAGCTATAAGTAATAGCTGACAGGCTGAAACTTTCCCTAACAACTGGGATTCCTCATGCTTTTACTATACTATCCTTACCTGCCACTGCCCCATAAATAAAAGGGGCTATTTAGCCCCTTTTCTCTTTATTCTCCAGTAATGTCATATTACAGAACTGCGACCTACCTGGAGTGCCCAGAAGCAGGGGCGTAACTACAGGGGTTGCAGGGGTTGCAATCGCTACCGGGCCCCATGCTCCAGGGGGCCCGGTAGCAAACCAGTGGGTGAACTTCCAGGATCGCAAGGGTCACACTTGCGACCGGACCCTGGCATTGCACCACTGTGGGGAGGCCCCAAGATTGCAGGAAGGGGGCCCACAAGATTGCAGGAAGGGGGCCCACTGCAGAACTTGTGAAAGAATCCTGCTGCGGGACCGTAATAAAAGGCCATGCAACTAGTGCAAAGAGCCCCAGGATTAGTGGGAAGAGCCCTGGTCTTGAAGGTAAGGGCCCTGGCCAGGGGTCTGAGGGGCCCTTCATGGTTTCTTGCATCAGGGCCCTGAAGGTTCTAGTTACGCCTCTGCCCAGAAGTACAAGGTGTTCAGTGCTCAGAGACATGGCCAAGGTAAGGGAGGCTGAAACCCAACCACCACTGAACAAGACACATAAGCTGAAACGTCAAGACTGGGCCAAGAAATATCTGAAGACTTTGATTTTTCAAAGGTTTTATAGACTGATGAATGAGAGGGACTTTTTTCAGAACAGATGGAAGGGCCTTTGACTGGATCAGTAATGGGCACAGAGCTCCACTTCTAATCATGTGCCAGCCAGGTGGAGACGGAGTACTGGCATGGGCTGGTATTATTGAAGATGAGCTAGTTGGACCTTTTGGGGTTGAAGACGGGCTCAAAATGAACTTCCAAACCTACAGCCAGTTTTTAGAAGACACTTTTTTCAAGCAGTGGTACAGGAAAAAGTCAGCATTTTTCAAGAAGACCATGATATGTATGCAAGACAATGTTCCATCGCATGCATCAAAGTACTCCACTGTATAGCTAGTCAGTAAAGGTCTAAAGATGAAAGAATACTGACATGGCCCCCTTCCTCACCTGGCCTAAACCCTATTGAGAACTTGTGGGTCCTTCTTAAATGGGAGATTTACAGTAAAGGAAAACAGTACACTTCTGTGAACTGTGTCTGGGAGGCTGTGGTTGCTGTTGCACAAAAAGTTTATCATTAACAGATCAAGAAACTGACAGACTACATAAATGGAAGGCTTATGACTGTCAGTCCCGGTTCACACTATAGCGAGGAAAGACTTTGATGTGATTCGGAACGCACTGCTCTAAAAATCACAGGCAATTTCAGATTGTATGGCTGAATTTGCATCAGATTTGAACACAACATGCACAGAACACTTTTTTGGGTCCGCAGCTGAATCGGATCACATGGTGGTTCACACCAATGCGATCCGATTAATGTCCGAACTGACAGTTCACACTGCGATATGCAAACTGATCTGGGGGTGTTGTTAACTTCGTATTGACACCCCCAGCGATCTGCATATGGCAGTGTGAACTGCCTGTGATTTGAATGTGATGCGGCAACCCACAGTGGATTTGCAAGGTTCCAGCATCGCATATATGTGAATCAGCACTTATTGAAAAGAAGGGTGGCTATATTGGTCACTGATTTTCTTTTAAATGTCAGAAATGTTTATTTGTAAATTTTGAGGCATTTGCTTATTATTCTCACTTTAACAGATGAAAATAAACAAGTGAGATGAGAAAATCTTCATTGCTCATGTAGCACTACTCCCTTGGGAGCTGCTGAAGACGGGTTACCCTGGGTTACCATTAGCAACAGTAGAACATTCTGATCTGTTTCCAAGTGTTTGTACCTCAGACAAGGACCAGTCCAGTTTCTTTGGTTTTTATGATTTATTTGGAACTTGGATAGGAGAAGGGATGAGTGGGATATTCCAACCAACTAGAACTATGCACAATCGGCAGGGACGACATGAAAAATGCTGATTAACGCTGGTTAATGCTGTGTAATGCTGTGTTGAGCTAGTCATGACTAGGCCGTTGCTTCACATTGCCCTTGGCTGTGAAAAGAGACATTAAGCTTCCTGAGGTATTCCTTTCCTGAGGCAGCTATTCATTAAGGTAGACTGTACTGCTGAATAACTTAAGGGCCCTTCCTGGTTCCCCCTTTATCCCCTAATCTTCAGGGCTTAACAACTTGGCACCCCCTTACTGTAACACTCTGGGTTAGCTGGCTCCTTGATCCCCTTGACCTCTCTGGAGTGGTCCCCTCTCTTAGGTAGACCCCTAGGCAGATCCTTGAGTACTCATGACACTGTTTTTCCTGAAGTTGTCTGCCCAGCAGCTCCACTTGGTCAGCACACTGAATCCTATGCAACACAGCTCAACCCCTGGTCCCTAGGCCGACTGCCTGGACCACCTTCCTCACTTCAGCAGGAGGAGAGACAGCTGTCAACCACCTCCTGGGACTTTGCTCCCACCAAAAGACACCCTGTCACATTCCCCTCAGGATTTATTCCCAATCCCAGGATGCATTGCAGCAATACCCACCCACTTGGACAGTCATAAACCCTGGTGTGTTATTGGCTAGGTTTCCACTGGTTTCCTTCACTGTCCAACAAGATCCCTCATTGGATACAGTGGGGAGACTCCCCAGACTCAATAAGCCACACCTGGAAGCATGTGACAGGCTAACTAAAAGATCATGCCCTCCTGATAAGCAGAACAGGGCCACACATATAGTTTACCTAGCACCTAACTAGGAGGGTGCTACGTCCATTTAGTTGCATAATAATTCTACACACTAATAGTTGCCCAATAACTGTGCACATATAGATAGTCTCCTAAGAAAGCCAAAACCTCACTTTTACTTTCTTAAATATTCAGGTTTGAGGTTTATTAACATTTTGGATTGACTGAGAGAAGTGTAGTTGTTCAATAATGAAATGAATCCTTCAAAAACACAACTTGCCTAATGATTGTGCACACAGTGTACATTGTGCCCACTGTGATTGTTCTCCCTTTGAACAATCACAGCGATTCCAAGGTACAGAGTCACTCTGTTTGCCTCTCTACACTGTGTCTATGAACTGAGCTGGGTAAATAACTGTTCACCACAATGCTGTTTTTAAATGTACAGCAGTAGCAAAGTGTTTAATAACAGGTTTCTTTTAGGAGAAACTTGTGTAGCTCAACTCCTTTAGTAGCCGCTGGATTTATATGGGTCCTCCTGCCACTCTCAGTGATGTTCCACCCTGTACCTGGACCCCAGAGGTGTTGCTAGGCTCAGACCTAAGGCACAGGCTCCAGGTCTTAAGCCAAATGACTCTCAGACCCACACAGCCAATAGTTCCTAGAGTCAGTGGGTAATGAGAGCTTGTGTCATTTTGTTTAACAGACACACAGATGTTCTTGTGTGCAGCTCACCCTTTAGTGTACAGAAGAAACTGCATAAGAAGCTTCCAGGACCAAACAGCGGGGAGAAAATTTGTCTCTCTGCTTATAAATGAGTAACACTAAGGGATGGGAAAATGCTACATACAAAAAAGGAGGAGAGGGAAAGAAAAGGAGAAGAGAAAACATAAAGAGAACATAAAAAAGAGTACTGTTTACATTGGCATTAGGCAACTTTTAATTCAAAGTGTAGTAGCAGGAGACTTTTAGCATTCCAGCAACACCCCTGCTGGACTTAAAAAGGCATTATAACCTACCTAATGCAGAAACTCCCTACCTAACAACTAGCCAGAGGGCTAACAAATCTGCCAGTGTTGTGGGCCCTTAGGTTTCTCATAGGAGCAGTATTTGTAATTCCAAGGTAAATAGGAACAGTACAATCCTCTTTGGACAGACAAGTAAACAGGATGGTCAATAGGCCTCTCACCACTCCAGTGTTTCGATATTGTCCTCCATAGTGCAGTGCATTCCTGGATAGCCACAACTATGTTCAGGGTGAATAATGACTAGATAAGCTACAGCTTCTGAATAAAGTCAGGCAAAAGGAAGCTTACAGCTCTGGGTCTCCAACACAAGCCTGCTTTCTTTGGTAAACCTTTTCCTGTGGCTTAAGGTTGCCTCCTCATCCCTTTAAACCTGAACACGTATTAACTACACAGGTTATGTGGCTGGTTAAGGAGGTAAACTCACTTAGTGCCTTATCTGCATTAACCACTTTACCACCGGAGGATTTTGCTGTCTTACATCTGGGCCACTTTTTGCGATTCGGCACTGTGCGAATTTAACTGACAATTGCGCAGTCATGCAACGCCATACCCAAACTAAATTTACGAACTTTTTTCCCCACAAACAGAGCTTTCTTTTGGTGGCATTTGATCACCTGTGTGATTTTTACTTTTTGCGCTATAAACAAAGAAAGAGCAACAATTTTGAAAAAATAACAATATTTTTCACATTTTTTATATGAAATTCCCCCCCAAAAAAATGTAAAAATCAAAATTGTTTATCATTTTAGGCCAATTTGTTTTCTGCTACATATTTTTGGTAAAAAAATCGCAATAAGCGTATTTTGATTGGTTTGCGCAAAAGTTATTGCGTTTGCTAACTAAGGGAAAGATTTCTGTCATTTTTGGTGTTTTTTTTAATGAGTAATGGCGGCGATCTGCGATTTTTTTGCGGGACTGCGACATTGCGGCGGACAAATCGGACCCTTGACTGACATTTTTGACAGTTTTGGGGGTACCAGTGACATTACTACAGTAATCAGTGCTATACATATGCACTGTTACTGTAAAAATGACACTGGCAGGGAAGGGGTTAATTTTTATTGGTGATCAAGGGGTTTATGTATGCCTGGTGCTTACTAACGTGTGTGGGGGGAGGTGACTGAGTGACACAGGGACATATCGCAGGTTCAGCTATGCTGAACCCTGCAATCTGACCCTGCCTGTCACTTAGGAGATTCGCCTGTCACTTAGGTGATCACCGCCGCTCCTCCCCTGGCCCGTCTCCTGCTGTGACTGAATACAGCAGGAGCGAGCCTCCGGCGGCGTGCACGCCGCCCACAAGGGGAAGTGTCCAGCGACGTAGGTCTAAGTCGCTGGACGATATCGAGCCACTTTGCCGCAGTACGGTCGGCAAGTGGTTAAAAAAGCTCATGCGGGCGCCGCCGAGAGAGGGGAATGTCTGGCGACGTAGGTCTACGTTGTCAGACGTTATTGAGCCACTTTGCCGCAGTAGAGGCTCAGTGAGCAGCGGTAAAGTGGTTAAATAAGCCTCAGAACCTGAGTCTTAGTGCACTGGCAGATACATCAAGATGGTGGGTTGGGTTAACTCAACCCGTCAATCAGGTTACATAGCCAGCCAGTTTCCAGGGGAAGACATAGTTCAAAACTGCAGTGACAGTTAAAGTCCTTCCTCCGGCCTCCCCACCTTGCACTATCCATCTTCAGCAGGGAGGGAGAAATGACCTGTGAGGACAGAGAGGAATGTTCTGCTGGGCAACTTAAAGGGACTGCTATCCACTATCCTTGATATTCTGGGAATCAAACCCAAAAAATTGGACATAATGACCTCATTATATTAAATTGAATACATCTGTATTTGACTATCACCCCAGGCCTCAGAAGGTTTTTTTAATGCATGTAGTCCAAGGTAATTATTTTTTATGTAAACTAACACAAGATAAAAACTTTGTGCTGTTTTCGAATGAGACAGAAAAGATGACATATTTTCCCCTGTTTTCGGAAGAGTTGTCTCCTCCATTTTATCTGAAAGGCATTATAATGAAAACGACAAAAAGTTGACATGCTGTATTTTCTTACTGCCTACAAATCTCGAAAAAATACACTGACTGAATTCAGAGTGTCAGAAAAAATCTCATCTGTGGATCACGGCTAAACAGAAAATAATGGTTGTAGGAAACACAAAACAAAAAGGGGCTGGACCTTTCCTCAAGGACAATTTCCATGCTGTTAAGATGAGGAAAGGCTTTCCTAAACCTTCCTGTACAGTTCAGGAAAGAGTTGGACTGAAATAAATCAAAGGATGCTTCACTAGGCTGATTAGAATGTGCCATGCTCCATCACTGCAACTGACGTATGTTACGCTATCACAAACTTCACAGCACCAACTATAATTTATGAGATGCCATCTCCTCACTGGTATGTCCTTAAAAACTTAAAAAAGGGCTGTATAGATGCCAGTTTTCTATAAACACAGCATACTGGTTTTTCTTTTTTTTTAAGATGTACTTTTTGCATGGCTTAAAATAGCCGGCACTTTTAAGCAAATTGTCAATAAAAATGAAATTTAACATTTCAATTGTAATAATGAAAGTGTTACTCAAGATTTTTTTAGCTTCAAGGATTAGTTCACCTTCACCACAAAGCTGTCTATGGCGATAAGGGGCATCTGTAGATAAAAACAAACTGTGCAGCTCTGACTAGAGTTGAATAATGCCCTTGCTATAGGTGTAGGCCATATACCTACCTTATGAAGCCTGACTGGAATACTCCCAGAACGTTGCTAAGTGATGCCTAGTCACTACTGTTCACCTCCACCATCACAGGAGTGAGCTTAAATACTGAGCTCAGAGCTTCTTCATCAGGAGAAAGAAAGAGTATGTGCAGGGGTTTGAATCAGAGAAAATTCTCACTCCTGTGATGGTGGAGGTGATCAGTGATGACTAGGCCTCACATTTGGGAGTACTTAGCAACATCCTGGGAGTATTCCAGTCAGGCTTCATGGAGTATGTAAATGGCCTACACATATAGCAAAAGTATTATTCATCTTTTGTCAGAGCTGCACAGTTTGTTTTAATCTGCAAATATCCCTTACCTGCCTAGGCAGGTTTTTTGTAAAGGTGAACTATCCTTTTAAAGAGCAGCTACAGTCCCCTAACCTAAATTTTAATAAAAACATCTTCGTCATGCTTATTAATTACGGCATCTAATTTGGAGAATGTCCTACATGTCCATATAATCTTTACTTGCAAAATGTATAGTATATTTTTTCCTTCTGCAATTTTCTGGTGGCGGCCATCGTGTCTGTGGTCAATCAAAGCCAGCGCGCATTCACTTCCAGGGTTTTTTTGTATAGCTGGCAACCCAGCATGCACCTTCCGGTCTCACACCTGTGCAATAATGACACTGTGCAGTGTTTGTTGTTATTTAGAGGTTGCTGTTGCCTTCATTTCTGGTCTTGGAATACCGCGGTGTTAGGCACTTGGGATGCCTGAAGACTCCTGGAATCCATACCGTCGATATCCCAGGAGTCAGCGGGATATCCTAATTATGTCACTTGCCTAGGTGGCCACAACCGGAAGTGCTTTGAAAACGAAAAGAGAAAAGGTACTAGCAAATACAAAAAAAATGTATAATATACAATTATTAATACACTATGGGGGGCATTAGAATAAGTTTAACTTTAAAAAATGGGTGAAGATCCACTTTAACTGCTTGCCGACCGCCGCAAGTACATATACTCAGTGATGCTAGTGACGTACCAATACGTCACTTTGCCTGGCGGTCAGCCCCGGCCAGGCAAAGTGACGTATTGGTACGTCACTAGCCTGTGAGCCAATAGCGGGAGCGCGTGCGCCACCGGAGGTGCGCTCCCACCCCGGCTCGTTCCCTAACAAGTCAGCGCGTGTGACCGGCGGACCCGATGTCCACCGGTCACTCGTGATCGTCCACTGTGAAGGGAGAAAGGCAGACGGCTAATGTAAACAAAGCCGCCTGTCATTCTTCCCTGTGTAACAGCAGAGATCTAACGGTCCTGCTATGTAGGACCGTAGATCTCTGCTGTTACATGTAAAGCCACATCCCTGCACAGTTAGAAACACGCCCCTAGGGACACACTTAACCTCTCCTTCCCCAATAAAGTTAACCCCTTCCCTGCCAGTGTCACTTTTACAGTAACAGTGCATACGTATAGCACTGATTACTGTAGTAATGTCACTGGTACCCCCAAAAGTGTCAAAAATGTCAGTCAAGGGTCCGATCTGTCTGCCGCAATGTCGCAGTCCCGCAAAAAAAATCGCAGATTGCCGCAATTACTCGTTAAAAAAAAAACAAAACAACAAAAATGACAAACATCTTTCCCTTAGTTAGTAAACGCAATAACTTTTGCGCAAACCAATCAAAATACGCATATTGTGATTTTTTTTTACCAAGCATATGTAACAGAAAACAAATTGGCCAAAAATGTTAAAAAATTTTGATTTTTACATTTTTTTAGGGGGAATTTCATATAAAAAAATGTGAAAAATATTGTTATTTTTGCAAAATTGTCGCTCTTTTTTTGCTTATAGTGCATGATTAAAAAATCACATAGGTGATCAAATACCACCAAAAGAAAGCTCTGTTTGTGGGAAAAAAAGGACATCAAATTAGTTTAGGTACAGCGTCGCACGATTGTCTGTTAAAATCACGCAGTGCCGAATCGCAAAATAGGCCCTGGTCAGGAAGGGGGTAAAATCTTCCGGGGCTTAAGTGGTTAAGAACAGAGAAGAGCTAGAACCTATTCAGTTTTAATTCCAGTTGTGGCATTTTTTTTCTCCACTGCAAGCACTGTAAGTACCTAAATTTGAGCTGGTATTGGCCTCTTTCAGCCAAGCTGGAAGGTTAGAGGAAGAAGCAGCACATGGAAAACTCAGTTCATATGGTGACAAGAAGCACGCTGACAGGAAAAGAGAAAGCAGAGCGACAAAGAGAAGTGGCTTTTACTTTCACTCTCCAAACTGGGGTGGGTCCAGAGAAACCTTTGTTCATTTCAAGTGGGTTGAATATTGCTAGCCATAAGACACCTAGTGGTAGAAAAAAAAATAATGCAGGGAAATGTCTAGATCTGAATATTTTTGCATTTTTATGTGTTTTTTATCTGTTTTGCGTGTTATAATCTGCCCAACACAAATTGGCCAAAAAAAGCATAAAAAAAGCAAAAGGCATGAAAAAACATGTGACAAACGTGTTTACAAAAACCCAAAATACACTGCAATAAGCAAACATAACAAATTGATAAGCAGGTACATTTATATATACATAGGAGAGATACAACATTTTTGCATTTATTTTCTCTAAAATTATATGTCTGACTGTTGAACTTACTGAGATAGCAGATGATTTACAATGCATAAAAGACAATCCTCATGCTAAACCTTGTAGATAGCCACACACAGCTTGAGATTCTCGTGCAAGAAGGTTTTCAAAGCAATGCGTGACACTCTAAAATTAAGTTCTATTCATTTCTGCTAGAAGCAAAGTGAATGAATAGAAATAACCCAACCAACCCCTATATTTTATGGTTCTTCAACATCCACTTACTATGGTGCGTTGTGTACACATGATTAGACGTGACCCAATGTTCCCCACCTTTGGGACAGAGGAAGAGAAATGAAAACTGGTAAAGAAAAAGTATTACACATAAAATAAAAATGGTTTACTTTTTGGCTTTAAAACAATTGGTTGGCTGTCATCTAAAAATAAATGAACCTTCCCCTTTCCTAAATCTGAATTTGGTTTAACTTTACCACCACACCCAAATATTTGCCCACAAAAAAACTGGCCAAATTGAGCTTAAGAGCTAGGGGTTCGATTTCTATAATAGCAGTGTGAACAGTCCAATACGTGGTCCTTTTTACACGCCTGTTCAGAATTTATAGACACTTTGCATTTTGTTTTTCTTTTAACCCCAAGATTAAAAATTAGCAAAACTTGTTTTCCTCTAATTAGACACCTCACAGAGCTTTTATTAGCAATGAAGACACAAATCTATTTTACCTTCAGCCTATATTTTGGCATATAACCCAAGTGTTCGAACCCTTGGCAGCAAATTATTATAAAATTCTGGTCCGGTAAAATCCTTATAATTGTATCTTGCAATAGACTTAAAAAAACTATTAAAAAAAATGTCTCTAATAAAGTTTAGATAGCTGTACGACCAGTGCAAACCTCTTTAAAATAAAATCAATTCTTTATAGCACATTAGTGGGTTTACCTAATAAGGCCATACAAAGAGCAACCTTAACGTGTAGAAATCCATAGCAAACTGTCAAATTTCATATTACTAAAGTCAGAGGTTACTTCTGATTGGTTTCTATAGATTAGGTCAGTTTGCTTTTGACCTTATTAAAGCAAGCCTGTCCTAATGTTTCCCAGAGCAAATGCTGTTTAAAAACTAATATATATCTCCATAATACAGCCATTACCTCTATTTTCAACACAAATGATTGTCTAGTCCTTCCACAGAGTGAGTTTTCTAAACACTTTGAGTACTGCTCCCCCCTATGGTTGAACTAGAAGAAAAAGAGGTGTGGGGGGGGGGGGGGGGTTGAGAAGAAATACCCGAAAGCTAAAATAGAGTCTTTTTTTTTTTTACTGGAAAGGTAGAATAGAGATTTTTTTTTATACCTACACTACCTGGATGATGTTATTGTGCATTCTCTGTTCCAGATGTGTCAGTCCAGCCAGTGGAGGTTCTAGTGTGTTTCCACCTTCTCCAGCAAATGTGTTCCTCACTTAGGAACAGCATAGGTTAGGTTTTCCTTTACACTGTCTTTTAATCTTTCTATTTTAATATTGAGAAGAACCCGAAAGTCCACAACTAAGGGCCAACAGTATCTTCAAATCAAGTTCCAACCTTCGAAAGACCCTTCTGGAATTTTGCTTATTTTACTTATTATGCCCCATACACACGTGCAGATTATCTGCAGACTTTTGTCTTCAGATTTACCTTTTCTATGTAGTGCAAGGGCCTGCCGGATTGCATACAAATTGAAAGTGTTTAGGTTTGACCTCATATTATATGGTTTTGGTAAGTCTGCAGACAAAAGTCTGCAGATAATCTGCACGTGTGTATGGGGCATTAGTTTAGTTTCTGACCCAACCCACTGTGACAAATCTCAAGATTGGTCAGCTTGTTGTGAGGTTCCACTTATCATCCCCAGGAGCCACTGGGAACCACAAGTCAAAAAAATTGTACACCTTAGTCTTTTTTTTTTAATTTTATTTATTTATACCAAAGAAACAAACAAAGGGAACATTCCTTGTTTACATTTTACAAATATTTCGACACAAACTTTATACAGTCTATGTATCATTATCATTCACTTTTAACCATATCTCTCTGCTTTGGATTGTATCTTTCCATATTGAAAATAAATTACCTTGATCCCCCCTGTTTCTCTCATTTTCCTTCCTATTTTAAAATATCCTATACCAAGATAAGGATGAAAGAGAGAAAAAAGAAGAAGAAAAAAAAAACAAAAAAAAAAACAAAGGGGGGAAGAGGGAAAAGAGAAAAAAGGTATGGGGGTATTAATTGGAATATGTTTGGAAAATTATTTCCTCCTGACTAGTTCCCGAGCCACATCGATTCCCTCGTCCATAGGACCTACCAAAGCCCCTTCTAAGGGGGTCTACTTACGGTTTTGATTTTATTGCATAAACCCTTGTGGCAGAGGCGTAACTAGAACCTTCAGGGCCCTGATGCAAGAAACCATGAAGGGCCCCCCAGACCCCTGGCCGGGGCCCTTCCCTTCAAGCCCAGGGCTCTTCCCACTAATCCTGGGGCTCTTTACACTCGTTGCATGGCCTTTTATTATGGTCCCGCAGCAGGATTCTTTCACAAGTTCTGCAGTGGGCCCCCTTCCTGCAATCTTGGGGCCTCCCCACAGTGGTGCAATGCCAGGGTCCGGTCACAAGTGTGACCTTTGCGATCCTGGAAGTTCACCCACTGGTTTGCTACCGGGCCCCCTGGAGCATGGGGCCCGGTAGCGATTGCAACCCCTGCAACCCCTGTAGTTACGCCCCTGCCTTGTGGTGTTTCTCTGTTAAGCCACTTAATATTTTTCTTTGCCTCTGTAAAAAAGGAGGTTCCAACCAGGAAGGCCTGATGGGTGGGGGGAGGCCCTAGCAGAGGGAAATCAGAGAGTGAGGAGAGAGGGGATGAGAGAGAGATAAAAAAAAAAAAAAAAAAACGTGATTTGTGGTTTGTCTCATCTGTGTATATTTGTGTCTTAAACCATTTTCATTGTTCCATTTAGTGACTAGGACTATATCTCACTCGTCTACCCTCTCTTTCTTTCTTTCATATCTTCCGTGTTATTTTATCCCACCACCTCGTGTCCCCTTCTGGGGTTCATCCACCCGTGAAGAAAAACAAAAAAGAAAAAAAAAAAAAAAAGAACTAGTGTTTCTTCCCATTTACGTGTTCTGTTTCTCTCTTATTTATCTCTTTTTGTATACTGTCTTAAGATTTTGTGTTTTTTTTTTTTAATTTTAAGACTCTCTCCTCCTAATGAGGTGAGAGACAGTGAGGAGATAATAAAAAAAAAAAAAAATTATTTCATTATTATCGTCTCTCTTCTTCCCCCTCGCCCCACCCCCCGCCTCCCCCTTAGATATATTTATGTTGTTCTCTACTCTGCCGTATTCAGGGCCATCCCTTCCTCTGAGGCTATAAATTTATTCCATATAGCCCACTTTTTGGTATACAATTCTCTTCTACCTTGCCCAGTTAAGATCATATCCTCAAATTTATTTATTTCTTCCACTTTATGCATCCACATATTAATGGTTGGTGGATTTGAATCCCGCCATCTTAAAGGGATACACGCTTTAGCTGAGTCTAGAAAATGTCTTAAAATCGATTTTTTATATTGTCGATCTGTCCATTCTGGTGCGTGGAAGAGAAAGAATATAGGGTCCTCTGGAATATCATACTCGGTAAATTTCTGAGCTATTTCCTTTATCTGACACCAGAATCTCTTTATTTTTGGACATTGCCAGAATATATGAAAGAGACTTCCCCTTTCCTCCATACACCGCCAGCATCTATCCGGTAATTGTACTGAAAATTTGTGTAGCCTAGTTGGTGTGTAATACCACCTTGATAGTAGTTTGTAGTTTGTTTCCTGTATTCTTGTGCATATCGAGGATTTAAACGTGAATTTTATTATGTGTTGTGTTTGTTTTGGTGTAAATACAGTCCCTAGTTCCTTCTCCCATCCACTTTGATAATGAGGTCTATAGTCTGTGAATGGATCTATTATCAGAGAGTATGTCTTTGAGAGTATTTGAGAGACTGCGCCCTTTTGTGTGCACACTCTCTCAAAAGCCGTCAAAGGTTTATCAAATTCTGTGGGAGGTGGAAGTGATTGTAGGAAGTGGTTCAATTGTAGTTCCCTCCAATGGTCAAGACCGAAGTCCCCTCCTGGGTCCTTCAGTTCATTTATAGTTACCCAAGCACCCGCCTTTATAAAGTGGGATGCCTGGAATTTCCCTCTCTCTCTCATTCTATTGAATTGGGCGTCCTGATATCCTGGGATGAATGCTGGGTTCCCTAATATAGGGAATAATGGTGTATCCCTTGTAGTTATTGCTGTATTTCGAAAAATATTAATTAATTGTAGTTCCTACTGTTGGGTGTTGCATCGTCTCCTTATTTAATAGACCCAGACACCATGGGGCCCTCTTTAGCGGTATAACGCTTTGCGTCTGTTCTATATTAGGCCATATTTTGGTCTCAGTATGGCAGCACCAATCTATGAATCTGCCTAGGTGTACTGCCTGGTAGTATTTTGATATATCTGGGACTGCAAGACCCCCATTTTTTTTTAGGTAAATATATAAGTGTTCTCTGGAGCCTAGGTCTTTTCTGACTCCATATAAACTTTGAGAATTCTGACTGTATCTGTCTAAAATAATTTGACGGTATTGAAATTGGCATTGCCTGAAACATGTACAAGAACCTCGGTAGTATAGCCATTTTGAGGATGTTACACCTTCCGAACTTAGTCCCGTTTGCCACCCTCGTAGTTGTTCCCTTACTTTATTCATAAGAGGTGGGAAGTTTAGCGTGTATACCCGGGATGGCTCTACGGGCAAGAGCGTTCCCAGGTATTTTAACGCCTCTCCCGTCCATCTCATGGCAAAATTTACGCATAATTGTGACCTAAGATCGTTAGTTAACCCAATTCCCATCGCTTCGGATTTACCTAAATTAATTTTCAAATTAGATAAAGCTCCATATTGTCGGAATTCCTGCAAAAGGTTAGGTAGAGAGATAAGTGGGCGTAAAAAGCATATCATCTGCATAAGCCGAGACTTTCTGTTGGGTGCCTACTGTGTTTATTCCCCATATGTCTGGGTTATTCCATATAGCGCATAGGAAGGGCTCTAACGTTAGGGTGAATAGTAAAGGGGATAGGGGACATCCCTGTCTTGCACCGTTAGAAATCTTAAATTCCTTTGATAGAACTCCATTTGCTTTGACTCGGGCAGTTGGATTTATATAAAGTTGGGTTATCCAATTTAGCATCCTTTCTCCGATCCCCACATGTTGTAGTACTTTAAACATGAATTTCCAACTGACCCGGTCGAATGCCTTTTCAGCATCGGTCCCAATAAAATGCTTGTTTAGAGTCTTTGGCTATATGTAGGAGATTAAGGGCTTTTACTGTATTATCGCGTGCTTCTCTATTGGGCACGAAGCCCACTTGGTCCAGGTGTATCAGGGAGGGGAGGTGAGTCTGCAGTCTGCTTGCAATGATTTTGGAAAATAATTTTAAGTCTGTATTAAGTAATGATATAGGTCTATAACTGGGACATGCTGTCGGGTACTTTCCTTCTTTTGGTAGCACCGTTATATGTGCTCTTAGTATGTCTTCGTGTACAGGTGATTGTACAGAAGATCTATTAAATAGATCCACCATCTTTTGACCTAATTTAGGGAAGAGTGTCTTATAATATTGAATTGGTAGGCCATCTGGCCCTGGTGCCTTCCCTAATTTAGTGTTTTTAATTGCTTTCTGAAGTTCTTCTATTGATATATTTGCAGACATCGACTCCCCCACCTCCTCTGATAGACCCGGCATGCCTGATCTGATAATATATTGAGTCATCTCTTCTGGCTCCTGTTTTTGTGTGTCTAGGTTGTATAGTGATTCGTAGTACTTCCGGAATTCCTCTGCTATATCTTCTGGTTTTTCGATTTTCTGGCTTTTTGGAGATACAAGTTTAGGGATGTATGTTCTTGTTCTTGTATCTCGTATAGATCTGGCTAACATTTTCCCACATTTGTCCCCTGACTCATATATTGTCTTTCTAGTTCTCTGTAAGGCTACTTTAGTCTTATATTGTAGAATGTCTACTATCTGTTTACGGGTGTTAGAAATTTCTTTCATCAATTCTGCATTAGAGGTGTGTTTATGTCGGGATTCCAATTCATGTAGTTTCTGTGTAAGTTGATTCATTTGTTTTGTACGTAGCTTTTTGAGCCGTGCACCGTGCTTTATAAATATCCCCCTGATCACTGCCTTGTGGGCCTCCCATACCACCCCTGGACTTATCTCCTCCCCTTCATTGTTTTGAAAATAAAGCTCTAGTTCTTTCTCCACCTCAGATATAACTGTTGTTTCTTGTAGCAGGCTTATATGTAAAGTCTATGTTTGTGATCTGACTAAAGGGGTTTCTTGTAAAGCATATGTAAGTGTCAGTGGAGCATGGTCTGACCAAGTTATAGGGCCAATTATTACTGATTTGATCAAATGTAGTTGTGAATGTGGTATCAAGAAGTAGTCGATCCGGGAGTATAATGCATGCGGTGTGGAGAAAAAGGTGAAGTCTTTCTCTCCTGTATGTAGCAATCGACACGCGTCAATCAAATGTGACCTGTATAGTTGTTTTGCAACCCTTCTCTGTACTCTGGGTGGGATAGAAGATGTGACTGTTGATGTATCCTCTGATGGTATTAAGGGCATATTCACATCTCCACCAAAACATAAGCTGCCCTTCCTGAAATTCTCGTAGCTTCTCTAAACAGGAAGACATCTTGTTGAGTGTTTGGGGCGTATATTGAAGCTAGTGTTACCTTAGTACTTCCTATATTCCCTTTTACAAAAAGAAACCTGCCTTCTGTATCAGACATTATCTGTGTGCATGACCATGGGATTTTCCCTGCGATCACTATTGATACCCCCTTAGTTCTACTGCTCATACTAGTTGAATGGTATACTTGGGGGAAAAATCTGTTTTTAAGTATTGGTGTTTTAATTTCTTTGAAATGAGTTTCCTGTACATAGGCTATATCTATTTCTGATTTTTTCAATTCAGAGAGTAGAATTCGTCTTTTCTCTGGTGTGTTTAGTCCCTTAACGTTTAACGTGTATATTTTAAGTGTGTCCATTGTGCGGGAATATGAAAGCTTGGAACCAGTCAGGGGGGAGGGGTAAGGCAGGGAAAAAAGAGGGGTGGGGGGAAAAAAGAGAGAAAGAAAAAAAAAAAAATTAATAGAAAGAGGGGATTCAATAAGAAAAAAAAATAGAGAATATGGGCTGTTTTTAGCGTCCAGTGGTCGCAGAACAACAGTTGGGCGCTTGCCCTGTAGGGGTCTAGGTGTGGAAACAGCCTCTTGGGTATCTCCAGGCTCCCACCGATCGGCCCTTCTTTTGCCCTAATTGGGGTTTGAGTCAATCTGACCCTGTCCTTACTGCTTACTTCTGTCTTACAACATTTGTCCTAGACCTTCTTGCCTATCTTATCTGAATATCCCAACCTGCCACATAGGGGTATCCAGTTATTTAAGTCTCCCATCATCACATTTTCCATATATTTGAGTATTCCTCACTCTGCATCCCCATCTCCAGTACTTTCAAACGAGAGGGGGAGGGGAGAGGGAGGTGGACGGGAGGGGGGGGGGTGGCAGAGGGAGGAAAGGGGCCAAGGAGGGGGAGAAAGCAGGGGGGGGAGGGGGGACCGCCGGTATCACTGAAAACCGCCGGTATCACTGAAAACAGATTTCACTAGTAATCTTATTCAGGAGAAATACATTAACCTCTACAGATCTCTACTTTAGTTCTCTTATTTATTATCGTTTAAATTTTCAACGTTTTCCTAAATTCCTCTTTTTGTCTCTGCAACTAATAATGTATCTCCCTCTACATCTATACTAAACCGGGTTTCCATATACCCCCAAACCCGCCCCCCAACCCGCCCCAAACCAGGAACCCCCCCCCCCAATACATAGTCACTCATGACAATCCACACCTCCCTCAATATATTCCCCCCCCATCCCCTCCCCCCCACAACCTGGGAGGCAGAGAGCGGTCGATTATTCATCTTCCCCCCTCCAGCCCTCCATACATAGACCCCCTTCTAAAGTACCCTCGTTCCTAGGGGGGGGGGCAAGTGGGTGTACTCAATTCAATACATTCCATTACAATTTCTCCCCCTCTAACACCGAACTCCCCCCATCCCCTCCCGTCCCCCCCATCCCCCCCATTCAATCTTATATATTTAATATCTAGACCACCACATTCATTTTTATATGGGTATTTTCCCTTTCCCCTTCCCCTCCTCCCTCCTTATAGGAAAAAAAAAAAAAAGCATAGTCCCCTATAGTCCAAACCCCGGTCAGGCAAAAAATAAGAGGGGGGACCAAAAGGAAAAGCAAGAAGAGAATTAAGTCCCCACTCTTCTTCCTCCTCTGAAAAATAAAAATAAAAAAATTTCTTCATTATCGTTGAGGGGTGAGATATTCTTCCGGTTGGTCAGAGAAAGTTCCAAACAATAATGGGGTGTAGATACAGAATAGGGGGCCACTAGGGCCTGGTCTATCACAACAGAAAGGGGATAGTTACATATGATGAGCTCTCAGGAGTAATAAAAAAGAAAGAAGGAGAGAAAAAAAAAATGGGGCAAAGACCCCCTCTCACATGTGTCTGGGGGGAGAAGTCAGTAGTGCAACCTCATAAAGAAAAAATATGATAGGGAAGTCAACATCTTAATAGGCAAGAAAATTCCATTTGTCAATGTTCCATTATTTAAGCATATTCAAATTTTTAATTTATAACTCACGCTACCGGGCCATCTTCTCCGCCGTAGGTTCCCTTCGCGGCCTGCCTTCCAATCGTGGTAGGCTAATCAACCAATTTGAAACATGTATGTGGGGAATCCCCAGAAAAGGAAAAAGGCCTTGGTAGCTCTGTGGGGTGCCGCAGTGTGAATGCTCACGCCTCTTTCCGAAAGGTCACCGCTAAAGGATTTTTCCATCGATATGTGTATCCCTCCTTGCGTGCCGCCTCCAACACTGGGCACAGTAAGGCTCTCCTCTGCAATGTTGACTTGGACAGGTCTGGTAGTATTTTGATAGCTCTACCTTCCAGGTCTACTGTTCCAGATTCCCATGCTTGCCTTAGGATTTTTTCCTTTTGGGTATAGTAATGCATCCTACAGACCACATCCCTTGGCCTGTCTGGATCTGTGGATTTATAACCTGTAGCCCGATGGACTCTATCCAGTTCTATATAGTCTGAGAGGTTTAACCCGAGGATTTTTTGAAATAAAGCCGTTACCTTTCCTCTCAGGTCCTCTCCTCCCACCGACTCTGGTATGTTTCTGAGCCGTAGGTTATTCCTACGGCTCCCGTCTTCTATGTCCTCCAGATGTAATTGCAGCGAGTCCTCCCGGGTCTTTTCAAGAGCTGCAACACGTGTCTCCAGTGCGGTGGTTGCCTGCTCACCTCTTTGAACTCTCTCTGCCACTGCCTGTATCTCCATCGTCACCGCTTGTAGGTCACGTTTGTATGTCTCCTCGATCCTCTGTACTAGGGATTCGATCTCTGTGCGTGTAGGGAGGGCTCTCAACAGTGCACGGATCTCCGGGTCTGCCTGTGAGCAATAACATTGCTTAGCAAATGCAAAATATTGCTTAGCAAATGCTTAACAGTAGCAGCCTGTCTCACACCTAAAGTCTGAACCTTCAATTATATTCTGCCCTTGGGGCACAGGCAAACCACTGTACTTCTCTTTGCAAAGCTTTTCACACTGTGACCCCAGGCTCGGTCCATGGACGAGACTTGTACCTCAGCAGGCTTCAATAAAGAGACCGTACCACTAAGTGGGGGACATTAAGTACTAACTGTTCCCTCATTTCTAAGTGCCCTGTCACCTGCCACAGTCTCTGCTTGCACTGCTAGCTGGTTGCTTCTTCTTTGTGTAACACACCATTGCTCCCTGACTAAAGGGGTTGACCAAAATGTTTATTTGTAATACATAGCCTCCAGGGTTACCTTGATTACACTTGGTCTGAAAGGTCACTCTTCTCCTTTATCTAGAGCACAGGTGTCAAACACAAGGCCCGCGGGCCGAATGCAGCCCCCCAGGCCATTTTATGTGGCCCTTGCACCTCTCCTGCAGCTGCGGCACCCCCCTTGTCTCTTCCCCCACCTTGTATCTGTAGTCAGCAGCAGAGAGGAGACAAAACTAGTTTGCCAGATCCTGCACTCCTCTGTGCAGGTGCAGAAAGGCTCGTCTTTGCCCCCCCTTCTCAGCAGTCCACAGCAGAGAGGAGGACAGAACTCCTCCTACAGATCCTGCACCTCTCTTTGTAGCCGCAACAGCACCTTGCCTTTGTCTCCCCTGGTCTCAGCATTCAGCATACTCTGAAAGCTGACTCTAGCCCTCCTCTGGTTCTCCTTCAGACCCTGCACTTCTTCCCAGATTCACCTGCATCTTCTTCCTGGCAGCAGCACAAGGTAAGGTGGTGCATTGTGATGTAAGTAAGGGGGCGTGGGGTGCTCTGGACATCAAATCCTATAGATATAACCAGCCCTTTGAGGGCAACCATAATGCTGATGCATCCCGCAATGAAATTGAGTTTGACACCCCTGATCTAGAGGATTAAATAAAGCTTGCTCTCAACTCCATAACTCCACTTTATTTACTCCATAAGAAATTTAGACCAGACAATTATTCTTTCCCAAGATGTATCTTTACTATTTAGCATTATCTAACATTTTGAGGTAGTTTACATTATATAACAGAACAATACCAACTGTAACATACTACCTCCTGGTTGTGCAGTACATTTGGCCTTCTGCTGTGGGGCTAGCCATACCTGATTTTAATCACAGTCATTATTTTTATTCCATACATGTGGAATCTGGGATTCTGTCCTGCTGAAGGGTAGATCTCCAACAGGACAATTCACATCACAGCATTGGTTCTTTCAGAATCATTTCCATGACTTTGCACCACGAGGTTGGTTCCCCTGCATATATACCTTCACGCAAGGGAAGCGACGCATGCACAAAGGAAGCAGTGGCTAAACGAAAAAATCTTAACCCCTTACATCACCAGCCTAAATTTAACATAATACAACTAATACAACAGGCCAGCCCGCCAGCGTCCTAACAACCAACGAACAGTGTCACATTTAGCTAGCAGACATGGATTCCCAGCTGACAAGTAAATGTACAGTAAACAAAGGGGCTGGGACAGTGTAAAAAAATGGTATGGGGTTCCCTCCAAAATACATACAGGACTCTTCAGGTCTGCTTGAGATTTTAAGGGGGACACTATGCACAAAAAAATGGCCTGTCCTCCCCCCCCCAGATTCTATACCAGACCCTTCAGGGAAGCTGAGTGTACATTCCAGCCCTACTGAACCATACCGGCCACATGCCCTTAACATTGGGGTTGCCTTTCAAGAAGTAAACGCCTGGCAAAGCACCTTGTCCCTATACTGATGAGGACCAGGGCCTCTTCCCCACAGCCTTGGCCTGCCTCTTAGTTTACTTTAGTGGCAGGGACCAGGAGATATCATTCAGCAAGAGCCAAATGACAAGTTTGGACATGCTGTTGTTTTTTTTGTTTCATCAGGATGATGGGCGCCAGGCATCATAATTGACATGGATCTGCATCACTGGATAATGTGATTAATAGTAGATTTACATTGTGGGACTTTTTTTTTTAAATTGAAGAACTTGTCAAAACCTATGTGTGTGTGTTTTTATGGTTTATATATAGTTAGAGGTACTTGTTATTAAAGGGGCTTCCAGATTCTGATAGCCCCCCACCACAGGGGCAAAGAGCTTTGCCAGGGTGTTTTCTTGACTCTTTCTTGCTTGGGGTCCTCCTTAAAATCTGTTTTAGACCTGAAAAGTTGAAGTTTGGAGGAAGCCCCATACTATATTTTTTTTCTTTTTAAACGGTTTTATTGAAGGCAAAGGAAACATGGTACAACAATATGCATTGAAAATAGAAGGTACACGTCTAGATAAAACAAGGCACATTGTGATTCAATACTGCTGTATATAACATACAAATAACATGTAACAAATGCAATACATATATGGGATCGACCCGACGTACCGTCTGGGATGCAATGAGGATACACTCAAACTGAAGGTGTGGCACGAGGCCACGCTGTGTGGATGGACCCCCACACAGAAGGGGTCTCAACCAAAACCAAGGTATAGCTCTCAAGTGGGTACGCCGAGTGGGGGGGGGGGCTGGGTTGACAGGCACGGAAAAAAGTAGGGTAAGGAGGGGAGGGTTGTGGGAGGGAGGTAGCAGCAGGGGTCCGGAGGGAGCCTCGAACCCTACTAGGGGCCCAGGAGGGAGAAGTGAGCCGGAAGTGAGGAAGCCCAATCAGGTGAGTACAAGGCTATCGTCAAGGCCAGGAGGTAGGCAATGGTCAATCCAGGGTCGCCATAGCCGCTCATAGGGGGTCAGTTTGTCTAACAAAATTGCTTCCGTTTTAGCATGGAGCATGGCTTGGGTAACCCTGTGTAGCATAGCCAGATGGCAGAGTGTGGGGGTTTTCCATGCTTTCGCGATGGTTTGCTTTGCAGCCGTCGTGACGTATAGGTAAAGTTTGAATTGACGGTGTGTAAGGTTAGGTGGCTTGCGATTCAGGAGAGTAGATGTCGGGTCAGGGACAAGAGGGACGCCAAACATGGTAGACAGAGTTTCGTGCACTTTGGACCAGAAGGCTTGAACCACAGGGCACTCCCACCAGATATGAGCGTGAGTACCTGGGGATTCGCACCCCCGGAAGCAACGTGGGGAATACTGAGGCACATATTTAGAGATCCTAGCGGGAACCAAATACCACCTGGTAAGGACCTTGTAATTCGTTTCGAGTGCAACAATATTTGAGGATGCCGATTTGGTAGCCTGCCAGATTTGTATCCAGTCCTCGTGATCAAGTGTGATGTGCAGGTCACGTTCCCACTTGGCTATGTATGTAGGTGGTGTGGTCTCCTGAGCCGACAGGAGGTGGGCATAGAGGTCAGAGAGGAGTCCACATCTGTGAGGGTCAGTTTTGCATGCGCGTTCAAAGGTCGAGAAGGTTGCGGAGGTCTCCCTAATCGGAGTAGCTTGTGCAAAGAAATGCTTGAGTTGTAGGTAGCGGAATATTTCCCCAGAGGGGAGATTATAAGTTTCCCGCAGGGTAGGGAATGGGCAGAAGGTGCGCGAGGTAAAGAATTGATGGGCCCGTATCAGGCCAGCTCTAGTCCAGGCGGAGAAGGAAGTCCGCGAGGACCAGGCCGGGTAGAAGGACGGATTGCGGAGAAAAGAGAGTAGGGGGTTATGAGGAGATTGCAGGTGGAAGCGTCGACCAAGTCTATCCCAGATGGTCAAGCTATGTTTCGTGATTGGGTTGGTTACGCTCCGCCGTTGTGCGGGTGGTAGCCAGAGCAGGTTGGCCACCGATAATGGATCACATTCCACTGCTTCTAGGGAAACCCACAGTGGAATTTCCTTCGTGGCGTGGTATTTTGGGAGCTGAGCTAGTTGTGCTGCGTAATAATATTTGGCAAAATGCGGTACGCTCAGCCCGCCGCGAATTCGTGGGCGGTATAGCGTCGGTCTGGGTAAGCGAGGTTTAGATTTGCTCCAAATAAAGTCCAAAGCTCGTTTTTGTAAGATGCGTAAGAAGTAGGACGGCACCGGAATAGGGAGAACTCGAAAGAGGTACAGGATTTTGGGTAAAATGGACATCTTGATCACCGTGATTTTCCCCATCCAAGATAGGGGCAGGGAGGACCATTTAGACATGAGGTTCGTAAGTGTAGACAGCATGTGGGGGTAATTGGCGGAGTAGAGCCCAGCAGGGTCAGCCGTGAGGTTCACCCCCAGATAGGGGATATACGAGGTTGCCCAAGGGAATGGGAGTGAGGACCTAAGGTGGGAATGGACATCAGTCGGGAGAGATACATTTAGAGCTAGCGATTTTCGAGGATTAACCACGAGGCCCGAGACGGAGCCAAAGATTGCTAGGGTACGTAAGAGGCTAGGAACCGACACCAGGGGGGCAGTAAGAAAAACGAGGACGTCGTCCGCAAAGAGGCAGAGTTTATGGTGATGTCCCCCTAGCTCAATTCCCTTAATGTTAGGATCAGCACGTACAAGGATAGCGAGGGGTTCAATAGCTAGGGCAAATAGGAGGGGGGAGAGGGGGCAGCCTTGTCGAGTGCCTCTTTCAATGGGGAAGGAGTCAGACCGGAAGCCGGAGTAGTGTACATATGCTCTTGGGTTCCGATAAAGGGCTTTCACCCACTGCATAAAATGTGAGCCGAATCCCCAACGACCGAGGACCGAGGTAAGGTAAGGCCAGGATAAGGAGTCAAAGGCTTTGCAGATGTCAAGGGAGAGGAAGCAGGAGGGAATGCGGCGTTGTCTAGCGATGTGGGCTAGGAGAGTAGCCCGTCTGACATTGTCGCCTGCTTGACGAGACGGGATGAAGCCCGTTTGGTCTGCGTGAACTAATGACCCAATGACGGTATTGAGACGGGTGGAGAGGACTTTGGCTAGTAGTTTAATGTCTATATTCACTATGGAGATGGGTCTAAAGTTAGACCAAGAAGTGTGGTCGGAGTTGGGTTTAGGAATCATAGAAATAGCAGCCGTTAGTGACTCCTCCCGGAAGAGGTGCCCATCTAGCAGGGAGTTGAGCGCCCCTACCAGAGGGGGGATCAGAATGGGAGCGAAGCGTTTATAATAAGTAGCGGAGAAGCCGTCTGGGCCTGGGCGCTTACGTGGTTTCAAAGACTTTATGGCTTGCTGCAGTTCCTCAGCTGTGAGGTGCTGTTCCAGCATTTCCCTGTGGGAGGATGATAGGGAAGGTAGTTGAACGGAAGATAGTAGGGAGTCTAGCTGTGTTTGATCGAATCCAGAGGGGTCCTTATAGAGTGCGGAGAGTTTGTCACGAAATTTGCGGAGGATTTTAAGGGGGTTGCTGGAGTAGGTGTCCTTGGATAGTTTAAGGCGTATAGGTTTCGGAGTGTAGTCGGCTTTACGCAGTGTCAGAGCTAGGAATGTATCAGGTTTATTCGCTTTCATATAGAGAGTGTGTTTAGATTTTCGGAGCGTTTGTTCCGCCGATTCCGACAGGAGGAGGTCTAATTCCAGACGTGCTTTGTCAAGAGCCTGTTTCGTGGTGGGCATGGGGGTCGCCTGAAAGTCTGCCGAGGCCTTGTAAAAGGCTGCTTCTAGCTTGTGGAGCAGGAGACGCTTTTCTTTGCGTATGTACGAGGCTCTGCTAATGCAGACCCCTCTAATAACGGGTTTGTGGGCTTCCCACAAAGTCAATGGGGACGTGTCAGGATGAGAGTTTGTAGTCAGGTAGTCAGTAATGGCTCGTTCTAGTTCAAGTTGGTGAGTAGGGTTAGCCAACATGCTGTCATTGATTTGCCAAGAGCGAAGGTTAGGTTTAGGCACCATGGAGGAGAAGGAGGTGATCACTGCATCGTGGTCAGACCAAGAGCACGGTACAATGGTGGAAATGGAGATAAGTGGGGACGTGCCCACATGGGTAAGTATATGGTCAATCCGGAAAAATACTTTATGTGGATGAGAGTAGTGGGTGTATTGCCACCGCGTGGGGTTGTGCTCACGCCACGTGTCCAAGAGAGAATGTTGGTTAAGGAGCTGTTGAAAAGAGAGTCGTTGTGGAGTCGTAGGGGCAGGGGATTTGTCTAGCAGGGGGTAGAGCATTTGGTTTGAGTCGCCGCAGAGCAGGAGCGTGCCGCACTTGTGCGTGTTAGAGACAGACAGGAGGTGGGAAAGGAAGGCCTGGGGATGTTTGTTAGGGGCATAGTAGGACACGATTGTGACCTCAGAGTCAAGAAGTCGACCAATCAGGAGGAGGTACCGACCTTCAGGGTCTTTGATCTCTTTCTGAAGCGTAAATGGAGTAGTTCTATGAAACGCAATCAGCACCCCGCGTTGCTTCGTGGGAGCAGAGGCCGTATAGACCTGTGGATACTGGTGGCCAAAGTGTTTGGGCGTTGATTGCGATGAAAAGTGCGTCTCCTGGAGGCAAGCCACGTGAATGGATAGAGAAGAAAATGACCGGAAAGCTTTCACCCTTTTAGAAGGAGAGTTGAAGCCTTGTACATTTAAGGTAAGCACATTCAAGGTGGACATGGTGAAGATTGGAAGTCGGGAGAGGGAGGTAGGAGTCGGGCGCTAGGGGCTGGAGACTCTCCCCGGGAGGGGGGGGAGGGATGGGAAGGAAGGCCGGAGGGAGAGGGGGGATAGGGAAGCTGGGGAAGGGAAGCTTAGGGAATGTCTTGTAAGGTTAATAAAACCAAAAAGGTGTCCTCCGGAAGGAACTGTGGAACCCGCCGGGAGGAATCAAAGGGTCCAATAGATGCCAAACCAGTCAGGGCTGGCTCTAGTGGACAAAAAATGGGGTGCAGTGAGCAGTCCCCGGGTCTAGGACAGCCTAAAAAAGTATAATGTAATAAAGTAAGCAATTCGAGTCAATCATATAGTAAACTCTGAACAATAAAACTTATTAGGGTGGACAGTCATACCCAACTATATAAACAGAAGTAGACAATCAGGGTATTAAGCCCCGAATGTCTACTGCATAGCAATGCACTCAGAACAGGCAGCGATGGTGTTGGGGGAAGATAAAGCGGCAAGGCTAACAATTAGTAAGCTGGCTCAAAAGATGTAGTGAGGACTATTTCTACCCATCCGTGGGTAGTTTGTGATTAACTTGGGGGGTCAATACGGAGACTAATTAACAACCACAAGTGCCTGGTAAGAGTGCATTGAGCAGCAAAAAAGGCTGCTGGCAAAAAAAAAAAAAAAAAAAAAAAAAAAAAGAAAAAGGAAAAAGAAGGGTTCATAGTTACTGTATCAAGGAGGCACCAGTACCGTGGTACCCAATGGGGTCGGCACAGCAACAAGGCGCTCGCCAAGGTATTGGAAAGCTAGTGTACGGCGTGGTATCCCATCAGTCCATGGAATCTTCAGGAGCGTGGACAGGACGTGGAGTCGGTGAAGAGTAGCGGCCTCTCTTGTGGATTCCTGGCTGGACTTCTTGGCCAGCGTGGGCTTGTTCTTTCTGTGGTGAGGAGGATGCAGCTCGACGTTTAGAGCCTTCAGATGGTTGTTCTGGGGGTGTCAAGTGAAGTTCCCGGAGAGCATGTTGCAAGTCTTCGGAAGACTTACATTGGTAGGAGGTACCTTTGTAGGAGAAACGAACCGCGAAGGGAAAGATCCAACGGTAGATGATCTTATGATGTTGCAGGGTGAGTAAGTGAGGTTTCATAGCTTTGCGTTTAGTAAGGGTGGCTTGTGATAGGTCTTGAAAGAATTGATAGCGATGACCCTGAAAGTGTAAAGCCTCCCGGTTGCGGGCAGCTGCCATGAGTTGCTCTTTGGAGCGGAAATAATGAAGTTTCACTATGATGTCCCTTGGCGGTCCATCATCAGAGCGAGGGGCTAGGGATCTATGAATCCTGTCCATTTCCAGTCGCTCAATTGGTATAGAAGGGGCTAACTCTTGAAAAAGTGCTGTTATGGTGGATTGAAGGTCCTCTACCGATTCTGGGATACCCCTGATCCGGATATTTGATCTCCTGGCTCTGTTCTCGAAGTCCTCCAAACGGGATTGCAGGGTCAGGTTCTCCTCTCTGAGGGTCTAGAGTTCCTCAGCCTGGTTACCAGTCGTTACCTCTAGTTCTTCAGTACGCTGCTCCAGTACTGTAGTGCGGAGGCCCACTTCCCTGATTTCATACGTGAGCCTGTCCGTTATAGCATCTGAGGTCGTTTTCAGGGCCCGAGTGAGCATCCGCTCAAATTGCTGGATGAGGTCAGTTTGTGAGGTGTCGCCCCGGAGCATAAGTGGGGTCTGTCCAAAGTCAGGGTCAAATTCCCCCTCCTGTGGATGGGCCGAGGAATGTACACGAGAGGGTGTGTGGGGTGACCTGGAAGATGGCGGGTCCGCCATTTTGGAAGATGACTTGATTAGCACATCCCTGATGGATTTAGTTTTGATTTTTGATTTGGTGCCCCCGTATACCATCTCTGGTCGGACGGGTAGTTGGGTCTATCAGATGCAAAGCAGGTGATGGTGACTCGATGCGGCAAGGCAGTCCTATCCCCAGAGATGCGGAGCTCTAGGCTGTCATGTCTTGCCTAGAAGACACCGCATTCGCCGCCAAAGGAAAGATTGAGCTGGTAGCTGAGGAGGATATGGGTCTCTGAGTGTGGAAGCAGCTGTGTAGAGATCAGATAGTTAATGTGGGAATGAAGGGCTGTGGTAATAACTCCATATGCAGCAGGAGGGAGTTATAAGTCCTTGTGTGGGGTGTGCAGCAGGGTGTTATGGTCAAGGAGCAAAGGATGGGAGCATAAAGTTCCTGAAGGGGGGGGGTCACAGTCACTTTACCGGGAATCCGGCTGCCTAGTATCCCTGTTGAGAGAAGAGGCCGTGGCTGAGGCTGCTGGGTGGGCCCCGAATCCAATACTGGGGCACCCAGGTGTCTGCTGCTGCCAGGTGGATTTGTATCCAATGGAGGTGGTCCCGGTGGGCCTCAGGGGGAAAGGCAATGATTATGGAGGGCTAGCAGTTCAGTGTGGGCGCTCCGGGCCCCCCCCCCGCCGTGATCGCGGCGATTAAAGGCAAGGCCGCGGCTTCGGATAGTGTATAGGCCCAAGGGACGTTTCGGGGAGGAATCCCCCAGTGTGTGCTTCGGAGGATGGCTAACAGGTTGGGCCAGCTGATCTCCGCTCCTGTGGGTGTCCGTCACGAACCGGATGGCTGGTCGCGGCCGCGGGCTGCGCAGGCGAGGCCGCGGCTTCCGGCCGCTACTAGGCCGCAATGTCCCCGGATGGGAGTCAGGCCGCTGCCACACTAAATAATCACCAATATATGGAGGGGGCACCAGAGAGAGTCGGGATGGACCGTTTTGAGCTGTCTTCCAGCGCCCAAAACGGTCGGATGGCTGTCGATTAAAAGTCTCGGCCCGGAGCTCTCTTTCCAGCGTCCTCACTATATTTTTTTTCATACTGTGCCCACGCTGTTCTTTTACTTTCACCTGTCAACCGGGAATATCTGACTGACAACTGTATGTGCTGGGCGGGGATGAATCACTGGTTGTTAGGCCCTAGGATTCAGGGGGATTAAGGGAGAAAAAGGCCTGGGATTCAAGTAATTAAGGGTATGAAGCAGGATAGGCTTCTTTAAAGAGAAGGGTTTTCAGGGATATTCTAAAGATGGTTAGATTAGGAGACAGTCGAACAGTTTGGGGTACGGAGATCCAAAGGATGGGAGAAGCTCTGGAGAAAAGAAATCCTGGAGTTGTGCATGGGAGGAGGTGACAAGGGAGCTAGAGAGCAGGAGGTCTTGGGAGGACTGAAGAGAGAGGCTTGGTTGATATTTTGAGATCAGGCTAGTGATGTAGCTGGGGCAGAGTTGTGAATGGCTTTTTAAGTTATTGTTAGTACTTTGAATTTTATTAGTTGGGTGAGTGGAAGTCAGTGGAGGTATTGGCAGAGAGGGGCGGAGGACACTGAATGGTTGGTAAGGTGGCTGAGTCTTGCAGCAGCATTCATGGTGGACTGAAGGGGGGGTAGCCTATGCAAAGGTAATCCAATGAGGAGGGAGTTGCATTAGTCGAAACGAGAGATAACCAGGGAGTGAATTAAAAGCTTGGTGGTGTCATTGGTTAAAAAAGGGCATATTCTGGAGATGTTGCAGAGGTTAGCTCGGAATGATATGAACAGGAATTGGATGTGAGCCTGAAAGGACAGTTCAGAGTCCAGGCTTACACCTAGCACCCTGGCATGTGGAGAAGGACTGATAGTTGTGCCATTGATCATTGTAAGTAAATTAAAACATGCTTCTTCTGGTATTTAAAAAAAAATCTTATATTCATTGTGTTCTAACTGCCCCCCCCCCCCCCCCCAGGGCAACAAATACCTAGCTTTCCACCAAATGCACCCATTCACTGCCTCCCCATTTAACCTCTGCCATCTGTTGTCTAAATTTACCCTTGGTAAGTGCTACTACAATTCTGTACTTTTATGAATACCATATTCACAATCCATTAATTATTATTTTATTTTGGAAATAGTGGATGTGAGTGAATCTGAGACAAAGTTATTCATCTAACACGCATGAAAAAGAATTGTGACAATTGCAGGCTCTCAACGTAGCACTAAAATTAAACTCGCTCAAGTGTTGTCGACAAATTGACCTGCAGCATTGTGTTGTTTAAGGCTGCACATTTCATTGGGTCTCAATTGACATGAAAATTGCAATGCATATCTGTGTTATACCACCATGCGAGGTGAAGCTGCTGATGAAAAATAATTAGCTCTCAGAGAAAAATATTGAGAATGTACAACTTGCCGAAGATTGCGCTGCTATTTGTTTTAATGGTGACAGGCGTTAAATGTGACGGTGATGCCACTGTGAAGGTTAAATGGGAAGATTATGTGCTGCACAGATGTTTATGGTTTCACATTATTGCTCTGGGATGTTTCTTCCTGTTGGCTTTGCTTTTTAGTTCATTTTAACAGTAATTACAAGTACCCCATAATGGCTTACTTACTGCTGCAAACATTTTCATTAAGTTCTGAGGTTTTTATGAAGACAAGAAAAATGTAATGTAGTGCTGTCATTGGAAGACCTTCTGTATAGGGTTCTTAGGCCCCAGTTTGTTGTAAAACAAACAAATCTGCACGTCTACCCTTATACTCTCATAAAAATATTTAAAGGCTGCGCTTGTGCATCTAAAATGATGTAATCACAAAAGGGCCACAAAGTTACCATACTGGCATCTGGTGCAAATTATTTAAAGTAAGTCTAAACCTAAACATTTAGGGTCGGTTCATACCAGAACGCGGTGTGGGAAAGGCTTGTTTTAAAATGCAATGCCTTTGCGATTTGCTGTGGTTGCCAATACATTGTCAATGGCACCCAAAACACAGATCACAAACGCAGGCACCAGATTGCATAGTACCGCAGCACCATGCTTTTTGGTGCAGCAAGCATTTCAAAAGTAGTGTATGCACTGCATTTTGTGTGATCCAGTGTGATTCTAGCCCATTCAAATGAATGGGGTAAAAATAGCAATGCAGGGGAATGCACAGGAATGCATACTCCAATTCTGGCGTGAATGGGCCCTTAATGAGGGGTTGCAGGGAAAGAACTGAGCCAGGGTTGGACTTTTAGGTACAGTGCCCTCCATCCAGACATGCTGTGCCTCCCTTCGATCTCCGGTCTGTGTAAGCTAAGGCAGTGAGGGAGGGGGCGAAGTTACAGGAGGTGAGGACACTAATGTGAAAAGCTGAAAAGGATCTAAGGATTGTGTGGGCTGAGGACAGTAATATTTGGGGCTGATGACATTAAAGTTGGAGGAGCCTAAGGACTGTAATGTGGGGGGGGGGGCTGAGGACATTGAAGTGGGGGACCTGAGGACCATAATGTGGTTGGCTGAGGACATTGAAGTGGGAAAGCTGGGGACTGTAATGGGGACTGTCATGGGGACATTGAAGTGGGGGAGTTGAGGACAATTATGTGGGAGGGCTGAGTACTGCGATGTGGTGGGGTGAGGACTTTGAAGTGGGGGACTGAGGACGTTAAAGTGGGGGACTGAGGACTGTAATGTGATGGGCGGGGGGGTTAGGACATTAAAGTGTGTGGCTGAGGACTGTAATGTGGGAGGCTGAATACTTTAACGTGGGGGGCTGAGGACTGTGATGTGGCCGGGGGGCTGAGGACATTAGAGTGGGGAGGCTGAGGACTGTGATGTGGGGGATAATGTAAATAGGGCAGAGGACATTACTGTCGGGGGTTTGATGTCAAGGAAGTGTGAGAACATTAGTGTAAAAAGGGTGGGGGGTGATATAAATGGGGACCTGAAGACACTCATAAAGAGGGGATCTTGATGTGAAAAGAGAGGGGACTCTGATGTACAGTGTGGACTGAGGACGCTGATGTAAGAATGGGTTCAGATCTGTGCATTAGGTGCACACATCGTGGGTAGGTCAGCCCATTTTAATGGGCTGCATTACCTGTAAGAAACACGGAGAATGAAGTCCTTGACCTTTTTTTTCCAAAATCGTGCCACACCATGCCGCAAGGTGCTGTAACAAGATGTGGTTTGGCACATGCGAAAGTGCGCCACAGGTACTGATATGATATTCATACCTCTGCTGGAAGAAAATTTTACTGACCGGACATCGGTGAATTTTAATTCAATACTCCTGTGATAGACCATTGCCAACACAAAGCGGCATATAATTGTGAAGTGGAAGGAAAATGATAAATGGTTTTCAACCTTTTTTAAAAAAAAATATCTGAAAAGTGTGGCGTGCATTTGCATTCAAATTATATAATAGACAATTCAGGTGTTGTGCAATGATACTCTGAAAACCCTTGCTGTTGGGTGGTAAAATCGTGAGCACCAAATATTATGCCCCAGCATAATAATTTAACTACAAACATTCTCAATGAAAGTGGGGATTCTATGAGTCTGTACAGCCACAATCCAGTGTTGTGAAAGCTGGTGGCTGGTAATTGTAGGTCCACATAGGTGAAAGACCAAAACCACAGTTAATACAAACATATAAAATGTTTAGTGGTACAACAATCAATCACATGTTGCTATAATCCCACATGGACATGACTTGAAAAGCTGAAAACACAAACCATTAATCAAGCAGGTGCTGGAGGGGAGAGAGGAGGTCGTCTTCCCAAGTAAAACCACTCGTTCTCCCCGATGGAAAAAAACAGATGCTGTGTAAAGAATATGGTGAAGAACCCAATATGTACTGCTGTGATGGACTGCTGGCACAATGTGGAAAAAAGACAGGGATGTATTTTGCAGGCAAGGATGCAAAAAAGCACAAAAAGCCAGGGGTGTATATGGCAGCCAAAGATGCCATGAGGCTGTGCAGCAAGTTTGCGGGCTCGCCGATCAATCCCAGGACAATCCTGGGAGACTCGGGCAGAGGATAGGTTGCCGGAGCTTCCAGACGGCATACCAAATGCAATGTCACGGCCACTATGTTACTGGATGCGGTGCGTGTTTGGACACCAGCAAATAGCAACAATGTTCCATGGAGCAATCTCTCAGAAGGCTGTTGTCATGTGTTTTGGGCATGGCTCATCTTCAGGTCGTCTGCATTTGTATTCAGCCCCCCTGAGTCAACACTTTGTAGAACCACCTTTCACTGCAGTTACAGCTGCAAGTCTGTTTTGGTATGTCTCTATCAGCTTTGCACATCTAGAGAGTGACATTTTTGCCCATTCTTCTTTGCAAAATAGCTCAAACTCTGTCAGATTTAATGGAGAGCGTCTATGAACAACAATTTTCAAGTCTTGCCACAGATTCTCAATTGGATTTAGGTCTGGACTTTGATTGGGCCATTCTCACACATGAATATGCTTTGATCTCAACCATTCCTTTGTAGATCTGTCTGTATCTTTAGGGTCATTGTCCTGCTAGAAGGTGAACCTCTGGCCTAGTGTCAAGTCTTTTGCAGACTCTAGCTGGTTTTCTCTAAGATTGCCCTGTATTTGGCCCCATCCATCTTCCCATCAACTCTGACTAGCTTCCCTGTCCCTGCTAAAGAAAAGCATCCCCACAACATGATGATGCCACCACCATGTTTCACGGTGGGGATGCTATGTTCAGGGTGATGTGCAGTGTTAGTTTTCTGCCACACATAGTGTTTTGCTTTTAGGCCAAAAAGTAAAATTTTGGTCTCGTCTGACGAGAGCACTTTCTTCCACATGTTTTCTGTGTATCACCAAATGGCTTCTCGCAAACTGCAAATGGGACTTCTTATGGCTTTCTTTCAACAATGGCTTTATGCTTGCCATTCTTCCATAAAGGACAGATTTGTAGAGTGCACAACTAATAGTTGTCCTGTGGACAGATTCTCCCACCTGAGCTGTGGACCTCTGCCACTCCTCCAGGGTACCATGGGCCTTTTGGCTGACTCTCTTATTAATGCTCTCCTTGCTGGCCTTTCAGTTTAAGTAGGCGGCCATGTCTTGGTAGGTTTGCAGTTGCGCAATACTCTTTCCATTTTCCAATGATGGGTTGAACAGTGCTCCGTGAGAGGTTCAAAACTTGGGATTTTTTTTATAACATAACCCTGCTGAGAGGATCATACATGGGATGCTACGATATAATCCTTTGTATGGATGCTAATGGCACTATAAAGACTGCAGTTTCATTGGATGTATAAGAAAAAGTCCTAGATGTAGCATTTGATGGATATAGCTTATAGAGGGATCCAGCGATGGTACAAAGATTGTATTTACCCTATATGAGGCTTTAGGAGATGCAGTGGTTTAGAGGAGGCTGGTTAATAAAGCTTTATAAATAAATCTGACTCTACTTTGAAAGCCTCCCTCACACTGTAGATGGTGTATCACAACAACAGAAAATTTACTTTTTCACCACACACTTTTGGAGATTCCTTTGGGATTTGATCTTACAGCCATTGCAGGTCTGGTATTCTGCCAGCTACACCACCATCAAGTACAGCTAAGTTGAATATACTTTCCCTGCCTAACTAACTAACTAACTAACTAACTAACTAACTAACTAACTAACTAACCCTACACACAGTCGATGAGATAAAAGTTAGTGGGAGTACTTTTGGCTTAAGCAGGCTTGGTGGCATATGTGGTAGAACACCAGGCTTGTAATGATAAGAGCTGTGAGTTCGAATCCCCCTATCAGCCAGTGATTTATTTATTGGAATTCAGTCAGAGAGTCCATGATAATGCAGGAACTCGAAATTCCTGCGAAGAAGCCCATTTGTTTGTCATTTGAAGAACAAGCGAACAGCCAATGTTCGAGTCGAACTCCATGCTCCTCCCTACCCAACACAGTATCTAATAGAAAGTCCATGTAAATCCTGTGGTCAAACCATGGTCAATATTCTAACATCCATAAAAGTCATATGTAATACTTATCAGATCCTGTTGTCTGCGGTTGTCTTTATTCAAGGCCAATGGATGTCCATTCCAGAGCCATCCAATCCCATATGGGTCACTGGTTGGCCATGGTGAGGAGGTGAAATACTGGCTTAGGGATGACTGCTTTCGCCAGTCTGAACCGGCTGCTTCAGAGGCCATTAGGTGTGAAGGTCTTCAGCTGCTGCAACTTACAAAAATTGCTGATAGTCACCATTACTAGTAAAAACAATAAAAAAAAAAAAAGTCCAAAAATCTATCCCATAGTTTGTAGACGCTATAGCGCAAAACCAATCAAAATACACTTATTAGGATTTTTTTTACCAAAAATATGTAGCAGAATACATATTGGTCTAAACTGATGAAAATTTCGATTTTTTTAAATTTTTTATTGAAAATGTTTTATAGCAAAAAGTAAAAAATATTTTTTTTGTTTTTCAAAATTGTCGGTCTTTTTTTGTTTATAGCACAAAAAATAAAAACCGAAGCAGTGATCAATTACAACCAAAAGAAAAAGCTCTATTTGTGAGGAAAAAAAGACATCAATTTTGTTTGGGTACAGCGTAGCATGTCCACACAATTGTCAGTTAAAGCAATGCAGTGCCATATCGCAAAAGATGGCCTGGTCATTAAGGGGTAAAACCTTCTGGAGCTGAAGGGGTTAAACAATACTGAATAATTAGTGAAAGAAATGTCATATCATATACTCATCCTAAAATACTAATCTACTCCAATCAACATTCCCCAGCATAGATCTATGTTAAGCATAGAAAAGGACAAGCCTCGTGGTGTAGTATTAAAAAAAACTATTTTAATAAATAATAATTGCACTTACATTTAGAAGATATATACATGCAGTATAAACAACCAAAAGCATGGCTGCGGGACTGTTTTTCCGTAATAGCCATCCTCTGGGATTGGAGGCTAGTCTCCAATCCCAAAGAACGCCTATTACGGAGAAATGTGTTGGGGCAAGCTAGAGCTGTCACATCATTACGCATTGCGGGCGGGTTGGACGGTCCCGCGGCCATGCTTTTGGTTATGTATATTGCATGTATATTTCTTCTAAATGTAAGTGCAATTACCATTGGATCTACTTGGGTACAATCAGCCTGCCCATACATGGTTCAAATCTTAGCCGGTCCCTGCTGGACCGGTCGAGATTTGGACCTTCTATGGTCAGCTTAAGCCTCATCAACAAGATCAGTGTGAGAGAGCTTCCAATGGACAATGAGATTTGGATTCCTTAATAGCAGGGTAGATTTTAGCTAAGAATGGTAGAAGCTTAGCTTTGAATCAAGGCTGATTTAAAGATTTGCCAAAGTTGGCCCTTGCTTTCTTTAGCCCTTACAATTCGTCTTTATAGGCTAGATTGGATGATGATTAATAAAGACCCAATTTAGCAACCAGGAACAGTAGCATTTTACTATGTTTAAGGAAACTATGACCATGCTACAGTGAGCAAATCACAGGTCTGTTCAACAGGTTTCAAGAGCATAGTAGAGCAGCCTTTTTCAACCAGGGTGCCTAGGCACCCTGGTGTGCCTTGAGGTTTCTTCAGGGGTGCCTTTGCAAAATGCCTAAAAATTGCCCCAAAACTGTATACAATCCAGTGGGTGGATGAAACCTGCCTTTTAGTTACACAAAGCCAAAGGTTTTCATTGTATACCATTACAACCTTTTAGCTGCCAACCGCCTAATGACCAATGACATCATCAGTTGATAAGGAGGATGTCAATTGCCTGCATATCATCCTTGTTTGACCCTTCCTTGCCCCTCTCCATCATTGTTGTGGTCACATTAGCTGAGTGATGGTGAAAAACTGTGGGAGAAGAGAAACATTGAAATACTAGTCAGTACCAGTTTGCAAATGTGTATTGGATTTGGAAGGATAAATCCCTCTAATGTTGGGTATCCTACGTGTATTGATGTTGCTGCATTATGTAAAACTATTAGAACAGTTTTTACATGTTAGAATGGGGTGCCTTGATATTTTTTTAATATTTTAAAGGGTGCCTTGACTTAAAAAAGGTTGAAAAACACTCTAGTAGAGTGTACACAACAGAAAAAAAATCCTGCACGTTGGAGCTCCAACAGGAATGGCCTATTTGACAACTTAACATCTAGTTTATTTACTGTCTGAAAGTGGTAACAAATGCTCTTAATTAATCTTCCACATTAATAGTCCCTCATCTATACATGCTGTTACAGATCAAGAGACCCACCCACGATAAGGCAGCTCTGACCTTGTTTTTACGGTAGGAACTAGGGATAGACCGATTATTGACAAGGCCGATATATCGGCGGCCGATATGCACTTTCTCCGATATATCGGTATCGGCCCTGGAACTGGCCGATATTGGCGATATTTTTGTGATGTAATTCTGCCTTCTTAGGCAGCCTCCCTCGCCTTGGACAGCCTTGTCTGGAGTCGGGACTAGTCTCACGGGAGTGTATCACATCCATACACCCACCCACAGCAGCCCGGTGCCAGCCAGCCACCTATATCCACAGGCCCTGTACCAGCCAGCCACAGCCACTGCACCTGCGAGCCAGCCAGCCACCCACAGGCCCTGTACCAGCCAGCCAGCTACCCACAGGCCCTGTACCTGCCAGCCACAGGCACTGTACCAGCCAGCCACCCACAGGCCCTGTACCAGCCAGCCACCCACAGCCCTTGTGCCAGAAAGCCAGCCACCCACCATAGGGTGCCAGAAAGCCAGCCACCCAGACCCAGGGTGCCAGACAGCCAGCCACAGGCCCTGTACCAGCCAGCCAGCCACAGGCACTGTACCAGCCAGCCACCCACAGCCCCTGTGCCAGCTACTCACCTACCACAGGGTGCCAGCCAGCCAGTCACCACTGAGTGCCAGCCAGCCACCCACCACAGGGTGCCAGCCAGCTAGCCACCCACCACAGGGTGCCAGACAGGCATCCACCACAGGGTGCCAGCCAGCCACCCACCACAGGGTGCCAGCCAGCCACCCACCACAGGGTGCCAGCAAGCCAGCCATTAAGCATTAAACAAAAATTAACATGTTCAGTACCAGATTTGTGTCAAAAATTGTCTTTATTTTTCAAAACTTTAAATGTGCAAAAATATGTTGTGACCAAAATATTGGTATTGGTATCGGCCCTGAAAAAAACATATTGGTCTATCCCTAGTAGGAACCCCCCCTCCTCATGAACTACCATAGAACCACAGACCCCCACCACCACTATTCATAGAGTGGTATGTCAAACATCAAATAAAATATGCACATAGACTGCCACTGCTGACCTCCCTCTGAAAATGCTAATTGCTTGACTGCCTCTGACTCAAAGCAAGCATGCAGCAGTTCCTTAAATAAGAGTAAAGTCAGAACTTTTCAAAAGGAGAGCAGTGATAGTCTCTGTATTTGGTTTAGTACAGGTTTCCTCTACTACAAAGGATTTGACATTGCCTAATGTGCAAGTGGTCTTGCTGTATTCGGTGAAATACATGAACTGTAGGAGTAATACCAATTCATGTCACTTCGCAGAGGAGTCAAAATCACACGGGGATTTAGACCATAGTTCATTTCTAACACATTTTATTTTGAGAAAATGTGAATTAGTGTCAAGAGCTGGATCACCTCTATCACATATGAAAGTTGACAGGTAAAGATTATACTCTGAACAGTAATCAATAGCCGGTGTTAGAAAACCAATAAAGATAGCAAAGAAGAAGAATCTCTGAGCTTGTAGATTAATGTCCTGAGAAAGAATCCAGTTGGAAAGTCAATATTTACTTCTAATGGTTTCATAGTTCATTATTAGAACATTCAATATGCATCAAGACAAATGGCTCATTTGTAATGGTCACCCTGTTCCCCCGTCCCTCTGACAACTTAATGTAAACTGAATCTGGCTTTTGTCCGGTACAGCTATTTTTACTGATAATTTGGATGTTGGCTTATTTGTTGGCTTTGCAAATTCCTAGTTCCAGTAAATCATATGATCTCTTGCAGGCAAAAATGTGTACAGGGGTGTCAGTGTTGACCAAAGCTCCTAGAATCCAACCATGATTAGAAACTGTTTCCTCTGTACTAGAAAAAAAACATTTTTTTTATTAAAACACAGTGGTATTTCCGTGGTGGTAGTAACCAAAAGGGTGAATTTTTTTTTCTCTTGCATTTGAAGTCCCAATCGAACTTTTAGTTTATATTAGTTAATTACATTTGCAGGCCTCATGCACTTTATTATTACAGTTACTTATATAGCCCTGTCAATTTCTGCTGCACTTTACATACACACTGCCTGGCCAAAAAAAAAAAAAAGTTGCCACCTGCAATTAACTAAGCAACTAACTAAACTAAGCATGCAGTAACTATTGGATACTGCATGTTCCCAAAGAATGAGGTCAGCTAAATACCTGAATATACTGAATGACCAGGTTATTCCATCTATGGATTTTTTCTTCCCTAATGGCACAGGCATATTCCAAGATGACAATGCCAGGATTCATCGGACTTAAATTGTAAAAGAGTGGTTAAAGGAGCATGAGACATCATTTTCACACATGGATTGGCCATCATAGAGTCCAGAACTTAACCCCATTGAGAATCTTTGGGATGTGCTGGAGAAGGCTTTGCGCAGTGGTCCGACTCTCCCATCATCAATGCAAGATCTTGGTGAAAAATGAATGCGACACTGGACGGAAATAAATCTTGAGACATTGCAGAAGCTTATCGAAACAATGCCACAGTGAATGTGTGCCATAATCAAAGCCAACTAAATATTAAAATGTGTGACCTTTTCTTTTTTTGGTGGCGACTTTTTTTTGGCTAGCCAATGTATATTTTACATTAGCATCAGTCCCTGTCCTCAAGGAGCTTACAATCTAAGGTCCCTAATTCACATTCATACATACTAGGGCCAGTTTTAGAGAGGAGCCATCTAACTACCATCATGTCTTTGGAGTGTGGGAGGAAACCAGAGAACACTCAAGGCTCGAGTCCTACAGGAACGCATGGGAACGTACTTTTAAGTACTTTTTCCACAGCAGGGACGCCGTTCGCAGCCGCATCCTGCAGGACTGGCCTTTGTATTATGCGAGCTGTGGCATCAGTGTGTGTGAAGAACGGAGCCGGCACTAGAGGAAGCAGAGCCAATGATTCCTGTATAGCGCTGGCATCTGTCACAGGCGAAGTGATATCAAATGCACTCCGCCTGTAACAGGTCACAGGAGCGATACAGGAAGCATCGGCTCTGCTCTCTACTGCAGCCGCATGCTTCTTTCAGCACCAGCTCCATTCACACTGATGCTCGGGGATGGTGGGTCGGGAACCAGCCAGCAGTACCCACCAATAGTACCCACCAAAAGTACCAGCCAGCAGCACACGCCAGTAGTACATCTAACAGTACCAGCTAGCAGTACCCGCCAGTAGTACCAGCCAGCAGTACCCGCCAGTAGTACAATCTAGAAGTACCAGCCAGCAGTACCCACCAGCAGTATATGCCAGCAGTATTAGCCAGTAGTACCTGCCAGTAGTACCAGTCAACAGTACCCACCAGTAGTACCAATTAGCAGTACCCACCAGCAGTACCCGTCAGCTGTACCCACCAGCAGTACTTGCCACCAGTACCAGCCAGCAGTACCAGCCAGCAGTACCCACCAGTAGTACCCACCAGCAGTACCCACCAGTAGTACCAGCCAGCAGTACCCACCAGCAGTACCAGCCAGCAGTACCCACCAGCAGTGCCAGCCAGTAGTACCCACCAACAGTACCAGCGAGTAGTACCCGCCAGCAGTACCAGCCAGCAGTACCCACCAGCAGTACCAGCGCTAAAGGATAGCCGGCAGCAGCCACCAGCCAAACCCACCTGGGGGACAGCAGCAGCCAGTGAAACCTGCAGGAATCCTGAGGAAGAAGTGAATACTGAGGTCAGTTGAGGACGGTGTAGGTAAACCGCAGTGCACTGTGTGAAAGCAGCCTTAGGCCCCTTTCACAGGATCGGTCACATTGGGTCCTCCTGTCTGTTTTTCAGATGTAAACAGACTTGTGTCCATTTGCACCCACCTATCTCCAATCCTATTCATGTAAAAAAACAGAAAGCGATCCGTCCCCTTCTGTCTGGGCAAATCATATCAGAGGGCCCATAGAGAAGAGCGGGCTGTGTCCATGTCTGCTCTGCATATGCTGACACGGACCTGTCATCTGCCCGCTCCGCTCACTGTGGTCCGTGACCGGTTGCAAAGTTGCTAAAGTGGCCCCGGTTCCTCAAAAGGTTGGGCTTTTGTCCCAGATGGAGAGGTGCGCTGTAGCAGCCTTCCCCCTTAGTTTTGCCGTGCCGTGAGGTGGGGGGGAGGAGTCCTGGATGGAGAGGTGTGCTATACCGTAGAACATCAGGAGACCCACGGGGAAATCACAAAGATCCCCCATGAAGTTAATAACAGTGTTAGGACCGCCGTCACTTTTGCCGCTGGCCTTTACATTTTCATCACTGTGGTTGGCAGGTCTCACTATTCTTCCCTACCTTCTCTGTGCTGAGAACATGGCATCAATAATAGACTTTATTACTGCATAAACTGGCACCAATACTAGGCTTAATTACTGCATAGGGGGTTATTACTGCGTAAACTGCCACCAATACTATTGGTTATTACTGAGTAAACTGGCATCAATACTAGGCTTTATTACTGTGTGACCTGGCACCAATACTAGGCTTTATTACTGCATAAACTGGCACCAATACTAGGCTTTATTACTGAGCAAACTGGCACCAATATTAGGGGTTATTACTGCGTAAACTGGCACTAATACTAGGCTTTATTAGTGCGTAAACTGGCATCAGTACTAAACTTTATTACTGCGTAAGCTGCCATCATTACTAGAGGTTATTACTGCATAAACTGGCACCAATACTAGGGGTTATTACTGCATAAATTTCACCAACACTAGGGGCTATTACTGCGTAAACTGGCACCAATACTAGGGGCTATTACTGCATAAACTGGCACCATTAGTAGGAGTTAATACTGCGTAAACTGACACCTTTACTAGGTGTTACTACTGCATAAACTGGCACCACTACTAAGGGCTATTACTGCTTAAACTGGCGCCAATAATAGGGGCTATTACTGCTTAAACTGGCACCAATACTAGGGGCTATTACTGCTTAAACTGGCACCAATACTAGGGGCTATTACTGAGTAAGCTTGCACCAATACTAGGGGCTATTACTGCATAAACAGGAATTTTTTTGGTATTGGTGTGCAGTGCACTATATAGGGGTGTAATCCACGGTATAATATACTTTGTAATATAGAAAGAATATTATAGTGGATTTGTATTGTGCACTGTGCAGCATTATGACTGGTGTGGTGACTGAGCGTTGCTGCAGCAATACTACAAACAGTAACAAAAGCACTTTTAATGTATTATAACTATTGTGATAGACCAGTGGCCCCCCAATACCACATATTGAATTGGGGTGTTATCTGAGTATACTTTTACAAGTGTATTTGTGTCCTGCAACAATATTGCCTCTTTTGCTGTGTTAACTCTGCTACACACAGTGCCAAACTCACTGGCCAATTTTTTGAACAACTGGTGTGATAGACCAGTGGCCCCTCAATACGACATATTGAATTGGGGTGTTATTTAACATTATACTTTTCTAAGATTGTATTTTAGTCCTGCAAAAATGTGGCCTCTTTTGCTGTGTTGACTGTGCTACACACAGTGACAACAGTTACTGGCCAATTATTTGTAGAACTGGTGTAATAAACCTGTGGCCCCCCAATACCACAGATTGAAGCGGGGTGTTATCTGAGTATACTTTTACAAGTGTATTTGTGTCCTGCAACAATATTGCCTCTTTTGCTGTGTTAGGTCTGATACACACAGTGCCAAACTCCCTGGCCAATTTTTTGAACAACTGGTGTGATAGACCAGTGGCCCCCAATACCACATATTGAAGTGGGGTGTTATCTGAGTATACTTTTACAAGTGTATTTGTGTCCTGCAACAATATTGCCTCTTTTGCTGTGTTAAGTCTGATACACACAGTGCCAAACACCCTGGTCAATTTTTTGAACAACTGGTGTGATAGACCAGTGGCCCCCTAATACCACATATTGAAGTGGGGTGTTATCTGATTATACTTTTACAAGTGTATTTGTGTCCTGCAACAATATTGCCTCTTTTGCTGTGTTAACTCTGCTACACACAGTGCCAAACTCACTGGCCAATTTTTTGAACAACTGGTGTGATAAACCAGTGGCCCCCCAATACCACATATTGAAGTGGTGTGTTATTTAACAATATACTTTTAAGAGTGTATTTTAGTCCTGCAAAACTTTGGCCTCTTTTGCTGTGTTAACTCTGCTACATACAGTGACAACAGTTACTGGCCAACTATTTGTAGAACTGGTGTAATAAACCTGTGCCCCCCCTATACCACAGATTGAAGCGGGGTGTTATCTGAGTATTCTCTCCTAGGTGTATTTGTGTCCTGCAACAATATTGCCTCTTTTGGTGCCTTAAGTCTGATACACACAGTGCCAAACTCACTGGCCAATTTTTTGAACAACTGGTGTGATAAACCAGTGGCCCCCAATACCACATATTGGAGTGGGGTGTCATCTGAGTATACTTTCATAAGTGCATGAGTGTCCTGCAACAATATTGCCTCTTTTGCTGTGTTAACTCTAATACACACAGTGCCAAACTCACTGGCCAATTTTTTGAACAACTGGTGTGATAAACCAGTGGCTCCCCAATACCACATATTGAAGTGGGGTGTCATCTGAGTAAACTTTCATAAGTGTATTTGTGTCCTGCAACAATATTGCCTCTTTTGCTGTGTGAACTCTGATACACACAGGGCCAAACTCCCTGGCCATTTTTTTTTACAACTGGTGTGATAAACCAGTGGCCCCCCAATACCACATATTGAAGTGGGGTGTTATTTAACATTATGCTTTTCTAAGAGTGTATTTTATTCCTGCAAAAATGTGGCCTCTTTTGCTGTGTTAACTGTGCTACACACAGTGACAACAGTTACTGGCCAATGATTTGTAGAACTGGTGTGATAAAACTGTGGCCCCCCAATATCACATATTGAAGTGGGGTGTTATATACCTTTTTACAGATATACTGTGATTCTCTAGAGACTTTTGTCACAGGGTAATTTAAAAACATGACAGGCAGAGGAAGAGGCAGACACTTACGCAGGGGTGGTAGGGGTAGGGCAGGAGCAGCCATTGTTGGCATCGGATCAGGAAGAGGAGGTAGCAACAGCCGCCACTCAACAGTCTGACGACAGTACCCAGATCAGCCCAAGGAGGTTGGTCCCCGCTGTTGCTGCCTACTCTGAGATCTCGATTGTTAGTGGTAGGGAAGGTGACATGGATGATGACGTGTCTATGGACGTCATGTGGGTGCCCACAAGAGAGGAAGAGGAGGGGATTTCAGAGGGAGAGACGGACCAGCAGATAGGGAGGAGAGGCAGGCAGAACTTGTATTGCACAAGAGGTACAAAGCAGACTGCAAATGTATCAGGAGCGAGTCATCAAACATCTGGCGCTCCCAGGATGCCGGCACATGGCTCCGCAGTGTGGGCTTTTTTTAATGTGTCCATTGCTGACAACAGTGTTGCCATCTGCAGCCTTTGCAGTCAATGCATAAGTCGCGGTAAGCCCAACACTCACCTAGGGACAACCGCCTTAAGAAGGCACCTGAACTCCCATCATACTGCACCATGGTCTTTCCCTGTCTCTATATTTCATGTTTGAGAGGGACGCTACATGGTTGATCCTGTCCTTGGGAGGAGATCTATGAACCCCAGGAGCTTCTGATAACACTTTTGGGAATCTGACCGTCCTGCTTTGAGCAAAAACGTTTAGCGACCTTTGTGAGAGCATTGGTCACCTGTATCTGGTAAGAGGCCAATCGGTCACTATACGTGTGGTGGAGGTTCTCACTTTTTCAAGCACCTAGTAGACGGATTTCCTCACTTACCATGGTGTATTGGTGGATCGGACTGTTCCATATTATTATTATTCTCAATTGAACTTACGTTTCCATATATACACAGGATTTTATTTACAGCGCTGCATTTTATATTTCATTTTCTGTATCACATTGTGGTTTATGCCAGCTGCTTACATTGGTAGCGCGGATATTGAGTTTGTTCTTAATGTTATTAAAAATTACCTTTTTTTTTCAATATGCAGTCGCTGTAGATTTCTGAAAATGCAATGCATAATGGCAACCTGGAGTTGTTCTGTACATAGAATATGTACTGACCACCTCCCAGAAACATAATTTTCTGCTTGTGTGATTAGCTCACTGATTTTCCCAGAAGATACAAGTCAGATTTCAGGCATCCCCTGCAATAACAATGTTTGGTGAGATACTCCCAATAGGAACACGTCTAAAGGGATGCAGGCCCAGCAGATTTCCTCATCAGTGATCTGCAGCTGCACAGCTGATTGATAATTATGAAACCACTCCCATTAGACCCACTCAGCACAGAGGCACAGAGGAACAAACAGGGATTTCTTCAGAATAACAAAAGGTAGGAATCCACAACAAAGATTGTAATCCTTGCAATGTACATAGATCACCCAGAGGAGATCTCAAAAAAAGTGGAGTTACACTTTAAATATTTTTTTTTTTTCAAGCAGGAGTTCTGTGTCACTTTAATTAGTGAATGACGCTTCCAGCCTGCTTGTGTTATTACTGACATAGTGATCACATGATTGGAAACAATTCTGATTGGTTCCCAATCATCAGTGGGGACCAGAGCTGTCAATGACAAAGTGTCAACGAATGCCTCTCACATCTATTAATATTTACCCAGCATGTGCTTGGCAATGTTAACATACAGATTGCGGGTTGCAATTAAACTTCATAGAGTAAAGATTTTGCTGTCCGTTGCATTTTTGGCTGTTATAGAGTCATTCTGAGATTGTGAATTGTATACTTTTAAACTTTAGGTCTGCTTTAAATGGTTACATCATTATCAGTAGGTTTAGTAAAAAACAGTGTAAGAACACTGTACTGTAGTTTTTAAGTACTAACTATTGGTCTAGAACAAATTTATAGGAAAATAATTCAGAGTTTTAAAACTTTACTGGCTGCATTCTTTTTTCAGGTCAGTGAGCCCTAGATAGTAAAACTGGGTTTAGAATGATGGCCCTGGAGCCCACATCATTAAAAGCCAAGTTCATTTTGGAACAATCCCAACTATCTCATTATGGTTCTCTAAGATCAATGATATTAAACACAGGGAGAGCCTCACAGTTTCTCTAAAAGCCAAAAGAAAACATTTCAACAGATCTAGTTCTCTTTGATAGAGTTTACGTTTTCTCAATGTGCTACTAAGCTATCTTCAAGAGCGCAGACCAGATACGGAGCCTTTCCTCTCTAGTGTCAAGCGTCCCCTCCATAAACCAGATGCCCCCCTCCTCTACTCACATCCTGCCTTTCCTTTTTCTGTGGCTATACCCCAGCCCAGGGGTCTCCAAGCTTTCTAAACAAAGGGCCAGATAACGGTCCTTTAGACTTGAGGGTGGCCAGAGGGAGTAGAAAATGCCCCAGCATCAGTAGGGTCAGACAATGTCCCAGGCTTGGTGCTGAGTAGGAATAAAACAATTGCACAGCACTTGTGGTCTATTAGGATGAGGACTAGTGCCCCACCATTGGGGTCAGTGGAAGGAATAATGCCTCACTACTGGTGTCAGTGGGAGAAATGGTGCCTAAATGTATATATCAGTGACATGAATTATGCCTCATCCTTAGTGTCAGTGGAAGAAATAGTGCCTCATCATTTGTGTCAGTGGAAGGAATAGTGCTCCATCATTGGTGTCAATGGGAGAAATAGTGCCCCAATCATTGGTGTCAGTGGGAAGAATGGTGTCTCATATTAGCGGGAAGAACAGTGCCCAAATGTTTAAATCAGTGAGATAAATTTTGCCTCATCATTGGTGTCAGTGGAAAGAATAGTGCCTCATCACTGGTGTCAGTAGAAAAAATAGTGCTCCATCATTGGTGTCAAAGGAAAGAATAATGCCTCATCATTGGTATCAGTGGGAAGAATAGTGCCCAAATTTTTATATCAGTGAGATGAATTATGCCTCATCATTGGTGTCAGTGGGAGGAATAGTGCCCCATCATTGGTGTCAGTGGGAGGAATAGTGCCCCATCATTGGTTTCAGCGGGAGGAAGTATTCTTGATGGGTCAGATAAAAGAAAGCAAAGGGCTTCATCTGGCCCACAGGCAACAGTTTGGAGACCACTGCTGTAGCCTACCGGACCTAACTCTCCCCCCATTCCTTGGCTGCCCCCATGTTACCTTATTAGGTCTCGAGGTGTTACCCCTTTATCCCTGCAACCTTGCTCCCCCCTCCACATCTACCTCTTCTTTTCTTTACTGTTAGTTTTTCTGATGTGAGTACTTGTCACACTTCCTTGTTTGGTAAAACGTATGTGTCAGGGACTAGATTATGGTCCTTTTCTTCCTCTCTCTGGAGGCCATAGCGGTCACACATAAACATAGTTGATCAAGATTTGTTATTCTGTCCACCTGACCTTTAGTCTGTCTACAACCATGTCCTTGGATTAAAATAAAAAACAAAAAAAATGTACAAATAAAGAGTAAAAAAAAAAAGCCAAGTTAGTAATGGCAACTCCCATGTTTCTATTCTCAAAAAGTTTCCCTAAACCATTTCCTTAACTATTCAAGACTCTACAGATCCCAATCACAGTAGGTGACTCTGCTTTGGATCAAAGCAACATAGAATCAGCTGCCATGATGAAATTCCAAGTTTTAGGTAGGTATCAGTGATACTTCGAGGACATAAATTCAAGCATAAATGGGAACATTTCAGTAAAAACTCTAAAATGTTGTTGATGTTCCAACAGCTACAAGAGATTAATAAATTGGGTATAACTTAGAGGAAAAACATGACCATTCTCCGTCACACCTATGTTCTCATAAAGTAGGATTTTTTTTGTTTTTTTTTTTTCATATAACCTCCAGTACCAAGGGATTATGTCATTTTTACCATTTTTCTGTTCACTACACACAGACATAGCCCTTAGTTCTTGTCTGCAACGTGTGCAATACTTTTACCAACCTCCGCTTTGGCTATATCAAAAACCTTGCTTGATAAAGAGCTTAGACAGGCTCGAAGTGCAATTTCACTGTCTGCTGACTAAATGACAGTTTTCTTTTTGGTAAAAAAGCTAGACACAATATAGCAAAATAAATAAATAACATAAAAACAGTATTTATTTATATAACAATAGCAAGGTGTAAATAAACTGGAAGGACTAAAAGTAATTGGTAAAATGTTTTTAGCTCAGTAAATGAAACAGAAAGAATAATCTGTGAGCAGCAAATTGTAGAGAATATCTGACCCCAATGAACTGATTAAAAATGCAGACTAAAGATCACTATAAGCACAGGGCATTGTAAAAGAATATTGAACTTTTCATTTTCATTATTTATTAGAGTGACTTAAAGCAGTGGTCCCCAAATGCAGCCATTTACTTGTTTTTATCTGACCCTTGGGGCACTATTTCTCCAATTAATACGAGGCACTATGCCTCCTACTGACACCAACAATGAGACACCATTCCTTCCACAGACACCAACAGTGGGACATAATTCCTCCCACAACCCCTATTCAATAATGGGGCACTATTTCTATTTTTTGTTTAATAAATTATTAGGGTACCCTAAAGCAGTGGTCCCCAAACAGTGGCCGGCAGGAAAGATGCAACCCTTTGCTTGCCTTTATCCAGCCCTTGTGGCTCTGTTCCTCCCACTGATATAGGGCTCTATTCCTCCCATTGAATTAGGGCACTATTCCTCCTACTGACACCAATAATGAGACACTATTCCTTTTACTAACACCAACAGAGGGGCATGATTCCTCTTACTCTCACTATTCAATGGTTGGACTCTATTCCTCCCACTGACACTAACACAAGGACATTATGTCTTCAACTGACCGCCAATGATGGGGCACTATTCCTTCCACTATCACCAAGGATAGGTCACTATTTCTCCCATTAATGCCAATGAAGGGGCACTATTCTTCCTCCTATTCACTACAGGCTTTGTGTATTTTACTCCCACTAACCACCAAGACTGAGGCAAAGTTTACTCCCTCTGATACTGGGGATTTTTTACTCCCTCTGGCCACAGTTCGGCTCTTAAAGACAGTAAACTGGCCTCTTGTTTTAAACGTTTTGATACCCGTGCCTTAGAGGATAAGTACACTTTCATAGTGCACGTCAGCCCCTCACCTCACACTAGGCGAATCTAGCCTCCCTTACCCAGATCCATCCCTCCATCACAGGCTGAACCCCTCTTTTTGCTTACATATCACTCTGGCAGATCTAATATGTATTGGCTACGCCTGTGCCGTAGCTTCCCATTAGATTTTACGGGGCCACCCCCTGTTTTGGGAGATGGTCCTATCAAATTCATTGGGAAGCTCAGATTTAGCAGCACAGGATGCAAAAACTAAGCAGATATCACAGGCAGGGCATATTTGAATCTAGATAGATGGGGTAGATTGGCTTAGTTGGGTATGGGGGGGTGGGGGGAGAGGAACAAAAGGGATAAGTACACTGCATTTGAAAGTGAATTTATCCTTTTAAATCTAGAGTTTTAAAATGACTTTTAGCTGCCATATAGATATATATGGTCAACCTAGATAAACGTTTCAAATAATTTTTAAAGCATTTTAGCATAGCTCATGGGTGGAACTACAGACATTTTACATTTCACTTGGTATCATGTTTTGTGTTTCAAATTTTCATTTCTTAATCATTACCTTTTTTGAGAATTCCTAGTTGTTGAACAAGTATTTAATAGCTTGTTAAAAACAGAGGCTTCTTCCAAATCCATTCATGTCTGGTTACACTACCATTGACTAGCCCTTCTTTTGCTCTGCTAGTGCTACACATTTTACATGTTTCAGCAACAGACAAATACTATTACAAAAAACAGAATGAAAGTGCTAATTACTTGGCTTTCTCTGGTTTCAGTACTTGACCTGGAGCAACTGAAGCAACTCCCAATCTCTGTGTGTGATTGCACATTTCGGCTTCATTTAGACAAAGGGAGCTAAAGGGCAAGTTCTGTTCTGTCTCTTTAGATAACTCCAATACTTTGGGAATCCTTTGTCATGTATTTAATATGTAGTTGTAAAACTATTGTATAGAGTGAAAAAAAGATATAATATAATAGTTTGGAATCCTATAAACCTATTTCCATTAAAGTATTTATATTTTAAAAGAAATTCATTCTAAAGGATTCTCACAAATTAGGCCTCATGTACACTGCAGCTGCTAAACAGATGTTTAGGAGCAGCTGGGCGTTTTTTTTTTTTTTTTCAGCAGCCCCTGAACTCTCCTCCATGTTATTTTATGTGCACAATGTACACTCAGTCATTTATAGAAGTTTAGAGACAGTTAAGGTCACTGGCATTTTTTGAAAGCAGAAAAATCCCATTCAGGACTGTAGTTTACCGACATTTCCAACGTCAAATGCTTGTAAACGCGGTAACCCTGTTTTATGCGCGCTTGCGTTTATACCGAGTACATTTACTGCGGCAGTCTGGCGCTCCTGGGCAAACCGACGTAGTACTACGTCGCTCGCCCAGGAGCCTGTAGGGGGCGAGCGCATGCCGCCGGAGGCGCGCTCCCGCACCCTGGAGGCGCGCTTCCACCCCCGCTTGTTCCCTGACCTCCCCGCGCGAGTGCTCACGATCTCCCGCTGGAGAGGGAGAAAGGCAGACAGCTGATGTAAACAAAGCCATCTGTCATTCTCCCTGGTGTAACTGCAGAGACTATACGATCCTGCTATGTAGGATCGCATGTCTCTGTGGTTACATCACAAGCCACGCCCCCCACAGTTATAATCACGCCCCTAGGGATACATTTAACCCACTGATCACCAATAAAGTTAACCCCTTCCCTGCCAGTGTCATTTTTACAGTAACAGTGCATATTTATAGCACTGATTACTGTAGTAATGTCACTGGTACTCCCAAAAGTGTCAAAAATGTCAGTCAGGGGTCCAATCTGTCTGCCGCAATGTCGCAGTCCCACAAAAAAATCGCAGATCGTTGCCATTACTTGTTAAAAAAAAAACAAACAATAAAAATGATATAAATCTTTCCCATAGTTATTAAACGCAATAACTTTTGCGCAAACCAATCAAAATACGCTTATTGCGATTTTTTTTACCAAAAATATGTAGCAGAAAACAAATTGGCCTAAAATGTTAAAAAAGTTTGATTTTTACATTTTTTTTTGAGAATTTCATTTAAAAAAATTTGAAAAATATTGTTATTTTTTCAAAATTGCTGCTCTTTATTTGTTTATAGCGCAAAAAAAAAAAATCGCACAGGTGATCAAATACCACCAAAATAAAGCTCTGATTGTGGTTAAAAAGAGGACATCAATTTTGTTTAGGTACAGCGTCGCATGACCGCGCAATTGTCCGTTAAAGTCACACAGTGCCGAATCACAAAATAGGGCCTGGTCTTTGAGCAGCCAAATCTTCCAGGCCTAAAGTGGTTAAGGGGGAAAACATTTCCCATACTTTTTGAACATATAAAAATGTTAACAAAACACAAATTTTACCACATCCTGTTGCCTTCATCAATGAATGAGTCCAGTAGTGACAAACTGTGGTCCTCTACCACAATGTTCTACGTCTTGGGAGCCTCAGCAACAGCAACACCAGGAGCATTTACTCACACATTCTCATTATGGGATCCCTAGAAAAAAAAAAAGAAAAATGGGAATGCTAATAAAGTAGGATGTAGTGAATACCCTCTAGAGTAACCTGCCGACTCACTCTTAAGGTCAGGTCCTTGCTGTTCTCTATGGAGGAATCGGATGAGAACGGACCGCCTGTCTGTTCTCATCCGATCCCATCTGATCTGCTGGACGGATGGAAAATAGGGTTTCCATCCGTCCAGATTTGACGGACAGGATCGGATCAGAAGTCAGCGGACATGTCTCCGCTGACATCCGATGCCCCATAGAGATGCATGGGGCATCCGTTCAGATCTGCCTGAAAAACTGACAGGCAGATCTGAACGGTCTGCTTGTGTGAAAGGGACCTTAGTCTTCACTTCTCTGGGCTGTGCCTAAATTACTGCTTCACTATATGTATCCAGCAGGCTTAGGCTGGCCATACATGTTCAATTTTCTTGTATACTTTTCTATTAGATTTACCAAAAACCATATACTACGAGGTCAAATCTAAACAACACTTTCAACATAGTTGAAGGTAAATTTAAAGAAAATTGTACAGAAAATTGTATAATGTAAGGACAGCCTTAAGGTCCATGATATGCTATTGCTTGGCGCGCATGCACTGACTCAGTTCAATGTCGCATGCTCTTTACAACACTGATTACGTATATTTTTGGTGGCCATACACATTGATCTGTATTTGTTCTATACTTGATGCACCATTCAAGTAGTCATTTTTGGTGAATTCTATGCACTTTCTATTGGATTATTGCTTTACCAACATTTATGATTTGATTTCCTGCGTATCTGAGTGTGTGGCGTCTAGTGCACTGTGTGCTCTTTTGTTTTTAAGACAACGTTGTCATTTTTTTTAATAGTGATGGTGGGAAGGTGTTTTGTTTTACATAATTTCTCTACATGTTACATTTGCTTATATTTACAATAAAATGTGATACCTTTTGCTACACCTGTTGTAAGTTGATATGTTTTTGTAACCATTCCCCGGTGGTTCATCAGATATGGTGCTTAGGCTACTCAATATTTGCCTAGTTTTTCTTGTATGCTCATTATGGGATCCATAGTGAAAACCCAAAACATAGGACCGCTATCTACAAGCACACTACTCTCTCTTCTCTCACGGAATGGCTGAAATAGTTAATAATTGACTTGTTTTTCATGCTCTGTGGGCATCTTGCTGTTAAAATAAACCTATCTGTCCGCCGCAATGTCGCAGTCCCGCAAAAAAAAAAAATTGCAGATCACCGCCATTACTAGTAAAAAAAAAAACAATAAAAATGACATAAATCTTTCCCGTAGTTAGTAAACGCCAATAACTTTTGCGTAAACCAATCAAAATGCGCTCATTGCAATTTTGTTTACCAAACATATGTAGCAGAAAACAAATTGGCCAAAAATGTTAAAAAACTTTGATTTTTACATTTTTTTTGTGGGAATTTCATATAAAAAAATGTGAAAAATATTGTTATTTTTTTAAAATTGTTGCTCTTTTTTTATTTATAGAGCAAAAAGTAAAAATCGCACAGGTGATCAAATACCACCAAAAGAAAGTTCTGTTTGTGGGAAAGAAAGGACATCAATTTCATTTGGGTACAGCGTCGCACGACCGTGCAATTGTCCGTTAAAGTCACGCAGTGCTGAATCCCAAAATAGGGCTTGGTCAGGAAGGGGGTAAAATCTTCTGGGGCTTAAGTGGTTAAAAGGCTTGTTCTGCTTGTTCAGAATATGTAAATATTTTGTGTGCATAGCCTGGGCAAAGGTATACTTTAAAGTATATCTGAAGCCAAAACTTTTGCCTTTCTTATTTTAAATAGAGTAAAAAATGGCTAACAACCCCCCCTCCCCCCATAGATTTCTATTCAATTAGGGCTCTTTCACACAGTCCGCCTCCGTAGGCGGATCCGTGTTGCTCAGCGGGGATCGATCCGCGATCCCCGCTGAGCCGGGCGGATGACAGCTCAGTTTCCGCTTGCAGAGAGGAGAGGGAGGTGTCTCAGCCCCCGCTGCCCTCTATGGGGGCCAAACAGCTTACACACAGTGTCTGCCAGAGCCCTGCAAAGCATCCAAGATCTGCTGATCGTGGGTACAATGTTTTCCAGACTTCCAACATTAAAAAATAGCAATTGCAATTTTTTTTTTTACTTGCAAAAAGATGTGAATTTATTTATTTTTTGTAAGGGTGAACATATCCTTTAAGCCACATGACTACTAATAGCTCCCAAGCTACAGTATCTCACAAAAGTGAGTACACCCTCACATTTTTGTAAATATTTTATTATTTCTGTTCATGTGACAACACTGAAGAAATGACACTTTGCTACAATGTAAAGTAGTGAGTTTAAAGGTTGGATAACAGTGTAAATGTTCTGTCCCCTCAAAATAACTCAACACACAGCCATTAATGTCTATACCGCTGGCAACAAAGTGAGTACACCCCTAAGTCACAATGTCAAAACTGGGCCCAAAGTGTCAAAATTGTGCGTGGCCACCATTATTTTCCAGCACTGCCTTAACCCTCTTGGGCATGGAGTTCACCAGACCTTCACAGGTTGCCACTGGAGTATTCTTCCACTCCTCCATGATGACATCACGGAGCTAGTGGATGTTAAAGACCTTGTGCTCCTCCACCTTCTGTTTGGGGATGCCCCACAAATGCTCAATAGGGTTTAGATCTGGAGACATGCTTGGCCAGGCCATCACTTTTACCCTCAGCTTCTTTAGCAAGGCAGTGGTCATCTTGGAGGTGTGTTTGAGGTCGTTATAATGTTGGAATACTGCCCTGCTGACCAGTCTCCGAAAGGAGGGGATCATGCTCTACTTCAGTATGTCACAGACAGTAGATGTTGGCATTCATCGTTCCCTCAATGAACGATAGCTCCCCAGTGCCGGCAGCACTCATGCAGCCCCAGACCATGACACTCTCACCACCATGTACTCCTCACCTGGTTGTTGCCACACATGCTTAACAATATCTGAACCAAATAAGTTTATCTTGGTCTCATCAGATCAAAGGACGGTTCCAGTATTCCATTACCTTAGTCTGCTTGTCTTCAGCAAACTGTTTGTGGGCTTTCTTGTGCATCACCTTTAAAAGAGGCTTCCTACTGAGATGACAGCCATGCAGACCGGTTTTATGCAGTGTGTGGCGTATGGTCAGAGCACTGACAGGCTGACCCCCCACCCCTTCAACCTCTGCAGCAATGTTGACAGCACTCATACTGTCTATTTCCCAAAGACAACCTCTGGATATGACGCTGAGAACGTGCACTCAATTTCTTTGGTCGACCATGGTGAGGCCTGTTCTGAGTGGAACCTGTCCTTAAGCTGCTATATGGTCTTGGCCACCATGCTACAGCACAGTTTTAGGATCTTGGCAATCTTCCTATAGCCTAGGCCCCCTTTATGTAGAGCAAAAATTCTTTTTTTCAGATCCTAAGAGAGTTTTTTGCCATGAGGTGCCATGTTGAACTTCCAGCGACCAGTATGAAAGAGTGAGAGCGATAACACCAAATTGAACACACCTGCTCCCCATTCACACATGAGACCTTGTAAAACTAACAATTCACATGGCACGGAGGAGGGAAAATGGCTAATTGGGCCAAATTTAGAAATTGTCACTTGGGGGTGTACTCACTTTTGTTGCCAGCAGTTTGGACATTATTGGCTGTGTGTTGAGTTATTTTGAGGGGACAGCAAATTTACAAGCTGTACTTTACATTGAAGTAAAGTGTAATTTCTTCAGTGTTATCACATAAAAAGATATAATAAAATATTTACAGAAATGTGATGGGGTGTACTCACTTTTGTGAGATACTGTATTATTTCCTTCCAGGCAGTGGATCTGCAGCCCTTGGTTGTAGTCAGAAACCAGATGACAATGATTGTGTTATGGTGAAGTGGTGATGTGATGCAGTATATGGGATTTTCACCATTTATTTGGAGTGTAAAGAGAAAAAAATCTTTCAAGCCTTCTGCCCACTAAGGGAACACGAGGGAAGAGGAAAACTAGCCTAAACATAAAGGTGCAGTAAACAGGAATATACAGACATTAAATTACAAGTTGTACTTACACTAAATTGCCACTAGAAATTAGCACAAAGATATTCATACATACTGTACATAATGAAATCCAATGCAACAATGATGGGTATGCAATAAGTGTTCCGGAAAAGGAAAAATGGCGTTGCTGGTGCGACATCGACATCGAAATTGAGGTCACAAGAGGGACTGGCAAAAGATAAAAGATAGCAGATTCATGAGATTAATAATTAAAGCATATTATTTGTTTAGGGGAAGCTTGTATTTTGCCAGAATTTCCACTTTAATAAGATTATTATGAAAAGAGCAGCCACACGGGGTATCTGTACACTTAAAAAAAATAAATTGTCACCTTGTTTTTGGGAAGAGTACAGCAAAACCTCATACCTTCATATGACATAAATAATAGCTTTTTGAACACAGCAAAATGCAAGCAGCAACACTTTCACAGCCTGTTGGCTAAAGCTGTAACTAATTGTTATGGATCATAAATAGTTGCTACTGTTCTGAAATTAAATTCTAATATTGCATCTTTCCTTATGTGACCCACTGAATTCTTTGTTACCTGAATCATCAATTTTATGTAATGACTAATCCCCGAAAGGCTTCTTGCGAATGATAAAAAATGAATCAAGCCAATTACACTAAATAAATGTTTATTGCTATCGAGAGTACCGGATGTTACATGGATTTATGAGATAATGTTTTCTACTGATGTTTTTTTTTTTCTTTTTTTTTGCTGCTAACCAGTATAATTTCATATCTGCTGTTTTTTTTTTAGTTTCTTTTAATTAGGAGCATGAAAGTATATATGGATTATTTTCAAAGTTTTAAATAAATGATGTATTAATGGGACTTCTATGTACGAAGGTATGTAATGTATCCAGCTACTGAAATTAGTTTGTGTCGTTATTCAGATTTTATTGTGAGTATAGGAAAGATAAAAAAGATATTAAAATCCAACTCCAGTCAGGTTTTTTATTTTTTTATTTTGGAAAGAGTGGGAAAAGGTAAAATGTTATGTAATCTTCCCACCCCACAGGTTCCTAAAGTAGGCAAGAATTAAACAGGTGTTGCCCCTCTTTGTTCCAATGTATATTGTTGATTTACCTATCAAAAAAGTGCCTTACAAGGCCTAATATTTCATTAGGTTTCTAAAGTAATGCATTTGTAAATTTTAACCGGTTGCCGACCGCCCCATGTACACTTACTGCAGGGTGGCGGCAGGTCTGCGCAGAATCAAGTACCTGTACATGATCCATGCTCATGGGCAGGGGGCACGCGCTCACCAGCCCGGCACTGCTCTAATTTGGTTCAGAACCGATCAATCATCAGGCCAATGATTTATGGCCTGGACCTGCAGATAGGTTCTGACGAATTTAAAAAACACAGACACACAAGATGTGACAAGCTCTTCTCTCATGGACCCCTTTTCGGTTCCAGAGAGAGAAGAGACAACAGCTACTGTGAGTACAAAGTACTACACTGACACCAGTTCACATAGTTAGGTACATTTAACCCCTTGATTGCCCCCAGTTAACCCTTTCACTCCCTGTCACAGTGTCATTCAGTACAGTGTACAGATATTTTACTGATCACTGTATTAGTGTCACTGCTGATGCTAGATAGTTAGCGTCAGTTAGTCAGTCCCAGATAGCGTCTTTTTGCCCACCGCATATTCCCTAATAAAGTTTTAACCCCCTAATCACCCCTAGTTAACCCTTTTACTGCTTTGCCACAATATCATTAGTATAGTGTACAGATCTTTTTCCTGATCACTGTACTAGTGTCACGGGTGATGTCAGATAGCGTTAGCCTTAGTTAGCATCAATCCCAGGCAGCGTCAGATTGCCTGTCACATATTTATTATCACATTTAACCCTTTGATTGCCAGTAACACTAACAAAGACACATTATACACCTCCATTACTAGTAAAGTCTGAACGGATCAATATCTTTGATCGGAACTAGACTAGTGTACCCAATAGTATAGTGTTCCCAAAAATGCAGCGTTAGCAGGATTGGCCCTGACACCTGCCAGCACCTGCATTTAGCCCCTGCACCCCTTCCCTCCAACAAGTGCAGTGTCAGTAGATCAATGTCACTTCAGGCCTGATCTCTGCTAGTGCTAGCAGGTACATTTTATTTGTAACCGTTCAAACACGCCTTGACAGCCAGGTGCTTTTTTGTCTGTGAGTCACAATAGGTATCTATAAATTTATTGGCCAAAATGTCAAACGAAAGGTACACTAGTGAATATGCCTACAGGATACTAAGCATGACAGATGAGAGCGATGTGGAGTCCTCACTGTCAGAATCTGGCTCAGTATTTGAACCTGTATAAAGCAGCGGCACCCTGACAGACAGCTCTGTCAACAGAGTAGAGGTCCTTGCTAAGGTTAGGCATACCCGAACCTGTTTCCCAGTTGCTGGGGTGCTACAATCACATGATGATTCTCATATGCAGTAGAGTGCCAGTAATAGTGCCACTCTACCGTCTGGTGAATTGGTGAGAACCAGAAGCCTAGTACATCCTGGTCATAGACAAACCAGCACTGCAGTAACACTTGGTGACGTGGCGAGTACCATAAGTGCAGTTCAAGCTAGTGCTTTGGCTAGCGCAAGTAGTGTCCCACAGCCACCAAGAATCTAAAGACAGGCGGCACATAGAGACCATAGTTCCCTTCCTTGCAAGTTCTAATTGGCAGCCCACAGGTTCTGCAGTGCATGTACTTCCTCCAGTACTTCCTCCATTCAATGGCCAATCCATTTTCAGGTGGAAACAGCAGATTTAACTCCCCTTGGTTTTTTTGAGCTGTTTTTCACAAAAGATCTGTGTGGATTTATTGTGGACCAAAGTCGGTATGGTTTTTATGATAATGCAATGAAAAATGTTGGGATAGGCTGTGTCCTGTAAAGCCTTTGCGAATATTAGCTAGGTGTTCGCCTATTCTTATATTCGCCTTCCATATAGTTCTGCCAACATATTGTTGTTTGCAACTACATGTCAGTAGGTAAATAACACCCTTAGTGTGGCAAGTGATGACATTTTAATTTTAATTCTCATGTGATGTATTTTACATATTATGAGATTTGTATTTTTATAGTTGTTTGTATTGCATATGTTTTTGAAATATCTGAGATACCCACTTGGAAGGAACTTCCGGTGTATCCAGGCAAATGTGTAGGTATTCTATCCTGGGGTTTTACTTTGTTTTGGCTCAATACACCAAAGTAGAAGGTAATTATTCACTCCATGCTTGGTTTACCAAGTTTAGTGGATAACCGGCTGTGGTATATATTCCAATCCCATTTGGAGCAGTGTAACATCCGTTGCAGACACCATAAGCTCTTCCACGATCTCAGACTTAAGAGCGGAAGTGACAATGCGTGCCATCTCCTGTCTCAGTTGACCTCTACATTAGGAGGAAACGTGTCAGAGAGGAGCGTCGCATCGTCACTAACCTTCGCCGCGGTCTGCGTTGCAGGCAGCCGCGGTCCTCTATCTACCTCTTGGATGTATTCTTATGCCTCTGATGGGACTACCTTTGTAAGTTTATCCATTTTTATATATTAAATAGGGATGATCGAACGGTTCGGGTCGACCATCGGTTCGACCCGAACATTGACTGTTCAAAATTCGGCCGAATTTCGAACTTTGTGCTGAAAAAGTTCAGAATTTGGCAACCAGAACCGACCAAAATGCAATGGGACAGGAACTGGGCTTTAAAAGCCTGTGATTGGACCAGAGCCATCAGTAAAAGCCAATTGAGGGGGCAGGAGGATGCTAGGAATTTGATTGGAGTGACTAGGGGGTCCAGAGGCCAATCAGTAGTGAATACGCCCCCCAGTATATAAGATAGCCCCGCCAAATCTCTAGCACTTTAATACTGGGGCTGTGGAAGAGAGTGGAAGCAGTTCTGTTACTCCTGCTTCAAAGTGTCATTTAGCAATTATTAGTGTGAGGAAAGGGATATCTAGTGTAGTTAGGGTACTCTTTTCCACTATAGTTAGATTTAATAATCTAGTTTCTGTAGGGAAAGTGTTAAGTGTCAGGGGACTGTAGTGTAGTGTAGGGTTAACTGACTCTGACTGCTATGGCAGGGTGACCAAACCCTTCCATTTCAGGGTGACCGCCATAGAAAAAAGATTGTTTCTATTAGAATTGCATTAGAGCAGGATAGTGGCTTCGCTCCTTTCACACCTGGCCGTTTTGTTGCAGGCATTTTATTGGGCTTTTTTGTGGACGTGTTTGGAGGCAGGCATGACATCTGAACTTCTGATGACGTCAGCGCGGCTAACGAAACGTGCGTCGGGAGCGTGAGACCGTAGAGTTCCGGTGAGGTGAGGCGCAGAGCGTGAGCGGCGTCCCATCCACCAGACCAGCTGTATGCATTGTACTTCTAAGCGTTGGAATACTGCTATGATGTAAGTGCAATATATTTTATTAAAACCCAGTATATGACGGTAATGCACTATTGGAGTTTCCTTTATCTTTTTTGCACCATGATGTCCGGGGATCCGGAACCTTGTTAAGGCATTGGGGCTAAAATCCTTTGATGTGATGACAGCGATGAGGACAATCTTGAGCCAGTGTGGAGTTAAATGCCGGTTTTGACCCCCTGTAATTAAGGGGTCATCGCATTCTGCTAAGAAGTATACTATCTGACCACTGGGTGGAGGTGTTTGTGGTGGAGGTTTCCCATCAAGTCCAAGATTGCTGAAGACATAAGTTTGCACAGTTTGCACAGAGCACTTTAAGGACTTTTTAGTTTACTATTTATGCCATTATTTATTCGTACATTTATTATATTTGCATATTGCCAGATTGTGACCAATCACGTATGCACTTATGCACATTAGCACTTTTTTAATGAGAATTGATTGCTGAGCCCAATACTCACCTTTGTTATCAATCTTTCACTTTTTTACGTTCATATTGCGGCTCGCAGTGTGGAAGAAATTCCCGGAAGCAAATATAATTTATAATTTATTTTCACTTGTTCATTTTTTGAGAATTTCCTGTTGTCAAATGATATCCTTTTGCGCAGGTTTTTTTGGTTAGCACCAAATTCTTTTCGTTATAGAAAAAAGATTGTTTCTATTAGAATTGCATTAGAGCAGGATAGTGGCTTCGCTCCTTTCACACCTGGCCGTTTTGTTGCAGGCATTTTATTGGGCTTTTTTGTGGACGTGTTTGGAGGCAGGCATGACATCTGAACTTCTGTGTAGGGGTATATATACACACACACATGTATGTATATATACACACACACATGTATGTATATATACACATACACATATATAGGTGTGAAAGTAGCAGAACCCTATGGCTGCGCTAATGAAATTAGTAACAGCCATAGGACTTCGCTCCTTTCACACCTATATGTGTATGTGTATAAATACATATAAGTGTGTGTGTATATATACCCCTATACACAAGTTCAGATGTTATGCCTGTCTCCAAAGAAGCCCAAAAAATGCCCAAAAAAACGCCTGCAACAACACACCTGGGCGTTTTTGGAGCAGGCAACATTTCGGCATTTCAGGGCCTCCAAAACTGTGATAGGTAGTGAGGAAGTGAGATGAGCAATTTACGCTCTTGTAAAGCCTGAAGGCAGTGATTGGTTTTTGGGGTCCTGTATGTGGCTAGACTGCCAGAAAGCCTCTCACATGTGGTATCCACATACTCAGGAGAAGCAGAAGAATGTTTTTAGGGGTGTAATTCTACATATACTCATGGCATGTTTTAGAAATATATCATTTAAGTGACAACGTTGTGTAAAATAAAAAGTTTTTGCCATTTTCCAGAAACTTGTGGCAAAACATATAATAGTCCATGGACTCAACATGCCTCTCAGCAAATAGCTTGGAGTGTCTACTTTCAAAAAAGGGGTCGCTGGGGGGGGGGGGTTGTACTGCCCTGCCACTTTAGCACCTTAACCGGTTGCCGACTGCTCACAGTATATTTACTGCGGCAGTCAGCCCCGGCCAGGCAGAGTGACGTAGGTCTACGTCGCTCGCTTGTCACTCCTTCTAGAGCCAATAGCGGGCGAGAGCGCGCGCCTGCCGAGGCGCGCGCCCGCCGAGGCTCGTTCACAGAGGAGTGCGGGCGTGTGACCGGCGGACCCGATGTCCGCCGGTCACACTACGATCGCCGGTACAGCGGGAGAAAGACAGAGCGGCTTATGTAAACAAGCCACCTGTCATTCTCCCCTGTGTAAAAATGAAGATCAGATGGTTCTACTATGTAGAACCGTTGATCTTTGTTTTTACACTAGGAGACCTGTCCCCCTACAGTTAGAATCACGCCCCTAGGACACACTTAACCCCTCCCTGTCCAATACAGTTAACCCCTTCCCTGCCAGTGTCATTTTTGCAGTAACAGTGCATATGTATAGCACTGATTACTGCAGAAATGTCACTGGTACCCCCAAAAGTGTCAAAAATGTCAGTCAAGGGTCCGATCTGTCCGCCGCAATGTCGCAGTACCGCAAAAAAATCGTAGATCGCCGCCATTACTCGTTAAAAAAAAAAAAACACCAAAAATGACAAAAATCTTTCCCTTTGTTAGTAAACGCGATAACTTTTGCGCAAACCAATCAAAATACGCTTTTTGCGATTTTTTTTACCAAACATATGTAGCGTAAAACAATTTGGCTGAAAATGTTAAAAAATTTAGATTTTTACATTTTTTTGGGGGGGGAATTTCATATAAAAAAAAGTGAAAAATATTGTTATTTTTGCAAAAATTAGGCTCTTTTTTTGTTTATAGCGCATGATCAAAAAATCGCACAGGTGATCAAATAGCACCAAAAGAAAGCTCTGTTTGTGGGGAAAAAAGGACGTGAAATTCGTTTAGGTACAGCGTCGCACGACTGTCGCGCGCAATTGTCCGTCAAAGTCACGCAGTAAAAAATCGCAAAAAACCCCCTGGTCAGGAAGGGGGTAAAATCTTCCGGGGCTTAAGTGGTTAAGAAATGAGATAGGCAGTCAGAAAGTAAAAGTTGTGTAGATTCCAGTATATATATGTCAAAGTTTGTAGACGCTATAACTTTTGCACAAACCAATAAGCATACACTTATTGGGATTTTTTTCAACAAAGACATGTAGCTGAATACAGTTTGGCCTTAATGTATGACAAAAATTGAGTTTTTTGGATATTTTTTATATCAAAAAGTAGAAAATATAATTTTTTCCAAATTTTTGTCCTTTTTTAGTTTATTTTGCAGCATTGCATGACCATGCAAGTACCAGTTACATTAGCACAGTGCCAAATGGCAAAAAATGCCCTGGTCAAGAAGGGGGTGAAACCTTTCTGAGGTCAAATGGTTAAAAGCCAGTATAAAGGAATATTAGTGGTAAAAAAGCACTTGTGGGGTTAACCAATCATTTTTGGTGATTTTTTCTCTATGTGAGTGGGCTGTGTCAGGGGTAGGTCCTTTGCCTAAATATTTTTTGCTAATAGCTGTCCCTCTTTCCCACCTGGGAAAGTTGAGTGGTAAAGTAACACTGTTTGATCTAAAAGAACAAAATTATACATTGTAAAACATTGTGTTTATAGTTATCTAGCAGCCTTAACAATGTTGAATTTCTTTTTTTTGACAGCTGTGAGTGAGCAGAGAACAGCTCTGTAAGAATCGAGGATATGCCGTTTTAAGATCGTAAGGGGGGTGAATCGCGATCTCGATTCACCCCCCTCACAATCTTAAAACGTCATGTCCTCGATTCTTACAGAGCTATTCTCTGCTCACTCACAGCTGTCAAAAAAAAAAAAAAAAAAATCAACATTGTTTTTACAAATTCACAAATGTTTTTAATGATTTATCATGCAGCTCTAACAGGCTGGTACTCAAGTGGTTATTGTTAACAGGTACAGCAATTTCAAAAGATTATGCTGTTATCTGCCACTGTCAGACCATATTAGAAACATAGAAACATAGAATGTGTCGGCAGATAAGAACCATTTGGCCCATCTAGTCTGCCCAATATATCTGAATCCTATGAATAGTCCCTGGCCCTATCTTATATGAAGGATAGCCTTATGCCTATCCCATGCATGCTTAAACTCCTTCACTGTATTTGCAGCTACCACTTCTGCAGGAAGGTTATTCCATGCATCCACTACTCTCTCAGTAAAGTAATACTTCCTCATATTACTTTTAAACCTTTGCCCCTCTGATTTAAAACTGTGTCCTCTTGTGGTAGTTTTTCTTCTTTTAAATATGCTCTCCTCCTTTACCTAGTTGATTCCCTTTATGTATTTAAAAGTTTCTATCATATCCCCTCTGTCTCTTCTTTCTTCCAAGCTATACATGTTAAGGTCCTTTAACCTTTCCTCGTAAGTTTTTTCCTGCAATCCATGTACTAGTTTAGTAGCTCTTCTCTGAACTCTCTCTAGAGTATCTATATCCTTCTGGAGATATGGCCTCCAGTACTGCGCACAATACTCCAAGTGAGGTCTCACCAGTGTTCTGTACAGCGGCATAAGCACTTCTCTCTTTCTACTGCTTATACCTCTCCCTATACATCCAAGCATTCTGCTGGCATTTCGTGCTGCTCTATTACATTGTCTTCCCACCTTTAAGTCTTCTGAAATAATTACTCCTAAATCCCTTTCCTCAGATACTGAGGTCAGGACTGTGTCAAATATTCTATATTCTGCCCTTGGGTTTTTACGCCCCAGGTGCATATTGTGGTGAACTGCCCCATTTTATTAAGACCCAACTTTCTAGGAACTATACATTTTTTCCTAATCCTTAAATGAGCTGTGTTCATTTAAATATTTTATATCTGTCTAGAGTTCAACTTGAATGTTTATTTCTAAATCTGTAAGCAGACTTAGTGCAAACAGGAGACCCAATATGCTCGGAACATTATCGCTACCATTATTAGTTCATCTAATCATTCCCACAGATAAATAACTATTATTAGTTAACGTGTGCTGAAATTCTTAATTGTTTTAATTAAGGCAATTCTGCGCTTTCTAATGCTTCATAACAAGGAAGCCCTAAAGGATTCTTTATCCCGTTTAAAAATTAATTCTGTTAATCTAGCCCAGTTTAGACATTTGTGACTCCTCAAAGTTTGAAGCATGCTGCGTTTAATAATTGTAACGGCAAGGAAGACATTTCTGCCGAGCGTGCAGCTTCCATTTTGTGCTTCATCATGAAGAAACGACCGTGGAATATTATCCACTCCGGCGGCTGCTGGGGCAGGAGACCTGCGATCACAAAGGCAGATGTTTTTAAAAAACACATAAAACACACGGCATTACTCGATTATGGACAGGAATAAAATTTTCACAGCTTGCAGTAAAATTAGCTTATTTAATGGTGGCGATCACTGCCCCTACAAACTAACCGAGGGAATAGATCGCTGCTGACACGCTGTTTTTGCCCCGTGCTTTCTCTGGAGGAATTGCTGAACTGCATTCCTAAGGATTTTGCAGGCACACACCCGAGGAAAAGCCTAGCTACGTGAAATTGTTTCTTAAATGATCCATTGAACTTCATATCTCCTCGCTCTGCAAATATCCTAGGGTCTTGTTGTCAAAACACGATTGAAATGAATAATTCCCAAAGTTGGAGGCAGTTTCAGGATTCATCGTACAATTAACTATTTATAGGCCTTGAAAGGCCTGAATGTTATAAATATGCATTGTTAACTGTACAAAATATGGCTGCTAGCGTGATGTACGGTGTGCAGGGAGTAGTTAGCTATTTTACAGGCAATATGCTAATTGAGGAGCTTTAATATTAATGTTTGGCATTTTAAATAGAAGTTTACACTCAGCACTTGCTTATCCCCTGAGGCAGTGTAAATACTACAGCCCGCAATGTCCCTGGGCACTAAGATTTGTTTAGTGGCAGCAGTGTTCATACTATTACCTCTACCAAGGGGAACACTCTGAAGTGAGGTAATATGGATCCTTCCTTGATTCTTTGAAGTAGACTAAACATTTTTTAAAATTCACCCTTTTTCTAATTGTTTTTGCATTTAAAAAAAAATCTTTTGCTTACAAAAAAATATTCTGCACAGGGTGAAACCAATGGCACTGGTGTCCCAGCAGGTGCTGTTTGCCTTCAGATGCTCTCTATCTGAAACTTTGCATACCTGGTCAAAACAGAGCTCTGTAAATAACAAACATTTTCAACAAAGCAGCTAATAGGTAGACATTGGAAAAGATGCCTAGAGCTCTGTCTTGATCTTGAAATGCAAATATATTAATATACAGTATTTCATTTTTACTTATTCACTCCCTGGTTATCTTCTGCCCTGACTTCTGCAACTCCCTTACTGGCCTACCTCTACATAGGCTGTCCCCCCTTCATCATGAATCATGCTGCTAGACCCATTCACCTTATAAACCAAACCATGGCTGTTGCCCCTCTCTGACAATCCCTTCATTGGCTTCCACTAATCCAATGTATAAAATTCTAAATACTAACCACAGTGTACAAAGCCATTCACAACACTGAGCCCAGCTACATCACCAACATCATCTTGAGGTATCGACCGAATTGTCCACTTTGCTCCTCCTGGGACCTCTTGCTCTCTAGCTCCCTTGTTACCTCCTCCCATGCTCACCTCCAGGACTTCTCCAGAACCTATATTTTATTGCATAGCACTGCGCAAACTGCTGGCACTATATAAATCCTGTATACAGGCGGTCCCCGGGTTACAAACAAGATAGGGACTGTGGGTTTGTTCTTAAGTCAAATTGGTTTGTAATTCGGAACAGGTAAATTTTTTAAGTGTAGCTCCAGCCAAAATAATCGTTTTTAAGTTTTTTTGGATAGCATAGGGAAGGGTTAACACCCCTGTACCCTTTGTTTTGCTGTCTGTACCCCTGTTCAGAATATTTCACCTCACTTTCTGTCCCTATGACAACTGAATTTTGAAAATTTTGGGTTGTTGTGGAAACAAGGATTGGTAATAAAGCTTCAGTGGAGACACCTTTTTCCCATAATAACTCTTACAGGAGTGAATTTCCCTTCCTAGGGGTAGATTTCTCCTCTCTTCCTGTTGTCTCCCTCCGCTTGTAAGTAGGAGTTGTTTGTAAGTCAGATGTATGTAACCTGGGGACCACCTGTAATAATAATTTACGTGATTAAACAAAGAAATATTTTTAAAAGAAAAGTTTGGGTTTACCAAAAAAACCCCAAAAAGTGTTATACTCACCTAGGTGGATGCAGAATCGATCCGATGTTGCATTTGTTCTCCGCCCCCTCTACACTAAGAACTGTGAGATCATACACGGCTGATCGCTCAGTTCTCCCTTCAGCAATGAGAAGAGAGCTGTGACTGTCAGTCACCAACTGTCTGCTCTGCCCATCCAGCGCTCACTGGAGTGGGGAGCTGTACAGGGGATGGGAGGGGCGGCCTCATGCTCTCAGTGGCTCACTGAGAGGCTGAGCCAGCTGCCAGTCCAGAATGCTGGGTGGATTACGACTGTAAAGTCAGGATCAATCCAGTGCCTGGACCGGCTGAGTGAAGTAACCTGAGTAGCCCTCTGTCAGCTCAAAATGGATCACAGGAGTGCAGGCCAAAAAAAAAGCTTTGGCCATACCTTTTCTCCATTTATTATATCATAACAGTACAATGGCATAGGATTCAAGACCTCTCCTAGGTAGTAGTATAGCACTACGATAAGACATATGCTTACAAAGCTGAAATATGCATTAGTATTTAGTTCCGCTGGATTGACATCTTTGTGAAAAAGCCAAGCATGCTTGTCTATGCACTAAGCAGTCACTTTACAGACACCCCTGCTGCTAGGCTTATTTTGAAATAAACAGATAGTTGTAATCACCTATTCTTTCTTCCAATAATGATCAGCCAGGGGCATTAAAAGATACCCAACGACAACAAATATAATTTATAGCTAATTTAAAATCTACATTAGCATAGGGCCATTGGTTGCAGATGTAAAGTATAGAAACATGGGCAACATGTAGTACATGTAGGACTACTCATTTTAAATAAGGCGTATTAAAAACCAATTGAAATTCCAGTTGACTTGTAACATTACCACTATCATAACGGCTTGCGATCTTTGTCAAACTTCAATCATGAAATCGTGCTTCCATTATCACTTTTTATTTGGCCTTGTCTTTTGGCAAGTTAATGTTCTGCCTTAGTTTTGACTGACTGTCATTTCATGGATGTCATCCATCCATCATATTATTTTTATACATTTCCACAATCTTGCGTAGCTCCTCTCCAGCTGAGTTTCTTGTTATATGGCCAAAGGGTTGGCATTTTCTCTTTAATATACTTTCCAACAGGCATAGTTTTGCTTCACTGACTCTTTGCAGCACCTCATCCTTGGCCTTTTTTGTCCAGCTAATTTTCAAGATCCATCTGTAGCACCATAATTCAAAAAATTTCAAAAGTTGTGATTAGTGTTGAGCGAACACGGACTGTATTATTCGTGTTCGTACCGAATAATTGGATTTTTTGTACCCGAACACGGACACGGACACTTTACTGTATGTTCGGGTAAAAATCCGTGTTCGGTCGTTTTATTTCCGGGTTTTGCATGCTTTGGCGCTCTTTTCATGGCGGGCTTTCAACAGCCAATCAACAATCGTTTAACTGGTGTGCCTTAAGCCATCCCAGCCATGCCTGCAAATGTCTCAGTAGCTGTGATTGGCCGTCTGAAGCATGTGACCAAGTCTTTATAAGTTCGAGGCAGCCGCAGCGGCGTCATTATGCTGCTTAGATTCAGGGACAGAGCACACATCAACGTGCTGGCTGCTGATTAGGGAAAGATAGGCAGGAAAAAACCATTTGTGTCCGGATAGAATTGAGGGACAGGTCGGAGTGTTTAGGCAGGGCGAGTTGTAGGCATTTTAGGGATAGAGTCTGCTGAATTATAGGGTCAGTGTCTTCTACAAACTACAATCGATATTGCTGTGTGGGGGGTGGGGTGAATCTGCACTCAATCCTGATCTACGATCTCTTCTCAATCCTGTTAGGGACAGAGTCTGCTGAATTTTAGGGAAACTGTGTTCTACAAACTACAATCGATATTGCTGTGTGGTGTGGGATTGGAGATAGGCAGGTGTCAGTGATCCACATCCATTTTTCTGTGTGTGAGCTGCAGTGAACACAATCTTTTTGGGCTGCAGTGAACACAATCTTTTTGGGCTGCAGTGAACACAATCTTTTTGGGCTGCAGTGAACACAATCTTTTTGGGCTGCAGTGAACACAATCTTTTTGGGGTGCAGTGAACAAAATCTTTTTGGGGTGCAGTGAACACAATCCTTTTTGGTGTGCAGTGAACACAATCTTTGTGGGGTGCAGTGAACAAAATCCTTTGTGGGGTGCAGTGAACACAATCTTTTTGGGGTGCAGTGAACAAAATCCTTTTTGGGGTGCAGTGAACAACATCCTTTTTGGGGTGCAGTGAACACAATCTTTTTGGGGTGCAGTGAACAAAATCCTTTGTGGGGTGCAGTGAACACAATCTTTTTGGGGTGCAGTGAACACAATCTTTTTGGGGTGGAGTGAACAACATCCTTTTTGGGGTGCAGTGAACAAAATCCTTTTTGGGGTGCAGTGAACAAAATCATTTTTGGGGTGCAGTGAACACAATCTTTTTGGGGTGCAGTGAACACAATCTTTGTGGGGTGCAGTGAACACAATCTTTTTGGGGTGGAGTGAACAACATCCTTTTTGGGGTGCAGTGAACAACATCCTTTTTGGGGTGCAGTGAACACAATCTTTTTGGGGTGCAGTGAACACAATCTTTGTGGGGTACAGTGAACAGAATCTTTGTGGGGTGCAGTGAACACAATCTTTGGGGGGTACAGTGAACACAATCTTTGTGAGGTGCAGTGAACACAATCTTTGTGGGGTGCAGTGAACACAATCATTGTGGGGTGCAGTGAACTCAATCTTTGTGGGGTACAGTGAACACAATCTCATACTTCTGAAGGTTTGAGGGTGCTGCCTGTTCCATACTCCCCCTACTCCTCATCTAGCCTTTTAGGGGTACAAACAATAGTAATTGGGGCCTAGTGTGGTTGTGTACGTGTGATATACATACACTTTTTTGGGATCATATTTTCTATTCCGCTATTTAATCAAAAACCTTTGGGGATCAGTTAAATTGGGGGATAGTCTGTGTTGGTACGTGTGAGAGAGATCCACCTTTCCAAGTTGTTGGGGTTCATCTCATACTTCTGAAGGTTTGAGGGTGCTGCCTGTTCCATACTCCCCCTACTCCTAGCCTTTTAGGGGTACAAACAATAGTAATTGGGGCCTAGTGTGGTTGTGTACGTGTGATATACATACACTTTTTTGGGATCATATTTTCTATTCCGCTATTTAATCAAAAACCTTTGGGGATCAGTTAAATTGGGGGATAGTCTGTGTTGGTACGTGTGAGAGAGATCCACCTTTCCAAGTTGTTGGGGTTCATCTCATACTTCTGAAGGTTTGAGGGTGCTGCCTGTTCCATACTCCCCCTACTCCTCATCTAGCCTTTTAGGGGTACAAACAATAGTAATTGGGGCCTAGTGTGGTTGTGTACGTGCGAGATACATACACTTTTTTTGATCATATTTCCTATTCCGCTATTCAATAAAAACCTTTGAGGATCAATTGAATTGCGGGATAGTCTGTGTCGGTACGTGTGAGAGAGATCCACCTTTCCAAGTTGTTGGGGTTCATCTCATACTTCTGAAGGTTTGAGGGTGCTGCCTGTTCCATACTCCCCCTACTCCTCATCTAGCCTTTTAGGGGTACAAACAATAGTAATTGGGGCCTAGTGTGGTTGTGTACGTGTGATATACATACACTTTTTTTGGATCATATTTTCTATTCCGCTATTTAATCAAAAACCTTTGGGGATCAGTTAAATTGGGGGATAGTCTGTGTTGGTACGTGTGAGAGAGATCCACCTTTCCAAGTTGTTGGGGTTCATCTCATACTTCTGAAGGTTTGAGGGTGCTGCCTGTTCCATACTCCCCCTACTCCTCATCTAGCCTTTTAGGGGTACAAACAATAGTAATTGGGGCCCAGTGTGGTTGTGTACGTGTGATATACATACACTTTTTTGGGATCATATTTTCTATTCCGCTATTTAATTAAAAACCTTTGGGGATCAGTTAAATTGGGGGATAGTCTGTGTCGGTACGTGTGAGAGAGATCCACCTTTCCAAGTTGTTGGGGTTCATCTCATACTTCTGAAGGTTTGAGGGTGCTGCCTGTTCCATACCCCCCCTACTCCTCATCTAGCCTTTTAGGGGTACAAACAATAGTAATTGGGGCCTAGTGTGGTTGTGTACGTGCGAGATACATACACTTTTTTTGATCATATTTCCTATTCCGCTATTCAATAAAAACCTTTGAGGATCAATTGAATTGCGGGATAGTCTGTGTCGGTACGTGTGAGAGAGATCCACCTTTTCAAGTTGTTGGGGTTCATCTCATACTTCTGAAGGTTTGAGGGTGCTGCCTGTTCCATACTCCCCCTACTCCTCATCTAGCCTTTTAGGGGTACAAACAATAGTAATTGGGGCCCAGTGTGGTTGTGTACGTGTGATATACATACACTTTTTTGGGATCATATTTTCTATTCCGCTATTTAATCAAAAACCTTTGGGGATCAGTTAAATTGGGGGATAGTCTGTGTCGGTACGTGTGAGAGAGATCCACCTTTCCAAGTTGTTGGGGTTCATCTCATACTTCTGAAGGTTTGAGGGTGCTGCCTGTTCCATACCCCCCCTACTCCTCATCTAGCCTTTTAGGGGTACAAACAATAGTAATTGGGGCCTAGTGTGGTTGTGTACGTGCGAGATACATACACTTTTTTTGATCATATTTCCTATTCCGCTATTCAATAAAAACCTTTGAGGATCAATTGAATTGCGGGATAGTCTGTGTCGGTACGTGTGAGAGAGATCCACCTTTCCAAGTTGTTGGGGTTCATCTCATACTTCTGAAGGTTTGAGGGTGCTGCCTGTTCCATACTCCCCCTACTCCTCATCTAGCCTTTTAGGGGTACAAACAATAGTAATTGGGGCCCAGTGTGGTTGTGTACGTGTGATATACATACACTTTTTTTGGATCATATTTTCTATTCCGCTATTTAATTTAACTGGGCCTCCATGTGAGACCTGTGTGCCTTGTTGCGCTGTTTTGAGTACTCCACCAACATGGCCAGTGGCAATGACGCCGTTCTCAGCTTAACTATCCCACTTCTATGCCTCCTTGAAAAAACAATTCGGGCGATGATGGAAGAGGATGTGGCACAGGATGAGGAGGAGGAGGAGGATGAAGAGGTAACATTTCCAAGGCTTTCAGGGCAGTCATTCGCAAGGGGCTCCGAGGGTGGGTTCCTGCACACGCAAACGCCAGGGACGCAATTGTCCAGCAGGGGCACAGTTCTGGAGGATGAGGAGGATGAGGAGGAGGAGGAGCTGGAGGAGGAGATGGAACCATGTTCACAGCAGGGTGGCACCCAGGCCAGCTCATGGCCATCACTGGTGCGTGGCTGGGGGGATACAGAGGACACGGACGATACACCTCCCACAGAGGACAGCCTTTCGTTGCCTCTGGGCAGCCTGGCACACATGAGCGATTACATGCTGCAGTGTCTCCACAACGACCGCCGAGTTGCCCACATTCTAACTTGTGCTGATTACTGGGTGGCCACGCTGCTGGATCCCCGTTACAAGGACAACGTACCGTCCTTAATTCACTCACTGGAGCGCGATCGCAAGATGCGCGAGTACAAGCGCACGCTGGTAGACGCCATGCTGCTGGCATTCCCATCTGACAGCGGGGCCACAGTGGAAGCACAAGGCAGAGGAGGAGGAGGAGGAGGTCGCCAACGCAACCAGGGCACCGCCAGCACCTCAGAAGGCAGGGTTAGCATGGCCGAAATGTGGAAAAGCTTTGTCAGCACGCCACAACAAACAGCAGCACCAGCAGCTCAGATGGAACGTCTTAGCAGGAGGCAGCATTTTACCAACATGGTGGAGCAGTATGTGTGCACACGCCTACATGTAGTGAATGACGGGTCTGCCCCCTTCAACTTCTGGGTCTCCAAATTGGGCACATGGCTTGAGCTTGCCCTTTACGCCTTGGAGGTGCTGGCGTGCCCTGCAGCCAGTGTATTATCTGAACGGGTATTTAGCACGGCTGGGGGCGTTATAACAGACAAGCGCAGCCGCCTGTCCAGAGACAATGTGGACAAGCTCACGTTCATTAAAATGAACCAGGCATGGATCCCACGGGACTTTTCCGTACCTTATGCAGAATAGCAATGGATACCGACCTTACCCACCCATTGTTCCATTTTTGCTCTTTCTCACTCTTTTGGGGTGTACCCTCATTTAAAATTTTTGAAAAGAAGCAGTGTTGGCTACCTCGTCCTCCTCCTCAGGGCCAGATTAATGTAGGGGCTATTGGAGCTGCAGCTCCAGGCCCCTACCTTTTATATAGGCCCCGGGTTGGCCATATTCACTGTTACCGCTCTTCTGTCACTTGTAAACACAGAAGTCTGGCTTCTATGCTCGCTTCCCCAGGCAGCACCCTCAGAACCTCCCCACACAGCGTGAAGGCCGGACAAGGAGGGACAGTTGGCGATGCATGGATGTGTTTATGGGCTTCAGAGACAGCATCCCATGTTGAATTAGGCATGCATGGCTGCACCCTTCCTCCTCTGGGTGCATGGCAAGGCACGGCCCTTAAGGCCCTTCAAAATCCTCAGCACCAAGCCCATGATGCTGTTAATCCGGCCCTGGTCCTCCTCCACCGCCGCTTCCACCTACACCGCCCATAGGTGTGCGCAGCCTATTGCATTAAGGTGTGCACCCCAAAGTTGAAATACACATGCATGTGTTTGCCAGCAGGGAGAGTAATGTATCGGGGCCATGTACCTGTAGGCAAGGAGAAATAGAGCAGAGCAGGTCCCAGGGAGATCTTTCCCATCTCCTCACTGGCAATGCTATGTGCCCTAGGTGATTAGGGTGTGCCCAGGCACACCCAGCACACCCTGTGCGCACGCCTATGTCACCGCCACATCCACCACCACCTCAACCTCCCTCCTACTCCATATGGGCCTCGTCCTTCAGAGATGAAGAAGAACATTGTTTTATTTTTCTGTTTTTTTTTTGTTGTTTTAAGTTATTTCCCTATCCACATTTGTTTGCAGAGCACTTGCCATGCTCTTAATTACGTTTTGCTGCCATTTGCAGCACTCTAGCCCTTTCCTTTGGTGTTTTAGAGCCATTTTAGTGCCTTAAAGTTCGGGTCCCCATTGACTTCAATGGGGTTCGGTGTCCGGGAAAAGTTCGGTAAAAGTCCGGGACACGGACCCGGACTTTTTTTTAAAGTTCGGCCGAACCCGTCGAACACGGACATCTAGGTGTTCGCTCAACCCTAGTTGTGATCCTTTTTTTTTTTTTTTAAAGAGGCATAGGGGTTGTATTTAAAAAAATGCATTGACATTTGCCCAGTAAAAGTGCATGTACAATTATTTTGTGTAAATGGAGCGAAGAAACAAATGATATTAGGTTATTTCTTGAGCTGGTCAAATGTCTTTCATTGAGTTAAAATGGAAAATACCGAATTTGACCACTAGATGGTGATAAGAAACATAGGAAATTCCTATGATACTATTTAGCTCCACATAATGGCCAAATGCGACTAGATGGCACTTATTTACCCTATTTGCACAGTTAGAATGTGAATGCACTTTCACTAGATGAATTGCTATGCAATTTTTTTAAATTAATATGTTTTATAGTGAGGGAAAACATTTCTGGGCCATACCTGAGAATGGACTAGACTTGCATTTTTATCAGTCTTTTCTTCGTGTTTAGAAGAAGATTGTTTTAGATTTTACTTGTTGCCTGTGGCTGCCCTGTAAAAATGCATTTACCTTATTTCTTTTATGTAGCGATTTAATGTGAAACTAAACGTATTTGAAAGGACAGCATAAAGCAAACGGAATATTTTACTGGAGTGAAAAAATGACAATGGGAAATAACACATTGTTAGAAAAAAAAACATGATTGAACATTGAGTTTGTAAGTTTGTGGCTTGGATATAGAATGACAGTGATTCATTCAATTAAATAATTTACTTTTTTTCTGAATTTTAAAGCAACTTATTGTAGCAATTCGATTTTAGTGATAGACGGATTTTGAGGTGTTAACCACTTAAAGACCATTCTTTTTCTGGCACTTTTATTGTTTACAAGTTTAAAACAGTATTTTTTGCTAGAAAATTACTTATAACCCCCAAACATACAGTACATTTCTTTTTAGCAGAGACCCTAGGGAAAAAAATAGCGATCATTGCAATTTTTTATGTCACATGATATTTGCGCAGCGGTTTTGCAAACTATTTTTTTTGGGAAAAAATACACTTTAACCACTTACACTTTAACCACCGCAGATGTACGTCACTACTTTGATGCTAAATACCGTGGTTATGGCAGCAGATAGCTGCCATAACCCCAGGATTTTTAAAACGGCGGGCGATCGGCTTTCAGGTAAGGGTGGTCCCAGCGGCGGATTCGATCCGGTCCCGAATCCTCTTAGACAGCAATTTCAGTGAGGGCAAGATGGCCCTCACTCGACTCTGGTCTTGGAAGACCGGAGAAACGTCAAACGTCCTTGACTAGCAACCGGCTTAAAGAGACTATTTTTTTAACCATTTTATTTTTGTCTTTTTTAGTGTACTTGTGAGGTCTGAGGTCTTTTTTGACACCAGATCCCACAATAAAGAGGTCCTGTCATGGCTATTTCTATTACAAGGAATGTTTACATTCATTGTATTAGGAATAAAAATGATCAAATTTAAAAAAAAAAAAAAAAAAAACTGTGTAAAAATCAAAAATAATAAATAAAATAAATAGGAAAAAAATAAATAAATTAAAGAGCCCTGTCCCCGTTAGCTCGCACACAGAAGCGAACGCATACAGAAGCCCCGCCCACATATGTAAACAGTGTTCAAACCACACATGTGAGGTATTGCCGCGACCGTTAGAGCGAGAGAAATAATTTGAGCCCTAGACCTCCTCTGTAACTCTAAACTGGTAACCTGTTGGCCTTTTTTTAAAGTGTCGCCTATGGGATTTTTAAGTACCAAATTTGTCGCCATTCGCGCGAGCGTGCGCAATTTTGAAGCATGACATGTTGGGTATCTATTTACTTGGCGTAACATTATATTTCACATTATGGAAAAAAATCTGGCAAACTTTACTGTTTTCTTATTTTTTGATTAAAAAATTGCATTTTTTCCCAAAAAATTGCGTTTGGAAGACCGCTTCGCAAATACGGTGTGATAAAAAATATTGCAATGATCTCCATTTTATTCTCTAGGGTCTCTGCTAAAAAAATGTATATATATATAATGTTTGGGGGTAGTAAGTAGTTTTCTAGCAAAAAAAAAATGATTTTAGCTTGTATACACCAAGTGTTAAAAAAAACAAACACAATATATACTCCAATTTTTTTTTATAAAATGTGAAAGATGATGTTAAGTCGAGTAAATCGATACCTAACATGTCACACTTGAAAATTGCGCGGGGGGGGGGGGGATGGAGCTAGCTGCAGTCAAGGATGGGCGTGGCAGAAGAAATGGATACTCACCAACTCTCCGTGCCTACCCACTCTCATGGATTAGGCTCACCCAACATGAAATCAGTAAGCCGTAGGCTGCCAGTGATAGTGCTGGGTGAATGTGGCCCCCTATGAATGGGTGCTGGAGGTGGTTGCCGTGGTGACCGTAGGAAAACTACCAGTGGAGGATATATATAAAAGGGGGAGATCCATATCTGAGGTCTATCTACAAGGAATTCCTTACTGATGTCATGTTGGGTGAGCCTAATCCATGAGAGTGGGTAGGCACGGAGAGTTGGTGAGTGTCCATTTCTTCTGCCCCAACACAGTGGTGGTGGAGTGTGATGGTGACCCCTTCAAATGTCATGACTGATTATATCCTGCCGATGAGCACAACGTTTTTGCACTAGTTGCACACTTTTATGGACTTATTGATGGACTTGATTTACAGTATTCATATATATTGATGTATCTATATTGAGTATAATGATATGAGTGACAGCTGAGTGTGCACAGTGATCAGGTGATTATTGGGCAGCTTATTATATTCTGGCATTTCAGTCCTCATTTGTTTTGCATTGTGTGTCAACTGCAGTACTATATATATATTTATTTTTTCTATATGATATCCCTTAAGTTGATGTGTTGAAAATAAAAAATTGGGTAGGCGTAAGGATTTGATTGACTTTGACAAGGGCCAGATTGTAATACTTAGATGACTAGGTCAGAGCAACTCTAAAATTGCAGCTCTTGTGGGATGTTCTGGGTCTGCAGTAGTCAGAACCTACCAAAAGGTCCAAGGAAGGAAAATGGTGAACCAGCGACATGGTCATAGGCGGCTAAGTCTCACTGACAAATGTGGGAGTGAAGGCTGGCAAGTATATCATATCTGATAGAAGAGCTACTGTAGCTCAAATTGCTAAAAAAGTTAATGCTAACACACAGTTAATGACAGCTTGATGCGTACGGGGCTGCGTAGGCTCAGAACAGTCAGTGTGCTCATGGTAATCCATGTCCACAGCCAAAATCGTCTACAATGAGCATGACAGCATCAGAGCATCAGAAATGGACCACAGAGCAATGGAAGAAGGTGGCCTGTTCTTAATAATCATGTTTTTTCTTTTACATCATGTGGCTGGCTGGGTGCATGTTCCTTACCTGGTAAGAGATGGCATCAGGATACACTATGGGTAGAAAATTAGCTGGCAGAGGTGGTGTAATGCTTTGTCTAGTGGAGTCTATGCCTCAATGGGTCAGGGCTGTTTTGGTAGCAAAAGGGGGACCTACTGATATTAATGTTGTGGCTGAGCGGTGTATAGCTAGTGAACGGGGGCTATAATATATTGGCTGCCATTAACTTTAAATGTGACTGGCAGACTTATCTGTCCATTCTCGTAAAAAATTCCCCTGTGATGGTCAAGTTTTTTTTACGCTTCTCCCTCCAGTGTCTCTCTCTCTGGCAATCCTTATTGGATTTAAGTTCCCCTTTACTAAGCAGAACCACTTCTGGTCCAAATCCAGGCCTCCACTTAAAGCACATGATGGCTACTCTTCAACAGTATGTGGACAGGGTCTTTCTGCGCCCGTGCACATGGGGTAACACTTCGCCCAAAAGCGTGCTTACCCATGCCTGGGACCTGGCGGTAGCTGTAGTCATGTGAATAATCAAACATTATGGCAGTTCTCCACTCAGATGTCACTACACACCGCTCCCCCCAAACTGGGCAACCAAAAGCTAACTAAACATACAGGAGGCTATCTGCCTTCAAGTAAGCCTGAAAGGATAGACTACTGATAGCACTCCTCGCCAGGCCTAAGCCTGAGTAAAAAGGTCTCCTCTAGGTCAACCAAAATTATTTATGCCTTTCAATAGCATGTACTGTACCACTGTCAACAGCGTTCCAATGGTTAACCAGAGAAAAAAAATAAAAGTACAGTTGTTAGGTGGAGGTAGAATAGTCTTCTCTGAAGAGAAATGTCTTCAAGGAATGCCTAAAATGGATAAAGTAGGAGATAGTCGGACATATTGGGGTAGGGAATTCCAAAGAATAGGAGAGGCTTAGAAGAAGTCCTGGAGACGAGAATGGGAGGAGGTGATGAGGGAGCTAGAGAGCAGGAGATCTTGGGAGGAATGAAGAGAATGATTTGGTTGGTATTTTGGGACTAGATTAGTGATGTAGTGAAGTGTACAATCCTAAAGTGTACTTAAACCCTAACAATGAACATCTCTTATTTGTTTCTTTGTTTTGTCTGTTAACTATACTTTTGAAAGCATTTTAATTTTTTTTCTGTTTCATAAGTGCAAAAATACCTGTTGCTCCTGCCAGAAATCCAATGCTGTCCTGTGCACTATAAAGTAGGGATCGACCGATTATTGGCAAAGCCGATATATCGAGGGCCGATATGCACTTTCCTCGATATATCGGAATCGGCCACCAAGGTGGCTGATATTACCAATATTTCGGAAAGTGCTTGTACCGGAGTGATACCTGCAGCTAGAGGCATCACTCCAGTACCGGTGCCCATAGCCGACGGTCGGCTGTCTTTTAATGACAACAGATGCGGCTGAGAAGCCGCCTTCCGCGGCTTGCCCAGGTCTCCCATCCCACCAGGAGACCCGGGCAACCAGCCTGCATGGCCGCCGAAGATCCGATCAAAGCCACATTTGGCTCTCCATGACATCACTTCCAGTTACTTGGCGCCAGATTAAAAAATATGACAGCATTCAAAACAGCCAAACTTGTTTGGGGACTCTTAGACCCCCAGATCCCTCCACAAGAGTACCTGTCAAGTAAAAAAAAAAAAATGTTTTTTAAATGTATGAAAATATCGGCCAATATCGGCCGATACCGATACACGATGAACAAAATATCGGTATCGGCAATGAAAAAACGATATTGGTCGATCCCTACTATAGAGTGTTATTCCAAACAATGTTAAAGGGGACAATTTTAGGGCTAAAGAACATTTCCCCCTTATGTTATGTAGAAGAGTATATGGGGAGGTATTCTGTGGTCCCAACACACTTCCTGTCCTAGGAAGAAAATGCCGCTTCTCCATAGGTGCAACACAGTGAGCATTGCCCCCCTCCCCAAGACAGGAAGTATGTTATTTGAAGGATCACCAGGTAAAAATAAAGATAAAAAGTCTGAAAAAAAAAACTAGTACAACCATCACATCAAAGAATGGTAATGCTGCAATATATTACCTTTTTATTTTTAGGTTTAGATACATTTAAATATGTGATTATTTCCAAACCTGATGTTTTTATACAGACGCGCTTATCTTTTAGATTGGAAATCTCCTGATAGTAACGGAAAAAAATTTGCATGGCTTAGTAAATAACACTTTATATTTATCTCTTCTAAACATGTATATTGTATTAGTTTTGTACATTCACTGTATTGATTTACGCTTGATGCCCAGGTCTCCGGAGAATGTATGAGGATTTCAGCCGCTGTATTAATTATGTCTCAAGCTGTTTCACCTGAAACTTTGTAGAAAGCAGAAATAACATCTCCAGCCTAAACTTTCTCCTTTATCTTGGTTAAATGAAGCCTCATTTGTGTTTCAATGCCTTTTATATCAGCTTTTATCAATCACCCTTGGCATTAAAGCATGTATTAGTGTAAGTACCTTAGCAAGGCCCTAAGGCAATATTAAACATCCTCCTTCCCGCTAAATGATTTTCTGTCAACCGGCATGTCAAGCTTTACCAGGAGCTGCAAAAGTTCATTTATACAGAATTATATTCTGCAAATGATAAATTAAATCCGCTAAAATCAATGGAATTTAGATATTTTTGAAAGATAGCGGTGATGCCATCTAATCATTTCATACAAAAAATGTTGATCAGTTTACTTTTTTTTTTTTTCTGCAGATCTTGTTTTTTAGAGATTAAATAAGACACCGCTTAGAAAAATTCAACATGAAGATGAAACATTTCATTATATTTTTTGCATTGCTTGTTTGTTCAGAAGATAAAATCTGTTTGTTTTCCTTGGTCATACACAAAGAAATAAATTACACTCTAGTCACAACTCTTTTTAGCATTTAAAGGAAAACCTAACTTTCAATTAAAATGTGTGTAAATCATGTGTAAAGATTGGTCCATTCTGCATCTGAACTTATACAGACAAAGAGTTGGGATGTGTATATTCTGTGTTTATGCTGATGATTGCACATTGTTGATGTCTACATCTCCCCCTGAACGGGCCATTTATGTGGTAGTGGAGCAGGTACAGAATGACTTCCGTCTTCAGTTAAATGACTTTGCTCGTGCCACTGTCACATGAATAACCCATTCGGGGGAGATGTACAGTAGGTTTAGAAAATAATCAACCCCCCCCCCTTTTAAAATATTCACATGTTGTTGCTTTGCAGCCTAAAATGAAGACAGACACAGTATTTACTTTATCCAGCTGTATTTACTAGTGCAACTTATAACATCCAAGTGAAAGATATAACACCAACATGTCAAAAGAAAAAAAAAATCTAAGAAAATTTAAAACAGAATAACTGAATTGGAAAAAGGATCACCCCTTATGTCAGTATTTTGTTGGACCATCTTTTGCTTTAATTTGTCTGTTGGGATATGTCTCTACTAACTTTACACATCTAGACTTTGCAATATTCCCCCACTCTTGTTTGCCTAACTGCTCAAGTTCAGTTGAATTTGATGGTGACTATTGGTGGACTGCAGTCTTCAAGCCATTCCACAGATTTGCAACGGGGGTTGAAGTCAGGGCTCTGACTAGGCCATGCAAGGACATTCACCTTCTTCTCCTTCAACCACCGTGTGGTCATTTTTGCTGTGTGCTTTGGGTCATTGTCATGTTGGAAAGCAAACCTTCTTCCTATTGACAACTTTCTGGCAGAGGGCAGCAGATTTTCCTCAAGAATTTGATACCATTTTGCCCCATCCATTTTTTCTTCTATCCTGACAAGTGATCCAGTCCATGCTGCAGAGAAACACCCCCATAACAGGATATTACTGCCTTCATGCCTTACTGTAGGAATGGTGTTATTTGGATGGTGAGCTGTGTTGGATTTCTACCAGACATTTTGTTCGTGTTGAGGCCAAATAATTCAATTTTAATCTCATCTGACCATAACACCTTTTTCAAAAGAACAAAAACTCTGTGCAAACTGCACAGTAAACCTCTCATGGACTTCTAAAGATAGGTCAAAATAGTAAAAACCTATTTTTATTGTATTTGATTTGTTAAAAAGGACATATAAACATTACAAAAATATACAAAATTGATACCAATAAAACATCTGAGTACCCCTTACAGCATAGGGACATGGCAAACACAAGGCCACCCGTATTGGACCATCTGGCTAGCCACCATGAACCCTTGCGTGAACACCTGACATGTTTCGGATTAGTAAAATCCTTCTTCATAGGTATTGCAATGGCCACTATTTTTTTTTCTAGAATATAAATGTGTTGTATTAGTAATATAGTCATACATATCACAAATTGCAGTATAAAAATTACATAAGCCACAATTATAATTACAGAGTTCAACAAATATATTGCACATTATAGCTAGATGGAAAATAATGGCTTCTGTTGGATGGTCCTGCGCAGTCATTGACCCCCTATGTTACAAACAAGTAGGGCCATCAGATGGAGACAGGGCTGCAATCAAAAGGACCCCAAAATGAGCAACTGTCCATATATGCACCAGTCAGTCAGGTTGTCTAAAATGAGATGATTCATAAGTAGACTAATGGAGAAAAGATACAAATGAAATTAGTATTTCAAAGGCGTTTGGTATGGGAAGTATTTGCTGTATATTGCTGTTAGAAAGAACAGTGTTTGTAATTGAGGGGGGCATACCCCCAACCAAAGTAGTAAAGATTTCTACATGGTTATCAATGAAGTACAATAAAGTACAGAAAGAGTCTAGTCTATATCCCAGAAACATACCTGTCCCATATGGAAACAACAATTGTTAGCAAGACCATCGACCATCAGCTCCATGCAGCATAGGCTGACCTACTGAAGTGATGGTTATATACCTTACCAATGTGTGCTGATCCATTGTTGGTTGAATTGATAATTGAGATCAGCTGGCTGATGGTGTGGTAAACGCTCTCATCGCTGTGGCGACGAACAGCGTCTCTATGGGATCCCTCCAGCGAGAAGGCACATGGTGTCAGCCCCGCTCCAAATGGGTGGAGTGGCATCACGCATCATCATGCTGGCAATGCACATAGGGCTGCCCATCTGCGCTCCAGACTGGGACACAAACAGGAAAAGGATCATAGACCTCACTGCGGAGATCCTTGAAACACACAGGCCTACTAAGCCGCCCACCTGTGTTCCACAGAAGGAACGCACGGACTTGTGCGCCAGGTGATGCAGCTCTGGTGCAACGGCATACCCCACCCCAGGGTTTAATCATGCTCATCTGATCCGCAGAAGCCTAGCAGAAAATATGAAGAAGTACAATATGGTTAATACACAAAAGTTGATACAGAACATAGTTGTATGAATATTGCTGCAAAAAATATAAGGGCTGGGTTGATTGCCACATCGGATTAGATACAAAATTGGCCACATAACATGAAAATATTACATATTTATGGCATTGAGAATACATAACATTGTCACATGAATAAAAGGGAAAGGGGAAATTATAAAATTGATATAGAAGCATAGAAATAATGGCCCTAATATTATAAATAGGACAAAATAGAAAAGTAATAATCAGAGACCTTCAAATGCCATATTGTCATGGTGCCATACTAAAATGCCACATTGTGCCCATTTTTCAGTGAAATGCCATATTTTGCAGATTTTCTGGAAAATGCCACATTTTGTGCCATATTTTGCTTTATTTGGGCCAAGTTTCAAGAAAAAAAAATAGAAATATTCTAAGGAGTTCTGCTAAAAACCATAAAACCAGGTAAGATCCGCCCTTGCAGGGCAGAATCCCAAGGTGCTGAGGATTCCCCAAGTGATGTGAGGGATTCCCATCTAAGGATTAAGAGCCATTAGCTCAAGCTCATCACAGGTCAATGTGGGTCATTGTAGGGTATTAGGTCCCGTTCCAATTACTACCTGGAGCTAACTACTAACGGGACCTAATACTCTACAGTGACCCACATTGATCTGTGATGAGCTCGAGCTACCAGATTACCTTAGTGTGGATTACAAATTCCCCTTCTGGATCATCACCATGAGGATTTAATTCCTACATAAAAATCCATTAGCAGGGGGGAGGACTGTAGGGAAACATGTATATATATCAGCTCCCTTTCCCACGTCCTTCATACCAAGCTGAAGTGTATTACTGAAGTCATCGCTCGTGTTTTACATTTTCATGTTTTTCTAATTCAATATGCCTAAAGTTGCTAGTTCGAACGTAACCCTTTTCAAGAAGTGGATTAATGGTGACAGCAATTTTGCCGTGGAAGGTGGGAAGATATTCTGCAAGTTGTGCACGAAATCAGTAAGTTTTTATTCAGTTTTCTTTGAGAACTCTTCTTATACCTATATCATTCTCATTTCTCTCACTTTTTTTTCTCTCACTTTTTCAATTTTTTGAGAGAACGTCATCTTTTTCTATTACTTCCACAAGCACTGTATATTTTGAAGTTTTGGCCACAAACGTTCCTTTTATGGTACCCAACAGCCTTGTACCCCAAGTAGCCTTGAAATGCTCCTCAAGTGTCAAAAATTTCTATAGTTGAAAACTGTTTTCTGTCCTCATCTTAATCCCCGTTCCGAAACGGATCTATTCTGGCCTGTGTAGGAAACTGACTTTTACTGGAGAATTTTTGCCGGTACTGAATACAAAACTTTTTCTTGTATTTAATTTACAAGAAAATTTTTTCTTCTATTTAATTTACAGTATGAGTTTAAGAAGAAGTGCCAATTCGACGTGCACAAGAAAAGCGAGCAGCACCTGGCAAGGGACAAAGCTCTGAGTACTGATCGGTAGCAGCAGCAGCTCCTTAGAGATGTGGTGTCATGGGAAATTCGGCCCGAGGTCCAGGAATTCTCCAGAGACGTCACCATGGCTTTCCTTAAAGAAGGCATTCCGTTACACAAACTGGAGAAGGGTCCCCTGCGGGACATTTTTGACAAGTACTGTAGCATCAAATTGCCAAGCATGAGCAAATCGCAGCCGCAGGAACAACCTATGGATCATGGGACTTCCAGAGGGGGTGGAGAGGTAGAACCCCACTGTTTTCACTGAAGAGCTACTGAGATCCGTGTTGCCTTCGGCCCAACTCTCACCATATTTCTCGGTGGAGTGTGCTCACCGTGTGCCACCCAGATCCGGCCCGGAGGGCTCACTGCCTCGCACAGTTATTCTGCACCTTCTAAATTTTAGAGACATGGATGAGCTACTCAGGACTGCATGGATGGCTGGGGAAATCCTATACTGGAATACTAAGTCGCTACTGTTTCCTGATTACACAGTGGAAACCCAGCGACTGTGGTCAAAGCCACCATGAGGGCAAAGGGTATGAAAGAGAGCTGTGCGATTCTTTTACTAACCCTAAGGAGGCTGCTAATTGGCTGGAGACTTTACCTCCATAGTGTGGAATATCGTCTATATGGTGTCAGATTATTCATGGGGAATTCCCCCCCCCCTACTTTTTTGAGGACATGTTGGGGGCCTATGGTATTTTGTTACTACCTTCGCCTCCTACTGTATGGCACTATGTTACTATGCAAGTTTGGATGTTCCCACTTCTGCTAATAGAGGTGTAGGATTATTATGGTTCAGTTATTCAGTTAACGTTGGATCTGATTTATTTACTGACACTCTGACGTTCAAGTTTGTGCCCCTGGCTAGTCCAGGCAATAAAGGTACAGCTAATTGTTCTCCGATATCCACCAGCAGAGGAAGTGTACTACGTGACTCCTAATAAATTACTATCCTATGTGCCTTAGGGGTGCCCTCGCCTGAGTGCCTGAGTGCACGCTCTGTCCCATTTTAGGACAATTCCAGATCCGCAACTATTGGATTGCTTTGGGATTAAAACACTCAAGGATATTATGCCTGCTGGAGTATTGATGCCCTACCATGACCGGACTACCAGATACAGATTGTCTAGGTGGATGTTTTTCAGATATTATCAACTGTGTCATGCTGTGAGAGCCCAATTTCCTGTTGCACCTATCCTAAAGGCAGACCCGATAGAGGAGGTCCTGGCACAGGAGACTCTTGTGAAACCCCTATCTTCCCTTTATTTGGCTGTTCTCAGTGCTGCATCTCCCAAAATTGACAGGCTGTGGGAGAGGGGGAGTGAGGACACCCCGGCCCTAGAAAGAGAAAGTTGGGAAGAATTCTTTGAGCATAATGTTAAGGTGGTAATTTCCTCCCGTGACGGATTGATTTACCGTAAACAATGTTTTTGCATAGAATCTATTACACACCTCAAAGACGACACCAGATTTACTCACAGCGTTCCCCAGAGTGTCCTAAATGACATTCTATTGACGGTACATACTATCATATGATTTGGTCCTGTCCCAAAATAGCACGATTCTGGGAACAAATTTTTGAATGTATTAATGCCCGTTTTGGTTAACTCTGCCATTTTCCCCTGAATTAGCACCACTGGGCATTCCAGATGATCAACAGAGGCCTCATTGTACCAAAACACTGCTTGCACTTCTATCGTACTACGCTAAAAAAGAAATTCTGTATAAATAGATTTCCCCCGCTCCTGGGGATCCTCTATTGATGCAGTACTGCCAATGTACAAACTGACGTACATTGGTAGGGGATGCCCCAGAATATATGATAAGGTTTGGCAGCCCTGGGTGGAGCAGTAAGGGCCTCCCTGTAAGGGCTTGGCTGTTTACCCTAGGGTATGTTGTGTCCCCTGCGGAGGCTCCCTTCCCCTTTCCGCCTGATGATGAGTCAATGGTATGGATTTCACACATGCACCAGTGGCAGCCCATCCATTGGGGGCGCAGGGGCGCCATCCCCCCTATTCATGTGTCCAGCCCCCTAATTTTCATGCAGGGCGCCGGACGTATGGATTCCAATGTTTTTTTTTTTTTTTTGAAGGACATGATTAGAACCAGAGGCTCTAATAGGCTTCAAAAAAGGGTGGGCTCAGGGCGCAGAGCACTGTGCCCTGAGCCCACCCAGCTGTGTGGCAGTAGCAAATGAATATGCTGTGGTCCGGCGGGGGGGGGTATGGTGTGCTCCATCTGCAAGCTCCTCCCCCCCGTCCATGGAGCACCAGCCGCCACTGATATGCACACATCTTCTATGTTTCTATGATTACTTATTATACACTGATTCTCGTTTAATATGTGCTGCATTGTTCTGTAAACTGAAACTATTGCACTTTGCCAATTTATTTTTTCTCTCTCAATAAAACCAATTCTGGTTGTTAAAAAAAGAAAAAAATCCATGGGAATGTTGGCAAAAATTACCCCTGTGTGTATTTTCTAAAATTTGACATTGCTTTACCATAGTGTCCTGTGTAAGCAAGATTTGGAGACTGTCTGCCTGAGGTAAGATGTCTGGCTGCTGTTAAGAGTGAGGGCCCTCATCCCTTTACATATACACTGCTTGTTCAAAATGTTGCAGACTCCTGACCATAACACCTATATGAGTTTGTCGGACATCCCATTCCAAAACAATGATCTAGCAGTGTTCTCTGTCAGCAATTTGACTAGCAGCATGATCATGACATGACTTTCAATGATGCAGAAAAGACACTGGAGTCGTTTTAAAGGGAAACTATAATAGCTTTGAGTATTTCTTTTTTAATGTATACATTTATAAACTGGTGTTTTAATATTTATATACAATCATAGTTTTACAAATCCTCCTGTGTTTAATACAAAGTGCTTCCATGACACTGGTGTCCTTGACATTTTTACATTTAGAAGACATCAGTAGCTGTCAGTAGACCATTTCTCACTAATTGAACATTGGTATGGAGCCATCAAACAGGAAGGGACAAAAAGTCACTCCACTGACTTCTTCTTTTGTGTCTGCAATCTGAGCTAGAGCTATTGAGCTATGTAAACAACAGAGTTTTTTATTTTTTTTACACCAAAGCAGTTAGGATTAGCCTGGTGAACCTAGATATATGTTGTTTCCTGGATCAAAAAAGGAAAAAAATAAAAATAAAACAATATATACACAGCATATAAAAGTATATATTATTTATACCTGATCAAAAATTTTAGATTTTTTAGCCCTGAACATAATCAATAAATAAACAACATACAAGAACATTATGGACTGCCTTTAAAGATATAACTGATGGCCATACAAAAATGAGCTGTCTCCCAACCACCACACACTGGGACAATGGGGCATTTGGAATAATAATAAGACCCTTTTAGTAACATGAGATAAAAAACAGGAACTCGAGAAACCATTTAGTCATGAACCACTGAAAATGCACAAATATCAAGCAAAATGGCCCAATTTCCAAGTCTAACCCTTGTGAATCATTTTGCTGGTCTCTATTTGTTTGTACAGAATTGTATGACATTGTATGCACATTAGATTGTAAGCTCTTTTGTCCTTCTTGGTGCTTTAGAAATAAATGAAATAAATACATTGTGTAACTATAGGCTGAATGGTATAATACATAAATTGATAGGCTAATACATTGCATAACCCAGGGAAAAGTTTTCCTAATTAAAGCATGTTAACTCTTTTTCATGATTTACCAGCTGGAAACAAAAACCACAAATCTACAATAAATTACTGTACCATGGAAACTGTCATTACATCCTCAAGGTGAGAACATTCTCAGAAGTAATTAAAACGATGCTGCTATTCCATAGTGGCTTTAAAGGGCTAACATCAATTTTTTTTCCATACCTTTTATCTTTTTGTGATATAAAGACATTGCACATTATGACCTAAATGTTGCACTAAGGGTCCACTGCAGAGAAATTACATAGTTTTTTGTTGGGCCTCTTCAAAAGACAAGCAAGGTTAAAGCAAAAAAATAATCAGCTTTTTCTTTATTTTTTTTTATTTTATTTTTTTCTGTCCAATGAAACACCTATAACCCAAGCGCATACTGTCAGATGCCCAACTCTTGGCTTCTGCTACATCTGTCTGGGTTCTGTGTGGGCACCTTTGGACTGTTTGTGTTGTATGTAGGATCTTATTGGACCTACAGCACTTCTGCTTGAGACTTCCCTGGCATCTTTGCCCACACTGTAAAGAATTTTCACTAGGAATGAAGCCCTCCTATCCTTTAGAAGCAAAGAAACTGCCATCTTAATTTCTGATCTGAAGTAGCGATGGTGCTTCACATGTGTTAAAGCGGAGTTCCACCCAAAAGTGGAACTTCCGCTTTAAATAGTCCTAACCCCCTGACATGCCACATTTGGCATGTCATTTTTGGGGGGGGGGAGCGGGTACCCAGTTTTGACATGTACCCGCTCCCACTTCCGCTCGGAGCGCCGCGGCGCCCTGAGCGGAAGTTCTCCTCTCTCCCTCCCTCCCTGCAATCTTCTGGGACATGTCAGAGGTCCCAGAAGATTGCCGGCCAATCACGACGCATAGCACAACTCGCGCATGCGCAGTGCGTACCCGGCTGTGAAGCCGCAAACTGTCACAGCCGGGTGCCCACATCAGTGATGCCAGCGCCGCTGGGCAGAGAGGGAGAAGACGGCGCATCGCTGGACCGTGGGACAGGTGAGTGTGCGGTTAGGCTGGAACTCCGCTTTAATAGTAATGACACCAGCCAGTTGATGGTTTGATACTTCAGTTGGGAGCTCAAGCAATTGTGACAGTTGTCATTCATGGCATTCCTTGAATGTAACTTTTTATGTTCATTATTTCTTTATTAAAAAATAATGTAAACATATTAAGTAATATAGGGGTTCATAGAGGAATTAATAACAGTACGTGAGCCTTCCTAGAACAGACTGAAGGCTCACGTGCTGTTAACAATAGCCTGCTCAAAGCCTGGCCTGAAGTTACTCAAGGGGTGCATGTGGGGTCTTGGCATATCTCTCTAAGGAGCTTAAGTCTAGCACATTCAGGTCTGTGAAAGATCACTACAACAAAAGGTTAACTTGCAATCAAGTTGTTAAGAGTAACCAGAAGGAAGAGCAGCAACCAATCATTGGCGTGGTTCCTGAATAGATGACAGGTTCTACGGTAGCTAGGGGGATTGGCAATCAGCTCCCTCCCTAGCTGTCTGCTTCCATTCATCTCTGGGAGCAGACTAGCATAATGGAGACTTAATAACTGGTCATTTGGTACAGAACAAAAACGTTTAATTGGAGTATGCATGTGGTCCGCACTATATTTTCGGCAGGACCTTATTCTGTTACTAAGAGTGAGGTAACAGAGGTACGCTGATTGGTGGAGTGGACATAGGCTCTGCATGCCTCTCCTAATGCAACACATACACCGGGTAAAGTGTGTAGGACCAGGGACAACATCTTTGGAATAACTCCATATACAGCACTACAAACAAGTGGCTCATCTCTGAGTTGGGGGGCTACCTTAATGTTTGACTTTCACATGACTGTGGTCCTCGCCTGGTCCCGGGTATTGGTGGTGAACATGCCATAAGGCAAGGTATTAACCCAGTGCTGAAATGAGTGATCCCATTCATTGCCAGGCGTAGCCAAAAGAACCCACCCCGGGGTAGGCCTCCGATGTGACCCACACTTGGCGCCCAACGAGTTAATGGGGAACATGAAGGAAGTGTCAACCAGCTTCCCTACACTATTTTGGACAGTTCTTTGAGTTAGTTATTGTCATTATATTTTCCACTGTTTATACCAGTTAAAATATGGGTTAGCTCTATTGCAGTTTAGTTAATTTGCATATTATAGGTTGGTGTATGTCCTGTTTGGTCTGGCCTGTTCACACGTGTCCAGGTGCCTGTTTACTGATTCATGCATTGTCTATCTTGCCTTGCCATAAAATTTAAAATATTTAATCCACCATCAAGTTGCTTGTGGCCTATTTTCTGTACACTATCATTGAGTGGTAGCATATTAACGCCTAAGTCACACAGGTATGAGCAGCCTACAACGTATAACCAGGTGTGTCAGTCTGGACCGAGCGGTTAAAAGAGTTGTGGCAGAACAGAGAACCCATCATATCAAGCATGGCTACACCTATTACATTAGTTCATGTTCAATGTAGTTGAAGCACTTCTACCTATAAGTTGATCTCTGTGCTAATTTATGATTGGCTCTCAGCTGTATTACAAGGAAGTCAGGAAACTTCAACACCACCTATGAATGACGTCTCAACCCTTCTTCAAGGCAATTGCAATGAATTGTGTTTTTTGGCTTTTGACCCTTCACTTCCGATACTCTGCTTCTTGTCTGAGTATGTATTTGAACTTGGATTCCGCACTGGACTGGAAACTTCTGTGAGATGTACAAGTGTGTAAGAATTTGCTGTCTTCTCACACAAGTCAATAAGAATGCAAAAAACAGAACACCTTTAAGCAGCTTGAATGGAGGAAGAATCAGGTCAGAATGAGATCAGAAATACCTCTAAAGGAACTCGGAATGATTGCAAAACCATCTAAAGCTGATCCTAAATACAGACTAAATACATCTGAAAGAGAGTTGCACTTGCACATCTACACAAGTACCTGGTCTGTCTTATGATTTTGTAAATGGGGCATCCAGCAGAGAGGTGACATAATGTAGACCTGTGATTTTATCAAAAAGACTAAAATAACAGCACTAGCTAAACTACTTATGCAAATCTAAGTTTCCGACACTCGATATTTGCAAGGCCTGCAGAAATCACAAAGAGAAAAGAAACTGGAATGAAGTACCTGCCAATTGCCTGTGCTGTCAGATAGCCATATACGTTTGAATTGTCTCTGGATAAGCACACAGTTTTACAGTAGATAACAACCACTCACACACAGAATAAAAAGTTTTAATACTTTATACTGTAAAAAATATGTTCATACTCATCTTGCCATGACTGGCTATGCTACTTAGAGAGACATAACACTACAGTGCCTTGAAAAAGGTATTCATACCCCTTGAAATTTTCCACATTTTGTCATGTTACAACCAAAAACGTAAATTAATTTTATTGGGATCTTATGTGATAGACCACCTTTCCCTGAAATTACAGCTTAGTTCTGGACTTTGACTGGGCCATTCCAACATAAGAATATGCTTTGATCTAAACCATTTCATTGTAGCTCTGGCTGCATGTCTAGGGCGGTTGTCCTGCTGGAAGGTGAACCTCCGCCCCAGTGTCAAGTCTTTTGCAGACTCTAATACGTTTTCTTCTAAGATCTCCCTGTATTTGGCTCTATCCATCTTCCCATCAACTCTGACTAGCTTCCCTGTCCCTGCTGAAGAAAAGCATCCCCACAACATGATGCTGCCACCACCATATTTTACGGTGGGGATGGTGTGTTTTGGGTAATGTGCAGTGTTAGTTTTCTGCCACAAATAAGCCTTTTTGCTTTTAGGCCAAAAAGTTACATTTTGGTCTCATCTGACCAGAGCACCTTCTTCCACATGTTTGCATTGCCCCCCACATTACATAGTTACATAGTTGTTGAGGTTGAATAAAGACAATAGTCCATCCAGTTCAACCTGTGTAGGTGTGTGTGGCTGTAATCCTCTCTCATACCCCTGAATGTTCTGATCCTTGAGATGTACATCCAAGAGTCTTTTGAAAGTAGCCATACTTCCCGCAGAAGCCACCTCTTGTGGTAGAGAATTCCACAATCGTGTAGCCCTAACAGTAAAGAACCCCCTGCGTTGTCTGAGGTTAAAACGCTTCTCCTCTAATCGCATTGTATGCCCTCAAGTCCTCATGCAATCCTTTTGACTGAATAGCTTTTTTTCTATGCTGAGATCACCATTGAGGTATTTATAAATTGCTATCATGTCCCCTCTCAGACATCTCTTCTCCAGGGAGAATAAATCAAGCGATTGCAGACGCTCTTCATAATTAAGGTCCTCCAATCCCCTAATTAGTTTAGTTGCCCTTCTCTGGACTCTCTGCAGCTCCAATACATCCCTCCTGAGGACTGACGACCAGAACTGGACAGAATACTCCAGATGCGGTCAGACCAGAGTTTTATAAAGTGGTAGGATTATAGTTTTATCTCTGGAATACATCCCTTTCTTTATGCATGCCAATATTCTGCCTGCTTTGGCAGCTGCCGCTTGACATTGCATGCTATTGCCTAGTCTATCCTCTACTAAGACTCTCAGATCTTTCTCCATTTTTGATTCCCCCAAAGGTTTCCCCCTAAAGTGTATTGTGCTTTTATTTTTTTAGTCCCCAAGTGCAGAACCTTACACTTCTCCACATTAAACTTCGTTTGCCATGTCGTTGCCCACTCTGTTATTTTGTTCAGGTCATTCTGTAGGATATCTGCTTCATGCTGTGCAGTTATTGCCCTGCCCAATTTTGTGTCATCTGCAAAAACTGATATAGAACTACTGATCCCATCCTCAATGCTGTTTATGAATAAATTGATCAAGGTTGGTCCCAGGACTGAGCCTTGGTGGACCCCACTAACCACCCCAGACCAGTCTGAGTATGTGCTATTTATTACCACCCTTTGGACACGCCCTTTTAGCCAGTTCCATATCCAAGTGCAAACCTTGCGGTCGATGCCTGCAGACCTTATTTTATAAATTAAGCGCTTGTGGGGAACTGTATCAAATGCCTTAGCGAAATCCAGGTACACCACATCCACCTGTCTCCCCCTATCTAGCTCACCTCCTCCTAGAATGTTAAGAGATTGGTTTGACAAGAACGCCCATTTGTAAACCCATGCTGATTACTGCTGATGATGTTGTTGTCTTTAGCAAATTCTACAATATAGTCCATTATCATCCCCTCCAGAAGTTTACCTACTATCGATGTCAGACTGACAGGCCTATAATTTCCCGGTTAATATCAATGAAAAAAAGGCGCTGGCAATGGTATGGGTTAATGGGAATTAATGAGTTAATGGGAATTAATTAATTAAGGCTAAAGATGTGTTTGGAAGTCTGGATGGTTTTAAATGTGTTCTGGTAGTTATGTTAGTGTTCTTTATCCAATTTAAAGTGCAACCAGTGTGTAACTCAAACAAAATTATGATAATACCATTAAATGAACATTTTTGGTAAAATTCAAATAATTTAAAATATTTGGACACAAACAGTGTGCATGATAGGTGACTTGTTGTGAAAACAAATAATATATGAGTAAGCCCCCGTTCACACTGGGGCGACCTGTCAGGCGACCTGGTCGCCTGACAGGTCACCGTAGGTCGCCTTCCATAAAGAAGCTGCGGACCCGTTCTAATAGGAGCGACACAAGTCGCTCCGACTTAGAAAAAGGGTCCGGAGCTTCTTTGGGGTGACCCGGAGCGACCTGCATAGACTTCAATGTTATGAAGTCCATGCCGGCCAATCCGAGGTCGCGGTGCGAGCAGCGCACCGCGACCTGTGAGGTCGCCCCGGCAAGTAGCGTCACCCCAGTGTGAACGGGGCCTGACACTGGTGGTGGTGCTGTTAAATAAAAATAATAAGGCTATTAATAAAAAATCATAAAATATTTATAAAACATATGCAATAAAAAGATGTATCCACAACGTTAATTGTGCAACAAGTGAGAATAGTCCGTGAAAATAAATGAGTTTTTCAAGGTTATTTTGTGCTCCAAATATAATTTCCTGGGACATGCCTCAGGCCTTTTTTGAATATCTGTATCACGTTAGCTTTCCTCCAATCCCCCGGTACATTTCCTGTCATAATACTGTCAGCAAAGATCAGGAACAGTGGTCTAGATATAAACTTACTAAGTTCTTTGAGTACTCTCGGGTGTACGCCATCCGGGCCTGGTGATTTATTTGTTAATTTTATCCAGCCTTTTCCTGATTTCACCCTCTGTTAGCCATAGTGGCAAGTCCTGTGTATTACTACTAACCATACAGTCATGGTCAGTGTACCCCTCTTTTTCCTGTGTAAAGATCAAGGAGAAAAAAGCATTAAGCACGGTTGCTTTTTCAGTGTCCTCTGTAACCATCCTCCCCTCATCATTAATTATGTGTGCAATATGCTCTGCCCTCATTTTTTTGCTGTTGATATATTTAAAGAATTTTTTTGGGGTTCTTTTTACTATCCTCTGCTATTTGTCTCTCAAAGTTGATTTTAGCCATTTTGATTTTGTATTTACTTTTCTTATTTGCCTCCTTGTATTGCTTGAAAGCTAATTCTGTGCCCTCTGATTTATATTTCTTGAAGGCCATTTTTTTTACCCCTTATACGTTTTTTAACATTACGGTTTAGCCAGCCAGGTTTGGCTTTGTCTCTTCTAAATTTATTTCCTATAGGAATGCACTGGGAGATGTTTGTTTAATATGTTCCTAAAGCATTCCCATTTTTCCTCCGTGGTCAGTGTTCCTAGGGTTTGGTCCCAGTTTACCCTTTCCATCATTGAGCACAATTTGGGAAAGTTTGCCCTTCTCAAGTTTAGGGTTCTTATGTTCCCCTCTAGCCTAGTTATATTGTTATTTACGCTAAATGTGATCATTCTGTGATCGCTAGAGCCCAGGTTGTCCTGGACTCCAACCTCCGAGATTAGGTCTGGGTCATTAGTGATCAAAAGATCCAGCACTGCATTTTCTCTAGTAGTAGAATCCACCAACTGAGACATGTAGTTGTCCTGTAAGGTTTCCATGAAGAGATGGGCCTTCTGTGAGTGTGTAGTCCCCTCTTCCCAGTCAATGTTGGTATAATTGAAGTCCCCTAATATGATGACTGAACCCAGCTTTGCCACTTTACCCAACAGTGATATAAATTCCAGCTCTACCTCCTCCCTTTGGTTGGGTGGCCTATAGCAAACCCCCACAATTACTTTTCCCTTTCCTTCTTCCCTATGGAGTTCTACCCACACGGATTCTAACTCCATACTCATCCCTTCGATTATATCACTCCTCTCTATCACCCTTACATTATTCTTGACATAGAGACATACCCCTCCCCCTCTTTTTCCTACCCTGTCCTTCCGGTACACTGAATACCCTTGGATATTGGCCAGCCAGTCATGTGAGGGGTCAAACCAAGTTTCCGTTATTCCCATTTCCAACTCATCCATTTTATTAGCTAGGCTCCTGGCATTTGCATATACCCCTCTTAGTTTTGTGGAAGTTGATAGTGAATGGTGATTATTTTTATTCCGGTTTGGTCTGAGGTTTTCCCGCACAGACCCCCCAATTGCCGTGATGGAACTACTGTCGCAGCTGTCGCTGCTGTCTCTAATACTGCCTTCTGTCCTTTGCTCCCTCCTGACTAACTCTACTTCTGAGCCCTCTCCCCCCACCCCCGTCTCCTAGTTTAAAATCCCTTCCAACTTGGTGGCTATCTTTCACCCCAAAAGAGCTGTACCGTGCCCATTAAGGTGCAGCCCATACTTACTAAAGAGTCGGTAGCCTCTCGCAAACTACAAATAGAACTTCTTATGGTTTTCTTTTGACAATGGCTTTCTTCTTGCCACTCTTCTGTCAAGACCAAATTGCTTCCGAGGGTTGGTAGCTCTCTCTTGGACAGAAGTGCCAATACTCGTGAAAACTTCTTTTATCCATATACATAAATATCCAATCGTATTATTAAAGATATATCTATAAGCCATAGATCTGTGGTGCTGAATTAGAATGTGCTCTGCTCCAAATTCATACACAAATTCTGACAACTGTAAAAAAAGGTAATGGTGCATACATAGAGATGCAAAATAAACATTTTCTGTAGGATATAATGGGAGTGTTCAACCAGGGTATAAGGGAGAATAGTGATAATGTTTGGGCACCCTGGTTACCAGTGCACCTTCTACTCCTTTTATAATTGTGTAGCATATTATATTTAAATGCTCAAAATGTTTTGACACTTTATCCATATATACTGTATATAGTAATCTACCCCAAAATTTAATTGTGTCTGGAAAAATATCCACACCACTGCCTATAAATAAAATAACAATAATGCTCATGCACCCTTGATCCTGACAATGACACCAGAGGTGCTATTTGATCTCCACCTGGGCTCTGAGCTGGATTAACTGTAACTGCTTCCCTGTTTGATCTGCATCTGAATAAATTATTGATTTCCTGTTACTGACCCATCTTTCTTTTGGTCTGTCACCTGGACTGTGCTTATGCTTATGCTTGTGCACCTGTTACTGACTCTAGCTAGACCCTTAACACTGTTAATGCCTATTATTTCTGCTTGCCGCTGCTCACTTGTTGCTGGTCCTGACCTTCACTCAACCACATCTCTGCCTTCTGGTTTGGTACCACCTGCCTGTTACTGATCGAGCTTACGATCTCAGACTCTAACTCCATTAGCAAAATCTGAGCCAGAACTCCAATGTACTCTATTGCTAAAGTTATGTTCACAAGTTCCTGTTTAGTGGTCCACCTGTAAGCAGGTGTTGACTAAGGTATTTCTGTGCTAGTTATATTCAGTACTTTTGGGGTTACATGTATTTTATGCTGTGTAAGTTGCACTGCTTAGCCCAGCAGAGGTGGTGCTGTTTGCCAGGTAGGAGTTAATTCTGCTGGCCAAATTTTCCTGGACTTTTCTGAAGAGTACCGCCCTCTTCTAGACAAAACATTTAAAAAGGGAACTGAATCTAAGTCAAGAAGGTCTTTGTGGACCGCACTGCGAAGGTGTAAGCTACTATTCTGCTGGGTTATCACCCCTTGTGGGAGCTGAGTCAGGGTTCCAAGAGGTATAGACTTGAAATTATGCTGCCAGTCATTGATTTACTATCCGTTGTGGATTATTGCTCCCATATTATAGATTTACTGCCAATAATAGACTTTTGCCTTGCCAAGGACTTTTAATGGACTTTACTACCTAATTAGGGTATGACTACCTCTTGGGGCACTACATAAGGGACACTTAGAGAATGTTGTTAGAAATGTGTGTGTAAAAATCTTGGAGGCCGTTTTTTGGTATCCTCAATTATTTTATTAAATTAACTTGTTCAGTTCAACTGCCTGGTCCTGAATTAATTAAAGGGGTGCATGCATGGTTACATAGTTACATAGTTAATGTGGTTGAAAAAAAACACACGTTCATCCAGTTTAATCAACAGAGAAAAAACACACACACACACAAACAAACAGAAAACCTTCATATACAGTATATAATCCTATAAGCACAGTTGATCCAGAGGAAGGCAAAAAAAAAGGATGGTGTACCAAAAAAAAAACAAACAAAAAAAACAGGGCTTATTCAAGGGGACGAGAGAAGTTAGAAAAGATAAAGTACATAGGTTTAATGAGCAGAGAAGCTGACCTAGGAAGGCTATATTTAAGGACTACTGTACTTGTGTCAAGTGTCAAGTGTTTAAGCAGCAAACCAGCCAGGAAGCAGGTGACAAGGCATGGGAGCCGAAGAACCTAGTAGTCAAGGGGTTTAAAGCTTGGCCCCTTTACTGGCGGCCATTTCCCCACATACTAGGGCCATCGCAGCACCTAGGGACCTAGCCTGGAAGTAACGAGTTATGAAGTGAGGCCACGGGAGGAGAACAAGCATGGGTTTATGAGTACTGTGCTTCCTTTAGTCAATAGCAACATGCAGATCATAATCACTAGGAGTAAGGTGATAGGACTGCTGGGTTGGTGGAGACTGGTACAAGCTCTGTGGTACCGGCTCACAAATGCTGCACACCTGGAGAGAAATGTGCCTGTAGTGCAAATGTGTCAATAATGCTGAAGTTTGGCCATGGATCATGAAGAATTAACAAGTGTGCATCCGGAGGAGCCTCACTTTAAATTTAGAGTGCTGACTTGATGCTGATTTCACATGACTGCAGGCTTTGCCTGCCACTAAGGGCACTAAAGGAATCTCACTCTGGGGTCCCCGCTCATTGGGCACTGTGCCCCACCCACACACCCATTACTGCATAACTCACCAGTTCTGGTCTGTTGGTCTATGCATCATAAGGCATTCATGCACCCCCAAGCCCTTGCATTTCCTTGCTCACTACCAAGGGGTTCCTAGCCAAGAGTTTTAAGAGAGGCCATTCTCAATATTCCTTGCTCCCAATACCTGGCAGAGGCCATGCCTCGAATGAGGTCAGATTCACTGTTTAAAGTAAATAAAAATCCAATCACTAATTTTCATATAAGCTTTACAAGGTTTTTGTCATTTAACGGTCATTTCAAAAAAAATTTTCAAAATCTGCAGCTTTCATAAACTTGATACCTGGTGATCTGTCATGAAGGTCCTTCTGTAAGCACTTCCTTTTGTAGGTTGACAATGCTCTGACATTGTTTAACTGTTGTGCTTGATGTAGAATACAAGTAGCTGTTCTAATACATTACACAGGCATAGTCCACTATTGCCACCTTTTAAAGAAATGAAGGAAAGCATACAAGTCACAGTTTGTCTTAGTCTTCCAGCTTCTCTGAAGTTTCCTACTATTTACAGTCAACTACGTGAATTCTCAATGGTCCCCATTTCTCCATTAACTCAGCAGCTTTTCAACCCAATTATATCCATTTTCCCAAGTGCTTGTGTTCTCTAACACAGACTGTCATAGAAAGATGAATTACAAAGATCACATTGACAGTGAGAATACAGTATTTAATTTGTTTTTAATATGTGACCCCGGGGCCAGACAGCAAAATCAATCTCACAATTAAAATTTAAATGATGAAACTTATCGGTTGATGCCAGTTTATTGAAGGGTTCTGTTCAGATTGCCTACACTTGTGAAAGTCCTGTGCTGTGCTGACATTTTAAATTTGAGATGGAACCGAATTTCTGTGTATTGAGTCACAATATCTTGTTTCCTCAAAGGCTTGCAACATAAAGTGACAACATAAAATACTACATATTTCTGTAAAAGATATACAAAATGATTGTTTTATTGCCCCAGCACATGTGATAATTCACTATTACCTTTGATTCCATAAACACATTTCTTAGTTTTGTGTTCTCATGCGATACTCTATTTATAAGAAAATTTGCTGTGTGAATGTCTCAAGCATTTGCAAAGCCGTCTCAAATCATCCCCATAATTTGCTTAGTATGTTTGTTTTCTATGATTGTCAGCTCCATCTAGTGGTTGCAATTTGATATTTTTTTTTATTGAGGTATTTCAGAAAGATAACTTAAAAGGACCACTAAATGGAGCTGAGGATCGTAGGAAATAAACATGCTAGGCAAAATACGGGGTTTATTCATGATGGTTTTGTGAATGCTTAAAGCGGAATTCCGGGCACAAAAACAAAATTTCAACAAACATACCCCCGGGACAGTCAGGGCTAGTACATTCCACAATGGCTAGCCTCTGATCTGTCCCAGTTCACAATTACCTGCAAGAAGAAATACTGACTTTTTAAATTTCTTCTCCAGCGTTGCCATCTCTGTTGTGGGCAGCTGAAGCCGGCGCGATCCTCTTCTGCGTCCTCTTCCGCGTCTTCTTCTCCCAGAATGCGCCTTCACCGGCTCCTCTCGTCACTTCTGGTGCGGCGCCGCATTCCTCCACAACTTCTGGGCATGCCCAGAAGCTGTTTAGCAGGGAATGCGGCGTCGCCCCGGAAGTGACGAGCGGGGCCAGTGCCGTCGCATTGATTCCTGGGAGCGATGACGTTCAGCTCCCAGGAATCATTGCAAACCGGAAGAGACGGCGCGGGCCGCGGCCACAAGGGGAGGAAGTGCAAAATAGGTGAGTATTTCTTTCTAGAATTACAAGGTAAGTAAAAAAAAAAAAAAACAAAAAAAAACAAAAAAACAAAAAAAAAACCTAACTATCCAATTCCTTTTCAGGTGAAGGAGACCAAGCGGATGGGCATAAAAAAAAAGGTCGATTTTGTGCCCGGAACTCCGCTTTAAGACATTGGCATAGCAAATTTTGTATAAATAGATCCCTAAGTATTACACAGTTTTGGCCAGTAACTCATTCCCAAAATGCATTCCTTCCCGATATCTGGGTATTAGAGGCAGTCTACTCCTTTATGCCAAGATTGTCAGCATTCTAGAGGAAAGCTAGTATCTTCTACAGATAAACAATAAAAATAATGCAGCGCCTCCAAATATAGAATATTACAAACTTAAAGCGTGCGTTATCAACACAGCATTAATAATGTGCAAAAAACATCCACAATATTCAAAAATTGTAATAAAAATAAATCAGTGTGAATAAAGTCCAGTGCAAAGAGTCCAAAATATGTGATAAATATCCCTGCAAAGAAAGTGTCTTCCACCAGCTAATAAAAATCCCCTCTGCTATGCGTGAGCATCAGAACCTAAATGCACTCACCGACATTAAAGCTGACAGAGGAAAGCAGCAACATGCGCGTTTGTGTCAACAGGATCCTTCACATGTGGTTCACCAGCTCCATTCTCACAATGGGGACACATAGGAGTACCTCTTTTCACCACTGGGGACAGTCAGAAGGCTTGCGTGACACTGTCTGGGGAAAAAAGCGCTCGCCGCACAGAGCTACAAGCAGGGGACCACATATAGTGTAGTCTATTTGTTAAAAAGCATAGATTCCACATAAAAAAAGTAAAAAGTTTCATCCAAATGTCAGTAAAACATTTGGTTTGACCAGGGCTTTTTTGCTCAGAAAATAGGTGCGGGAACCCAACCCCCAACCACGACCTCCCAAAAACCCTCCTCTGCACCCCACACACCCTCCAAGCCATATTGAATAGTGGGTGTGGTCACATTTCACAAACAATGGAGGAGTTTTAAAGAGATATTAAATTCCAGGAATGCATTACATACAGAGTGCATAGTTTGGGGGAGGGGGGGGGGTGTTATACATAGAGGGCAGATTTCAGGGGTGTGCTAGGTGCAAAGTTCCGGGGCGTGCTACATACATATTGCAGAGTTCAAAAATGTGCTGCATACAGAGTGCAGAGTTCAGGGGTGCACTACACATAGAGTGCAGAGTTCAACCTTCTTCCAGAGCTACTTACCTCTGCATCCCCTATCCTCATCTGACTTTCATCCCGCTTCAGCTCTGACCTCTGCATGCAACCCCCCCATCTCTGCTGCACCCATCTTCTACCTCACTCCTTAAAAGCTTCACCATCTTTCACGTGTTAAACTGAAGCACCCAGCCTTCTGTAGTCTAAGAGATCATTCAGTGGGGGGTGTCTGGATCTGTACTGCAGTCACCTACATCTCCCTTTCCCCCATTCTGCACTCAGAGGGGGGGGGTTGCTCAGGAGATCAGATCTGTAGGAGCCGTTGGGAGGCAAGCTGTCCTGTGTAAACATAGAAGCCAGACTTCTGTGTTTATAAGTGCCAGTGGTGAGCAGGGAGCAGAGTTCCACCAAGTTCCAGCTGAAAAACAGCACTGGTTATGACAAATAAAACAGTGAGTTACAAAGAGCCGCCAGTTCCAAGCATGGAAGTGGCAGTGAGGCATCAGCATGTAGGGGCAGGAGCGGTGAAGCGGTACTGTAGGGTGTCCCCGTAGCCAGAATGGAGCTGGTTGACCACGTGTGAAGGATCTTGTTGACACAAACGCACATGTTTTATTCAAGTATGCCACCACTTATTTGGAATATATTGGAATACACACTTAAAACACACTTCTTAGTATCTCATCCACATGTACATTGTAGTCTGTGCACACACGTATATATGCTCATCGTGAATGAAAAATTAAAACCAATAGGATACAATTTTCTTGCCTATTTCTGCCATGTGCATTAGATGTGGTGATTCAGATCCATGTAGTCTACACTTTAAATCTTGCTTCAAATGTTGCAAGATTAAAACATCCAGTTTTAATTAAATGACACATTATTTTGATGGTCCGTGTATCGTTAACAGCTGACACACCGATTTTCCAACATCCTTTTTAAACTGTCATTCCTTACAGCTGGAATAGTCATGTGAAATTTGCAATTCTCTCTCTGGCCTTTTATGATTATCTAACTAAAATTAGAACATTCTAGATAGAAAAGAGTGCGATCAGAGACAGGATGAAACCTTATTGCGAAAATGGAAAAAAAAGAATCCTGTTGGTTGAGCCAAATAATTTCTCATAGCGACTTGTACTTATTAAAAAAAAAACCCAAATATAAAAGCTTCCATTTCATGCATTTATATTCAATGAAAAATTGGTAAAATTATATACAAAATGAGTGTAATTCCCTTGATGCTAAATTTTATGCACACCTTTTTCACATTTTATATTTGTTGTTACAAACGGGGGGAGGGGGGGGGTACTAAAAGTGTTGTGCACAAAATCTGATGCAGCCCTGCATAGAAACCAATCAAATTCCAGGATTTTTTGCTAAAGCTTAATTGAATAAGCTGCAGTTATAGGCCCCTTTCAAACAGGCTTTCCGCTCAATGGACTCTGTTTTGCTCAGCGGGGATCGATCCGCCGGTCCCCGCTGAGCAGGTGGATGACAGGTCTGTGCCTGCTTACTTTGCAGAGATAGACCTGTCAGAGCTCGGTTCTCCTCTATGGGAGATCAGATGAAATGGACTGCCTGTCCGTTTTCATCTGATCCTATCTGATCTGATCCTCCAGACATATAGAAAATAGGGTTTCTGGATTTCACAGACAGGATCTGTATGGAGCAGCACCACTGACATCCGCTGCTCCATAGGGCTGCATAGAGCATCCGATCAGGTCCGCCTGAAAAACTGACAGGCGGACCAGATCGGAAAGTCCATGTGAAAGGGCCCATGAGCTAATTGCCTACCATGAGCAGCTGCACCAGACTCTGAGTGCTCCATGTAATGGTACTTGTGTAACTGTATACTTTTGGACTTCCGTCAGTATACGGCTTCCTCTTAGCTGTGAACATAGATATCAGATTTTCCCAGCCGCCCCCATACAAAGCTAGCCGACAACTTAGCTTGTACTGGAATCTTTTCCTTTATTGAACAGTTTCACACTCAATTTATACACACATGAGCACATCCCCCTCCTGATCAGATTACCACACACAGGTCATGGGTTGCCTGATTACATTATCATATGCCGATGAAATTGTATACAGAAATATAATTAACCTGAACTAATTATCTAGCCATCTGGATAGAAACAATGTGAGTTCATTAACATTTAACAATGGAACAGACAGGCTTAACAGAATACATGTCTCACCTCAATACACAGACAATAGTGAGAGCCTCTCTCTGACATTGAAGTTCAATACACATTATCATAAGTAAACACAGAACCACTTGAAGCAATCCAAACCATTAAGTATCTGTCTTTCACTCCCAGTGATAGTGAGTACCGTCACACTCCAGTTTTAGCAAATCTCCCGCGTAGTTACACCTAAACTGACCCAGAGAAGATAAAGGTCATCACTATGCATAGTCCAGTTTACTTTGACGGGTCAATATAAACCACCTAACAGGCCTTGAGTTCCTGAGTCTGCACACCTGTAGTGATAATTTTAGGGCAGAACTAAACCCTATCAATCTCCATTAACTATTTCAAGCCTTATGCTGCTAGCCTTACTAAATAGACAGGAATGTATATTATATTTACTTGCTTTTTTTCCTAATTTTCTTTAGTTGCTTCCTAGTTTCTGGCTTAAGTCAAAATGATGTCATGCATCCCCCCAAGTCTTCATGGGTGTTTTTTTGTTTTCTTTCATCTGGAAGTCAATGCAACGTGAATCATCCGCCCTTACTAAAGATGGCAGTGGCTAGAAATGTTAGGGGGGGTGTTTTTCAAAGTGATTTCTCAAAGAGATAAAGCATGAAGACATTGTTTGCTTAGAATATTAAAAATAAATGAATCAGAATCTTAGGTTTGTGGTGCTCAGATACAGTTCCAATATGTACCTCAACCAATTAAGCCCCAGAAGGTTTACCCCCCTTCATGACGAGGCCATTTTTTTGTGATACGGCACTGCGTTAATTTAACTGATAATTGCGCGGACATGAGACACTGTATCCAAAAAAACATTATGTCCTTTTTCTCCCACAAATAGAGCTTTTTTGGTGGTATTTGATCACCTGTGTGGTTTTATTTTTTGCGCTATAAACAAAAAAAGACTTTCACTTTCTGCTATATAACATTCTCCAAAAAAAAAATTGAAAAATCTTTTTTTCGTCCTTTTAGGCCAATTTGTATTCTGTTATATATTTTTGGTAAAGAAAAATCCCAATAAGCGTATTTTGATTGGTTTGCGCAAAGGTTATCGCGTCTACAAACTAGGGGAAAGATTTATGTCATTTTTATTTTTTAGTTATTTTTTACTAGTAATGGCGGCGATCTGCGATTTTTCACGTGACTTTGTCATTGCGGCGGACAGATCTGACCCCTAACTGACACTTTTGACACGTTTGGGGGAACCAGTGAAATTACTACAGTAAGCAGTCCTAAAAATATGCACTGTAATAATGACACTGGCAGGGAAGGGGTTAACCTAGGGGTGATTAAAGGGTTAAGTGTGAGCCTAGGGGAGTGTTTTCTAACTGTGGGGGGATGGACTTGTGAAATGACCACAGAGACCTGTGTTTCCGTATAGAAGGATCACAGGCGCTCTCTAATTATTTCAGAGATACCAATGGTCAGCTGTGTTTCCAACAGCAGACCGTCGTTTCTCTCAGCAGGGAGTAAACGCGGGTGCCCGGTGGCAATTGGTGCCACTGGTCCCATGGATCGGCACCCCCGCTGCCTAGTGGGAGCACACGCTCGCCGCCAGCAGCGCTCCGGTGGATTGCCGTACAGGTACAGCGATTCACGCAGCCAAGCCAGCCTGCCGCAGTATATATAGGGCGGGGGGTCAGCAAGTGGTTAACCACTTAAGCCCCAGAAGTTTTACACCCCTTCATGACCAGGCCATTTTTTGTGATAAGGCACTGCGTTACTTTAACTGACAATTGCGAGGACGTGCGATGCTGTACCCAAATACACTTTATGACGTTTTTTTTCCCCACAAACATCACTTTCTTTTGGAGGTATTTGATGACCTCTGCGGTTTTATTTTTTTGCGTTTTAAACAAAAAAAGCCCGATCATTTTGAAAAAAAATATATATTTTTTTTACACTATGCTGTAAAATATTCCTAATAACATTTTTTTAAAAATCTTGTTTATTCATCAATTTAGACCAATACGTATTCTGCTACATATTTTTGGTAAAAAAAAAATATCAATAAGTGTATATTGATTGGTTTGCGCAAAATTTACAGCGTCTACAAACTATTGGATATTTTTATAGATTTTTTATTTATTTTATTTTTTACTAGTAATGGCGGCAACCAGCAATTTTTAGCGGAACTGCGGCATTGCGGCGGACAAATCGGACACCTAACTGACACTTTTGACACTTTTTTAGGGACCAGTGACACTAATACAGTGATCAGTGCTAAAAATATGCACTCTCACTGTCCTAATGACACTGGCAGGGAAGGGGTTAACATCAGGGGTGATCAAAGTTAAGTGTGCTCCTAGGGAGTGCTTTCTAACTGTGGTGAGGATGGCTTAACTGGACGAGGACAGAGATCCGTGTTTTTGCTTAGCAGAAACACAAGACCTCCATCCTCCTCTCTGACAGAACAGCGGTCTGCCTTGTTTACATAGGCAGACCGCTATTCTGCCTCTCCTGTGAACGATCGGCGGGTCCCGGGGGACATTACCGCCGGACCCGCTGATTGGCTCCCGTTGTATCCAATCACAGCGGGAGCGGATTGTCAGTGGCACATGTGCCCTAGGCCCTGTGCAGGAAATCACTTAAAGGTACATGATTTCGCGCAGGAGGGCTGCCCTGCCGCAATATATCTGTGTGGGGAGGTCCTTAAGGGGTTAAACTGTATGTTTCGCCAAAACTTATTTTAAGACGACCATAGACAGTTTGAGGTACATACATATTCACCAGCACACCATGGATCTTGCAAAAGCAGTCCAAAAGCTTTATTGCAAAAAAGATCACATCAAAAACAGTGCAAAGTTTCGGAGCCACGCAGGACCCCTTCAACTAGTTGTGATAATACAGTATGTACAGTTTTACTAACACATGCAAAAGTTGCAAAACTGTGGTTGACTTAAGATTTGTATTACCTTTGGTCATTAGGGTCAACCACTAGCTGCCCAGAAGCCGTATATATAGATACAGTGCCTTGCAAAAGTATCCGGTCCCCTTGAACTTTGCGACCTTTTGCCACATTTCAGGCTTCAAACATAAAGATATAAAACTGTTATTTTTTGTGAAGAATCAACAACAAGTGGGACACAATTATGAAGTGGAACAAAATTTATTGGATATTTCAAACTTTGTTAACAAATAAAAAACTGAAAAATTGGGCATGCAAAATTATTCAGCCCCTTTACTTTCAGTGCAGCAAACTCTCTCCAGAAGTTCAGTGAGGATCTCTGAATGATCCAATGTTGACCTAAATAACTAATGATGATAAATAGAATCCACCTGTATGTTATCAAGTATCCGTATAAATGCACCTGCACTGTGATAGTCTCAGAGGTCCGTTTAAAACGCAGAGAGCATCATGAAGAACAAGGAACACACCAGGCAGGTCCGAGAAACTGTTGTAGAGAAGTTTAAAGCCAGATTTGGATACAAAAAGACTGATCAGAGATGCAGCCAAGAGGCCCATGCTCACTCTGGATGAACTGCAGAGATCTACAGCTGAGGTGGGAGACTCTGTCCATAGGACAACAATCAGTCGTATACTGCACAAATCTGGCCTTTATGGAAGAGTGGCAAGAAGAAAGCCATTTCTTAAAAATATCCATAAAAAGTGTTGTTTAAAGTTTGCCACAAGCCACCTGGGAGACACACCAAGCATGTGGAAGAAGGTGCTCTGGCCAGATGAAACCAAAATCTAACTTTTTGGCAACAACGCAAAACGTTATGTTTGTCGTAAAAGCAACACAGCTCATCACCCTGAACACACCATCCTCACTGTCAAACATGGTGGTGGCAGCATCATGGTTTGGGCCTGCTTTTCTTCAGCAGGGACAGGGAAGATGGTTAAAATTGATGGGAAGATGGATGGAGCCAAATACAGGACCATTCTGGAAGAAAGCCTGATGGAGTCTGCAAAAGACCTGAGACTGGGACGGAGATTTGTCTTCCAACAAGACAATGATCCAAAACATAAAGCAAAATCTACAATGGAATGGTTCACAAATAAACATATCCAGGGGTTAGAATAGCCAAGTCAAAGTCCAGACCTGAATCCAATCGAGAATCTGTGGAAAGAACTGAAAATTGCGGTTCACAAATGCTCTCCATCCAACCTCACTGAGCTTGAGCGGTTTTGCAAGGAGGAATGGGCAAAAATTTCAGTCTCTCGATGTGCAAAACTGATAGAGACATACCCCAAGCGGCATACAGCTGTAATCACAGCAAAAGGTGGCGCTACAAAGTATTAACTTAAGGGGGCTGAATAATTTTGCACGCCCAATTTTTCAGTTTTTTATTTGTTAAAAAAGTTTGAAATATCCAATAAATTCCGTTCCACTTCATGATTGTGTCCCACTTGTTGTTGATTCTTCACAACAAATTACAGTTTTATATCTTTATGTTTGAAGCCTGAAATGTGGTAAAAGGTCGAAAAGTTCAAGGGATCTGAATACTTTCACAAGGCACTATATATATATATATATATATATATATATATATATATATATATATATATATATATATAGCCTCATCAGCAAGCAGTTATACCAGGCAGCTTGTCGGGGCTTACCTTTGTTGGGAGTCATTCAGGCAGAGATTTATGCTCACCCTTGCAAACAAACACAGACCAGGGTGACCAGGTAAGAAGCCACCTGGCCTGTGAGTTTGTGCACGGGGGCTGTGCAGGATAACCAGGTCCAAATACAGGCAAGGACTAGAGCAGGAGAACCCTCAGGTGGTGAAGCCAGGGGTCAGATGCCGGAAACAAACAGGAATGCAGGAACTCAAATAACAGGAACCAAACCAGGAAACCAGAATCAATGAACTGACACTGCCCTTAGGGAGGGGCAGTGTCTTATACCTTGTTAATTAGGTATCAAATACAGCTGGAGAGTTACTGACAGGTCTGAGCCTCTGGTGAAATCCAGACTGGGAAGTCAGAAGGACACAGGTTCAATACCTCTGAAAGGCACCAGTGGGGTGGCCTCGCCTAGCCGTCTGGCGGGTATGACTAGAACCCTGACACAGCTATAGTCCTTGTATCTTTATGTCCTTGTTTTTTTAGCCAGCGAATGGCTTTAAGGTAAAAGTAATCCAAGCAGCTTTATAGACACTTGATCCCTTTTACGTTGCTCAGAAGGGGACCCCCCCTCCGGCCACTGCGAACCACCGTTACTTGATGCTGCTGTTCACTGGGGATCCGTTGTAGTTGGTTAGGTCACCTGCATGCAGAGGAGATGGAGAAATATATGTTCCTGACACTAAAGTGGATGTAAATTCGCACATATACCCAGTGAGGTGACAGCCTCAGATGATACACGGAGATTAAACAAATCTCCCTTCATAAGTTTTATTTGTATACCTGCTGTCTTCAGCTTTCTACACTCTTTAGAATGTGAACATCATGTTAGAATTGTTTCTTCCTGTTCCAGCACTGGGTGTGGAGTCTTGGCATACACTTTGTGACAGATGATTGGAGGAAAGACACCCCCCTCCTCCACATAGGCAGAGGATGGAGAAAACAGACCAACTCTCTGCTAATCTATCTCTATGCGCCCACCTGACACAAATTTCCAGCTGCTTTTATCTCCTGTGTTGGAGAACTTGTCAAGAGGTTTTCATGCTCATACCAGAGGAATGAAGCAGCAGAAAGACTTGGGACTTAGGGCTTTGGAGAGAGATAAGTAAACACTACAGATATATGTGCCCAGTTCAAACTTCATGAATGGGGTTTACACTTACTTTAAGTCTAAGCTTACTGTAAACTTTACTCCCAGACAATAACTGTGCCATTTAAGCATTGTATAATGTATAGCAGGACAGTTTATTGTTATTAAACGTTTCAGTGAACTTACAGTAACTGACACCAAATGCTTTTCAAGGTTTTAATAGTTTGAACTACTACACAACTGAGTATAGATAAAGGAGATGGAAGCCAATTAGAGAATGTTCCGACTGCTCGCAATCAGCGACATTGAGTAGTATAGTCCATTCTCAACGGGGCATTATCATTTTCATCAGGGGGCTGGCTATTTCTGAGGGATGAACAAAGTACCTGCTGTCATAATAAGTGTTGCTTACCCCACTGGCCAGTTTACTCTGCGGTGGAACTGCATCACATATAGCCAAACGCAGCAATATCAGCAATTCGGTGTGTAGCAGTAATAGACAACATGCAGATATCCCTCATTCTTTCACATTATACTATCTGCAAATCAGTGTTTTAGATGTGTCATGGCGCTTTAATAATGGATCCTTCTTCCACACAGCTGTCAGTCTGCTGATGTAATTGCCTCATTTCGCCGGCTGCAACTCAGCGTCAATTCTATAGAATTGAAAACCTTTTCCTGAACTGTTTCTTGGCTTTAAATCCAAGACACCAACAGATGTATACAATATGGCAGCATGAAGAGCAGACATGATTGTAAAGGGCTAGAGCATCACTATTGGAGACATAGAGTTATAGATGTGTGATCACATTGAATTCTATATAAAATCATTATTTATATTTGTCTCACATACATTGTTCTTTTTTTAAATTCACTACATAGGACCTACATAGTTATTCAGGTTGGAGACACATGTCATTTGGGTTCAACTATAAGACATTTTTGAGAATCTACAGAATATACAGGTATTTCATTACTGTGTCCATCCAGAGATTTCTTTTTTTACTTCCTGAATGTAAGAGGAAATGTCAGTGAGAGAAAATGAGAACAAATTTAATCTTAGACAGCTGACACCGAAACAGGCATCCCCCATTGGTAGATTTACTCTTACTTTCATGACAACTCTAAATTTTGGGTTTTCTCTTCTTTTTAGGTGAGAGACAAATGTCACCAGAACAAATAGAGAGCTGGACATCCCCAAGAGCAGGGATCCTCAAACTACGGCCCTCCAGCTGTTGTGGAGCTACACATCCCATGAGGCATTATAAAGCTCTGACATTCACAGACATGACTAGGCATGATGGGAATTGTAGTTCCTGTACAACTGGAGGGCCGCAGTTTGAAGACCCCTGCCCAAGAGGATCAACAGCAGCTAGGACATTTTGGCAGAAGGTCCAACCCTTCCCCATTCTACTCAAGACTAAATAAAAAACCTTTTCCCTCTCTTAGACAGCTGTCCCTGGATCAGGTGTCCCTGTTGGAAGATTTCCCCTTTCCTCTTTTAGGTTATGGGTATAGCTCTAAAATTCTTGGGTGATAATGGTCACTTGTACAGATAGAGGGATGAATGTCTCTATCAGGGACACAGATAGCAATAGTAATTTAAAGCTGAACTCCAGGAACTCAACCACGCTGGTATATTATGGCATGCCATCTTGTGGACTTATCTTTTTAATTTACAATTGACAGTTTTACTGAGCACAGGGAGTATAGCTATCACTATGCTCTTGGCACTCTGGCAAGAGAGAAACTGTTTTATCAAACAGCAATAGTTTTGTCTGCCCCTCCGCTGTCCATTCACAGAAGGCTTTGTATTTTATGAATGGGTTCACATAATACAAAGAGCTTTGTTATTGTGCAGGAGGAGGGGAGGGATTGGCAGAGTGGCTACATACAACTTTGAAGGAGCTAAGATGAGAAGGTCCAGTGTTAGAGCAGAGGGAGTATAGTAATATCACTTCTGGCGCTAATAAAACTGTCAGTTGTAAATAAAAGAGATAAGTCCATGAGGTGGCATGCACTTTGTTGGACTTTACCCATAGTAATCCTGCACATTTTAGAAAGTGGCAGAATTCCTAGAGTTACTTTAAAAAAAACCCACTGTAATGGGAATTTTTGTGGTACTTCAAATATGAAGACTCATATATCTTATTAAAAATGATAATGCTTCTTATACTTCCTGTTAAAACGTTATACAGTAGAGTGAATTAAATATTTACCATTACATAATTGTACATCGAATTAGATTGTCTCCAGCAAAGTCTTACCAATTAGTAAACTACAAATGCTTTTTGGATAACTACAATTTAGTTTACACCTTTTACTCATTTAGAACATAAAAAGATAATTACTGATTGGTTGCTGGAGGTCAGCGCACATTGCGCTTTGAGTTTCTAAATACATTTGGTAATGTATTAGCATTATGAAATGTTGTTTAGTAAGCTGGCAGCATATAAGGAAACTCTTTCCAAAAGGTCGCTGTGTACATGCCAGGAGAGGTCCCTAGGATAGTTAAGCCTGTTGTCAGCTTATCTATGTTCAATTAGTAGAGAAGAATAGGAAATTGAGCATCATTTGCCAGCTCCATTGATTCCTCTTTCTAAATGCAATCCTCTTCTATGACAATTTGCATTTGTATAAATTGAGAGATTATTTGCTTACATTATATAGAGATCTCACTTTTTAAAGTCCATTTTAATGCGTATGTCTTCAAAGCTTCACAAAGCATACTTTTTACATTACATTTTTTAAATATATTTTAATTGCTTATTTTTATCAATTTACAAAATTCAGTTGTAAAAAAGTGAGCAAACAGAAGAAAAATCTAAATCAAATCAACATTTAGTATGACTACCCTTCAGCTTCAAACCAGCATCACTTCTTACATTTGCACACTTGCACATATTCAGGCATTTTGTAGGATTAGAGTCAGGTGTACACTTAACCAAATATACCAATCAGATGCTAATTATCAATAATGTCCTATATACTGTAGGTTGGAACACAGTCATTAACTGAAACAGAAACAGCTGTGTAGGATGCTTAAAACTGGGTGAGGAACAGCCAGACTCTGTTACTAAGATGAGGTTGTGGATGACAGTTTAATGTCACAGGTCATACTCCATGGCAAGACACAGCAACAAGACTCAAGATAGTTATACTGCATCAGCACTCTTCCAGGCAAAGATTTCAAAGCGGATGGGGGTTTCAGATGTGGAAAGATGTTCAAGCACTTTTGGAAAAGCACAAAGAAATTAGCAATCTTGAAAACCGTAGACGCAGTGGTCGGCCAAGGAAACTTAATGCAGCATATGAAAGAAACATCATGCTTACTTACCTTAGACATCTTCTTAGTTAGGCGCGCCTATACAGCTTCTCTCGTCTCACCGCCCCACAGTACTTAGTGATCTGGACAAAGGTTACTACATAGACTAGGTGTGGTCCAATATTCCCCAGACCTGACCCTGGTTCATACCGGTTGTTGGTTGGCTGTCGCCTGATCGTAGTTGTGCCATATCGTCCAGAGACAAAAAAAATTAAACATGGACTGTTGATGTAGATGTATAACTTGGTTCTCCAAAGAAGCAGTGTCCTGCAAAACACGTTGAACCGCATCTATGAACATTACTACCTGTATACGTAATAGCGCAGTTTTGTCTGCGAATGTAATTTTATTGTATTGATGTGTTTCTGTTTTTATATATTTAGAATATACAATACATTTTGTAATTTTTTTTACAGAAAAAAACTTTTTGTTATATGTTCACCTCAATAACGTTGTCATTCCCTTCAAAGTCCCCAAACCTTTAGAGATATATTCTCTCTTTTTATTGTGGACAATTGTTTGAATTGAGATGTGGGAATGAAAGACGATTCTAGAGCTGGTAGATATAATATTATACGACAGCACCGCCATAAAGTTGGTCAGCAGAGGGAAGCATGAAGTACTCTAGAATTTCCTGGTAGAAGGCTGCGCTGACTTTGGACTTGATAAAACACAGCGGGTCATCAACACCAGCAGATGACATGGCTCCTCAAATTGTCACTGACTGTGGAAACTGGATTCTGTGCCTCTCCACTATTCCTCCAGACTCTGGGAACTTGTTCTCCAAAGGAAATGCAACATTTTCCACAGTCCATGATGATTTGGGGAGCCATGTCACTTGCTGGTATTGGTACACTGTGCCCAAAAAGCTTTGCCCAATCAGGTTGCAAAATGCACTTGCAGGATGTACGGTGGGGCGAACACCTGCCGAACACCCTACAAATTTGGGTGTTGGATGAACAGGTCGAACAGCCAATGTTTGGCCCAAACTCATGCTCATGCCAAAATGTCACTAGTTAGGAATAACAAAACAATGCTTTTTATGCATCTATAGCACGTATGATGTGTTTTTGAAGCTCTGAAAAAGCATCAAGGGCCTTGGTAAAGGCACAAGAAAAAGTTGTTTTCATAGGGGAAAGTGATTAAAGGGGAAGTGATTTAGAGAAAAGTATCTGCTTTGAGGCATGGTTAGGTTGTGGTGTGATAGCAGATATTTTTGTGATATTTTGCCCACACTTTGTTGTAGCTTTGCCACTGGCATTAATGTTCAATGCCTCTGCTCCTGCCTGGCACTGTCAGTATTCCTGGCTGGCTTGATGCGTTTGCTTGTACACAAAAGCAAATGGTGTTACCACATGGCTGCTTTGTACAAACATGAAGTGTCTGGAGCTGCTCTGTCCTAGTTCTCTGTTATTTCTCAGTGCATTCTGGGATGCAGGAACCTTCAGCATTCAGCTAACACGTTATAAATCCTTCCCAAATGTGCTGTAAATGCTATATGCACAGTTAAGGTGCTGTTATGGCGCACTACCATTGAAATGAATGGAGGCGGCTGATAAATGGTGATGCATCCTGAAAGCAACATGCTACTTCCTTTTTTAACACAACACTAAGCTACCGCACCAGTGTGACCTAAATTGTGTCGTTCCCATTGTAATATGAATGGCAGGCATTGAAGGGTGGTTAAGAGGCTCTAAAAACACTACCTAAATGCTACTAGAACACATGATGTTGACGCATGTGTGAACGAGCCCTTACAAAGAAAAAAATTGTATACAGTTTAAATTGCAGGAAAACTACATACATTGCCAGCTTCTTAAAAAAAAAAAGCAAAACAAAACAACAAAACACATAGACCCCTGCAAAGGCCCTCCAAAACATATAGCAGAACCTTGGAGGGGTGTGCTGTTTTTTTTTTTTTTTGATAAAAAGAAACTGTCAATGACATGTTGTTTGCTGGAAATTTTATACACTTCCTTTGCAAATATCACCGATGCTGCAGCACTTTCTATAGATTTAAAGAGATGAGCCCCCTACGAGGAGGTGAGCTGTGAGCTAGATAGGGGGAGACCAGTGGATGTGGTGTATCTGGATTTTTCTAAGGCATTCAACACAGGTCCCCACAAACACTTAATCTACAAACTAAGGTCTGCAGGCATCGACCACAAGGTTTGTTCTTGGATAGAAAACTGGTTAGATGGGCGTGTCCAAAGGGTGGTGATAAATAACGCATACTCAAACTGGTCTGGAGTGGTAAGTGGGGTCCCCCAAGGCTCAGTCCTGGGACCAATTTTGTTCAATTTATTCATCAATAACATAGAGGACGGAATCAGTAGCTCAATCTCAGTTTTTGCGGATGACACAAAAATAGGCAGGGCAATAACTTCTCATCAAGATATTGAAATCTTACAGAATGACCTGAACAAAATAACAGAGTGGGCAACTACATGGCAAATGAGGTTTAATGTAAAGAAATGTAAGGTTTTGCACTTGGGGGCAAAAAACATAAACACAAATTATGCTCGGGGGGGGGGGACCTCTGGGGGAATCCAAGATGGAGAAGGATTTGGGGGTTCTAGTAGAAGATAGACTAAGCAATAGCATGCAATGTCAAGCTGCAGCTGCCAAAGCCGGCAGAATATTTGCATGCATAAATAAGGGGATATATTCCAGAGATAAAATTATAATCCTACCACTGGTCCGCCCACACCTGGAGTATGCTGTTCAGTTCTGGTCAGAAGTGATATGCTGGAACTGAAGAGAGTTCAAAGAAGGGCAACTAAACTAATTAGGGGATTGGAGGACCTTAATTACGAGGAGCGATTACAAGTGCTTAATTTATTCTCCTTGGGGCGGAGATGCCTGAGAGGGGACATGATAGCGATTTAAAAATTCCTCAATGGTGATCCAAGCATAGGAAAAAAAAATATTTAGTCTCACGGAGTGCAAAAGGACACGTGGCCACACAATAAGATTAGAGAAGAGGCGGTTTAACCTTAAGCTGTGTAAGGGGTTCTTCACTGTCAGGGCGGTGAGAATGTGGAACTCTCTTGCACAATTGGTGGTAGCTGCTGGGAGTAGGGCTATGTTTTAAAGACTCTTGGACATGCATCTCACAGATCACAACATTCAGGGTTATGGGAAATGATCACGCCACTGACACACACACACCTGTACAGGATGAACTGGATGGACTGTTGTCTTTATTCAACCTCAACTACTATGTAACTAGGTGGGGTTAGGACACCCCTAGGCATGGTATTTAACCACCTCCTGCTCGCCATATTGTATAATGACGGCCGCAAGGTGGCTCTCTTGTTCTGGGATGACATCATATGACGTTGTCCCACTTCCGCCATACATCATGGGGATCGACGCACTGTGTCCCTGGGACACAGTGCATCACTGATCTCAGGAAAGAGCCGACAATGGGACTCTTTACCCATGTGATCAGCTGTGTCCAATCACATGTAAACAAGGAAATGCCGGTTATCTGAATTCCTCGCCTCACACTGACAGTGTGTGAGGAGAGGAGAGACAATCAGCGGCATTTCCTCACAGGGGAGCTCTGCAGAGATAATCAGTGCCCTGATTATCAGTGCAGCCCAAACAGTGCCCAGGAGTGATGCCAATCAGTGCCCAGAAGTGATGCAAATCAGTGCCCAACAGTGATGTCAATCAGTGCCCATCAGTAATACCAGTCGGTGTTGCATTTCAGTGCCTATCAGTGCATGCATATCAATGCCGCCCATCGGTGCCCATTTGTGCCACCCATCAGTGCCCTCTAGTGCCACCCATCAGTGCCCACCAGTGCCACCTATTAGTGCCCATCAGTGCTGCCTATCAGTGCTCATTAGTGCCCTTCAGTGCCATCTCATCAGTGCCCATCAGTGCAGCCTCATCAGCGCACATCATGAAAGAAGAAAAATTACTTATTTACACAATTTTAAAACATTTTATAACAGAAACTAGGAAAACAAAATTCTCTAAATTTTCAGTCTTTTTTTTTTTACCAAAAAATGAAAAACCTAATGGTGATTAAATACCACCAAAATAAAGCTCTATCTGTTCCAAAAAATGATAAAAACTTTGTTTGGGTACATCGTTGTATGACCGCGCAATTGTCATTCAAAGTGTGACAACCCTAAAAGCTGAAAATTGGCCTGGGCAGGAAGGGGGTGAAAGTGCACAGTATTGAAGCGTTTAAAGGAATTGGGCATGTTTAATGTTTCACTTTAAACATTTTAACATGGGCATTTTTATTTTGACAGATTATACTGCCATTGATTTCAATGGGGTTCAAGTTTGGCATCCAAACTATAAACCCAAAACACTATGCAGAATTTGTGATAAGAATACATAATTATACTCAGCAATTGTGGCACTCGTTTTTCTGTGAGAATAAGCATGGATATTATAACCAAGATTGTCCCAGAAAAACAAAAATTATTACCAATTCTTCCTTATCCAAAAGCTTTCAGGGTATGTTTGCATTCTTTCATAAAGGCTCTTAACATAATCAATCTTTTGTATGAATTATTATACCTCTGTAATGCAAAGTAGGAGATTTATGAGTCATTACATTTTTTGGAACCCCAATGATAGAGAAATGAATATAAATTACGAGGAGTCAAAGACCTTGGTGACACCTATTTTAATGGTGACAGTATATCTGCTAATACATTTGAATTAGGTCTTGGCTAACTGTCATATTCCGTGAGTATACCCTATGCTCATAAATGCAAATTTTTATTTGGTTAGCACAGGAAAGGTCATCAGCATGATATGATTAGATCCCCAGAGATTTTTAATTTTAGACAATCTTGCACTTGCTTGGGAAGCTGTAGCATCACTACTATATAGCTGTGTGTTTCCAAGTGTGCACCAAAAGATTGCAACCCTTGCACTTTGCTGTATTACATATTGTTCATACTCAATCAGTCACTATGGGAATCATTTTCTGTATTGTGAAAAAAAAACTGGTTGATCCTGCTGTTCTCTATCGCCAACTTCTGGCCATGTCCCCTATACAGTTGGGGATTTTGCAGAGCAGTGTTGGCAGCTAGTGCACATGCTCACTTTTCAGTGTTTTCTCTGAACTGAGCATTTCCTCCTTATCACATCTGGGCAGCCCATGTGACTAAAGAGTCACACATCTGGGTATTTATATACATGTAAATGACATCCCAATCCCTACCTCGTCCTCCATGCCCAGTAACCAGCTAAACAAAAAGGGGATGGGGATATTAGGATATTACATCTTGATTGATGAAGGCTTCACCTCCCTGTTATTCTGAGACACAGGCTGGTGGAGCATGACACAGCCTGTGACTGGTAAAAATCCACCAACACAATGCTATTGCCAAAAATAATAGATGAGAAAGATGTGATTTCAAATATATATTTTTATAACAATTTAAAACAGTTTATTAATATTAAATTATTAAAAAAATATTATTCCAAAGGCCATTTTTTATTTATTTTTTTATTTTGAACATGTGACCAGTAACAGAGAATTAGAAGCCCCTCCTGCCACTGTTTCCCTGCAGGCAGGCTGGGAAACAGCTGGTTTATGTTACAGCTGTATATCTATTAGTAAAAAGGTACTTAGATTTTTTTTCATCATTTATTTTTTCATTTTTTTCATCAAAATAATTACAGTGTCATCATTCAAATACAAAAAGAGAAGATATAATGTAAATTAAACAGTATGTGTTTAGTTTCACATTAGGTAATGCACAAAAAACAGTGTATTTCCTGATCCAGAAATCATTACAGACGCCAAATTATGCACAAAACATTTTTTCTTTTTTTTGTAGATACAAAATTTCTCTGCCCTCATTCTGTCATAAACCACGTCTCTCATATTTTTGCTCTCATTTGTCTAATATGTTTTAACTCAATGTAACAATAAAAATATCAACTTTCTTTATCATACATTGTAGGCATTTCAGTCACCAATAGGTTGGGCAGCTATCTTCAGCTGATTGGAAACTGGAAAGGCAAAGCAAAGCTGTAATGACAGCCCTGTTAGTCAGCCAGTATAACCCCTTGTGTTCCCAACACTCTTAGCATGTGTTTTAATTTAATTTTTTGATAGTGCCCTTGGGCGATGGTTGCCTTATTTCCCTCTGAGAGAAGCTTCTTCCTTTCTTCTCATTCTTCTAACAAGCCTCCTAGCTGCTACATTGCCACTGCAGCACCTCTCAGTAGCTTTCTGGATCAGTTCCTCTGTCCGTTTGGGGGACCATGCCTAGAACCCACAGTAAGGTATACCTATAATGTTGCTTCAGACACTGAATTCTGCTTTTTGTGCTCACTTTGGCATGACTTGCATGCTATTGAATTAGCTCATGGAACTATACAGGTTCTGGGCCATGGTGCAACTGGTGGTGGATGTCCTTGAAGACCCCATAGTGGGGTGAGCTAACCCATAGGACAAATATCTGGATGGAGCCTGCCCCCTTTAATTCCACCATCTTCCTGGGGTGTTTTTTTCTACTTGGATTTAGGTAAGCTTGGGTTTATGCTCTTCCCTGGTGCCCAAAGTACTGTTGCACTCTAGTTCTTCATTGTGTAATTCAGAGTACTGGCTGTGGCTCTTTCAGTAACAGCAAAACAGCAGAAAGCAGTTTCCATACAAGTTTAAACATGGCAACCTGCCTGCACCAGGGCTGCGGCCCGGAAACTATGGCACACCTTCACAGTCTCCCTCTTGGTAATTTGATCTGTGCATTTGCATACCATTTCCTCTAGCTTTCTGCACCCTGCCAACTATTCTCGGCTCTCTGCAGCCACAGATCATAGCACAGAGCAGTCTCCAGACCTCTGCTAAGTTGAGTTGTGCCGCCTTACATCAGCAGTCAGTGAAATTCTTTCTTACATAAAATTTTAGAGGAGACAAACTCCATTAGATTGATAGTCAGTTGGAGAAAGTTATCTTTAAATTAGTGCCACCTGGGAGAAGGGTCCCATTACTCTGGTGGTCAGTGGGAAGACTGCTCCTAAGTAACATTGCTGGTTAATGGAAATAATGCAGTGTACATAGGCAGTTAGGAGAAAGAATGTTCCTTAAATTGGCAGCTAGTGGAAAAGACTGTTTAGCACATTGTTGGCCAGTGGGAAGAATGCTTCCAGTATAGATAGCTAAAAGTGCATTAGTGTCAGTGGTTACTTATCCGAGAGGCAGAAATTGCTATTTCCTCAAGAAACCCCTAACAACTTCTGGAGGAACCCTAGGGTTACATAAAACCCTGGTTGAGAAAGCCTACTCTATAGCATCACAGATTCTAGCTGAGAATTACTATTTCACTAAAAAGTTCAGAAGATAGCTAATTTTGGTTATTCTCATAAACAGCATTCCTCACAGTGAACACCTGGAGGGATAAAAGGCTCAAGGACTATAGAACACCCTACTGGAACTAGAGTACTGTGGTAGTTTTGAGAGAGGGGCTCCCAATATTAATTGGGTCTTCTGAGGAAACTGTATGCTATTAGGCTTCAGCCCAGCTGCCCGCGTGCCAGTTCTGACAGTGCTTGGCCTCTCACCTGACGCAGATCACTTCCTCAGCTACCTCTGCCTGAACAGATGTGGACTGCTGAGGGACAGAACCTGAAGAATTTAGATTCCTTGGGCATAGCCTGGAACCCAGGGAGTTATGGGAAATGGAGTTAAAGGGGCCCGTGTCTGTGTCTGAGCATGATGAATAAATAGGCAATCAGCTACACCCCCAATGGGTATGTACTGTACATGACAGCCTGGGATCACTGAAGTAAGTTAAATAAAGCCGGGTATCTTTCAACCCAAAAAAAGAGGCACCGTCTAGTTGCAAACTGCAGTTTAGAACTCCAGACTGAACAAACAGAGCCAGAGGGAAGGTGATTATTACAGATTAAACTGCATTTTCCACTTTTCAAGTGCTGGGCAATATTTTTTTATTATTTATTAAATCACAAGTTGCTTTTGTGATAAAAGTGCATAATCTATCCTAGTCTGTTAAAGTTTTTAATGTTAGAGATTATTATTGTTATCATTACAAATGTTTTTCTGGAATGCAGGTCTGTATATGCAATGTATCTCTCCAACCACTTGACACAGCAGCAAGACATCTCTTGGTGATATCCCATGCTCTGCTCAGTCAATTAGCTCAGATCATGCCATTAAACTTTAGACAACATTTCCAGCTAATTACTGATAATGTAGATGCCTGGTGTTTGCAGTATAGTAAAAGCTGACAGCCGCTGAGTTGGAGAAATCATGCTTTTTTCCACTTTTGCTCCAAAATAGCAGTGTGAATCTGCACCAGGAGATCATTTGATGTATGCACCCTGCCATGTGCAAACACATACAAGATGAGACCATCATGGGTGGTTACTACGTTCTTCATGATACAGTTATAAAGCAACTATAACCAAATCAAGGGAGATGGTACAGTTACAGAACAGCACAAGACAAAGGGTTGAGCTAGCCATACACTAGTAGAATTTTTTTACAAATTTTATGTTTAAGAAGGTATGTTCGGTTTTCTAATCATTAGTGGGGTCAAACTGACATTAATTTCCTACTGCAATGATGAGAAGATTCAAAGGAGCAGGATGGAAAATTTGTCTTAAACTAACAGACTTCCAGCAGCATATTTTGTTTGGATCAGGAATGTCCATTCGTTCTAAAATCAAATGTTTAAGATATTCTAGCGAAGTCTTGGAGGTCAGCATGGGAGGAGGTGATAAGGGAGCTAGAGCAGGGGGTCCTGAGGGAAGTGAAGAGAACGGTTTGGGTGATATTTCGAGATGAAGTTGGTTATAATGAAGTTGGTTTGGGCAAAGTTGTGGATGTCTTTCCATGTCATTGTTAGTAATTTGAATTAGATTAATTGGTGAATGAAAGCCAGTGGAGGGACCGGAAGAATTGTGTAGCAATCAGAGAACAGTTTGTGAGGTAGATATGTCTAGGGGCAGCATTCATGACAGTATGAAGGGGGAATAATCCATGTAGAGTTAGACCAATGAGAAGGTAGTTGCAGTAGTCAAGGTGAGAGATGATAAGGGAAGAAGTTAATAGCTTTGTGTTGTCATTGGATAATAAGAGGCACAATTTGGAGAACTTACAGAGGTGAAGGTGACTAGTGTTGAGCGAACACGGACTGTATTATTCGTGTTCGTACCGAATAATTGGATTTTTTGTACCCGAACACGGACACGGACACTTTACTGTATGTTCGGGTAAAAATCCGTGTTCGGTCGTTTTATTTCCGGGTTTTGCATGCTTTGGCGCTCTTTTCATGGCGGGCTTTCAACAGCCAATCAACAATCGTTTAACTGGTGTGCCTTAAGCCATCCCAGCCATGCCTGCAAATGTCTCAGTAGCTGTGATTGGCCGTCTGAAGCATGTGACCAAGTCTTTATAAGTTCGAGGCAGCCGCAGCGGCGTCATTATGCTGCTTAGATTCAGGGACAGAGCACACATCAACGTGCTGGCTGCTGATTAGGGAAAGATAGGCAGGAAAAAAACATTTGTGTCCGGATAGAATTGAGGGACAGGTCGGAGTGTTTAGGCAGGGCGAGTTGTAGGCATTTTAGGGATAGAGTCTGCTGAATTATATAGGGTCAGTGTCTTCTACAAACTACAATCGATATTGCTGTGTGGGGGGTGGGGTCTGCACTCAATCCTGATCTACGATCTCTTCTCAATCCTGTTAGGGACAGAGTCTGCTGAATTTTAGGGAAACTGTGTTCTACAAACTACAATCGATATTGCTGTGTGGTGTGGGATTGGAGATAGGCAGGTGTCAGTGATCCACATCCATTTTTCTGTGTGTGAGCTGCAGTGAACACAATCTTTTTGGGCTGCAGTGAACACAATCTTTTTGGGCTGCAGTGAACACAATCTTTTTGGGCTGCAGTGAACACAATCTTTTTGGGCTGCAGTGAACACAATCTTTTTGGGGTGCAGTGAACAAAATCTTTTTGGGGTGCAGTGAACACAATCCTTTTTGGTGTGCAGTGAACACAATCTTTGTGGGGTGCAGTGAACAAAATCCTTTGTGGGGTGCAGTGAACACAATCTTTTTGGGGTGCAGTGAACAAAATCCTTTTTGGGGTGCAGTGAACAACATCCTTTTTGGGGTGCAGTGAACACAATCTTTTTGGGGTGCAGTGAACAAAATCCTTTGTGGGGTGCAGTGAACACAATCTTTTTGGGGTGCAGTGAACACAATCTTTTTGGGTTGGAGTGAACAACATCCTTTTTGGGGTGCAGTGAACAAAATCCTTTTTGGGGTGCAGTGAACAAAATCATTTTTGGGGTGCAGTGAACACAATCTTTTTGGGGTGCAGTGAACACAATCTTTGTGGGGTGCAGTGAACACAATCTTTTTGGGGTGGAGTGAACAACATCCTTTTTGGGGTGCAGTGAACAACATCCTTTTTGGGGTGCAGTGAACACAATCTTTTTGGGGTGCAGTGAACACAATCTTTGTGGGGTACAGTGAACAGAATCTTTGTGGGGTGCAGTGAACACAATCTTTGGGGGGTACAGTGAACACAATCTTTGTGAGGTGCAGTGAACACAATCTTTGTGGGGTGCAGTGAACACAATCATTGTGGGGTGCAGTGAACTCAATCTTTGTGGGGTACAGTGAACACAATCTCATACTGAAGGTTTGAGGGTGCTGCCTGTTCCATACTCCCCCTACTCCTCATCTAGCCTTTTAGGGGTACAAACAATAGTAATTGGGGCCTAGTGTGGTTGTGTACGTGTGATATACATACACTTTTTTGGGATCATATTTTCTATTCCGCTATTTAATCAAAAACCTTTGGGGATCAGTTAAATTGGGGGATAGTCTGTGTTGGTACGTGTGAGAGAGATCCACCTTTCCAAGTTGTTGGGGTTCATCTCATACTTCTGAAGGTTTGAGGGTGCTGCCTGTTCCATACTCCCCCTACTCCTAGCCTTTTAGGGGTACAAACAATAGTAATTGGGGCCTAGTGTGGTTGTGTACGTGTGATATACATACACTTTTTTGGGATCATATTTTCTATTCCGCTATTTAATCAAAAACCTTTGGGGATCAGTTAAATTGGGGGATAGTCTGTGTTGGTACGTGTGAGAGAGATCCACCTTTCCAAGTTGTTGAGGTTCATCTCATACTTCTGAAGGTTTGAGGGTGCTGCCTGTTCCATACTCCCCCTACTCCTAGCCTTTTAGGGGTACAAACAATAGTAATTGGGGCCTAGTGTGGTTGTGTACGTGTGATATACATACACTTTTTTGGGATCATATTTTCTATTCCGCTATTTAATCAAAAACCTTTGGGGATCAGTTAAATTGGGGGATAGTCTGTGTTGGTACGTGTGAGAGAGATCCACCTTTCCAAGTTGTTGGGGTTCATCTCATACTTCTGAAGGTTTGAGGGTGCTGCCTGTTCCATACTCCCCCTACTCCTAGCCTTTTAGGGGTACAAACAATAGTAATTGGGGCCTAGTGTGGTTGTGTACGTGTGATATACATACACTTTTTTGGGATCATATTTTCTATTCCGCTATTTAATCAAAAACCTTTGGGGATCAGTTAAATTGGGGGATAGTCTGTGTTGGTACGTGTGAGAGAGATCCACCTTTCCAAGTTGTTGGGGTTCATCTCATACTTCTGAAGGTTTGAGGGTGCTGCCTGTTCCATACTCCCCCTACTCCTAGCCTTTTAGGGGTACAAACAATAGTAATTGGGGCCTAGTGTGGTTGTGTACGTGTGATATACATACACTTTTTTGGGATCATATTTTCTATTCCGCTATTTAATCAAAAACCTTTGGGGATCAGTTAAATTGGGGGATAGTCTGTGTTGGTACGTGTGAGAGAGATCCACCTTTCCAAGTTGTTGGGGTTCATCTCATACTTCTGAAGGTTTGAGGGTGCTGCCTGTTCCATACTCCCCCTACTCCTAGCCTTTTAGGGGTACAAACAATAGTAATTGGGGCCTAGTGTGGTTGTGTACGTGTGATATACATACACTTTTTTGGGATCATATTTTCTATTCCGCTATTTAATCAAAAACCTTTGGGGATCAGTTAAATTGGGGGATAGTCTGTGTTGGTACGTGTGAGAGAGATCCACCTTTCCAAGTTGTTGGGGTTCATCTCATACTTCTGAAGGTTTGAGGGTGCTGCCTGTTCCATACTCCCCCTACTCCTAGCCTTTTAGGGGTACAAACAATAGTAATTGGGGCCTAGTGTGGTTGTGTACGTGTGATATACATACACTTTTTTGGGATCATATTTTCTATTCCGCTATTTAATCAAAAACCTTTGGGGATCAGTTAAATTGGGGGATAGTCTGTGTTGGTACGTGTGAGAGAGATCCACCTTTCCAAGTTGTTGGGGTTCATCTCATACTTCTGAAGGTTTGAGGGTGCTGCCTGTTCCATACTCCCCCTACTCCTAGCCTTTTAGGGGTACAAACAATAGTAATTGGGGCCTAGTGTGGTTGTGTACGTGTGATATACATACACTTTTTTGGGATCATATTTTCTATTCCGCTATTTAATCAAAAACCTTTGGGGATCAGTTAAATTGGGGGATAGTCTGTGTTGGTACGTGTGAGAGAGATCCACCTTTCCAAGTTGTTGGGGTTCATCTCATACTTCTGAAGGTTTGAGGGTGCTGCCTGTTCCATACTCCCCCTACTCCTAGCCTTTTAGGGGTACAAACAATAGTAATTGGGGCCTAGTGTGGTTGTGTACGTGTGATATACATACACTTTTTTGGGATCATATTTTCTATTCCGCTATTTAATCAAAAACCTTTGGGGATCAGTTAAATTGGGGGATAGTCTGTGTTGGTACGTGTGAGAGAGATCCACCTTTCCAAGTTGTTGGGGTTCATCTCATACTTCTGAAGGTTTGAGGGTGCTGCCTGTTCCATACTCCCCCTACTCCTAGCCTTTTAGGGGTACAAACAATAGTAATTGGGGCCTAGTGTGGTTGTGTACGTGTGATATACATACACTTTTTTGGGATCATATTTTCTATTCCGCTATTTAATCAAAAACCTTTGGGGATCAGTTAAATTGGGGGATAGTCTGTGTTGGTACGTGTGAGAGAGATCCACCTTTCCAAGTTGTTGAGGTTCATCTCATACTTCTGAAGGTTTGAGGGTGCTGCCTGTTCCATACTCCCCCTACTCCTAGCCTTTTAGGGGTACAAACAATAGTAATTGGGGCCTAGTGTGGTTGTGTACGTGTGATATACATACACTTTTTTGGGATCATATTTTCTATTCCGCTATTTAATCAAAAACCTTTGGGGATCAGTTAAATTGGGGGATAGTCTGTGTTGGTACGTGTGAGAGAGATCCACCTTTCCAAGTTGTTGGGGTTCATCTCATACTTCTGAAGGTTTGAGGGTGCTGCCTGTTCCATACTCCCCCTACTCCTAGCCTTTTAGGGGTACAAACAATAGTAATTGGGGCCTAGTGTGGTTGTGTACGTGTGATATACATACACTTTTTTGGGATCATATTTTCTATTCCGCTATTTAATCAAAAACCTTTGGGGATCAGTTAAATTGGGGGATAGTCTGTGTTGGTACGTGTGAGAGAGATCCACCTTTCCAAGTTGTTGGGGTTCATCTCATACTTCTGAAGGTTTGAGGGTGCTGCCTGTTCCATACTCCCCCTACTCCTAGCCTTTTAGGGGTACAAACAATAGTAATTGGGGCCTAGTGTGGTTGTGTACGTGTGATATACATACACTTTTTTGGGATCATATTTTCTATTCCGCTATTTAATCAAAAACCTTTGGGGATCAGTTAAATTGGGGGATAGTCTGTGTTGGTACGTGTGAGAGAGATCCACCTTTCCAAGTTGTTGGGGTTCATCTCATACTTCTGAAGGTTTGAGGGTGCTGCCTGTTCCATACTCCCCCTACTCCTAGCCTTTTAGGGGTACAAACAATAGTAATTGGGGCCTAGTGTGGTTGTGTACGTGTGATATACATACACTTTTTTGGGATCATATTTTCTATTCCGCTATTTAATCAAAAACCTTTGGGGATCAGTTAAATTGGGGGATTGTCTGTGTTGGTACGTGTGAGAGAGATCCACCTTTCCAAGTTGTTGAGGTTCATCTCATACTTCTGAAGGTTTGAGGGTGCTGCCTGTTCCATACTCCCCCTACTCCTAGCCTTTTAGGGGTACAAACAATAGTAATTGGGGCCTAGTGTGGTTGTGTACGTGTGATATACATACACTTTTTTGGGATCATATTTTCTATTCCGCTATTTAATCAAAAACCTTTGGGGATCAGTTAAATTGGGGGATAGTCTGTGTTGGTACGTGTGAGAGAGATCCACCTTTCCAAGTTGTTGGGGTTCATCTCATACTTCTGAAGGTTTGAGGGTGCTGCCTGTTCCATACTCCCCCTACTCCTAGCCTTTTAGGGGTACAAACAATAGTAATTGGGGCCTAGTGTGGTTGTGTACGTGTGATATACATACACTTTTTTGGGATCATATTTTCTATTCCGCTATTTAATCAAAAACCTTTGGGGATCAGTTAAATTGGGGGATAGTCTGTGTTGGTACGTGTGAGAGAGATCCACCTTTCCAAGTTGTTGAGGTTCATCTCATACTTCTGAAGGTTTGAGGGTGCTGCCTGTTCCATACTCCCCCTACTCCTAGCCTTTTAGGGGTACAAACAATAGTAATTGGGGCCTAGTGTGGTTGTGTACGTGTGATATACATACACTTTTTTGGGATCATATTTTCTATTCCGCTATTTAATCAAAAACCTTTGGGGATCAGTTAAATTGGGGGATAGTCTGTGTTGGTACGTGTGAGAGAGATCCACCTTTCCAAGTTGTTGAGGTTCATCTCATACTTCTGAAGGTTTGAGGGTGCTGCCTGTTCCATACTCCCCCTACTCCTAGCCTTTTAGGGGTACAAACAATAGTAATTGGGGCCTAGTGTGGTTGTGTACGTGTGATATACATACACTTTTTTGGGATCATATTTTCTATTCCGCTATTTAATCAAAAACCTTTGGGGATCAGTTAAATTGGGGGATAGTCTGTGTTGGTACGTGTGAGAGAGATCCACCTTTCCAAGTTGTTGGGGTTCATCTCATACTTCTGAAGGTTTGAGGGTGCTGCCTGTTCCATACTCCCCCTACTCCTAGCCTTTTAGGGGTACAAACAATAGTAATTGGGGCCTAGTGTGGTTGTGTACGTGTGATATACATACACTTTTTTGGGATCATATTTTCTATTCCGCTATTTAATCAAAAACCTTTGGGGATCAGTTAAATTGGGGGATAGTCTGTGTTGGTACGTGTGAGAGAGATCCACCTTTCCAAGTTGTTGGGGTTCATCTCATACTTCTGAAGGTTTGAGGGTGCTGCCTGTTCCATACTCCCCCTACTCCTAGCCTTTTAGGGGTACAAACAATAGTAATTGGGGCCTAGTGTGGTTGTGTACGTGTGATATACATACACTTTTTTTGGATCATATTTTCTATTCCGCTATTTAATCAAAAACCTTTGGGGATCAGTTAAATTGGGGGATAGTCTGTGTTGGTACGTGTGAGAGAGATCCACCTTTCCAAGTTGTTGGGGTTCATCTCATACTTCTGAAGGTTTGAGGGTGCTGCCTGTTCCATACTCCCCCTACTCCTAGCCTTTTAGGTGTACAAACAATAGTAATTGGGGCCTAGTGTGGTTGTGTACGTGTGATATACATACACTTTTTTGGGATCATATTTTCTATTCCGCTATTTAATCAAAAACCTTTGGGGATCAGTTAAATTGGGGGATAGTCTGTGTTGGTACGTGTGAGAGAGATCCACCTTTCCAAGTTGTTGGGGTTCATCTCATACTTCTGAAGGTTTGAGGGTGCTGCCTGTTCCATACTCCCCCTACTCCTAGCCTTTTAGGGGTACAAACAATAGTAATTGGGGCCTAGTGTGGTTGTGTACGTGTGATATACATACACTTTTTTTGGATCATATTTTCTATTCCGCTATTTAATCAAAAACCTTTGGGGATCAGTTAAATTGGGGGATAGTCTGTGTTGGTACGTGTGAGAGAGATCCACCTTTCCAAGTTGTTGGGGTTCATCTCATACTTCTGAAGGTTTGAGGGTGCTGCCTGTTCCATACTCCCCCTACTCCTAGCCTTTTAGGGGTACAAACAATAGTAATTGGGGCCTAGTGTGGTTGTGTACGTGTGATATACATACACTTTTTTGGGATCATATTTTCTATTCCGCTATTTAATCAAAAACCTTTGGGGATCAGTTAAATTGGGGGATAGTCTGTGTTGGTACGTGTGAGAGAGATCCACCTTTCCAAGTTGTTGGGGTTCATCTCATACTTCTGAAGGTTTGAGGGTGCTGCCTGTTCCATACTCCCCCTACTCCTAGCCTTTTAGGGGTACAAACAATAGTAATTGGGGCCTAGTGTGGTTGTGTACGTGTGATATACATACACTTTTTTGGGATCATATTTTCTATTCCGCTATTTAATCAAAAACCTTTGGGGATCAGTTAAATTGGGGGATAGTCTGTGTTGGTACGTGTGAGAGAGATCCACCTTTCCAAGTTGTTGAGGTTCATCTCATACTTCTGAAGGTTTGAGGGTGCTGCCTGTTCCATACTCCCCCTACTCCTAGCCTTTTAGGGGTACAAACAATAGTAATTGGGGCCTAGTGTGGTTGTGTACGTGTGATATACATACACTTTTTTGGGATCATATTTTCTATTCCGCTATTTAATCAAAAACCTTTGGGGATCAGTTAAATTGGGGGATAGTCTGTGTTGGTACGTGTGAGAGAGATCCACCTTTCCAAGTTGTTGGGGTTCATCTCATACTTCTGAAGGTTTGAGGGTGCTGCCTGTTCCATACTCCCCCTACTCCTAGCCTTTTAGGGGTACAAACAATAGTAATTGGGGCCTAGTGTGGTTGTGTACGTGTGATATACATACACTTTTTTGGGATCATATTTTCTATTCCGCTATTTAATCAAAAACCTTTGGGGATCAGTTAAATTGGGGGATAGTCTGTGTTGGTACGTGTGAGAGAGATCCACCTTTCCAAGTTGTTGAGGTTCATCTCATACTTCTGAAGGTTTGAGGGTGCTGCCTGTTCCATACTCCCCCTACTCCTAGCCTTTTAGGGGTACAAACAATAGTAATTGGGGCCTAGTGTGGTTGTGTACGTGTGATATACATACACTTTTTTGGGATCATATTTTCTATTCCGCTATTTAATCAAAAACCTTTGGGGATCAGTTAAATTGGGGGATAGTCTGTGTTGGTACGTGTGAGAGAGATCCACCTTTCCAAGTTGTTGGGGTTCATCTCATACTTCTGAAGGTTTGAGGGTGCTGCCTGTTCCATACTCCCCCTACTCCTAGCCTTTTAGGGGTACAAACAATAGTAATTGGGGCCTAGTGTGGTTGTGTACGTGTGATATACATACACTTTTTTGGGATCATATTTTCTATTCCGCTATTTAATCAAAAACCTTTGGGGATCAGTTAAATTGGGGGATAGTCTGTGTTGGTACGTGTGAGAGAGATCCACCTTTCCAAGTTGTTGGGGTTCATCTCATACTTCTGAAGGTTTGAGGGTGCTGCCTGTTCCATACTCCCCCTACTCCTAGCCTTTTAGGGGTACAAACAATAGTAATTGGGGCCTAGTGTGGTTGTGTACGTGTGATATACATACACTTTTTTGGGATCATATTTTCTATTCCGCTATTTAATCAAAAACCTTTGGGGATCAGTTAAATTGGGGGATAGTCTGTGTTGGTACGTGTGAGAGAGATCCACCTTTCCAAGTTGTTGGGGTTCATCTCATACTTCTGAAGGTTTGAGGGTGCTGCCTGTTCCATACTCCCCCTACTCCTAGCCTTTTAGGGGTACAAACAATAGTAATTGGGGCCTAGTGTGGTTGTGTACGTGTGATATACATACACTTTTTTTGGATCATATTTTCTATTCCGCTATTTAATCAAAAACCTTTGGGGATCAGTTAAATTGGGGGATAGTCTGTGTTGGTACGTGTGAGAGAGATCCACCTTTCCAAGTTGTTGGGGTTCATCTCATACTTCTGAAGGTTTGAGGGTGCTGCCTGTTCCATACTCCCCCTACTCCTAGCCTTTTAGGGGTACAAACAATAGTAATTGGGGCCTAGTGTGGTTGTGTACGTGTGATATACATACACTTTTTTGGGATCATATTTTCTATTCCGCTATTTAATCAAAAACCTTTGGGGATCAGTTAAATTGGGGGATAGTCTGTGTTGGTACGTGTGAGAGAGATCCACCTTTCCAAGTTGTTGGGGTTCATCTCATACTTCTGAAGGTTTGAGGGTGCTGCCTGTTCCATACCCCCCCTACTCCTCATCTAGCCTTTTAGGGGTACAAACAATAGTAATTGGGGCCTAGTGTGGTTGTGTACGTGTGATATACATACACTTTTTTTGGATCATATTTTCTATTCCGCTATTTAATCAAAAACCTTTGGGGATCAGTTAAATTGGGGGATAGTCTGTGTTGGTACGTGTGAGAGAGATCCACCTTTCCAAGTTGTTGGGGTTCATCTCATACTTCTGAAGGTTTGAGGGTGCTGCCTGTTCCATACTCCCCCTACTCCTCATCTAGCCTTTTAGGGGTACAAACAATAGTAATTGGGGCCCAGTGTGGTTGTGTACGTGTGATATACATACACTTTTTTGGGATCATATTTTCTATTCCGCTATTTAATCAAAAACCTTTGGGGATCAGTTAAATTGGGGGATAGTCTGTGTCGGTACGTGTGAGAGAGATCCACCTTTCCAAGTTGTTGGGGTTCATCTCATACTTCTGAAGGTTTGAGGGTGCTGCCTGTTCCATACCCCCCCTACTCCTCATCTAGCCTTTTAGGGGTACAAACAATAGTAATTGGGGCCTAGTGTGGTTGTGTACGTGCGAGATACATACACTTTTTTTGATCATATTTCCTATTCCGCTATTCAATAAAAACCTTTGAGGATCAATTGAATTGCGGGATAGTCTGTGTCGGTACGTGTGAGAGAGATCCACCTTTCCAAGTTGTTGGGGTTCATCTCATACTTCTGAAGGTTTGAGGGTGCTGCCTGTTCCATACTCCCCCTACTCCTCATCTAGCCTTTTAGGGGTACAAACAATAGTAATTGGGGCCCAGTGTGGTTGTGTACGTGTGATATACATACACTTTTTTTGGATCATATTTTCTATTCCGCTATTTAATTTAACTGGGCCTCCATGCGAGTCCTGTGTGCCTTGTTGCGCTGTTTTGAGTACTCCACCAACATGGCCAGTGGCAATGACGCCGTTCTCAGCTTAACTATCCCACTTCTATGCCTCCTTGAAAAAACAATTCGGGCGATGATGGAAGAGGATGTGGCACAGGATGAGGAGGAGGAGGAGGATGAAGAGGTAACATTTCCAAGGCTTTCAGGGCAGTCATTCGCAAGGGGCTCCGAGGGTGGGTTCCTGCACACGCAAACGCCAGGGACGCAATTGTCCAGCAGGGGCACAGTTCTGGAGGATGAGGAGGATGAGGAGGAGGAGGAGCTGGAGGAGGAGATGGAACCATGTTCACAGCAGGGTGGCACCCAGGCCAGCTCATGGCCATCACTGGTGCGTGGCTGGGGGGATACAGAGGACACGGACGATACACCTCCCACAGAGGACAGCCTTTCGTCGCCTCTGGGCAGCCTGGCACACATGAGCGATTACATGCTGCAGTGTCTCCACAACGACCGCCGAGTTGCCCACATTCTAACTTGTGCTGATTACTGGGTGGCCACGCTGCTGGATCCCCGTTACAAGGACAACGTACCGTCCTTAATTCACTCACTGGAGCGCGATCGCAAGATGCGCGAGTACAAGCGCACGCTGGTAGACGCCATGCTGCTGGCATTCCCATCTGACAGCGGGGCCACAGTGGAAGCACAAGGCAGAGGAGGAGGAGGTCGCCAACGCAACCAGGGCACCGCCAGCACCTCAGAAGGCAGGGTTAGCATGGCCGAAATGTGGAAAAGCTTTGTCAGCACGCCACAACAAACAGCAGCACCAGCAGCTCAGATGGAACGTCTTAGCAGGAGGCAGCATTTTACCAACATGGTGGAGCAGTATGTGTGCACACGCCTACATGTAGTGAATGACGGGTCTGCCCCCTTCAACTTCTGGGTCTCCAAATTGGGCACATGGCCTGAGCTTGCCCTTTACGCCTTGGAGGTGCTGGCGTGCCCTGCAGCCAGTGTATTATCTGAACGGGTATTTAGCACGGCTGGGGGCGTTATAACAGACAAGCGCAGCCGCCTGTCCAGAGACAATGTGGACAAGCTCACGTTCATTAAAATGAACCAGGCATGGATCCCACGGGACTTTTCCGTACCTTATGCAGAATAGCAATGGATACCGACCTTACCCACCCATTGTTCCATTTTTGCTCTTTCTCACTCTTTTGGGGTGTACCCTCATTTAAAATTTGTGAAAAGAAGCAGTGTTGGCTACCTCGTCCTCCTCCTCAGGGCCAGATTAATGTAGGGGCTATTGGAGCTGCAGCTCCAGGCCCCTACCTTTTATATAGGCCCCGGGTTGGCCATATTCACTGTTACCGCTCTTCTGTCACTTGTAAACACAGAAGTCTGGCTTCTATTCTCGCTTCCCCAGGCAGCACCCTCAGAACCTCCCCACACAGCGTGAAGGCCGGACAAGGAGGGACAGTTGGCGATGCATGGATGTGTTTATGGGCTTCAGAGACAGCATCCCATGTTGAATTAGGCATGCATGGCTGCACCCTTCCTCCTCTGGGTGCATGGCAAGGCACGGCCCTAAGGCCCTTCAAAATCCTCAGCACCAAGCCCATGATGCTGTTAATCCGGCCCTGGTCCTCCTCCACCGCCGCTTCCACCTACACCGCCCATAGGTGTGCGCAGCCTATTGCATTAAGGTGTGCACCCCAAAGTTGAAATACACATGCATGTGTTTGCCAGCAGGGAGAGTAATGTATCGGGGCCATGTACCTGTAGGCAAGGAGAAATAGAGCAGAGCAGGTCCCAGGGAGATCTTTCCCATCTCCTCACTGGCAATGCTATGTGCCCTAGGTGATTAGGGTGTGCCCAGGCACACCCAGCACACCCTGTGCGCACGCCTATGTCACCGCCACATCCACCACCACCTCAACCTCCCTCCTACTCCATATGGGCCTCGTCCTTCAGAGATGAAGAAGAACATTGTTTTATTTTTCTGTTTTTTTTTGTTGTTTTAAGTTATTTCCCTATCCACATTTGTTTGCAGAGCACTTGCCATGCTCTTAATTACGTTTTGCTGCCATTTGCAGCACTCTAGCCCTTTCCTTTGGTGTTTTAGAGCCATTTTAGTGCCTTAAAGTTCGGGTCCCCATTGACTTCAATGGGGTTCGGTGTCCGGGAAAAGTTCGGTAAAAGTCCGGGACACGGACCCGGACTTTTTTTTAAAGTTCGGCCGAACCCGTCGAACACGGACATCTAGGTGTCCGCTCAACCCTAAAGGTGACACTATTTGGATAGAGATTGAAAGTGAAGAAGTTCTTCCAGATGTTCCTTTTTTCGAGTGAAACCCCTCTGGCCTGCGTTCCTCCTAAACCATAGCTCCTCAGTTTTGATGTTGAGACTTGTATATAGTAAGGAATATGTAATAACCATTTTTATATTACACTGGACTGTTCTTCCAATGCTTGAATGGTTTAATTGGTAATTTCAAAAACAAACACAAAGAAAAGTATTAATAATAAACAGCAGTGGGTATATTTGACCCATAAATGAAAATTATGTATGGATGAATTCTTCATTATTCACATGACTGAGGGTGTGACAAGTGACAATCCTTTGCCTAAATATTTTGTGCAAAATAATGATTATGAAAGCTGCAAAAACATGGACTCCTTGCTGAAATGTCTCTGTAGGAAACAAAAAAAACTGCTAATCCTGTAGCTTGTAACTTTCTGCGCACTCTTTGAAATCTCAAGCAGTATTATCAGCCCTGCCTAGTTTACCTTTGTGATCTACAGAACATCTCTCACTACATTATGGATATAATGATGAAGAATGTTCTGTAGTTCTGTTCTAGGGTGACAATGTTGCTTCTCCATCAGCGTGTAATAATATAATGTAATTGTTTTAAACATCACCTTTCCTTCCATTTCAGTCTGCATACCCCTATGATTTTCTAAAATTTTCCAAATATTCAAAGTTGCCTCCTTGTTATGTGGGGTAGTTTTGTACAATGTATATGTAGCACTTACCTTTGGAGGAACTGCAGAATGTAACAGGCTCTCTGTTCTTGTGTCAAGACTCTTCAAACAGCTTTGTCCCTTCTGATACTCCTGGCCGGGTAGAGAATTGCTGCAAACACCTACTGTATAAATGCGCAAGTATAAATAACCTGCACACAACTAGAAAAAGAAACAGCAGGAAATGGACACCAGACTGGTTAACTGCAAGCAGAGTATATTGTCACAAATTAGGAATAAGCAACTTTTCAAGAATGCATCAGTTGATGACAGAAGGAGTTATCACTCTAAAGTGATTACAGTTATAGGCTTAAGGATATGGTTACTCACGCTTAACACTTACATCTCAGAATACATCAAGCAGAGAATAACGTCAGCAAAAATAGTACCAGTATAGTAACTTATAGCAAGCCATGGTTCTTATCAGACAGTAACCGTTGGACATCTCAAAGTTCCCTTGTTATGTAACATGCAAGGGGTGTCCCTGACTATGGGCGAACTCAGTGAGTAATCCCCATGAGGCAGTCAATACTTAGTTGACTCTTTGCTCACAATATTCTGCCGGTTATTTGGTGGGGCCTAGTCTGTAAGATGGTGCACGTAATTATCATTCCCTTTAAGATTCTGCATACAATGGTTAATGCTCCTTAGTAAAGATCAGTTTCCCTCTGCTAGCAGTTGTAATGTGAATTCAACAATCAGGCGCTCACTAGTCCTGTGCGCTCAGCAGACTCCAGTCTAGATGTTAGGTAACCAGAAACTCCTCTGGCCTTGCCCTCAATATGAATCTTTTTATGTGACTTTGAACTCCAGCTACTGAGGACTCTGTTTGCAATTTAAAGAAGAGGTGCTTCTGCTAGCTACACACAGTAAGTGAAGCTGTGCGTCCTCTGATCCTCCAGCACACAGAGAGGGAATCTCTTCTTGCAAAGCCCAGAAGAATTGCTCTATCCTGTGACAATACATGTCTCTTCCCTAGTAATTGTAGTCTTTCATCCCATCTGCTTCCACAGCCAATTCCTTTTTCCATCTACATCTTCTATAATCCAGAGTGGTCTGCATCAAAATCTTTCTACTGCTTCAAGTCTCTCTTGTTGCTTCCTTCTGGCCCGCTAAACACTAGGGATGAGCTTAGACTTTGAGTCAAATGTAAGTTCGTCTCGAACATCGGGTGTTCGTGTGTTCGCTGAACACACAAACAAATGGGGCGCTCGGGGAGAAGTTTGCCCGCCGATGAGCGCCCCATAATGCACTGCTCTGGTGCAGTGAATAAATTACTGATTGTCTGATGATTGGCCAAAGCATGCACATGACCTGTGTGCTTTGATCAATCACAGCACAATGTCTGTGATTGGCCAAAGGCAGGGTGCATTTAGCCAATCATGGTTCAGGGGCTAAGTCTAGGTCCCACGCTATATAAAGCTGCTGCTTATATGGCAGCCGTGTATAGTGTGTTAGGCGAGATAGGAGTGAGATTAGGCAGGTAGTTAGTGGATTGTGCAATAGGATCCAGTAATAGATCAGGTAGTGTAGTATATTTAACAGACAAGGACTCACTGCTCAAGGTGGTGTAATTGCCTGATGACTCACACCGGTGCATGCCCCGGCTCGCCTCCATGAAAACTTGATAAAGGAAAAGGAAATGGCAGCACTCCAGGTTGAGTCAAAATCCAGATTTATTGACTGGACATCCAAATTATGACAATCGTGACAAGGTAGACGCGTTTCACACACTGACTGTGTGCTTAATCATTAGTATATTTAAACTTGCTTGTATGTAATGTATTGTCGGCTACCGGCAATACAGATAAACAACATGAAAAAAATGGCATGGCAAAAAATGGTGCCCCCCCCCCCAGTCCATACCAGGCCCTTCGGGTCTTGTACATGCCAAAATTTAAAAAAATGGCGTGGGCCCCCCCAAAATCCATACCAGACCCTTTTCCGAGCAAGCAGCCTGGCTGGACAGGATAAGGGGGGGGGAGCAAGCGCCCCCCCTCCTGCACCATACCACATACCAGGCCACTTGCCCTCAACATGGGGAGGGTCCTTTGGGGTGCCCCCCAAAGCACCTTGTCCCCATGTTGATAGGGACAAGAGCCTCTTCCAGACAATCCTGGGCTGTGGTTGTCGGGGTCTGTGGGTGGGGGTGCCTGGCATGGACTGGGGGGGACCCCACACTGTTTTTTTTTTTTTTATCTGTATTGCCGGGAGCAGACAATACATTACAACGGTGAGTAAGTTTAAATTAATTTTTTTCCTTTAGACATGTCAGTATTGCTGCAGCAGGCAACATACATCATAAAAATGATGAGCTACTTTACAGGCACATTAAGGGGACCCCCCAGGCACGATATTTAAAGGAATTTTTCATTTTTATTGTTTCACTTTAAGCATCATTAAAATCACTGCTCCTGTAAAAACAATTGTTTTTAAAAAGATTTTTTCCATTGGTACATGTCCCCCAGGGCAATACCCAGACCCCCATACATTTTTTTTTTTTTTTTTGGGCAATAACTTGCATGTAAGCCTTTAAAATTAGGACTTTTGATTTTTCCTGTTCGAGTCCCATAGACTTCAATGGAGTTCGCATGTGCTAACAAACTTTTCCCTTGTTCCAGGTGGGGGGGGGGGGGTTCGGCTCATTGCTATTAAACACCTAGCTACATTTATATGCCATATCATTTCCCTACTTGTGTGTTTGGTTTACGGCATTTTCCCAGGAGTATGCACAGAGTTGGGAAATCACACTATACAGTATGCATCTCCTGTAACAGGTGTTTTATTTTTGCTGAGACACTTTCTAAGACTTTTCTAAAGCTAAAGAGATGCATATGATGCTGTTTTCCTTATTAAACCACTGATCATGTGGCAATAATAAGGGCATCAGTTTGGATGAGGCATGGTAAGGTTTGCATCAATTTCTTTAGTATGTCTGGAGCTGCTGTAAAGTTTGGAATGTATAAACTGTAGTTTCTCTAAAGGCTATTTGTTTTTTCTCAACCGAACAAGAATTTCACTTTAAGGGCAGAAATTATTCCTTAATTTTTTGCAAAAACTCTACTGGATAATGGAAGTTGACAGATTTCTTTCTATAAAAATGCTGTGCCCATAGTTCATGGGTTATGGAGAAATTAGAATCTGAGGATGGTTAATACGTGCAAGAAAAGCCTGCACCTGCAGTGCTAATATGAAGATACACAACAGGACATCACTTGCTCAAATTGTTAAGCAAGATGAAAGAAAAAAAAATGTATGTTTTCAGCTCCCGCACAGCAAGACCTAGAAGCAGGCTTCTTGTTAATGTGACAGGCTAAGTGACATAATTGTATTAAAGACAGATCACAATTGCTATCAAAAAGTCACAGTATGCAATAACCAAACAACATTTATTTCAAGTTTTAGCACAAATGGTACACAAATACCCTTTCAAATGACTTTCTAAATCCATCTTCTTATGTTTGGTAAAATCACAGTATACGGTGTCTCAGGACAAGATATGCAGATAGCCGTGCAGTTGACAACTAGCATAGTAACTGAGAAAAACTCCAGCCAAGTGGAAAAAGCCTTTATTTAGTCCACATGTAGAACTGCTGGAAAAATCTAAAATGAGAAATTCAGTCAATGGGTTTATATTACAACTACCACAATATACTGTACACATTATAAGGGAATCTACTGTATGTTGTATTTGCTGAAAGTTCACATTTTTATTAACATTATTGTAAATATCTTACCTTAGAACGAAGCCTCAACACGGTCGTCTGGACAACGCTGAGGGCGCTGACATGCTCCCTCGGCGTCTCTTCCTGGTTCGGCGGCTCCGGCGATGTGAGTGGCGATGAGGTCACTCCCGGCTGCATGCAGGTTGAATATCTCCTAAACCGTGCAGGTTTAGGAGATATTAATTGTACCTACAGGTAAGCCTTATTATAGGCTTACCTGTAGGTAAAAGTCAAATAGCGGAGTATACTACCGCTTTAAGAGATTTTTATATAAAGGTCTATAAATACATTTTTAACTGTGTTCTGTATATCCAAAAATAATTGCATAAAGATTTAATGCAATGGGGTACTTTTTTCCACTGCTAGTTGTCTTCAGTCTAGTGGCCAGTACCATTCAAAACACTTAGCCCAGATCATCCAAAGCCTACCCCAGTCTTTTAGTGGCAGTGAAAGGAGAGGCAGCATAGTGATGAGCTCACCTCTCTGCAGTGTTGCCAACTACCAGTATTTTTACTGTCAGCAAGTAAAAAACAGGCACTTTTCTCTTGCCAGTAAATGCCAGTGATATATGGCTGTCCAGACCTGGCTGAAACCATCTGAGTGCCTGCTACAGTGTGTTCAGTTGGCGATGGCTGGGGGGGGCAGGTCTGGAAGAGGCGGTGCTTGTGTGATGGTGCAAGGGAGCCAAGCTGAGCCGCCTGAACCACCTGTAGGCCTCCCGGACATAAGCAAGACAAGCTGAGAGTGGGACCATCAGTGCTGTTTGGACTGGAGTGGACCACCTAGCATGGAGAGAGACTGACACTGTGACTCAGGAGGGGACATGTTGTATCGGTGAGGTGTCATCATCATCTGCGGTCAGTGACACAGAGTGGGTCAATTTCATGTGTGTGTGTCCCTGCCCATTTTAATTTCTTTCCCTCCTGAGTCTTACCCCTGAGCTACTTACGATATTGAAACTAAAATAGGAAATTTATTTTTTGTCTTAACCAGTTTCAGCCCGTGCTATAGCCGAAAGACGGCTACAGGCTTCCTTTGCCAGGAGGGCATACATTGACGTCCTGTGATCGCGCTGACAGTGCAAGGACAGAAAAAGAGAGCCGATAACCAGCTTGTGTTAAAGGGACATTGGCACTGATAATCAGGACACTGATTATCAGTGTCCTGATAATCATTCCAGTCCCAGCTGTGCCCACCAGTGCTGCCAATCAGTTGCCATCATTGCTGCCAATCAGTGCTCATCAGTTCTGCCAATTAGTGCCCATCAGTGCCTCCTCATCAGTGTCACCTATCAGTGCTGCTTATCAGTGTCCATCAGTTCTGCCCATCAGTGCCACCTATTATTGCCCATCAGTGCCCTTCAGTGCAGCCTTTTAGAGCCAATCAGTGCCACCTATCAGTGTAGCCTCATCAGTGCCCACCAGTGCTCCCTCAACAGTGTCCATCAGTGCCACCTATCAGTACCCATCAATGCTGCCTCATCAGTGCCCATCAGGGCAGTACTAGTTTCACTAGTGCTGCCAATCAGTGCTCAGAAGTGCTGCCAATCAGTGCCCATCAGTGGTGCCAATCAGTGCCTATCACTGCCTCCTTATTAGTGTCACATATCAGTGCTGCCTAACAGTGCCCATCATTGCCACCTATTAGTGACTATCAGTGCAGCCTTATCAGCACTCGCACATTAGTGAAGGTGAGAAATTACCTGTTTGCTAAATTTTATAACAAACTATGAAAAATGTTTTTTTTTTTTTATAAAACATTCTCAGTCTTTTTTAATTTGTTTAGTAAAAAATAAAAACCCAGTGATGATTAGTATTATAGTAGTAAGGGTTGAATAAAGACAATAGTCCATCCAGTTTAACTTGTATAGGTGTGTGTGTGTGTGTGTGTGTGTGACAGTGACGATAATCATCTCCCATATCCCTGTATATTGTGTTCTTTAAGATGCACATCCAAGAGTCTTTTAAAAATATCAATACTCCCCACTGACACCACCAATTTTGGAAGAGAGTTCCACATTCTTACCCAACTGGAAAACCCCCTGCGCAGCATAAGTTTAGGTAGTTTCTCCTCCAATCTCATTGTTTGGCCATATGTCCTCTTACTCTCCCTGAGACTGAATATTTTTTTTCCCATGCGGGGATCACCATTGAGGTATTTGTAAATCACTATCATGTCCTCTCTCAAGAGTCTCTTCTCCAGCGAAAATACATTTAGTGCTTGTAGTCGCTAATTAGCAATGTAATTAGTTTTGTTGCCCTTCTTTGGACTCTCCCCAGCTCCAGCGCATCCCTTCTGAGGATTGGTGACCAGACTGGGCAGAATACTCTAGATGTGGCCGGACCAGAGTTTTGTGAAGTGGCAGGATTATAGTTTTATTTCTAGAGTATATCCCCTTTTTAATGCATGCTAATATTCAGCTGGTTTTGGCAGCTGCAGCTTGACATTGCCTGCTATTGCTTAGTCTGTCTTCCACTAGGACCCCCAGATCTTTCTCCATACTTGATTCCCCAAGAGATTCCACCCCAATGTGAGTAGTTTGCGTTTATGTTTTTAGCCCCCCAGTGCATCACTTTACATTTCTCCACATTAGACCTCATTAGTCATGTAGTTGCCCACTCCATTATTTTGTACAGGTCTTTCTGTAAGATTTCTATATCCTGATAGGAAGTTATTGCCCTGCTTATTTTTATGTCATCTGCAAAAACTGAGATTGAGCCATTTATCCCATCCTCTATATCATTTATGAATAAAATAAACAGAATTGGTCCCAGGACAGAACCTTGGGGTACCTCACTTACCACTCCAGACAAGTCTGAGTACACGTTATTTATCACCACCATCTGGATGGGCCCCTGTAACCAGTTTTCAATCAAAAAACAAATCTTATGATCGATGCCTGCAGACGCTTGTAGATTAAGTGTTTATGGGGAACTGTATCGAATACCTTTGCAAAATCCAAATACACCACATCCATGGGTTACAGTTCACTTCCTCATAGAATGTTAACAGAATGGTCTGGCAAAAATGTCCCTTTGTAAAACCATGCTGGTTACTACTGTAGCAAGGTTTCCAGGCCTGTGGCCTGATGTGGGTCTGCCATTAGTACCAGAATCCTCTCCAGCCCACGTGAGCTGTGACCCTGAGTGTGACAACTGAAGCAGCGACAACTCCGCCATCTTTGTTTGTAGTTTTATGAAAATTAAGGGGATGGGAGAAGGGAATAAGTGGGATACTCCTTGAGGCTTAAACTAATTACAATTGGGACTTTTCTCCAAAAAATGCCCATTGGCGCTTCCACGACGCCAGCCGGCGCCAGCCAACGCTCACTGACTCAGAACACTCTGTGTAGCAGAAAAAGTGTTGAATCCCCGACATATTGTCCAGTAGATCCAAGACTAAGAACTGTAAACTCCTGGCACTGTTGCACTGTGAAAGTCACTGAATACTTTCCCTCCGCCTAGCACAGCTTGAGGTAGTATATTGCAGAACTCTGTGCAACTGTCACTGTAACTGGCACACTCTGTACACTTCAGAGCCAAGACTGCCGGTGCCCCCATTGACCTTGAACTCTTCAGGGTCCACTAACTATATAGCCCCTTTGCAACTTCAGGGTCCTCAACCTAGGTACCCCCTTTACAGCTAGCTGACACTGGATCCCAGAGCCTCTTCCGGAGTGGTCCCCTCTGACCCTAGGCAGACCCCCAGGGGCAATCCGCAGTACTCACGACCTGTGTAGGCTTTCCTGGGACTCGACCCCTCTCTCTCTCCACAGGTTCTCGGCACACCAGATCCCATCAGCTCAACTCAGCACTTTCTGGACTCTCAGGCAACACCCTGAAACATCTGCCTTTCTCAGACAGGAGGAGAGACAGCTGCACTCTCCTTCCTGGGACTCTGCTCCCTCCAAAGACACCGTGCCACGCACTTTCCCCCAAACTTATACCCACTCCCAGAATCCTTTGCAGCCTAATCTGCCTTCTGGGGTGGTTACAAGTTGGGATGTGTCCTATGATTGGGCTTCCCACACTGCCTTATGAGAAGCCTCTCACAGGAGCCAGTGGGGATACTTCTCCCCTCAGCAGGCACATCTGGAAGTCCTGACACCCTAGCTACATAAATCACAGCCCTGCTGTTTGGCAGACAAGGCCCACTATACATTTACCTAGCACCTACCTGTAGGGTGCTACACCACTAATGATATTGTTTTCATCAGGCACCTCTGCCAGGGAGCAGAACTTTTTTTTATAGCTTACTTTATGCTGCTGCTGTTGCGGAGTGAGCTGGCGGCCGCATAAGATGACAAAGCTCCTATAGTGACGGCTGCAGCCTTAAGAGAGTGGCGGGCAGAGTGATATCAGCTGTACTCCGCTTCTCCCTGTAGCAGAACCAATGTTCCTGTGAGAAAGAGCTGCCATGTGGTGTCCTGTCCTGAGACATCTGACTTCTCACTGCCTGAGGTACATTACATGCTTGTTTGCCTGCCTAAGGGTAGGTACATTGGTTTTAGTAATTATTCAAACTGTCAACGTTGCTGCTGGATAAATATAGGAACTGTCTGGTTGTCTAATAATGCTGCCTGGATAGTGGCCTGTCTCTTGCTTTATGTGGGGGCTGTCTCTTGCTGTATATGGGGGCTATCTCTTGCTGTATATGGGGGCTGTCTCTTGCTGTATGTGGGTGCTGTCTCTTGCTGTATACGGGGGCTGTCTCTTGCTGTATATGAGGGCTGTCTCTTATTGATATGATAATGATAAAAAAATGTCATATGGGTACAGCATTGCATGACTGCGCAATTGTCATTTAAAATGTGACAGCGCTGAAAGCTAAAAATTGGCCTGGGCAGCAAGAAGGTGAAAGTGCCAAGTAGGCAAGTTGGTAATATCTACCTAAAATCGAATTGTAATTGTATATTGTACTTGTTTGTAGCATAAATACTGAAATTTGCACTTAAAACAAATTTTACATCTGGAAATGCCAATAAATACTTGGCTGTGCCAGTAAGTTATGGATGTTGTGTCAGTAAATTTTAATCTGCTAGGTTTGCAACACTGCCTCTATATCACTCTGCTTACTTCTACTATCAGATTTGTTTCTTGTGCTGCTTCTTTCTCTCACACTCTGCCTAGAGTTTAGAGTTGCCCCTCTAATTTATAACTAGGGTTGAGCGGACACCTAGATGTCCGTGTTCGACGGGTTCGGCCGAACTTTAAAAAAAAGTCCGGGTCCGTGTCCCGGACTTTTACCGAACTTTTCCCGGACACCGAACCCCATTGAAGTCAATGGGGACCCGAACTTTAAGGCACTAAAATGGCTCTAAAACACCAAAGGAAAGGGCTAGAGTGCTGCAAATGGCAGCAAAACGTAATTAAGAGCATGGCAAGTGCTCTGCAAACAAATGTGGATAGGGAAATAACTTAAAACAACAAAAAAAAACAGAAAAATAAAACAATGTTCTTCTTCATCTCTGAAGGACGAGGCCCATATGGAGTAGGAGGGAGGTTGAGGTGGTGGTGGATGTGGCGGTGACATAGGCGTGCGCACAGGGTGTGCTGGGTGTGCCTGGGCACACCCTAATCACCTAGGGCACATAGCATTGCCAGTGAGGAGATGGGAAAGATCTCCCTGGGACCTGCTCTGCTCTATTTCTCCTTGCCTACAGGTACATGGCCCCGATACATTACTCTCCCTGCTGGCAAACACATGCATGTGTATTTCAACTTTGGGGTGCACACCTTAATGCAATAGGCTGCGCACACCTATGGGCGGTGTAGGTGGAAGCGGCGGTGGAGGAGGACCAGGGCCGGATTAACAGCATCATGGGCTTGGTGCTGAGGATTTTGAAGGGCCTTAAGGGCCGTGCCTTGCCATGCACCCAGAGGAGGAAGGGTGCAGCCATGCATGCCTAATTCAACATGGGATGCTGTCTCTGAAGCCCATAAACACATCCATGCATCGCCAACTGTCCCTCCTTGTCCGGCCTTCACGCTGTGTGGGGAGGTTCTGAGGGTGCTGCCTGGGGAAGCGAGCATAGAAGCCAGACTTCTGTGTTTACAAGTGACAGAAGAGCGGTAACAGTGAATATGGCCAACCCGGGGCCTATATAAAAGGTAGGGGCCTGGAGCTGCAGCTCCAATAGCCCCTACATTAATCTGGCCCTGAGGAGGAGGACGAGGTAGCCAACACTGCTTCTTTTCAAAAATTTTAAATGAGGGTACACCCCAAAAGAGTGAGAAAGAGCAAAAATGGAACAATGGGTGGGTAAGGTCGGTATCCATTGCTATTCTGCATAAGGTACGGAAAAGTCCCGTGGGATCCATGCCTGGTTCATTTTAATGAACGTGAGCTTGTCCACATTGTCTCTGGACAGGCGGCTGCGCTTGTCTGTTATAACGCCCCCAGCCGTGCTAAATACCCGTTCAGATAATACACTGGCTGCAGGGCACGCCAGCACCTCCAAGGCGTAAAGGGCAAGCTCAGGCCATGTGCCCAATTTGGAGACCCAGAAGTTGAAGGGGGCAGACCCGTCATTCACTACATGTAGGCGTGTGCACACATACTGCTCCACCATGTTGGTAAAATGCTGCCTCCTGCTAAGACGTTCCATCTGAGCTGCTGGTGCTGCTGTTTGTTGTGGCGTGCTGACAAAGCTTTTCCACATTTCGGCCATGCTAACCCTGCCTTCTGAGGTGCTGGCGGTGCCCTGGTTGCGTTGGCGACCTCCTCCTCCTCCTCCTCTGCCTTGTGCTTCCACTGTGGCCCCGCTGTCAGATGGGAATGCCAGCAGCATGGCGTCTACCAGCGTGCGCTTGTACTCGCGCATCTTGCGATCGCGCTCCAGTGAGTGAATTAAGGACGGTACGTTGTCCTTGTAACGGGGATCCAGCAGCGTGGCCACCCAGTAATCAGCACAAGTTAGAATGTGGGCAACTCGGCGGTCGTTGTGGAGACACTGCAGCATGTAATCGCTCATGTGTGCCAGGCTGCCCAGAGGCAACGAAAGGCTGTCCTCTGTGGGAGGTGTATCGTCCGTGTCCTCTGTATCCCCCCAGCCATGCACCAGTGATGGCCATGAGCTGGCCTGGGTGCCACCCTGCTGTGAACATGGTTCCATCTCCTCCTCCAGCTCCTCCTCCTCCTCATCCTCCTCATCCTCCAGAACTGTGCCCCTGCTGGACAATTGCGTCCCTGGCGTTTGCGTGTGCAGGAACCCACCCTCGGAGCCCCTTGCGAATGACTGCCCTGAAAGCCTTGGAAATGTTACCTCTTCATCCTCCTCCTCCTCCTCATCCTGTGCCACATCCTCTTCCATCATCGCCCGAATTGTTTTTTCAAGGAGGCATAGAAGTGGGATAGTTAAGCTGAGAACGGCGTCATTGCCACTGGCCATGTTGGTGGAGTACTCAAAACAGTGCAACAAGGCACACAGGTCTCGCATGGAGGCCCAGTTATTGGTGGTGAAGTGGTGCTGTTCCGCAGAGCGACTCACGCGTGCGTGCTGCAGCTGAAACTCCACTATGGCCTGCTGCTGCTCGCACAGTCTTTCCAGCATGTGCAAGGTGGAGTTCCACCTTGTGGGCACGTCACATATGAGGCGGTGAGCGGGAAGGCCGAAGTTACGCTGCAGCGCTGCCAGGCGAGCAGCAGCAGGGTGAGAACGCCGAAAGTGCGCACAAACGGCCCGCACTTTCTGCAGCAGCTCTGACATATCGGGGTAGTTTTTAAGGAACCTCTGCACCACCAAATTCAGCACATGCGCCAGGCAAGGGATGTGCGTCAAACCGGCTAGGCCCAGAGCTGCTATGAGATTTCGCCCGTTATCGCACACCACCAGGCCGGGCTTGAGGCTCGCTGGCAGCAACCACTCATTTGTCTGCTGTTCCATGCTCCTCCACAACTCCTGCGCGGTGTGTGGTTTGTCCCCCAAACAGGCAAGTTGTAAAACTGCCTGCTGTCGTTTACCCCTGGCCGTGCTGAAGTTGGTGGTGAAGGTGTTACGCTGTCCGGATGAGGAGGCGGTAGAGGATGAGGAAGCGGAGTAGGAGGAGTTAGGAACAGGAGGCAAACTGAAGCGCCCTGCAATCCTCGGTGGTGGAAGGACATGCGCCAAATTGCTATCCGCCTCAGGCCCATCCGCCACTGCATTTACCCAGTGTGCCGTTAGGGAGATATAACGCCCCTGACCGTGCTTACTGGTCCACGTATCCGTAGTTAGGTGGACCTTGGCACAGATGGCGTTGCGCAGTGCACACCTGATTTTTTCCCCCACTTGGTTGTGCAGGGAAGGGATGGCTTGCCTGGAAAAGTAGTGGCGGCTGGGCACGACGTACTGTGGGACAGCCACCGACATAAGGTTTTTAAAACTGTGCGTCTCCACCAGACGGAATGACAGCATTTCAAAGGCCAATAATTTTGAAATGCTGGCATTCAGGGCCAGGGATCGCGGGTGGGTAGGGGGGTACTTCCTCTTCCTCTCAAGTGTTTGGGAGATGGAAAGCTGAACGCTTCCACGGGACATTGTGGAGATGGTTGTTGGTGACCCAGGTGGTGGTGTTGCTGACAGATCGTCTGTTTGCGGGGTGGCAGGTGCCGGTATCACTACAGATGTGGCTGGAGCGGCCGAGACTGCAGCAGAAGAGGAAGCAGGATGAGCCAGAGACGTTTCTTGGTTTTGAAGGTGTGTACTCCACTGCAGCTCGTGCTTTGCACTTAGATGCCTGATCATGCAGGTTGTGCTCAGGTTGAGAAGGTTTATGCCTCGCTTCAAGCTCTGATTGCACAGGGTGCAAACCACTCGTGTCCTGTCATCAGCACATTTTCTAAAGAACTTCCACGCTAGAGAACTCCTTTGAGCTGACTTTGGTGCGCTCGTTCCCTTGCTGCGTTGGGCAGTAGCGGGCGTAGTGTCTAGGGCACGGCCGCTCCGCTTCTGCACCCTGCTCCCTCTTCTGCTGTGCTGGTGGCTCTGTGCGACCACCGCCTCTTCCTCCAAACTACTCAGGTCACCTGCATGACGTTCATTCCATGTGGGGTCGAGGACCTCATCGTCCTCCACATCATCTTCCACCCAGTCTTCACCCCTGCCCTCCTTGTCGGTCTCCACAATGCTGAACGCCGCAGCAGTTGGCACCTGCGTTTCGTCATCATCGGAGACGTGCTGCGATGATCCTTGCATGTACTCATCTTGAGAAATAAGTGGTTGGGCATCGCTGCACTCAATCTCTTCCACTTCTGGGGCAGGGCTAGGTGGATGGCCCTGGGAAACCCTGCTGACAGAGTCCTCAAAAAGAATAAGAGACTGCTGTATGGCTTGGGGCTCAGACTGCTGGCCTGATTTGCAAGGGGGTGAGGTGAAAGACGGTTGGACATTGGCTGCAGGTGCCAACTCTGACCTTTCTGCAGTAGACTGGGTGGGAGACAATGTGAAGGAACTGGAGGCACTGTCAGCAGCAAACCAATCTACTATCGCCTCAACTTGTTCTGGCCTCATCACTTCTAGGGGCGTTTGATGCCCTACCAAATACTGATGCAGGTTCTGTCGCCTACTCACACTTGAGGAAGGTGTTTCACTTGTGCGTGTAGCTGGCACAGATCGACCACGTCCTCTCCTTGCAACAGGAGCTCTACCAGCAGCACCACGACCCAGGCCACGGCCCTTATTTGACGGTCTCCTCATATTTCTGTAATTTAAGATCTTGCCCTAGAAAGGTTTTTATTGAATAGCGGAATAGGAAATATGATCCAAAAAAGTGTATGTATCTCGCACGTACAAAACCACACTAGGCCCCAATTACTATTGTTTCTACCCCTAAAAGGATGGATGAGGAGTAGGAGGAGTATGGAACAGACAGCACCCTCAAATCTTCAGAAGTATGAGATGAACCCCAAAAACTTGGAAAGGTGGATCTCACACGTACCGACACAGACTATCCCGCAATTCAATTGATCCTCAAAGGTTTTTATTGAATAGCGGAATAGGAAATATGATCAAAAAAAGTGTATGTATCTCGCACGTACAAAACCACACTAGGCCCCAATTACTATTGTTTCTACCCCTAAAAGGATGGATGAGGAGTAGGAGGAGTATGGAACAGACAGCACCCTCAAATCTTCAGAAGTATGAGATGAACCCCAAAAACTTGGAAAGGTGGATCTCACACGTACCGACACAGACTATCCCGCAATTCAATTGATCCTCAAAGGTTTTTATTGAATAGCGGAATAGGAAATATGATCAAAAAAAGTGTATGTATCTCGCACGTACACAACCACACTAGGCCCCAATTACTATTGTTTGTACCCCTAAAAGGATGGATGAGGAGTAGGAGGAGGAGTATGGAACAGGCAGCACCCTCAAATCTTCAGAAGTATGAGATGAACCCCAAAAACTTGGAAAGGTGGATCTCTCTCACACGTACCAACACAGACTATCCCCCAATTTAACTGATCCCCAAAGGTTTTTGATTAAATAGCGGAATAGAAAATATGATCCAAAAAAAGTGTATGTATATCACACGTACACAACCACACTAGGCCCCAATTACTATTGTTTGTACCCCTAAAAGGCTAGATGAGGAGTAGGGGGGGTATGGAACAGGCAGCACCCTCAAACCTTCAGAAGTATGAGATGAACCCCAACAACTTGGAAAGGTGGATCTCTCTCACACGTACCAACACAGACTATCCCCCAATTTAACTGATCCCCAAAGGTTTTTGATTAAATAGCGGAATAGAAAATATGATCCAAAAAAAGTGTATGTATATCACACGTACACAACCACACTAGGCCCCAATTACTATTGTTTGTACCCCTAAAAGGCTAGATGAGGAGTAGGGGGAGTATGGAACAGGCAGCACCCTCAAACCTTCAGAAGTATGAGATGAACCCCAACAACTTGGAAAGGTGGATCTCTCTCACACGTACCAACACAGACTATCCCCCAATTTAACTGATCCCCAAAGGTTTTTGATTAAATAGCGGAATAGAAAATATGATCCAAAAAAAGTGTATGTATATCACACGTACACAACCACACTGGGCCCCAATTACTATTGTTTGTACCCCTAAAAGGCTAGATGAGGAGTAGGGGGAGTATGGAACAGGCAGCACCCTCAAACCTTCAGAAGTATGAGATGAACCCCAACAACTTGGAAAGGTGGATCTCTCTCACACGTACCAACACAGACTATCCCCCAATTTAACTGATCCCCAAAGGTTTTTGATTAAATAGCGGAATAGAAAATATGATCCAAAAAAAGTGTATGTATATCACACGTACACAACCACACTAGGCCCCAATTACTATTGTTTGTACCCCTAAAAGGCTAGATGAGGAGTAGGGGGGGTATGGAACAGGCAGCACCCTCAAATCTTCAGAAGTATGAGATGAACCCCAAAAACTTGGAAAGGTGGATCTCTCTCACACGTACCAACACAGACTATCCCCCAATTTAACTGATCCCCAAAGGTTTTTGATTAAATAGCGGAATAGAAAATATGATCCAAAAAAAGTGTATGTATATCACACGTACACAACCACACTAGGCCCCAATTACTATTGTTTGTACCCCTAAAAGGCTAGATGAGGAGTAGGGGGGGTATGGAACAGGCAGCACCCTCAAACCTTCAGAAGTATGAGATGAACCCCAACAACTTGTAAAGGTGGATCTCTCTCACACGTACCAACACAGACTATCCCCCAATTTAACTGATCCCCAAAGGTTTTTGATTAAATAGCGGAATAGAAAATATGATCCAAAAAAAGTGTATGTATATCACACGTACACAACCACACTAGGCCCCAATTACTATTGTTTGTACCCCTAAAAGGCTAGATGAGGAGTAGGGGGGGTATGGAACAGGCAGCACCCTCAAACCTTCAGAAGTATGAGATGAACCCCAAAAACTTGGAAAGGTGGATCTCTCTCACACGTACCAACACAGACTATCCCCCAATTTAACTGATCCCCAAAGGTTTTTGATTAAATAGCGGAATAGAAAATATGATCCAAAAAAAGTGTATGTATATCACACGTACACAACCACACTAGGCCCCAATTACTATTGTTTGTACCCCTAAAAGGCTAGGAGTAGGGGGAGTATGGAACAGGCAGCACCCTCAAACCTTCAGAAGTATGAGATGAACCCCAACAACTTGGAAAGGTGGATCTCTCTCACACGTACCAACACAGACTATCCCCAAATTTAACTGATCCCCAAAGGTTTTTGATTAAATAGCGGAATAGAAAATATGATCCAAAAAAAGTGTATGTATATCACACGTACACAACCACACTAGGCCCCAATTACTATTGTTTGTACCCCTAAAAGGCTAGATGAGGAGTAGGGGGGGTATGGAACAGGCAGCACCCTCAAACCTTCAGAAGTATGAGATGAACCCCAACAACTTGGAAAGGTGGATCTCTCTCACACGTACCAACACAGACTATCCCCCAATTTAACTGATCCCCAAAGGTTTTTGATTAAATAGCGGAATAGAAAATATGATCCAAAAAAAGTGTATGTATATCACACGTACACAACCACACTGGGCCCCAATTACTATTGTTTGTACCCCTAAAAGGCTAGATGAGGAGTAGGGGGAGTATGGAACAGGCAGCACCCTCAAACCTTCAGAAGTATGAGATGAACCCCAACAACTTGGAAAGGTGGATCTCTCTCACACGTACCAACACAGACTATCCCCCAATTTAACTGATCCCCAAAGGTTTTTGATTAAATAGCGGAATAGAAAATATGATCCAAAAAAAGTGTATGTATATCACACGTACTCAACCACACTAGGCCCCAATTACTATTGTTTGTACCCCTAAAAGGCTAGATGAGGAGTAGGGGGGGTATGGAACAGGCAGCACCCTCAAACCTTCAGAAGTATGAGATGAACCCCAACAACTTGGAAAGGTGGATCTCTCTCACACGTACCAACACAGACTATCCCCCAATTTAACTGATCCCCAAAGGTTTTTGATTAAATAGCGGAATAGAAAATATGATCCAAAAAAAGTGTATGTATATCACACGTACACAACCACACTAGGCCCCAATTACTATTGTTTGTACCCCTAAAAGGCTAGATGAGGAGTAGGGGGAGTATGGAACAGGCAGCACCCTCAAACCTTCAGAAGTATGAGATGAACCCCAACAACTTGGAAAGGTGGATCTCTCTCACACGTACCAACACAGACTATCCCCCAATTTAACTGATCCCCAAAGGTTTTTGATTAAATAGCGGAATAGAAAATATGATCCAAAAAAAGTGTATGTATATCACACGTACACAACCACACTGGGCCCCAATTACTATTGTTTGTACCCCTAAAAGGCTAGATGAGGAGTAGGGGGAGTATGGAACAGGCAGCACCCTCAAACCTTCAGAAGTATGAGATGAACCCCAACAACTTGGAAAGGTGGATCTCTCTCACACGTACCAACACAGACTATCCCCCAATTTAACTGATCCCCAAAGGTTTTTGATTAAATAGCGGAATAGAAAATATGATCCAAAAAAAGTGTATGTATATCACACGTACACAACCACACTAGGCCCCAATTACTATTGTTTGTACCCCTAAAAGGCTAGATGAGGAGTAGGGGGGGTATGGAACAGGCAGCACCCTCAAATCTTCAGAAGTATGAGATGAACCCCAAAAACTTGGAAAGGTGGATCTCTCTCACACGTACCAACACAGACTATCCCCCAATTTAACTGATCCCCAAAGGTTTTTGATTAAATAGCGGAATAGAAAATATGATCCAAAAAAAGTGTATGTATATCACACGTACACAACCACACTAGGCCCCAATTACTATTGTTTGTACCCCTAAAAGGCTAGATGAGGAGTAGGGGGGGTATGGAACAGGCAGCACCCTCAAACCTTCAGAAGTATGAGATGAACCCCAACAACTTGTAAAGGTGGATCTCTCTCACACGTACCAACACAGACTATCCCCCAATTTAACTGATCCCCAAAGGTTTTTGATTAAATAGCGGAATAGAAAATATGATCCAAAAAAAGTGTATGTATATCACACGTACACAACCACACTAGGCCCCAATTACTATTGTTTGTACCCCTAAAAGGCTAGATGAGGAGTAGGGGGGGTATGGAACAGGCAGCACCCTCAAACCTTCAGAAGTATGAGATGAACCCCAAAAACTTGGAAAGGTGGATCTCTCTCACACGTACCAACACAGACTATCCCCCAATTTAACTGATCCCCAAAGGTTTTTGATTAAATAGCGGAATAGAAAATATGATCCAAAAAAAGTGTATGTATATCACACGTACACAACCACACTAGGCCCCAATTACTATTGTTTGTACCCCTAAAAGGCTAGGAGTAGGGGGAGTATGGAACAGGCAGCACCCTCAAACCTTCAGAAGTATGAGATGAACCCCAACAACTTGGAAAGGTGGATCTCTCTCACACGTACCAACACAGACTATCCCCAAATTTAACTGATCCCCAAAGGTTTTTGATTAAATAGCGGAATAGAAAATATGATCCAAAAAAAGTGTATGTATATCACACGTACACAACCACACTAGGCCCCAATTACTATTGTTTGTACCCCTAAAAGGCTAGATGAGGAGTAGGGGGGGTATGGAACAGGCAGCACCCTCAAACCTTCAGAAGTATGAGATGAACCCCAACAACTTGGAAAGGTGGATCTCTCTCACACGTACCAACACAGACTATCCCCCAATTTAACTGATCCCCAAAGGTTTTTGATTAAATAGCGGAATAGAAAATATGATCCAAAAAAAGTGTATGTATATCACACGTACACAACCACACTGGGCCCCAATTACTATTGTTTGTACCCCTAAAAGGCTAGATGAGGAGTAGGGGGAGTATGGAACAGGCAGCACCCTCAAACCTTCAGAAGTATGAGATGAACCCCAACAACTTGGAAAGGTGGATCTCTCTCACACGTACCAACACAGACTATCCCCCAATTTAACTGATCCCCAAAGGTTTTTGATTAAATAGCGGAATAGAAAATATGATCCAAAAAAAGTGTATGTATATCACACGTACACAACCACACTAGGCCCCAATTACTATTGTTTGTACCCCTAAAAGGCTAGATGAGGAGTAGGGGGGGTATGGAACAGGCAGCACCCTCAAATCTTCAGAAGTATGAGATGAACCCCAAAAACTTGGAAAGGTGGATCTCTCTCACACGTACCAACACAGACTATCCCCCAATTTAACTGATCCCCAAAGGTTTTTGATTAAATAGCGGAATAGAAAATATGATCCAAAAAAAGTGTATGTATATCACACGTACACAACCACACTAGGCCCCAATTACTATTGTTTGTACCCCTAAAAGGCTAGATGAGGAGTAGGGGGGGTATGGAACAGGCAGCACCCTCAAACCTTCAGAAGTATGAGATGAACCCCAACAACTTGGAAAGGTGGATCTCTCTCACACGTACCAACACAGACTATCCCCCAATTTAACTGATCCCCAAAGGTTTTTGATTAAATAGCGGAATAGAAAATATGATCCAAAAAAAGTGTATGTATATCACACGTACACAACCACACTAGGCCCCAATTACTATTGTTTGTACCCCTAAAAGGCTAGATGAGGAGTAGGGGGGGTATGGAACAGGCAGCACCCTCAAACCTTCAGAAGTATGAGATGAACCCCAACAACTTGGAAAGGTGGATCTCTCTCACATGTACCAACACAGACTATCCCCCAATTTAACTGATCCCCAAAGGTTTTTGATTAAATAGCGGAATAGAAAATATGATCCAAAAAAAGTGTATGTATATCACACGTACACAACCACACTAGGCCCCAATTACTATTGTTTGTACCCCTAAAAGGCTAGGAGTAGGGGGAGTATGGAACAGGCAGCACCCTCAAACCTTCAGAAGTATGAGATGAACCCCAACAACTTGGAAAGGTGGATCTCTCTCACACGTACCAACACAGACTATCCCCCAATTTAACTGATCCCCAAAGGTTTTTGATTAAATAGCGGAATAGAAAATATGATCCAAAAAAAGTGTATGTATATCACACGTACACAACCACACTAGGCCCCAATTACTATTGTTTGTACCCCTAAAAGGCTAGATGAGGAGTAGGGGGGGTATGGAACAGGCAGCACCCTCAAACCTTCAGAAGTATGAGATGAACCCCAACAACTTGGAAAGGTGGATCTCTCTCACACGTACCAACACAGACTATCCCCCAATTTAACTGATCCCCAAAGGTTTTTGATTAAATAGCGGAATAGAAAATATGATCCAAAAAAAGTGTATGTATATCACACGTACACAACCACACTAGGCCCCAATTACTATTGTTTGTACCCCTAAAAGGCTAGATGAGGAGTAGGGGGGGTATGGAACAGGCAGCACCCTCAAACCTTCAGAAGTATGAGATGAACCCCAACAACTTGGAAAGGTGGATCTCTCTCACACGTACCAACACAGACTATCCCCCAATTTAACTGATCCCCAAAGGTTTTTGATTAAATAGCGGAATAGAAAATATGATCCAAAAAAAGTGTATGTATATCACACGTACACAACCACACTAGGCCCCAATTACTATTGTTTGTACCCCTAAAAGGCTAGGAGTAGGGGGAGTATGGAACAGGCAGCACCCTCAAACCTTCAGAAGTATGAGATGAACCCCAACAACTTGGAAAGGTGGATCTCTCTCACACGTACCAACACAGACTATCCCCCAATTTAACTGATCCCCAAAGGTTTTTGATTAAATAGCGGAATAGAAAATATGATCCAAAAAAAGTGTATGTATATCACACGTACACAACCACACTAGGCCCCAATTACTATTGTTTGTACCCCTAAAAGGCTAGATGAGGAGTAGGGGGAGTATGGAACAGGCAGCACCCTCAAATCTTCAGAAGTATGAGATTGTGTTCACTGTACCCCACAAAGATTGAGTTCACTGCACCCCACAATGATTGTGTTCACTGCACCCCACAAAGATTGTGTTCACTGCACCTCACAAAGATTGTGTTCACTGTACCCCCCAAAGATTGTGTTCACTGCACCCCACAAAGATTCTGTTCACTGTACCCCACAAAGATTGTGTTCATTGCACCCTAAAAGGATGTTGTTCACTGCACCCCACAAAGATTGTGTTCACTGCACCCTAAAAGGATGTTGTTCACTGCACCCCAAAAAGATTGTGTTCACTGTACCCCCCCAAAGATTGTGTTCACTGCACCCCACAAAGATTGTGTTCACTGCACCCCAAAAAGATTGTGTTCACTGTACCCCCCAAAGATTGTGTTCACTGCACCCCAAAAAGATTGTGTTCACTGTACCCCCCAAAGATTGTGTTCACTGCACCCCACAAAGATTCTGTTCACTGTACCCCACAAAGATTGTGTTCACTGCACCCCAAAAAGATTGTGTTCACTGTACCCCCCCAAAGATTGTGTTCACTGCACCCCACAAAGATTGTGTTCACTGCACCCCACAAAGGATTTTGTTCACTGCACCCCAAAAAGATTGTGTTCACTGCACCCCAAAAAGGATTTTGATCACTGCACCCCAAAAAGGATGTTGTTCACTGCACCCCAAAAATGATTTTTTTCACTCCACCCCAAAAATATTGTGTTCACTGCACCCCACAAAGATTGTGTTCACTGCACCCCAAAAAGATTGTGTTCACTGTACCCCCCAAAGATTGTGTTCACTGCACCCCACAAAGATTCTGTTCACTGTACCCCACAAAGATTGTGTTCACTGCACCCCAAAAAGGATGTTGTTCACTGCACCCCAAAAAGGATGTTGTTCACTCCACCCCAAAAAGATTGTGTTCACTGCACCCCACAAAGATTGTGTTCACTGCACCCCAAAAAGATTGTGTTCACTGCACCCCAAAAATGATTTTGTTCACTGCACCCCAAAAAGGATTTTGTTCACTGCACCCCAAAAAGGATGTTGTTCACTCCACCCCAAAAAGATTGTGTTCACTGCACCCCAAAAAGATTGTGTTCACTGCACCCCACAAAGGATTTTGTTCACTGCACCCCAAAAAGATTGTGTTCACTGCACCCCAAAAAGGATGTTGTTCACTGCACCCCAAAAAGGATTTTGTTCACTGCACCCCAAAAAGATTGTGTTCACTGCACCCCACAAAGGATTTTGTTCACTGCACCCCACAAAGATTGTGTTCACTGCACACCAAAAAGGATTGTGTTCACTGCACCCCAAAAAGATTTTGTTCACTGCACCCCAAAAAGATTGTGTTCACTGCAGCCCAAAAAGATTGTGTTCACTGCAGCCCAAAAAGATTGTGTTCACTGCAGCTCACACACAGAAAAATGGATGTGGATCACTGACACCTGCCTATCTCCAATCCCACACCACACAGCAATATCGATTGTAGTTTGTAGAACACAGTTTCCCTAAAATTCAGCAGACTCTGTCCCTAACAGGATTGAGAAGAGATCGTAGATCAGGATTGAGTGCAGATTCACCCCACCCCCCACACAGCAATATCGATTGTAGTTTGTAGAAGACACTGACCCTATAATTCAGCAGACTCTATCCCTAAAATGCCTACAACTCGCCCTGCCTAAACACTCCGACCTGTCCCTCAATTCTATCCGGACACAAATGGTTTTTTCCTGCCTATCTTTCCCTAATCAGCAGCCAGCACATTGATGTGTGCTCTGTCCCTTAGCTAAGCAGCAGAATGACGCTGCTGCGGCGGCTGCCTCGAACTTATAAAGACTTGGTCACATGCTTCAGACGGCCAATCACAGCTACTAAGACATTTGCAGGCATGGCTGGGATGGCTTAAGGCACACCAGTTAAACGATTGTTGATTGGCTGTTGAAAGCCCGCCATGAAAAGAGCGCCAAAGCATGCAAAACCCGGAAATAAAACGACCGAACACGGATTTTTACCCGAACATACAGTAAAGTGTCCGTGTCCGTGTTCGGGTAAAAAAAATCCAATTATTCGGTACGAACACGAATAATACAGTCCGTGTTCGCTCAACACTATTTATAACCAAAGGTCATTGAAGACTAAATAGCAAGATCAAATTTTGCAGTGTGGTTCATTTTATAATAGACCTATGGCTATTTTGTCTTTTCAAAACTTTTTTTACATAGTTTTAAAGGACCTAAATTGTATTTAAAAAATGTAGCTGTCACAGTGACTTTCGCAGTGTGAGAAAGTCACTGTGTACAGCGAAAGCTAACATGTTTATTTGCAAACAAACCCATGTGATCACCATATCATATACTGAACAAAATTCTAAATGCAACACTTGTTTTTGCTCCCAGTCTTCATGAGCTGCACTCAAAGATCTAAAAAATCTGTGATTCATCTGTGAAGAAAAAACCTCTCCAAATTGCCAGACGCCGTTGAATGTGAGCATTTGCCCACTCAAGTTGGTTACGACGACTAACTGCAGTCAGGTCGAGACTCCAATGGGGTTGACGAGCATGCAGATGAGCTGCCCAGAGACGGTTTCTGACAGTTTGTGCAGAAATTCTTTGGTTATGCAAACCAATTGTTGCAGCAGCTGTCCGGGTGGCTGGTCTCAGACAATCTTCGAGGTGAAGATGCTGGATGTGGAGGTCCTGGACTGGTGTAGTTACACGTGGTCTGCAGTTGTGAGGCCGGTTGGATGTACTGCCAGATTCTCTGAAATGCCTTTGGAGACGGCTTATGGTAGAGAAATGAACATTCAATTCACGGACAACAGCTCTGGTGGACATTCCTGCAGTCAGCATGCCAATTGCACGCTCCCTCAAAACTTGCAACATCTGTGGCATTGTGCTGTGTGATAAAACACAATTTTGAGTGGCCTTTTATTGTGGCCAGCCTAAGGCACACCTGTGCAATAATGATGCTGTCTAATCAGCATCTTGATATGCCACACCTGTGAGGTGGATGGATTATCTCGGCAAAGGATAAGTGCTCACTAACACAGATTTAGACAGATTTGTGAACAATATTTGAGAGAAATAGGCCTTTTTTGTAGATAGAAAAAGTCTTAGATCTTTGAGTTGAGCTCATGAAAAAACGGGGGCAAAAACAAAAGTGTTGCGTTTACAATTTTGTTCAGTGTAGTTGTTGTGGCGATCTAATGATTTGAAAACGTGAAGAATGGTTTCCAAGTGTAAAGGGGAAACCCAGAGAACTAGGAATGCCATCATGCCAGAACAATGACTAGATTTCAATGGTAAAATAAAAAAGGCAGCTGCAGAATGGCCTGCTCCTTCTTGTCTCTGGGATGGACAACACTATGCCAGTGTTCACATGGTACTGCCTAGTTGTTTTTGACCAAAGGCCCATATTTATGACTACCAAAAATAAATAATTTAAACACATGCTCAGTTTCTGAAGGGGAGCTCCTTCCCCCACACAGCCCACAGCACAGAATAAAGAATGTACAGACATGTTCAGGATTTACTCCCAACGATGGTAATTAACCAGTGGAATAAACAACCTAATATAATCCTTCTCTTCTTTAGGTGAATCTCCATGGCTTCTACTTTTTCCATTCAAAATCTTCTTTTATTGAAGTAGTTACGACTCATGACACAGCCTGATTTCTGCCCCATCGTGACAGGGGAGATCCCAGCAGCTCACTCTGCAGATCACACTCTACTTCTCAAGACACTCTCAAGCCCACCCCTTATATAACCCATGACAGGGACAATGGTCGAAAGACCAGTTGCTTAGAAACCAAAGGGTGGGACCTAGCCTTCAGGAGCCTAGATAGATTGAAATTCACACAGTTCAGCAGGGACTGTCTGAATCTCTATCCTTGCGTAGCCATTCTTGGTTGATAGAAGTTGATAGTTGCAATGCTTCAATGGGGGGAGGGGGGTCTCCATCCACCCTATTCGTGTGTATAGAGGAATCTATTCATTTGCTTTCTTTCAACCAATTATGGCCAGCTTAACACCCCGTAACAGCTAGAGTGGCCACACTAACCAATAGGATGTGTAGGAGGCAGTGGGTTTATGTTAAGGGGACATTTTACGTTCAATATCATATCTAGGAGTTTTTAAAGCAGAACTTCATTTTTTTTTCCAACCTCCTACACCCTCCTCCCTAATGCCCATCACACTTAAAAAATAAAGTAAGCTTCATATCCAACACCAGAGCTTACCCAGGGTGGACTCCTACAGCAAAAAGGGATTGAAGGAGAATGATGGATTAGCATATTTTTCAAGGTAAGGGTGACTTTTAGCAGATACTGCTTCTGTGGCCCTAAAATGCCAAAATAACAATGTGTCTTCAAGTAGGAATAGTGGGATTGCCACCCAATAGTATCTGCAGAAGGATGCTGGAGGACAAACCATAAATTCCCCTATCCACAAACATAATCTTAAGTAATATGGTGCTCAATTCGTTCCCGAAGGTAGTTTTCCTTTCATTGTGCCGTTTTTTGATTTTTGGTGAAACTTGATGGAAAAGGGCTCCTCTCTGTACATTGGTGCAATGCTGAGATGTAGAAGAGCAATTCCTGTTTCCAATGGAAAGTCTTTTATTTGTTAGAAACAGCAATTGAGTTTTAAAACAGATAACTCCTAAATAAAACTCCATTATCTGCTTTTTCTATTCTGTTAACATTTAGTGCAACATTATTATTCAAGGGTTTAATCAATAATATGTATCCAGATTGCCTTCCCTGCAAGTGCCCTAATTGAAGGCTCATTATCTTGTTTGAGAGTGTTATGGTCAGTGGTCAGTCCATTTGATTTAAAGGCTTGAAAAGGTCAGAATGTAAACAAATGATAATACAACACAACATTAACCATATAATACTTCAATTTCATGCCTTGGTCGGTAATGAGGGTGTAAAGAGGCAAACCTTTTAAATGTCTCAAAATCTGCAATCATAACATTTAAATCCACCCAGGATAATTTACTTGTAATCTGGTGGGTGCTGTTAAGACATATGCAGTATGTTAATAACCCCTCTTATCAATATCCAAAATGTGACCTTTCCCGCATTCTCTTTTAGCCAATTAGTATTCAGCGGGGAATCATGTTCTCTGGGGTCGTTGTAATCTCATCTGCATTCCTTTCACAGTGATGCTGTAATACTAGCTAGCAATTTGACAAACAGAGATAATGTACATTAACTGCTGAGTTCTAAGAGCTCAAACCAGTACACTTTCTGCTAGAGAGATTTAGGAAAATATAGAACTTATAGAATGTTGTCCACAGAATAGATAAAAAACCTGATATTTAAAGCAACAGTTTAAAAATATTGTTTTAGAGTTTTTTTGGTAGTTTTTTTGTATGTCTCTCCTGTCAAATAAACTCCTTTACCCATCTGTAACATGCTACAATTAGGATCAGGAGAAAATATAAAAGAAAACAGGCCACATTACTTATCTACTCAATTGTAGGTTTATAGTCAACAAAAGAAGCACAAATAAACATCCATATGAAAATCTTGACCAAGACTGGTCAAGATTTTTATATTATTGTCTGAAGGTATGTGTCTATAAACTGTGCACTGTCAGGGTCTGGACTGGCGGCAGGTGACTGCACTGGAGGTGGATCCTCTGTGTCAGTGAGGGATTGGCGTGGACCGTACCAGGGGACCGGTTCTAAGTTACTACCGGTTTTCACCAGAGCCCGCCGCAAGGCGGGATGGACTTTCTGCGGCGGTAGCAACCAGGTCGTATCCTCCGGTAACGGCTCAACCTCAAAGACAGCTGATTCAGGCGCGGTACAGAAGGACAAGGCAAAGGCAGGGTCAGACGGAGCAAAAGGTCAAGGCAGGCGGCAACGGTTCGTAGTCAGGGGTAACAGCAGAAGGTCAGATACACAGGCAGGGAAAAACACCAAAAGCTTTCTCAAGGCACAAAAGGCAACAAGATCTGGCAAGGACAGGAAGGGGAAGTGGGTTTTTATAGGATTTGGACTGATTGGACCAGGCACCAATTAGTGGTGCACTGGCCCTTTAAATTTCAATGCAGCGGCGCACGCGCGCCCTAGGGAGCGGGGCCGCGCGCGCCGGGAGGAGGAAGACATGAGGGAACCCGGCGTGCGCCGGGAGACAGAGCCGACGGGACCCGGTTACAGTAACAGTGCTACATAAATCACAGCCCTGCTGTTAGGCAGACAAGGCCCACTATACATTTACCTAGCACCTATCTGTAGGGTGCTACACCACTAATGATATTGTTTTCATCAGGCACCTCTGCCAGGGAGCAGAAATTTTTTTTATAGCTTACTTTATGCTGCTGCTGTTGCGGAGTGAGCTGGCGGCCGCATAAGATGGCAAAGCTCCTATAGTGATGGCTGCAGCCTTAAGAGAGTGGCGGGCAGAGTGATATCAGCTGTACTCCGCTTCTCCCTGTAGCAGAACCAATGTTCCTGTGAGAAAGAGCTGCCATGTGGTGTCCTGTCCTGAGACGTCTGACTTCTCACTGCCTGACATGCTTGTCTGCCTGCCTAAGGGTAGGTACATTGGTTTTAGTAATTATTCAAACTGTCAACGTTGCTGCTGGATAAATATAGGAACTGTCTGGCTGTCTAATAATGCTGCCTGGATAGTGGCCTGTCTCTTGCTTTATGTGGGGGCTGTCTCTTGCTGTATATGGAGGCTATCTCTTGCTGTATATGGGGGCTGTCTCTTGCTGTATGTGGGTGCTGTCTCTTGCTGTATACGGGGGCTGTCTCTTGCTGTATATGAGGGCTGTCTCTTATTGATATGATAATGATAAAAAAATGTCATATGGGTACAGCATTGCATGACTGCGCAATTGTCATTTAAAATGTGACAGCGCTGAAAGCTAAAAATTGGCCTGGGCAGCAAGAAGGTGAAAGTGCCAAGTAGGCAAGTTGGTAATATCTACCTAAAATCGAATTGTAATTGTATATTGTACTTGTTTGTAGCATAAATACTGAAATTTGCACTTAAAACAAATTTTACATCTGGAAATGCCAATAAATACTTGGCTGTGCCAGTAAGTTATGGATGTTGTGTCAGTAAATTTTAATCTGCTAGGTTTGCAACACTGCCTCTATATCACTCTGCTTACTTCTACTATCAGATTTGTTTCTTGTGCTGCTTCTTTCTCTCACACTCTGCCTAGAGTTTAGAGTTGCCCCTCTAATTTATAACCAAAGGTCATTGAAGACTAAATAGCAAGATCAAATTTTGCAGTGTGGTTCATTTTATAATAGACCTATGGCTATTTTGTCTTTTCAAAACTTTTTTTACATAGTTTTAAAGGACCTAAATTGTATTTAAAAAATGTAGCTGTCACAGTGACTTTCGCAGTGTGAGAAAGTCACTGTGTACAGCGAAAGCTAACATGTTTATTTGCAAACAAACCCATGTGATCACCATATCATATACTGAACAAAATTATAAATGCAACACTTGTTTTTGCTCCCAGTCTTCATGAGCTGCACTCAAAGATCTAAAAAATCTGTGATTCATCTGTGAAGAAAAAACCTCTCCAAATTGCCAGACGCCGTTGAATGTGAGCATTTGCCCACTCAAGTTGGTTACGACGACTAACTGCAGTCAGGTCGAGACTCCAATGGGGTCGACGAGCATGCAGATGAGCTGCCCAGAGACGGTTTCTGACAGTTTGTGCAGAAATTCTTTGGTTATGCAAACCAATTGTTGCAGCAGCTGTCCGGGTGGCTGGTCTCAGACAATCTTCGAGGTGAAGATGCTGGATGTGGAGGTCCTGGACTGGTGTAGTTACACGTGGTCTGCAGTTGTGAGGCCGGTTGGATGTACTGCCAGATTCTCTGAAATGCCTTTGGAGACGGCTTATGGTAGAGAAATGAACATTCAATTCACGGACAACAGCTCTGGTGGACATTCCTGCAGTCAGCATGCCAATTGCACGCTCCCTCAAAACTTGCAACATCTGTGGCATTGTGCTCTGTGATAAAACACAATTTTGAGTGGCCTTTTATTGTGGCCAGCCTAAGGCACACCTGTGCAATAATGATGCTGTCTAATCAGCATCTTGATATGCCACACCTGTGAGGTGGATGGATTATCTCGGCAAAGGATAAGTGCTCACTAACACAGATTTAGACAGATTTGTGAACAATATTTGAAAGAAATAGGCCTTTTTTGTAGATAGAAAAAGTCTTAGATCTTTGAGTTGAGCTCATGAAAAAACGGGGGCAAAAACAAAAGTGTTGCGTTTACAATTTTGTTCAGTGTAGTTGTTGTGGCGATCTAATGATTTGAAAACGTGAAGAATGGTTTCCAAGTGTAAAGGGGAAACCCAGAGAACTAGGAATGCCATCATGCCAGAACAATGACTAGATTTCAATGGTAAAATAAAAAAGGCAGCTGCAGAATGGCCTGCTCCTTCTTGTCTCTGGGATGGACAACACTATGCCAGTGTTCACATGGTACTGCCTAGTTGTTTTTGACCAAAGGCCCATATTTATGACTACCAAAAATAAATAATTTAAACACATGCTCAGTTTCTGAAGGGGAGCTCCTTCCCCCACACTGCCCACAGCACAGAATAAAGAATGTACAGACATGTTCAGGATTTACTCCCAACGATGGTAATTAACCAGTGGAATAAACAACCTAATATAATCCTTCTCTTCTTTAGGTGAATCTCCATGGCTTCTACTTTTTCCATTCAAAATCTTCTTTTATTGAAGTAGTTACGACTCATGACACAGCCTGATTTCTGCCCCATCGTGACAGGGGAGATCCCAGCAGCTCACTCTGCAGATCACACTCTACTTCTCAAGACACTCTCAAGCCCACCCCTTATATAACCCATGACAGGGACAATGGTCGAAAGACCAGTTGCTTAGAAACCAAAGGGTGGGACCTAGCCTTCAGGAGCCTAGATAGATTGAAATTCACACAGTTCAGCAGGGACTGTCTGAATCTCTATCCTTGCGTAGCCATTCTTGGTTGATAGAAGTTGATAGTTGCTATGCTTCAATGGGGGGAGGGGGGTCTCCATCCCCCCAATTGTCCGTTAAAGTCACGCAGTGCCGAATCGCAAAATAGGGCCTGGTCAGGAAGGGGGTAAAATCTTACGGGGCTTAAGTGGTAAATACTTTATGGAAGGCACACATTCATTGCATAAATGTAACAAATAAGAAAATTCAGCAGCAAGTTGCTGGTCAGGGGCAGTGGAATAGAGACAACGCCATTAACCAGTGTTGTACCACAGCAGTAGAAAGCTACCAGAGCTGTTCCAAGTTACCAGGTCATTATCATGTCAACAGACTTGTGCCATCGTGGTTTAATTTCATGTTGTTACATTAAGTGACATGTTATCAGAACAATGTAATTTAACAAATGTTGTGCCACGGTACCAAAACAGAACCAGATTTGCAGTGCAGTGCCAAGCTACTGAAGTAATGCTATGTTACCAAAAATTAGATTGGTACCATTATATTCCAGCAGTGACATGTTAACAGTATGACAACATGGTACCAGAGCACCGTTGTGAAGAATAATGGATGTTTTTTTCATAGAAATTAATGCAAATACAGTATGCATGAGCAGAAGAGCCAGGCTAGGGGAATTCTACAGTAGATGTGTGGTTCCCAGTGGACTAGCCAGCAAAGATCTCAGAAGATTGAGGAAAAGTATGAAGAGGGTACTCTGGTGGAAGGGGGTTCAATTAAAGGAGAACTGTAATAAAAATACAGAGACTTTAGACAGGTACAAAAACACAATTTAATTCAGATTAAAAGTTGCTGTCATTCTCTCTTTCTGAGCATGGTTGCAGGGGTGGAAAGCAGATGAATGACCTCATCATTGTGTTGTTCTTACTGTCCAATCAGTAGCCTGAGATTAACTATTAACTAAGCTGTTTTGCTTAAATGCAATATAGAAAAGTGAGGTAATTTAGCCACCTGTAAAGTCTGGCAGAGGTTTCTAGAGCATTAAATTGCATTTCTACCTTGTATTTAACTGTTTGCCTGAAGTTATGACACAGTTGTGTTACCAGAGAATTGCAACATTACCAGAGAGGTGCCATGGTATTCAAGAAATACAATATATACTCTAACAATAAGGTTTATATGTTTGTTTTTGATGAACGGATGACAATTCCTATCTTCTAAGTTCTTCAGTGGGGTAGAATAGTTATTCTCATCATAGAAAGCAGAAAGGATGGACCAAAGTCATATGGTCTTCTGGATCTCCAGTAAACATTCAATTGAACCATGCATGGTACCACTTTGTGCTAAGCACCTGTGTTTATAATACAGGTCATTAAAATTTAAGCAATTAAACTAGGGTCTAAATCGTATCGGCACGTGTAATGTATTGTGATCTTGCTCTTAGTTATTGAGTGACAGTTGTGTGTGTTGAGGGCAGGTAGAATGAATGTATTCTTCATGTCAGATGAAAAATAAAACTGCTTCATGTTCAGCATGTGATGTGCATAAATGGCTTAGCCTTCTTTAGGTGGACCTTCAACCATTCACACCTTCACCCTCCCAAGCCACATTCTGCCATTTCGCCTCTAGCCCCTCCCTATCTAACAAAATGCAAATTGATTTTTTTACATTTTGGGGGAAGGGGGAATTTTCCCCACACTTCCTAGGTAAGAATGATGTTTCAGTTGCCCTTGCCCACAGCTTCCTAGGATACCCACATCAAACATCCTACTAGGCAGTGGGGTATGATACCATGCATTGTCAGGGCACAAACACCAGGAGAAGGGCTCTAGGACCCAGCAGCGCTATCAGCACTTTGGCAGGAGAAGGAATTTAGGACCCAGCAGCACTACCAGCAATTTACCTGGGCCTATTTAAGGAAACCTGCCAGTGATTTTAGTTGCTGGTTGATCTTCAGCTCCTCCAGTGTGTTATCCCTGTGATATTCCAGTTCCTGTCTCCTGTTACCAACCCGGCTTGTCCTTGACCTGTCTCCTGATTGCTTCCTGTGTTTGACCTCGGCTATCCACCTGACCACGCTTGCTCTGATATCCACCTGGCTCCTGATCTCGGCTATCCACCTGACCACGCTTGCTCTGATATCCACCTGGCTCCTGATCTTGGCTATCCACCCGACCACGTTCCAGTCTCAGCATTATCCAAGTCCTGCAAACACCTCACGGGCGCCACCTGTCTGCTGATTCCACTCCAGCACTCCAGCTGTACTCTGGATCCTCCTGCACACAATCCAGCAGGCGACCCGTGCTACTTTGGGCCTGACCTCTCCTGTTCTCATCCTCAGGGGGGTCTGGAACTTAGCCGCAAGGGAAGCCCTCTCTCTCCATTGGCCTCTAGCACCAGGTACGTGATAGTATCAACCAGCCAAGATGTCTGAGGCCGAGAGAGGTGCTTCCGCATTAGAGGCCCTATGTCAGCAGATTACAGTTCTTACACAAACAGTCCAGAGCTTACAAGATGGCTACTTTCAGCTGGAAGGACGCCTTCACCCTCTCAGTTGTTCTGCTACAGCCGCACCTGCTATGGGTTTACCCCCTCCGGAGCCCAGAGTTCCCACTCCCGATCGCTTTTCAGGTGACCGACGGAAATTTAGAGCTTTCAAAAATGCTTGTGACCTTTACTTTGCCCTGCAACCAAGGACTTTTTCTCTTGAGACTGTCAAGGTGGGTTTCATCATTTCACTCTTATCTGATGAACCACAGTCCTGGGCTCATAATCTCATTGAGCAAAAGAACTCAGTCCTGGATTCAGTTTTCACCTTCTTTGAAGCTATGGCTACCTTATATGATGATCCACAACGGACGGCCACCGCAGAGTCGGCCCTTCATGCTCTTGTACAAGGCAGACGACCTGTGGAGGATTACATTGTGAAATTTCGCAAGTGGTCAGCTGATACTGGGTGGAATGATGCCGCCCTAAAATACCAGTTCCGGCAAGGCTTATCTGAGTCTCTCAAGGACGAGTTGGCTAGGATTGAGGCTCCCGCCTCACTAGAAAGTCTCATCCAAGTCTCTATCCAACTAGACCGACGGCTGCGGGAGCGAAGGTCCGAACGCACTCAGACCCTTCGACCCACATGGATAATGCCAAAGGTCCCAGGACCAACACTCCCAGCCTCTATTCCCCAGTCCATGAATATGTCCGATGGGGAACCCATGCGAACTGGCTTACTCCGCCCTGCTTTAACCCCTGAAGAGAGAGCACGCAGAAGACAGGATAACTTGTGTCTCTACTGTGGGACTTCGGGCCACTTCCTTCGCAGTTGTCCTGTTCGCCCAAGGAAGTCCAGCCTTCCACGCCCCTCTTACCTTCAGTTGTCTGGGACTATATCCACTCATTTAATTCTCCCCATCTCTCTGCAGGTGGATGGAAAGGAAGTAAAGCTGCAGGCGATCATTGACTCTGGAGCCTGTAGTTGCTTCCTGGATATCAACCTAGCCAAGAACTTGCGCATACCCCTGAAACTGAAGGAACAAAGACTTGATGTACATTTAGCAGATGGCACTGCTCCTAGCTCTGGACCAGTCACTCAGGAGACTATCCCTGTCCTTGCCACAACAGAAGCAGGCCATCGGGAATTCCTCCGCTTTGATGTCATCAGGTCTCCTATTTTCCCAGTCATCCTAGGGATACCCTGGCTACGGGCCCACAACCCGCAAATTGACTGGCCCAAGGGAGAAATCATCTTCTCATCTTCCTATTGTCAGCAACACTGTGGCGTCCCCATGCCTGTCAACTCTTCAGTGTGTCTCTCCGTTCAACCTACACCGGATCCCTGTCATGCTGTTCCTTCAGCCTACCTTGACTTCCTTGATGTGTTTGACAAAAAAGGTGCCGATGCCTTGCCCCCACATCGGTCCTACGACTGCCCAATTGAGTTGCTACCTGGAGCAGAAGTCCCCTTTGGGCGCATCTTTCCGTTATCCGAAGTGGAGCTGGAGGCCCTCCGACAATATATAGATGAAAACCTTGCCAAAGGATTCATCCGCCCTTCATCGTCACCTGCTGGAGCTGGCATTTTCTTCGTCGAGAAGAAGGATCGTTCTCTCAGACCATGCATTGACTATAGGGACCTTAATAAAATTACTATCAAGAACAGATACCCACTCCCTCTCGTCCCGGAGTTATTCCAAAGATTCCGAACAGCCCAGGTTTTCACGAAGTTGGACTTGCGGGGGGCCTATAACCTGGTTCGTATTAGGGAAGGTGATGAGTGGAAGACCGCCTTCCGAACACGCTTTGGTCACTTTGAGTACCTTGTGATGCCCTTCGGGCTATGTAATGCCCCCGCCACATTCCAACATTTTGTGAATGATATTTTCAGAGAATACCTTGACCTGTTCTTAATCGTCTATCTGGACGACATACTAATTTTCTCAGCCTCGCTTGAACTCCATCGAGAGCACGTCAGAAAAGTGTTAAAGACCTTAAGAACCCATGGCTTATATGCTAAAGCAGAAAAGTGTGAGTTCGAGAAACAATCTATCCAGTTCTTAGGACTCATAATCTCCACAAAAGGGATTTCCATGGATCCTCAGAAGGTATCAGCAATCTTGGAGTGGCCTGCACCTTCTGACAAGAAAGGGGTCCAGAGGTTTGTGGGCTTCGCTAATTTTTATAGGAAATTTATTCGGAATTTCTCAACTATTATTGCCCCGATCACCCAGCTCACTCGCCTGCACTCACGCTTCTCCTGGAACCAAGATTCTCAAGCGGCTTTCGAAAAACTGAAGGCTCTCTTCACCTCTGCTCCAGTGTTGCAACACCCTGACCCAGCTCTTCCCTTTGTCCTTGAGGTGGACGCATCCGAAGTAGCTACGGGAGCCGTGCTCTCGCAGCGTCAGGGCCCAAAGGCCCTGCTCCACCCAGTAGCCTATTGCTCCAGAAAGCTGAATCAGGCCGAAAGAAACTATGACGTGGGTGACAGAGAACTCCTGGCAATTAAAGTCGCTCTCGAAGAATGGAGGTACCTCCTGGAGGGCGCTAACCATCCAATTATGATCTTCACAGATCACAAAAATTTGGAATATTTAAGATCTGCAAAACGCCTAAGACCTCGACAAGCCAGGTGGGCCTTATTCTTTTCGAGATTTAATTTCCACTTGACATACCGCCCAGGTTCCAAAAATGGGAAAGCCGATGCCCTGTCCAGGATGTTCCCCGAATCTGCTGAATGTGCTCCTCCAAGCACTATCTTATCTGCCCAAAATTTTTTGCTGATTCAACCTAACCTAAAGGCATCCATTGAACAAGCTTCTGTATCGTGCCCCGAATCCGAACATGACTCGTTAAGGAGGCAGGGTGGATTACTTTGGCACCAGGACAAAATCTTTGTACCTCAAGAAGCTAGGTCTCTGGTTCTCAGGGCATTCCACGACCACCGACTTGCAGGGCACTTTGGGGCCCGTAAAACTAACGAGCTCATTCAGCGGTCCTTTTGGTGGCCTAACCTCAGTCGGGACTGTAGATCCTACGTCAAGTCATGCACCATATGTCTACGTAGCAAAAGTGACAAAGTCAAAGCCTGGGGGTTATTAAGACCCTTGCCTATCCCTAATCGCCCCTGGGAAATGATTTCTATGGATTTTATTGTTGATCTTCCTCCCTCTGAAAGATTCACGACCATCCTTGTTGTGGTAGACCGATTATCAAAAATGGCCCACTTCATACCAATGATTGGTACTCCCTCTGCAGCGGAAACCGCTCACATGTTTATCAAGGAGATCATAAGACTTCATGGACTACCAAAGAACATTGTTTCGGATCGGGGGGTGCAATTCACCTCTAGGTTTTGGAGAGCCCTTTGTAAAGCCTTGGAAGTGGAACTCTGCTTATCTTCTGCCTACCATCCCCAAAGTAATGGGCAAACGGAGCGTACTAACCAAACCCTCGAGCAATACCTCCGATGCTTTTCAGCTTTTTCCCAAGATGACTGGGCATCCCTGCTTCCGCTGGCGGAATTTGCCTATAATAACTCTGTCCATTCAGCTACAAATCAGTCCCCATTCTGGGCTAATTATGGATTCCACCCTGCTGCCCTGCCTGAAATTATGCCTGAAACTTCTGTACCTACCTTGCAGGACAGACTTGTTTTCATTCAAAACAATTATCAGGTCCTCCGGGAGTCCATACAGAAAGCCCAAGTGGATTACAAAAAACACTTTGATCGGAAACGGAGGGGAAATCCTTCCTTCAAGGTTGGGGACAAAGTGTGGCTGTCTACTGCCAACCTGAAATTGGCCTGCCCTTCACGGAAGCTAGGGCCAAGGTATATTGGGCCTTTTCAGATCAAACGGGAAATTAACCCAGTGGCTTACGAACTATCTTTGCCTGACTCATATAGGATCCATCCGGTTTTTCACACCTCCTTGCTTAAACCAACTGTTCCAGATCCATTTCCAGGGAGAGTGGAGCCACCTCCACCGCCAGTGACGATTGGTGAGGACACAGAATTCGAGGTGGAAGCAATCCTGGACTGCAGGAAGAGAGGGAGACAAACCCAATTCTTGATTAAATGGAAAGGGTATCCACCCGAAGAAAGCTCATGGGAACCCGAAGCCAATGTACATGCCCCCAGACTCCTCCAAGAGTTTAAGGACAAATACCCAGAGAAAATTTCTCAAATAGGCATCCGGAGGCTGCCCGTCAGGGGGGGGCACTGTCAGGGCACAAACACCAGGAGAAGGGCTCTAGGACCCAGCAGCGCTATCAGCACTTTGGCAGGAGAAGGAATTTAGGACCCAGCAGCACTACCAGCAATTTACCTGGGCCTATTTAAGGAAACCTGCCAGTGATTTTAGTTGCTGGTTGATCTTCAGCTCCTCCAGTGTGTTATCCCTGTGATATTCCAGTTCCTGTCTCCTGTTACCAACCCGGCTTGTCCTTGACCTGTCTCCTGATTGCTTCCTGTGTTTGACCTCGGCTATCCACCTGACCACGCTTGCTCTGATATCCACCTGGCTCCTGATCTCGGCTATCCACCTGACCACGCTTGCTCTGATATCCACCTGGCTCCTGATCTTGGCTATCCACCCGACCACGTTCCAGTCTCAGCATTATCCAAGTCCTGCAAACACCTCACGGGCGCCACCTGTCTGCTGATTCCACTCCAGCACTCCAGCTGTACTCTGGATCCTCCTGCACACAATCCAGCAGGCGACCCGTGCTACTTTGGGCCTGACCTCTCCTGTTCTCATCCTCAGGGGGGTCTGGAACTTAGCCGCAAGGGAAGCCCTCTCTCTCCATTGGCCTCTAGCACCAGGTACGTGATATGCATGTACAGTGCGCATCATCGGTGAGCTGTCCTCTTCCTGATACTAGCAGCCGGCCCCATGGCATCATGACATGGCAAATGTGCATCATCATGGGTTTGGCTGCAAGAATCTGGAAGAAACAGCCGACCTCCTAATGATGTAACAGATCAGGATTTTGGCACAGGCCCCTGTGTAGCAGCCGCAAGATGGATTACTACATAACACTGGTGGATTGCCGAGTGTGTATAGTTTTGTGAATTAACCAGTGAAAAAAGTAAAGTGGTGGGGGGGGGGGGGTATACAGCGCTACCACCCAGTCAGCTCATCTTGATAGGGAATATTCCACACTGGTGCCTTGCTCTAAACCTCTGTAAGCCGCTATCCAACACAGTCCTCGAAATAGAAAAAAGGCGGCAACACGGTGAGCTGCAGTAATTGTAGCTTTATTAATAATCCAAATGAAAAAGGGGGATACAATCCAGCAAAAGAATGGTATTAATATAGCTACCCTTACCACAGTTCACCATGTTGCTGGCTTTTATTTTTTTAGGGTGGGAGGGAGAATTGGGCTGATGGGGGGAGTGAAGTTAAGGGGCCTGTGTTGATGGACTTTGAGCTTCTGTGGATGGGAAAATGCAGTATGATTTTAGGTGTGTTCTGCTTGTATTAAAGATCAGTTTGGGACACTTCTGAGATCATTCACAGGTCACTGCCAGGTGCATTTGAACTGGGATTAACTTCCTTATGACCCGCATTCAAACTCCCTGTAAGGTGCATCAACCTGCTTAAACTGCATTTTCATTATCATTGGCTTGTGGAGGGACTTGCATGGTGCATGCAAAAGCCCATCAACACAAGTTGATAAAAATCTGCCCTCTGAAAACAAATAATTCTGTTTTCTGTGACTGCTGGCAAGATGACTGACATGTTGCTTTCTTAAAGAATACAGTGCAAGTCTATTTGCCTTTAGTACCTCAACCCTTTTGTTGCTAGCCATATTTTATGCCTAAGTACATCTATGTTCATGTAGCTTTAAAAGGCTTCACTCCTTCTCCCCTGCACTTTAAGGATACATTGCTCCACTGTACGTTTAGCTACAAAGGTCATTGATGGCTTGTTTTAAAGTTCCTTTTCTGCTTTGTTAAAAATATGTAAATAACAGTATGTCCATAGCCTAGTCATTTACAGCAAGACTATAAAAGTATACTATTAGCAAAGTTTTTTTTAACGGATACAAATCTGCCTGTAATTTAAACATTATGCAATTACAGTCTCTGTTTTAGTTTCTGTTAACCTCTGCAGTAGTCATTCTACCGTCCTAATAAATAATTCATCGTGAGTGAGTATTGTGACAGTCCGCTATTACATGTCACTTAAATAAAAAAAAATGTCAGTCTGTATAATAGATTAAATGTACAATCACATCTCTTTGTCAGATATTTCAGCTTCTTTTCATTGCTCATCCACAGCGAAGTGAGGAAGTTGCCAAAAGATAGTGTCACTTTCCGAAATTACTTCTGATAAAGTTTCTTTCCATTTCAACATTTTCACAGTGACGCTTTCTTCAGAAGATTGACGCTGGTGCCTAAGTCATGCTGCTATTTCCTCGTACCAAAGCACAGAACTTCTCAGAATACATTAAAAAGGAAAATGTCATTCTGAGACAATATTGTGTGAAGAGTGTGGTGGGGGATATTTCCTCTTTTAGTTTGTTTACCCCCCCTCTTCATCCTTCATAACCGCAGCAGTTTTCAGGATTTGCAGATGCAATAGCTGCTTTGGATTAGAGGCCTTTCATGTTAATCCCATACGTTAAGTGATAGGAGTTTTTAAAACATGGACATAAATATGATAACATTTTTTTAATTTTTACAATTAATAGTATGTTAAATATCTTTATCTTTAATTTTATTCATTTTCTGGCTAGCTGCTTGTCTAGCTTAGAAAGTCTTATCTAAACTAGACAATAAGCTTCTTCCTGTTATTCACCGACAATGCGATCTCCCTTTATCTGAATTTGCGAAGCTGTCTTTCACTTCCTGAAAAGGTTGTCGGTCTTTCTTAGACAGACATGCCTAGACCTGCCCAGCCCCACCCCCATCCCTCCTATCTTTCACAGAACATGATCTCTTCCTGTCTTCATAGCCTTGCTTAGACTAGTAGCCTCTCCTGAGAGAGAGGGAGAGAGAAGTTATTTTTTATTCAAAAATACAGATGTTAAGAAATTCCACCTCTGATCAAACTCTTGAGGGTTCTTTCCTCTTTAACTATAGATTATGAATGGTAACATGGTTGCTTTGGGTGGCTGGTGTAAGGTTCATTTAGGAGCAGACAAAGACAACAAAGGCAATAAAAGCAGACTCTGAAGGATGCTTTCCTGGCAAGAGTAGAAAATGCCCATATGGGAATCTGGACAGCAGGATGTAAAATAGTTGAGGGGCCCATTCACACTAGTGAATTGCATTAATGTACACTGCAATAATGTAGCCAATTGACTTGAATGGGTGGGCAACTGGGTAGGTGGGCATCAGAACACATAGAAAATTGGACCTACCGCATTCTTTGTGGCACAGTGTACCACAACACACAGCAGGGCATTGCAATGTAATGCAACACTGATGCATTGGCAGGCTATTAAGAATTAATGCCACTGCATCACGCTAATGTGTGTCAATCTCCTGTGTCCCCGATTTGCAGGAAGGGATTCCTTCTGTTGACCTCCATGTCACTACAAGGTAACAATGATTGAAGGTGATAACAGTGACAGGTCTAGTATGAATTATTTTAAGTCATCTTTAGCTTAAGGTATAAAGTGTTTAGAAACTTTTGGAATCTTAGCAGAACTCTTGCTGGAACATATTAAACATTATATAACAAAATGTGTTGTGCTGTGAATATGTATGTTACAGAGGAGTTTTCCTTTAATGATGTTCTGCAATACCAGATTTCACCAACAGGTAGCACTGCAGATAAACTCTATGATTTATTTTCTAATTCATGAGAAAACTTAAGATATTTAAGACATGAATGGAGTTTGAAGAGCAAATTACATTCTCAGTTTGCTCAGAAATATTCAATTTCTCTGGCCTATTATTTTTAAATGTTCCCTATCATCCATCTGTTTGTGCTCCCCTGCTGACTTTGCCTGTAGCGGGATCTGTTTTTCCTTCAGCTTTGTATGTTTTCACTCCACATGTGGAAATAGCACAATACATGTAAACACCAGGATCATATTCGGCACCGCTAGCTCAATAATTAGCAGTGGATATATGATTCTGCTGGCCTAATTGTTTTTCTTTCATCTCCTGAAATGCATGCCATTATTTACATGTATCAATAATGTGAGATGGTCAAATTAATATTTAATAAAGCAATGCTTAAAAAAATCAATAAATATAATATTTGCTAGTATGAGGATATAAGGTATTGATTTCCCTATAATTGCATAGACATTAAAACATTATATGACCAGTAAATGAGCAAGAAGCAGAAAGTATAATGTATTTTAGCTTAGGCTCTATAGCACAAAAAAAAATACTTAATTTACTTCAAAAATCGTTTTCTTAATAATATGCTGGAGTTTTGTATAATAGTGCAGTACATTGATTTTCGGTAAAATAGTTTTGGGTGGTGTGGTAATTTAGGCGCTAAATATTTTATCACATTCAAATGCCAAATACTAAAGAGAAAACTAAAATTCAATTTAAAAAAAAAGTTCTAGCACACAGGTTTTAATGACAAGAGACTCAATATATCCCTACTGCCATAAAATCTCACATTATAATATTTTTGTTCTCTATTTGTATACGGACTGTCTCGCATGCTGCTACTCTGTCCCCCCTACGACCCAGTCTGTCTGAACAGTATGGTCACCTGCTGACTTGGCACCATCCACAGACAGTATAACTCCCCAATAAGACACAGACGTTTAATCCAACACACTTTTACTTCAGATAATTGCAGTACATAAGATGTTTTTTAAGTCTTTTGGGGTTTAAGACAACAATGATTCACCTAAGCCCTGTCACAGTGAAGAACTAAGACTGACTGAGGGAACATGGAAGAAACAGGGAGGGTTTACCTAGGCCTGAACTAACTAGCAATAAGCTGGAGGGGAGGGCAGATAGATACACCAAAACACATAAGTAAACCAGTTATAGTGGCTCAAAATTGCCACTAGATGTCACCATACTACAGAAAAAATACCTGATATAGTTCAATAAAACACATAAAAAAACTCATATAATTGGGACAGAACAGCTGCTAACAGGGCCGGAAATTGAACCTGGGACCTTCGCTGTGTCTGCATGTTGAGCCACCTGAAATGCTGGACAATTCCTTGAATGATCCTGCCTTGAATCTTGTTTGCTCCTTCTTTGCTCCTCTCATGAACTTCCTGATTTAAGCCATGTCTCTGCACTTCCTGTTTGCCCGATTATTGTGCTCTCTCCAGCCAATATCTCACTTTAGTCTCTCTTCCTGCAGTTTCTTTCTTCGCTAACATTCGTTATTGACCTTTGACTTATGTCTTGGGAATTCATATACGCTTGATGCACAAATAACTCAGTTGCGCTAATAAGTGCACTTTTGGATATTAATATACGCCAAGCGCAATCAATCCCATTGTGTTAAAAAGCACAGTTCTCAGCTCTTTTGTATAAGGTAATTGAGCGCGCTCAGCAGTAAACACTAATACACACATAAAGGCTGCTATCACTTTGGATGCTCACAAGAATGTTCTGCTCTAAGCAGGGAGCTTTTTTTATTTATACAACAACAAAAGGGACAAAGCAGGAAGTGATTGCTACACTACATCAGCCAATCAGTTCCAAATGTACAGTCACATGACACAAGTTACACAAATAGAATCAGCCAATGACACACTTATATACATTCAACTGTACAAAAGAAAGGGGGAGTACACGATCGTGAATGAGCAAAACAGTGTGCCCGGTTTCCTGCCTAACACAACACAATGAAACCAATGCATGGAACCATGAATGTGGCTCTGATCAAACCTGTGCATGTATTCCCACCATTACTACTGGCGTGAATCCCATTTAGCAAAGCTTCAGAGAACAATGCCTAATAGGATTATAAAACTGTTCCCATAGACGTGAGGTTATCTGCAGGGAAAGAGCCATGCTGTTTCCACTATGGTGATTAGGCATATTAGAAACACATGAGCATATACAGTATCCCTTCAAAAAGACAGATAGATATCAAAATGATATTGACTCAGAACCGCAATACACATAGAGCTATATCTGAAAACAGACCCGCTTTTGGAGTGTTCGTCGGTGAAGATGTCTATGCAGAGCAAATGCGTCTACACATCTAAGGGAAGGTTTTCATGGCCAGTAGTCTTTTCTCAATGCCGATTTGCCGTATACGCTCTAAGTGTATTGCAAGCAAACTGACAACAGGAGCCATAATGACAATCTAAATAAAACACATCCTAAAAAATGCCCACACTAGTCCGAGTAAAATTTCCACAACAGCTTGTTCCTCAACTAGGCTTCTATTTAATTCCAACCTGCAACTATTCATTACTGACCTTTGGCTTGTTTCTCGACTACACTTCTGCTTAATCCCAACCTGCAACTATTCATTACCGACCTTTAGCTTGTTCCTTGACTACGCTTCTGCTTGATCCCTACCTGCTATATCTCTTAATGGACCCAGACCTGCTCACCTCCTGGTGGGGCGATCCTGAGGATGGTAACCTGGTACTAACACACAGCAAAGCCCATCTCCACCATCAGGAGCTCTGGTGAATACCGGTTAGTACTTGGACTTGTACCTCAGGTGAACCTATGTCATCATCTAGGGTGACCTGCGTGTATATCTGTCCCGCTTGTCGGGGGGAGCTGCTCCACTGCTATAGCCTCTGAGCCTGACTCCAGACCGTGATAGCTGCTTTCCCACGGGCACCGAAATTATGCTTATGGCCAACTGATGGAGTAGACACATACTCCAGAACCCAAAGAAGATCAAGGGAAGATTGCAGTAATGGCAGCAACATTGCTACACAAGGGCACACTAAGGGTAATGATGTGTGTGCTGTTCATTCTTGCACATTATGGCAAGACCTTGGAGACAAATAAAGACAATCCAACTTTAACTAAAATAATTACTTTTAACAATAACCTCTTAATTCTCTAATTTGTTGTGTACACAGCTTTGTTTTTTTTTTTTTTTTTTTTTTTTGTTTTGTTACATGGCTTTTGACATATCTGGAATACAATTCTGGAATACAGTTTTGGAACTTTAAACTGTATCTTATGGATCAGTGTTCTTAGTGATGAATTGTATGACGTGTTTTGCCTTCTTAGTGATATGGCTATAGCATGTGGGGCCCCAGTACAAACTTTAGACCACTGCCCACTCCTTACTCCTTTGTTGCCACACATTTGTAACTAGAGGGTGTGAACAGAGAAGCTTGAGTAAGTAGCTGGGGCAGATGGCAGTGATGGTTAACCATGCCTTAGCTACACCTGCTCATGTGATCTGTAAAAATTTGAAGTGTCAAACATTGCAGAGCAATAAAGAGGTCATAGCTGGAAGTGCCCCCCTTCCCCTCAGAACAGGAGACTGGTCACAGCTGTGAATGCTGTTCTTACGTTTTTGATTACTTTTCACTAAAAGTGCCTAAAGACTTTCAATATTTGATTTGTTTTAAAGTCTGATACTAAGGACACTAACATTTGTTCTAAGTCTTAGGTTAATCCTAACCTTAACCCAAACCCCCACCCTTAACTGGAAGCTCATCTCTAAAACTAAATACAAATAAATGTTTAAGTGTGTGGCCCCATTCTAAGGCCAACAAAGTGTGATTCCTGACTTACAGTAGGATATAAAAAATAAGTTGAGATTGGTATGAATTGTAGAGGGGTCACATGCAAAAAAAAAAAAACAGCTTGAAGTCTCCCAATTCCATACCAAACCCTTATCCAAACATGCATGCATGCATACATGTCTACTTTTTCGACTGAAGGTGGCACTCAACTGCAACGGCATTGCAGAGGGAGAGGAAGTCAAGTCCTGGGTCACTGGGGCAGCTATCCAATTGGATGCCTTCCCCCTATGTGATTCTATCACCCATCTTGGGTCAGGCAGAGCCTTCTTTAGGCACTGGCTCCCAGGCTTGGCATGCATTTCGTGTTGGGGAAGTGTAGGGATAGGTAACCATCTGACAGGGATAGGGATTAGTGGTAGGGAGAGATTCCATATGAGTAGGGAAATGATAGGGACATGCCATTCTTCTGGAGACCTCCCAATTTGGGCTTGGACCAGCCAGACTGCATTTCGCCGGTCAAGACAGATGCTGTTGGCACACTTACAATCAATGTACTGGCGCAAAAAAATGGAGGGATACCAATACTTCCTACCATCTAAGGTCAAATGGAAATTCTATAATGCTGTTACATGTATAGAGTCCATAGGGTCTATAAGTAGGTGAAAAACAAGTCTATGTACACTTGAAGGCCGCTCTGTCGCAAGCGAGAAGAAAGAACTTGCAGAATACTGTAAGAAAAAGACAGGCGCCACTCTAAGTGCAGTAGGACACGCTTTAATAATATAAATTCAAAACACCATATACTCACAAACGAGTAAGTATAAACAGCAGTGGGCAATAAAGGTTGGTTCCGTCCAGGGGATAGGTGCATCTGGATGCCTGTGAGCAACTCGAACGGTCCGCTGAGTAGTCCGCTATGGCCGGTGGAAGACGGAGTTTCCCGGACACTGAGGACACTGTAGGAGCTTCCGGTGCGCACTTCCGGCTGGAACGTAGGAACGTGATGACGTGGCAGGCGACGCGTTGTCGGAGCATGCGCTCCTTCCTTAGGCCTCTATCTTATATCATAGAGGCCTGAGGAAGGAGCGCATGCTCCGACAACGAGTCGCCTGCCACGTCATCACGTTCCTACGTTCCAGCCGGAAGTGCGCACCGGAAGCTCCTACAGTGTCCCCAGTGTCCGGAAAACGCCGTCTTCCACCGGCTATAGCGGACTACTCAGCGGACCGTTCGAGTTGCTCACAGGCATCCGGATGCACCTATCCCCTGGACGGAACCAACCTTTATTGCCCACTGCTGTTTATACTTACTCATTTGTGAGTATATGATGTTTTGAATTTATATTATTAAAACGTGTCCTACTGCACTTAGAGTGGCGCCTGTCTTTTTCTTACTGTTGGCACACTTAAGACTAGGGATGATCGAACTTTTGAAAAGTTCGGCTCTGCCAGAACATCCGAACTTCCCGAAAGTTCGGCCCGGATTTCAGAACCCCATTGAAATCAAGGGGACCCAAACTTCGGTAATCAAAAAACACCATTTTGAAGCCCTAAAACCCAATAAATGCCCCTAAAAAGTGCCTAGGGTTCTGGGTCATGCCCCATTAACTATTAATCATGCAAAAAAAAGTTCTTAAAAATTGTCATTTTTGATAATGTACACTTTTTAGACCCCCCAGATACGAAATCCAAAGTAAAAATCAAAAAATCTCTCTTTTTTTTTTTTAATTTTTCAATAATTGGCTTTTTTTTTATCAAAAATGACAATTTTTAAGAACTTTTTTTTTGTGTGATTTTGTGTCTGGGGGGTCTAAAAGGTGTACATGTGAAGTTTCAGCTCTGTAGCATGTCCAGAACCATGAAAAAAAAAAGATAAATTTTCAGTAGAACAGGCATGGGGGACCCTCCTTTTACACCAATATGATCTTTTTTTTCTGGTTCTGGACATGCTACAGAGCTGAAACTTCACAGGTACACCTTTTAGACCCCCCAGACACAAAATCACACAAAAAAAAGTTCTTAAAAATTGTCATTTTTGATAAAAAAGCCAATTATTGAAAAAAAATTTTTTAAAAAAGAGATTTTTTGATTTTTACTTTGGATTTCGTATCTGGGGGGTCTAAAAAGTGTACATGTGAAGTTTCAGCTCTGTAGCATGTCCAGAACCATAAAAAAAAAAGATCGTTTTTATTAGAAAACTTTCAGCACAGGAGGTTGGCTTCGCTGCTGTAACACCTTGCCGGTTTAATAGCAGGCATTTTTTTTGGGTTCTTTGCAGTCAGGAAAAACATCTGAACTTGTGTATAGTGGTACTGTGCACAAGTTCTGATGTTTTGCCTGCCTCCAAAAACCCCCAAAAAATGCCAGCAAAAACACACCTGGGCATATTTTTTTTGACGCTAGCGTTTTTTTTGGCATTATTTGGGGTTCTTTTGAGGCAGGCAAAACATCTGAACTTGTTTGAAAAATGGTTGGAATAATATGGCACGCATTCACCTATTCCTGACTAATATTGACCGTATACTGCTTAAATAAATGATTTCCTATGATTGCCAGCTTTATGTAGTAAAGTACCTCTTTCAGAAAAAATACTGCAGTATGACCACTAGATGTAGTTGATGAGAATATAAAAACTGAAGCTAGTCACAATCATCCAACACATTTTTTTATAAACAGTTACAAAGTTACATAGTCATGGTGAAAAAAGACAAAAGTCCATCGAGTTCAACCAACAGAAAGAAAAATAATTAAATTGAAAACTGCATATACAGAACCATGGTCCAAGTTGCTCTAGCAGAAAAAAATGTTCACGCTATGGACCACTTTTGTATTTATACTGTACATGTTGTTAATATCCCCTTTAATCTCCTCTTCTCAAAAGAGAATAAATTCAATTCAACTAATCTTTCCTCCTAGGTAAGCTCCTCCATGCCTTTTATGCATTTGGTTGCTCTTCTCTGCGCTTTCTCCAGTTCCCCAATATCCTTTTTGTTAACTGGTGCCCAAAACTGAACTGCATATTCCAGATGAAGGCTCCATGCACACAGGGCGTTTTTAGCAGCTGCTTTTAGGAGCGTCAGAAGTTTTTTTTTGCAGCTTAAAAACGCCCCTCCATGTTATTATATGGCCTCATGCACACACAGGCTTTTAGGAGCTCCAAGTGGCATAGGTGTTTTTAAGCTGCAAAAAAAAACCCAGGGCCTGTGTGTTCTGATGACCAGCGTCAGAGCTGTAAAAACGTCTGATGCTGCTAAAGCCTGATTTACGTTGCTTAACGTTGCTTATACAGCATTAAGCCACGTTATATGTATTTTTTTTAAATGTGAAAATCAATGGTTCTATGGGAGCCTATTGATTTGAATGGAAGTCACATCACAAGTCAAATCAGAATGATCACAAGTGGGTGGGACCTCTAGGTGACGTCATAGGGAGGCCACGCCCCTAATGGCTATATAACAAGCTGCATAGACTGGAGACGGCATAATCACCGGAGACATCGTTGGAGGAGGACCGTAGGAAGAAGAAGAACAGAGGAAGAAGATCAGAGGAAGAAGACCATAGGGGAGAAGACCATAGGGTAGAAGACTGGAGTAAGATTTTTAATAAAGGACTTCTCAAAACGTCTCCTATCATTATTTACATACACTGCCTTTTATGGGGTGAATGGGTAGGGATACAATGTACCCCTACCCATTCAAATAGGGAGGGGGTCCAGGATCTGGGGGCTTCCAGATTCTGATAAGCCTTCTGCCTGCAGACCCCCACAACCACCGCCCAGGGTTGTCGGGAAGAGCCCCTTGTCCTCATCAACATGGGGACAAGGTGCTTTGGGGTGGGGGGGGGGCAGTTCACTCGTTTCCTCCCCTTTCCTGACCTGCCGGGCTGCATGCTCGGATAAGGGCCTATTTTAGAACCTGAAGGGGACCCCCGTGCCGTTTTTTCCCATTTTGGCGTGGAGTTCCCCCTCAAGATCCTCAGTGTGCAAGTCGCACCACAAGTCGGAAAAACGCTGCTAAAAGCCAACGTGTTCAAACGTGCAATAACGCCAATGGAAAAAAGCTACTAAAAGCACCTTTTTACAGCTGCTTTTTCCTGGCGTTAGAAGTGGCCCTGCAGCTCGTTTTTTCTGATACCCTGTGTGCATGGGGAAAGTAGTACTAATGATTTGTATAGTGGCAAGATTTTGTATATATCTTTCTGGAGTCCATACCTCTTCCAATATAAGAACGTATTTTGCTAGCTTTAGAAACTGAGAACTGGCATTACAATTGCTATTGTTAAACTTATGATCTACCAGAACACCCAGATCCTTCTCCACCATTGATTCCCCTTGCTGTTCTCATCCTAGTACGTATGATGCATGCATGCTCCCAAGGGCATAACTCAGCATTAAACCTCATTTGCCACATAGCCACTCAATTAAACAGTGCATTGGGGGTCAGCCTGTAAGCTGGAGAAGTCCTGTAAGGATGTTATTCTACTGCATAGCTTGGTGTCATCTGCAAACACTGAAAATATACTTTTAATCCCAAACTCTATATCATTTATAAATAGGTTAAAAAGTAAGGGTCCCAACCCCGAACCTTGGGGTACACTACTAATAACCTCAGACCATTCAGAGTATAAATCATTAATCACTATTCTCTGAATACAGTCTTTCAGACAGTTTTCTGCCCATTTAAAGACTGAATTTTCTTAAAGAAAATTAGCTATAATGTGTTAACTTACACATTAGACGCCTGCAGAGGAAAAGTTCACTGCCCTTCTGTCAGACAGTAAACTATTTTGCCATATAATTATTAAAAGGTTTGTGACATGTTTTTTTTTCTGCCTCTATTTTCTCAGTGTCAAAAACTGTCTACATTTTTTTTTTGTGGGAAATGTTCATTCATTATTTAAAAGACAGATGGAAAAGGCCTAAGGGAATTGTTATTAAAAATATTATTTTTCAGCTATTCAGTTATTGTTGTTTTTTTTTTATATAATCATGATTTTGCATTTTTCTTTTCACAGTATAAATTATACTTTATAGTCATTTTATTCTACTCCAACTTTTTTGCATTTTGCATATCTGAACAATACATTTTTTTTACACCTTTTTGGAGAGGAAATTCACATTTTGAAAGGTCTGCCTCCTTTGTATTTGTCTTTATATGTTTACCATTATCATTGAAGGTGAAAGTAAAGGCCCGTACACACGTACCGATCGTCGTCATACAAACGTCGGCGGACGAAAGATCTGCCGATTGTATGCGTGTTAGTATGGTGCCTCCGACAGCTGTCTGCGCACAATCCGCGGACAAGAGTCTTTCTTGCAAACATGAAAATTTTTGTCTGCGGACACCAGAACGGACGATTGTTCGCCTGTCAGTACAGAATTCGGCCGACACACAGCTACAAATCCCAACACGCATGATCAAACCAAATGAGTTCCCGGAAGAATTTTCTCTAGTAAACTCATCATTTTATTCAGAAAGAACTTTCGGCTCGCGGCAGTCCAAGAAATAGGTGAAATGCGGAGCACATGCTCATCTTGATAAATGTGAGAAGAAGGAAGATGCTGCTCATAATGCCATACTTTTCTAATAAAAAGGCATGTGTTCTGTTATGATGAAGATAATGTTTGTCTATTCTATCTGTTCTATCAAATTTTATAATTAAATAATTTGAACTCTTCACCATTATTATTTTGTAAACAGCAAAGATCTAACTATTGATATGACCCTTTATTCTTGTATGAATTAATGTCTAAAACATATTTTTCAGGTTATGCACAATATTAAACATGTTAACAAATTCAGATAGGCCATTTTTTATTTTCATTTTCTTTATTTTTTGTATCTCAGCAAAAAAAACCAAAGAAAACATTAATACTTTCCGTATAACTAAACATAAAAAAGGTCCATTTGGACAAAATTAAAATAGAAACTGGCAAACAGGGGTAAAATAAATAATAGGGGGTTACACAAATTAAAGTTGCTGGTAACTGAAATCAGGTTGCCATGAGGGCAGGTTTGGATCCTGCTGGCCATATTGCCACTGGCCATGTGGCATTTGGCGAGGTGGTGGGTGTTGTGGAGGTGGAGGTGGAGGGCACGGGTGCTCCTGGCATGCATGGCTGTGCTCAGTAAGTATGCCGTTTTCTGCGTTTTGCAGCACATCCAGAATAATTTTTCTGGCATACTGACACTGCCTGAGGTCCACCTTATCCAAAATTTTGGCCGTCATGTTGCCGAAGGACTCATTGGCCTCCGGTTTCCGACGTAGGGCTATGGTGGCCTCCTGGATAAATTCGTCTGTGATATCATCCACGTGCTTCCTCTTTTGCCTCCGTTTGGCAGGAGGAGGTGGTGGTGGAAATAGTTCCACAGGCTCCTCAGGCTCCGCAGGCTCCCCAGGCTCCTGGCTGCAACCTGGCTCCTCCTCAGTGACACTTCCCTGTTGATGAAATGAACAATTGATTAGAATGTTATAGTGTATATAAAAAGTCATGTTTGTTATATTATTGTGAACAAATAGCAGACTTTACATACAGTGGCGTATCTAGGGTCTCCAGTGCCCTTGTTGAGGAGCTGTATTTGGCAACAACCCCCCCCCCCCCCCCAAGATCAATGTAAAACTGTAACCCACCCCCCAAAAAAAAAATTAAAGGGCATTAAAAGTTTCTAATTTGCCCCTTGTTTGCCCAGTGTAGAGCTCTCTAGTGGGCAATCATTGTCTCAGGTGTGAAAAAGAAAGAGAGGGTTGAGAGCTAGAGAGAGGGAGAGAAAGAGGGGGTGTGAGAGAGAGAGGAGGGGGGTTGCAGAGAGAGAGGGGCCTGAACTTGCAGAGGGCTTGATGTAGGGCATTGAGGGTGAAGCAGTGCAGGGAAACAGGAATAAGGGAGCCACCTGCCTTGCTGACCCAGAGTGAGAGACCAGAGACATGGAAGCAAGGATGGATGGATCATTTGCAGGAGCTGTTAGTTTTGTATTAAAAAAGGTTGAGCCAGAGGAATGCTGAGGCTACAGCAGTGTTTGTTAGGACCAGAGGTGTGCTGGGGATGCAGCAGTGTTTGTAAGACCGGAGGTGTGCTGGGGATGCAGTGAGAGGCAGTCTCAGTCTCCTGGTCTTTTGGCTCAGCTGCTCTCAATGTTTTACACCTGCATGAAGCAGCTCTCAATGTTTTACACCTGCATGAATCCGCCTGCAAACTGGGGGTTCTGGGGTGTGCAGGCTGAGTGGATTGTTAAAATAAACAATAAAACAATGCCAATGTTTTTGTGACCCACCCCCCTTGGCCTGCGCCCCTGGCGGTTGCCTGTCATGCCAACCCCTTGCTATGCCCGTTTACATAAAGGGTCAATTATGGTTTAGCTTATAATTTTGTTACATGATTACATTTTAGCAGACAATATATTGTGAAATGCCATACCTGAGTAAAACTCTCCTCCAGGAAATCCTCATCCTGGCTTGGATCTACAGACACTGAGCCCTCTGCCGAAGTCGAAGGCAGCGTAGAAATTGACGGCCTGGATTCCAAGGTGTCTGCCAGGAATCGCAGGTTATCATAGTACCACAGCCGTGGTACATGTACATTCTGTGCACCTGCTCCAGACTGGGTGGAATCTTCTATTTTTTTTACCTCCCGCCTGTAGGCAGTGCGAATGCTGTTTATTTTTTTGCGTATATAATCAAAATTTGCCCCAGGACAGACGGGCTTGTAGAAGGCCACCAAATGTTCCATGGCCTGTTTTTTTAGTTTCTTATTTTTATATTCTGCGGACTTCACTTGCCACAAACACGGCAGTTGCCTGTACTCGTCAATAAAACTTATTAGAAAGTTGTGGGTGGTGTAATTGTCCACCATATTGCAGGACAGTATATGCCTGCAAGACACAACACAACACAAAACATATTAAAATAGCATGTATTTTGGCACATAATAAAGATATTCCTAATAAAAGCTGTATAGGGCCCAAAACACACACTTTCTATTAAAAGAGTCGTACCTTTGTTTGTGGGGAAAAGTCGTGATTCGCCGCTCGATCGTGCTCCAACCCTCGATATGTCCGCTAGCGAATCGTCGGCCGAACGATCTTGCGTCCTTTAAATACAGCGCAGGCGTCAACTCCTCCTCCAGTGGCGGGCTTGTGCAGGGGTGTGTACGTGCCGAAGATCAGGCCTACATGCGACACTCACACCTGAAGCAGAGGAACAATCGTTTTTTAATTGAGAACCATGTCTCAACAATCTGGGAGCTCAATTAGTGTGGGCCGAAGTGATTGGGCCACCAGAAAATCAAGGGCTACACCCATGACAAAGGCAGAAATGGTGGAGATGGTCTCCATTTTAGAAAAAATGGACTATGATGGCAAGTTGGCAAATTACGATCGGCCCAATGCCAGGAAAGATGGCATCATGGATAAGGTGGTGGCCTGTTTGGTAAAAAAATTCGGTGTGGAGCGATCGAAAGATCAGATTCGTAAACGGTGGTCTGACCTGAAACACCGTGAGCAGGATCAGCTGGGCCAAATCCATCGGATTTTGAAAAAAAGTACGTTTTATTTATTTATTTTTTTTTTAATCATGCAATATGTTTTTTATAATTTGGTGTATGTTGTATTAACATGTCTAGATTATAATGTCTATGTAAAAAGTTAGATTACTCATTTTAGTTGTCATGTCGTGATTAGATCGATCTATTGTTGATGTTTTAGTATATGACATTAAAAGTCAGGAAGCCATAGTTAAAAATATATGTATTGTGTTGCAACGAACGTTCTTTCCTGCACGAATCTTCTCAGCAAACATTCCTATTAATCACAGATTATTATTCAAACCTTTAAATAGGAGAAAAACGTAAACTCCGTGCCAAAAAAATGGGAAAGGAGGAGGAGAGGTTTGGCAGCTCCATCGGCAGTTGTGGAAGAAGAGGAGGACATGGGCCCAGATGGTGGCACAGATTCGACTAAAGGTAATTGGTTCCTATGCACTGTCAAACATTAATGTACCATATTTTTCGTAGATAACCATGTACATGTCTTCATATTTGTTACTGAAAGAGCTATCAAGCAGGGCACCATGTCCTAACAAATGTACCTCTTGTGACTTTTATGATATGGCCAATGTTTTGTATTATGTAGATGAAGACATTATGCCTGAGGTTATTCTGGTGGAGCCAACAAGTGACCAGACACCAGAACAACAAGAAGGTTGGTAGGCACAGATTTTTGTGTAATGGGATCATAGAAATATGTGTACTTGCAATGATTGTTTAACCTTATATTCTTGTATTCCCTTACAAATTTACATTGCAGATGTTGCATCATGCCAGGATGTGGCATCCCCAGCCAGCTCTGAACCCAGATCTCCTGGCAACTTGCCAAGCAGCGTGGAAGCCACTTCCCAAAATCTTGAGGATCCCGGACCAAGTGTCCAAGAGCCAATTGTGTGCCCACGTAGGTTTTTTCAGAATGATTTTTATCAGTGTTATTTTTAGCCTCCAATTTACAACACTAGTTCCCTATGGGAGCCTCTTTATTTGAATGGAAGTCGCACCGTAAGTCGGATCAGGATGCTCTGACTTGCGGGGCCACTTGCGTTGTGAAGATTTTTGAGGGGGAACTACACCAAAAAATTGAAGAACCCACCGTGGGTGTCCCCCCCAAGTTCACAACCCGGCCTTTTGTGTGTGGTATTGAGTTTGAGGGTATGCCCACAACAAAAAAACAGCGTGGGTTACCCCCAAAACCCCTACCAGACCCTTATACAAGCATGCAGCTTGTCAGGCCAGGAAAGAGAACGAGCAAGCGGAACAAACACCCCCTGGACCACAGCAGGACACATGCCCTCAACATGGGGGGGTTTTGTTGCTTTGGGCCAGGGGGCCTTTGCACCGCACACCCAAAAGCACCTTACTCCCATGTAGAGGAGGACAAGAGCCTCATCCCCACAACCCTGTCTGGTGGTTTTGGGGGGTCATGCGGCCAGGGGGTTCCTAGGACTTTGGAAGCAACCATCAACAAAGGGTGGCCCCCAGATCCCGGACACCAATCACTGTGTGAATGGGTATGGGGTACATAGTACCCCTACACATTAACCACATAAATGGAAGTGTATGTGAATAACGACAGGAGACGTTTATGAAATGTTCTTAAATATCTTCATCCGGTCTTCTCCACTATGCTCTTTGGATCTTCTCCTCTCCACTCTTCTGCTGTCCAATCTTCTGCTCTTATGTTGTCTGCTCTTTTGCCCTAGGCTCTTCTTCTTCCTCCTGTCCTCCTCCAATGCTGTTGCCGTGCATTTTGGCCGTCTCTGTTCTCTGTAGCTTAATATATATACATTACGACCATGCCCTCACAATGACGTCATCATGCGTTCACACCCCTAATGAATATATAGTAAGCTCAGGAGACCGGCAGAATCATCAGCAACAGGATCAGAGGAGGACAGGAGGAAGAAGAAGAGCCTAGGGCAAAAGAGCATAAGAACAGGGTAGGTATTAACTCGAGAGTAATTAAAAATAACCTGGACACCAAATGTTTCTCTATTATGACCTCATGTAGGTGATTCACATTGACTCAGTTGTATATTTTTTTACAGATCATGATTTACCTACTTGCACTTTTAACACGTGAGGCACTCCAATGTTGCTCAGACCTCGAGCAAATCTAGGAAAAAGCAACGGCATTGCAATCAAAAATGCGAGATTTTGTCGACATGATTGCCAAATTTTAAAAAGTTTTAAAGACATTTTTTATGTTTTTATTGGTTCCTTTTCTTACAAAAGTTTTGTAATATTTTATGATATCTTGATGGCACTCAGTTGTTAAGAGTGTACCCACGTTTGGGAAAAAAACTTGAAAACACCCTAACCCTAACCCTAACCCTAACCCTGTGAATGTTTTGAAAAAAAAATTTTGTACATTCAACAATGTGTGTTCCATTCTTTATTTGACTTTCGTTGGGGGGTCGAGATCTAAAGCTGTGTAAAGAAGCATTACATGTATGATGGCTGTCCTATTCCCACATTTACATGTTAATGACAGCATTTTGGACACTGCCATATGCGAGTTGCTGGAGGTGTCAATGAAATGTTAAAGATCCCAACCGTTTATACGCATATCACAGTGCGATCTGACATTTCATACAGGATTGGATCATACAAGTGTGAGCGACTGTGCAATCCTATCCTGATGCAGCTGAATAAATGCATCATGTGCGACTTTTGTGCGAGTGTAGTGCGAATTGAGACATACACTTTGTATGGCTACATTCACACTGAACACGCACACAAGTCGCACATGACCCTTTATTTCTGATGTATCAGGATTGGATGGCACAGTTCTTCAGACTTGTGTAATACAATCCTGTGGAAAAAGTAAGTGGTGGGTCACCCTTATGCGATGCAGGAAGGATGCAAAGTCGCAGACTTCCCGCATTGCATAAGTGTGACTCAACACTCAAGGTACTAGCAGTCCTAGGATTCAATATGGCATTGATATTGGCAGTAGAAATCAGTGTAGGGAGATCAGTGTAATCTATAGTGTATTGCTTGTTCGTTGCTCTAGTTCACTTTCCATTACTTATATATATAACACTTTGAGATGAACAATGATCAAGTTTCACATAACACTGACATATCCTAACATTGGTGGGCAGTGAGAAGGATGTCATAAATTAACACAACATAACAGGTGTAGGTACGTTGTTAATACCCTAATGTATTATATTAAATATATACTATGGGCAACTTCTGGACAAGAACCACCAATGTAAGGTGACATTAGATGAACCTTGGGTGTGACCTAGTTCTCAATGTGACAGGGTTTGTGTAAATTTTGTGGGGTGCAGAAGGCCCTTGTATTTACACCACTGGCTCAAAAATAACACATGGCCATCATCACTTTGGATCAGCTGGTGAGAGACTACAGTAAAGAAACACACTGATGAATGTATTAACCCTTCCAAAGTCACACATATATAACACATGATTAACCCAAATAATTGTGTTTGGCATATGTGCCCAAATGATTAGAATCCACAATACTGAATCATTGCAATTTTTTTTTAATGTGTTGAAAAATAATATATCTCTGACATTTATCTTGTGTGTCCAATCTTTAACAAGATTAATGGGTGTGTGACAGTGATTGCTGCCAGGACACAGCTCCTCTCCCCACAAAATAGTCCAGATATTCCTGGCAGATCTGACGGGCCCTGTGTGATGCCAATGCTGACCGTCCAACTTCCATTGACGTCATGGACTCCACTTGGTTAGAAGGTTGGGCCTCTCCACTTGTACCTGGCATAGCAGGGTCAGTATCCAGTTGCTGCAATACATAATTTTGTGCATTCCTGCGTAGGAAGTTGTGCAAAATGCAGCAACACAAGACCACATTATCCACTTTGTACAGTGCCAGGTTTATGGACGTCAGGAATATCCGGAACCGGTTGGCCATTATCCCGAAGGCATTCTCCACAACTCTGCGAGCTCTGGACAACCGGTAGTTGTAAATCCTTTGGTCTGGGGTGAGGTTCCTCTGAGGGTAGGGCTTCATGAGATGCTCCCCAAGCGCAAAAGCCTCATCTGCGATAAACACAAAGCTCATACCCTCAACAGTTTGCTCCCTGGATGGCAGGTTCAGAGTGCCGTTCTTTAGACGACGAGCGAACTCCGTCTGATCAATAACTCCCCCATCCGAATTGCGGCCATTTTTGCCAATATCCAAAAAAATAAACTCATAGTTTGCATTAACTATGGCTAGCATGACTATACTAAAAAAACCTTTATAATTATAAAAAAATGTGCCGGAATTCGGAAGGGGGACAATGCGGACGTGCTTCCCATCAATAGCACCCCCACAATTGGGAAAATTCCACTTCTCCAGAAATTGATCAGAAATCTCCAGCCATTGCTCTGCGTTTGAAGGAAACTGTGGGGAAAAAAAAAAAAAAAAAAAAAAAAATTAGTGCTTGAGCACATCACATTATTAATTACACACACAGTTGTCTGTTAAATGCTTATGCAACTTGCTAAAAAAATAAACAACAGGAAGGCAAAGGTTTGGATATGGGGATGTAACATCTACATACATTTATTTTCAACCTCCTATTGTTCTTATATTGTAAAGGGCCATACACACTAGAAGATTCTCTGAAGACTTTTTCGTGCAGATTTACCTTTTCTATGTAGTGCAAGGGCCTACCAGATTGCATAGGATTTGAAAGTGTTTGTTGGACCTCATATTATTTGGTTTTGGTAAATCGGAAGGATAAATTGTTCTGACAATCTTCTAGTGTGTATGGCCCATTATACTCACCAGCTAGAGCTGAGATTTACAAACTACGGCCCTCCAGCTGTTGCAGAACTACACATCCCATGAGGCCTTGTAATTCTCTGACATTCACAGACATGACTAGGCATGATGGAAATTGAAGTTCGTGAACAACTGGAGGGCCATAGTTTGAAGACCTCTGAACTTGAGCTTTGGTATATGCTGACTTTGAGATTTAGCATGTGGGTGGGGGATGGGTAAGTAAAACTGGGCATTTATACATCAATAAGGGCTTGTGGTCAGTGAAGGTTTTAACATCATTACATAAACATACAGAATCATAGGTGGGAATGGATGGACTGATGTATTTTAGATAAATCATTAACTAGGTACTAAAACATTGGCCAAGGAATAATTGTTTGAGGGAAAGCAATAAAATTAGAAAAATTCGACATACTGTTAACAGGCAATGCGTTTAGGGACACATAGGAGAGAATGGTGGGGTGGTTAGTGGGTAATTTTACAAATGGTTAAAGATAATCTACATCTTTACTACTATGTGCATGCGGACAGAGGGTAGTTTACAAATAATGGCCTGTGTCAATTGCTGTACATCCAAAAACATCATAATTCGGGTGAAACTAGTAATACATGTAATGTAATGTAAAAAATCAAACATACCTTGATATAGTCCTTCTGCAAGACCTTGATGATGGCAGAGCAGGTCTCAGGGATGATGACTCCAAGTGCTTGGGGGGAGATGCCTGTGGTGAACTTCAGATCCTGCAGGCTTCTCCCTGTTGCAAGATACCTCAACGTCGCAATTAACCTTTGCTCAGGAGTAATTGCAAGTCGCATACAAGTATCCTGCTTCAGAATATAGGGGGACACCAGGGCAAGAAGACGGTAAAAGATGGGATCCGTCATCCTCAAATAATTCCTGAAGTCATCAGGATTATTTTCCTGGAGCTCCCTCAGCAAGGACATATGAGAAAATTGATCACGGTTAAGCAACCAATTTTTCGTCCAGGAGGTCCGCTTCTTCTTCCTATTGCTCGTACGTCGTCTCAGAGCCAAAACTCCAACACTAACGACAGCAACGGACGAATTCACGGTCGCCATAATAAATTCTCGAACGATGTTTCGGAAAATAGCGAAATGTCGTCAACCAAACAAATGCTACCGAAATCTGCGCGAGATGCCCAGAAGGGTCACGGCCAAACACTCACTTCCTCTTTTGTAGCGGCGAACGTGCGTGGAACGTAGTGACGTCATTTTCTGTCGGAAGACAAATGTCCTGGGCAAGTTTTGAGCACTTTTCAACAGACAAACAACAAACACACCAGCCGCGAACATTTGTAGGACGTTCTGTCGGCCGACGATTGGTACGTGTGTACGGGGCTTAAAAGTTTTGGGTTGTCCTCAGAAAAGTAATAGAGGGGAAATCTTCCAAAGGGGACACTTGTTCTGGTGTAAAAAACTTAGCGTAACCACTTTTTCTTATATCCAGATTCTTTATCTTTACACTAACCCCTTTTTTGTGCACTTGTTCTGGTGACCTGGGGTTCCCCAGAGTTCCTTTAAAGTGGACTTCCGGCCTATTTTGCAACTTGAGTGATTCCTGGAGTGCTCGCTATGCTGATCAACAATTGGGCATTTTCAATTTTTTTCAGGGGGGCCCTTACCTTATTTTCAGGGCATTTTTGATTGTACTTCCTCCTTCTCCCCCCTCTGTGGCCATGGCCACCTACATCACTTCCGCCTTTGCATTGCATCCTGGGAGCTGTTTGTCATCACTTCCAGGAGGCTGGAATCAGGAAGAACTCCCAGAACACTCCCTGGATTCAGGAAGAAGGACACAGTAGATTACACTGCGGCTTCAGATGCCCACATCCAAGATGGCCATGCTCAGACAGCGTTTTTATAAGTAAGATTTTGACTAAAATCCAATACTGTACACCTTGTAAGTATGAGAATAGCGGTTCTGTAAAGGGCGATGGATTAGTATTATAGGGATATTTTTAGTTAAAAAAGGTATTTGAGGCCGGAACTCCGCTTTAATTTGCAGGGATTTTCTCTCACTTCCTGTTTGGCAATGAGACAGGAGGTGAAGGGAAATCTCTGCAATAGGACACAGATGTCAAAAAAAAAAAAAAAAAAAAACCTGACGGGTTATAACCCTCCTGTACTCTATCCAAAATTGTAAAAAAGTTTTGTCTATACTGTAGCTCTTTTTAAACCCCATAGAGATGCTGTGGAATGACCTTAAGAGAGACATTCACAGCAGACGTTCTACAAATGTGTCTGAGCTGAAGCAGTTTTGTAGAGAAAGGTCAAAAACATCTCCTAAACCAGTGATCCTCAAACTACGTTCCTCTAGCTGTTGCAGAACTACACATCCCATGAGGCATTGGAAAACTCTGACTTTCACAGACATGACTACGCATGATGGGAATTGTAGTTCCTTAACAACTGGAGGGCCATAGTTTGAAGTTTCCTGTCCTAAACATTGTGCAGGTCTAATCCAAAACTATTGAAAGTGCTTGCTTGAAGACGTTGCTGCCAAAGGAGGTTAGACTAGCTCCTAACTCCATGGATTCACTTACTTTTTTCTTCATCACTGAGAATGTTTAATGGGTGTGTTTAATAAAGACACAAGAAATTCAATTTTTTTTTTGTGTGCTATTAGCATAAAGCTGTAGTAAAGTCTTTAAGAAAAAAAAGTTTCCACTTGCAAGGCAATTTTATAATGTTGAAAGACTAAAACGAAGCCCTCCAGTGGTGCCATGTCACTGGTGCAGAGGTTTCCATCTTCACCCAGTCTTCTTTCCGGGTTTGGGGACTCTGGCCGTTTGATTGGCAGAGCCACAATGATGTCACTCCTGAACATGCGAAACTTAGTCGCGGTCAAAGCACACAGCTCTGAAGGAACCATTTCTTCAGAACGCATGCGCTTGGTGACTTCACTGGCTGCTGCTTGCTAGAATATCCCCTAAATGGTGCACTTCTTACATGTAGGTGCACTTCTTTCCTGTAGATAAAAATAACAAAAAAGAGGGTTCACATAATTTTTCTTGACACTGTATATTGAAAGTGTACGTCAGGGCAAAGGAAAATCTTTTTCAGTATAACGCTGCAAAACATGCAGTTTCCCCCCATGTTTTATACCTATGATAACACCATGAGTATTAGCAGTTGATCTGAAATTCAGTATGCTCCTTACAACCTGTACAAATGGACAACACAGTGCTTCTGCTGAACTAAAATCCCAGGGAGCCCTGCCCAGTTTTCTTCTTATGCTTGACTACATGAGAGGAGGTATTCTGTAATCTGTAGTAAAGGAACAGGCAGAGGTAAGAAGAGTGCTTGAAATTTCAATGCAGCAGAGCAGTTTTGTCAACTCAGACCTAAAATACAGGGGGTGGTTACTGAATTTCTTTCAGATAACCAGTTATTTTTTGGTCTTTAAAAGAGAGATTTGGGGTACATAAAAAAAAAACAAAACACATACTCACCTCCATTTTGCAGCATCTGGGTTACACTGCAGCTGTCCCATGCTGGCTCGCTTGAGAACTGAGCGATCATTTGACCACTGATCATTCATCTCTTGGTTTGCTTGGAGTGAGTAACTGCATCTAGCTCTGTTCTTCCAGTACTCAATGGAGCACCAGTCTGGGGAGGGGTTGGGTCTGACTGGATCTGAAAGGAAGAGCCAGTTGTCATTTAGGCAGCTGTAAGAATTCCATCAATATTTTCAGGATCCTTCCTGTACTTGGTGTGTCTGTGTCCCATCATCTAATAGCTGGCAATAGCCCATTATCAGCTGACCGGGGATCACAAACGCAAAAGTACTCTTGTGATACAAAAGAGAAGCATAGCCGCAAAAAAAATGTTTGACCATATTTCTTTTTTAAAGGGACAAAACATGTTTTTTTTTTTTTTTTTTTTTTTTTGCCTGTCATCTTAGTGACAGAAGGCAATAAATAACCTTATTTCTGACCAGTGAAATGGCAAATCTTCCTTTTTTCAACAGCTGTGAACACTACTCTGGAAACTACCAGTGAAATAAATCTTCCTTTTCTTCAACAACTCTGGATATTACCACTATACAACGTTTTAGTGTGTGCCTGATAACATGCCCCCTGCTGGCCTCTGTGGTCAGGGCCGCTGATAAGGCAGTACAGCTAGCCCTCCTATACTGGGCCCAGGCACCATCAGTTCAAAAGGGGGGCCCAGGCACCCACTGAGCAGGAAGAAGCTGTAGTGTCTTATTTTAGCCATCATTCCTCTTCTGCTTCCCCCTGCAGTGCTACCAGCTTCTCTTCCTCTTTCTTCCTTCAGTTGCATTGCAGGGGGATTGGTCCTAGCACATGCGCCCCTTCCATCTGCTTTCCAGGCCCCCCGTTTGGCCCTTTTACCCGCATCTCTTCCAGCTTCTCTTCCCTCCTCTCTCGCAAACAGCTACTGCAGGCACAAAGGGAGATGTTTCAGGATAGAGAATGGGGGAAGGGACCGGTAAATATGTCATTTACTGGTCCCTGGATGTGGGTGATGTCATGGCGCTCTCTAATATAGCTGGGTGGTACAAGGGAGGGGGATGAGAAGGAGAAGGGGGTATGGAGCAGCGGAGAGGGGGATCCAAAGGGTGATGGGAGGGGGGGCCACGTTCGGCGGCTGCCAACTGGAGAGAGGAGAGGCTCTGAGGAATAGAAAGCAGGAAAGAGCGGCGCCAGCTTAGTGTAGCATAAATTTATTCAGCAATAATGAATGTAGAAACTTACTCTGAGGTAAGGTTAGACAGGTACGATGGGTGTAGTGGGCTCATCCATCTTCTTCTCCTGGGGAAGTGCCATAGAGGAGGGTGGTTTAGTGCCGGTGGTGTGGGGAAGCTGTTGTTCGGCAGCCTGTCCGCAGGATTCAGGGGCGGCGGCGGATCGTTCGCAGCAGGGCTCCGGCTACCTGCTTCCGGCAGTTGTGACGAAGGAGCACGGATGCTCCGAACGCGTGCAACCCCTATCTTCTTCCCACCAGGAAGTGACGTTGGTCAGACTGGAAGCAGGTAGCCAGAGCCCTGCTGCGAACGCTCCGCCGCCGCCGCTGAATCCTACGGACAGGCTGCCGAACAACAGCTTCCTCACACCACCGGCACTAAACCCCCCTCCTCTACGGCACTCCCCCAGGAGAAGAAGATGGATGAGCCCACTACACCCATCGTACCTGTCTAACCTTACCTCAGAGTAAGTTGCTACATTCATTATTGCTGAATAAATTTATGCTACACCAAGCTGGCGCCGCTCTTTCCTGCTTTCTATTTACTGGTCCCTTCCTTTCCTGAATGAACACAGTGAGCAATCAGTACCAATCCCTTCTGTGTCCATTCATCACTGAAGCATAGTAAACTGTGTTGAATGAGCAGGAAGCCTATTCATTAATCTGTGCTGCTGAGGCTGCAAAGAAAGGGACTGATAAATCTATGTCCTCAGTCACTTTCATCAGGGAGGGGGGGCCCTGTCAGGTAGGCTGTATGGGGCTCCATGATAGCTAACAGCAGCCCTGTCTGTGGTTCCTCCCTCCATTTGGCCAGCAGATGGAACCAATGCACCAAGAGGGGGACACACTATTGAATAAAAGAAGAAGCATTTGATAGAATCCAAAACAAGCATATAACTTCCTCACCACTGGAGAAGTGAATGCTTATCTGCTTCTTTTACAGTATGCCCATACTTTAATTTTGTCCCTGAGGGATAGGGTTGCTTAGATACAATAATTAACATCGGAAAGTGGAAGCTTGTAAAAATGACATTAGTACAAATACTCCAGAAATAGGTTAAAATGTGTGCTTACTGCCAGTACACTATACTTTAACTTTACATTACCACCATAAAACAAAGCCCTATGCAGGACATATAAAACTCTTTACATAAGCAAACCAAAGCAAATATATACAACAAACCTTAGATTTTCCAGCTCCACTTAGCAGATAATATTGATTCACATTGATTCTTGCACTCTTTTGTTTAAAATCAATAGTCATCTCCCCTATGCACATTACAGCACATTTTAGATGTATCCTGCATTAAGAACCTCATCATATCTGTAATACATTTCTGCTCACTCCGAGCGTAAAATGTGTCCATGGTTATACTTGGTTCAGCAGGTGATCGGAGAAGACCTAAGTTAAATAAATGTATTTACTTTTGTGAAAGAATTAAAGTTAAATTGATTGATTGATCCAGCAAAATGGTCAATAGCATGTTTGACTCTGCACCGGCAATTCATTCAATTTTATTGTTTAGATTGAACTTAAAAATTAACATTTTAATTGACTTTTTTACTGCTTGACTGTCAATATTCAGTTTTAACGAAGACTGTGTTACTAAGATTAGAGTAAAGGCAATGTTATTGTGATTTCTTATGTGAAGCTTTTCTTATAGAATTCTAATTGAATATTGCAGAGTGTTTACCCAGCTCAGCAGAGGCTTAAATGGCAATCACCCTCATATAACATCCACTGGAAAAACACTGCTGTGCAACACATTAATACAGCGGCAGATAGGAGTGACTGTAGAGAGAATTATATTCTAATCACTTCTGATTTACTCCTTTTCTCTCATTTAGGTTGTCAATGCAGCATTTCCACTGTCAGCCTGACCCAAAAGGTTACTTAGCGTGCCCATGATTAAGTGAATTTTACAACTAAAGTTATAGGCCCAGGCATTACCCAAATTTACCCCCAACCCCCTCCCCCCTCCCCCTTTCGATCATGTACCAGCATCATTTTTTCTTTAACCACTTCTGGACCGGAAGGTTTTACCCTCTTAAAGCGGAGTTCCACCCTCTTTTTCTTCTTTCCGGATTCCTGTGGGGAAAAGCAGGTTAACCACTTAAGCCCCGGAAGATTTTACCCCCTTCCTGACCAGGGGGTATTTTGCGATTCGGCACTGTGTGAATTTAACGGACAATTGCGCGGTCGTGCGACGCTGTACCTAAACGAATTTGATGTCCTTTTTTTCCCACAAACAGAGCTTTCTTTTGGTGGTATTTGATCACCTGTGCGATTTTTTGATCATGCACTATAAACAAAAAAATAGCGTAAATTTTGCAAAAATAACAATATTTTTCACATTTTTTTATATGAAATTCCCCCCCAAAAAATGTAAAAATCTAAATTTTTTAACATTTTTGGCCAATTTGTTTTATGCTACATATGTTTGTTAAAAATGCGTATTTTGATTGGTTTGCGGAAAAGTTATCGCGTTTACTAACAAAGGGAAAGATTTTTGTCATTTTTGTTGTTTTTTTTAACGCGTAATGACGGCGATCTGCGATTTTTTTTGCGGTACTGCGACATTGCGGCGGACAGATCGGACCCTTGACTGACATTTTTGACACTTTTGGGGTTACCAGTGACATTACTACAGTAATCAGTGCTATACATATGCACTGTTACTGTAAAATTACACTGGCAGTGAAGGGGTTAACTTTATTTGAGAGGGAGGGGCTGTGTGTGTCCCTAGGGGTGTGATTCTAACTGTGATTGGCTGTGGCTTGAGGTGTAGGAACAATGATCAACGGTCCTACATAGTAGAACCGTATGATCATTGTTTCTACACAGGGGAGAATGACAGGCGGCTTGTTTACACTAGCCGCCTGACTTTCTCCCTCTCCCCCGACGATCGCCGAGTGACCGGCGGACATCGGGTTCACCGGTCACACGCGCGGGGGGGTCCGTGACCGCGCGCTCACTCCCCAGAGCCTCACAGGCTAGCGACGTAGACCTACGTCGCTCTGCCTGTGAGGGGCTGACTGCCGCAGTAAATATACTGTGCGCAGTCGGCAAGTGGTTAAAGAAGAATTGGACGTTTTTTTTTTTTTTGGGGGGGGGGGGGTCACTTACCTTATTTTAGGGGCATCTCTGTCCGACTTCCTCCTTCTGCTGCCACGGCCCCGGATGTCACTTCCGGTTTTGCATTGCGTCCTAGGAGATGTGAGTCATCAATCCCAGGATGCAATGGGAATGGCTGGCCGCTACTCTGATTGCCGTTTGCAATCTACAGTGCATGCGCGAGATTGCGATCGGCATTCTGGGAGCCAGAAACCAGGAAGAAGGACACAGCGGGGGACACAGTGGCTTCAGACGCCCACACCGGAGATAGCTGCGCTCTGCAATCAATTTTAAAGGTAAGATTTTATCTTATTTCAATTACTGTCCTGTACTGTAATGTGGGGTTAGTGTTAGTGTAACTGGTGTTAGCTTAGTATTAGAGGGGTATTTTTATCTCAAAAATGTGTACTTGGTGTGGCTATGTCCCATCATCTAATAGCTGGTAATAGCCCATTATCAGCTGACCGGGGATCACAAACGCAAATGTTTATCCGCTTTAGTGACCAGGCAATTTTTTTGCTATTCGGCATTGCGTTATTTTAATGGACAATTGCGCGGTCGTGTGACACTGTACCCAAAAACAATTGATGTCCTTTTTTCCCCACAAACAGAGCTTTCTTTTAGTGGTATGTGATTACCTGTGCAATTTTTATTTTTTGCGCTATAAACAAAAAAATTGTGACAATTCTGAAAAAAAAAACACAATATTTTTCACATTCTGCTTTATAACATTCCCAATAAAAAAAAAAAATGTAAAAATCTGTTTTTTTTTTCATCATTTTAGGCCAATTTGTATTCTGCTACATATTTTTGTTAAAAAAAATCCCAATAAGCGTATTTTGTTTGGTTTGCGCAAAAGTTATTGCATCTACAAACTAGGGGAAAGATTTATGTAATTTTTATTTATTTATTTATTTTTACTAGTTATGGCGGCGATTTTTTTTAGTGGGACTGTGACATTGCGGCAGACAGATGGGACCCCTAACAGACATTTTTGACATTTTTGGGGGGACCAGGGACATTATTACAGTGATCAATGCTAAAAATATGCACTGTTACTGAAATAATGACATTAGCAGGGAAAGGGTTAACTCAGGGGTGATCAAAGGTTTAAGTGTGAGCCTAGGGGGTGTTTTCTAACTGTGAGGGGGGTGGGCTTGTGGAATCAACACAGAGACCTGTGATCCTAAATAGAAGGATGTGCTGATTCCTGAGAGAACAACGGTCTGCTGTCTTCACAACAGCAAACCGATGTTCTCTCTCCACGGGGAGTGATGGCAGGTGCATGGCGGCCCTGTGAATTAGCTTCCCTGCTGGCTAATGGGGATGCAGTGATTCGCGCAGCCGAGCCAGCCTGTGGCAGGCAGTCGGCAGGTAGTTAATCTTGTTCTTGTAGCGAAAAAAAGGCTTTTATTATGTGACATCAATAACAGGCTTATACAATTCTTTCAAGAGTAACTGGTGGTAGGTCTGTTCCTATTGACATAGGCACACACCCAAAACTACATCTCCCAAGAGCCTTTGAAAATAGACAGTCTCTTAGGGCAGTGGTCCTCAACTCCGGTCCTCAGGGCCCACTAACAGGCCAGATTTTAAGTATTACCTTGAGGAGATACAGACTAGAGTACTGCAATCACTGAGCAGCAAATGATATCACCTGGGATGTATTTCAGTTATCTTGCAAATCTGGCCTGTTAGTGGGCCCTGTAGGCCAGGGTTGAGGACCACTGTCTTAGGGGGTCAAGGCAACAACATTATTTTGCTGGGAAAGAAATCAATGTAGGCAGGTAAAAAGATACAAAAGAGTAGGGGTTGTGGGGAGGGGGGGCATTCTGTAGTCCAGCAGGCAGGACTGACAACAATAGCTGGCATTTAAAAGCTGAAAAGACACTGTAAGGATGGGTTCACCCTGATGTGAATTGGATGTGAGTTTCTCCACATCCAATTTGCATGACAGAAGACTTTGACTTGCTCTCAATGGAGCCAGTTCACACACCTGCGGGACGGCCGCGGTCCGCACTGTAAAAAGGGTCCTGTGCGTCTTTGACTGTTTCAGGAGGAGTGAGTATGCCCTATGGTTCTAAAAAGTGGGATTTATCTTTTCTATGAATAGTGTAGGACCCACTGAAAATGGGGTACTTTGACGTAGTGGTGGGCTACGATGAAGAGGCTAAGCCTCGAAACGCGTTAGCCGCTAACTATCATGACTGTGGACTGCAATTTGATGGACTCTGTCATTTGAATCTGATATGCTGGCTTACAACTTATGTTTGTGAGTAGATATATATTTTTATTTGATAATAATAAAGCTCTATTGAGGATAATGCGCTAGGCCAGTGCACCCTTTCTTTGTTTTTGTTTGTAGCTTAGTGAATAGGTAGCTGGGCACTGCCACTGGAGACATGTACCAGAGCTCACCAGTGCTGTCTGTGAATGTTTTGTCCACCATACACAGTGTATAAAAAGATTGGAGTACAAGGCCACTGTGATTGACTCTGTACCATATGATCGCTGTGGCCAATCACTCTGATTGCGATGTAAACATAGGCTGCCACAGCAATTAGCTGTGAGAGGAGACTGAGAGAAGCAAAAGAAGAGGGAAAAAAAATGTAAAATAAAAAAAAAGCAGCAATCTGACACTGATCACTGTCATTAGAGCAGGGCAGTGTCACTATGAGGACATTTCACTGCTCTCGTTAGTGATTGGTGACATTGTATGCAATTGCAATATACAGTGTCTCTGATTATTGATTAGAGCAGTATAATGGCGCCATAGTGACACCGCACTGTTCTGTGCAGTGATCTTTCTTTTTATGAAATTTTTTTACAAAATAATAAAAAAATGAGGGCTCATTCGCACTTGTGGTGCTCTCTGAAGAGGGATTTAGATCGCTCATCAGAGAGCATTAAACAGCTTTACCCCCTAAATGATGGACTACTGCATGGCAACTGCATGCAATGTGCATGGTTGCAATGCAGTTACAGCAAGACCCCATTCATTGATGGTAATGCCTACTGAGCACAACAGGGGGTAAATTCATGCTATGGTATGTGTAAACCCCCAGCCGCTACCTTCCCAGCTAAAGGAGGAGGGGAGATAAAAATGTGGCTTAACCCTAAGGTTTTAATGCCCCCCCTCCAGCCACAACTGTAATTGAGCCCTTACACACTCACGATACCTGTGCAGCCAGTCACAGTGTCCCTGAACACTGTTATACTAGTCCCAATGTCACCATAAGGCCTCAGTCTTTTTTATTTTCCAAGACCATAAGGCCTCATTGGGCAACGCAGGAATACATGCATGCAGTTCTATTCATGTCTATAGGGACACAGTTGCTGCATGGACACAGCCGTTGTTACCAATCTAACTTCTGCGCAGGTGCAAGGTCCAAACATAATGTGATAATAATCAGCGCAACCCTCAAATTAGTAGAATAATAAATGTTAAAATAATATTTTTAAAATATAATGTGCACAAGGCTGCAAACAATAAGGCTCCGTTCACATCTAGGCATTTTGGGGAGTTTTTGGGGAGTTTTTCTGCTCTAGGATCAGCTCTCAAAACGCCCAACAAGACAAATCCTATTCATTTCAATGGCCCCTGTTCACATCTGAGCGTTTTGACGCTGTAAGCAAAACGTCCAACGCTCAAAAAAGTACATGAGCTTCTTTTTGGGCAGATTACAGGCGTTTTCTATTGGTTTCTATTCAATCTAAAAATGCCTGCACAAAAAACGCCTGTAAAAACACCTGTAAATCGCGGTAAAAATCGCGGTAAAATCGCTGTAAAAATCGCTGTAAAATCGCGGTAAAAAACGCGCGAAAACGCTACGCTCAGGTGTGAATGTAGCCTTAGTGCCAAACACAAAAACACCTGTGATAAATCTATAAATATTATTGCTGCGCCAAGTGGATAAATCGACCCCGCTGAAGAAGTCGCTGACGCAACGCGTACGGGGGAGGAGCCTGCTCGTCACTACGTTGATTCCCTGAGGCTACAGGCAATGGTTTTGATGCGCTGTAAGTCGGCACTGCTTTGAAGTGCCTTTTATTGTTTGGTGATAGGAAGGGACACCTGGCGGCTGTGACTATCCCAAAGTGTGTTTGACTCTCAGGAGTCTAATTTCAAGGTGAGCTGCTAATCTTACACCAGTCACTAGGAGCACTTGGATTGAAGCATGCAGCACCTTTGATCACATTCACAGATGAAGATTTTTGTTCACCTTTGATTACTTTGATATTCACTGTGAATTGGGACTATTGATATTATTTTCACTTGATGTCACAGTTTATTTATTGGTTTTGATAGTATTTATTTTGATATTATGTATACTGATTGATTTATCCACTTGGCGCAGCAATAATATTTATAGAAGGTCCAAACATAGGCAGATTGGAAGCAATCTGCTACAATGTTTCCTAAAAACCCTGCAATGTACATTGATCACTCAGAGGGAAATGTTTTTTTTTTTTTGCTTCAAAGTGGAGTTACACTTTAAAGCTTGAAATACAATTAAATCCTGACAGTAAATATTTACAGTCTTCATTGTTCCCCTTTTTGTATACTTGACAAGGCTGGTGTATTATGCAGTCACTGATTTTTTTTTTCTTTAGTGCATCCTGACTTGTCTGGCATGTTCCGGTACTATTATGAAGATTTGCAAGTGTACTCTGCATTTATGAGAAGTAATAATAATCATTTTATTTTCAATCAAGCAACTTTAATAATAGCACCATCACTCTCCGCCGGTTCACATTTTAAAACTTCTACTGAACTGCACTTTGCAATGCTGTGGCTTCATTTTAAGATGTTCAGCTAAGACTAAAGGGTTTAATTAGCTGTCAAAAACATGGAGAACACTGTGAACAATTTCACTGCCTTTTGTATCTTAACTGCTGCCTCCACGGCAGGGATACTGTTCTTCATTGACTTTGTGCAAAGCCTGCTCAATAAAAAAACTGTATTTTTTTAAACTTTTGAGATGAATGAGATAGCAATCAGCTGTAAATGTGAATGTCGAGTGTGGTTCGTGTTGCGGTATATAGCAGAACTCATTGGCTGGCACATGCTACCCATAAACACAGGGAATATAATTTATATTACTACTCAGGAATAAATATGCTGTGAATTTTGTATTTTTAAATTGTTGTTTTCTCTCTCTCTCTCTCTTTTCTCTCTCTCTATATATAAAATGTGTGTATATTATACACACTATATTACCAAAAGTATTGGGACACCTGCCTTTACACACACATGAGATTTAATGCCATCCCAGTCTTAATCTGTAGGGTTCAATATTGAATTGGCCTACCCTTCACAGCTATAACAGCTTCAACTCCTCTGGGAAGGCTGTCCACAAGGTTTAGGACTGTCAAACATTCCCATAGACACACTCCTAAACCTTGTGGACAGCCTTCCCAGAAGAGTTGAAGCTGTTAGGTGGGCCAACTCAATATTGAAACCTATGGAATTTCCTTGTCGAGGGCTGTGCTGACTTTGGACTTGATTAACCACTTTACCGCTGCTCACTAGAGCTCTACTGCGGCAAAGTGGCTCTTGTAGGTCTGACGATGTAGACCTACGTCGCCAGACACTCCCCCTTCACGGCGGCACGCGCGCGCCTCCGGAGGCTCGCTCCCGCTGTATTCAGTCACAGCGGGAGTCGGGCCAGGGGAGGAGCGGTGGTGATCACCGCCGCTCTTCCCCGATCGTTGGGGAATCGAGTCTGGAGATCCGCCCGCTTGTGTAAACAAAGCGGGCGGATCTCCTAAGTGACAGGCAGTGACAGATTGCAGGGTTCAGCATAGCTGAACCTGCGATCTGTCCCTGTGTCACACAATCCCCTCCCCCCACACATGTCAGTAAGCACCAGGCATACATTAACCCCTCCCTCTTCAATAAAATGAACCCCTTCCCTGCCAGTGTCATTTTTACAGTAACAGTGCATATTTATAGCACTGATTACTGTAGTAATGTCACTGGTAACCCCAAAAGTGTCAAAAATGTCAGTCAAGGGTCCGATCTGTCCGCCACAATGTCGCAGTCCCGCAAAAAAAAATCGCAGATCGCCGCCATTACTCGTTAAAAAAAACCCACCAAAAACGACAGAAATCTTTCCCTTAGTTAGTAAACGCAATAACTTTTGCGCAAACCAATCAAAATCTGCTTATTGCGATTTTTTTTACCAAAAATATGTAGCAGAAAACAAATTGGCCTAAAATGATAAAAAATTTTGATTTTTACATTTTTTTGGGGGGGAATTTCATATTAAAAAAATGTGAAAATATTGTTATTTTTTCAAAATTGTCGAAAATTTGTTTATAGCGCAAAAAGTAAAAATCGCACAGGTGATCAAATACCACCAAAAGAAAGCTCTGTTTGTGGGAAAAAAAGGACATACATTTCGTTTGGGTACAGCATTGCATGACAGCGCAATTGTCAGTTAAAGTCACACAGTGCCGAATCGCAAAAAGTGGCCCAGACGTAAGACAGCAATATGCTCCGGTGGTAAAGTGGTTAAACACAGTGGACCAACACCAGCAGATGGCATGGCTCCACAAACCATCACTGATTGTGGAAACTTCACACTGGACTTCATGCAACTTGGATTCTCTGTCTCTCCACTCCTACTCCAGACTCTGGGACCTTGATTTCCAAATGAAAAGCAACATTTTCACAGTCATCTGCTGTATTACCCCCAAACACCTCCCTGTTCAGTTTGCACCAGAATATCTCGAAAAGGGAAAAAGTTCTAGTGAACATGCTTATTTGCAAATTATTGCCATAAAAAGTGTATGGGGACCTGGGTACCGCCCTGGGGGACATGTATCAATCCAAAAAAAATAAAATTTCATTTTTATAGGAGCAGTGATTTTAATGATTCTTAAAGTGAAACAACAAAAATGTAAAATTAATTTAAATATCATGCCTGGGGGTCCCCTTAGTCTGCCTATAAAGTGGGGCATCTGTACAATACATAGAGCCTGCTGCAGCAATATTGACATTTCAGAAGGAAAAAATGTAATTTAAACTTGCTCCCAGCTGTAATGTATTGCCAGCTCCTGGTAATACAGATTTTAAAAAAATGGCGTAGGGTCCCTCCCAAAATCCCTACCAAACACTAATCTGAGCATGCAGCCCAGGAGGCCAGGAAAAGACAGTGGACGAGTGAGTGCCCCCGCTCCTGAACCATACCAGGCCACATGCCCTCAACATGGGAAGGTTTGTACTTTGGGGCGGGGGGGATCTGCCCCCCACCCTAAAGCCCCTTGTCTCCATGTTGATGGGAATCTTTGATTATAATGAATCTGGAAGCCCCCTTTAACAAGGGGGACCCCTAGATCCCGGCCCCCCCATGTGAATGGGTATTGGGTACATCATATCCCTACCCATTCACCAAAAAAAGTGTAAAAAGTAAGAAACACAGGAAACTGTTTTTGACAAGTCCTTTATTAAAAAATAAAAAATAGTGCCCCTCAATTTAAATCCATTGTCAATCACAATGCCCGACTGACCGACTGTCTGCCTCCTATCCGCATTCACAGTTCTTATATAGGCAAGGGGCGGGGCCATCTTGCTACATCATCCGGTGGCACCGCCCCTTCTGATGTCATGCGACATCAGAAGGGAAGGTGCCACTGGGTGACGTAGCTGGGTGGCCCTGCCCCTTGCCTATATAAGAATTGTCAAATCAGAGAGGAAGCAGATGGCAGGAGGCCTCCCAAAAGCATTTTTTTCTCTCCATTTTTCGGGCCCAGCGCGCGTCGTGATTGACGATATATTTACATCGAGGGACATTATTTTTTTATTTTTAATTTTTAATAAAGAACTGGTCAAAAACTGTTTCCTGTGGTTATTACCTTTTGACACTTTTTTGCTGAATGGGGAAGGATACGATGTAACCGATACCCATTCACATGGGGGGGGGGGCGGGATCTGGTGGCCCCCTTGTTAATGGGGGTTTCCATATTCTGATAAACCACACACCCACAGACCCTGAAAACCACAGCCTAGGGTTGTTGGGAAAAGGCCCTTGTTTCCATCAACATGTGGACAAGGTGCTTTGGGGGACACCCCAAAGCTCCCTCCCCATGTTGAGGGCAAGCGGCCTGGTATGGTTCAGGGGGGGGGGACGCTTGCTCGTTCAGTAATGATCCGTCTCCTTGATACCATGAATAATCCTTTGCAGTCGTCCTTTCGCAGGCTTTACAGAATCAGGGAGCCCATGCAGCGTAACTTTGAGGAGGCATGAGATTATGAGTCCTCTGGGTCACTAGGATGACATTGTAAGGAATTACCTCTCCTCAGCCACGTACAACTCCTGTGGTTTCTGGGGAATAAAAACCATCCCTTTAAGACTGTTGTATGTCATCCTCTACATCCTTGTTGCCACAATCCTCCTCCTTTTACTACTGTGTGTTTTGTGGCCTCGCAGGATTGGTATCTGCATAAAGGGGGCCTTAAGAGGAAAGGAATACCTCCTCTTCATCCCACTGTTCTGCCTCAAGTGCCTTGTCCTTGATTCCACAAAATGTGTGTTCCATCAGGAAGTCTAGAGGGATAGTATCACACAGGTACTCATTGATGGCCTTTTGCTGTGTGTACAGCTGCTGCAGCATTGCCAATGTTGAGTTTCACCTGGTGGGCATATCACAAATTAGGCCGTTGGTGGGCAGGTTGAATTCCCATTAAATGTCAGCCAGCCAAGCACTGGCATTGTATGACCACCAGAAATGGCCACAGACTTTTCTGGCCTCCCTCAGAGGATCTTGTAAGCCTGGGTATCTGTTCACAAAAATCTGCACCACCAAATTCAGGACATGTGCCAAGCATGGAGCATGTGTCAAGTGTCCCTGTTGGAGGGTGGAGAGAAGGTTGGTGCCATTGTCGCATACAACCATTCCTGGCTCAAGCTGCCATGGTGTAAACCACCTCTGAGCGTGCCACTGCAGAGTTGACAGAATCTCTGGCTCCGTTTGTCTCATGTGCCCTAGACAGACCAACTGAAGCACCGCATGGCATCTTTTAGCCTGACTGCTTGTGTAGCCCATTGAACGCTTAAGGAGAACTGCTGGTTCAAAAAACAATTCAGCAGAAGAGGCCATAGAGGAAGAAGAAGAGGAGGGGGTGGAGCAGACAGATCTGGCGCAATCACCAGCAGCTTGGCGCAGTGACCGAACAAGCTCCAACACTGAACCCTGTCCTCCATCCTTCCCAGCTGCCAGCAGAGTTACCCAGGGCACCGTGAAGGAAATGTAACGTTCCTGGCCATGTCTGCTGGACCACAAGTCAGCAGTAATGTGAACCTTGCTGCTGGCCACCCTGTCCAACGAGGCCAAAACGTTACCTTGCACATGATGATACAGAGCTGAAATGGCCTTACGTTAAAATACATTTATTTTTGGCACCTGCCACTGTAGTACAGCGCATTCTTATGGTTCAGCAACTGGGGTAGCAGAATTTGCCTGGTGAAATCAACAGGTGGTGTACTGCTAGCAGATTGGGTGCAAGTACCTGTGGTACCCATTGCTATACCATCATCCCGCCCAGTGGAGGTTTTTGAGAAGACTTGAGAAGAGGTAGAGATCCCAGATGAGGAGCAAGGAGAAGTCTGCATTTTTTTATAAGTTGGGTCTTTCAGGTGCTGTTGCCAACAGACTGCATTGCAGGTGGTCATATATCTTGTCAATCATGTGGTTCCCAAGTGGCTGGTGTTCTGGCCACACTTGATCCACTTCAGACAGAGATTGCAAACAGCAATGCTGCAGTTTGCTGCACTTGTTAAAAAAGCCCACACAAATTCACTTTTGGAAGTCAGCGGGGATTCATCAGCACCATGCACATGCGGAGCTCTGTGGTGTGATGCAATAGGGTGGCTTCCCCTAAATTGGCCCCTGGAGGACATCCTGCCTCCTTGGAGTTGTTCCTCCTCCTCACTTTCCTCCTCTGTTCTCTCAGGCTCCCAAGTACAGTCAGTGACCTTATCATCTCCTCCCTCCTCGTCACTGGAGCAAACTTGGCAGTATGCTGCAGCTGGGGGAACATGACAGCTAGTTTATTGTCTGTCATTGGCAACCCCTCTCTCTAGGCTCACGTTATTCCCTTCCTCAACCTGGGAAACCAACATCCAAGCATTCAAATTGTTACGCATCCTCCAGCATCATGTAACTGATATTATGATCGAATCATTCAGGTGACTCCTCTGTGTATGATGGTGGGACTATGGAAGGAGTAGCTGTGGACAAGTCAAGGAGCTTGTGAAATATGCCACTTTGGCAGCTGCGGTGGAAGGCAAACTAGTATGAGTCTGGGTGACAGAGGATGAGGAGGATGAGGACGGCTTGGTTATCCACTTCACCAACTCGACTTCATGTTGTGGCTCAATAACATGGCCAGCACCGGAAAAAAATGAGAAGCATGCCCCGCCTGCAGAGGATATACCATGTCCACGACCACCACTTTTCACTGTGGAAACAGAGACTGCTTGTCCTCTTTTAGTGGCCTGTGAGCGTCTTCCTCTTCTTGTTGGCCTTTTGGACATGATGGGGGTTTTTTCGGGGGATTTTTATAACTTTTTATTATAGAGTTTGGGATGGAAATATGGTGCTTGGGTGCAATATGTTTATAGTGCTTGGTGCATTATAAAACCATTTCATTATTGTTTTTTTTTGGGGGGGGTGGAACTTTTTATAAGATAGTGTGGGTCGGGAATATGGTGCTTGGGTGCAATACTTTTGTGCTTGGTGCACTATAAACTGTTTTATTATAGTTTTTTTTTTAATAAAGAAAATAAGGGTGCAGCATCTGTGGAGAATTTTTTTACTGCTGCTGCTGCTGCACAAAAAAAAAAAAAAGAAAGGAAAAAAAATTAAGAAAGCCAGAAAAAAAAAAAACTGTGGTGACACAGAAGGAAAACCACCTGCAACTCAGAAATAGGAACAGCAATTATGGAGACAGTTTTTTTTTTCCGCTGCTGCTGGAAAAAAAAAAAAAAATGGAGGAACAGCAATCATGCCCTAAATATTTTTAGTGCTGCTTTGACAAAAAAAAAATATATAAATAATAATTAAAATGAAATAAAAAAAAAGAAGCAAACAAAATAAAAAAATAAATAAAAAAAAAAGGAAACCACTGCTGACGTAGAAAGAGGAACTCCTGTGATGAAGAAGAGGGGACAGCAATTTTGCCCTAAATATTATTAGTGCTGTTGCACCAAAAAAATAAAATAAAAATTAAGGAAACCGCTGCTGACACAGAAAGAGGAACACCTACGACATAGAAGGGGGGATTGCATACAGTATATGCCCTAAATATTATTAGTGCTGCTGTTCCAAAAATAAAAAAAAAAGGAAACCACTGCTGATGGGGGAGAGAGAAACACCTGCGACGCAGAAGGGGGAACGACAGTTATGCCCTAAATATAATTAGCGCTGCTGCGCCAAAAATAAATTAAAGAAAAAAAAAAGGGAACCACTGCTGACAAAGAAGTAATAGCACCTGCAACACAGAAGGGGGGTACTAATAATGTAACAACAGAACCTGATGCTGCAAAAAAAAAAAACAATTATGAAAAAAAAAATTATCAATGAAAAAAAATTAGATCAGTGGGGTGACACAGATATATTGTACACACCAACACTTCAGTGCCACCACTACACTGTGTTATTCACAAGAATCACAACACTACACTGACTGCACTAAACTGACTGAACACACAATCCACTAACTACCTGCCTAATCTCCACTAACAGACATTATACTCGGCTGTCGTGCCAGCAGCAGCCTTATATAGTGTGGGGCATGGCCCCTGAATCATGATTAGCCAAAGGCACCCTGACTTTGGCCAATCTTGGCTCTCACAGTACATTGTGCTGTGATTGAACAAAGCATACATGTCAAGCCGATTACTACTGCTGGTGTTGATCCACTAATGCCTCGTACACACGCAACGATTATCGGCCGACCGATCGGCCAACTTTTGTCCAGTGTTGTTGTGTTGGTTGAAATGTGCTCTAGACTGCACGCGAATTTTCTCGGGCCAACAAAAATCTACTTCAGAAGTGATGTCATGTGACGGTTTACTTTCCGTGTGTTTTTTCTTCTCTGAGCATGCCCAGTCTTGCTCATCAGATTTTTGTCTTCCGAAATCTGTACTGACTGACGGAAAATCGGCCGTTGTGGTGACGGCCAACAAAAATTTTATAGCCTGCACACCAGATTTTATTCGGCTGAAAAGTCGGAGTCGGTTGTCGAAAGCATCATACTAACAAGCCGAAAATCGGCCGATCGGGCGTTGGCCGAAAATTCACGGCCAACTATCGACGTGTGTGTATGGGGCATAAGTTATATCAAGTCTGAAGTCAGCTTAGCCCTCTGTCAGGAACTTCTAGAGCACCTAATGCTTCCCTCTGCTGACCAGCTTTATGGAGATGCTGATTTCATTTTCCAGCAGGACTTGGCACCTGCCCACACTGCCAAAAGTACCAATACCTGGTTTAATGGTCATGGTATCACTATGCTTGATTTGCAAGCAAACTCACCTGACCTAAACCCCATACAGAATCTGTGGGGTATTGTCAAAAAGGAAGATGAGAGACCAGACCCAACAATGCAGATGAGCTGAAGGGCGCTATTAACCACTTACCGCCCGCCCGCCGTCATATGACAGCGGGACGGTGCGGCTATTATCCTGGGCGGACGTCATATGACGTCCGCAGGAAATGTAGGGCAGGCGCGCGATAGCGGGCGCGCCGCCGTGCACTGCCGGTGTCGGCGTGTCCCCGGGACACAGCCGGTCACCGGCAGGGGGGAAACAGCCAATAGGCATGGCTGTTTCCCACGTGATCGGCTGTGTTCCAATGACACAGCCGATCACAATGGAGGCGCCCGGGAGATGACCACGCATGCGTGATCGGGAGCGTGCAGCGCGGTCATGTCGGTGGCACTGTGTTCCTAAGGAACACAGCTGTCACCGGCGGTAGTAAACAGTCACTGACAGTGACTGTTTACTAAGTGATCGGCTGTGAATCCATTCACAGCCGATCACAAAATGTAAACAAAGAGCAGTAACTCAGTGTTACTAGCTCTTCTCTCCTCATACAGTTTCCAGTATGAGGGGAGAAGAGCTAGAAATAGTGAGTTACTGCTCTGTGTACCTGTAAAAGTAAAAATCACACCAATAAAGGTCCCCACACACAGTCCTCAGCCCCCCCCCAATGTCACCTGTCACCCAACAGTCACCTCATCAGTGCCCAGAAATTGACACCCATAACGTTCACATGTGAGCGCAGCGATCGCGGGCAGAACACTGCGATTCTGCCCGCGATCCGGAAATCATTGCAAATTGCGGGACGCCTGTGTGTTGCCTGTTTTTTGCAATAGCACCCCAAACGCTGTGTGCGATGTTGCCGCCATTTCCACCTGCCGAATCGCGGTAACATCGTGCAAACATCGCATGAGGCCCAAAAAAGGTACAAGAGTTTCTTTGGGGCGTCATGCATTGTTTGCGTTATGTTACCGCGATTCGGCAGGTGGAAATCGCAGCAACATCGCACAGTGTTTGGGGTGCTATTGCAAATCACGGGCAACGCACAGGCGTCCCGCAATTTGCAATGATTTCTGGATCACGGGAGGAATCGCAGTGATTCTGCCCGTGATCGCTACGCTCACATGTGAACATAGCCTAAAGTTCACCAGTCACCAGAGACTGCCATCAGTACCGCCGTGCACCATCGCCCGTCACCTGTCACCCATCAGTGACCATCACCTGTCACCCCATCAATCACCGTCACCTGTCACCCCATCAGTCATCGTCACCTCTCACCCCATCAGTCATCGTCATCTGTCACCCTATCAATCATCGTCACTTGACACCAAATCAGTGATCGTCACATGTCACCCCATCAATCATTGTCACATGTCACCCCGTCAGTGATTGTCATCTGTCACCCCATCAATCATCGTCACTTGTCACCTCATCAATCGTCACCTCTCACCCCATCAGTCATCGTCACCTGTCACCCCATCAGTCATCGTCACCTGTCACCCCATCAGTCATTGCCACCTGTCACCCCATCAGTCATCGTCACCTGTCACCCCATCAGTCATCATCACCTGTCACCCCATCAGTCATCGTCACCTGTTTGCCATATACATGCAATCACTTACTGACCGCCTAACGACTATATGCGTCGGCCATTAAAAGCTAAATACTGGGGTTATGGCAGAAGATAGCCCCCATAACCCCGGTATTTTTTGAAACGGCGGGCGGTCGGCTTTCAGATAAGGGTGGTCCCAGTGGCGGATTCGCTGCGGAATTACCCTTATGGTGCAGGGGAAGAGGTGCCCCCCTCCCCTCCTGCCGCGTCCCAGACGTTTTCCCAGCTTACCGGACCCGCCGGCAGCGGGGAAAACTATCCGGTCCCGGATCCTCAGAGACACGCAGTCGAGTGAGGGCAAGATGGCCCTCACTCAACTCTATGGTCTTGGAGGACCGGAGCTACGTCAAAAGACGTTGCCTAGCAACCGGTTTAAAGGGCCGCTTTTTTTTTTTCTTTTTTTTTTCCTCTTTCAACAATTTTTTTTTTTTCTTTTTTAGTGTAGTTGTGAGGTGTGAGGTCTTTTTGACCCCAGATCTCACAATAAAGAGGACCTGTCATGCCTATTTCTATTACAAGGGATGTTTACATTCCTTGTAATAGGAATAAAAATGATCAAAACATTTTAAACTGTGTAAAAATAAAAAAATAATAAATAAAATAAATAGGAAAAAAAAAAAAATTAAAGCGCCCTGTCCCCGTTAGCTCGCGCGCAGAAGCAAACGCATACGCAAGTCCCGCCCACATATGTAAATGGTGTTCAAACCATACATGTGAGGTATCGCCACGATCGTTAGAGCGAGAGCAATAATTTGAGCCCTGGACCTCCTCTGTAACTCTAAGCTAGTAACCTGCAGAAATTTTTAAAATGTTGCTTATGGGGATTTTTAAGTACCAATGTTTGGCGCCATTCTGTGAGCATGCACAATTTTGAAGCATGACATGTTGGGTATCTAATTACTCGGCGTAACATTATCTTTCACATTATGGAAAAAAATTGTGCTAAATTTACTGTTTTCTTATTTGTTAGTTCAAAAAAGTGAATTTTTTTCAAAAAAAATCGCATTTGGAAGACTGCTGCGCAAATATGGTGAAATAAAAAATATTGCAACGATCTCCATTTTATTCTATAGGGTCTCTACTAAAAAAAAATATATATATAGGATCCAGCTGTGACACCTGTAATCGTCCACAGACCTGTTGCCAGCAGGTGGTGCTGTGGAGCAGAGCGCGGGATCAGAGGCTGTCAGGGCGTGCAGGAGAGAGGAGTGTGTGTGGAGTGTGTGCGTGACCGACCGCGTGTGAGTAACCCCCCCCCCAGGAGAGCAGCGGCGGGGAGCGGCGCTCGAACCCCGACCCCCCCCCCCCAGAAGCGAGCGCCGAGCGGGTCGGTAACCCCCCCCTCTCTTGTTGCGGGTGGCGAGCGGAACAGTAAACCCCCCCCCCTTTTTGCGGCGGGCGGCGAGTGGTGCGGACCCCCCCCCCCAGACAGAGAGGGAGCAGAGGAGACTAGCGAGCAAAGGCTGACCGGGAAGTGACAGAGGGAGGCGGGTGCAGAGCGGAGACTGACCGTCTGAGGGAAAAAAAAAAAAAAAAACAGCCAGGAACTGCTAGAGTCAGACTTAAAGGGACATACACTAGGTAAGTAAGACTGGTGACTGAGATTGTACACTGACTGAGGGTGTAGTGTAGTACCTGAGTATCTGTGAGTACCTGAGTATCTGTGAGTACCTGTGAGTACCTGAGTATCTGTGAGTATCTGTGAGTACCTGTGAGTACCTGTGAGTATCTGTGAGTACCTGTGAGTATCTGTGAGTACCTGTGAGTACCTGAGTATCTGTGAGTACCTGAGTACCTGTGAGTACCTGTGAGTACCTGAGTACCTGTGAGTACCTGAGTACCTGTGAGTACCTGAGTATCTGTGAGTACCTGTTGCTACCTGAGTGTCTGGGAGTACCTATCACTACCTGAGTGTTTTGCGTCTGACCGGGCTGTGCGACTGAGCGTTGTGCGTCTGACCGGGCGGTGCGACTGAGCGTTCTGCATCTGACCGGGCGGTGTGACTGAGCGTTGTGCGTCTGACCGGCTGTGCGACTCAGTGTTGTGCGTCTGACCGGGCTGTGCGACTCAGTGTTTTGCGTCTGACCGGGCTGTGCGACTCAGTGTTTTGCGTCTGACCGGGCTGTGCGACTGAGTGTTGTGCGTCTGACCGGGCTGTGCGACTGAGTGTTGTGCGTCTGACCGGGCTGTGCGACTGAGCGTTGTGCGTCTGACCGGGCTGTGCGACTGAGCGTTGTGCGTCTGACCGGGCTGTGCGACTCAGTGTTGTGCGTCTGACCGGGCTGTGCGACTCAGTGTTGTGCGTCTGACCGGGCGGTGCGACTCAGTGTTTTGCGTCTGACCGGGCTGTGCGACTGAGCGTTGTGCGTCTGACCGGGCTGTGCGACTGAGCGTTGTGTGTCTGACCGGGCTGTGCGACTGAGCGTTGTGTGTCTGACCGGGCTGTGCGACTGAGCGTTGTGCGTCTGACCGGGCTGTGCGACTCAGTGTTGTGCGTCTGACCGGGCTGTGCGACTCAGTGTTGTGCGTCTGACCGGGCTGTGCGTCTCAGTGTTGTGCGTCTGACCAGGCTGTGCGACTCAGTGTTGTGCGTCTGACCGGGCTGTGCGACTCAGTGTTGTGCGTCTGACCGGGCTGTGCGACTCAGTGTTGTGCGTCTGACCGGGCTGTGCGACTGAGCGTTGTGCGTCTGACCGGGCTGTGCGACTCAGTGTTGTGCGTCTGACCGGGCTGTGCGACCCAGTGTTGTGCGTCTGACCGGGCTGTGCGACTCAGCGTTGTGCGTCTGACCGGGCTGTGCGACTGAGCGTTGTGCGTCTGACCGGGCTGTGCCACTGAGCGTTGTGCGTCTGACCGGGCTGTGCGACTCAGCGTTGTGCATCTGACCGGGCTGTGCGACTCAGTGCTGTGCGTCTGACCGGGCTGTGCGACTCAGTGTTGTGCGTCTGACCGGGCTGTGCGACTCAGTGTTGTGCGTCTGACCGGGCTGTGCGACTCAGTGTTGTGCGTCTGACCGGGCTGTGCGACTCAGTGTTGTGCGTCTGACCGGGCTGTGCGACTCGGTGTTGTGCGTCTGACCGGGCTGTGCGACTCGGTGTTGTGCGTCTGACCGGGCTGTGCGACTCGGTGTTGTGCGTCTGACCGGGCTGTGCGACTCGGTGTTGTGCGTCTGACCGGGCTGTGCGACTCGGTGTTGTGCGTCTGACCGGGCTGTGCGACTCGGTGTTGTGCGTCTGACCGGGCTGTGCGACTCGGTGTTGTGCGTCTGACCGGGCTGTGCGACTCGGTGTTGTGCGTCTGACCGGGCTGTGCGACTCTGTGTGGTGCGTCTGACCGGGCTGTGCGACTCAGTGTTGTGCGTCTGACCGCGCTGTGCGACTTAGTGTTGTGCGTCTGACCGGGCTGTGCGACTTAGTGTTGTGCGTCTGACCGGGCTGTGCGACTTAGTGTTGTGCGTCTGACCGGGCTGTGCGACTCAGCGTTGTGCGTCTGACCGGGCTGTGAGATTGTGAGTGTTGGGTGACTGACCGGTGTCAAGTGAGTGGAGCGGAATACCAGAGGGTGAGAAGGTAGCGTTAGGAAGCCAGGAAATAGCCTAATAGGATAGACTTAAATCGCTGAATCCCCATTAGATTAGATAGTAGGTACAATGCCCGGCGGGTGTGGAGATGCGACTCGGTGTACATCTTGTGATATGTATGCGTTCCTCGGTCATGCGATCGAGGGCGAATACAAATGCGCAAAATGTGAGCACGTTGCTTCCCTGGAAGCTCAGGTCCTGAATCTAGGGAAGCAGCTGGCAACACTGAGACGAATGTCCATACCGGAGGAGAGCCAGGATTGTACCAATCAGGTGCAGACAGGGGCCTGCACAGAGGTGGGCGGAGTATCGGAGGTGCAGGCATCAGAGCAGAGCAGAGGGGTGACAGTTAGGAGGGGTAGAAGGGGACAAGTCAAGGAGGCTGATCCTGGGCTGGAGCACCCCAATAGATACGCCCCGTTGTGTGATGTTGGGGAAACCAGTCAGGGACCAGCATTGCTGGAGCAGAGTGACGCCCCTAGCTGCCAGGGGACGAACTCCTCCAGTGAGGCCGGGAGAAAGGGAAAGGAAAGACAGGTGCTGGTGGTAGGGGACTCAATTATTAGAAGGACAGACAGTGTAATCTGTGACATAGACCGTGTGCGCCGAACAGTCTGTTGTTTGCCGGGCGCTCGGGTTCGGCACATCGCGGATCGGGTGAACAGATTATTGGGTGGGGCTGGGGAAGACCCAGCTGTCATGGTACACGTGGGTACCAATGACATAGGCAGAGGAAGACGGAGAGTCCTAAACGATTTCAGGGACTTAGGCGCTAAGTTGAGGACTAGGACCTCCAAGGTAGTATTTTCCGAAATACTACCTGTACCTCGAGCCACACCAGAGAGGCAGCGGGAGATTAGGGAAGTTAACGAGTGGCTGAGGAGCTGGTGTAGTAAGGAGGGTTTCGGGTTCCTGGAGAACTGGGCCGACTTCTCAGTTGGTCACCGGCTCTTTGGTAGGGACGGATTGCACCTAAATGGGGTGGGTGCAGCCGTACTGGGTGAGAGGATGGCCAAAAAGTTAGAGGGGCTTTTAAACTAGGGAATGGGGGGGGAGGGTACAGATGTAGAATTAGCCAGTGGAAAGCAAGTTTCAGAGGGCAGAAATGGGGGCATTAGCGGTAGGGTGTTCGGAGCCCCTATACCCAGGGTGGGTACGGGGAAAAATCAAGAGAGCAGCCTAAAAACATCAAAATTACGAGGCTTATATACCAATGCCAGAAGCCTGGCCAACAAGATGGGAGAGCTGGAGCTGCTGATGTTTGAGGAGGACTTAGATTTTGTGGGGATAACTGAGACTTGGTTTGACAGCTCTCATGACTGGATGGCGACCATTCAGGGGTATTCCCTTTATCGCAGAGATAGAGAGGGTAAAAAAGGGGGAGGGGTATGTTTGTATATTAAGAACAGTATACAGGTAAATATGAGGGATGATATTAATAATGGAGCTATGGACGAGGCAGAATCCCTATGGGTAGAGCTTCAAAGGAAAGGCACGGTGGGGAAGGTAATATTGGGCGTATGCTATAGGCCCCCAAACCAGAGGGAGGAGGGTGAGGTGGACCTCATGTTACAGATAGGATTGGCAGCAAGGATGGGAAATGTCATTATAATGGGGGACTTTAATTATCCTGATATAGACTGGGCAGAAGGAACCGCGCATTCAGCCAAGGCTCGGCAGTTCCTAAATGTTTTGCAGGACAATTTCATGGGTCAGATGGTGAATGCACCGACAAGAAACAATGCGGTACTTGACCTACTGATTACCAACAATACAGACCTGCTCACGGATATAGAAATACGGGACAACTTAGGGAACAGTGACCATAGGTCAATTGGTTTCAGTATTAATTACAGTAATAGGAAACACAAGGGTAATATAAGGACACTGAATTTCAAAAGAGCCAATTTCCCTAAACTGCGCTCACTGCTAGAAAATATCAAATGGGATAGAACCCTGGGAACAAAGAACACGGAGGAAAAATGGGAGTGCTTCAAGAGCATACTTAACAAGGGGGTGGGCCAGTGCATTCCACTGGGAAATAAATTTAAAAGAGCAAAACTAAACCCTGGGTGGCTAAACTCCAACATAAAAATGTATATTAGAGCTAAAGAAAAGGCCTTCAAAAAATACAAGACTGAGGGGTCATTGGCAGCATTTAAGCATTACAAAGAGTGTAATAAGAAATGTAAAGATGAAATCAGGGCGGCTAAAATAGAACACGAGAGACATATAGCGTAGGAGAGTAAAAAGAACCCCAAGAAATTCTTTAAGTATATAAACAGTAAGAAAGCGAGGCCAGAACACATTGGCCCCATAAAAGATGATAAAGGAAAAATGGCCACTGAGGACAGAGAAAAGGCGGAAGTGTTAAATAATTTCTTTTCTTCAGTCTTCACAAAGGAATCGGGGGGCTACATGAACCCCGCTTGTAAGGCCGAACTAAATAATACACCTCAGGAAGTGCCGCCATGGCTAACAGAGGATAGACTTAGAGCTAAACTAGAGAAACTTAACATAAATAAATCCCCGGGACCGGATGGCTTGCACCCAAGGGTTCTGAATGAGCTCAGTCAGGTGATTGCCAGACCATTATTCTTGATCTTTAAGGATAGTTTACAGACAGGTATGGTGCCAGCTGATTGGAAAAAAGCCAACGTGGTACCAATATTTAAAAAGGGGCCGAGATATATCCCGGGTAACTATAGGCCGGTCAGCCTAACATCTGTAGTCTGCAAAATTTTGGAGGGGATGATAAGGGACCACATACAAGACTTTAGTAATGAAAACGGTATTATAAGTAGTAATCAGCATGGATTCATGAAAAATCGTTCATGCCAAACCAATCTATTAACCTTCTACGATGAAGTGAGCTGCCACTTAGATAAAGGTAAGCCTGTGGATGTGGTGTATCTGGACTTTGCAAAGGCCTTTGACACCGTTCCCCACAAACGCTTACTGTACAAACTAAGGAAGGTAGGTATGGACCATAAGGTGAGTACCTGGATAGAGAACTGGCTCCAGGGGAGAGTACAGAGGGTGGTGATTAATGGGGAGTACTCTGAGTGGGCGGGTGTGGAAAGTGGGGTCCCCCAGGGTTCTGTCCTGGGACCAATCCTGTTTAATTTATTCATAAATGATCTAGAGGAGGGGATATCTAGTACAATCTCAGTATTTGCAGATGATACTAAATTAGGCATGCCAATATCTTCTATGCAGGATGTGGAAATCTTGCAAGCAGACCTGAACAAAATAACGGGGTGGGCAACTACATGGCAGATGAGATTTAATGTAGAAAAATGTAAAGTAATGCACTTGGGGGCCAGAAACCAGAAAGCAAGCTACTCACTAGGGGGGGAACCTCTGGGTGAGTCTAGGATGGAAAGGGACCTGGGGGTACTGGTAGACAACAGGCTTGGAAGTGGCATGCAATGCCAAGCCGCTGCAAGCAAAGCCAACAGAATACTGGGTTGTATAAAAAAGGGGATTCACTCCAGAAATAAAGAGATTATTCTTCCACTCTACAAGACTCTGGTCCGGCCACATCTGGAGTATGCTGTCCAGTTCTGGGCACCGGTCCTCAGGAAGGATGTGCTGGAACTGGAGAAAGTCCAGAGAAGGGCAACAAAAATAATTAGGGGAATGGAGGACATCGGCTATGAGGAAAGACTACAAGCACTGAACCTATTCTCTCTGGAGAAGAGACGCTTGAGGGGGGATATGATATCAATGTACAAATACTGTACTGGCGACCCGAGCATAAGGAACAAACTATTTAGAGTAAGGGAATACAATAAGACACGTGGCCACTCACTAAAACTAGAGGAAAGGCGGTTTAACCTTAAAGTGCGTAAGGGGTTCTTCACTGTAAGAGCGGTAAGGATGTGGAATTCTCTTCCGCAAGCAGTCGTATCAGCGGGGAGCATTGATAGTTTCAAAAAACTATTGGATGGACACCTTAAAGACCACAACATACAGGGGTATACAATGTACGGTTAAAAGCAAACACACACACATAGGTTGAACTGGATGGACTTGTGTCTTTTTTCAGCCTCACTAACTATGTAATGTTTGGGGGTTCCAAGTAGTTTTCTAGCAAAAAAAATGATTTTAGCTTGTAAACACCAAGTGTCAAAAATAGGCCCAGTCTTAAAGTGGATAAATGGACAACTTTGTGTAAAGCGCTACTTGGATGTTAGGCCTATGTATGTGGCCAGGCTGTGAAAAAGTGTTACACATGTGGTATCACCATACTCAGGAGGAATAGCAGAATGTATTTTGGGGTGCAATTTTTGCTATGTACATGATATGTGTTAGAAATATTGCATAAATGGACAGCTTTGTGTAAAAAAAATGTGTTTTCATTTTCTTTCCACATTTTCCAAAAACTTGTGGAAAAAAATGACATATTCAAAAGACTCATTATGCCTCAAAAATTATACGTTGGGCTGTTTGCTTTCCAAAATGGGGTCATTTTATGGGGGTTTCCATTCTCCTGGTGCTCCAGGGCCTTCAAAAGTGCGATAGGTTGTCAGGAAATTATATGTGTAATTTATGCTCCTAGAATGCCGTACGCTGCTACTTGGATGTTAGGCCTCTGTATGTGGCCAGGCTGTGAAAAAGTCTCACACATGTGGTATCGCCATACTCAGGAGGAGTAGTAGAATGTGTTTTGGGGTGTAGTTGCAAGTATACATGTGCTGTGTGAGAGAAATAACCTGTTAATATGGCAATTTGTAAAAAAAAAATAAAAAAATCTTCATTTTGCAAAGCATTGTGGGAAAAAACTACAACTTCAAAAAACTCACCATGCCCCTTATTAAATACCTTGGAATGTCTACTTTCCAAAAAGGGGTCATTTGGGGGGTATTTGTACTTTCCTGACTTTTTAGTTTCTCAAGAAATGAGATAGGCCTTCAGTACATCAGGTGTGATCAAGTGTGATCAATTTTCAATGATTCGCACCATAGCTTGTGGACTCTATAACTTTCACAAAGACCAAATAATATACACTTATTTGGGTTATTTTTACCAAAGATAAGTAGCAGTATAAATGTTGGCCAAAATTTGTGAAGAAAAATTACTAATTTGCAAAATTTTATGACAGAAACAAAGAAAAATGCGTTTTTTCACGATATTTTCAGTCTTTTTTTATTTATAGCACAAAAAATAAAAAACCCAGTATTGATCAAATACCATCAAAAGAAAGCTCTATTTGTGTGAAAAAAAGGACACAATTTTTGTATGGGTACAGTGTTGCATGACTGAGTAATTCTCAGTCAAAGTGTGAGAGCGCTGAAAGCTGAAAATCGGTCTGGGCAGGAAGGGGGTGAAAGTGCACTGTAGGCAAGTGGTTAAAGCAACCTGAGCTTCCATAACACTTCAGCAGTGCCACAGGCTGATCGCCTCCGTGCCACGCCGCATTAATGCAGTAACTCATGCAAAAGGAGCACTGACCAAATATTAAGTGCATACTATACTGTACATGGGCATACTTTTTAGTAAGCCAACATTTCTGTATTAAAATCCTTTTTTATTGGTCCTATTTAACCACTTTACCACCGGAGGATTTTCCTGCTAAAAGACCAGGGGTTATTTTGCGATTTTTTACTGCGTGACTTTAACGGACAATCGCGCGGTCGTGCGACGCTGTACCTAAACCAATTTCACGTCCTTTTTTTCCCACAAACAGAGCTTTCTTTTGGTGGTATTTGATCACCTGTGCGATTTTTTGATCACGCGCTATAAACAAAAAAAGAGCGTAATTTTTGCAAAAACAACAATATTTTTCACTTTTTTTTATATGAAATTCCCCCAAAAAAAAATGTAAAAATCAAAATTTTTTAAAATTTTCGGCCAATTTGTTTTACGCTACCTATGTTTGGTAAAAAAAATCGCAAAAAGCGTATTTTGATTGGTTTGCGCAAAAGTTATCGCGTTTACTAACAAAGGGAAAGATTTTTGTCATTTTTGGTGTTTTTTTTTTTAACGAGTAATGGCGGCGATCTGCGATTTTTTTTGCGGTACTGCGACATTGCGGCGGACAGATCGGACCCTTGACTGACATTTTTGACACTTTTGGGGGTACCAGTGACATTACTGCAGTAATCAGTGCTATATATATGCACTGTTACTGCAAAAATGACACTGGCAGGGAAGGGGTTAACAGTATTGGACAGGGAGGGGTTAAGTGTGTCCTAGGGGCGTGATTCTAACTGTGTAGGGACAGGTCTACTAGTGTAAAAACAAAGATCAACAGTTCTACATAGTAGAACTGTTTGATCTTCACTTTTACACAGGGAGAACTGACAGGTGGCTTGTTTACACAAGCCGCTCTGTCTTTCTCCCGCTGTAGCGGCGATCGTAGTGTGACCGGCGGACATCGGGTCCGCCAGTCACACTCCCGCACACCTCCGTGAACGAGCCGAGGCGGGCGCGCGCCTCAGCGGGCGCGCGCCCGCCCGCTATTGGCTCTGGAAGGAGTGACAGGCGAGCGACGTAGACCTACGTCACTCTGCCTGGCCGGGGCCGACTGCCGCAGTAAATATACTGTGCGCAGTCGGCAAGCGGTTAATATTCTAATTTTCTGAAATACTGAATTTTGTGTTTTTGACAGCTGTAAGCCATAATCCTCAACATTAAAAGAAAAATTGCTTGAAGTATATCACTCTGTGTGTAATGCATCTATATAAAATATATATGAGTTTCACTTTTTAAATTGAAATACTGAAATAAATTTACTTTTTCATGATATTCTAATTGTATGAGATGCACCTGTAATTATGAACACTGTAGGAACCTCCCTAGCACACCAGTGTATTCCAATCCACGTATGGTGAACACATTCAGCCTACTACCTTGGGAACTGTTGCTCAATGTCTTTGATTGTTTAACCACTTAAGCCCCGGAAGATTTTACCCCCTTCCTGACCAGGGCCTATTTTGCGATTCGGCACTGCGTGACTTTAACGGACAATTGCGCGGTTGTGCGACGCTGTACCCAAATGAATTTGATGTCCTTTTTTTCCCACAAACAGAGCTTTCTTTTGGTGGTATTTGATCACCTGTGCAATTTTTTGATCATGCGCTATAAACAAAAAAAGAGCGACAATTTTGCAAAAATAACAATATTTTTCAACTTTTTTTATATGAAATCCCCCCCCCCCAAAAAAAAAAATTGTTTTTTTAACATTTTAGGCCAATTTGTTTTCTGCTACCTATGTTTGGTAAAAAAAATTCACAATAAGCAGATTTTGATTGGTTTGCGCAAAAGTTATTGCGTTTACTAACTAAGGGAAAGATTTTTTTTTTTTTTTTTTTTTTCCAAAAAGATTTTTATTGATTTTTGTAATTTTTGTTGTTTTTTTTTTTTTAACGAGTAATGGCTGCGATCTGCGATTTTTTTTTTGCGGGACTGTGACATTGCGGCGGACAGATCGGACCCTTGACTGAGATTTTTGACACTTTTGGGGGTACCAGTGACATTACTACAGTAATCAGTGCTATACATATGCACTGTTACTGTAAAAATGACACTGGCAGGAAAGGGGTTAACTTTATTTGAGAAGGAGTGGTTAAGTGTGTCCCTAGGGGCATGATTCTAACTGTTATTGGATGTGGCTGGGTGTGTAACTACAGAGAAATACGATCCTGCATAGCAGGACCATAGGATCTCTGCACTTACACCAGGGAGAATGACAGACGGCTTTGTTTACATTAGCCACCTGCCTTTCTCCCGCTGTACCGGACGATCACACGCGCGGGGGGGGGGTCCGTGAACGAGCGGGGGTGGGAGCGCGCCTCCGGCGGCACGCGCTCGCCCCCTAGAGCCTCGCAGGCTAGCGACATAGTACTATGTCACTTTGTCTGTGAGGGGCTGACTGCCGACGTAAATAGTCGTGCAGCGGTCGGCAAGAGGATAAATTACAGAGTCTATATAGTTCATATAACAAAAGAGTTGTTAGTATTATAGTATATTCCATGAACAAGCTCATAACTCATGTCAAATCACAGCCTATTGCTGGCAACAGCACCCTCCGAATTGGTGCGACGCTGACTTTGCGATTTCAATAGACATCTGTGCATGAACCCGCATGAATGTCTTTCAAGTCACCCCCGAACTAGCAATAAAAAGCAAATTTGCAATCGAGTTCAGCTGAACTTGCACAATTTCAAACCCTCCTCCAATGTGAAAGTACCCTAAAGGCTTTGATCCAAATCCCAATTGGAAGGGAAGCATGTCTCTGTGTATTGGACATCCTAGTCCATAATGGATCACCAGGCAAGAAGAGTGAGGAGTTTGCCAAAAGAAGTCTGTGGCTCCTTCTGCTTTCAGTGAAGCCTGTGAGACCAGAAAGAGTGAAGACCTGCAGCCGGGCTGGGAGCTGGATCAATAGAAGACTCAGGTAAGTCTTCAGGAGAAGGGGAGGCTAGCACAGGTGGGGGGTTGCGTTTTTTTACCTTAATGCAGGAAATGCGTTAAGATAAAAAATTATTTAATCCTAGAACCACTTTAATGCAGTTATTGGTTGCTTTTAACCACTTAAGCCCCGGAGGATTTGGCTGCTAAAGGACCAGGGGTTTTTTTGCGATTTTTTACTGCGTGACTTTAACGGACAATTGCGCGGTCGTGCGACGCTGTACCTAAACGAATTTGACGTCCTTTTTTTCCCACAAACAGAGCTTTCTTTTGGTGGTATTTGATCACCTGTGCGATTTTTTGATCACGCGCTATAAACAAAAAAAGAGCGTAAATTTTGCAAAAATAACAATATTTTTCACATTTTTTTATATGAAATTCCCCAAAAAAAAAAGTAAAAATCAAAATTTTTTAACATTTTTCGGCCAATTTGTTTTATGCTACCTATGTTTGGTAAAAAAAATCGCAAAAAGCGTATTTTGATTGGTTTGCGCAAAAGTTATCGCGTTTACTAACAAAGAGAAAGATTTTTGTCATTTTTGGTGTTTTTTTTTTTAACGCGTAATGGCGGCGATCTGCGATTTTTTTTTTCGGTACTGCGACATTGCGGCGGACAGATCGGACCCTTGACTGACATTTTTGACACTTTTGGGGTTACCAGTGACATTACTGCAGTAATCAGTGCTATACATATGCACTGTTACTGCAAAAATGACACTGGCAGGGAAGGGGTTAACTTTATTGGGAAGGGAGGGGTTAAGTGTGTCCTAGGGGCGTGCTTTCTACTGTGTAGGGACATTGCTATTGGTGTAAAAGCAAAGATCAACCGTTCTACATAGTAGAACGGTCAGATCTTTACTTTTACACAGGGAGAACTGACAGGCAGCTTGTTTACACAAGCTGCTCTGTCTTTCTCCCTTCACAGGAGCGATCGTAGTGTGGCCGGCGGACATCGAGTCCGCCGGTCACACGCACTGACTTGCCTGTGAACGAGCCGCGGCGGGCGCGCGCCTCGGCGGGCGCGCGCCAGCTCGCTATAGGCTCGCAAGTCAGTGACAGGCGAGTGACGTACCGATACGTCACTCTGCCTGGCCGGGGCTGACCGCCGCAGTATATAGTCGTGCGGCGGTCGGCAACCGGTTAAGGGAGCAGTAGGTTTTAAATGGCTCTTACTGGTTAGGGAGGCTCACTTGTGCCAGGAGAACAGCTTCTCATTAGCCTCCTAATTTTATATTTTTTCACAGAAATAGAAAAAAAAAGACAGCAAAAAATGTACACAAATAATGATCAGAGGTAAAAAAATACAAATGTAGAGATACTAATGCCTCGTACACACGTACCGATCGTCGGCCGACGGATCGGCTGTCAAATGTCCACGGCTGTCTTGTTTGTTGTTTGTCTGTTGAAAAGTGCTCAAAACTTGTCCAGGACTTTTGTCTGCCGACAGAAAATGATGTCAGTAGTAGTACGTTCCACGCACGTTCGCTGCTACAAAAGAGGAAGTGAGTGTTTGGCCGTGACCCTTCTGGGCATCTCGCACTGATTTCGGTAGCATTTGTTTGGTTGACGACATTTCGCTATTTTCCGAGACATCGTTCGAGAATTCATTATGGAGACCGAGGATTCGACCATTGCTGTACTTAGCGTTGGAGTTTTGGCTCTGAGGCGACGTATGAGCAAGAGGAAGAAGAACCGGACCTCCTGGATGAAAAATTGGTTGCTTAACCGTGATCAATTTTCTCATATGTCCTTGCTGAGGGAGCTCCAGGAAAATAATCCTGATGACTTCAGGAATTATTTGAGGATGACGGATCCCATCTTTTACCGTCTTCTTGCCCTGGTGTCCCCCTATATTCTGAAGCAGGATACTTGTATGCGGGTTGCAATTACTCCTGAGCAAAGGTTAATTGCGACTTTGAGGTATCTTGCAACAGGGAGAAGCCTGCAGGATCTGAAGTTCACCACAGGCATCTCCCCCAAGCACTTGGAGTCATCATCCCTGAGACCTGCTCTGCTATCATCAAGGTCTTGCAGAAGGACTATATCAAGGTATGTTTAATTTTTTACATTACATGTATTAGTCGTTTCACCTGAATTATGATGTTTTTGGATGTACAGCAATTGACACAGGCCATTATTTTTGAATTACCCTCTGTCCGCATGCACATAGTAGTAAAGATGTAGATTATCTTAACCATTTGTAAAATTACCCACTAACCACCCCACCATTCTCTACTATGTGTCCCTAAACACATTGCCTGTTAACAGTATTTTGAATTTGTGTCATTTTATTACTTTCCCTCAAACAATTATTCCTTGGCCAATGTTTTAGTACCTAGTTTACGATTTATCTTAAATACATCAGTCCATCCATTCCCGCCGATGATTGTGTATGTTTATGTAATGATGTTAAAACCTTCACTGACCACAAGCCCTTATTGGTGTATAAATGCATAGTTTTACTTACCCATCCCCCCACCCACATGCTAAATCTAAAAGTCAGCATATACCAAAGCTCTAGCTCAGAGGTCTTAAAACTATGGCCCTCCAGTTGTTCAGGAACTACAATTTCCATCATGCCTAGTCATGTCTGTGAATGTCAGAGAATTACAAGGCCTCATGGGATGTGTAGTTCTGCAACAGCTTGAGGGCCGTAGTTTGTAAATCTCAGCTCTAGCTGGTGAGTATAATGGGCCATACACACTATAAGATTTTCTGAACAATTTTTCCTTACGATTTAACAAAACCAGATAATATGAGGTCAAACAAACACTTTCAAATCCTATGCAATCTGGTAGGCCCTTGCACTACATAGAAAAGGTAAATCTGAGGGAAAAAGTCTTCAGATAATCTTATAGTGTGTATGGCCCTTTACAATATAAGAACAATAGGAGGTGTAAAATAAATGTATGTAGATGTTACATCCCCAAATACAAACGATTGCCTTCCTGTTGTTTATATTTTTAAAAAGTTGCATAAGCATTTAACAGACAACTGTGTGTGTAATTAATAATGTGATGTGCTCAAGCACTAAATCTTGTTTTTTTTTTGTTTTCCCCCACAGTTTCCTTCAAACGCAGAGCAATGGCTGGAGATTTCTGCTCAATTTCTGGAGAAGTGGAATTTTCCCAATTGTGGGGGTGCTATAGATGGGAAGCACGTCCGCATTGTCCCCCCTCCGAATTCCGGCACATTTTATTATAATTATAAAGGATTTTTTAGTATAGTCATGCTAGCCATAGTTAATGCAAACTATGAGTTTATTTTTTTGGATATTGGCAAAAATGGCCGCAATTCGGATGAGGGAGTTATTGAGCAGACGGAGTTCGCTCGTCGTCTTCATAACGGCACTCTGAACCTGCCATCCAGGGAGCAAACCGTTGAGGGTATGAGCTTTGTTTTTATGGCAGATGATGCATTTGCGCTTGGGGAGCATCTCATGAAGCCCTACCCTCAGAGGAACCTCACCCCCGACCAAAGGATCTACAACTACCGGTTGTCCAGAGCTCGCAGAGTTGTGGAGAATGCCTTCGGGATAATGGCCAACCGGTTCCGGATATTCCTGATGTCCATACACCTGGCACTGTACAAAGTAGATAATGTGGTCCTGTGTTGCTGCAATTTGCACAACTTCCTACGCAGGAATGCAGAAAATTATGTTATGCAGCAACTGGATACTGACCCTGCTATGCCAGGTACAACTGGAGAGGCACAACCTCGTGACCAAATGGAGTCCATGACCTCAATGCAAGTTGGACGCTCAGGATTGGCATCTCAGAGGGCCCGTCAGATCCGCCAGGAATATCTGGACTATTTCGTGGGGAGAGGAGCTGTGTCCTGGCAGCAATCAATGTCACACACACATTAATGTTGTTAAAGATTTGACACACAAGATAAATGTCTGAGATATCTGATTTTTCAAAACATTAAACCAAAATTGCAATGATTCTGTATTGTGGATTCTAATCATTTGGGCACATATGCCAAACATAATTATTTGGGTTAATCATGTGTTATATATGTGTGACTTTGGAAGGGTTAATACATTCATCAGTGTGTTTCTTTACTGTAGTCTCTCACCAGCTGATCCAAAGTGATGATGGCCATGTGTTATTTTTTAGCCAGTGGTGTAAATACAAGGGCCTTCTGCACCCCATAAAATTTCCACAAACCCTCTCACATTGAGAACTAGGTCACACCCAAGGTTCATCTAATGTCACCTTACATTGGTGGTCATTGTCCAGAAGTTGCCCATACTATATATTTCATATAATACATTAGGGTATTAACAACGTACCTACACCTGTTATGTTGTGTTCATTTATGACATCCTTCTCACTGCCCACCAATGTTAGGATATGTCAGTGTTATGTGAAACTTGATCATTGTTCATCTCAAAGTGTTATATATAGATAATGGAAAGTGAACTAGAGCAACGAACAAGCAATACACTATAGATTACACTGATCTCCCTACACTGATTGCTACTGGCAATATCAATGCCATATTGAATCCTAGGACTGCTAGTACCTTGAGTGTTGAGTCACACTTATGCGATGCGGGAAGTCTGCAACTTTGCAGCCTTCCTGCATCGCATAAGGGTGACCCGCCACTTACTTTTTGCACAGGATTGTATTCCACAAGTGTGAAGCACTGTGCGATCCAATCCAGATACATCAGAAATAAAGGGTCACGTGCGACTTGTGTGCGTGTTCAGTGCGAATGTAGCCATACAAAGTGTATGTCTCAATTCACACTGCACATCTGATGGCATGTAATATCGTAGCACACTGCTCCTTTATTACATGCGATCAGATGTTCAGGCCAAAATCAGCTATACAGTTTGTATGGCTCAATTCGCACTGCACTCGCACAAAAGTCGCACATGATGCATTTATTCAGCCGCATCAGGATAGGATCGCACAGTCGTTCACACTTGTGTGATCCGATCCTGTGTGAAATGTCAGATTGCACTGTGATATGCGTTAAAACTGGTGGGATCTTTAACATTTCATTGACACCTCCAGCAACTCGCATATGGCAGTGTCCAAAATGCTTTCATTAACATGTAAATATGTGAATAGGACAGCCATCATACATTTAGTGCTTCTTTACACAGCTTTAGACCTGGACCCCCCAACGAAAGTCAAATAAAGAATTGAACACACATTGTTGAATGTAAAAATGTTTTAGTAACAAACATTCACAGGGTTAGGGTTAGGGTTAGGGTGTTCTAAAGTGCTTTTCCCAAACTTGGGTACACTCTTAACATCTGAGTGTAATAAATGTGGTATAAAAGATTCTAAAAAATTTGTAACATCAGGAACATCCCAATACAAACATTAAAAACATATTAAAATTGTGGTTTAAAATTTGGCAAGCATGTCCACAAAATCGCGCATTTTGGTTTGTAATGCCGTTGCAGTCTCCTTTATTTGCTCTAGGTCTGAGCAGCATTGTAGAGCCTCACGGGTTAATTTGGCTAATGTGCAACTATGTAAAACATGATCTGTAAAAAAAAAAATACAACAGAGTCAATGTGAATCACCTACATGAGGTCATAATAGAGAAACATTTGGTGTCCAGGTTATCTTAAATTCCTCTCGAGTTAATACCTACCCTGTTCTTATGCTCTTTTGCCCTAGGCTCTTCTTCTTCCTCCTGTCCTCCTCTGATGCTGTTGCTGATGATTCTGCCGGTCTCTGGAGCATACTATATATTCATTAGGGGTGTGAACGCATGATGACGCTATTGTGAGGGCATGGTCGTAATGTATATATATTAAGCTGCAGAGACCAGAGACGGGCAGAATGCACGGCAACAGCATCAGAGGAGGACAGGAGGAAGAAGAAGAGCCTAGGGCAAAAGAGCAGACAACATAAGAGCAGAAGATTGGACAGCAGAAGAGTGGAGAGGAGAAGATCCAAAGAGCAGAGTGGAGAAGACCGGATGAAGATATTTAAGAACATTTCAGAAACGTCTCCTGTCGTTATTCACATACACTTCCATTTATGTGGTTAATGTGTAGGGGTACTATGTACCCCATACCCATTCACATAGGGATTGGGGTCTGGGATCTGGGGGCCACCCTTTGTTAAAGGTTGCTTCCAAAGTCCTAGGAACCCCCTGGCCGCATGACCCCCCAAAACCACCATACAGGGTTGTGGGGATGAGGCCCTTGTCCTCCTCAACATGGGAGCAAGGTGCTTTTGGGTGTGGGGTGCAGAGCCCCCCCTGGCCCAAAGCAACAAAACCCCTCCATGTTGAGGGCATGTGTCCTGCTGTGGTCCAGGGGGGGTTTGGTCTGCTTGCTCGTCCCCTTTCCTGGCCTGACAAGCTGCATGCTTGGCTAAGGGTCTGGTATGGGTTTTGGGGGTAACCCACGCTGTCTTTTTGTTGTGGGCCTACCCTCAAACTCAATACCACACACAAAAGGCCTGCTTGGGAACTTGGGGGGGGACACCCACGGTGGGTTATTCAATTTTTCTGTGTAGTTCCCCCTCAATAATCTTCACAGCGCAAGTGGCCCCGCAAGTCAGAGCATCCTGATCCGACTTACGGTGCGACTTCCATTCAAATAAAGAGGCTCCCATAGGGAACTAGTGTTGACAATTGGAGGCTAAAAATAATACTGATAAAAATCATTCTGAAAAAACCTACGTGGGCACACAATTGGCTCTCCGACACTTGGTCCAGGATCCTCCACATTTTCTGATGTGCCCGCAACGCTGCTTGGCAAGTTGCCAGGAGATGTTGTTTCTGACCTGGCTGGGGATGCCACATCCTCGCATGACGGAACATCTGCAATGTAAATTTGTAAGGGAATACAAGAATATAAGGTTAAACAATCATTGCAAATACACATATTTCTATGATCCCACTACCCAAAAATCTGTGCCTACCAACCTTCATGTTGCTCTGGTGTCTAGTCACTTGTTGGCTCCACCAGTATAATTTCTGGAATAATGTCTTCATCTACATAATACAAAAATTTGCCATGTCATAAAAGTCACAAGAGGTACATTTGTTAGGACATGGTGCCCTGATTGATAGCTATTTTAGGAACAAATATTAAGACATGTACATGGTTATCTACTAAAAATATGGTACATTAATGTTTGACTGTGCATAGGAACCAATTACCTTTTGGAGAATCTGTGCCACCATCTGGGCCCATGTCCTCATCTTCTTCCTCCACTGCAGATGGAGCTGCCAAACCTCTCCTCCTCCTTTCCCATTGTTTGGCTCTTTGTTTTAGTTTTTCTCCTATTTCAAGGTTTGAATAATAGAATAATAATCTGTGGGGGCGTGGCCGGAAGCGGATCTGGACGGACGGCTGAGAGAGGAGCTCCGCTTTCCCAATAAGTAATCCACAGTAATCCGCCGTTCTATCGGCTTATTAAGGAACATCCGCACCGCCATCAGCCTTGCCGGACCCTGGGGGACCCTCCAAACCCAATATTTTGCATATCGAGCAAACGGGAGCAAAATCACACTCGAGGCCTAGTTAGGCCCTAAAGCCGCGGACTTGCCTAATAGCGGCACCCGGCCGCGATCCGGGACACGGTAAGGCTGCATCCTCCTTATCTCGGCACATCCCTCACTCCACACACCATCATGGGCATGTAAATCCGTAGCCGTGCGGGACGGATGTGGCCGAGGAGAGCTCCAATATCCCCGATCACAATCCTCATCAATCCTCCTCCATCCCCGCTCTTCGGAGGAAATAAACACCTCGGGGGGACCCATCTTGACCACCAGGACTGATATTGCTAAATATTTCAGCAAAAAGATCAATTTTGGAGGATCGTTTTTTTTTGCGGCCTACCTTGGCATTGAAGCCACGGCCTCGCCTAGAAGCCCTGCCTGCCGAGATCGCCAGCATCCGGACCCGGTAAGACAGAAGTCCTTAGAGGCCCTCCTTCATACTATTGGGTGCCCCTTCAGCTCTCCATCCCCTCCAGCTCCCAGCAGAAAGGCCCCATTAAATTGTGCAGCCTCCACAGCACAGCAGTCAGCCATCTTGGCTGCAGAAGGGGACAGATCCATCCAACAAACAGCACAGCTTCACCAGATCCAGTAATAGCCCCTAAATTCATAATAATCCTACTGGCTGCTGTCTTACACACCCGATAACCCCTCTCTGACCTCACTGGCAGCTCTGCGCTAATCACGCATGGCGGGGAATATGTAAAGAAGAGGCTCCCCCACCCGTCCGCCTGATATTGCAGCATTTGAGGTAACCTTAAAGCTTCACCATGGGGTTAGGAGATAGATCTTCTTCTTCAACCCGCTCTCGCTCTCCATGGGATCATGAACAGCGTTCAGGGATCCAGGTTCCTGATATGTTTAAAAAACTAACAGGAGAAACTCCACAAGCAGCAGCACAGGCCGCACCTAACAGCATGCAGATAAAAGAGACACACACTCCACAGGCTCCAAAAACCCCTTCTCCTGGTGACCTCTCACTCTGTCCACCTGTCTGTCCACCTGCTCAGATTGTGCGCACTGATATGCCTGGCCATGCTTCATCCTCACACTGTGTTTCACTACAAGACCTTAAAGCTATAGCAGACGACATTAAATCTACCCTTTCAGCTACCTTTTCAGCCGCCATTGCTGACCTTAAAAAGGAGATGCATAACATTACTGATAGACTGGAAGAGGTGGAAGAAATTACTGACAGGCAAAATGCAGATATACTGAGTGCACAGAGAGAGATATCTGATCATTCCTCCCAGATCAGAGACCTCCATAGACATCTGGAGGATCTTGAGAACAGAGGTCGTCGAAACAACATTCGCATTCGCGGACTCCCCGAATCAATAGAACCCGCCCAACTGACTCAAACTACCCTCACAATCTTTAATGACCTGTTGGGGAGACCACCCGATACCCCAATAGAAATAGAGCGGCTCCACAGGGCCCTGAGACCTAAAGGAAGGGACTCGGATCCTCCAAGGGACATTATTGGCTGTCTAGCGCAATTTAAATTAAAAGAGGAGATCCTCCATAACGCTAGGATAAGAGGTCGCATACTTTATCAGGGCACTGAGGTAAAACTATTCCAAGACCTCTCCCCAATCACCTTGCAAAAGCGCAAGGATTTACGTCCATTATTGAACATCTTGAGAGAAAGGGAAATTCCCTATAAATGGAAATTTCCGTTCTGTCTGTTTGCCGGCTCCAGGGGTCGCTTTGCCTCACTCAGACATCCTGAAGATACTGCGACCTTTTGCAATTCTCTGGGCATACCTTTAATAGAGATTCCTGGTTGGTCACATGTGAGCAGACAACCTCCTAATATGCAAATAGAGGACATGGATGTTCATCATCAAGAGGACCCTGAGCACTTCAGAAGACGTCGACCTTCACCCAATCGCTCTGCCTCACCAAGACACAGGCAAGGCCGTAACCAGGGCAGCGCCCCTTCATCTCCTGCCCATAGGAGACCTCGCTTACACTGAATACACCCTCCTCTAGCTTCACCTCCTCGCATTCCACCACGATATATGACATCCACACTGTTTTCTTCATCAACCGTCAGAGAAGATGTATACTAAAGGAACGCTCCGCTGCTTCAGGAACACTCTGTATCGGTATCCAAGAATACAAATGTGATGTCAGATTATCATCACTTTAAACCACGACTCTAATTCACATTGGACACCTGAAGAGAACCCGTTTTTGCGAGCCTTTTTCCTTTTTTTTTTTTTCTTAATGACCAATTCGCAGCGGCTCACAAGGACCTGAGAGTGGCTACTCCCGGACTCTCTAGGGACCCAGGGAGATGGGCCTACTCTCTTTTCTGCTTATGCTTATTGTTTTTCAAGAACTAAGGTGCTGATTTATACTTCTTATTGTTTTGCAACGGTTTCACACGGGTCTGTAAGTGCCTGGTTGAAGGGCGAGTCAGGTTTATGGTTCTACTCAGTTCATTACCCAGAATCATATACTCTTGTTTATTAGTCTAAGTTTAATATTGGTTCGGGTGAGGAGCACTGGAGCATTTATTTGGGATCCATTACCATGGATATCTTTAAGATCCCCATCGTGGTTTAGTTCCGATTGATGTCACTAGATGGCGATATTTCACAACTTGTTATGGTTATATGTTAATATGGTATCAAAGTTTTAACTTTTTGCCCTTTCATTCCCTATTTCTTATCTTTTGACCATACGCAACAGAAACTTTTGCTCTTGCGTGATATGTTCCAGTGCTCCTCCCGGGACACAGGTATGTGCACACAGTTCCTCCCTCAACCTATTCCACAATGCTGGTGCTGTCTACACTTGCCAAAGGTATTTATCCTTACAGTTATAGTGTTGTTTCTACTCCCTTATTGCTTTTATCCCAGGTTCAATGTTACCTCATAGAAATGAACACCTAATAAGTTTTTGTTCAGGTGGTCGGGTGGGGGTACCATGGGTTTTCCCCACGTTTTGGTCGATCTTTGGTACCCTCCAGATACCGCACGCTTTCTACCACCTCCCCACACAGCTCAGACTTGAGCTGACTAAATCCAACACTTTCTATCCTTATAGCAGTTAAAGCAGGTCTTTATCTGCTGTTGGTCCGTGATCCCCCTCCTACTTCAAGGGGGAATTGCTCTCTTTTTTCTCTCTTCTTCTCTTGTTTCCTAATACCCGCTTCCCTTCCCCTTTTTTCCTTTGTTTTTTCCACCCCCTTCCCTTGTCCTCTGCGACGCTCACCATGATGGATACTCCATCACACACACCTGCATTCAAACATCTTAAAATTATCTCACTTAACACTAAAGGGCTAAATGTTCCCGAAAAAAGGTCCAAACTAATCCTCTACCTCCACTCTCTTAAAGCAGACATAGTATTTTTGCAGGAGACACATTTCAAGACTGACCGTGTTCCGAAATGGCACGTCAGAGAGTTTCCGTCGATGTTCCACGCGACTAACAGCCTTGCCAAAACCAAGGGGGCTTCTATTCTGATAGCGAAACACATCCCTTTGGAAATCACGGACACCCTGACTGACAAAGACGGCAGGTACGTGTTCGTGAAGGGTTCCTTATGGAACACTCCACTGACTTTGGCTAATATCTACGCACCCAACACAGCACAAGTTAGTTTTTTTAGAGAGATGTCCACAATCCTCACTTCTTTCCAAGAGGGATGTCTCCTCCTCGGAGGAGACTTCAATCTTGCAATTAATCCCATAGAGGACACCTCCACTGGGACCTCATCCATGCCGTATAAGGCACTTAAACAGATCAAGAAACAACTACAAGATCTGTCCTTGCACGACACTTGGCGCCTTTTAAACCCATCCGGCAGGGACTATTCATTCTTCTCCACTCCACATAACAGATATTCGAGGTTGGACTACCTCTTTATCACGCAAAAAGACATCCATTTACTCAAAAAAGCGACTATCGAACCGATGTGTATCTCAGATCATTGTGCTATCTCTGCCACACTTGCGATCCCTCAAATTAATAGACATGAAAAAATCTGGCGACTAGACCAGTCTATTATTATGCACCCCAAAAACGCGGAAATAATTAGAACTCAACTATCTGAATATTTCCTAACAAACGATACATGTGACATGGTTCCGTCCACTATATGGGAGGCCCACAAGTGCGTTATCAGGGGTACGCTACTCAAAATGGGGGCACATAGGAAAAAAAAGCAGCACAAAAAAGCATTTCTGAGCTCTTCTCGCAAGCTAAGAAACTGGAACTCACACATAAACGATCGCATGCTGTTCAACATTTAGAGGAGTTAGATCAGGTCAGGAATAAGATCAGAGAGTTTTTTAACATCAAAGTCAGGAAGCGCTTCATACTATCACAAAAGCTATTCTACGAATTTAGCAATAAAAGCAGCAAATACTTGGCCAGGGCCTTGGCGGCAAAGAGAGCTCAGAACACCATCCACTGCATAACAGACTCCACAGGCAAAAAGAGTCACTCTAACTCTGAAATTGCACAAGCATTCACTCAATACTACACCTCTCTCTATAACCTACCACCTGAACACAAACCTCAAGCGACTGATAGTTCTAGAGCTGAAATTATCAGGGAATACCTACTTCAAAACGGCTTCAAACCACTTACCAATCAACAATCCTCCAATATTGATGGACCACTTACAAGTGAAGAATTTAATCTGGTTCTGAAGCAAATGAAACCAGGGAAAAGCCCTGGCCCTGACGGTTTCTCTCTAGCCTATTATAGATCCTTTGCAGATATCTTGGCCGTACCCTTTCTGAAAACATTCAACAGTCTTTCCAATTCGAATTCCAGCCACTCCAGACTCCTGGAAGCACATATTTCTGTTATACCAAAAGCAGGGAAGGATCCCACACGAGTTCAAAACTACCGTCCAATATCACTGCTCAACGTAGATCTGAAAATATTTGCCAAAATACTAGCTAACCGCCTCCTTTCTTTCATTCCATCCCTGATTGACTCTGACCAAGTTGGCTTTGTGCCTGGCAGGGAAGCTAGGGATAACACACTTAAAGCCCTTAATATACACCACATTCTTTCTTCTTCCTCACAGACCGGCTTCCTGCTATCTCTTGATGCGGAGAAGGCATTCAATAGACTTGCCTGGGACTACTTGGAAGCGATCCTTCAGTCAATCGGTCTGGGACCCAGGTTGATGTCCCTCATACTTGCACTTTACCACAGCCCATCAGCAAGGGTACGTGTGAACGGCTCGCTATCGAATGCCTTCTCCATCAGCAACGGAACCCGTCAGGGCTGCCCCCTGTCTCCTCTTCTATTCATACTCACACTTGAGCCCCTTCTCAATAGTATTAGAACAAATCCTAACATTTCAGGCGTACACTCCAACTCTAACCAATATAAGATTGCTGCCTATGCAGACGATGTTCTGCTGTTCCTCTCCAATCCCCTTATCTCAATCCCCAATTTACAAAAAGAGTTGAAATTATTTCAATACATTTCTAACTTCAAAATAAATAGATCCAAATCGGAAGCACTTAACATATCCCTCCCTGACCCAATAGTTGAGCAGTGTAAACTATCCTTCCCCTACGAATGGAAAACGGATACCATCACATACTTGGGTATCGAAATCCCCACGGATCTAAATAACCTATTCAAAAAGAATTATCTTCCTATTTCACAAGATATTTTCCAAGACCTTAAAAAGTGGAATAAGGTACACTTTTCATGGTTCGGTCGTGCTGCAATTGTCAAAATGAATGTGCTCCCGCGTATCCTCTACCTACTACAAACGGTTCCCATTCAAATACCCTTACACTTCTTCTCCACTTTAAAAAAGGCCATCAGATCCTTTATCTGGCATCACAAAGCCCCTCGCATTAAATTTGAGACACTCTCAAGACCCAAATCCAAAGGTGGAATGGGAATCCCAGACATCTACTTGTACTACCAGGCATCCCACCTCTTACGCATAGCAGATTGGCACGCACAGAAGCACAAAAAGGATTGGGTTGAATTGGAAGACTCTCTCTCCCAGATTCCCATTCAAAGTACCCCTTGGCTAATTTATTCCACCTTACAGGACTCCCTAAAAAAACACCCGTTAATAGGTCCCACCATTCGTTGTTTTCATACAGCTAACGCCAAACACCAACTAATCCGGAAACATAGCCTCCTTACTCCTTTACTAGACAACTCGCAATTCCCTCCGGGCCAATCCTCACACACCCTGCGCTCGGTTCCCAATGATATAGGAATTCGCATTTTCCACCTCCTACAAAATGGGAAATTTCCTAACTTTCAGGATCTCAAAAATGCTATACTTAGTCCCGCATTGACCTGGTGGGAATACACACAACTCCATTACTTTGTCTCCACACACTTGAAAAAAAATCCTAAAGCGGCACCTCTTTCCAAATTTGAACAAATTTGTGCACTTCAACAACCTCAGCGACACCTGCTATCAGCTATACACTCTCTTCTATGGGATTCTTGCCCTATACAACTTGGCAAACTGTGTGATGATTGGGGCACTGATTTGGACTTATCTCTGACAGATCCCCAATGGGAAAAAATATATCGTAACATCTTAAAAGGATCAATAAATGTATCCATTCAAGAAAATAATTATAAGATACTTACCAAATGGTACCGCACCCCATTCCTGCTCAACAAATATAACAAAGATATCCCAAATGAATGTTGGAGGTGCAAACAATCTCATGCAGATTTACTACATATTTGGTGGTCCTGTCACCTGATACAGCCATTTTGGAACACGGTCAAATCCTACATACTCAAAATAACCACCCAAGACTTACAATTACATCCAGCTCAGTTTCTACTGCACTTTCACCCCAACTCTCCACCTAAGTACTTCAAATCCCTTCCTATGATCATGATAAATGCTGCTAAGCTTTGCATCCCCAGACTTTGGGGTACCACAAAAGTCCCATCCCTTCATACTTGGCTCACCCAGATCAACAAAATCTCCGAAATGGAGGAGCTCATATCTACAGTTCATGACTCTCCAAACAAATATCTTAAAATCTGGAAAGATTGGATCATTTTCCGATACTCCGCCGAATATGAACAGCTTACTAACTCTTCTACTAATTAATTATTCCACCTCCTCCGTATTATCACTTATTATCTCCATGATCCCTAAAGTGGCTTAGACACATGTTTATTTGATCCCTACCCGCCTCCCCTCTGCCCACTCTCCTTGCCTTCCCTCTCCCTCTTCCCCATCTTACTTCTCTAGCTTACTCCTTCCCCATCCCAGCGGACCCAATGCTGGTCAGAGGGTCCGCTCCCCCACTTCCTCTGATATTCTACCTCTTACTCTGTTATTTTAGCCTTATTAAGCGGAAATAGATGTTAGCCCTTAACAGCCATATTTCATGGGTTATGTTGTTTCAACATAAAACTTCTCACTCTAAAGGGCGAATCACCTCAGTTTTATCATTCCTGTATTAACACGTGTTACAACATACGTTTTCCTTGACATCTGATTATGTCTTTTGCCTAATGTAAACTGATACCTATTCGTTTATAATGTTATTGGATCAGATTTGATTGTTTTTTCTTCATACAATGTGAAAAGTATAATTACATGTTGTTAACCTCATTACTCTTCAATAAACTTGTTGGAAAAAAAAAAAAAATAATCTGTGATTAATAGGAATGTTTGCATAGAAAATTTGTGCAGGAAAGAACGTTCGTTGCAACACAATACATATAATTTTAACTATGGCTTCCTGTCTTTTAATGTAATATACTAAAAAATCAACAATAGATCGATCTAATCACGACATGACTAGGGTTGAGCGGACACCTAGATGTCCGTGTTCGACGGGTTCGGCCGAACTTTAAAAAAAAGTCCGGGTCCGTGTCCCGGACTTTTACCGAACTTTTCCCGGACACCGAACCCCATTGAAGTCAATGGGGACCCGAACTTTAAGGCACTAAAATGGCTCTAAAACACCAAAGGAAAGGGCTAGAGTGCTGCAAATGGCAGCAAAACGTAATTAAGAGCATGGCAAGTGCTCTGCAAACAAATGTGGATAGGGAAATAACTTAAAACAACAAAAAAAAACAGAAAAATAAAACAATGTTCTTCTTCATCTCTGAAGGACGAGGCCCATATGGAGTAGGAGGGAGGTTGAGGTGGTGGTGGATGTGGCGGTGACATAGGCGTGCGCACAGGGTGTGCTGGGTGTGCCTGGGCACACCCTAATCACCTAGGGCACATAGCATTGCCAGTGAGGAGATGGGAAAGATCTCCCTGGGACCTGCTCTGCTCTATTTCTCCTTGCCTACAGGTACATGGCCCCGATACATTACTCTCCCTGCTGGCAAACACATGCATGTGTATTTCAACTTTGGGGTGCACACCTTAATGCAATAGGCTGTGCACACCTATGGGCGGTGTAGGTGGAAGCGGCGGTGGAGGAGGACCAGGGCCGGATTAACAGCATCATGGGCTTGGTGCTGAGGATTTTGAAGGGCCTTAAGGGCCGTGCCTTGCCATGCACCCAGAGGAGGAAGGGTGCAGCCATGCATGCCTAATTCAACATGGGATGCTGTCTCTGAAGCCCATAAACACATCCATGCATCGCCAACTGTCCCTCCTTGTCCGGCCTTCACGCTGTGTGGGGAGGTTCTGAGGGTGCTGCCTGGGGAAGCGAGCATAGAAGCCAGACTTCTGTGTTTACAAGTGACAGAAGAGCGGTAACAGTGAATATGGCCAACCCGGGGCCTATATAAATGGTAGGGGCCTGGAGCTGCAGCTCCAATAGCCCCTACATTAATCTGGCCCTGAGGAGGAGGACGAGGTAGCCAACACTGCTTCTTTTCAAAAATTTTAAATGAGGGTACACCCCAAAAGAGTGAGAAAGAGCAAAAATGGAACAATGGGTGGGTAAGGTCGGTATCCATTGCTATTCTGCATAAGGTACGGAAAAGTCCCGTGGGATCCATGCCTGGTTCATTTTAATGAACGTGAGCTTGTCCACATTGTCTCTGGACAGGCGGCTGCGCTTGTCTGTTATAACGCCCCCAGCCGTGCTAAATACCCGTTCAGATAATACACTGGCTGCAGGGCACGCCAGCACCTCCAAGGCGTAAAGGGCAAGCTCAGGCCATGTGCCCAATTTGGAGACCCAGAAGTTGAAGGGGGCAGACCCGTCATTCACTACATGTAGGCGTGTGCACACATACTGCTCCACCATGTTGGTAAAATGCTGCCTCCTGCTAAGACGTTCCATCTGAGCTGCTGGTGCTGCTGTTTGTTGTGGCGTGCTGACAAAGCTTTTCCACATTTCGGCCATGCTAACCCTGCCTTCTGAGGTGCTGGCGGTGCCCTGGTTGCGTTGGCGACCTCCTCCTCCTCCTCCTCTGCCTTGTGCTTCCACTGTGGCCCCGCTGTCAGATGGGAATGCCAGCAGCATGGCGTCTACCAGCGTGCGCTTGTACTCGCGCATCTTGCGATCGCGCTCCAGTGAGTGAATTAAGGACGGTACGTTGTCCTTGTAACGGGGATCCAGCAGCGTGGCCACCCAGTAATCAGCACAAGTTAGAATGTGGGCAACTCGGCGGTCGTTGTGGAGACACTGCAGCATGTAATCGCTCATGTGTGCCAGGCTGCCCAGAGGCAACGAAAGGCTGTCCTCTGTGGGAGGTGTATCGTCCGTGTCCTCTGTATCCCCCCAGCCACGCACCAGTGATGGCCATGAGCTGGCCTGGGTGCCACCCTGCTGTGAACATGGTTCCATCTCCTCCTCCAGCTCCTCCTCCTCCTCATCCTCCTCATCCTCCAGAACTGTGCCCCTGCTGGACAATTGCGTCCCTGGCGTTTGCGTGTGCAGGAACCCACCCTCGGAGCCCCTTGCGAATGACTGCCCTGAAAGCCTTGGAAATGTTACCTCTTCATCCTCCTCCTCCTCCTCATCCTGTGCCACATCCTCTTCCATCATCGCCCGAATTGTTTTTTCAAGGAGGCATAGAAGTGGGATAGTTAAGCTGAGAACGGCGTCATTGCCACTGGCCATGTTGGTGGAGTACTCAAAACAGCGCAACAAGGCACACAGGTCTCGCATGGAGGCCCAGTTATTGGTGGTGAAGTGGTGCTGTTCCGCAGAGCGACTCACGCGTGCGTGCTGCAGCTGAAACTCCACTATGGCCTGCTGCTGCTCGCACAGTCTTTCCAGCATGTGCAAGGTGGAGTTCCACCTTGTGGGCACGTCACATATGAGGCGGTGAGCGGGAAGGCCGAAGTTACGCTGCAGCGCTGCCAGGCGAGCAGCAGCAGGGTGAGAACGCCGAAAGTGCGCACAAACGGCCCGCACTTTCTGCAGCAGCTCTGACATATCGGGGTAGTTTTTAAGGAACCTCTGCACCACCAAATTCAGCACATGCGCCAGGCAAGGGATGTGCGTCAAACCGGCTAGGCCCAGAGCTGCTATGAGATTTCGCCCGTTATCGCACACCACCAGGCCGGGCTTGAGGCTCGCTGGCAGCAACCACTCATTTGTCTGCTGTTCCATGCTCCTCCACAACTCCTGCGCGGTGTGTGGTTTGTCCCCCAAACAGGCAAGTTGTAAAACTGCCTGCTGTCGTTTACCCCTGGCCGTGCTGAAGTTGGTGGTGAAGGTGTTACGCTGTCCGGATGAGGAGGCGGTAGAGGATGAGGAAGCGGAGTAGGAGGAGTTAGGAACAGGAGGCAAACTGAAGCGCCCTGCAATCCTCGGTGGTGGAAGGACATGCGCCAAATTGCTATCCGCCTCAGGCCCATCCGCCACTGCATTTACCCAGTGTGCCGTTAGGGAGATATAACGCCCCTGACCGTGCTTACTGGTCCACGTATCCGTAGTTAGGTGGACCTTGGCACAGATGGCGTTGCGCAGTGCACACCTGATATTTTCCCCCACTTGGTTGTGCAGGGAAGGGATGGCTTGCCTGGAAAAGTAGTGGCGGCTGGGCACGACGTACTGTGGGACAGCCACCGACATAAGGTTTTTAAAACTGTGCGTCTCCACCAGACGGAATGACAGCATTTCAAAGGCCAATAATTTTGAAATGCTGGCATTCAGGGCCAGGGATCGCGGGTGGGTAGGGGGGTACTTCCTCTTCCTCTCAAGTGTTTGGGAGATGGAAAGCTGAACGCTTCCACGGGACATTGTGGAGATGGTTGTTGGTGACCCAGGTGGTGGTGTTGCTGACAGATCGTCTGTTTGCGGGGTGGCAGGTGCCGGTATCACTACAGATGTGGCTGGAGCGGCCGAGACTGCAGCAGAAGAGGAAGCAGGATGAGCCAAAGACGTTTCTTGGTTTTGAAGGTGTGTACTCCACTGCAGCTCGTGCTTTGCACTTAGATGCCTGATCATGCAGGTTGTGCTCAGGTTGAGAAGGTTTATGCCTCGCTTCAAGCTCTGATTGCACAGGGTGCAAACCACTCGTGTCCTGTCATCAGCACATTTTCTAAAGAACTTCCACGCTAGAGAACTCCTTTGAGCTGACTTTGGTGCGCTCGTTCCCTTGCTGCGTTGGGCAGTAGCGGGCGTAGTGTCTAGGGCACGGCCGCTCCGCTTCTGCACCCTGCTCCCTCTTCTGCTGTGCTGGTGGCTCTGTGCGACCACCGCCTCTTCCTCCAAACTACTCAGGTCACCTGCATGACGTTCATTCCATGTGGGGTCGAGGACCTCATCGTCCTCCACATCATCTTCCACCCAGTCTTCACCCCTGCCCTCCTTGTCGGTCTCCACAATGCTGAACGCCGCAGCAGTTGGCACCTGCGTTTCGTCATCATCGGAGACGTGCTGCGATGATCCTTGCATGTACTCATCTTGAGAAATAAGTGGTTGGGCATCGCTGCACTCAATCTCTTCCACTTCTGGGGCAGGGCTAGGTGGATGGCCCTGGGAAACCCTGCTGACAGAGTCCTCAAAAAGAATAAGAGACTGCTGTATGGCTTGGGGCTCAGACTGCTGGCCTGATTTGCAAGGGGGTGAGGTGAAAGACGGTTGGACATTGGCTGCAGGTGCCAACTCTGACCTTTCTGCAGTAGACTGGGTGGGAGACAATGTGAAGGAACTGGAGGCACTGTCAGCAGCAAACCAATCTACTATCGCCTCAACTTGTTCTGGCCTCATCACTTCTAGGGGCGTTTGATGCCCTACCAAATACTGATGCAGGTTCTGTCGCCTACTCACACTTGAGAAGGGTGTTTCACTTGTGCGTGTAGCTGGCACAGATCGACCACGTCCTCTCCTTGCAACAGGAGCTCTACCAGCAGCACCACGACCCAGGCCACGGCCCTTATTTGACGGTCTCCTCATATTTCTGTAATTTAAGATCTTGCCCTAGAAAGGTTTTTATTGAATAGCGGAATAGGAAATATGATCCAAAAAAGTGTATGTATCTCGCACGTACAAAACCACACTAGGCCCCAATTACTATTGTTTCTACCCCTAAAAGGATGGATGAGGAGTAGGAGGAGTATGGAACAGACAGCACCCTCAAATCTTCAGAAGTATGAGATGAACCCCAAAAACTTGGAAAGGTGGATCTCACACGTACCGACACAGACTATCCCGCAATTCAATTGATCCTCAAAGGTTTTTATTGAATAGCGGAATAGGAAATATGATCAAAAAAAGTGTATGTATCTCGCACGTACACAACCACACTAGGCCCCAATTACTATTGTTTGTACCCCTAAAAGGATGGATGAGGAGTAGGAGGAGGAGTATGGAACAGGCAGCACCCTCAAATCTTCAGAAGTATGAGATGAACCCCAAAAACTTGGAAAGGTGGATCTCACACGTACCGACACAGACTATCCCGCAATTCAATTGATCCTCAAAGGTTTTTATTGAATAGCGGAATAGGAAATATGATCAAAAAAAGTGTATGTATCTCGCACGTACACAACCACACTAGGCCCCAATTACTATTGTTTGTACCCCTAAAAGGATGGTTGAGCAGTAGGAGCAGGAGTATGGAACAGGCAGCACCCTCAAATCTTCAGAAGTATGAGATGAACCCCAACAACTTGGAAAGGTGGATCTCACACGTACCGACACAGACTATCTCGCAATTGAATTGATCCCCAAAGGTTTTAATTGAATAGCGTAATAGAAAATATGATCAAAAAGAAAGTGTATGTATCTCGCACGTACACCACCACACTAGGCCCCAACTACTATTGTTTGTACCCCTAAAAGGATGGTTGAGCAGTAGGAGGAGGAGTATGGAACAGGCAGCACCCTCAAATCTTCAGAAGTATGAGATGAACCCCAAAAACTTGGAAAGGTGGATCTCTCTCACACGTACCAACACAGACTATCCCCCAATTTAACTGATCCCCAAAGGTTTTTGATTAAATAGCGGAATAGAAAATATGATCCAAAAAAAGTGTATGTATATCACACGTACACAACCACACTAGGCCCCAATTACTATTGTTTGTACCCCTAAAAGGCTAGATGAGGAGTAGGGGGGATATGGAACAGGCAGCACCCTCAAACCTTCAGAAGTATGAGATGAACCCCAACAACTTGGAAAGGTGGATCTCTCTCACACGTACCAACACAGACTATCCCCCAATTTAACTGATCCCCAAAGGTTTTTGATTAAATAGCGGAATAGAAAATATGATCCAAAAAAAGTGTATGTATATCACACGTACACAACCACACTGGGCCCCAATTACTATTGTTTGTACCCCTAAAAGGCTAGATGAGGAGTAGGGGGAGTATGGAACAGGCAGCACCCTCAAACCTTCAGAAGTATGAGATGAACCCCAACAACTTGGAAAGGTGGATCTCTCTCACACGTACCAACACAGACTATCCCCCAATTTAACTGATCCCCAAAGGTTTTTGATTAAATAGCGGAATAGAAAATATGATCCAAAAAAAGTGTATGTATATCACACGTACACAACCACACTAGGCCCCAATTACTATTGTTTGTACCCCTAAAAGGCTAGATGAGGAGTAGGGGGGGTATGGAACAGGCAGCACCCTCAAATCTTCAGAAGTATGAGATGAACCCCAAAAACTTGGAAAGGTGGATCTCTCTCACACGTACCAACACAGACTATCCCCCAATTTAACTGATCCCCAAAGGTTTTTGATTAAATAGCGGAATAGAAAATATGATCCAAAAAAAGTGTATGTATATCACACGTACACAACCACACTAGGCCCCAATTACTATTGTTTGTACCCCTAAAAGGCTAGATGAGGAGTAGGGGGAGTATGGAACAGGCAGCACCCTCAAACCTTCAGAAGTATGAGATGAACCCCAACAACTTGGAAAGGTGGATCTCTCTCACACGTACCAACACAGACTATCCCCCAATTTAACTGATCCCCAAAGGTTTTTGATTAAATAGCGGAATAGAAAATATGATCCAAAAAAAGTGTATGTATATCACACGTACACAACCACACTGGGCCCCAATTACTATTCTTTGTACCCCTAAAAGGCTAGATGAGGAGTAGGGGGAGTATGGAACAGGCAGCACCCTCAAACCTTCAGAAGTATGAGATGAACCCCAACAACTTGGAAAGGTGGATCTCTCTCACACGTACCAACACAGACTATCCCCCAATTTAACTGATCCCCAAAGGTTTTTGATTAAATAGCGGAATAGAAAATATGATCCAAAAAAAGTGTATGTATATCACACGTACACAACCACACTAGGCCCCAATTACTATTGTTTGTACCCCTAAAAGGCTAGATGAGGAGTAGGGGGGGTATGGAACAGGCAGCACCCTCAAATCTTCAGAAGTATGAGATGAACCCCAAAAACTTGGAAAGGTGGATCTCTCTCACACGTACCAACACAGACTATCCCCCAATTTAACTGATCCCCAAAGGTTTTTGATTAAATAGCGGAATAGAAAATATGATCCAAAAAAAGTGTATGTATATCACACGTACACAACCACACTAGGCCCCAATTACTATTGTTTGTACCCCTAAAAGGCTAGATGAGGAGTAGGGGGGGTATGGAACAGGCAGCACCCTCAAACCTTCAGAAGTATGAGATGAACCCCAACAACTTGGAAAGGTGGATCTCTCTCACACGTACCAACACAGACTATCCCCCAATTTAACTGATCCCCAAAGGTTTTTGATTAAATAGCGGAATAGAAAATATGATCCAAAAAAAGTGTATGTATATCACACGTACACAACCACACTAGGCCCCAATTACTATTGTTTGTACCCCTAAAAGGCTAGATGAGGAGTAGGGGGGGTATGGAACAGGCAGCACCCTCAAACCTTCAGAAGTATGAGATGAACCCCAACAACTTGGAAAGGTGGATCTCTCTCACACGTACCAACACAGACTATCCCCCAATTTAACTGATCCCCAAAGGTTTTTGATTAAATAGCGGAATAGAAAATATGATCCAAAAAAAGTGTATGTATATCACACGTACACAACCACACTGGGCCCCAATTACTATTGTTTGTACCCCTAAAAGGCTAGATGAGGAGTAGGGGGAGTATGGAACAGGCAGCACCCTCAAACCTTCAGAAGTATGAGATGAACCCCAACAACTTGGAAAGGTGGATCTCTCTCACACATACCAACACAGACTATCCCCCAATTTAACTGATCCCCAAAGGTTTTTGATTAAATAGCGGAATAGAAAATATGATCCAAAAAAAGTGTATGTATATCACACGTACACAACCACACTGGGCCCCAATTACTATTGTTTGTACCCCTAAAAGGCTAGATGAGGAGTAGGGGGAGTATGGAACAGGCAGCACCCTCAAACCTTCAGAAGTATGAGATGAACCCCAACAACTTGGAAAGGTGGATCTCTCTCACACGTACCAACACAGACTATCCCCCAATTTAACTGATCCCCAAAGGTTTTTGATTAAATAGCGGAATAGAAAATATGATCCAAAAAAAGTGTATGTATATCACACGTACACAACCACACTAGGCCCCAATTACTATTGTTTGTACCCCTAAAAGGCTAGATGAGGAGTAGGGGGGGTATGGAACAGGCAGCACCCTCAAACCTTCAGAAGTATGAGATGAACCCCAACAACTTGGAAAGGTGGATCTCTCTCACACGTACCAACACAGACTATCCCCCAATTTAACTGATCCCCAAAGGTTTTTGATTAAATAGCGGAATAGAAAATATGATCCAAAAAAAGTGTATGTATATCACACGTACACAACCACACTAGGCCCCAATTACTATTGTTTGTACCCCTAAAAGGCTAGGAGTAGGGGGAGTATGGAACAGGCAGCACCCTCAAACCTTCAGAAGTATGAGATGAACCCCAACAACTTGGAAAGGTGGATCTCTCTCACACGTACCAACACAGACTATCCCCCAATTTAACTGATCCCCAAAGGTTTTTGATTAAATAGCGGAATAGAAAATATGATCCAAAAAAAGTGTATGTATATCACACGTACACAACCACACTAGGCCCCAATTACTATTGTTTGTACCCCTAAAAGGCTAGATGAGGAGTAGGGGGAGTATGGAACAGGCAGCACCCTCAAATCTTCAGAAGTATGAGATTGTGTTCACTGTACCCCACAAAGATTGAGTTCACTGCACCCCACAATGATTGTGTTCACTGCACCCCACAAAGATTGTGTTCACTGCACCTCACAAAGATTGTGTTCACTGTACCCCCCAAAGATTGTGTTCACTGCACCCCACAAAGATTCTGTTCACTGTACCCCACAAAGATTGTGTTCACTGCACCCTAAAAGGATGTTGTTCACTGCACCCCACAAAGATTGTGTTCACTGCACCCTAAAAGGATGTTGTTCACTGCACCCCAAAAAGATTGTGTTCACTGTACCCCCCCAAAGATTGTGTTCACTGCACCCCACAAAGATTGTGTTCACTGCACCCCAAAAGATTGTGTTCACTGTACCCCCCAAAGATTGTGTTCACTGCACCCCAAAAAGATTGTGTTCACTGTACCCCCCAAAGATTGTGTTCACTGCACCCCACAAAGATTCTGTTCACTGTACCCCACAAAGATTGTGTTCACTGCACCCCAAAAAGATTGTGTTCACTGTACCCCCCCAAAGATTGTGTTCACTGCACCCCACAAAGATTCTGTTCACTGCACCCCACAAAGGATTTTGTTCACTGCACCCCAAAAAGATTGTGTTCACTGCACCCCAAAAAGGATTTTGATCACTGCACCCCAAAAAGGATGTTGTTCACTGCACCCCAAAAATGATTTTGTTCACTCCACCCCAAAAAGATTGTGTTCACTGCACCCCACAAAGATTGTGTTCACTGCACCCCAAAAAGATTGTGTTCACTGTACCCCCCAAAGATTGTGTTCACTGCACCCCACAAAGATTCTGTTCACTGTACCCCACAAAGATTGTGTTCACTGCACCCCAAAAAGGATGTTGTTCACTGCACCCCAAAAAGGATGTTGTTCACTCCACCCCAAAAAGATTGTGTTCACTGCACCCCACAAAGATTGTGTTCACTGCACCCCAAAAAGATTGTGTTCACTGCACCCCAAAAATGATTTTGTTCACTGCACCCCAAAAAGGATTTTGTTCACTGCACCCCAAAAAGGATGTTGTTCACTCCACCCCAAAAAGATTGTGTTCACTGCACCCCAAAAAGATTGTGTTCACTGCACCCCACAAAGGATTTTGTTCACTGCACCCCAAAAAGATTGTGTTCACTGCACCCCAAAAAGGATGTTGTTCACTGCACCCCAAAAAGGATTTTGTTCACTGCACCCCAAAAAGATTGTGTTCACTGCACCCCACAAAGGATTTTGTTCACTGCACCCCACAAAGATTGTGTTCACTGCACACCAAAAAGGATTGTGTTCACTGCACCCCAAAAAGATTTTGTTCACTGCACCCCAAAAAGATTGTGTTCACTGCAGCCCAAAAAGATTGTGTTCACTGCAGCCCAAAAAGATTGTGTTCACTGCAGCCCAAAAAGATTGTGTTCACTGCAGCTCACACACAGAAAAATGGATGTGGATCACTGACACCTGCCTATCTCCAATCCCACACCACACAGCAATATCGATTGTAGTTTGTAGAACACAGTTTCCCTAAAATTCAGCAGACTCTGTCCCTAACAGGATTGAGAAGAGATCGTAGATCAGGATTGAGTGCAGATTCACCCCACCCCCCACACAGCAATATCGATTGTAGTTTGTAGAAGACACTGACCCTATAATTCAGCAGACTCTATCCCTAAAATGCCTACAACTCGCCCTGCCTAAACACTCCGACCTGTCCCTCAATTCTATCCGGACACAAATGTTTTTTTCCTGCCTATCTTTCCCTAATCAGCAGCCAGCACATTGATGTGTGCTCTGTCCCTTAGCTAAGCAGCAGAATGACGCTGCTGCGGCGGCTGCCTCGAACTTATAAAGACTTGGTCACATGCTTCAGACGGCCAATCACAGCTACTAAGACATTTGCAGGCATGGCTGGGATGGCTTAAGGCACACCAGTTAAACGATTGTTGATTGGCTGTTGAAAGCCCGCCATGAAAAGAGCGCCAAAGCATGCAAAACCCGGAAATAAAACGACCGAACACGGATTTTTACCCGAACATACAGTAAAGTGTCCGTGTCCGTGTTCGGGTAAAAAAAATCCAATTATTCGGTACGAACACGAATAATACAGTCCGTGTTCGCTCAACACTAGACATGACCAATAAAATGAGTAATAGTACTTTTTATATAGACATTAGAATCTAGACATGTTAATACAACATACACCAAATTTCAAATAAACATATTGCATGATAAAAAAAAAAACTTACTTTTTTTCAGAATACGATGGATTTGGCCCAGCTGATCCTGTTCACGGTGTTTAAGGTCGGACCATCGTTTCCTAATTCGATCTTTGGATCGCTCCACACCATATTTTTTATTCAAACAGGCCACCACCTTGTCCATGATGCGATCTTTCCTGGCATTGGGCCGATCATAATTAGCCAACTTCCCATCATAATCCATCCTTTCTAAAATTCCTACCATCTCCACCATTTCCCCCTTGGTCATGGGTGTAGCCCTGGTTTTTTCTGGTGGCCCAACCACTTCTGCCCACACTAGTAGAGCTCTCAGATCGTTGAGACATGGTTCTTGCCAACGATTATTCCACTGCCTCAGGTGTGTGTGTGTGTGTCGCATGTAGGCCTGATCTTCGGCACGTACACACCCCTGCACAAGCCCGCCACTGGAGGAGGAGTTGACGCATGCGTTGTATTTAAAGGACGCCAGATCTTTCGGCCGACGATTCGCTAGCGGACATATCGTTGGTTGGAGCACGATCGATCGGCGAATCACGACTCTTCCCCACAAACAAAGGTACGACTATTTGATTAGAAAGTGTGTGTTTTGGGCCCTATACAGCTTTTATTAGGAATATCTTTATTATGTCCCAAAATACATGCTATTTTAATATGTTTGGTGTTGTGTTGTGTCTTGCAGGCATATACTGTCCTGCAAAATGGTGGACTGTTTCACCAGCCATGACTTCCTGATCAACTTCATTGATGAATTCAGGCAACTGCCCTGTTTGTGGCAAGTAAAATCTTCCGAATACAAAAATAAGCATCTTAAACAACAGGCCTATGAACACCTAGTGGCCTTCTACAAACCCGTCTATCCAGCGGCAAATATAGAATATGTAAAATTAGCAGCATTCGCACTACCTACAGGCGAGAGGTGAAAAAAATTGAGGTTGCCACCAAGTCTGGAGCAGCTGCAGAGAATATCCCTTTACCACGGCTGTGGTACTTTGACAACCTGCAATTCCTGGCAGACACAGAGGAATCCAGGCCATCAATTTCTACGCTGCCTTCTACTTCGGCAGAGGCCTCTGTCTCTGTCGATCCCAGCCAGGAGGAAGATATCCTGGAGGGCAATTTGACTCAGGTATGGCATTTCACAATATATTGTCTGCTAAAAATGTAATCATGTAACAAAATTATAAGCTAAACCATAATTGACCCTTTATGTAAACGGGCATAGCAAGGGTTTGGCATGACAGGCAACTGCCAGGGGCGCAGGCCAGGGGGGGGGGGGGTGGGTCGCAAAAACATTGGCATTGTTTTAGTGATTTTTTTACAATCCACTCAGCCTGCACACCCCAGAACCCCCAGTTTGCAGGCGGATTCATGCAGGTGTAAAACATTGAGAGCTGCTTCATGCAGGTGTAAAACATTGAGAGCTGCTTCATGCAGGTGTAAAACATTGAGAGCAGCTGAGCCAACAGACCAGGAGACTGAGACTGCCTCTCACTGCATCCCCAGCACACCTCCGATCTTAACAAACACTGCTATAGCCTCAGCACACCTCCGGTCTTACAAACACTGCTGCATCCCCAGCACACCTCCAGTCCTAACAAACACTGCTGTAGCCTCAGCATTCCTCAGGCTCAACCTTTTTTTAACAAAACTAACAAACTAACAGCTCCTGCAAATGATAGATCCATCCTTGCTTCCATGTCTCTGGTCTCTCACTCCGGGTCAGCAAGGCAGGTGGCTTCCTTATTCCTGTTTCCCTGCAACGCTTCACCCTCAATGCCCTACATCAAGCCCTCTGCAAGTTCAGGCCCCTCTCTCTCTGCAACCCCCCTCCTCTCCCTCTCTCTATCTCTCACCCCTCTCTTTCTTGTTTTTCACACCTGAGACAATGATTGCCCACTAGAGAGCTCTACACTGGGCAAACAAGGGACAAATGAGAAACATTTAATGCCCTTTTAGATTTTTGGGGGGGGGGGGGGTTACATTTTTACATTGATCTTGGGGGGGGGTCTGTTGCCAAATACAGCTCCTCAACAAGGGCACTGGAGACCCTAGATACGCCACTGTATGTAAAGTCTGCTATTTGTTCACAATAATATAACAAACATGAATTTTTATATACACTATAACATTCTAATCAATTGTTCATTTCATCAACAGGGAAGTATCACTGAGGAGGAGCCAGGTTGCAGCCAGGAGCCTGGGGAGCCCTCGCAATTATTTCCACCACCACCTCCTGCCAAACGGAGGCAAAAGAGGAAGCACGTGGATGATATCACAGACCAATTTATTAGTGAGGCCACCATAGCCCTGCGTAGGAAACCGGAGGCTAATGAGTCCTTCGGCAATATGACGAAAATTTTAGGGCAGGTGGACCTCCTGCAGCGGCACTATGCCCGAAAAAGTATTTTGGATGTGCTGCAAAAGGCGGAAAGGGGCTTCCTTACCGAGCACAGCCACGCATGCGAGGAGCACCCGTGCCCTCCACCTCCACCTCCACAACACCCACCACCTCGCCAAATGCCACATGGCCAGTGGCAATATGGCCAGCATGATACCAACATGCCCTCATGGCAGCGTGATTACACTTATCAGCAGTTATAATTTTTGTACCCTGTTATTTATTTTACCCCTGTTTTTCTTTTTCTAAGTTAATTTTGTCCAAATTGACCTTTTTTATGTTTATTTTTATAATACGGAGAGTATTAATGTTTTCTGTTTGTTTTTTCTGATTTAAAAAAATAAATAAGATTGCAATTAAAAATGGCGTATCTTAATTTGTTAACATGTTTAATATTGTGCATAACCAGCAAAATATGTTTTATACATTAATTCATAAAAGAATAAAGGGACATATCAATAGTTAGATCTTTGCAGTCAAAATACAAAGATAATGGTGAAGAGTTAAAATTTTTTAATTCTAAATTTTGATAGAACAGATAGAATAGACAAACATTATCTTCATCATAACAGAACACATGCCTTTTTATTTGAAAAGTATGGCATTATGAGCAGCATCTTCCTTCTTCTCACATTTATCAAGATGAGCATGTGCTCCGCATTTCACATATTTTTTGGACTGCCGCGAGCCAAAAGTTCTTTCTGGATCAAATGTTGAGTTTACTTGAGAAAATTCTTCCGGGACGTTATTTGGTTCCGATCATGCGTGTTGAGATTTGTAGATGTGTGTCGGCCGAATTCTGTACTGACTGGCGAACAATCGGCCGTTCTGGTGTCGGCCTACAAAAATTTTAATGCTTGCACGACAGATTCTGTTCGGCCGGAAGTGCGCTGTCGGCTGTCGGAAGCATCATACTAACAAGCATACAATCGGCCGATCGGTCGTCGGCCGAAGCTTTTTGGCCGACAATCTGCACGTGTATACGGGCCTTTAGGCTTCATTCACATGGGGCCCGCAGTCTGTGAATGGGCTGTGTGTTTATGTGACTTGTGCTGTATAGAAGCAGCCCATGTACATAAGTGTATGGGAACACAGCCGCTCATCCCAAATTAAGAGGTGTGTGGGTTTGCAGCCCCAAATGCAGTCAGTGGGGTTGATTTACTACAACTGGATAATACAAAATCTGTTGCAACTCTGCATAGCAACCTTTCAGCCTCCAGGGTATTATGTCAAAACTTAAGCCCCGTACACACGTACTGATTGTCGGCCGAACGATCGGCCGTCTTTTGTCCAGGGCTGTCGTGTCTGCTGAAAACTGCAAAAGACTGCACACGAATTTTGTCGGCCAACAACAGCCAACTGCAGAAGTGATGTCATGTGATGGTTAACTTTCCTTGTCTTTTTTCTTTTCTGAGCATGCCCAGTCTTGCTAATCTGCTGTCTGTCGGCCGAAATCTGTACTGACTGGCGAACAATCGGCCGTTCTGGTGTTGGCCAACAAAAATTTTAATGCCTGCACGACAGATTCTGTTCGGCCGAAAATGCACTGTCGGCTGTCGGAAGCATCATACTAACAAGCCTACAATCGGCCAATCTGTCGTCGGCCGAATATTTACGGCCAACAATCGGTACGTGTGTACGGGGCTTTAATTGAAAAAGCTGAAGTTAGAAGCTGATTGGCTACCATGCACAGCTGCAGCAGATTTTGCACTCTCTAGTTTAAGTTGAAGGCCCCTTTCACACATGCTGTCCGTTTGTCCGTTTTTCATCCATCCATTGACGGATGAAAAACGGACATCAATGTATCTCTATGTAAAAACGGATGACAATGGATGATCATCAGTTAACATCCGTTTTCATCCGCTTCCGTCAATGTCCGTTTTTTTGAACGGATGAATGCCCTATTTTTCATCCTTCAAAAAAACGGATCGGACGAAAAACGGATGACAACGGATGAAAAACGAGGATGACAACGGATGAAAAACGGATAACAACTGACGAAAAACGGATGAAAAATGAGGATGACAACGGATGAAAAACGGATAACAACCGACGAAAAACGAATGACAACCGACGAAAAACAGATGAAAAACTGATGAAAAATGGATGAAAAACGGATGAAAAACGGATGGAAAACTGATACATTTTGACGTGACTGAACTGATGAACTGAGCGGACTGTATGTGTGAAAGGGGCCTTAGTATATCAACCCCAAAGTACACTGCTGTAATGACTTTACAGATTGGTTTCAGCACAGCTGAGAGTGATACAATATTTCACACATGCAATGGAGATTAAATCTTCGTCTGCTGGGTAGGTAGAAGAATTCATAATATTAATATGCAGGAATAAATGGATTTTTGTAAGAACTTACCGTAAAATCCTTTTCTCTTAAGCTCATTGACAGACGTAGTCTTCTTGATTCTCAAGAGCTGGGTTATGTTGTCTCCGCAGGAGTAGGACTAGGCAGAATGACAAAACGTTCTGGCTCCACCTTAGGGGCAGTCCCTGAGGGTATATCCTCCCTCTCTCTGCTACAGGGAATCAGTTCTGTTTAAAGCAGTACAGAGAATTTAACCCAACCCAACTCAATGATAGAGGGGCGGGTACTACGTCTGTCAATGAGCTTAAGAGAAAAGGATTTTACGGTAAGTTCTTACAAAAATCCATTTTTCTCTATCGCTCATTGACAGACGTAGTCTTCTTGATTCTCAAGAGCTGGGACATCCAGAAGCAGTGCCACAAATGAGGGGTGGGATTGACAAAATCAAATCCAATCTAGAAGGCCCAACCGGTGCCAAACTAGAAGTTTTAAAGGCTCATTATAAACAAAGAATGAGACTAAAGACAAATTTTCCAACGGAAAAAACCCTCGAGGTAGACCACTGGTCTCCTCAAATTGCGGCCTGCAAAACCTTGCGGCCAAACGAGGCATCAGATGATGCCATTACATCAACTTTATAATGTTTAGTAAAGGTATGCACCGACGACCAGGTAGCCGCCTTGCACACCTGGACCACTGACGCCTGATGGCGAAAGGCCCATGACGCACTAAGTGCCCGAGTGGAGTGCGCCTTAACAGGGAACGGGGGCTCCCGACCCTTAATAGAATAAGCCTGTACTACCGTCTGTCTGATCCATCTGGAAATGGTCGCGGCAGATGCAGGCAACCCCTTTTTGGGTCCATCTGGGATCACAAAAAGTGAATCCGTCTTGCGAAACGAGTCTGTCGTTTTCAAGTATACCCTGATCGCCCGGACCACATCCAAGGAGTGTAAAGCAAACTCCCGAGGATGACTGGGCTTAGGACACAGGGAAGGTAATACAATTTCTTCATTCAGATGAAATTCTGAAACCACTTTTGGTAGGAAGGATGGATTCGGACGAAGAACCACCTTATCTCTATGAACCACCAGATATGGTGAACGACAAGATAATGCGGCCAGTTCTGACACCCTGCGTGCAGAAGTAATAGCCACCAAGAAGGCCACCTTCTGGGACAACGTGGGTAGAGAAATCTCCCTAATATCTTCAAAGGGAGGTTTCTGAAGAACCGACAACACTAAATTAAGATCCCAGGGGGGTAACGGCGCGTGCACGGGCGGAGCCAGATGTCGCACCCCCTGGATGAAATTCCGCACCAAGGAATGAGTAGCCAAAGGCTTCTGAAAGAAGATGGCTAATGCTGAGACCTGACCCTTGATAGTACTCAAGGCCAGTTTCTGCTCAACCCCTTGTTGCAGAAAAGCCAATATTCGACTAATCGAATAAGACCGAGGACGGAACCCCAAAGGTTCACACCATGCAATGTAGGACTTCCATGTGCGATGATAAATCTTTCTGGAAGTCGCTTTCCTTGCTTCAACTAGAGTAGGAATAACTGAAGCTGACAAACCTTTGTCCTTCAGCACCTGGGTCTCAATAGCCAGGCCGTTAAAGCCAGCGATCGTAAAGCAGGATGGAAGATCGGTCCCTGAGACAGTAGATCCTCCCTGAGAGGAAGTCTCCACGGGACGTCCGCCACCAGTCTGACCATGTCGGCGTACCAAGCTCGACGAGGCCAGTCCGGAGCTACCAGGATTACTGGGATTCCTTCCTCCTCTATTCTGCGAAGAAGTCTTGGCAGTAACGTGAGAGGAGGGAAGGCATATATTAGCTGGTATTGCCCCCACGGGGCGATCAGTGCGTCTGCGGTTTCTGCTAGAGGATCGCGGGAGCGAGCCACGAATCTCTGAACTTTCCTGTTGAATCGTGATGCCAACAGATCCACATCCGGGGTGCCCCACCGTAGGCACAACTGGTGGAAAACGTCTGGATGGAGGGACCATTCCCCCTGATCCAGGGTCTGACGGCTGAGATAATCTGCCTGCCAATTCTCCACCCCCGGAATGAACACCGCAGAGATTGCTGGAACAAATCGTTCCGCCCAGCGAAGAATGCAAGCCACTTCTTTGGCCGCTCGGGCACTCTTGGTGCCCCCCTGGTGATTGACATAAGCCACGGCCGTGGCATTGTCCGACTGGATCCGAACCGAGCTGCCCTGGAGCTGCTCGGTCCAGTGAATCAGACAAAGTCTGATCGCTCTCAGTTCCAATACATTTATCGGTGACCTGGATTCTTCCGGGGACCAAAGTCCCTGGACAGATAACTGACCGAGAATTCCTCCCCATCCGGATAGACTGGCATCCGTGGTCACTGTCGTCCAATATATTGGCAGAAATGACTTTCCCTGGCTGAGCATCGGAGACCGAAGCCACCATACCAGAGACTCTCTGGTCTGTTTGCTCAATCGGATCTGATTGTCCAGGGATTCCGGATTCCGATTCCATCTGAGAAGAATCTCTTGCTGAAGAATTCGGGTATGGGACTGGGCAAATGGGACTGCTTCGAACGAAGCCACCATCAACCCCAGAACCCTCATGCAAGTCCAAAGGGAAGACCAGCTGTTGGACAGTAACAACTGGACTGCAGATTGAATCTTTCGGAGTTTCCCTACCGGAAGAAAAACTCTTGTCCTGACTGTGTCTAGAATTAGACCCAGATATTCGAGCCTCTGGGTGGGAACCAGAAATGACTTTTGCTGGTTCACCAGCCACCCGAATTCCTGTAAAGAAATCATAGTAATTTCTATGTTTTGTAGCAAGGTCTGAGGAGACTCTGCATGAAGCAGAAGATCGTCTAGGTAACCTAGAATCGATATACCTCTTTGGCGCAGAAGTGCCAACATTGGGGCCAACACCTTTGTGAAGACCCGCGGAGCCGTGGCGAGACCGAAAGGTAACGCCACAAACTGATAGTGGTTCTCCTCTACGGAAAAGCGTAGAAAACGCTGATGTCCTGCGAAAATGGGAATGTGAAGATAGGCGTCCTTGATGTCTATGGACGCTAGGACATCCCCTGGATGCAGGAAGGCTGCTACCGTGCGAATGGACTCCATTCTGAATCTTCTTATGTTGACGAAAGAATTGAGTGCTCTTAAGTCCAGAATTGGACGCACTTTGCCCTCTTTCCTGGGTATTGTAAACAGGTTTGAATAAAACCCTTGAAACCGTTCTGTCCAAGGAACGTGGACTACCACTCCTTGTTGTAGTAAATCTGTGACTGCTCTCCGCAGATCTTCTAAACGATCTGCGGATAGTCGGATATTGGAAGGGAAGAATCGCGCCGGTGGGAGAGATCGAAACTCGATCTTGTACCCTGACCTTATGACTTCGCAAACCCATTTGTCCGGGATTCTGGAAAGCCATGGATCCGGGAACCGGCGAAGACGTCCCCCCACCCCAGTTATGGGTGGGGGCGCACCTTCAGGCTTTGGATGGTTTATCTTCAGGTCTGGAGGGGGCGGGCTTTTGCTTGCCCGACCAACGACCCCTGACGCCTCCTGCAGGAGCTTTGGAGGACTTAGTTTTTTCACCTGCTGGACGAAAAAACCTCTTGTGAACAGAAAAAGAAGGCCCTCGTCTTTGACGAGTTCCTCTACCTTTAAAATTTTGCGGTAAAAAGGTGCTCTTTCCACCGGTGAGATCCTTAATGATCTCATCTAAGTTGGCTCCAAATAGACGCTCTCCTGAAAAGGGGATATTAGCCAATGCTTTTTTGGAACCTTGGTCGGCTAACCAACCTTTTAGCCACAGTGTACGCCTGAGAACCACTGCTGAGACTGATGCTCGCGCCATTAATGGAGTGGCGTCTAACGCCGCATCACATACAAACTGTAACCCCTGTATCATTTGTTCCAACAAATCTGATACCGCCTGAGGGACTTCTTCTAAGTCCCAGCGTAACCACTTGGTCCATTCAGTTACAGCCTGCGAAACCAGACCAATAGCAATTATTGGTCTGAAAGCTGATCCAATCAAGGAAAACATGGTGCGAGACATAGCTTCTATCTTGCGATCCACTGGATCTTTAAAAGACGGAGCGTCTTCTAAAGGAATAACCGTGGCTTTATTCAATCTAGCAATAGGTGAATCCACCACAGGTGGTTCTGTCCATTTCTTAATAAGGGTTTCCTCAAACGGATAACGCCTGTCAATGCGTTTAGAAATATTAAAAGTGCGTTTTGGCAGACGCCATTCTTCTTCGATTGGATTGCCAAAACATTTGGGCAATGGAAAAACCTTTGCCACTTTGATGCGCTTTTTAGTCCCAAAAGGGATCTCAGTTTCAGCTATTTCTGATGGAATACCCTGTAACCTTAAAGTCTCTTGAACAGATACAATGAGTGCGTTTACCAACGCTTCCTCTCGGGCTATGGCAGATGCCGAAACATCCTCCTCACTGTCTGAAGAGACAGGACCCGAGACACCAATACCAGATGAAGTACCTGCAACTGCAGAAATAGGCTCAGAGTCTGAATCCGAGGTTTCAGATAATAAGGGGTTAGGCGGGGGTCGCTTTCTTGCGCCCTGTCCCTGACAAGCCACTTCCACCCGGGACACAAAAGTTTCCATAATAGCTGACAAAGATTCAATTGTCAATGGGGTGCTGGAGGATCCCGCAGACCCCTCGAGGGGATCCGGAGGAGATACATGAGTGGCAGGGTCCATGTTAATACAGGACACCTTTGCCAGCAAAACAAAAAAACTTTTTCCTTTTTTTTTTTTTGTGTGTCTCCCCCTAGCGCAATAGCGCCCCTCAGAGTACCTGCTTCTCGATCCCAGAGAGAGAGAGAGGGACCCCCAAGGCTCACCAACCGATGCAGTGCAGTTTCCAACAAACTGCAGTCAGCGTCTGTCTTACACAGACTGGAAGGAGCTGTTTGCTTTTTCCCGGGCAGAAGGCGTGGCTCCGCCCCCTGTGTACGCCTTCCGGCGTTCCCAGCCCTCCACGAGGTAGCTGGGCTCACAAAACATGGCCGCCCCCATAGAAGAGACATAAGACTCCAAAAACATGGCGGCCGGCGTGACCTGAGGACATACATGCATTCGGTCTACGGCAAAATGGCGGCGGACCGCCGATATCGTCTTCCCAGCACATCCACCTGCACTCTGCTAAGAGGTGACATATGGACCTACAGAGATACACTGCACATAAGGTAGGATTATACCTCCTATGTCTGCTGTAATGTTACAGTCTGCTGGGTAGAGTGTTAGCTCTTGAACCAAGTCCACTTCCCACAAACACATGCTGTATTACAAGGGGGACTTGTACGTATCAGATATATACTGACCATATATGGAGGGGCCCATAATATATACTGCCTCATAATGAGGAAAAAAGGGAACGTTTACTCACCATACCGAACCGACAGGCACCCTCTCTTCACAATACCCTCTCCACCGGGGTGGGGGTTTGTGGACGCCTCGACTCTCTGGTACCTGGCGTCCAAGCGAGACTTTTAACTCGCAAAGTCAGTCCCTTTACTGGGACTCCGTCGCGGCCGACCCAGCGCACTGGTCTGCACGCGCTCGTAGGCAGAAACCGGGGTGACCACTGGATCTCAACATCCAGCCCGTCGCCCGGCCCCGCATACTTACTTGAATATGTCGCGGCCGACCAAGCGCAATGCCATGGTCTGCGCGCGCTCGTAGGCCGGCTGGGGTGACCACAAGTGTCGCCCAGTCCGGCATTTTTGCTTGAAGATCTCACAGGAAAAAAACACTGGAGAAAAACTACCTAAAAAATGTCTTTTTCTTAAAGAAAAAAGTCTTGCCAGGACCAAAAGATCCCAGCAAGGAACTTAGGTCCTTACTCCTGACTAGACAGAAAAAAACTGATTCCCTGTAGCAGAGAGAGGGAGGATATACCCTCAGGGACTGCCCCTAAGGTGGAGCCAGAACGTTTTGTCATTCTGCCTAGTCCTACTCCTGCGGAGACAACATAACCCAGCTCTTGAGAATCAAGAAGACTACGTCTGTCAATGAGCGATAGAGAAATTATATTTTTCTGACTTGTTGTCTAAACTATTGAAAACTTTAAATTTCCTAAAACATTTCTGTTATATTTTTTAAACATAATTTTAAAACGCTGCCAGCGCATGTCAAATATATAGGATCCGTTTTGGGAATTGCCAGTCAATATTAAATTATTACAATTTGAATTTCAATTCTTAATTTATTATAATAGTGCAGCAATATTTTTCAGAGAGTGTGTGAGTTTTGATTATTCCTTTGGATTATCTCCTTGTCATAGTGGAAGTGTCAGGCTGTAAGGCTGTGCTATTTCCTGACCTAGCACTGTTTTATTAACAGTCACTTAAAATTGTCACACAACAAAGTTGATATTGGGATTCCATTAAAAAAAAAAAAAAAATGAAAGGCTTTGTCAATAGACAGTTTTCTATCCCCCTGACAGAGTGTTAGCAGCTCAGAGCTCCGGCAGCAGGCAAGGTGAAACGTCTGCTTCAACAGGAAAAGAAGTAAATAATCAAAAAAGCAAGTCATTCCGGAGAACCAGTGTTGCACTATTATTATAAATAGTGTGATGTTCTTCCAAATGACCATTCCCAACTGGTTGTCTTTGAAGAGTATCTTAAAGTGGTTGTAAAGCTAAAGCTGGATACACACTATCCAACTTTTGTGGTTAGATTTCCTTCAGATTTACCTTTTCTATGTAGTGCAAGGGCCTGCCAGATTGCATACAAATTGAAAGTGTTTAGGTTTAACCTCATATTATATGGTTTTGGTAAGTCTAAAGGAAAAAGTCTTCAGAAAATCTTATAGTGTGTATGACCCATAAGACATGAAATATGAACAAAGCATTTACCTCTGTAGTGTGTGCTTGTCTTTGCAATCTGCATGAATTTCTTCTGACAAGTTTTCCTGACACCAAGAGAAAAATGGTGACAATGGATGGACTTCCAGCAGATTGACAGCCTCAGATCTGTTCCAGAGAGTGATATTTTAGTTCTCTGCCCCCTTTTTTTGAACTTTTAGACAACTTTAACCACTTCTGGACCGGAAGATTTTCCCCTTTAATGACCAGGTCATATTTTGCGATTCGGCACTGCGTTACTTTAACGAACAATTGCGCAGTCATTCATCACATTGAACGCATGTAGAGAAGAGAAGACTGTAGATCAGGAATGGGCAAACTACGGCCCGCGGGCCGTATACAGCCCGGCGGACCTTTTAATTTGGCCCGCGGAGCGCTAGCTAATTTATTCATTTACAGTGGCGGCCAGTCCTAGGCTTCAGCAAAGGGTGGACCCGGGGCGCAGAGCAGTGCGCTCCGAGCCCACCCATTGTGTGACAATAGCGAATGAAAATTCTCTATTGTCACACGGATTCTCCTCCTGGCCAATCAGGAAGAGGGTCTAATACCTGCTTCCTGATTGGCCGCAAGGAAAACCCCATGCCATTGGCCGAGGAGGAGGCGGGAGGACTCGAGAAGACGCTGGGGGACTGAGGAGAAGCAGCTGCCGCTGCTGCAGGTGGGTGCACTGGTCTCGGGGGGGCACACTGCATTTAAGGGGGCACGCACGCTGGTCTCTGCATTGAAGGGGGCCCGCACACTGGTCTCTGCATTGAAGGGGGCACGCACGCTGGTCTGTGCATTGAAGGGGGCACGCACGCTGGTCTCTGCATTGCAGAAGGCACGCACGCTGGTCTCTGCATTGAAGGGGGGCATGCACGCTGGTCTCTGCATTGTAGGGGGCACGCACGCTGCTCTATGCATTGAAGGGGGCACGCACGCTGGTCTCTGCATTGAAGGGGACACGCACACTGGTCTCTGCATTGCAGGGGGCACGCACGCTGGTCTCTGCATTGAGGGGGCACGCACGCTGGTCTCTGCATTGAAGGGGGCACGCACGCTGGTCACTGCATTGAAGGGGGCACGCACGCTGGTCTCTGCATTGAAGGGGGGCATGCACGCTGGTCTCTGCATTGAAGGGGGCACACGCGCTGGTCTCTGCATTGAAAGGGGGCACGCACGCTGGTCTCTGCATTGAAGGGGGCACGCTGGTCTCTGCATTGAAGAGGGCACACTGGTCACTGTGCATTAAAAGGGGGCACACTGGTCACTGTGCATTGAAAGGGGGCACGCTGGTCACTGTGCATTGAAAGGGGGCACGCTGGTCACTGCATTGAAGGGGGCATGCTGGTCACTGTGCATTGAAAGGGGACAGGCTGGTCACTGTGCATTGAAAGGGGGCACGCTGGTCACTCTGCATTGAAAGGGGGCACACTATACCTTAATTACAAAAGGCCCCTTTCACACTTTTGTGACCTCAAAGTCACGCAATTTTTTACAGCATTTTTTGCCATCTACTCTTGGTCCGGCCCCCAGGTCCAATATATGAACCCATTGCGGCCCTCGAGTCAAAAAGTTTGCCCACCCCTGCTGTAGATAGACAGGGCAATGACAATAACAACTGGAATCGGCGCTAGTCCATGGGCTGTATGAAGTGTATAGTACTAAAGTTCATTACACAAGGTTGTAATGGAAATAGTTGAAAGTTTTTTGTGTGTATGCATTGTCAGCCACTAGGTGGTGTCTGATGTTTATATATACGGAATTCTCTTCCCTAGTCCCTTCATAGCTTGAGAAAGGAGCGCGCCTGTTCACACGGCGCATGCTCCGAAAGGCGTTGCATTATTGTAACGTCACTGGCACACCTACAGTCCAGGATGCGATCCAAGCCTCATTCTCACCTCCTCTCCACATCCAGGGAGAAAGCGATCAGCGCAAGAAGAGGAGAAGCTCGTCCATCAGCCCAGAAGCACCTGACCCACTTCCCAGGATGCACAAGGGGACTAAGCCCTTTATTCTATGTACAGGCGGTCTTGTCATACAACCAAATGTGAGTGAATATATGCCTATATGCCACAATAAATGTTTTAAAGGTCTGCACTCAGAGACACCTCTGTTCTTTCTCTTTTTTGTACATAGACAGCCACAACTTATGTAGGCATATTTGTTTCATCTTTGTGTATCATCTGAGACCAGTTCATTAGGTATATGTAAGGATTTGCAACCACTTTAAAGTAGTTCTAAAGGTAAAGGTTTTTTACCTTAATGCATTCTCTGCATTAGGGTAAAAAAACCCTTTTAACAATAGCACACCACCAGCCCCCCTAAATACTCACCTGAACCCAAACTCAGTCCAGCGCTGTGCCCGTCTGCAGCAGCTCTTCTCCCTTCTCCTGGCTCTCGCAGGCTTGATTTAGAGCACTGGGAGCCAAGTGTCCCCATTGGAAGAAGCTCGGGGGAAGGATCGAGGAGCTCTGGCAGGAGACCCCAGAAGAGGAGGTGCAAAACCATTGCACGGAGCAGGTAAGTATAACCTATAAACATTATGTAAGTAAAAAAAGTGGAACAATTTACAATCACTTTTATCCTAATTTTTTTTTTTGTTTTATTTTGGATTGAGTAAAAAAGGGGATTGAACTTCTGTCAGCTTTTATTTGCTGTCTATGTCTTGGGATATTCACCATCTTTCTTTTTTTATTAATCATTGTCACGGGTCAAAAATTGTTAAGAATAATACACCTTTTACAGTTGTGACCAGAATTAGAATAGATGAGAAATTTTCTAATGGGGATTATTGTTCCATTAACAACTATCTAAGAGAAAATTGTCTTCACTTTGGAAAGTTTCCTTTTTGCTTCCTGTTGTTTATACAGGGCAGAAAGTGAAGCACAGTCTCCCCAATAGAATACAGACAGCATTCCCTACCTTATACAAAACTAAAAGCAGAATTTTTTGGCTTAAATTATACTTTAAGTCTTTTAGAGATAGTGCCTTAGAGCAAGTATTGTATTTTGGATCTTTTCACAGTTTGTTTTTAGTGAGCACATACCTATCAGGCTAAAATGATTGCCGGTAGCAAAATACTATGCAGTTTTTGAACTCATTGGCAAATTTGACACCTAGCTGTGCAGCTGCCAATTTATGAGATAGATACACCAAAATGCAGTGATTTTAGGAACTGTTTCGGCCATTACTCAGTAGGCATAATATGTATTTAAGAATAGCCAGCAGAGGTGGTTGGCATTGTATGCTTGATAAAATATGCTAGTCATGTGTTAAATGATGCCTATGTTTTTGCAAGTAGCAATCTAAAAACAGAACAATTTTTTATGTAATGGAGTTTGCAAATCAAAACGCTTCTAAAACGTCTGATGTAGCTCCTCCACAACCCTGGATAACTCTTCCTGGTTGAGCCCACTCAGGGCACAGTTGACCAACCTGGATGCCTTTTCCCTTCCAGTCTTTATTGTTTTTCCTATGAAACCATCCATTCTCTGCTTTATAGGTTGAAACATGGATGTTCACCGAAAGCAAACATTCATGTTTGTAAAAATATCTGTATGCAACTCTGTGGTGGTACAAGCAATAGCACATGTGCCCCACTGCTAGGGCTAGGATGTATTTACAGGAGGTGCACATTGTGAGGGCCCATGTGTTCTGTGAGCCCCACCATGCCTGTTTCTATTGACCAATTGTATTTTTCAAATTAACATTAATTCTCTTTCCTACGTATCCCATTCTATTCCCATTGTATGTTCTAGTCTCTGTTTTTTGAATCTCTAGTAAGCTTGAAGAACTTGAAAAGGGGGAAATATTACCTAAATGTATGTATATAAATATATTTTTAAATAAATATATTAATTATTCGTTTTGGTACAGGGATTGGAATAGAACAGTTAAGGTATTTTGTATGAGAAATGAGCAGAGTTGTATAAAGTACTCGAAACCCATACTTGAGTAAAAGTACAAGTGCTCGATCAAAAAGTGACTTGAGTAGAAGTGGAAGTGCACTTTTTGACTTGAGTAGAAGTACTAAAGTATTCAACATTTTTTGTACTTAAGTATTGCTAGTAGTTTTTTTAAAAATTTTGCTACTCAAGTACTGAAAGTAAAAGTACCAGTAGTTTTGAAAAAAAAATTGCTACTCAAGTACTGAAAGTAAAAGTACAAGTACTGTGTTATGTAGTTATTAAAGAAAGAAGTCAAAAGTTTGAACATCATATTGTTTTTTATTATTTCAAATGCAGCTTTTATTTATACATACAATAGCATTTATTTTCGTATGCGCTGATAATACACATGTTTTGAGCTTCATGAAACCTGCCATCTACTGTTCTGGCAGTGGTAATTTTTATAATAGTAATGAGTAACTATGCAGCACAAAAATAAAATATCGGAGTAGAAGTATTGAAATCATCGAAAAAATGTAACGAAGTAAAAGTGGAAGTAGGAGAAAAAAATTCTACTCTAGGAAAGTACAGATACCGCCTTTCGGTACTTAAGTACAGTAGTGAAGTAGTTCTACTTAGTTACTATACATCTCTGGAAATGAGAGGGGGTTTGTATGAAATTAATTGTAATCAAGAGTCAGGATGTGTTCCATAAGGCCTGGTTTAATCTGTACTTGTTTTTCAGGTTTTTTTGTAATGCATAGATTTCACCAGGGCTTCCTATGATACCGTATCTCATCTGACAGACTGTTTAGAGATCCAGAGGGCTGAGTCAGAGATGCAGCATGGGCTGGCCTTACATGTTCGTTCACTAGCCATCACGGATTGGCTTTTCTTTGGTGGGCTGGGCTTAGTTTTATAAAAGGTTTTGAGCAGACTTCTGGAGGGGTCTTTTGCCTACAGGCAATTGCCTGAGTTGCGACTTCTGGGCTGCAATGACCCTCTAGGTTTACCATGTGCTACCTGATTTCAAGATATACCCTACCCAGGTGTATCTTCCTGCTAAGAAGTAATATCACTCTGGGCAACCAGTGACTTCACCTGGTCCTTCATTCACTTGCCAAATATCACTGACCAAAAATGGCCACATGACCATGGATATCTTTGGCCATTGATGTCACTTTGAAGACTCTGCTTACTTTTATTGGCTTTCCCTGGGAGAAGTAATTTGGTGCGAGTCAGCAACAACAATAGAACGTGTCAGCGGTCATCAGGATTTTTTCCTTTTGGTGGACTTCATCCATCATTATTGAACACTAAACCCTGGCAATGTCCCCTCTATGTTTAGGGCATGTGGCCCGGTATGGTTCGGGAAGGAGTGCACATGCTCATCCCCCCTCTTTCCTGGCCTGTTATATTCTTGGATAAGGGTCTGATATGTATTTTATTTTTGTAGGACCCCATTCTGCTTTTTTTTTTTTTGAATAGGGACCTCCCTTATTAATACTAGATGCTCATCAAGGTTAAGGATCTGAGTTATTTTTTTTTCTGGGTTATTTTTTTTTCTGGGGGGGGGGGGGTGTCAACTAGTCAACTATTAAAGTGGTAGTAAACCCTGGAATGTTATTTTTACTAACAGGAAAGTTTATAAAAAAGCTCTTACCTGTAGGTAACATGTATATCTTCTAAACATGCACAGTTTAGGAGATATTCTTGTGTGCAGCAGCCAGTGATGTCCCCCAGTTTCCGGAACGTTCTCTGACTTTCCAGAACTAGGGGAGGCACCAGAGACCGGCCTGTATGAGCCATCCAGCCCTGAACTGTAGTCAATTTTTGACCCAGATTCAAAGACTCATTTTAGCATGAGTCAAAAACATAGATTTGCCTGAACTGCCAATAAAAGTACACTAGAGGGTGCTACATAAAGTAACAAAATATAAGGCTAAATTCACAACGCTTTAGCACAAGGTAAGTTTCTTTTTAGCCTGTAATTTTCAAGTCTCATTGGAACTACTTTTTACCCATTGTCGCATTAGCAGCACTTTGATTTACAGAAAACGATGACATAACTATTTCTTGAATTTTTTTTAAAGGAAGGGTGGGGGGATTTACCCTCTCTGTTTGTGCTGGTGAAAGAAAGAGTCCCCGAACCCAGACGGAAGACCGGGTGAAGATGGAAGCCTCTGCAGCGGTGACAACGCACCACTGGAGGGCTTCATTTTAAGGTAAGTCTTTCATAATGTGCTAGTATGCACCGCAATATCGCCTTGCAGGTGGAAACTTTCTTTTTTTTCCTTACATAGTTTACTACCGCTTTAACATATATACCAGACTCTCATCTGGGATAGTGGTCTAGTATAGATGAAGAGATTCCCCAACCTTTTCTTTACAAACAGAAGTAGGTAACCAGCATTTTTTCCCTTTTAAATCTCACTTTTGCTGTAGTAAGTTGTATGCATCGTTCAGATGTGCCGCTTTACAGGTTTAAACGTCCACCCTGCATCTTATTTAACACTCCATATGTTATATGGACCTGACAGTGGGGGAATGGGGGGGGGGGTTTACACACACTCCTGGTGGCTGCAGTCACCAGGAGTGTGTGTATCTCTGACATGCCAACTATCGGCTGCCAGCTGGAAGTGATCAGGTGGCTGGCCAACCATCTGATTGCTTCCAAACACTCCTGGTAAAGGGAACCCCCTCACTGTGCGTCTCGTATTCCAGGCTGTGCACGCCCATCATCGATGCACCCAGGATCGGCAAGGAGGGTGCCCCCCTGGGGAGAAGGGAGGATGCTGAGTGGACATGCGTCTTCTTGCTGACTCGGGTCATCACTTTTGGGTCCTCCTTTCACAGGCTGGGAAGGAATCTAATTGCAATCTGATTTTTTTTTTTTTTATGTGATAAAAAATGGTAAAAGTAAACAAAATTGAAAAGTTAGAGTAACACCCAAGCACATAAACATTAACATAACCTTTTTGAGGCCCCCATACACACATGTATGAATGTAAACGCATGCATCAAGCATGCCTATGTTCAGAAATGCAGAATGCAATACACGTTACTTTTTACTCCACATGCTCTGTTGAAAGCAATATTTTTGTTTTTACCAGAGCTCCTGGTGATTCTAAACAGATGATCTGTAGGGGTTTTTAAAGTTTTGCCTATGGAAAATATAGGCTAATGAAGTTTGTTTCCATTTCATGGATGCATGCAATTTTAAGGTTTGACATTTTGGGTATCTACTTACTCGGCGAAAATCTCATCTTTTATATTTCACCAAAAACATGAGTAATTTATTGTGTTAATATGCCCTAAATTTAACTTAACTAGTGTATTTTTTTACTGAAATTTAACGTTTCCTTTAGCTTTGTGCTAATATCTTGTAGCATAAAAAATTTCAGCAGCCACTATTTTATTCTCTAGGGTGTCTGCTTTCAGAAAATATGTAATTTTTGGAGGGTTTTATGCAATCTTCAGGCCTAAAATTTTTTTTAAGCTGTTCCCGCCAGGCCAATGGCATAATGACTCCAGGGCCGGCCTCTTGTCCCGCCGGGTGTATGTCATATGACGTCCTCCGAGATCACGCCTCATGCGCACCCTCAGGGCCGCGCTGTGGCGTGATGGAGGGTCTATTGATGCCAGCTGCTAAGTAATTTATTGTTGCTGGATGGGATCTATTTTTGTGGAGAAAGGGGGGTCTACTGTTGCTGGGGAGGTTTTCTGTTGTTCATGGGGGATCTACTGTTTGTAGGGGTGGGTCTGATGCTGATGGGAGGGATCTACAGTTGAGGAAGGGGTTTTTGTTGCTGAGGAGGTTTATTGCTGCTGGGGGGGGATCAGTTGTTGCTGGGGCTGGGTCTTATGTTGCATGGGGTCAATCGTTGCTGAGAGAGATCTAATGTTGAAAGAGGGGTCTAATGTTGCTTGCTGCTGGAGGATCTATTGATGCTGGCTATTCTGAGTCTGCTGTTACTGGGGTGGATCTATTGTCGCTGGGGTGTCCATTGTTGCTAGATCTATTTTACTGCCTTTCTTATTATCATTATCAAAATCCATACACAATACTTAGCCCCCCAAAATTATACTTGGTTCTGTTATCTCTAACAGGGGTAGTACTAGGAGGTGGGTAAGGGGTGGAACCAAGGAACTGTGCTTGGAGAAAAGTAGGGGGTGGAGTTTAACCACTTGCCGTCTGCTCACATTGCTGCTACTGCAGCAATGTGGCTCATTATCGTCTAACGACGTAGTACTACGTCGCTAGACTCCTCCCCCTGTAGGCGGCGCTCGCGCGCCACCGGAGGCGCGCTCCTGCTGTTTTCAGTAACAGCGGGAGTCGGGCCAGGGGTGGAGCAGCGGCGATCGCCGATGCTCTTCCCCAATCGTCGGGGAATCTAGTTTAGAGATCCGCCCGCCTGTGTAAACAGAGCGGGCGGATCTCCTAAGTGACAGGGAGTGACAGATTGCAGTGTTCAGCATAGCTGAACATGCGATCTGTCCCTGACTCACTCAGTCACCTCCCCCCACACACGTCAGTAAGCACCAGGCATACATTAACCCCTCCCTCTCCAATAAAATTAACCCCTTCCCTGCCAGTGTCATTTTTACAGTAACAGTGCATATATATAGCACTGATTACTGCAGTAATGTCACTGGTACCCCCAAAAGTGTCAAAAATGTCAGTCATGGGTCCGATCTGTCCGCCGCAATGTCGCAGTCCCGCAAAAAAAAAATCGCAGATCGCCGCCATTACTCGTTAAAAAAAAACCCACCAAAAATTACAAAAATCTTTCCCTTAGTTAGTAAACGCAATAACTTTTGCGCAAACCAATCAAAATACACTTATTGTGATTTTTTTACCAAACATAGGTAGCAGAAAACAAATTGGCCAAAAATTTAAAAAAATTTAGATTTTTACATTTTTTGGGGGGGAATTTCGTATAAAAAAATGGAAAAAATATTGTTATTTTTTCAAAATAAACGCTCTTTTTTTGTTTATAGCGCAAAAGTAAAAATCACACAGGTGATCAAATACCACCAAAAGAAAGCTCTGTTTCTGGGAAAAAATTACGTAAATTTTGTTTGGGTACAGTGTCGCACGACCGCGCAATTGTCCGTTAAATTCGCACAGCGCCGAATCGCAAAAAAGTGGCCCAGATGTAAGACACCAAAATCCTCTAGTGGTAAAGTGGTTAAAAGCCCTGGCTTCTTGAAACCATTTTTTGTGGGTGAAAGCCTAGCCCTCTCTACCTGTTCTCTTTGGCAGGGCAGATTATGTTATTAAAGCAGACCTTGCATGAAAATGCCTGCTTATGTTGCTGCTCTCAGTGAAAGATATAATTGGATAAGACTTTTAAAAAAAAAAGCAAAAAAAAAAAAATTACCTTACACAGTAGCATTTTGCAGCTTCCTCTAGGCACTGGGGATTTAGGTCAACATCACTGTGGGATCTTGGGACAACTTAAGATCCCACATCTCATGAAAAAATTCTTAAAGACTATAAAAGAGTACATTTTTGCCAGATTTAGGACCCTCAGCTTTTCCAGGTGTAGCGCTTTACTTCACCCACAGGAGCCGCTGGTATTTTGCCTAGATCTTCTCCACTTTTACTCTGCAGCCAGGCACAGGGTAGATTCACACAGCCAGGTGCACGCACTCACTCCAGCTCGTTACTACAATGACCAGTCTAGGAGTTTTGTTTTATTGGAGAACTTGGATAGGGAAGGGATATAGTAGGATACTCCAAACTGAACTATTCACATCAAAGACTCTAACTTTCTTTTCTAGTGTAACTTGGCTGAAGTCCTTGCAGAAGGCAGATACAGAATTCTTCAAAGCTGCAGTACACTGATTGCAGAGCCGAACAATATCCCTTTGTAAAGTAGTGGACAGTCCTGGACAAAGCTCTAAGAACACTAGCCAGTGATTTCTTTGTGTATGTGAACCCTCATCTGATTTAAAGCACAAGAGGGGTTTAACTCTCCAAGGCTCCTTAGGATGTCTGCACTCACAAGGCTCCTGAAGCACCACCGCCAGCCTTCTCTCTGTGATACCAGATCAGATGTACTGTGGACTCTCTCTCTGTCAGCTATGGTAGTACCAAGGTCAACCCCACAGACTTCAAGCCCTCAGGCCACCCACCTGAGGCCACATGTCAGCAATTCAGACCCTCAGGTCACCCACCTGAGGCTACAAGAGGCAACTCATAGAACATAAGTACAGGCACCCACCATGCCTAAGGGCACCTTCCCTTGTAATTGGCAGGGTTGTATGAATATTCATGCTCCCATCTGCATAGTTTCTGCACCACTATCTAGCCCTTTCCATAGTTGCCAGGAGTCACAGTGTGAAACTTCAAGATAGAATGAGCAGCACCAGAGCACACTGATCAGACTACACTAGCCGATCACTGCTCCCTGTTAAACAGACAACAAGTAAATTTACCTAACTGTCTCTCTGTTAAGCAGAGAAACCAAAAAAATATAAAACACTAATCCTAGCATGTACCTAGAGAGGTGCTACGCAGGTTTCTGCAAGAGAGTCCAGTAAGATCACCCTCAACTTGCTGGGAGCTATGGCTTAAGGTACGCTTTTATGTATATATTTCTTCTTTTTGTTTAGGGAGCGAGGGCTGCAATACAAACAAACATTGCATTTTCACGCCGAGCCAACTTTATTTTGGGGAAGCCATATAGCCAATATTTTTCCCCAGAAAGGGTGCCAAGCTTAAATGTGCACAGGTGCCAAAGAAAGTCAGACTCTACAAGTAAGTATTCATGTGTACTAAGAAACATAGTGCATCCCACCAATTAGGAGATCAGGTTTGTTAAATGTTCACTAGGTGTGTAGCACTCATTCCTGTAGGAGCCACTAGTAATTGGGTTCCCCAACACTGCACAGCCAGGCTACAATTATTCTCTACACTTTCTCTAGACACAAGGATTAGTCTTTGAACTTGTTTTTTATAATTTATTAGATGTAATAACTTGGATGGGGAATCGGAATGATGGAACGCACAACTTAATAGCAACAAGAATCTGGGACAACTTCCTCCCTATGTACACGCTTCTAGAACTGTTTTTTTCCTGAACACTGATGGTCTCTGATAGAAAAGCAAAAGCCCCTTAAGGACTAGGAATTTCTTGTTCCTTTTAGAAAGTTGTACAAATGTTGTAGGTTGCATATAGGAGTAACTTCAACTCAGGAACTACTAGCCCATCTGTAGTGTTGAGCGAACACGGACTGTATTATTCGTGTTCGTACCGAATAATTGGATTTTTTTTACCCGAACACGGACACGGACACTTTACTGTATGTTCGGGTAAAAATCCGTGTTCGGTCGTTTTATTTCCGGGTTTTGCATGCTTTGGCGCTCTTTTCATGGCGGGCTTTCAACAGCCAATCAACAATCGTTTAACTGGTGTGCCTTAAGCCATCCCAGCCATGCCTGCAAATGTCTTAGTAGCTGTGATTGGCCGTCTGAAGCATGTGACCAAGTCTTTATAAGTTCGAGGCAGCCGCCGCAGCAGCGTCATTCTGCTGCTTAGCTAAGGGACAGAGCACACATCAATGTGCTGGCTGCTGATTAGGGAAAGATAGGCAGGAAAAAACCATTTGTGTCCGGATAGAATTGAGGGACAGGTCGGAGTGTTTAGGCAGGGCGAGTTGTAGGCATTTTAGGGATAGAGTCTGCTGAATTATAGGGTCAGTGTCTTCTACAAACTACAATCGATATTGCTGTGTGGGGGGTGGGGTGAATCTGCACTCAATCCTGATCTACGATCTCTTCTCAATCCTGTTAGGGACAGAGTCTGCTGAATTTTAGGGAAACTGTGTTCTACAAACTACAATCGATATTGCTGTGTGGTGTGGGATTGGAGATAGGCAGGTGTCAGTGATCCACATCCATTTTTCTGTGTGTGAGCTGCAGTGAACACAATCTTTTTGGGCTGCAGTGAACACAATCTTTTTGGGCTGCAGTGAACACAATCTTTTTGGGCTGCAGTGAACACAATCTTTTTGGGCTGCAGTGAACACAATCTTTTTGGGGTGCAGTGAACAAAATCTTTTTGGGGTGCAGTGAACACAATCCTTTTTGGTGTGCAGTGAACACAATCTTTGTGGGGTGCAGTGAACAAAATCCTTTGTGGGGTGCAGTGAACACAATCTTTTTGGGGTGCAGTGAACAAAATCCTTTTTGGGGTGCAGTGAACAACATCCTTTTTGGGGTGCAGTGAACACAATCTTTTTGGGGTGCAGTGAACAAAATCCTTTGTGGGGTGCAGTGAACACAATCTTTTTGGGGTGCAGTGAACACAATCTTTTTGGGGTGGAGTGAACAACATCCTTTTTGGGGTGCAGTGAACAAAATCCTTTTTAGGGTGCAGTGAACAAAATCATTTTTGGGGTGCAGTGAACACAATCTTTGTGGGGTGCAGTGAACACAATCTTTTTGGGGTGGAGTGAACAACATCCTTTTTGGGGTGCAGTGAACAACATCCTTTTTGGGGTGCAGTGAACACAATCTTTTTGGGGTGCAGTGAACACAATCTTTGTGGGGTACAGTGAACAGAATCTTTGTGGGGTGCAGTGAACACAATCTTTGGGGGGTACAGTGAACACAATCTTTTTGGGGTGCAGTGAACACAATCTTTGTGGGGTGCAGTGAACACAATCTTTTTGGGGTGGAGTGAACAAAATCATTTTTGGGGTGCAGTGAACAACATCCTTTTTGGGGTGCAGTGATCAAAATCCTTTTTGGGGTGCAGTGAACACAATCTTTTTGGGGTGCAGTGAACAAAATCCTTTGTGGGGTGCAGTGAACAGAATCTTTGTGGGGTGCAGTGAACACAATCTTTGGGGGGGTACAGTGAACACAATCTTTTTGGGGTGCAGTGAACACAATCTTTGTGGGGTACAGTGAACAGAATCTTTGTGGGGTGCAGTGAACACAATCTTTGGGGGGTACAGTGAACACAATCTTTTTGGGGTGCAGTGAACACAATCTTTGGGGGGTACAGTGAACACAATCTTTTTGGGGTGCAGTGAACACAATCTTTGTGGGGTGCAGTGAACACAATCTTTGGGGGGGTACAGTGAACACAATCTTTTTGGGGTGCAGTGAACAACATCCTTTTAGGGTGCAGTGAACACAATCTTTGTGGGGTGCAGTGAACAACATCCTTTTAGGGTGCAGTGAAAACAATCTTTGTGGGGTACAGTGAACAGAATCTTTGTGGGGTGCAGTGAACACAATCTTTGGGGGGTACAGTGAACACAATCTTTGTGAGGTGCAGTGAACACAATCTTTGTGGGGTGCAGTGAACACAATCATTGTGGGGTGCAGTGAACTCAATCTTTGTGGGGTACAGTGAACACAATCTCATACTTCTGAAGATTTGAGGGTGCTGCCTGTTCCATACTCCCCCTACTCCTCATCTAGCCTTTTAGGGGTACAAACAATAGTAATTGGGGCCTAGTGTGGTTGTGTACGTGTGATATACATACACTTTTTTTGGATCATATTTTCTATTCCGCTATTTAATCAAAAACCTTTGGGGATCAGTTAAATTGGGGGATAGTCTGTGTTGGTACGTGTGAGAGAGATCCACCTTTCCAAGTTGTTGGGGTTCATCTCATACTTCTGAAGGTTTGAGGGTGCTGCCTGTTCCATACTCCCCCTACTCCTAGCCTTTTAGGGGTACAAACAATAGTAATTGGGGCCTAGTGTGGTTGTGTACGTGTGATATACATACACTTTTTTTGGATCATATTTTCTATTCCGCTATTTAATCAAAAACCTTTGGGGATCAGTTAAATTGGGGGATAGTCTGTGTTGGTACGTGTGAGAGAGATCCACCTTTCCAAGTTGTTGGGGTTCATCTCATACTTCTGAAGGTTTGAGGGTGCTGCCTGTTCCATACCCCCCCCTACTCCTCATCTAGCCTTTTAGGGGTACAAACAATAGTAATTGGGGCCTAGTGTGGTTGTGTACGTGTGATATACATACACTTTTTTTGGATCATATTTTCTATTCCGCTATTTAATCAAAAACCTTTGGGGATCAGTTAAATTGGGGGATAGTCTGTGTTGGTACGTGTGAGAGAGATCCACCTTTCCAAGTTTTTGGGGTTCATCTCATACTTCTGAAGATTTGAGGGTGCTGCCTGTTCCATACCCCCCCTACTCCTCATCTAGCCTTTTAGGGGTACAAACAATAGTAATTGGGGCCTAGTGTGGTTGTGTACGTGTGATATACATACACTTTTTTTGGATCATATTTTCTATTCCGCTATTTAATCAAAAACCTTTGGGGATCAGTTAAATTGGGGGATAGTCTGTGTTGGTACGTGTGAGAGAGATCCACCTTTCCAAGTTGTTGGGGTTCATCTCATACTTCTGAAGGTTTGAGGGTGCTGCCTGTTCCATACCCCCCCTACTCCTCATCTAGCCTTTTAGGGGTACAAACAATAGTAATTGGGGCCTAGTGTGGTTGTGTACGTGTGATATACATACACTTTTTTTGGATCATATTTTCTATTCCGCTATTTAATCAAAAACCTTTGGGGATCAGTTAAATTGGGGGATAGTCTGTGTTGGTACGTGTGAGAGAGATCCACCTTTCCAAGTTGTTGGGGTTCATCTCATACTTCTGAAGGTTTGAGGGTGCTGCCTGTTCCATACCCCCCCTACTCCTCATCTAGCCTTTTAGGGGTACAAACAATAGTAATTGGGGCCTAGTGTGGTTGTGTACGTGTGATATACATACACTTTTTTTGGATCATATTTTCTATTCCGCTATTTAATCAAAAACCTTTGGGGATCAGTTAAATTGGGGGATAGTCTGTGTTGGTACGTGTGAGAGAGATCCACCTTTCCAAGTTTTTGGGGTTCATCTCATACTTCTGAAGATTTGAGGGTGCTGCCTGTTCCATACCCCCCCTACTCCTCATCTAGCCTTTTAGGGGTACAAACAATAGTAATTGGGGCCTAGTGTGGTTGTGTACGTGTGATATACATACACTTTTTTTGGATCATATTTTCTATTCCGCTATTTAATCAAAAACCTTTGGGGATCAGTTAAATTGGGGGATAGTCTGTGTTGGTACGTGTGAGAGAGATCCACCTTTCCAAGTTGTTGGGGTTCATCTCATACTTCTGAAGGTTTGAGGGTGCTGCCTGTTCCATACTCCCCCCTACTCCTAGCCTTTTAGGGGTACAAACAATAGTAATTGGGGCCTAGTGTGGTTGTGTACGTGTGATATACATACACTTTTTTTGGATCATATTTTCTATTCCGCTATTTAATCAAAAACCTTTGGGGATCAGTTAAATTGGGGGATAGTCTGTGTTGGTACGTGTGAGAGAGATCCACCTTTCCAAGTTGTTGGGGTTCATCTCATACTTCTGAAGGTTTGAGGGTGCTGCCTGTTCCATACCCCCCCTACTCCTCATCTAGCCTTTTAGGGGTACAAACAATAGTAATTGGGGCCTAGTGTGGTTGTGTACGTGTGATATACATACACTTTTTTTGGATCATATTTTCTATTCCGCTATTTAATCAAAAACCTTTGGGGATCAGTTAAATTGGGGGATAGTCTGTGTTGGTACGTGTGAGAGAGATCCACCTTTCCAAGTTGTTGGGGTTCATCTCATACTTCTGAAGGTTTGAGGGTGCTGCCTGTTCCATACCCCCCCTACTCCTCATCTAGCCTTTTAGGGTTACAAACAATAGTAATTGGGGCCTAGTGTGGTTGTGTACGTGTGATATACATACACTTTTTTTGGATCATATTTTCTATTCCGCTATTTAATCAAAAACCTTTGGGGATCAGTTAAATTGGGGGATAGTCTGTGTTGGTACGTGTGAGAGAGATCCACCTTTCCAAGTTTTTGGGGTTCATCTCATACTTCTGAAGATTTGAGGGTGCTGCCTGTTCCATACCCCCCCTACTCCTCATCTAGCCTTTTAGGGGTACAAGCAATAGTAATTGGGGCCTAGTGTGGTTGTGTACGTGTGATATACATACACTTTTTTTGGATCATATTTTCTATTCCGCTATTTAATCAAAAACCTTTGGGGATCAGTTAAATTGGGGGATAGTCTGTGTTGGTACGTGTGAGAGAGATCCACCTTTCCAAGTTTTTGGGGTTCATCTCATACTTCTGAAGATTTGAGGGTGCTGCCTGTTCCATACCCCCCCTACTCCTCATCTAGCCTTTTAGGGGTACAAACAATAGTAATTGGGGCCTAGTGTGGTTGTGTACGTGTGATATACATACACTTTTTTTGGATCATATTTTCTATTCCGCTATTTAATCAAAAACCTTTGGGGATCAGTTAAATTGGGGGATAGTCTGTGTTGGTACGTGTGAGAGAGATCCACCTTTCCAAGTTTTTGGGGTTCATCTCATACTTCTGAAGATTTGAGGGTGCTGCCTGTTCCATACCCCCCCTACTCCTCATCTAGCCTTTTAGGGGTACAAGCAATAGTAATTGGGGCCTAGTGTGGTTGTGTACGTGTGATATACATACACTTTTTTTGGATCATATTTTCTATTCCGCTATTTAATCAAAAACCTTTGGGGATCAGTTAAATTGGGGGATAGTCTGTGTTGGTACGTGTGAGAGAGATCCACCTTTCCAAGTTTTTGGGGTTCATCTCATACTTCTGAAGATTTGAGGGTGCTGCCTGTTCCATACCCCCCCTACTCCTCATCTAGCCTTTTAGGGGTACAAACAATAGTAATTGGGGCCTAGTGTGGTTGTGTACGTGTGATATACATACACTTTTTTTGGATCATATTTTCTATTCCGCTATTTAATCAAAAACCTTTGGGGATCAGTTAAATTGGGGGATAGTCTGTGTTGGTACGTGTGAGAGAGATCCACCTTTCCAAGTTGTTGGGGTTCATCTCATACTTCTGAAGGTTTGAGGGTGCTGCCTGTTCCATACTCCCCCTACTCCTAGCCTTTTAGGGGTACAAACAATAGTAATTGGGGCCTAGTGTGGTTGTGTACGTGTGATATACATACACTTTTTTTGGATCATATTTTCTATTCCGCTATTTAATCAAAAACCTTTGGGGATCAGTTAAATTGGGGGATAGTCTGTGTTGGTACGTGTGAGAGAGATCCACCTTTCCAAGTTGTTGGGGTTCATCTCATACTTCTGAAGGTTTGAGGGTGCTGCCTGTTCCATACTCCCCCTACTCCTCATCTAGCCTTTTAGGGGTACAAACAATAGTAATTGGGGCCCAGTGTGGTTGTGTACGTGTGATATACATACACTTTTTTTGGATCATATTTTCTATTCCGCTATTTAATCAAAAACCTTTGGGGATCAGTTAAATTGGGGGATAGTCTGTGTTGGTACGTGTGAGAGAGATCCACCTTTCCAAGTTGTTGGGGTTCATCTCATACTTCTGAAGGTTTGAGGGTGCTGCCTGTTCCATACCCCCCCTACTCCTCATCTAGCCTTTTAGGGGTACAAACAATAGTAATTGGGGCCTAGTGTGGTTGTGTACGTGTGATATACATACACTTTTTTTGGATCATATTTTCTATTCCGCTATTTAATCAAAAACCTTTGGGGATCAGTTAAATTGGGGGATAGTCTGTGTTGGTACGTGTGAGAGAGATCCACCTTTCCAAGTTGTTGGGGTTCATCTCATACTTCTGAAGGTTTGAGGGTGCTGCCTGTTCCATACCCCCCCTACTCCTCATCTAGCCTTTTAGGGGTACAAACAATAGTAATTGGGGCCTAGTGTGGTTGTGTACGTGTGATATACATACACTTTTTTTGGATCATATTTTCTATTCCGCTATTTAATCAAAAACCTTTGGGGATCAGTTAAATTGGGGGATAGTCTGTGTTGGTACGTGTGAGAGAGATCCACCTTTCCAAGTTGTTGGGGTTCATCTCATACTTCTGAAGGTTTGAGGGTGCTGCCTGTTCCATACTCCCCCTACTCCTCATCTAGCCTTTTAGGGGTACAAACAATAGTAATTGGGGCCCAGTGTGGTTGTGTACGTGTGATATACATACACTTTTTTTGGATCATATTTTCTATTCCGCTATTTAATCAAAAACCTTTGGGGATCAGTTAAATTGGGGGATAGTCTGTGTTGGTACGTGTGAGAGAGATCCACCTTTCCAAGTTGTTGGGGTTCATCTCATACTTCTGAAGGTTTGAGGGTGCTGCCTGTTCCATACCCCCCCTACTCCTCATCTAGCCTTTTAGGGGTACAAACAATAGTAATTGGGGCCTAGTGTGGTTGTGTACGTGTGATATACATACACTTTTTTTGGATCATATTTTCTATTCCGCTATTTAATCAAAAACCTTTGGGGATCAGTTAAATTGGGGGATAGTCTGTGTTGGTACGTGTGAGAGAGATCCACCTTTCCAAGTTGTTGGGGTTCATCTCATACTTCTGAAGGTTTGAGGGTGCTGCCTGTTCCATACCCCCCCTACTCCTCATCTAGCCTTTTAGGGGTACAAACAATAGTAATTGGGGCCTAGTGTGGTTGTGTACGTGTGATATACATACACTTTTTTTGGATCATATTTTCTATTCCGCTATTTAATCAAAAACCTTTGGGGATCAGTTAAATTGGGGGATAGTCTGTGTTGGTACGTGTGAGAGAGATCCACCTTTCCAAGTTTTTGGGGTTCATCTCATACTTCTGAAGATTTGAGGGTGCTGCCTGTTCCATACTCCTCCTCCTACTGCTCAACCATCCTTTTAGGGGTACAAACAATAGTAATTGGGGCCTAGTGTGGTTGTGTACGTGCGAGATACATACACTTTTTTTGATCATATTTCCTATTCCGCTATTCAATAAAAACCTTTGAGGATCAATTGAATTGCGGGATAGTCTGTGTCGGTACGTGTGAGATCCACCTTTCCAAGTTTTTGGGGTTCATCTCATACTTCTGAAGATTTGAGGGTGCTGCCTGTTCCATACTCCTCCTCCTACTCCTCATCCATCCTTTTAGGGGTACAAACAATAGTAATTGGGGCCTAGTGTGGTTGTGTACGTGCGAGATACATACACTTTTTTTGATCATATTTCCTATTCCGCTATTCAATAAAAACCTTTGAGGATCAATTGAATTGCGGGATAGTCTGTGTCGGTACGTGTGAGATCCACCTTTCCAAGTTTTTGGGGTTCATCTCATACTTCTGAAGATTTGAGGGTGCTGTCTGTTCCATACTCCTCCTACTCCTCATCCATCCTTTTAGGGGTAGAAACAATAGTAATTGGGGCCTAGTGTGGTTTTGTACGTGCGAGATACATACACTTTTTTGGATCATATTTCCTATTCCGCTATTCAATAAAAACCTTTCTAGGGCAAGATCTTAAATTACAGAAATATGAGGAGACCGTCAAATAAGGGCCGTGGCCTGGGTCGTGGTGCTGCTGGTAGAGCTCCTGTTGCAAGGAGAGGACGTGGTCGATCTGTGCCAGCTACACGCACAAGTGAAACACCTTCCTCAAGTGTGAGTAGGCGACAGAACCTGCATCAGTATTTGGTAGGGCATCAAACGCCCCTAGAAGTGATGAGGCCAGAACAAGTTGAGGCGATAGTAGATTGGTTTGCTGCTGACAGTGCCTCCAGTTCCTTCACATTGTCTCCCACCCAGTCTACTGCAGAAAGGTCAGAGTTGGCACCTGCAGCCAATGTCCAACCGTCTTTCACCTCACCCCCTTGCAAATCAGGCCAGCAGTCTGAGCCCCAAGCCATACAGCAGTCTCTTATTCTTTTTGAGGACTCTGTCAGCAGGGTTTCCCAGGGCCATCCACCTAGCCCTGCCCCAGAAGTGGAAGAGATTGAGTGCAGCGATGCCCAACCACTTATTTCTCAAGATGAGTACATGCAAGGATCATCGCAGCACGTCTCCGATGATGACGAAACGCAGGTGCCAACTGCTGCGGCGTTCAGCATTGTGGAGACCGACAAGGAGGGCAGGGGTGAAGACTGGGTGGAAGATGATGTGGAGGACGATGAGGTCCTCGACCCCACATGGAATGAACGTCATGCAGGTGACCTGAGTAGTTTGGAGGAAGAGGCGGTGGTCGCACAGAGCCACCAGCACAGCAGAAGAGGGAGCAGGGTGCAGAAGCGGAGCGGCCGTGCCCTAGACACTACGCCCGCTACTGCCCAACGCAGCAAGGGAACGAGCGCACCAAAGTCAGCTCAAAGGAGTTCTCTAGCGTGGAAGTTCTTTAGAAAATGTGCTGATGACAGGACACGAGTGGTTTGCACCCTGTGCAATCAGAGCTTGAAGCGAGGCATAAACCTTCTCAACCTGAGCACAACCTGCATGATCAGGCATCTAAGTGCAAAGCACGAGCTGCAGTGGAGTACACACCTTCAAAACCAAGAAACGTCTCTGGCTCATCCTGCTTCCTCTTCTGCTGCAGTCTCGGCCGCTCCAGCCACATCTGTAGTGATACCGGCACCTGCCACCCCGCAAACAGACGATCTGTCAGCAACACCACCACCTGGGTCACCAACAACCATCTCCACAATGTCCCGTGGAAGCGTTCAGCTTTCCATCTCCCAAACACTTGAGAGGAAGAGGAAGTACCCCCCTACCCACCCGCGATCCCTGGCCCTGAATGCCAGCATTTCAAAATTATTGGCCTTTGAAATGCTGTCATTCCGTCTGGTGGAGACGCACAGTTTTAAAAACCTTATGTCGGTGGCTGTCCCACAGTACGTCGTGCCCAGCCGCCACTACTTTTCCAGGCAAGCCATCCCTTCCCTGCACAACCAAGTGGGGGAAAATATCAGGTGTGCACTGCGCAACGCCATCTGTGCCAAGGTCCACCTAACTACGGATACGTGGACCAGTAAGCACGGTCAGGGGCGTTATATCTCCCTAACGGCACACTGGGTAAATGCAGTGGCGGATGGGCCTGAGGCGGATAGCAATTTGGCGCATGTCCTTCCACCACCGAGGATTGCAGGGCGCTTCAGTTTGCCTCCTGTTCCTAACTCCTCCTACTCCGCTTCCTCATCCTCTACCGCCTCCTCATCCGGACAGCGTAACACCTTCACCACCAACTTCAGCACGGCCAGGGGTAAACGACAGCAGGCAGTTTTACAACTTGCCTGTTTGGGGGACAAACCACACACCGCGCAGGAGTTGTGGAGGAGCATGGAACAGCAGACAAATGAGTGGTTGCTGCCAGCGAGCCTCAAGCCCGGCCTGGTGGTGTGCGATAACGGGCGAAATCTCATAGCAGCTCTGGGCCTAGCCGGTTTGACGCACATCCCTTGCCTGGCGCATGTGCTGAATTTGGTGGTGCAGAGGTTCCTTAAAAACTACCCCGATATGTCAGAGCTGCTGCAGAAAGTGCGGGCCGTTTGTGCGCACTTTCGGCGTTCTCACCCTGCTGCTGCTCGCCTGGCAGCGCTGCAGCGTAACTTCGGCCTTCCCGCTCACCGCCTCATATGTGACGTGCCCACAAGGTGGAACTCCACCTTGCACATGCTGGAAAGACTGTGCGAGCAGCAGCAGGCCATAGTGGAGTTTCAGCTGCAGCACGCACGCGTGAGTCGCTCTGCGGAACAGCACCACTTCACCACCAATAACTGGGCCTCCATGCGAGACCTGTGTGCCTTGTTGCGCTGTTTTGAGTACTCCACCAACATGGCCAGTGGCAATGACGCCGTTCTCAGCTTAACTATCCCACTTCTATGCCTCCTTGAAAAAACAATTCGGGCGATGATGGAAGAGGATGTGGCACAGGATGAGGAGGAGGAGGAGGATGAAGAGGTAACATTTCCAAGGCTTTCAGGGCAGTCATTCGCAAGGGGCTCCGAGGGTGGGTTCCTGCACACGCAAACGCCAGGGACGCAATTGTCCAGCAGGGGCACAGTTCTGGAGGATGAGGAGGATGAGGAGGAGGAGGAGCTGGAGGAGGAGATGGAACCATGTTCACAGCAGGGTGGCACCCAGGCCAGCTCATGGCCATCACTGGTGCGTGGCTGGGGGGATACAGAGGACACGGACGATACACCTCCCACAGAGGACAGCCTTTCGTTGCCTCTTGGCAGCCTGGCACACATGAGCGATTACATGCTGCAGTGTCTCCACAACGACCGCCGAGTTGCCCACATTCTAACTTGTGCTGATTACTGGGTGGCCACGCTGCTGGATCCCCGTTACAAGGACAACGTACCGTCCTTAATTCACTCACTGGAGCGCGATCGCAAGATGCGCGAGTACAAGCGCACGCTGGTAGACGCCATGCTGCTGGCATTCCCATCTGACAGCGGGGCCACAGTGGAAGCACAAGGCAGAGGAGGAGGAGGAGGAGGTCGCCAACGCAACCAGGGCACCGCCAGCACCTCAGAAGGCAGGGTTAGCATGGCCGAAATGTGGAAAAGCTTTGTCAGCACGCCACAACAAACAGCAGCACCAGCAGCTCAGATGGAACGTCTTAGCAGGAGGCAGCATTTTACCAACATGGTGGAGCAGTATGTGTGCACACGCCTACATGTAGTGAATGACGGGTCTGCCCCCTTCAACTTCTGGGTCTCCAAATTGGGCACATGGCCTGAGCTTGCCCTTTACGCCTTGGAGGTGCTGGCGTGCCCTGCAGCCAGTGTATTATCTGAACGGGTATTTAGCACGGCTGGGGGCGTTATAACAGACAAGCGCAGCCGCCTGTCCAGAGACAATGTGGACAAGCTCACGTTCATTAAAATGAACCAGGCATGGATCCCACGGGACTTTTCCGTACCTTATGCAGAATAGCAATGGATACCGACCTTACCCACCCATTGTTCCATTTTTGCTCTTTCTCACTCTTTTGGGGTGTACCCTCATTTAAAATTTTTGAAAAGAAGCAGTGTTGGCTACCTCGTCCTCCTCCTCAGGGCCAGATTAATGTAGGGGCTATTGGAGCTGCAGCTCCAGGCCCCTACCTTTTATATAGGCCCCGGGTTGGCCATATTCAGTGTTACCGCTCTTCTGTCACTTGTAAACACAGAAGTCTGGCTTCTATGCTCGCTTCCCCAGGCAGCACCCTCAGAACCTCCCCACACAGCGTGAAGGCCGGACAAGGAGGGACAGTTGGCGATGCATGGATGTGTTTATGGGCTTCAGAGACAGCATCCCATGTTGAATTAGGCATGCATGGCTGCACCCTTCCTCCTCTGGGTGCATGGCAAGGCACGGCCCTTAAGGCCCTTCAAAATCCTCAGCACCAAGCCCATGATGCTGTTAATCCGGCCCTGGTCCTCCTCCACCGCCGCTTCCACCTACACCGCCCATAGGTGTGCGCAGCCTATTGCATTAAGGTGTGCACCCCAAAGTTGAAATACACATGCATGTGTTTGCCAGCAGGGAGAGTAATGTATCGGGGCCATGTACCTGTAGGCAAGGAGAAATAGAGCAGAGCAGGTCCCAGGGAGATCTTTCCCATCTCCTCACTGGCAATGCTATGTGCCCTAGGTGATTAGGGTGTGCCCAGGCACACCCAGCACACCCTGTGCGCACGCCTATGTCACCGCCACATCCACCACCACCTCAACCTCCCTCCTACTCCATATGGGCCTCGTCCTTCAGAGATGAAGAAGAACATTGTTTTATTTTTCTGTTTTTTTTTGTTGTTTTAAGTTATTTCCCTATCCACATTTGTTTGCAGAGCACTTGCCATGCTCTTAATTACGTTTTGCTGCCATTTGCAGCACTCTAGCCCTTTCCTTTGGTGTTTTAGAGCCATTTTAGTGCCTTAAAGTTCGGGTCCCCATTGACTTCAATGGGGTTCGGTGTCCGGGAAAAGTTCGGTAAAAGTCCGGGACACGGACCCGGACTTTTTTTTAAAGTTCGGCCGAACCCGTCGAACACGGACATCTAGGTGTCCGCTCAACCCTACCCATCTGGTTTCAGGGTTTCAAGATAATGGTACGATTTTAAGCCCAATGCTGTCTTCCAGAAAGGTTTGCTATATGTGAAAGTCTTTTCCCTTGTACATTCCTGAATGTGTTGCTGTACTCACACTGTCCACTTTGCTCTCTCTGCTTCCTAGGTAGGATTCTTTCCAGACCATGATGTTGCCAGAATCCTTCCAGGCCAGCCCGAGCCCCAGCCTGAGACAGAGCCCCCCTGGAAAGGATTCTCCTCAAGGGCCACCAACAGTCTCCTCAGCACTCCATCTTCCACCTGACTCCTGGCCAGCATGACTCCTCAATGTTTAAGGGCTGCTTAGCCACCATTGCAGGCTCGCCGTCTAGGGATTGGCCAAACTCCCCTAAGTATACAGATCAACCCTCCTAACCTCCACCCTCCAGTTTCCAGAATGTTCTACAACTTTCCAGAACTGTTTATTCTTTGATCCTACTAAACTACTATGCAAGTCTAATTGTACTATACAGTACAGCTGAAAGAAAACATATTTTGGCATATACTTTCTGGGCATGTCCAATCCCGAGCGCAGGAGAGGTTGTTCTTGTGACAGTTTGTAACGAATACCCCAATTCTACTGTCCATAAGTATCCATGGATGGAAGAAAATGAAATGTTTTTGAAAATATGGTATAATGAGGACAGAGGCTGAATCTACACTATAATTACGAGTATTTTGTGGGTAAAAGGCATTGGTGCGCAGTGTATACAAAAAAATGGGTGATAATCAAAGCTCCTAAGAAAATGAGCAGCAGCTTAAAGTGTGTGCGCAGTGTATACAGCAACTAGGCTCAGGCTCTGCTTAATCATCCCTTTTCAAGCCACTCCCCATTTTAGGTGCAACCTGACTTTGACCACCATTTTCCAACACGCATAACAGAACTTATTTTTCTGATCCATCCCAGGGTTCTCCAGGTCTGCCTTAATCCTAGTTATGATCACATTTTGTCACGCTGTTTTGACTTTTTCTTCCTAAAGCCAGGCAGATTGTTTTTTATGGGTATTGTTAATATTTACATACTGTTTTTATTCTTTAAATATCAATTCTCTTAGTTTCTACTATGAGTTTTTGTCAAAATTATAAAAAAAATGTAAAATCATAAAACAGATAAAACTTCCATTCCACTTTACTCTGGTCTGGCCGCATCTTGAGTATGCTGTTTAGTTCTGGTCACCAGTCCTCAGAAAGGATGTGCTGAAACCGGAGAGAATCCAGACAAGGGCAACAAAACTAATTAGGGGGCTGGAGGACCTCAGTTATGAGGAGCAACTACAAACATTAAACTTATTCTCCTGGGAGAAAAGATGCTTAAGAGGGGATATGATCTCAATATACAAATCTTTAAATGGTGACTCTAGCATTGGGAGAAAACGATTTAACATATGAAGAAACGTGGCCACACAATGAGGTTAGACAAGAATTGGTTAAATCTTACACTGCGTAAGGGGTTCTTTACTGTAAAAGCAGTAAGGATTTGAAACTTTTATATGTGTTTCCTAATGAATGCAATGTGCAGGCATATAGAAAATGGCAAGTACACACACACGTAACATATTCAAAGTTGTCATTAAAAAATGCAGTCTGACAGTACACTTTTCCAAGTTTTATTGGTAAAAAAGAAGTTTTAGGGTGGTTTGCATCCCTGCTCTCATCAAACAAGACATACATGTTGCGGCACTTAAAGTGGTAATAAACCCGAAACCAAAAATGTAATATATTGCATCTTACTAATCATTAGATGTGGGGGCTGCATTAGTTTACTTTTTAAAAAAATGTTTCCTCTGCTTTTACCTGGTGATCTGGCCAGTAACACACCTCCTGTATCAGAGTGCCCCCACTCTGGACGAAGGAGCACAGAGGGCACCTTTGGATAGCAGGATTGTCAATCTGAGAAGAGGGGAGGGGGAGTGTTAGATGGGCTAGCATATTTAAAGTATAACTAAAGGTAAAACTTTTTTTTAGTTTTGGGTAGAATGGAGAGGGATAAGAACCCATGTCCATTTTTATTGCAAACTGTGACCCCCCCCCCCCCATTAGGGAGATTCGCCCTCTCTATTTATCCTGTTTACCATTAGCATTGAAAGTGAAAGTAAAAGAAAATCCCAAATTTTGGGTTTTCCCCAGAAAATTAATAGAGAAAAAAATCTTCCAATGGAGACACTAGTTCTAGTGACCTGGGGGTCCCCAAGGAATTCCCTTAATTTTCAGGGATTTCCACTCACTTCCTGTTTGGCTATGGGACAGTAAACGAGGAGAAATCTCTGCAATGGGACACAGATGGCGAAAATAAATATGACAGGGGTTATAACCCTCCCTTTCTCTATCCAAAATAAAATAAAGCGGGAAATTGTATCATACTTACCGTAATTTCCCTTTCCTGGTGCCAATCCATGGCAGCATACCAATGATAGAGCTCCGCCTCGACTCCTCCCTCAGGACTAGTGCATAGCATAAAAGACAAGAAGGTCCCTTCCCCCAGCATTCTCCTGTAATTTAGAATACCGAGGGTGGGAGCGTGTGCTGCCATGGATTGGCACCAGGAAAGGGAAATTACGGTAAGTATGATACAATTTCCCGCTTTCCTGGTGCCTCCATGGCAGCATACCAATGATAAATAAATAGCTGACAAGGGTGGGATAATGCACACACAAAAAAATAAATTTTATTCAGACAGAGGACATGGCCAAGCTTTTTGCCTTCCTTCCAAAGTTTACAGTTGAAAGGGATCCTGGATCAATTCTGTAATGCCTGATGAAAGTATGGCAAGAAGACCAGGATGCTGCCCTGCATACCATCTCCAAGGAGACGTTGGCCCTAGCTGCCCAAGATGCTGCTACAGCCCTCGTGGAATGAGCTTTCCCCTGTGTTGGAGGCACCAACTTCTTGGATATGTACGTTTTTTTTTTTTTTTTTTTGATTAGCTTCACTACCCAGGAGGCTAGAGTTCTGCTAGTGGCATCTTTCCCTCTATTTTTCCCGTGAGGGATGATGAATAGTCTTTCCGATATCCTAAAAGATTCGGTGACAGCCAAGTAGGCTTTCAGCACTCTGGCGATGTCTAATTCGTGGCAAGTATCGGAATCCATGTCAGTAAAAACTGGCAATGCCCAGGGTTCTCTTAGGAAAGCTGATGATGCCACTTTGGGGACAAAGCCATGAATTGGACGGAGTTCCACCCTAACCCGGGAAAAAGTAAATGTGTTCCTCACCAATTCCTAGTGAGTGGAGTTCCAAAATTATGTTTCCAGATGTTATGGCTAAGAGGAAGACCGTTTTTAATGTAAGATTCCAAAGTGAAATTTGCTCTACACGGGCAAATGGCTAATCTGAGAGGACCTCCAAAACAAATGAAAGATCCCATTTTGGAAAGGAGCGCCTGGCCGGAGGGCGGATTTTTAATACTCCTCTCAGAAAGGTCACTACTAAGGGGTCTTCTGCCCATCTATTGGATGCAGCCGATATTGCTGCTACCTGAACCTTTAGGGAGCTCAGACCAAGACCCAAATCTAGACCCGTCTGTAAAAAACTGAGGACGTCAATCGTAGGAGAGATCGGGTTGAATCCTTTTCCAGAAGCAAAGGTTTGAAACTTGTTCCAGATTTTATTGTAAACTGTGTTTGTGGAAGGCTTTCTCGCTCCTGGAAGGGTAGAGATGGCCTCTGCGGAGCAGCCTGGGTTTGCAAACCTCTGCCTTTAAGCTTCCAAACCCGAAGGTCCAGCTTGTGAGGATTCGGGTGAAACATCCTGCCTTGAGATAACAGGTGAGGAAAGGAGGGGATCCTCGTCGGCGGTTCCAGGCTGAGATACATGGCTAGAGGGAACCATGGTCTCTTCGGTCAATAGGGTAGAATTGCCAAAACTTGGACTTCTTCCTTCAGAAGTCTTGAGAGAAAACTCGCAATCAGTGGGCGAGGTGGAAAGGCATAAGCCGTCTTGAAGACCCATGGGCAAAATCTACCTGAGGATAGTCCCAGAGATTGACTATCTGCTGGAAGATGTGGTAGTGTAGAGACCACTCGTTGCTGTCCGTGAAGTTCCTGGACAGCATATATGCTTCCATATTCAAAGTGCCTGGAAGATACACAGCTTTTAGGCCAAGGAGATTCTTCTCTGCCCATAAGAGTATTGGCTCCACTTCCTTGAGAAGGGATCTGCTGTGTGTGCCCCCTTGTCTCTGAAGATAAGACACTGCTGCTCTGTTGTCCAGACGCAGTAACACTCTCTGACCCTTGATGATGGAAGTCAAGGCTAACAATGCTTGAAAAGCCACTCTGATTTCTAGGATATTTGACACAATCCCATTGGTAGGGAAAGGCCACCTTCCCTGTACCCTTGTCTCCCTGCAATGGGCTCCCCAGCCCTGTCCGCTGGCATCGGACGTAATTGTGATCCATGAGGAAGAGCCGAGGTGATGCGATTTGGAAAGATTCGTTGCGTCTGTCCACCAGTGTAGGCTTCTGATTGTTGACGCTGACAGACTGATCTTTTGGGAAAGATGTAGTCTCTTCCACTGTGCCAGAAAGGCTACTTGGAAATGCCTCAGATGCCAATGAGACCAGGTGACTAAAGGGATGCAGGCCGACATAGTGCCTATTAGACTCATGCATTGAGATGCTGTCAGGAAAGAACATCGCCGAACTTAGATCATTTTCTGAATAATGGCTTCCCTCTTCTGAGGAGGCAACGAAACTGAACTTTGTTTCGTGTTGAATAAGGCGCCCAGATAAATCATTGCTTGAGTAGGTATTAACTGGCTCTTCTGTAGGTTTATCAACCATCCCATTTCCGTTAATTCCTGCATTAACATTTCCTTGTGGACTATGAGCTGGTTTGCAGAAGCAAGATATCGTCTAAATAGTGGTAGACTCTTAGACCTCTTTCTCGAAGTGGAGCCAGGGATGAGATCAGTATCTTTGTGAAAACTCGTGGAGAGGTGGACAAGCCGAAGGGAAGGGCTTGGAATTGGAGGTGCAATTGTCCCACTGCGACTCTCAGGTATTTTGGAAAGAGGGGAGAATTGGGACATGCAAATACGCATCCTGCAGATCTATAGAGATCATCCAGTCCCCTGGCTGGATGGCATGGATAATCGTTTGCAGGGACTCCATTTTGAACTTTTCGAGAAGAATGTGTCGATTTAGCTTCTTTAGGTCTATAACAGGTCTCCAACCTCCTGTTTTCTTTGGGACCAGAAAAAGGGTAGAATAGAATCCCTTGAAGCGCTCTTCTGAGGGAACAGGAACTGCCGCTTTCTGAAGCTGGAGAGATGACAGGAAATGAGACAGTGCTTGTGCCTTTTGATGGGAGGTCGGCCACGTTGTCTGTTGGAACGAATCTTGAGGAGGATGACCCAAAAAACTCCAAAAATGGCCCCAACGAATAGTTGATAGAACCCAAGGATCCTGGCAGCGGCTTGCCCAGATTAGAAAAATTGTTTTAGCCTGGCCCCCACTGGGAGGCACAAGGCTAAGTTGGCGTCAAAAAGGTGTTGGCGCCTCTTGGGGAGCAGTAAGGACTTTCTTTTTTCTGGAATTTAGGAAGGAAGCTTGAGTGCCTCTCCAGGGTCTCCTGCCCTCTTGGCCTGTTTTGGCTGTCTGTATTCCCGCACATTAGATGGACGGAATCTTGCTGTAAATGGCCTTGACTTGCGAGCCCTTCTATCTTGTGGAAGCATGCCCGATTTTCCGCCCGACACTCTCGAGATGGCTGTATTTAGTTGTTCCCCAAACAAATTTTTCCCATCAAATGGAATCTTGCACCAGTTCTGTTTGGATGCAGGATCGGCTATCCGTGGTTTAAGCCATAAAGCTCTTTTTGCCATCACAGAATGGAGCATAGCTCTGGCTGAGCAGCGGATGGTATCAATTGCCGCTTCTCCCACAAAATCTGCCAAAATCTTGAGCTCTTCCAGGGCTTTGATTATGTCCTCCTTTGGGATGTCCCTCCTTAATTTCTCCCATTAAAGGGAAATAGATCTGTTTCCTTTTAAGGAATGGATAATAGGATTTGGATTTTTGAGGAGTGGGATCTTCTACCTCCTCCCAGGCAATAGCTTCTTTGACCGCCTGAATGAAGGGCTGAACCAAGGTATACTGGAACCCAGATGGATCCCGTTCATCTGAAGATCCCTCCGAGTCTGACTCCCTGGCTGGATGCTCTACCGGATGTAAAGGAGTAATAGTTACAGAGGGACAGGGCCTTTCGGTATCTGGAACATGAGCAGAAGATTCGGAAACAGATTGGGTCGGAGCCAATGCTAGCTCTGAAATTGAATCCTTAACCGTCTGTTTGATCAAGTCTACTACTTGTTTGCTTTCCTGCTCCCGATTGGCCGCATAATCTCTCAAGCAGTCCTTGCAGACTAATTTATCCGGGAGGGGATTTGCGCCACAAGCCCAGCATTTCTTCCTGGAAGTATGAGGAGGGGGAGATGGGGAATAGTCCCGCCTCCTTGATCTTGATCTTCCAGATCTATGTTGTGAGGATCGGGATCTATATGGACTCTCGTCATCTCGATATCTTGAAGATTTCTCCGATCTCTTGGAATGGGCAGGGCTGGTGAGAGAGGGAAAATTCCCATCACTCAAAGGCACATGCTCTCTTTTTTTTTTTTTTAATACTCACGTAAAGTTGGTCCCATACCTATCAGAAGTGTGAGGATCTTTTGCATGAGATGAGTGACTCATGATGGCTTACGAGCAGCAGGGTCAGGAGAGAGAGACAGAGAGAGAGAGAGAGACAGAGACAGAGAGAGAGAGAAAGAGAGAGACAGAGACAAAAAATCCCCATTTTTTTTTTTTAAAAAAAACAATAGGGATGAAGAAAAAGAAAAGAGAGAGGGAATAAAACTGTCAGACCTATACAAGACAGATACCCATACATACACATATACATATACATATATATACACACATATATACATACATATACACATATATATAAATATATATATATATATATATATATATATATACACACACAGCTGCACAACTATACCCACAGATATACTTGTACAGATTTTAAATAAAAATTTACTTTACCTAAGGGCAGGGAAAGGAGCACTTGAAGATCTTCTCATAGAGGCAGATCCCAGCAAGATGCCTCCTTATATCTTTAATTAGGGAAAGGGAGAGCCTAATGGACAAAACTGCTGCTCATAGTTTACTTTGATTAATTTAGGGAAAGCGAGCACTGCTTTCCCCCAACAAACATGGCCGGCGACTAACACACTATACAATTTTCTTTAGATTTTTTCCTCCAGACCTACAAAAACCATATAACATGAGGCCAAACCTAAACACCCCCAACCTGCATGCAATCAGGCAGGCCCCTGCACCACACAGAAAAGGCAAATCTAAAGGAAATCTGACAACAAAAGTTGCACAGTGTGTATCCAGCTTAAGAGGTAACTTTTTGGGAAAAAGGACAAACCCCTAAAAAAACGCATTACTACCAGAATATATGGAAGAAAAAAATAACAAAATATGCCTAACTAATAACATCATCTAGCGACAGTAACCTGAAAAAAGGGGAGAAATGGAAAATAAGACATTGATAACACATACAGTAGCCTTATAGAAACCAGTGAAATATATAAATGAAACAGATAAAATAAAGGGGAACACTGACCCGGCTGTTGAAGTCAAGACTCATCCATAATTTTTCAGAAACTGCAGACTGCGTTCCTATGAGGAAACTCTGCTTTTGACCCCAAAAGATCCACAGAAGGGGTTCCCTGCCTTATTAGTGCTATGAGCGACCCAAGAGCAGGGACTGCGTCTGGGAGAGGCTGAACCCAGCGGAAGCTGCCAAACTAAGTAAGGCAGAGGTAGGGACATACTGCTAACTCTTCACCAGTTCCAGAGGTATGAGGAAAAAAAGGAGAATGCTGGGGGAAGGGACCTTCTTGTCTTTTATGCTATGCACTAGTCCTGAGGGAGGAGTTGAGGCGGAGCTCTATCATTGGTATGCTGCCATGGAGGCACCAGGAAAAAGTTTTGCCTATAGTTCTACTTTAAATACATCAGCTAATTGAAGCCAAACTCCAGCTAACACTGTAGTTACAGTAACATATTTTTTTCCCTTTGGAATAAAGGTTTTACACAAATGAATAAAGCTGATCATTGTAGGCATCACAGTCAATGGTAAATGGTTTGTCTCAAAACACTTAACTGATACATTTGCAGTAGAGTGTGTTCTGTAAAAAACAACAGACCTACTGGCAAGATGAGCAGGTGAAAATAAAAGAAAGAAAACTTAAAAAGAAAACCAATGCAGCCATAACATATCAGAGTTCCACAAAGGCTTGTTGAGTGCGCCCGTGGCTTCTGCCTAATCAAACTATCGCAGCTTGCTGTGATAGTGTGACAATGGCGCTGTACTGTTCAGAGCAGTGTGGCCACTCTAATGTAGGCTGTGCCTGCTATCACTACAGTGGAATGAAACATACTGCAGTTAGGGCGGCCAGCAACATTTTCACTGCTAATTCTGAAGCCTTTAGCTTGTCAATCAGCACTTGGCCACGCCTAGTCCTGCCCACTGTTTTATGGATTGACAGCACTGCCTCTGCTACTAAAACCCTCCCACTGTGAGCTGCAGTGTCTGGGAGTGGGAATGTGTGAGACACAAATGAAGAAGGATTTGGCTCAATCAGGCTAAAAAAAAAGGGAGGCCCGGAGTAAAGAGGGAAATAACCTAAACCCCTACTGATGAAGTCATCCTTGACGTAACGCATATAGGGGACGGAGCCTGTCTGTGGATGCCGCATCTGAGTCTTGAGTGTTCTCCATATCATCTGTACAGCCCACACAGCTTATGTGCTTGTCTTGTGAGTTTCCTATTTTTTTATATAATTAATAGTACTGGTTACCAGACAGAGAGCACTAGGTTTTATCTTTTACATTTGAGGGATTTCGGTGGAGATTGAGCATCTGATTACTCAGCCCTTGGTTATCTCCTTACCTGCTACACCACTATCATCCCCAGGGGATGAACAGCTGATTCAGACCCGCTGAGAGCAGAGGTCGGGGTACGAGACACTTCTATGTCATTAGAGCAAGTACTTGTGGAGTCTATTACACCAGCCATACTTCTGATATCCCCAGGGGGGAACAGCTGATTCTGACCTGCTGGAAACAGGGGTCTGAATGTGAGATGAGAGGCTTAGCCTCACGGGTGGAGAAGCACAGAGCACTTTTGCATTATTTATTCACTTGAGTGGATCACATTGTTGACTTTTATATACACTTATTTACCTTTATTTTTCTGTTTTTGATTTTTTTTTATTTCTCAATGGTTTTTATAGTGATTCCTATTTCATTGAGCATTTACTCAATTTTGGAGGAGATGCACAGAGCACTTTAGCAGTATTTATTTACTGGAGCGGTTTACACTGTTCTTTTTTACAATATTTTTATATTTCATTTCACTGTATTGATTCACTTACATTTTAGTAGCTTTTTTAGTCATTCTGAATATTTATTGATTATTTATTTATTTTTCTGGCGCTACGCTTATTTTTGGTAAATAGATTGCAGGGCCAACATGACTGGGTTAGAAGGGGTTTGATCATAGGAGGGGTCATGCTGAGACAAAAGTAATGGAGGAAGGTGGTACAGACCAGATTGGTAGAAAGGTGGGAGCAGGTGGAGTTTCAGAAGTTGGAACGTGGAAAGGGTTTGGGAGGAGTTTAGTCGGAACAGAGCCTGGAAGGGACAACTTCCCACTCTCCCTCCCTTAGAGTTACAGTTTTTTTGCTCTTATTTTGGTCTTTTTTCTGTATTTTTGCAGGTCCGGGAGCTGGGTTATTTATTTCATAGCAGGCTGGCTTGGCACAATGTCCTTGGATGTGTTATGATTAGGGGCAAAAGGTAAATTTGTGAGGACCCATCTTAGGTACGGCTCCCATTATTCTTGTTGGCGGTACCTGTGATGTTGGTTTGTCTCCGAGTCATTGCTTTCTGCGGCTGAAGGCCTAAAAATGGTGGTTAAGCAGGTACTTGTAGCGTATCCCGCAAGGACCTTCGGGCCCTTTGAATACTATCTTATGTTCACATGTTAATATGTTTAATATGTTATTTATATTTGTTTAAAAAAAGGCTGCTATGGCCATTAAAACTCTAGTCAGTGTCATGTCTGGTCAATTTTATTATAAGTGGTCGGTGGAGTGGTGGTCAGGCAGTTTGATCAAAGCCTTTTTCGTACCCTAGTCAAGGCAAAGAAAGTATTTTGTTTATTTTATGAGGCTTTATACAGTATAGTAACTGGATTTGGTACTTGTTTAGAATGGCTTGCAGAAGCCTTTAGTTATACTTTAAATGTGTTACAAATAAGAACATTGCTAACGGGTAGATAAATCTCTCAGCAGAAAAGAGATGACCACAGTAGCGTCAGTCTTAGGATCCTCATCCTAGTGTGTTAGCTTTGTGAACTGAGCCCTAGGTATTGTGCCAATTACTGCATATGTTCTTAACTGAAAATACAGTTCATTGGGTTCAAGTGAATATTTATCCCTGATAAATAGGAATGAAAACATCTTCAATAGCATCCATGTTAAATCACTAAATAGCAAATTGCCTGTATAGAACAGTAAAGCTTGAGAAATTTTAAGCATAATTGACAATAGCCCAACTACTTTTAGTAGAAAAGGTACAGACAATTAGTTCTGATGATAAGTAATGCCCTGAAAAGCTTTGACAATCAGCCCTTTCTTGTCTGCTTTGAACCTACATTTATCTTATTACCAAATACCTTGCTCTGTATTTTTACCTTTATGCTTCAATTAGGCAAAATGAGTCAGAAAGGGGGTGATGGCTACCGAAATAATTAAAGTGATTGAAAGGGGTTTCATGTCTTTACAGGGGGTGACATAATGTACTTTAAAAAGCACTTTGCTGTGCCAAAGACTTGGATGACATTTTTTTTCAATAAGTGCTTCTGCAGTCTGCAAAGCAGATATGAAAATGTGTTTTCTTTGTATACCTTTGGAAAGTATTCATGTTATGTTGATGTTATTTGTGAATGTCTCCCAGAAAATGTTGTTTGATTTTTGATTGATTGCTGTATCATATTTCAGGATCACATTGTTAGTATATGTAGCACTGTTCCTGCAGGGCCTGCTTTATAGTTAACTGATGGGCTCCCCTGATTACCAGCACACAGTAACCTTGAGAAATATTCAATGAATCCCTCCTTGCTCCTGATGGCTTGTCACACAAATAAACACTAGAGGTGTTGGTTTTTTTCGTGTTTATTTGGAATTGGGATTGGAGAAGGGAAAAGTGGGATACTCCATCTGAATTATTCACAATGGTTAAGGACTTCTATGTAAATTGGAAGCAGCTAGGCTGCTTGATCCACACTGCCACAAGTGTAGAAAGGGTTAAGTCTCTTGCTCTCTTTACTCTCTGACAAGATGACTTGGTGGTTGATAACTTATGTTCAGGATACTCTCACTAGCATCCCCTTTCAACTGACACCCGTCCACTAACTATCCTAGGAGCAGGGGTGGCCCCCTTAGGTCAGGCCCCTTGACAAGACGTTTTGTACTCACTGAACCGCAGAGGCAGATCCTCCAGTGTCTCCCCCCTCAGTAAGCTTCTCTGGACCTCTGGGTTCAGCTTCTCACTGCTACTCTCCAGGCCCTCGGTGTGACCCCCTGAGGCCACATGGCTTCTCTACAGAGGAGGAGGCAGCCGCCCCCCCTCCCTCTGGGACTCCGCTCTCCAATGAAAGACATCGAGCACATGTGCTCCTGGCTTTTTTACAGTATCCCAACATGCACTGTGGCACTTTCCTCTGCCAATAATCAGGACTGTATCAAAAGCCAAGGCACCCATTCTTCAGGTTTCCCTCCACTGTCCAACATTCCTCCCTATTGGACCAGGGTGAAAAACTCTCTAAACAGAATGAGTTGCATCCTGAGCACAATGAGCAGACCTCACAAACAGATCCTGCTCTCTGATAGGCAGAGAACAATATAGATTTACCTGCAGCTCTTCTGGTAAGCAGACAGAGCTCAAACTATACTTTCTCACTAGCACCTACCTAGGAGGGTGCTACATATAGATGTGTAGATGTGGCCTCTATTGGCTATTTTTATTCAGACATTGCAATTAGCATTGTTGCTGAATGATAGCTGCTGGTAAATTAGCTAGAAATGTGTCTGTGATCGCTATGTACTGTAGGGCTGGGTTCAAACTGGTGCGAACACAAACATTGCATGTGATTCGCACTGCATTGCTGTGCAGATCATATGTGATGTCTGTGCAATGCAAATTTTAGCCATACAGTTTGTATGGCTGAATTCGCATTGCATTTAACCAAAATGGTACAGGACTTTTTAACTGGAATCAGATCGCATGGGTTTTCACTCCCATGAGGTCCGATTCCTGTACTATTTCACAGCAATCTGCAAACCGTTTTAGGGGTGTCATTAACTTTATTGACACCCGCAGCGATTTACAAATTTCAGTGTGAACTGCCTGTGATTCAGGTGCGATGTGGGAACCCGCACAGGGATTGCAGGGTTTCCCGCATAGCACTTGTGTGAACCAAGCCTAAAACAGCAAGCTTTTATATCATGTGTAGCAAAACCCCCATAGGAGTTGCTGAAGTCGGGGTTCACCCAGTGACGTATTTAGGTTTTGTTCTGCCCTAGGCCTGACTAAACTTGCGCATCCCCAATTTAAATATGACCCACCCCTTCCTGTAAAGGCCACCCCCTTCCTGTTTATGATCCACCCTGTTGTTGTATTAAGTGTGGTCGGCGGCCTACGGGCTGTCTGAATGTCCTGACCGGCCGGTATTAGCATACTGGTAGGTAGCAGTGTGACCGCTTTATGGGGGTTCCAGATTGACTTGCCTCCTGGACCCTGCCCTCCGGCCAAATTCACCACATAAGACTGGCACTATACAAAAAGTGTAGCGCAAGCCGGTGGGGACCCTTTTCGTGCCGGGAGGAGGCTTTTTTTTTTTCGTGCAGGGTGCAGCTTTTTGCTGCCCCCCCCTGCAAAGTGGCGCCCTAGGCCTGGGCCTTGTTGGCCTAGGCCAAGATACAGCACTGGGTTCACCACTGCTGCATTGCCAGTCACACAGCATTTCATTCTTGCATCCAGACACAGAAATCAGTCCTTTGGCTGGTTTGTGTTGTTTTATTAGGGGATGATAACTTGGATGGAGCAAGGGATTATGGGATGCCCAACTTGAAAATGTCCATAAACAGAACCAGAGATAACTTCCTCCCTATTTACAGATTCCTCTTCTTCCTTCCTCCTGCACAAACTTGGCTCCCTTTCATACAGATAATCCTATAGAAAATCTATGAAGCTGAAACTTCGAGTTGTCAAGTGACAGCCAAGAAACCTTAAGAATTTAGAGAAGATCTGTAAAGAAGAGTGGACCAAAATCCCTCCTGAGATGTGCGCAAACCTGGTAACCAATTACAAGAAACGTCTTACCTCTGTGCTTGCCAACAAGGGTTTCTCCACCAAGTACTAAGTCATATTTTGCTTGGGGATTAAATACTTATTTTACTCACTGAACTGCAACTCAATTTATAACATTTGTATCATGTATTTTTTCTGAATGTTTGGGTACTATTCTGTCTCTATCATTTAAAATACACCCGTGATAAAAATGATAGACCTTCCATTTCTTTGTAGGTGGGCAAACTTACAAAATCTGCAGGCGTTAAAATAATTATTTTCCCCACTGTACATATTACTTACCATGAATGCACTTTACATGAAAAAATATATCCCATGCTAGGTCTGTTTTAACTTCAAAAGTCTGATTATTTTACAGCTTCTATCTTCTATCTAAAGAACTGTGCCATGACAGAGAGTTCAATAAAGAGCTTGCAACAGCTTCTATACACAGATATTGTTGATATGTAGGAAAGAGGTATGGGTCCCTTTATTACCCCCTCCTCAGCAAGACATGCTCACTCTTACTTCACTGCCTTGCCAGGGTAGCACTGCCCCCTTGAGGACTGCTGGATTATTCACCTTGGGATCCCCCTGGGTTACCGTTATCAACTGCAGCATGCACAATTTAACGCTTTACTCTCTGGCTCAGTCAATAAACAGTCTAGGGGATGTAATTGTTTTTGTGGTTTTATTTAAATTAGGGATGAGAGAAGGGAAAAGTGGTATACTCCAACTTGAACTATGCACAATAGATGAGGACTCCTGTCTGAAGATGCAGCCAGGCTGCTCATTCACCTTGCCACTTAGATGAATTTAGGATTACTTGTTAGGATGAATTATCTTCTGGATACACACCTAGTACCCCCTTTCACTTGACCTGCTGACACCTGTCCTCTGACTATCCAACACCAGGGTGGCTCCCCTCAGGTCAGGCCCCTATACACAATCCCCTGTACTCACGATACTGTTTTTCGAGGGTCTCCAGTGTCTCTACCCCCTCAGTCAGCTCTCATGGACCTCTGGGTTTAGCTCCTTCCTTCCTGGTCCCCAGGCAGACTGCCTGTGACTGCGTATCACTGCTACAGAGGAGGAGGCAGCCGCCACCCTCCCTCCGGGACTCTGCTCACCAGCCAAAGACCCCACAGCACATGTGCTCCTGGCTTTTATACCATACCCCACAATGCACGGAGACAATCAGTCTGTGACAATCACTGGGGCTGTATCAAAGCCTGTGTAACCATTGGTCAGATTTCCTCCACTGTCCAATATGCCTCCCTATTGGACCAGCTTGAAACACTCCCTAGACCAAATTAGTCACACACTGAGCACCATGAGCAGACCTAACTCACGGATCCTACTCTCTGGTAGGCAGAAAGCAATATAGATTTCCCTGCTGCTCCTCTGATAGACAAACAGAGCCAAAACTATACTCACTCACTACAACCTACCTAGGAGGTTGCTACACCAGTCTGCTAGGCCACTTGTAGCCCCACAGTTCTCCAGGATTTTGAGGAACATATAATTTACTCCTTGTCTAATCAGTGGACAGCACTGCTGCTTGTTTATTGAGCATTGTCACATGGGGGATGAGGAGATAGTGTTCATCCCTGTGTAAACTTCCAGTAAGGTTACTTGAGCTTCCACAGGGTATCCTTTCCTGTCTCCCAGTTTCTGAACAGACCAGCAGATGAATGAAAAAGGGCAATACTGTATGAACTCTTGGCATTAAAGTTATCCTGTGTGAGCAAGTGCAACTGCATAGCTCCCAACTGTCCCTGATTTTGAGGGACTGTCCCTCATTCGGCACAATGTCTCTCTGTCTCTCTTTCCTCCTCATGTGTCCCCCATTTTGGTCTGATCTTTATAGTTGTATATAAAATGGACTACTTATCTATCAAAAAAAGTGTTTCCCAGTGCTAAACCTTTCATCCAATTTTAAAATGTCTGCATTTGTAAATTCCAAAGACCAATATAAGGCAAAAGTAGTTGCAAGAAAGCATTTGTGGGTTTACCCAATAATTGTTTTTGTACAATTCTCTTTTAAACACTTCCCAACCACCTGGCGTGATTTTACTGTGGCATTGTGGCTCTCCTGCACAAACCGACGTAGACCTACACCAGTCGCGCACAGGAAGCTAGGGGGCGAGCACACTCCGCTGGAGGTGCGCTCCCGCCCCCACACTCGGCAGCGGGGAAGCTGATGCACGGGTCAGGCACCTCCGATTGCCGCCTGACACCAGTGATCACTCCCTGCAGAGAGAGAAGGACGGTAGGCTGTTGTAAACACAGCCGACCGTTCTTCTCCCTGAAATGATCACAGAGCTCATGTGATCCTTCTATATAGGATCACAGGTCTCTATGGTCATTTCACAAGCCATGCTCCCCACAGTTAGAATCACTCCCCTAGGCTCACATTTAACCCATTGATCACCCATACGGATAACCCCTTCCCTGCCAGTGTCATTGTTACAGTAACAGTGCATTTTTTTAGCACTGATTACTGTAGTAATGTCACTGGTACCCCCAAAAGTGTAAAAAATGTCAGTCAAGGGTCCGATCTGTCCTCCCCAATGTCGCAGTCCCACAAAAAATCGCGAATCGCCGCTATTACTAGTTAAAAAAAAACAATAAAAGTGACATAAATCTTTCCTGTAGTTAGTAGACACGATAACATTTGCACAAACCATTCAAAATACGCTTATTGCAATTTTTTTTACCAAAAATATGTAGCAGAAAACAAATTGGTCTAAAATGTTAAAAAAAAATTATTATTTTTTTTTTTTTTTGAGAATGTCATATAGCAGAATGTGAAAAATATTGTTTTTTTTTTTCAAAATTGTCGCTCTTTTTTTGTTTATAGCGCAAAAAATAAAAATCGCACAGGTGATCAAATACCACAAAAGAAAGCTCTGTTTGTGGGAAAAAAAGGTCATCAATTTTATTTGAGTACAGCATCGCACGGCCGCGCAATTGTCTGTTAAAGTAACGCAGTGCCGAATCGCAAAATAGGGCCTGGTCATTAAGGGGGCAAATCTTCCGGTCTTAAAGTGGTTAAGTGGGCGTGGCAGGGGTGTGTCCTATGCCTACATACTTTTGCTGATAGGTGTCCCTGATTCCCATCTGAGAAAGTTGTGAGGTATGCAACTGCACTTTAGAAACTTTTTGATACAATGACTTTGAGTTGATGTCTAAAGCTGCAAATAAAAAATGAATCATGTCTCAAAGACAGTTCATAACATTTTCACCTTTTACTGTCTATGAACATGCAGCTCTTTACCTATTCTCAACAAAGACTAACATGCTTTAAAACAAATCCCACTGACCTCTGTAGCTGCAGACGCTGTAGAATAATTCATCCTCACAGTTCGTAAGAAATGCAGAGAAGCCCTTCAGGTCTTGGTCTCTCTGCTATTTGATAGAAAACAGAAGTAAAAGGATTTTTTTTTTTTTTTCAGAACGGAGGATGAGACTCTACAATTCTACAGTGCCTGGTATGAGGACTTGTAAATTGAGTTTATTTTTTGTTAAAGTGTGTGTGAAAGCTTAACATGCACTGTACCAATGTAATAATTATTATTTTATAGAATTTATATAATACCGACTCTGCTTTACAAAGCAAAAGGAAACAGTACAGTTACAATACAAGACAAGAATTAGTAGGATGCTGCTTGTAAGAGCTTACACTCTAAAAGGGAGGAGCAAGTGATACAATAATTCATACATTTTTCTAATGCTATCCATATACACTATATTGTCAAAAGTATTGACAAAATACATAAATAACCTATTAAACGACAAAAAAAAAAAAAGTTTTGCAGCAAAATTCACCTTCAATGCAGAGATTCTCCTTTAGTACTTTTTTATGAAGATGAATGGGATGCCTGCCTTTACACGCACATGAACATTGATGGCATTCCTGTCTTAGTCTGTAGGGTTCAATATTGAGTTGGCCCACCCTTTGCAGCTATAACAGCTTCAACTCTTCTAGGAAAGCTCTCCACAAGGTTTGGGAGTGTATCTATGGGAATGTTTAACCATTCTTCCAGAAGCGCTTTTTTGAGGTTGGGCACTAATGTTGGACAAGAAGGCCTGGCTCGCAGTCTCCGCTCTAAATTTACCCCAAAGGTGTTCTATCGGGGGTTGAGGTCAGGACTCTGTGCAGGCCAGTCAAGTTCCTTCACTCTAAACTCACTCATCCATGTCTTTATGGATCTTGCTTTGTGCACTGGTCCAAATCATTTGGTGGAGGGGGGGGGATTATGGTGTGGGGTTGTTGTTAAGGGGTTGGGCTTGGTCCCTTAGTTCCAGTGAAGGGAACTCTTAAGGTGTAAGCATACCAAGATATTTTGGACAATTTTATGCTCCCAAATTTGTGGGAACAGTTTGGGGATGGCCCCTTGCTGTACCAACATGACTGTGCACCAGTGCACAAAGCAAGGTCCATAAAGACAAGGTACAGCGAGTTTGGGGTGGAGGAACTTGACTGGCCTGAACAGAGTCCTGACCTCAACCTGATAGAACACCTTTGGGTGAATTAGAACAAAGACTGTGATCCAGGCCTTCTCATCCAACATTAGTGCATGACCTCACAAATGTGCTTCTGGAAGAATAGCCAAACGTTCCCATAGACGCACTCCTAAACCTTGTGGACAGCCTTCCCCAAAGAGGTGAAGCTGTTATAGCTGAAAAAGGTGGGCCAACTCAATATTGAACCCTATGGACTAAGACTGGGATGCCATTAAAGTTATTGTGCGTGTAAAGGAAGGCGTATACTTTTGGCAATATAGTAAATGAAATGGCCCAAAATAGTCAGTGATGTGTTCTCGGGTGGGGCAGGGAGCTGGCCTTCTTGTGACAATACTGTCTAAAGATGGCAATGCACTGATCAAAATTCAACAGGGACCAGTCGAAGCTCAGTGAGTTCATCACTGTCCCTGCTCAACAGAAGTTGATTGTTGGATTGCCTTCTATCGCAGGGACATGTTAGAAGCTTTTTATCCAGCAACAGCTGCTTATCTGTGTATTCTAACACCTGCAGGTGGCGCGGTGCCCCCGAATTCCTCCATCCACCTTGTTTTGTGTGGTGGAACTTTGGAAGTAACAGAAAAAAAAAAGTTGGCATAGTAAGAATGGCCAACCAACTAGACTGCAATGCAGGGAACATGTGGATAGAAGGACAGAGCAGAGTGACAGAGAGGTAGCACTGCTTCTTCTATTGCTGTCCAGTTACAGGCTAGGGGTGGGAAGGAAAGGAAGGAAATCCCTGTAAGCAGGGAATTTTTTCAGCGGGAATGCGGGGGGAACGCAGTTTTTGCACCTCCAGCTTAGAATGTATGTAATGGCAAAAGGGGCTAGGTGTGCTGGAGGGTCTATTAATGCTGACTGCTGGGGATCTATTGTAGCTTGGGGCTGTAGTGTTGCTGGGGGGTTGTCTATTGTTGCTGGATGGATCCAACATCGTGGGGGATCTATTGTTGTTGATAGGGGATATTTTGCTCCGGAGTTCTTATGTTGTGAGGGAGGGATGAACTGTTGAGGGGAGGGTCTATTGATGCTGCTGCTGGGGGATCTATTGTAGGTGGGGTTGTCTACAGTTACTGGAGGGATCTACCTTTGTGAGGGGATCTATTGTTGTTGATAGGGGGATCTTTTGCTTTGGAGTTATTATGTTGTTGGGGGGTGGTCCACTGTTGAGGGGGAGGATCAATTGATGCTGACTGCTGGGGGATCTATTGTTGTCAGCAGGGGTCTTTTGTTGCTGGGGCAGATCTATGGTTCCTGGTGAAGAAAATCTGTTGCTGGGGTGCATTATGTTGCAGGGGGAGGTCTATTGTTGCTGGGGGGGGCTGTTATCATGAACAAATTCCATACAAATTACTTAACACCACAAAATGATACTTGGTTCTGTATTCTCTAAAAGTAGCAGTACTAGGAGCTGTATAAGGGGCGGAGACAAGGGACAGGGCTCAGAGGAAGGTCAGGGTAGAGATAGTACCTGTACCTATTCTTTGAAAAAAAAAAAAAAAAAAAGCCCTGCCTGTAAGTGCAACTAATACTGGATAAGTGCATATGTAATGGAGTTCAACCTTAAAGTGGATGTAAACCCCATTCATGAAATCTGACCTGGGCACATATATCTGTAGTGTTTACTTATCTCTCTCCAAAGCCCTAAGTCCCATGTCTTTCTGTTGCTCTGTTCCCCTCTGTTATCAGCATGATAACTTCTGACAAGACACATAGTCATGTTTTACAAAATACATATCTTTGCTCCTAATTTCAATTGCTAGATAATAATACCTTTCATTATCTTGTTCATTACAGGATGGTTCACTGCTGCAGATAATTTATATTTATTGTGCAGTGCAGTTAATTAGAGCAATCTGATTATATTTACCTTATTCCCAGCTCCAATTGCTCATAAGTGCATATAATTGGTATCAAGCCTATCACTGCAAATAATTGGTAAAGACTTGTTCTACCTTAAAAAAAAAAATGTAACGAGTCTATGCGAGATTACTCGTTCCATTAGTAACTAAACTAAAAAGGTTCCTAGAGATATACAGTAAAACTTTTGATTGAGAGTAACTTGGTTTGAGAGCGTTTTGCAAGACAAGTAACTTTTTTTTATTATACATTTTGACTTGATAAAGAAGCAATGTCTTGATATACAAATAGCATCATATCACAACTGAGAGAAGAGAGGCGCCTCTAAGTGTAGTAATATGGTTACATTTAATGAAGGTATAATATTTAGCAACTCACATGGTTGATGATTAAAACAGGCACATCTAAGTATGCAGGCATCCAGGGTAAAGTTGTCCACGTAGCACCGCCATTGACATCATCCCTTCCACGCCGCTCTCCACGAGCGCTTCAAGCCTCGCTTTCAGATCGCTCTACTGCAGGGTAGTCTTCCCAGTCACAACTGCAGACTGACAGCGGTGAGAGCCGGCGGTGCGGAGGATGGTCTATGTGGACAGCTTTTCCCCTATTACCTACATTCTTAGATGTGCCTCTTTTTTTTTTTTTTATTAAAATTTTATTGATTTTACCATCATAGAAATTATCCACATTACATTTATTTGTACTTCATTTACTAATATATATTCAATAACAGATAAACCCTTGGCATCCTCTACCTTCCCCCCACCCCCTTTAGCTTCTCTTGTTTAGGTCTATATTTATTTATTTATTCTTCTTTTTTCCTCTCACCTCCTGTTCCTCTCTCCCTTTTACTAATCTCAAAAAAATGTCCTTCATTGTTTAAAATCCAACCATTTACCCCAAATATTCAGCAGTTTTCCCCTTTAATTTTCCTCAGAGTGACACAGTTCCTCCAAATTATACATTTTTTCTACCCTTCTTATCCAATTCCCTACTGTAGGGCTCTCTGGCTGTTGCCAGAACTTTGGGATTAAGGCCTTCGCTGCATTTATGAGATGTGGTATTCCCGACTTTTTATATTCGTTTATTGTTCATTTAGTGTTATGAAATAGATACGTTCCGTGGTCTCAGTGCCTCTTTTAGGGGCCTGACAAGTCGCCGTGGGTCGCCTGCCATAGATTAGCACAGGACCCGTTCTAATAGGAGCGACACAAGTCGCTCCGACTTAGAAAAAGGGTCCTGTACTATTTTGGGGCGACCTGGAGCGACCTGCATTGACTTCAATGATATGAAGTCCGTGCATGTCGCTCCGAGGTCGCGGTGCGCGCTGTGCACCGCGACTTCACAGGTTGCCCCAGCAAGTCGGATCGCCTCAGTGTGAACCGGCTCTAAATCATCAACCATGTGAGTTGCTAAATGTTGAACATTCATTAAATGTAATCATATTGCTACACTTAGAGGCGCCTCTCTTCTCTTTTATACACGGTAGCTCCTACTGGATTTTGCTTCTAATCCTTTAGTGGAGGCGCCATTTGTGGATGGACATTTCATGGTTACACACATTGCTGTAATCTTTTTATATGGACTATAAACTGAAGGACTTATGAATAAATGGTTGCAGAATGAATCATCTGAGCTTCCATTATTTCTTATGGGGAAATTTGTTTTGATATACGAGTGCTTTGGATTACAAGCATGTTTCCGAATTATGCTCGCAATCCAAGGTTTTACTGTATATGAATGAATGTGGGGAGTATAAATGAAAATGTGTAATGCAGCAAGACAGTATTTTGCCTTGTTGCATTAAAAATTACCACTGAAAGGCTCAAGATCATTGCTGAGTGGTCATCAGCTTCTTTGATCCGTGACCATGGTTTACCTTATGACTTTGCCTGATCTTAAACCCTCTGGTATCTGACCTCTGGCTTGTTTCTGCCTATCTTTCCTCCTCTCTGTCCACTCTCACAAGCTTGGCTGAGAGCAGCTGGAGCCATTGTCAACCAAATCCTGTGAGCAGAGAGTAGGAGGTATTGCGGAGTTTGGCTGTGTGTCATTGGATGCTCACAGCCCACCTTGAGATCATGCCCACACGTCTGCCCCCATAGCAAGTGCTTGCTATAGGGGCAGACACAGAAGAGTAGGAACCAAGATTTCTCGCAGGGGACCCCAGAAGATGAAGTTCAGGGCTGCCACTGGGCAATACTATTGCCCAGTGGCAATAGAACAACATGTTTATTATTCAAATTAGAAAAACAATTGCCTTCACAAAAACTTTAAACAATACGTTTATTTTCAGGAAAAGTGCACTTATTCTTTTTGCCCTTTTGTCCTGGCCTAAATGATTCCACTGTCCCCCTGCACAGATGTATACTTAGTGTCCGTTGACACTAGGTCGGATCCGACTTCGGGGCGACCTGCGAAGTCGCGTGCAGCGCTACTTCGGCGCGACTTGCACGGACTTCATAAAATGAATGTCTATGCAAGTCGCTCCAGGTCGCCCCGAAGTAGTACAGGACCCTTTTTCTAATTTGGAGCGACTTGTGTCTCTCCTATTAGAACCGGTCCTGTACTACACTATAGGTGCGTGACTTGTCAGGCTGACTAAGTCGCCTGACATGACAAGTCGTACCAGTGTGAATGGAGACTTACCGACATCCAACAGTCGCAGCCTCCCTTGTTTGTTTACATCCAGCAGTGTAAGTCTCCCTCTCCTGGCTTCTCCTTCAAACTACAGCCACCTAGACTTCTATGTAGGGTTGCCACTAGGGATGATCAAACTTTTCAAAAGTTCGGTTCGGCCAGAACATCCGAACTTCCCGAAAGTTCGGCCTGGATTTCAGAACCCCATTGAAATCAATGGGACCCGAACTTCGGTAATCAAAAAACACAATTTTGAAGCCCTAAAACCCAATAAATGCCCCTAAAAAGTGCCTAGAGTTCTGGGTCATACCCCAGGGACTATTAATCACACAAAAAAAGTTCTTAAAAATTGTCATTTTTGATAGAGAGACAATTATTGAAAAAATTAAAAAAACCTGTGAAGTTTCAGCTCTGTAGCATGTCCAGAACCATAAAAAAAATATTGTTTGTATTAGGTCACTTATAGAACAGGATAGTGGCTTCTCTCTTTTCACACCTTGCCGGTTTAGTAGCAAGCGTTTTTTTGGGCATTTTTTGGGGGTCTTTTGAGGCAGGCAAAACATCTGAACTTGTGTATACGGGTATATATACACACATACTTATATGTATATATACACCTAGACATATATAGGTGTGATAGTAGCAGAAATATATGCTTGCGCTAATGAAATAATTAACACTAATATGGCTCCGCTCCTATAACACCTATATATGTGTAAGTGTAAAATACATATAAGTATGTGTGTATATATACCACGATACACAAGTTCAGATATTTTGCCTGCCTCCAAAGAACCCAAAAAAATGCCCAAAAAAACGATAGCGCCAAAAAAAAACGCCCAGGTGTGTTGTTGTAGGCATTTTTTTGGGGTTTTTGGAGGCAGGCAAAACATCTGAACTTGTGTATAGTGGTATATATACACACATACTTATATGTATTTTACACTTACACATATATAGGTGTTATAGGAGCGTAACCATATTAGTGTTAATTATTTCATTAGCGCAAGCATATATTTCTTTCTGCTACTATCACACCTATATATGTCTAGGTGTATATATACATATAAGTATGTGTGTATATATACCCGTATACAGAAGTTCAGATGTTTTGCCTGCCTCCAAAGAACCCAAAAAAATGCCCAAAAAAACGCTAGCGCCAAAAAAAAAAAAACGCCCAGGTGTGTTGTTGCAGGCACTTTTTGGGGTTTTTTGGAGGCAGGCAAAACATCTGAACTTGTGTATAGTGGTATATATACACACATACTTATATGTATTTTGCACTTACACAAATATAGGTGTTATAGGAGCGGAGCCATATTAGTGTTAATTATTTCATTAGCGCAAGCATATATTTCTGCTACTATCACACGTATATATGTCTAGGTGTATATATACATATAAGTATGTGTGTATATATACCACTATACACAAGTTCAGATGTTTTGCCTGCCTCCATAAACCCCAAAAAAATGCCTGCAACAACACACCTGGGCGGTTTTTTTTTTTTGACGCTAGCGTTTTTTTGGGCATTTTTTTGGGTTCTTTGGAGGCAGGCAAAACATCTGAACTTCTTTATAGGGGTATATATATACACACACACTTATATGTATTTTACACATACACAAATATTTAGGTGTGATAGGAGCGTAACTATATTGGTGTTAATTATTTCATTAGCGCAAGTAGTGTTTTCTGCTCCTTTCACACCTATATATGTGCAGGTGTATATATACATACATGGGTGTGTATATATATACCCCCTATACACATGTTCAGATGTCATGCCTGACTCCAAACATGTGCTCAAAAAATCCCTATAGACGCCTGCAGCCAAAAAGCAAGCTGACCGGTGAGAAGCCATATTACTGCAGCGAATGTGACTTAAGAGAAACAATCTTTTCTCTATAGCGGTCACCCTGATATGGAAGGGTTTGGTCACCCTGCCATAGCAGTCAGTGTCAGTTTACCCTACACTACATTACGGTCACCCTGGCACTTAACACTTTCCCTACAGAAACTAAATTTTTGCATCTAACTAAAGTGTAAAAGAGCACCCTAACTACACTAGATATCCCTTTCCTCACACTAATAAATGCTAAATGACACTTTTAAAGTAAAATTAACAGAACTGCTTCCACTCTCTTCCATGTCCCTGTATTACAATGCTAGGAATTTGGCGGGGGCTATCTTATATACTGGGGGGCGTATTCACTAATGATTGGCCTAGGGACCCCCTAGTCACTCCAATCACATTCCTAGCATTCTCCTGCCCCCTCAATTGGCTTTTGATAATGGTTCTGGTCCAATCATGGGCTTTTAAAGCCCATTTCCTGTCCCATTGCATTTTGGTCGGTTCTGGTTGCCGAATTCCGAACTTTTTCAGCAAAAAGTTCTAAATTCGGCCAAACCTCGAACAGTCAATGTTCGGGTCGAACCGATGGTCGACCCGAACGGTTCGATCATCCCTAGTTGCCACTTTTTCTTCAAGCCAAACCCCAATACTTTAGCTGTGCTCAGCAATTTTTTTTATTTTTTTTAGTATACACTATAGGGTAAAAGACCTGGAACACCTTTGGGTGCTCCAAAGAGAATAGTAATGTGGCGCACATTATGCCCCCCACGCCCTCTTGTCAGGCCCTGTTCCAAGCCACATTCATGTCTGAATAATGTATCTGGGTTTCAGGGGGACTGAAACCCGGATACATGATTCAAAACCTAGACTGTCTGGGTAAATCACAGACAGGTGGCAACTCTACTTTATGGAGCCATCTCCTGACCAAGAGATTGAGGGTAGACTTTTGAATTTTGATTGGTTTGCACAAAAGTTATTGCGTCTACGAACTATGGGAACTATTTGTTATATATATATTTTTTTTATACTAGTAATGGCAGCGATCTGCGATATTTAGCAGGACTGCGACATTGTGGCGGACAGATCGGACCCCTAACTGACATTTTTGACTCTTTTAGAGGGACCAGTGACATTACTACAGTAATCAGTGCTAAAAATATGCACTGTTACTGTAATAATGACACTGGCAGGGAAGGGGTTAACCCAGGGGTGATCAAAGGGTTAAATGTAAGCCTAGGGGAGTGTTTCTAACTGTATGGGGGAGGGACTTGTGGAATCAACACAGAGACCTGTGATCCTATATAGAAGGATCACAGGCGTTCTGTGATCATTTAAGAGAGAACAACGGCCAGCTGTGTTTACAACAGAAGACCGTCGTTCTCTCTCAGTGGGGAACGATCATGGGTGCCCGGTGGCAATCGCGGGTGCATGCCTCGTGGATCAGCATCCCCGCTGTCTAGTGGGGGCGCGCACACCCCCAGGAGCGCTCCCGCGAACCGCTGTACTGGTACAGCGGTTCCCGCAGCCAAGCCAGCCTGCCGAAGTATATCGGCGGCTGGCGGTCGGCAAGTGGTTAATTGAAACCAGCAAAAGCCTACTCATTTTTATTTTTTAATCTTCTGTTATAACATGTGCATACTACTCCCAAATAAAATAGTAAGCAATTATACTCTATTTATGTCTGACACTGGCTTATACAACATTGTCATACTCTATTAAACAAATTAGAGATAATTCACAGGTAAAAATGGAATTGTACTCAGTTTTGTGTTCAAGTGATGGTGAGCTAATCTTCTTTCTAATTACAAATTAACATGCTGAAAATGTTCCAACTAATAATAAGAAAAGAACCTAGTTTGACAATGCTTTTCCTTGTTCATAAGACTTTAATGTCTTGACTTGACATGCTCCGCTACAGCTTTCCCTGATTAGAATTGAGTGAACTGAACAGAATTCAGCTGAACTGGTCTGCATGTGTTGGGCTCGTCTACATTGCTATAGACTTAAAGTGTTACTAAACACACAACTGTAAAATCAGTCTGTATATGCAGTAAATCATGCTTGTTATACTCACTGTGGAACCTAGGGGGTTAATCCTCCGCATTGTGTAAAAAGGCTGTTTGATCTTGTATGCGCAGGTGCTCCCCTTCTTGCACTGTCCCCAATACTGGAAAAAACAGAGTTAACGGAGTCAGGCTGCACATGCTCAGTTTGGTGTTTATTGCTAAAGATTTTTTTTTCTTGGGTCAGTGCATGTGATCAGCACAGGGCCAATCAACACTGTCCAGACAGAGGATCTGGGGTCCAGCATCCTGATAGGACAGCCAGTGCAGTATGAAAACTCCTCCTACAAGCTTTAACCAGACACTCATAGAAGTCACAAGACTCCTATATACTGCTGATGAGAAAAGGTATTTAGCAGTTTATATTTACTAAAATAATTGAATTTTCATGTTCTGTGTACTGCGAGAGACCACATATAGTGAATGCAGTCTTCTGGGTTTAGAAACAATTTAAGGATGCCTGTACTTGATCACAAAACGAAGTTCCCTTTCACATGGTCTTTGTCATCTCTGTCCAGCAAGGGATCCATGAACAGTATTCTGAAATGTGTGCCCGTTTAAACCAATGACATCACTTTAGTCCAAGTTATTCCACAAAGCAACCTCAATCCTCAAAACAACACTCAATAGCAGTCTAGGGTTGCCAGGTTCTGGGTAACCCCAGAACCTGTTTAAATAATATGTATTCAGGTTTGAAGGGATGAGGTGGCAACCCTATAGCAGTCCCAGCCTTAGGATCACCCCCTCTAATCCTATTCACCCAATAGGGCTTACTCATAGCTACTAAGCTTTTTGGGTGAAATCGCAGTAGATGGTGTGGTCCTAAGGCTCTAACTTCTATTGTGCGGATTGTGGGCTCTGGAATAAACTTGGACTATAGAGACGTCACCGGTGTGCAGTGGTCTTTCATTCTTGAAAAGGGGAATATGCACTCAGACAGCAGCAATCTGAGCATATACAAGTATGCTGGTGGTGCCAAATCCTTAAAAATTATTTATAGAGAGGGAAGGATTGGGAGACAAGGATTTTTTGGCACAACATAATGATAAAATTCAAAATTTTTTTTGTGAATATAAATAAAAACAGGGGAATTCACTTAAAAATGACCTAATAGAAGGCCCAGACATTATATACAACTTATGTAGCAGTTTGTGTCTTTCATTCTTGCAGTGCGATAAGAGCATGGACAGCTCCGTCAGTTCCCTTGCACCCCGTTTGGAGCAGAGATGTATGGATCGTGTCATCTATCCATGCCCGTTCAGTCTATTAGCCAGTATACACATGGGCTGTATATTGGGTGGTATCGGCCGGTTCAAAAGAAACTGGGTGTCTTTCAGCTCTGTGTACTGCAGCTGGTTAGACAGAAGCCAACCAAACATTCAGCTTCTGTCGAAGGGGCGTGACTGAAAAAGGTCTGCCGATCGGCATCCAATGGCTGAGAGCGCTGACCAGTGTTTTCTGGCAGGGGGATCCTCCCTCTGTCAGAAGTTGGACACAATAGCTCAGCGGGGAAATCGCTGTACTACATTGGATTGTTAGTACAAGATCTCCTCCCGAGCTCTTCAGTTTTTTTTAATTTAGCCCTCTTGATTGAATGAAAAATAAAACTGATAGAGTGTGCTAGTCTCCGGTCCGCATTTTGACAGCAGATGCCTGCAGACAGGAAGTCTATTAGGATCATAGAACACCTTTATCCATTTTTTTTTTTTTACTTTTTTTTTTTTATTTCATTGTCTATGAAAAAAAAAAAAAAAAAACAGATATAGGGGGAAGCTTTGTCAAGAGCCAAAATAAAAGCTACTACTGCAATCTCTATTTCTAAAAATGCTAGTTACAACAGAGAACAGTCACAACAGGGAACAGTTACAACATAGACATGCAACTAGCAAGAGGAGGTCAACAATGGCAGCCCCTATATTTTTTCATCGCAGGTGTATTCAACACTTTTTCTTTTTTTGCAGCTTTGGATTGAATATGGGGGTGGTTAAAACACCTGTAATTTTATTATCTGCTGCCTGTGGGGAGATTTCCCTTCACTTTTTGTTCTGGACACTCAATAGGAAGTGAAAGGACAAATTAAGAAAGTAAGGGGAATACCTCTCTTAAGTCAATCGTCACTTGGAAAATCTACCCTCACCTTTTGTTTTAGGGACAGTTGTAACATTTTGAATTTCCCATCATTATCACTATTACTATCTTAATAACAGTGATCACCAGGACCATTAGAATAGGTGAATCTACTCAGCCTGGACACAGACAGCAAAAAAAATCTAACAGGGTTTCTAATCTTTCCCTTCTGTATTCAACACTTAAAAAGGTTTTGGCTATACTTACAGTATATACCATACGCACTTCATGTAACAATAAAAAAGTAGGTGAAAAGCAACAGAATATAAACCTACAGACTGTATCACTTTTAAAAACTTTAGCCAATAACATATTTTTGGAGCCCAATGCAGTATTTAAAGTGTCAATAATTACTACGCTATAGTTAGAGACTTAGAACTTCAATTGGATTTTAAAACAAGGGGAGCTATTTTTCCATATTCAGTATCCATGAGCTGTAATCATGGCAGCGTTTACATAAAGAATTAACATGGTTTATGAAGAAGGGTAATGAATATAGAACTATAGAGGAAGTCATTGCAACTAACTACAAGAAACACCAATTCAAAAAAACGTGGTTCTTTTAGCTTGACTTCATTGTCTCACTGGACTACCTTAATTTTTTACAACAAATGTATGATTGTCTTAACAGAGAGTTAGTGTGTGGGGTTGGTTTATGCCTATGGTTTCAGTTTGACATTAGACAACTCACAAATGGAACATTATTAGCTTACCTTGAAGCCTTGTACCTTACCTTCCAACATTACTCTCCCACCCGCTTCCTTACCCTTTATAATTCCCCATTTACTAATTTTTCCCTTCCCCTTGCCCTCTCCTTCATCTCGCTTTTAAATGTCTCTTTCTAGCTGTTTTATTGATGTACTGACTTTGATACAATAGATATACATTTGAAGAGCTACTCTCAGAAAAGTCGTAATCATGGAGGTTCTATGAAGATGTCTTGTCTACAGCAAGTACTGTCTGAATGAAATGAAAGTTTGTAGGGCTGAGCACCATTTTCACCTATGGTACATTTGTTGATGCTTTAGGAGCATTTTGTGAGTGCACAAATAGCTTCCAATATAGTAAAACTTGCAACACATTTGAAAGAAGCTGTGTTAAGCCATTTGTTGTGTGCAGAGCTAATACCATGTGGAATAATAAAATGAGCAATGAAAGGACTGCTGAATAGCTAGTGGGCTGTTGGAAATTGTCTATACTAAAGTACACTAATAGGCATATGGATTTGATTGTGGGCACATGTCGTTTTTTAAAGCACAAGTAGGCAAATCACCCAGTGAAATAAAAATTATACAAATGACTGAAAACATTTAAATTGCCTTTTTAAATGTGTGTGCAGAAATCCACCTTCCATTGTAAACACATATTAAGTGAACATGTGTAGCACCCTACAGGTAGGTGCTAGGTAAAAGTATAGTGGGCCTTGGCTGCCTAACAGCAGGGCCATGATTTCAGCTGGACTGTCATGTCTCCCAGGTGTGGTTACTGAGAGGGGAGTCTCCCCACTGGCTCTGTGAGAGGATTCCCAATCAGTGGCCCAGTCAGGCTTGTCTCTACCCCAGAAGGCAGATTCTGCCGCAGAGGATTCTGGGAGTGGGTATAAGTTTGAAGGGAACGCATGACCCAGCGTCTTTGGCGGGAAGCAGAGTCCCAGGAGGGACAGTACAGCTGTCTCTCCTCAGGTGTCTCGGGTGGCGGCCTGGGAATCCAGAGAGTGCTGAGTTGAGCTGCAGAGGGGATCCGGTGTGCCGAGGACCAGTGGAGGAAGAGGGGTTCAGTTCCAAGAAAGCCTGCCAAGGTCATGAGTACTGTGAACTGCCCCTGGGTGTCTGTCTAGTTTAGAGAGGACCACTCCAGTGAAGGTCCCAGGGATCCAAGAGTCAGCTGTCTGTAAAGGGGGTACCTAGTCAGAGGACCCTGAAGTGTTAGAGGGGGTACCTAGTCAGAGGACCCTGAAGTGTTAGAGGGGATACCTAGTCAGAGGACCCTGAAGTGTTAGAGGGGGTACCTAGTCAGAGCACCTTGAAGTGTAAAAGGGGCACCAGTATTTGGGCCCTTAAGAGTCAGTGTACAGATTTAGGAGTTGCAGCAGCACAAGCAGTGACAATGAGCTACCTCAGACAGTGAAGGGCTGGAGGGAGCTGTTCAGTGACTTTTGAGCTAATTCGAGTGTCAGGAGTCAAGTGTTCTACAGTCCTGAATCTTCTGAGTTAACAAACAAGTTAAAGTCGAGGTTTCAGAACAAGTTCAGTATTACAGTATCTGTAAGTGTCCGGAAGTGCTGGTCGGCATTCAGCTGGTGGCATTTTTTTGTAGTGTCCCACTCAAACCTAGTTGAGCCAGAGGAGTATCCCACTCATTCCCTTCTCCCATCCCCTAAATACAATAAACAAATCAAACCAAAGATGCCGGAATGGTCATTGTCTCAATTCTCACACCTGGGGTCACAACTTAAATGTGTTGGAAGTGTCACCGGTAACAATGGCAAACCCATATCAGGCCCAAGGCCTGGAAATATTATATAATATACACTTAGAAGGAAGGACATTAAAATATTACCAATAATAGAAGTGTATATGAAACCAGGAACTGTCCATTTATTACATATCCCAAAGTGTTTAGGAACTGAACGTTGAGAATAAAAGTTTATAGAGCAGGGTTTCTCAGCGAGGGTTTCTCCAAAGGTTGCTAGGAATTCTTTGAGCAATTTTTATCTTTCAAGTAACCACTGACCACCAAGGTAAGGAACGTGTTTTATATTTTATTTACTTATTACAGGTATACATGTAGACTGACAGTGACGCCACTCCTGGCCTACTTCTCAGAAAGGCAATCTACAATAGAGCCAAGGCAAGTACGAGGAAAGGGAACAGGAGAAACAGCACCATTGCAGCAGTGCGAGTCCCCGTTCAGCCAGCCCTGCAAAACCTGGAGCTTTGTCTGTTTTAAAAGGTAACTTAACTTTATTGGGGGGAAAAAAATAGCAAATAAAGATAACAAAATCTAGCGTATACAATTGCAACACAAGTCATATTGTAACTGAATGATATAAAAAAAAGGAACTTCTTGATAATGTCCTATTGGATGAAACATGTCGGTGAGTAGACGCTAGTAGAGTGGAGCGAACACCTGGATGTCCGGGTTCGGCGGGTTCGGCGGGTTCGGCGGGTTCGGCCGAACTTGAAAAAAGAGTCAGGTCCGAACATAACCCGAACTTTACCCGATCCCCATTGAAATCAATGGTGACCCGAACTTTTGAGCACTAAAATGGCTCTAAAAAAACATGGAAAGGGCTAGAGGGCTGCAAATGGCAGCAAAATCTTCTTAAGAGCATGGCAAGTGCTCTGCAAACAAATGTCGATAGGGAAATAACTTAAAATAACATAAAAAACATAAAAATAAAAAATAATCATCTTGATCTAGGAGGACGAGGCCCAAATGGAGTGGGAGGTTGAGGTGGCAGTGGATGTGGCAGTGGAAGTGGAAGTGGCGGTGGAGGAGGACGAGGTAGCCAACTCTGGTTTTTGTTTTTAATTTTATTTCTTTTTAAATTAGGGTACACCCCAAAAGAGTGAGAAAGATAAAAAATACAACAATGGCTGGGTAAGGCCGGTATACATGTCTATTCTGCACAAGGTATGGACAAGTCCTGTGGGATCCATGCCTGGTTAATTTTAATGAATGTGAGCTTGTCCCCATTGGCTCTGGACAGGCAGCTGCGCTTGTCTGTGATAACGCCCCCCAGCCGTGCTAAATACACGTTCAGGTAATACACTGTCTGCAGGGTAGGTCAGCACCTTCAAGGCGTAAAGTGCAAGCTCAGGCCATGTGCCCAATTTGGAGACCCAGAAGTTGAAGGGGGGCAGACCCGTCATTCAGTAAGTGTATAGTACGTAAGGAACGGTAAGGAACTGTATATGGTATATGCTAAGGATCGGTAATGGTGGCGGGGGGGGGGCTTTTTTCCCCCTTCTGGGTTGAGTCTGGCCTTGGAAAAGGTATGTGTCCCTGGTTGTGGGCCAGGCTCTCCCAAGGCTGTCTAAGTTCTGAGGCCTTCTGGTAGGGACAGGGCTGCACTGGTCTTGCCAGGGACCGGGATTCTGTAAAGCCTGTGGTGTATGTGCCCCTGGAGTGGCAGTCCAGGGGTGCCATAATCCACGGTGGATGGCAACACTATGAGTATGGCACCAAGGACACTGCACTTCCTACACACGTTTTTCACACCTGCCTCTAGGGCTGGGCCTTTTGGTCAGGAGTGGGGACCAGAGGAATTTTTTATTCCTGGCTGAAGGGCCTGCCATAGTATTGCAACGTGGCACTAACCTTGCACTTCTTCTTCTTCACTATCCCTTTCCCCACTTTTGTGTTTTGTGTGTCTCATGTTTTGTGTTTTTTATTGTGGCGGTACACTTTATTTTGCACATCGTGATTAGTAGGATGTAGGTCCTTGGGCCTGTCCCTGAAAGTCTTGGGAGGGGGTGGATATGGCCTTCTGGCTTGGTTCGCCCTCTCTCATGGGGTCTCTCTTCGGGAGAGCCCCACCTAGTACTTGGGGTGGTCTGTTTCAGCAGACCTCCTAAAGAACGGGGCTGCCTAGTTTCAGCCAGGCTACCCAGTGTAAGTACCCCAGTCCCTGTCAGGAGCTGTGCGCCCTGGGGGATCAGGGCCAGGGACCATGTGTACACCCTGTGCACTTTTTGTGTTTCACTTTTTTGGTGTGCACTTTTTTATGCAACCACCGGGTGATAGTCTGAGTGTGTTCACACACCACAGGCTTAAAAAAAAAAAACAGCTGGTGGTCCTGGTTGTTGTGGCATGCCGAAAAAGCTTTTCCACATTTCATACATGCTAACCCTGCCTTCTGAGGTGCTGGCGGTGCCCTGGCTGCATTGGCAACCTACTCCTCCTCTGCCTTCGCCTTGTGCTTTCACTGTGCCCCTGCTGTCAGGTGGGAATGCCACCAGCATCGCTTCTCGACCTTTTGGCTAAGATCAAGTGTAGTATCTGTTGTTATCAGTTATCTGGGTGCCACCCTGCTGTGAACATGGTTCCTCCTCCTCCATCTCCTCCTCCTCATCCTCCACCTCGTCATCCTCCAGAACTGTGCCCTTGCTGGACAATCGTGTACCTGGTTTGTGGGTGCAGGAACCCACCCTCTGAGCCACTTGTGAATGACTGCCCTGAAAGCCTTGGAAATGATCACTGCTCCGGATGCGGAGGCGGTAGAGGATGAGGAAGCAGAGTAGGAGGAGTTAGCAACAGGAGTCAAACTGAAGTGCCCTGCAATCCTCGGTGGTGGAAGGAGATGCGCCAAACAAACTTAAAGGGTGTATCTCACAGTAACATAATCAGCAAACACTGCAAAATTATTAAATTTTCCCCTAAATGGGTGTTTATTGAAAAGCAGAATAGAACAACTGTATCTAAAAGGGTGTATCTCACACGTACAGATACAGGCTAAGCTGCAATTTAATATCTTTCTTTCCCCTAAATGGGTGTTTATTGAATAGCAGAATAGAACAACAGTATCCAAAGGGTGTATCTCACACGTACAGATACAGACTAGGCGGCAATTTAATATCTTTCTTTCCCCTAAATGGGAGTTTATTGAATAGCAGAATAGAACAACAGTATCTAAAAGGGTGGAGCTCACACGTACAGATACAGACTAAGCTGCAATTTAATATCTTTCTCTCCCCTAAATGGGTGTTTATTGAATAGCGGCATAGAACAACAGTATCCAACGGGTGTATCTCACAGTAAAATATGCAGACTAGGCCGCAATTTTTTTTCCCCCTAAATGGGTTTTTATTGAAAAGCGGAATAGAACAACAGTATCCAACGGGTGTATCTCACAGTAAAATATGCAAACTAGGCCACAATTTTTTTTCCCCTAAATGGGTTTTTATTGAAAAGCAGAATAGAACAACAGTATCCAACGGGTGTATCTCACAGTAAAATATGCAGACTAGGCCGCAATTTTTTTTTCCCTAAATGGCTTTTTATTGAAAAGTGGAATAGAACAACAGTATCCAAAGGGTGTATCTCACAGTAACGTATGAATGAAAAATGTTTATTTTTCCCTTTGCATTACATGGCTGCTACACGCCGCACGCCTAACAGGTTGGATACTGTTGTTGTTCTATTCCGCTATTGAATAAAAAAAAAAAAACATTTAAATAAAAACCTGAAAAATATTTTTTTTCCCCTTAAATTGTTGATTTTTGAATAGCAGATTAGAACAGCAGTGTCTAAATACTGTATGTCTCAGTAAAATATAAAGGAAAAAAGGTTTATATTTTTTTAAATCCAGATTAAGCAGACACATATGCACTGAGCTTGCATTATCAAGGCTGCTACACACCGCACGCCGCACGTCGCCCACGTAACAGACTGATAAAAGTTTTTTTTTTTCTCCCTCTTCCTCACTGGGCTCAGGTCAGGGCAAAAAGATCGTGCACTGCACCCCCACACAAATAAAATCGATGTTGATCGCTGTCTGGGCAATCTCCAGCCTGCCCCTACAATAATCTCCTATCTCTCCCTTATATCAGCAGCAGCAGGAACCTGACCCTACAGTAGTTAGAGCATAGTGACGTGCGGCGCTACGCGACTCCAGCTTATATAGAGGCTGGGTCACATGCTGATGGCTTCTAAGGGCACACTAGTTAAACGCGTGTTGATTGGCTGCCCTGCAGCTGTTGAAACCGTGCCAAAACATTAAAACCGCGCCAAAACATGAAATAAAATTACTGAACAACGGACTGTATCCCAAATATACAGTAAAATGTTCGGGGCCGTGTCCGGGTACCGAACACTCAAAAGCCTGGTACGATCCCGAACAATACAGTCCATGTTCGCTCAACCCTAGACGCTAGTGCTGACGTCAGGCCACTGTCCAATACCGGGTCAGTAGTGGCACTCATTGTCATATGTTTTTTTTAATTTATTTTAATTTTTAACTTAAACATCCAATAAATACTACACTATGGAGACTTCATCTGGCTCCCGGTGAGCTTTATTTACCACACCTACATCTGGATGGTGCGAGTTGCTGAACAGCCTTCCCCACAACAGATGGCAGATCTACACTGAATGTGTGTTTGCTGCTGTAACGGCAGCCAGCTTTTCCAGTGAGTGTCCATTTCACAGGGGTGCGGTGGATGATTCTGGAGCACTGTACTGGATCACTTCTTCACTGTTCAAGTCACCACCAATTTTTTGTGCACATCTTCTACTTCTACTTCTACATCTTCTACTTTAACCAATACGTTTATATTGCTGATCCTATTATGGGACTGTGCATTTAAATCTATATTTTTTCACTTCACTGTTTTTGTATTGTTGATTTTCATTCAAGTTTTCACTGTATTTTCATACAGTATCTCACAAAAGTGAGTACACCCCTCACATTTTTGTAAATATTTTATTATATCTTTTCATGTGACAACACTGAAGAAATGACACTTTGCTACAATGTAAAGTAGTGAGTGTACAGCCATGCAGACCAATTTAATTTAAGGCGTATGGTCTGAGCACTGACAGGCTGACCCCCACCACTTCAACCTCTGCAGCAATGCTGGCAGCACTCATACATATATTTCCCAAAGACAACTTCTGGATATGACGTTGAGCACGTGCACTCAACTTCCTTGGTTGACCATAGCGACGTCTGTTCTGAGTGGAATCTGTCTTGTTAAACTGCTGTATAGTCTTGGCCACCGTGTTGCAGCTCAGTTTTAGGGTATTGGCAATCTTCTTATAACCTAGGCCATCTTTATGTAGAGCAACAATTCTTTTTTTCAGATCCTCAGAGAGTTCTTTGCCATGAGGTGCCATGTTGAGCTCCAGTGACCAGTATGACAGAGTGAGAGCGATAACACCAAATTTAATACGCCTGCTCCCCGTTCACACCTGAGACCTCGTAACACTAACACTTTAGCACTTTTTACCTCTCAATACACCTGTGCATTCTAAACCCCCCAAATTTTTATCCCTTCTCTGTTTACCTCTGGACAACACCCCCCCCCCCCCCACCATCCGCTCACCTTTGCAGTACAGGCTGATGGCAGGCTCAGTGACTGTGGCAGGTAGGGTTTGTTGTACATCCCCAGTGTCAGCAGCATTCAGAAAAGGTGATAGTGGACCAGGGCTCAGGGAGTTTGACATACAGTACCTATGAATGTTCTAACAATTTACATAACAATACTGCCCACAATTTACATATCAATGGCACTCACGATTTACATATCAATGCCACCACAATTTACATATCAAAAGCAATTTTCAAGTCAGTCGTGTGTACAATGCACACAAAGCAGGGCTGGGCAGCATTAGTGACTCACTTACACCACTTGCCTGGGCCTATCCTAAGGAAGGGGCCTGGAGCTGCAGCTCCAATAGCCCCTATGTGAATCTGGCCTTGCACTGCACCATACCTCCGGGAGAATGGGGCACACAGAAAACAATTGTTTTCTATGCGCTATGTGCCCTAGCAGTAACTGGTGTTTTTTCAGTGCAGAAAAATGCCAGTCACTGCTTCTGTGTGAACAGACCCTTAACACAACTGATCTTTGCACTGTTTGTTACATTCCACTGACCCTGACCTCTGTGTTACTTACTACTTACCTCTTAACTCTAGTTCACATACTCTTGACCTCTGAACTCTTCACTACTCTCTCCTCTGCTCTCCATTACTTTTCCTGACCTCTGAATTACATACTACTTAAGCCTGTTTCCTTAAAGCGGTAGTAAACCGCAGGTGGTTAAAGAAAAATATAACATAATGCATCGCATACTAGCACATTATGAGAAACGTACATTAGAACGAAGCCCTCCAGTGCTGCGCTGTCAAAGCTGAGAGGGCTGACATCTTCCCCCGGTCTTCCTTCCCTCCTTCCAGTGGCCAGGGGGCGCGATGATGTCACACTCGGGCATGAGTGCAGGAGCCATCATTTATGGCACAGGCTCAGAAGGTCGAGCATTGTGAGTCAGCCTTTAAAGTGCATGCACCAGTAATGTCACCAGCTGAATGCACTCTGAATATCTCCTAAACTGTGCAAGTTTAGAAGATATTCACAGTACCTACAGGTAAGCCTTATTATAGGCTTTCCTGTAGGTACAAGTGGTGTAACAGAATTTTCCTACCACTTTAGCTGTTCATTACATACTACTGACCTATAAACTCTGCATTACATTTTACTGGCCTCTGCACTCCATATTACATACTACTGAACTCTGCAGTAATTGAAACTGTCCCCTAAACCTTTCCAACCTTCCTTTAATGGGACCATGCTAGGTTAAAAAATGTGTGCTATAGACTGGTGGACATACACATACTAGTGCCAACTTAGACAGGAGCCAGTTAATCTACCAGCATGTCTTTGGCATGTGGGAGGAAACCAGAGTACCCAAGGGAAACTCACCCAAGCACAGGGAAAACATGCAAATTCCATGCAGACAGTGTTTTTTTATGTACAGAAGCAGGGCCAGGACAAGAAGTTGGCAGGAGGGACAGCTGCCCTGGGCACTGTGGTATCATCTGAGGTAGGGGGGCGCTACAAGAAAATTTGGGGGGTATTTGTGTTGGAAGGGGGGGATTTGGGTGGTGACGGGGGGTAGGTATTGTTCTAGGAGGGGAAATATGAGGAGGGGAGTTCTAAGAGTGGTGGTCTAGGGGGATTTGTGTTGGGAGGGGGTGAAGATGTGTACTAGGAGGGGACATTTTAGAGGTAGAGCATTTGTGCTATGAGGGGTGAATTGTTTTATTTTTATTTTTTATTTCTGCAGGGGGCGGATTTGTACAGGAAGGAGAGAGGATTTGTGTATAGGGAGTAAGCATGCAGATTTGTGCTCAGTGTTTTTGTGGGGAGAATTTTGCTGACGCAAAATGCTTATATATCTTGGGGGGGCACAGTTTGGCATGTTCGCCCTGGGCTCTAGATTACCTTGTCCTGGCACTGAGAAGAAGTTAACTCTTTCAGGCAATCTGTCTCTAATTGAAGCTTTAAATGTATGTGTATAGAGGGAGAGGGAGAAGTCACTGTTCCATTACATACCATTCATGAGCTGCCTAACACAACACGCCTCAACGCATGCATAACAGCACAGTGTGTTCTGGTTTAGGTAGACTCTTAAAGCCACATTAAAAAAAAAAAGTTGGATAGAGTGATGGATAGTTAAAACTTTTACCAGTTTTTCCTTAAAGTGTTACTAAAACCCACAACAGTAGAATTTGTCTGTATATGCAGTAAAGCATGCTTGTTATACTCAGTGTGGAACCTAGGGGGTTAATCCTCTGCATTGTGTAAAAAGGCTGTTTGATCCTGTCTTCTCTGATCCTCCCCTTCTTCCACTGTCCCCAATCCATCTCCTGCTAGAACAGAGCCTTGGGGGCAAACTGCACATGTTTCAGTTTGGTGTGTATTGCTAGAGAGCTTTTTTTTATTATTTTCTTGGGAGAGTGCATGTGATCAGCACAGAGCCAATCAGCACTGTCCAGGCAGAGGGTCAGGGGTCCTGCAGCCTCATAGGACAATCAGGGGAGAATGAAAACTATAACTAGCTATAACTAGTGCTTGGCTGGACACAATATACTGCTGATGAGAATAGGTATTTAGCAGTTTATAAATACTAAAACTATTGCATTTCCATGTTCTGTGTACTGTGGGAGACCAGATATAGTAAATGCAGGCTCCTAGATTTAGTAACACTTTAAAGCGGAAAGTTACCTATAACAGCTTAATAAAAAATAATGTTCTTTAGCAAGGATAACATACATTCCACAATAATAATTATGCTACCAAAGTTAGTGTGTGGTGTAAATTACCTGCACACTCAATAAGAAGTGAGGGCTTACTGAGATAGACACCTAGAGACAACTGGACCACAATTTTCAGGTGTGGCTAAACACCCATGGGCGTCCGCAGAACTTTTTTTTGGGGGGGGGGCATAATTTTAAGGTCACTCATGCTCTGCCCTTTTTCGATAATGTCATGAAGGTGACATCAGTCACTGCGCGAGCCTGGCTATGTCCTTCCCTCTGTAAACTGACCACGGTATACCATGGCCCTGACACCGTGGTCAGTCTACGTGCCTCCGTCATCTGCAGCCCTCCTATCCCCCTTTGTCCCTCCCTGCCTGTCTGCTCCTGTGTCAGTGCCTGCATCCTTCCCTCCTGCTGCTGTAGTTTCATTTTAAGATTCATATTCTGTCTACAGTCTGTTTAATAATCCTGTGTGCCCCTGTGTCTGTGTTTTTCTTTTAAATAACCAGTTTTCAGAGCGCCGATCACCGCTCACGTGACCCGCCGCCTCTCTCTTCCTCTCTGGCCTCTCCTCCTCCCCTCCTCCTTCCTTTCCAACTGACATAAGTTGGGAATCCTCACCTCCGCCCGCTGCAGGCAATTGTCAGACAGGTAGAGGAGAGAGCCAGCAGGTCATGAGAGCAGCTATCGGTGCTCTGAAAACTGGAACGGCTTTGTTTTTTAAAACACATACACAGACACAGAGGTACACGGGATTATTAAACAGACCAGACAAGATGGTATAAAGTGGCTTAACAACCACTTTAAAGGGGAAGTTGAGATTCCAGGGGGGGCACTTGCCCCCCTTGCGGACTCCCATGTAAACACAGTATCTGGCCATGGTGGCTACATCCAGTTTTTGTGCTGCTAGAACCACTGTCTCTAGATCCAAACTGTCTGGGTCCAGGGCTGGTTATAGCCCCTAATCGCATGCATTCCTTGAACATGGTAAATATTTGGCCGTGTTGGAAAATGCTCCCTCTGTTCCTGTTCTGTTGACAAATCCACAATTTTGCATTTTCCCTCACTTTTTAGTCCCAGTGACAACCAGGACATATAGAGAAGGTGAATTTCCCTAGCGACAGCGCAGGCAGCAATAAACAGGTGACAGATATTCTAACTCCTCACCACTCAAAGTAGCGAGAAAAAAGTTTAGGCTTTAGATCCAGTTTAATTATTTATTTATTTTTTTTCCAAATGATTTATTATATTTTTAAACATCATAGTAGATTTTTGAATGTGTAAGATATGCTGTACATACATAACATTCTGAGCATTATAAAACTAGTGGCAAATTATTTTAGTGATTTATTGTACAAATATATTTATTGCAGGTTTAACTGAGAGCGAGCAAGACAATTTTTTTAATTGATTAACCTCTAACCCACTCACCTCTTAAATTGGAGCTGTTCACTTGGAAACAGGCAGTTATCACTAAGGAAATGTGTACTTGACTTTTAAAGATGTGCGTACATGGGATCACATGCTACGATGGGCACACACATCTTACACTGTTGAGTTTAAATTTCCATTTTCATTTGGAAAGGTAAATTCCTTCAAGATCACCTAACCCCTTCATAACTAAAGTCAAACAAACCTAAATGCTCAAACCCAACTTTGCAACTTTGACATTTGTTTAGTAAAGCCATACATATCATTGCAACCATTTAGTGTATCTAGGTAAATTATACTTTGTTTTTTTTTTTTTCAGGACATATTAGGCTTTCATTTAATGGCTAATGTTAATGGATATCTTCTGATTTTGGTTCTATTATCAAAGTAAAACTGGTGCATAATAGTAAAAAGTATAATTTTTTATAATATAGATATTTTTATGCCATTACCATGATCCAACACCAAAAAAATCCTACAAAATAAATTTCCTTTCTCCCGACAATTGCAACAATACCACATAAATTATGTTGTCAAAAGTATTGGGACGCCTGCCTTTACACACACATGAACTTTAATGGCATCCAAGTCTTAGTCTGTACGGTTCAATATTGAGTTGGCCACCCTTTGCAGCTATAATAGCTTCAACTCTTCTGGGAAGGCTGTCCACAAGGTTTAGGAGTGTGTCTATGGGAATGTTTTACCATTCTTCCAAAAGCTTGAGTTAACCACTCTTTCAGAAGCGCATTTGTGAGTTCAGGCACTGATGTTGGACTAGAAGGCCTGGCTGGCAGTCTCTGCTCTAATTCATCCCAAAGGTATTCTGTGTGTTTTATACACTGATGTATGTGCCAGAACATTCTGCTTAATTCTTCATAATATTGGATAAATAAAAAATCCAGAGTGGGAACGCCTTAGGATCTTTTCTCACAGTGCCGCTCCACTCTATTGAGCAGGGAATCCTTGAACAGATCCCTTGTTGAACTGGAGCAAAACAGGACAGATGTCAGTTTTATGATATCCACATAATAATAGATAAAAAATTCAGCGCAACTGTATAAAATAATATAATAGAAAGCTGCTATGCACTAAAGGATCAATAAACCAAAAGTCCCAATAACAAATATATAACAAAAAGTGCAGCGCTATCAAATATGGATTATGAAGATGATGTCGAGGAGAGCAGTCCATCAGTCAGCATGAGGAAGTCACGCGCAGTGGGATGTAACGCGTGTGAAGGGGGAGGGGCCGGTGACGTCACCCGCCATCCATTGCGGTCGAGACCGCTGTGTGTAATACAATCTGCTCATCACATGCACTTGTATAGTGCTTTACAAGGTAATTTTTATGATTTTGTGCTATGTTCAATAAAGTAATTTATTGCGGTAATGCACTATGTCCGGACCTTTGTTTTCCTATGGACCTGTGATCTGTTACCTGTGAGTCTTATCTTCTGATGAAGAGGAATACTGATCTGATCTATATTGGTGATATCCTTGGAGAAAGTTTGTCTTACTAGCCCGTCTGGTGACACAGGGGCTAAGTGTGAGGTGAGAGGCTAATGAGACTGGGTGGAGGATTACCAGCACATTGAAGAGCACTGAATGTTTATATCTTGTGCATGCTTCACCATAATTTTCACCTGTGGACTGCTCTCCTCGATATCATCTTCATAATCCATATTTGATAGCGCTGCACTTTTTGTTATATATTTGTTTATGATATCCACGCCCATTCAGTTTGTGTCTACATTTTGACCTCAGACTGTGGAGGACATGCAATGTCTCTATGAGCAGCCAGATGTAAATGGACTTTTACATCAAGCTACCTCCGATCAGCCATGTTTAACTCTGGAAAAATGGAAAAGGATGCAGTCCATTTCCATTTTCTTTCCCAGACCTGGACGGCCTTGGAGATAGGTAGATGTAATTGGACAAAAGTCTGTTTACATTTGCATGCTCAAAGAGCTGCATAGAGCTTCCATTTGGGTCTGCCTGTAAAACGGGCAGGTGGAACTGATTGGAAAGCTCGCATGAAAGGGGCCTTATAATGACCACAGGAGATGGGCAGATACCGGAACTTCAGCCATGACCACTCCGTTTTAGCACTGGGCTACTCCAACTGGCAATTGGAAGGTCATGCAACCCTGTACCCACATGAAATTTATATAATTGTTTTCACACAAATATAACTTTCTGTTGGTAGTATTTGATCGCCACTTGTTTTTATTTTATTATATAAATGAACAACAACAAAAAACAAAGATTTTGAAAATAAAAAACATATTTTTCACTTTGTGCTATAAAACATATTTAATTAAAAAAAAAACGAATTCCTTCATAAGTTTAGGCCAAAAATGTATTCTGCTACATGTCTTTGTTATAGTGTCTACAGATGATGGTATATACCAGTAACATAACTTTTAGTGGGGCGAGCAATCTGCCACTAACTGACACTTTCTAGGAAGTAACTAACTGCCACTAACATCTACAGTGACACTAATACAGTGATCAGTGCTAATGATATACACTGTCACTGTACTAATGCCAATGGATGGGAAGGGGTTGACATCTCAGGTAATCAAGGGGTTAAATGTGTGCCTAACAATGTGTTGATAAGAAACAGAGAGATCATTCCCTCTGTACATTGTTGAGGTACAGTTGATTGTCAACACAGAGCTCTTGGCTGTGATTGTACACAGCCGATCAGCAGGACCCGGTCATGAACCATTGGCTGGATTCTGCTGACAAAATCCCACTGTGTGCAATCACAAGGAAGTAGGCACATGGGGGCACACATGTCCTCAAAATGAGGAAACAGGCAGGAACGTACAGATATTTCGCTGTGCCTATAGCAGCCGCCCTATTGGAGTATATCTACTGTGATGGGTCGGCAAGTGGTTAAGGACAAGCATCTCACCAACAGAGTCTCAATGAGTAATGTAACAATCGTTCTCAACCAGTGATGTAACATACACCGGTTGTTTGACATATCAGTTCCAGGTGGTCTAACCCTTTGAGCTTATGATAAGAAGGCAACAAGTGGTGAATCTATCAACAACTCCCTCAAAGTAAAATGTCAGTTTCATATGGAGATGGCCTTTCAAAATAGAGGCTAAATAAAAAAAAAAATAAAACGGTCCCAAACACAGCATCCGAGTGGTTTGAGCAATTAAAGCCTGGTAAACCAATGAAAGTATTTAGCAATATGTTAAATATGTAAAACCTTCAGTCTTGAAGCCTAATGGGACTCTCGTATGATTGCAGAGTAATTTGCTGAACCCCCACCACCCGCAAGTGGATTAGCACGGGGGGATGAAATGAAATCGTCTGACATTTATTCTAGAAATGTGAAAAACAGATAAGAGTGATTATATTTATTCTCAGGAGTCCTGATGCCAGAAAATGTTAAACAACTTGTGATAAGGCTCTAATTAAATGGCACATTATGGAAATAATAATTGCTAGATAATATTAAAGAGTTTTTAACATAATAAATATTTCACAAGATTTATTGGCTTTTTCAAAATTAAAGGGGGTAAAATTAGCATTCATTTATGTCACAACACAGTGAACCTCTCAGACTAATTTGTAAATAATTACATGTGATTAGATGAATGAAGCCGTACTTTAATTTGCTGAAAGTTTGCAGACCCCGTTCACACCATTTAAAGTGGTTGTGAAGGATGAATTTTTATTTTTTATTTTAAACAACTGTAGCGGTCAGAGGAGTAGGGGACCGCAATGCAGGATTCAAGTACGGTACCGCAGACAATGAGGCTGAAGCAAAAACCGGCTTTATTAACCAACAGAGTATAATGGCCGGAGAATGAGGTTAACAGTAATAACAGATTACATAGGTTCACAGTACAGTTAACTGCAACGTGATACATAAAATGGTGCTCCCGCCAACGCACACCCAGAAATACAGGCTACTCTGCTATATGATCCTATCTGATTCTCGCTAACCGGGACACGTTGCTGCAACGCTCTGACTACAGAAACCTGCTCTATGCCCTGCCACAGGTTAACACCGGTGCACACTCACAGTTCTGTGGGTACAGCTGCTTTATCTCAGTATCTGATGGTGAATGCAGTCAGGTCTCTGGATCTGTCCCTTGCTGTCTGTAGCTGCAGTCTCTTAAGCACTGGTCCGGGTTTCTTTGCAGGTTATTTATCTTGTTCTGTCTCTTGGAGGTCACTGCAGTCTGGCCCCTTGCTCTGTAACATGCTTGAGGTGTTCTGGGATCTTCTCTCCTCTCTTTCTCTGATTCTCAGCTGCAGTCTGTAGTACACAGTTCAGTTCTGTCTCCTCTGGCAAGATCCTGTTGCTCTGTCCCTGGATTATCCAGTCTATATGCCCTCTAAAGGCCACAGCATACAGTCCCTTTTCTCAGCTCAGCCATAGAGAGACCAACACCACACCCACACAGGAACTTCCTGCTCCTCTTCCTTTCCAGAAAGATCCCCTCTCTTAAAGCAACAACAGTGACATCTTGTGGCTGAAAGATGCATGACAGTATGTGGGACTTTCTCCATAGAAGTACAGTGTAATGGAGTTTAGTCATTCAAGGGGCTGACCCCCTACATGCCTCCCCACTTAACGATGGTCGTCCTCGGCCATCCTATATAGTCCATGGGGAAGAAAGTGATTATTACAATCTCTAACAGCAGCACAACATTGTCCACAACACATACAGGTGGACCAAACAAACTGATCAGCATTGTACCTGTTTGGTGGAACCCCTGCAGTAGACCTATTGGATCTCCGGAGGTCTTGACTATCTGTAAGGGACTGACTTTCCTCATTGGGAGCTGCCAACCTGGGATCCTCCTCATTGTGAGCCGGTGTTGGTTCTGTAGCATAAGCTTCATCCCCTGTGTCCTGGGGATCTTCATCATTGTTTTCATTGGAGATAATGAGTTCTGAGGACGGGACAGGAAGTGTTGTCACTTCAGCAGGTTTGGGATCTTCAGACCGACATGGCCGTAACATATTCCTATGTAGGATCCTTGAGGCAAACTCCTCATTTTCCACCCGTACTTCATAGACCGGGCCATTGGGATACACCCTCCTGATCACTTTGTAAGGTTGTACCTCCCAACGCTCACTCAACTTGCCTCTGGGACGTTTCTCCCGCACCAGTACCCGGTCTCCAGGTTGCAGCGGAACCTCCTGGAGGGGTGGACGGTCAGTATGAATTCTCTCTTGCAAACGCTGGCCTGCTAACCGGCGGATGGTCTGGAGTCGCTGACGGTGTTCTTTCACCCATGAGGTGGTCGATCGTTCTATTAAGTCCTCTGGTTGTTCTAAATTCAGTTCAACAATTTTCCGGCCAGCTCTGCCGAACAATAGCATGTACGGAGTATACCCGGTTGTGTTGTGAACCCGATTATTGTAAGCCCAGACTAATTCATGGAGGTAGTCTGGCCAGTGCATCCTTTTGTCTTCCTCTAATGTCCTCAACATCTGAAGCAGGGTCCGGTTGAAGCGCTCGCAGGCCCCATTCCCTTGGGGATGATATGGAGTTGTCCTGGATTTTTCAATGCCATACAGTCGATGTAGCTCCTCCATCACTTTCCCTTGAAAGCACGCTCCTTGATCTGAATGGATCCGCTTCGGACACCCGTAGACTCGGATGAAATCTTGACAGATGGCCCGAGCTGCAGACTCAGCCATCTGGTCTCGAGTTGGGGTGACCACTGCAAATTTAGAGAAGTGGTCAATCATGACCAGGCAGTATTGTGGACCTCTGGCGGATTGTCCCACGAGAAGATAATCTATCATCAATACTTCCAGCGGTTCTTTGGTCTGTATGGGCTGCATGGGTGCCCTCTGTTCGGTGCTTTTGGTGAGTTCACACATTCGACACTGCCAGCAGACTTCCTCAACCGTGGCCTCCAGTCGTGGACAATATACATAGCGTTGCAGTCACTGGAAGGTCTTAACTGGCCCGAAGTGAGCTCCAAATTCATGAGCCTCCTTGGCTACCTCTCATGCCATGCTTCTGGGTATTACTACCTGCCACCTTGCTTCTATATTAGCAGGCTGCTGCCACTTGCGGTACAAAACAGCTCCATGAACCTCCAGTCTATCCCATTGGTGTAGAATGGACTTCATCTCGGCATCAAGCTCAGTCCTTTCTTCTCTGTCAGGTTTTCTTCGCTGGGACACCCAACCTTTCATCTGCCGCAGTCCGACATCTTCATCCTGTATTCGGCCCCATTCTTCATTGGTTCTTCCTAATGCCTTGGGTAGCATTCGGGCCTCCCCACTTGTCTGTGCTGCAACTGCTGGAGGTGTGAACCTGCGGAAGTCTGGAGTTTCATCCTCTTCTTTTTGTTCATCCAGATGCCCTACTGGAGTCTCAAAAGTAACCCTCGACAGACCATCGGCATTAGTGTTCTCTGTAGCAGAGCGGTAGCGGATCGAGAAGTCATACTTGGCAAGGCGAGCTGCCCAACGCTGCTCCAGGGCTCCCAGCTTGGCAGTATCCAGATGGGCCAGGGGGTTGTTATCGGTCTGTACAAAGATCTTAGCCCCTGTCAGGTAGCCCGCAAATTTTTCTGTCATGGCCCACACCAGGGCAAGGAGCTCCAGCCAGAAGGAACTATAGTTATGAGGGTTTCGCTCTGTATCCCGCAACGACCGACTGGCATAAGCGATAACTCTTTCACGTCCTTCTTGTACTTGTGACAGTACCGACCCAAGTCCATAGAGGCTGCCATCAGTCGATAAGAGGAATGGTTTGTCAAAGTCAGCATAAGCCAAGATGGGGGCCGATGTCAGGGTTTCTTTCAGGGCCTGGAAGGCCTCTTCCTGCTTCTGTCCCCAGGGGACACTTTGACCCTTGGGCCTCCCAGCTGTTCCTCTCTGCAGCTCATTCAGAGGGCCCGCTATCTTTGCGTAGTCTTTGATGAATCGCCAGTAATATCCGGTCAGACCGAGGAAAGCCTTCAACTCCCGCAGTGTTCTGGGCGCTGGCCATTGTTGTATTGCAGCCACTTTGTCTTGAGATGGCAGCACCCCATCTTGGGACACCGTATGGCCTAGGTACTCTATCTTCCTCTTGAAGAGATGACACTTCTTTGGCTTTATCTTCAGGCCAAGGGATCGCAACCGCTTGAGTACCTGCCCTAGTCGGTCTAGGTGTTCTTGAAAAGTAGCAGAGTATACAATGATATCATCCAAGTATATCAAGGTTGCTTCAAAATTCAGGTCTCCCAGACACTTCTCCATCAGCCGCTGGAAGGTGCTCAGGGCATTGGATAGCCCGAATGGCATTCTGTTAAATTCGAATAGTCCCATGGGGAGTATGAATGCAGTCTTGGCCCAGTCCTTCTCGGCCACCGGTAGTTGCCAGTACCCGCTTGCTAGATCCAGGGTGGAGAAGTATTTAGCCCGCCCTTGGGCTGTCAGGGACTCCTCAATGCGTGGCAGAGGGTATGAGTCTCGTGTGGTGCATGCATTCAACCGCCGATAATCCACACAAAATCGAATAGTGCCGTCCTTCTTCTTGACAAGCACCACTGGGGCTGCCCAAGGACTTTGACTACCTCGCACCACTCCTGAATCTATCATCTGATTCAACAATGTCTTCACTTCCTGGTACAACTTGGGCGGAATCTGTCGATATCTCTCCCGGATTGGGGAAGCGTCCCCGGTCGGTATCTCATGTGTGATAGCATCTGTGCAGCCAAAGTCATCGGCATGGCGGGCAAACGCAGCCTGATTCTCCCACAGCATGGCTTCAATCGCCTGCAAATGGTCTGGACCGAGATTCTTCACATCTATCTCCATTTGGTCCACAATGGTTCTCCCATTCCATTCTGGGGTTGGAGCCTCTTCGGGTCTGGCAGTAACTGCCAGTGTCCATGCAGCATTGCCTATCGGAGCTAGAGTCACTTCTTCCCGACTTAGCACTTCTCCCCGATGTAAGTACACACGGGCCAGTTCTACTCCAGGCGCCAAAGCGACTTCCAGATGTCCCACATTCACAGCTCGTATGGGCACTCGTCCATTCTGAACCACTGCCAGTGTCCGAGCCACTAGGGCATCCTGACCTAGTTCTCCTAGACCCCCTGGTTCGATGATCACCTCCATACCTTCAAGGTTGCGGAAGGTTCCCACAGGCAGTGTCAGTATAGTCTCCCGACCAGGAAGAAGACTGAGGGTAGCCTTTCCTGGCACTCGGATAGTTCCCACGGACTGGTGTACTGGGACACTCTTCTGTGTCCCACAGAACCGGATCAACCGTTGGAAAGCTTTTTGCGTGGGTTTGTGTGGGGTGGCTTGCATCCAATAGCCTGGTCCCCATTTAGTGAACATGATCTGATCCAAATCTCTTAGAATATTCATGCCCATTATCACCGGTACATCCTCCTTGAACGTCTCGGGACCAGCAGAATGCCTTTTCTTCCCACCTCCTGTCCACACAGCCGTACGTTCATCCACACGACTCCTGTGACCGGAATTTGCTGATGGTTCGCAGCTGTAACTCGGACCAATGTCTCTCGTTCTGGCTTAGCCAGTGCTTGGAAGTAACGATTGAAGTATGACTCAGGCATGGTCCTCACCTGTGATCCGGTATCTACTAAGCAGTTGACTGGGATTCCTTCAAATTCAGCTTGTATGACGGGGCACACTGCGACCAGGTTTTCAGAGCTGTGCTGGGTGTCTTGACTCTCCATCTCCCCCGCAGTACGCCCCACTACTGCGGGGGGCTGGTAGTTTAACGCCGGCTCTGAGCGTCTAGATAGATCACTCTGACACTCTCTGGCGAAGTGTCTTTCTTCTCCGCACCACCAGCACTGTGTCCCTGAACGATAGTCTCTCCGCCTGCATGCGGGAGGAGCCCTGGCTGGCCTTGTTGGAAGATATTGAGGAACTTGGTGTGACGGTGAACTCGGGTAAGGATGCTGTGGTGTAGGAACCAGTGGGGCAATCTGATAGGGCGGTAGTTGGGCCGGATAGACAGCCCCAGGGGAATAGCTCGACTCCATTTGCCTTTCCATTTGTGTCAACTTTTCGTGCATAGCACTCAGGGAGCTTTGCAGGTCTTGTACTTAACTAGGACCTCTTCCTTCCCCACAACCCCAAAGGGTGTGGCGGTCTGGGTCCGTATCACTCCGGAGGCATAACTTTCTTTTTTACTGCGCGCCACAGCCTCCGCCAATATTTGCCGAAAGTTCAGAGTAGGGTCCACCCTGACTCGCTCCCGCAGAACCTGTCTCAGGGGAGAGCTGAAGAGTCCCAGAATAAACTGTTCCCGCAATATTCGGTCGGCAGATCCCTTGCCAGATACTCCGTCTGCCTCCTTTTTCTGTACCTCAGTCAATACTTCTTGTAGAGCCATCGCATATTGTGAGACCCCTTCATTTTCTTGCTGAACCCGGTAGAAGAATTTCGCCCGGAGGTGGCCCGCACTAGCTGTTTCACCGTATATTTCTTCCAGAAATCGCACAATCTCTTGCAAGGTGCTGCGTGTGGCTTCTGATTGTAGAAACACATTCTTTCAGGCCTCACCCTCCAGGGCAGCCAAAGCAATTTCTACCTGTAACTCTGGGCTGACATTTTAAATTCTTGCAGCGCTCTGTAATCTTGTCACCCAATCTGACAGTGACATGTTCTTGCCATCAAATTTTGGCAGCCAGTTAAACAGCATGCCCATAGGGAGGGCCCTTGCAGGGGTTCCACCATTGCCTGAGGTACTCACATTAGCATCATGCACATTCCCTTCAGCCGCCTCCATCTCTGTAACCGTACCCTGCTCGCAGCGCCACTTGTAGCGGTCAGAGGAGTAGGGGACCGCAATGCAGGATTCAAGTACGGTACAGCAGACAATGAGGCTGAAGCAAAAACCGGCTTTATTAACCAACAGAGTATAATGGCCGGAGAATGATGTTAGCAGTAATAACAGATTACATAGGTGCACAGTACAGTTAACTGCAACGTGATACATAAAATGGCGATCCCGCCAACGCACAACCAGAAATACAGGCTACTCTGCTATATGATCCTATCTGATTTCCGCTAACTGGGACACGTTGCTGCAACGCTTTGACTACAGAAACCTGCTCTATGCCCTGCCACAGGTTAACAACACCGGTGCACACTCACAGTTCTGTAGGTACAGCTGCTTTCTCTCAGTCTCTGATGGTGAATGCAGTCAGGTCTCTGGATCTGTCCCTTGCTGTCTGTAGCTGCAGTCTCTTAAGCACTGGTCCGGGTTTCTTTGCAGGTTATTTATCTTGTTCTGTCTCTTGGAGGTCACTGCAGTCTGGCCCCTTGCTCTGTAACGTGCTTGAGGTGTTCTGGGATCTTCTCTCCTCTCTTTCTCTGATTCTCAGCTGCAGTCTGTAGTACACAGTTCAGTTCTGTCTCCTCTGGCAAGATCCTGTTGCTCTGTCCCTGGATTATCCAGTCTATATGCCCTCTAAAGGCCACAGCATACAGTCCCTTTTCTCAGCTCAGCCATAGAGAGACCAACACCACACCCACACAGGAACTTCCTGCTCCTCTTCCTTTCCAGAAAGATCCCCTCTCTTAAAGCAACAACAGTGACATCTTGTGGCTGAAAGATGCATGACAGTCTGTGGGACTTTCTCCATAGAAGTACAGTGTAATGGAGTTTAGTCATTCAAGGGGCTGACCCCCTACACAACAAACATGTTATACTTACCTGCTTTATGCACAGAGCAGCTCCGATCTTCCTCTTCTTAGGACCCTCACCGGAGCTCCTGGCTCCTCCCCTCGGCGAGTGTCCCCATAGCAAGTGCCCCCAGAACATTGCTTGGCCCCGACCCCATTCCCACCTCAATGACTGTGAGCCAAAGGCTCTTACTGCTGTGTTTGAGCCGGTGAGGAGGGAGAGAGCCTCTGCTCTTGTGCATATTGCTAAATCAAGATCAGGCTCAGGTAAGTATTTGAGGGGGGGGGGGGGGTAACTGCTTGCAGTAGTTTTTTTTTTTACCCTAATGCATAGAATGTTTTTATGTTTATTTGCAGTTTTGTATGTTTTTACATGTGCCTTATAAAAATATATGTGATGAGCCCTGCGCTGTCTGGGGGAATATGTAGTTAAATGGACCTATCCCAGATGCTGCATGTATCAGTACTGGAAACCATGCAGTGTAAAACTAAAGATAGAGGGTGGGGGATACTGCGCTTCTGGGACGTAAATAACTGGTCTTCCAATAAAATATAATCAAATTTGAGTGTATAGAAGCGTGAATTAAATAATATAGTTATATTAAATGTGCTATAAGTGGTAAAGTTAAAAGTAATCTTGGTTCTATCACGTGTGGTCGTGTAAATAATTAATGAATACATAAATAAATCGAAGTGCTATAATAAATGTATAAAACCATCAAGCATAAAATTAATAAAATGTGATCTTATAGTAAAACAGTAATAGTAGAATATACAGCACCACTTAAAACGCCATAGATTCATTCAGTGACAGGTAAAAGTGCTCAGTGCATAAAAAAGTGCAAAAATCATACAATATATTAGGTAAAGTGTCCTGAGTGCTCCAAAAAATCAAAAAAATCAAGCAAATAGTCCAAAAGTGTATCCAGGTAGGGAAATCTCAAAGGTAATGACCCTTCACCTAACACCGTGCTTAGATAGTGGGGTGCTTCTTCTATACCCCTCTGTGTGTATTAGTCGCTCACCTCAAGATCTGAAAACATAAGCCTTATCAGAAATCCAGGGGGCTCCTTTTCACTCCTGCTCTGTTAACCAGTGGGTGCTGTTATATGGACTGCCTAGGATGGATCAACTTCCTATCCTTCTCCAAATCCCCAGCGAATCTCAAATCAGAAAGGCTCAAGATAGTGCAATATTGTCATGCATAAAAGGTTTTATTTCCATATAGATTAAAAAAACTCACATTAGCCAGTAAAACATTGCGCAAAATAGAAGACTCGAGGGAGATCGCGGTCCTCACTTCCGCGTGTGTGTGTCACTTCTGGTCTAGCGTCCCTACACGTTACGCCACTTCCGCATCACGTGGCTTCTTCAGGGGATAGAAGAAGCACCCCATTATTCATTTCGTTTCTACTTTTGTTGCTCCATCTTTACTTAGCAGGTGACCTTTGGCCACTAACATTTGATTTATATATTTTTTGCATATATTCCATTTTTAGTCCCTTGGGCGGTGCGCTTGTTCATGTGTGCGCCCGCTATATGCCCCATGTATCAGCCGTGGGGGAGGTGTGCTGGCCCTCATTTGGCCTTTGTAAGATACCAGTCTGGTTTGGTAAGCAACCAGTTAGTTATCCCTATATACTACTGCTGTAACCACATTTATCATCCTTCATTATGTACCACTATTTGATTGTTAATATGCCCACATGAAACATGTGGAGGAGTTATTACCCTTATGTTCCTCATCATTCAAAGGGTGTCATACTATTAGTGATCTATGTATTCCCATACCTTCAAGCAATATTCCGTCAATGTGATAGATCATTTTTTATGCATGTGTTTGTGTATAAGAATTTTTAGCATTTATTGATATTAAATATTTTTATATAACTTTACATGTCTTGTCTGTGGGTACCGAGATAATCCATTTCTCTTGTCATACCCCATTGTGGACTTTCTGGGGGTATTTTCATCTTTTCCTAATTAGTCATTTTAGGATGATGGTACCCCCATTTTCTCCCTTGGTTATATTCACTAATATAACATTCCCTTGGTTATATTCACAACATAATAGGCACATAATTTATATTTTGCTTTTGAAGAAAGAAGAAAGAACAACTGACTGGCCCATGCAAGGGCAAGCTCATAACACCTAAAGAAGTGTACCTTAACACTAAAATCCCTGCATCTACAGACATTCACGATCTAACACTAACCTATCTAGCTCTGTAAAAAATAAATCAGTATACAAACCTTTTTTGAAGCCGATCCGACCAGTACCCGAGCTGAGCTGTCAGCGGAACAGGCAGGATCAACCAGGTTTTTACAACATAAAAAGGGACAGATTAGACAGCACAAGCACTGTGCTGTTTAACCTGCTATAGGGGAACCGGATCTCCTCAGTTTTTTTTTTAGGGTTACAACCTCTTTAATTTTAATCTTTTTAAATCTGCACCTTTTAGTAAAATAGTACTTGGTGAACCTACCATGTTGGCCCCTATTCTTTAAAGTGACCACACCCACAAGATCACTCCCACCATTTTTAACACACCCTCAAACAATTGTTCACAAACTTTTGGAGCAAGTAGCATAGTACATAGTTAGGAGGGATGCCTTGAAGGTATCAAGAAGAACAATGTAGAACATCTGAAGATGTGGCCACAAAGGTAGGTGATGCATTTTGGTGTATAGCTTGTAGCTGAATTGCAGAAGTTTGAGCATGGCAGTTGGTATGGGTGCCAAAAAGAAGCAAATGTAGATACTGTAGAACTAGAAGACTCATAAGTATCTGAATTTGTGCATATTTGACAATAAAATGAACCACTTGCCTACTGGACATTTTCATCCCCTTCCTGTCCAGACCAATTTCCAGCTTTTTTAGACATATAGCGCTTTCTTTTGGTGGAATTCAATCACCACTGTGTCTTTCTTTTTTTCTTAATTTCTGCTCTGAAATTTTCTAAATAATTTGTTTTCTTCACTGATGTGTGCTGATGAAGCTGCACTGATAGACACTTACAGGCTGCACTAATGGGCACTAATAGGCTGCAGTAATGGGCACTTGTAGGTTGCACTTATCTACACCGATAGCCTGCACGGATAGGCACTGATCTGGCACTGATGGGAATTGATGGGGCGGCACTCATGGGCACTGATGAGGCTGCACTCATATGTGGCACTAATGGGCACTGATAGGCATCACTGATGGGTACTGACAGGCATCACTGATGGGCACTGGTTGACAGCACTGATGGGCAATGATTGGCAGCACCAATTGGCACAGATTGGCAGCACTTGTGGGCACTGTTGGGGCTGCACTGATAAGCAGGACACTGATGATCAGTGCTCTGATTATCAGTGTAGATGTCCCCTGTGTGGATTTGCCAGTTATCAGCTCTCAGCGTGAGGAGAGGACTGTCGATAACCGGCAATTCCTGTTTACACTGTGATCAGCTTTGATTAGACACAGCTGGTCACATGGTAAAGAGTCGCTGTGATTGGCTCTTTACCCCAATCTGTGATCAGCTGCGCCCGATGCACACGGCATTCAGAGATCCGTGGCAAAACATGCCGCAGGGGGCGCGCGGGAAGCGCAGTCATAGAACAACATCCATAGATGCCCTGTAGCCATCTTTCAGCTATAGCATGGGTGGGAGGTGGTTAAGTAGAGGGTAACCAGAGATTTTCATGTCCATGCTCAGGCTGCTCTGCCTTTATCGTCCAGGCAAATGTCCATCTAGAGTAGCTTTTCTCAACCTTTTTTAATTCAATACACCTTTTAAAATTAAGCACAATCACAAGACTCCCTATTATAAAATGTAAAAAACGAAATTAATCGTTTTACATAATGCAGGAGTATCCATGCACACGGGACACCCAAAAATAGAGATAGAGTTCTAGCATTTCTGATCTATCTCACTTTCTCTCCCCCACTCCACTAACATGACCCCAGTGCTGATGGAGAGTGGCAGTGGAGGGCAAACAAGGAAGCTGTGCAGGTGCCCGGAGTCGTCCTTATTAACCAATGACATCATTGGTATGTTAGGATACCAGTGGCTGTGGACTGCATGGTTTCCAAGGTTGCAATGATGCATAATAAAACTTGTGGATCTGGGTAACAAAAAGGCAGGCTTGATCAATTTGCATGCTTGTTAACAAGTTTTTGGGAAATTTGGTGCAATTTCTGACATTTTCCCTTATCACCCTGGTTGAAAAAGGCAGATCTAGAGAATCAATAAAAGCAATTTGGCAGCAGTCATAAACACACACCATAAGCCCTTTATGTAAATTGTATATGTTATGATGTGTAGGTGTAGGTGTAACACTTACACTTAGTATATGCCGTAAGAAGAGCTTAGCCCTCCCTTATCACACTATACCTTGTAGGTATGCTTGGTGATCCTAACTACAACCTCTTGTTCCAGCTACATGGCTGCACTTGTATCCAGAAAGATCACTCTTCATCTGCTAGCTGCCTCAACTCTTCATAATGCCTGTTACAGCCTTTTCGAGCTCCAGTGCCTCACAATTGTCAAAACCTGTGGAAGCAGAAGCTGCAGGCAGAGAAGGGAAGGTGGGGCTGGTAGGACCAGCAGCAAGTTGCAGGGAAGGGGCAATGCATAGACAAACAGAAGGAGAAGTGGGAGTGGGGTAGACAGAGAGTAAAAGGAAGGGCATCCACATGCGTGGCCTGGCCGCCAGCATCATAGCGCCCATACATTTCCATGGTGCAGCCTGATTTCTGGTGGATCTAACTGTCATTGCAGGACATACAGCCAGGTTGGGGACTCCATTTAAAATATATATATGTATATATATATATATATATATATTAAAGGAGATTTAAACCCTAACTGGACAACATTTAACATGTTTTTTCTTCATAAAATACCATTTTCACTTTGTTATCCTTTATAGCTTCTCAGTGCTGCAGAAACACACGTGGCTGGCTCTTTGTGCTATTCTTTCCCACTCTCTGGGTTTTCCTGTACAGGACTTGCAAGAGGCTGATGCCAAGTCATATATATTTAGGTAATTTCACTGCTTAAAAAAACTGCAATAAATTGTTTCTAAAGTCTCTGTGTTTTTTACCTTAAAGCATTCTCTGCAATAAAAAAAACATCTCATCAATATCCCCCCCCACTGATCCGAGTCTACTATCAATTTAGTGTTGTGCCCAGCTACAGCTCTTCTCTCCCCTCTTCCTCTTCTCACAGGCTTTACTGAGAAAAGTGGGAGCTATTGGCTTCTGCTGCTGTCGGTCAAATCCTGTAAGGAGGGACATGGGACAGGGCCCAGCTGGTCTGTACTTTATGTGTCTATGGATGCACACAGCCTGGCTCGGAAGCACCCCCACACGGCTTGCTATGAAGCCATATGCAGGAGAGCGTAAGCGGATTGCCATGGCGGGGGACCCAAGAATATCCCTGCACAAAGCAGATAAGTATAACTTTTTTTATTTTATGAAAAAAAAAATAAGAGCCTTTAGTATCACATTAATGATTACAAAGCCTGGAGTTTAGCTTAACCAGCAGCTCCCTGCAGAAAAAACAACATAAAACTTTAATTAGCTTTGTAGGCGACTTGGTGGGTGGACATTAGCCAGCAAAAAAGTTCTGGTACCAGTTCAAAAGTTGGGACAAAGTTGAACTCTTTTGCTCTCTATTCAAATGTAAAGAAAGAATTGTTTGCGCTGAGATTGAGCTTTAAATGTATCTGTCTTTTCCTTTTATTTATTTGGCTGCTATATTAACATACAAAAGTATACACTAGACCCAAATAAACCATTTTGCAATTACGCTTTATTTATGGTTGAATCTGCCTTATACAACGCTGGCACACTCTATTAAACAAATTAGAGATAATTCATGGGTAGAAACAAAATTGTACTCAGGACGGTATTCAAGGGATGTCGCGCTAATCTTCTTTCTAATTACAAAAGAACATGCTAAATAATATGAAAAATACCAACTCATTTTGTCAAAACTTTTCTCATTGTTTCGAATGCCTTTAATTTTTTTGGCTTTTCAACCTCCACTCTTACTATTCCTAATAGGTATTTTTTCACACATGGGGTGTTAATATACTAGAAGTATACTCGATAAGATCCATGGCTGTTAGAATGTAGATTTTAACCACTTGCCGACCAGTTGCCGCAGTTATACGGCGGCAGGTCGGCAGGTTCCTGCGATTAGCCGTAGCTGTACGCAGGGCCGTCTTTTACACTGGGCATACCCGGCAGTTGCCCGGGGGCCCCACTTGCCAAGGGGCCCCACATGGATCGATGGATTGGTGGCATGTTGTCCCACTCCCTGGTGGTCTAGGGCCCCCCCCGTTCCGTTGTCCGGTGTCCGCCGGTCCGCGCGGGCCCCCCCCTTATTGCTTCCTCCCCTCGAGTCCGGTGGCGGCCGTGGGTGGCTCGAGTCTGCACTGCACACACTGGTTGCTAAGGCCAGCCCGATTGGCATCTAGCAACCAGTGACGTGAGCAGCAGAGCAGACCCAGGATGCACAGCGCCGCCGCCGCAGCGGAGGACTCGGAGGAGGATCCTCCTGGCTCCTCCTCGTCGGCTCTCCTCCTCACTCCTCTCCTCCGGCTCCATCCGTCTCGAGTCCCTGACGACCCTAGAAGAAGACTGGCTCTGCCTCCGCCTCCACCCACCTCCTCCCATGCCATGTGCAGTGCAGCCGTGTAAGGTAAGGTAAGGCTGCCACAGCCTGCCAGTTTTTTTAACTCTCTCTCATTCTCAAATCTCATGGCATGATGTCATGTGATGATGATGGCAATGTAGTATGATGGGATCTAATCGATGTGACAGTGACAGAGTCAGACAACTACTACCTGTCCTGGCTGGAGGATATACTACCTACTATATATTGGTCCCTGGCCTATATGTATATAGTAAGGTATATATTATCCTCCAGGTAAGTAGTTGTACTCTCTTGTAGTATAGTGTTCCCTGTAATGTGTATATAGTCTATATACATATTACAGGGAACACTATATACTACAAGAGAGTACAACTACTACCTGGAGAGGATATATACCTTACTATATACATATTACAGGGACCAATATATACTACAAGACAAGAGACAACTACCTGGAGTATATTATATACCGTACTAACTATATACATATTACATGGAACACTATATACTACAAGAGGCTCTTGTAGTATATAGTGTTCCCTGTAATATGTATATAGTAAGGTATATACTCCAGGTAGTTGTACTATCTTGTAGTATATATTGGTCCCTGTAATATGTATATAGTAAGGTATATACTCCAGGTAGTAGTTGTACTCTCTTGTAGTATATAGTGTTCCCTGTAATGTGTATATAGTCTATATACATATTACAGGGAACACTATATACTACAAGAGAGTACAACTACTACTTGGAGTATATACATATTACAGGGACCAATATATACTACAAGAGACAACTAGCTGGAGGATATACCTTACTATATACATATTACATGGAACACTATATACTACAAGAGACTCTTGTAGTATATAGGATTCCCTGTAATATGTATATAGTAAGGTATATACTCCAGGTAGTTGTCTCTTGTAGTATATATTGGTCCCTGTAATGTATATAGTAAGGTATATACTCCAGGTAGTTGTACTCTCTTGTAGTATATATTGGTCCCTGTAATATGTATATAGTAAGGTATATCCTCCAGGTAGTAGTTGTACTCTAGTAGTATATAGTGTTCCCTGTAATGTGTATATAGTCTATATACACATTACAGTCGCCCTCTTCCTCCAGGCACCCCTCCCATTGGCCGCCGGCTATCGCTGCTCCACAGGGGGCCCCAGGGCACTGCATTGCCCAGGGGCCTATAAGGCTCTTAAGATGGCACTGGCTGTACGGTGGGTCACGCGAGCGATCCTAGGGGGTTAAACAACACCCACTTGCCGATAAGCACCTGCGATCACTCCCCGTGAAGAGAGAACAGTGGTCTGCTGTTGTAAACACAGAAGACCATTGTTCTGAAAAAGATGACACTGGAATATAGTGTATCTCCCCGCGCCTAGGAGGGTAATGTGCTCAATTTTCAAATTTTAAATAAATATATTGCAGCAGCTGTAGGATAATGGTAAGTGTTAAAAGAATAGCCTAGGCTATATACAGCGCTTGCTGGTGACCTATTAATTTATATGGGTGGATAAATTAAATTCAATAATAAATAGATAAATATGGAAATTACAGTGCATACAAAATACGATGAATAATATAATGAGTAATAAATAGTAAATATAATATAAAAATAGTATATAAAATAGTAAAACTTGTGGCAGATATTGTAATGAATATTTGTGCAAAAATTATGAATGGTGAGAAATAAAGTCCAACAAAGTTGCAAAATATATAATATAACAGTCCTTTCCAAAGTATAAATTGAATAAAGTGCAGGTGCTTTGTGCTCAATATTCAAAAGTTCGTGACTTTTGTGGCGTGGGTTCCTCTTTCCAGTGGCATATGGTAAAAATTGGATCACTTACCAGAGATAGTGGGTCTTATGTGCTGTATAGCACTAAGACCAGACACGCTTGGGGGCCTTCTAGGCCAATAATGGGGGTCCCCTGTGCTGCTCCTAGTGGGGTGCAGGTTGGATTCCCTCCTCACCTGGTTTCACTCCTCAGGAGTTAGGGTTATGCAAAGAAATAATATGCCCCAAATGGTGTAGTACGTTTTTTAAAAGTTTATTTTCCAAAAAGGATATAGATTCAATCAATAAAAAAATGGCTCAGAGATTCCAGACAACCGCTATCTAGCAGCAGCTGTAGGTCTTGGAACGCATGGCGGGATGTACCGCATAGTGGAATGCAAGCCGGAACACTCTGCTCGTCACTCTGCTAGATAGCGGTTGTCTGGAATCTTGGAGCCATTTTTTTATTGATTGAATGTATATGCTATTTGGAAAATGCCAGTGACACAATGGCTTTTGTGGGAGTCCCAGTGGGAGGGCATTCTTGCAATGCATCCTGGGATTGCTCATAAAAGCCGGCAGGACATGTGACAGTGTGTCTTTGGCTGGAAGCAGAGTCCCAGGAGGATGCAGGCGGCTGGTCTCTCCTCCTGCTGTGTGTGTGGAAGGTGGTCTTAGGCAGTTGGCCTAGTGAACCAGGTGTGGAGCTGAGAGGATCAAGAGTAGCTGACGGTTGAGTTGCTACCAGAGTCTCTCAGGAAAAACAGTGTCCGTGAGTACTAAGGGACTTGCCAAAGGGTCGTCCCAGGAAGGGGACCATTCCAGTGAGGTCAGGGGATCAAGGAGCTAGCTCACACAGAGAGGATTACAGTAAAGGGGGTGCCGTGTAGAACCTGAAGAATAGGGATAAAGGAGGTCCCTAGTTGGGCCCTGAAGAGCGATTCACAGAGCAATTCAAGTTCATTAAATTCTTCTTCACTGCTAGTGACAAGGAGAAGCAGCGACCTTGCCACGCTCAGTTGTATCTAGACGTCCTAGCAAAATGTGCATAGTTCATTCAAGTTGGAGTATCCCACTCATCCCTTCTCCTATCCAAGTTCTCAAATAAAACTACAAAAAAACAAAACCCCTAGACTGTTTTCTGACTGAGCCAAGCACTTTAAAATGCTAAACTGTGATGTTTTGCTATGGGTAACCCAGGGGAATCCGTAACCAGCAGCTCCCAAGGGAGTAGTGCTCCATGTTTATTTACAAAAGAATACAGACCTTTTTTTAAAGCAATCTTCTGAGCTGGCTAGAACCACCTCTGGAGGGAGTCTATTCCACATTTTCACAGCTCTTACTGTAAAGAAACCTTTCCCTATTTGGAGAGGAAATCTCTTTTCCTCTAGACTTAAAGAGTGCCCCCCTTGTCCTCTGTGATGACCTTCCAGTAAATAACTCAACACCAAGTTCACTATTTAGACCCCTTATGTATTTATAGATGTTGATCATATCCCCCCTTAATCTCCTCTTCTCAAGAGAGAATAAATTCACAGTTCTCTAATCTTTCCTCATAGCTGAGCTCCTCCATGCCCATGCATGTCCATGCATGCTCCATGAATAACCAAATAATAGCAAATACGTGCAGCGCTAGAAAAGGAGATGGCTAAACATATACAGTATGTCAGTGTCTCAAAATATACTGTACATAAAAATCACAAATGTAAACCAAAAGTGCAAATCATAATTCAAAATCAACAAAGAGTTTCCAAAATAATTAAAAATAAAGAATACAGAGTAGGAGGAGCTTCAAAGTATCCCATCTTGAAAAACTCCCAAAAAGTCCAATCTGTTGTGATTGGTGAGTGAACAGGAGAAAACACCCAATAAATCATGCTCTACACCAGCCTTTCTCATCCTTTTCAACACAGAGGAACCCTTGAAATAGTTTTCAGGTCTCAGGGAACCCCTGCTAAAAATGACTATAATTACAACTCATGATAAATTAGTGTGACGGTCAGTGGGATGAATGTTCCTTACACTTGTGGACACTGGGAAGATTTACCTTCTTCCAAATAGCTAAAAAGGTCAATGGTATCAGGGGGAACTTACCTGAGAGGCAGAAACTGGCCATTGCTCAAGGAACCCCTAGCAACCTCTTGAGGAACACTAGGGTTCCACAGAACCCTGGCTGAAAAACACTGCTCTACACAGTGCCAACACAAAATCCTTACCAGATGGAATTGACCACTGTGCAATAGATGGTCAAGCAAAGCACAAAAAGTCAAAAGCCTCCGGTCAGGAAATGACAGCTTCCATGTATAATAGAAGAAGGCATCCAAAATTCCCAAGTATGAGCACCACATGGAAATAAAAGCATATAGGGTAATATAGTTTAAACCAGCAAACAATTAAAATGCATTCATCCAATCGGTGTACCTCCATCCTGCCCCTGTTCCAGTAGACGCATGCCTGATGACATCACTATTACTAAACCTCCTTCAAACTCTAACACCAACCCTACCTGCAATTCTAACACTCATCCTCCATTTAACTTAAACACTAACTCTCCCTGTAATTCTAAAGCTAATACTCCCTCTAGCTCTAACACTAACCCTTCCTGTAATATTAACAATAACCCTCCTTGTAATTCTAACATTAATACTCCTTCTAGATCTAAGTCTAGCCTACCCTGTAAGTCTAACACAAACCCTTTCTGTATTTAATACTAACTTCACTATAAGGCCTCATGCACACTGGACATTTTTCCAGCTGCTGTTTTTGACATGAGATGTTTTTTTTTTCTGCAGCCAATAAACTCCCCAACATGTTAGCCTATGTGTCCATGTACAGCGAGCAGGCTCTCCCATGCAGGAAACCTTGAGCACATGGCTAGGCCTCAGGCTTCAGGCCCACCCAACAGCAGCTGTTCCTCACACACCCAAAAAAGGGCCCAGATCACATGACTTCCTACAATACCTTCTCCCAGTATGCTCAGCGACCAGTATGATTGGCTGAGGAAAGTATACATATTCATAACCTCCTAGAGACTCACTGTAATTCATCACACTAATGCCAAAGGTAATGTCAGTTACCTTGGTGGAGGCCGAAGTGCTGAGAGGGCTTCCCTTGCAGCTCGGTGCGGATCACCCCTGGTGGTGAAACAGGAGATGACACGTCCCAAGGAGCACTGGATGCGGATGGATCCCGGATGGATGGATGGATGGTGATTCAGGACCGCTTCCAGGAGATCTATAGATGCTCAGAGGAAAGAGACAAAGGTTAATGCCAGGCCGAGGGTCATACACAGATAATCAGTCCGAGGAGATGAAGGTACAGAGGGCCGCACAAGAGAGAGAGTCCGTGGGATCCAAGCCAAGGTCGGCACACAGGAGATCCAGCAGAGGTGTCTTTTAGAGTAAGGAGTGGTCAGGCAAGCCAAGGTCAAACGAAGGAGAGATGCAGGTAAGTCAAAGGAGCTAGCCGGGATAAACAGGAACAACAGGCAATCGAACAGGTCACGGGTACAGGAGCTGATGATAAACCAGCACTGAAGCACAGCCAGAGAGTGTCTTATATAGGGCCAGGGCTGGGGAGATGGGCGTGGTGACACACCTGCTCTGCATCCAGCATTCTATTGTTGCTGAATGCTGATTCCTTTCCTGACAGGTAACAGTGCCACCTATCGACAGAAGGGAGAAACCACAACTAAACCAGGCTTAGGAGGAAACCCATTTGATCACAAACAAAATGCTGGAGTACGGATCAAAGGGATTAATGGGAATTTGTCATGTGACGTCCAAAATCAAATACATAGAGACAAAAATAGGTCATAGGCCTAAGGCCCCCTCATGGACTGAATTGCCAAATACCATATGTAAAAAAGTCAAAAATGTATTTTATTCAAGAAAAAGTGGAAAAAAACATTATAAGTACACAATACAGATTATGTCACACAATGGGAGACCATAAACATGTATGTAAACAGTTAAAACATAGAATGCATGTTGGACAAAGGTGATGGAGAAAACAAATAGCCTGAGATGTTTCTGACTAATTTAGGGTCACGTCTAGGGTTGAGCGAACCCGGACTGTATTGTTCGGGATCGTACCGGACTTTTGGGTATTCGGTACCCGGACACGGACCCGAACATTTCACTGTATGTTCGGGTACTGTCAGTTGTTCGTTAATATTATTTGATGTTTTGGCGTGGTTTTAATGGCGCGGTTTCAACAGGTGCAAGGCAGCCAATCAGCAAGCGTTTAACTAGTGTGCCCTTAGAAGCCATCAAAGCCATGCCTACTAATGGCATGGCTGTGAGTGACCCAGAGTCTATATAAGCTGGAGCCACATAGCGCCGCCCGTCACTCTGCTCAAACTATACAAGGGAGAGGTTCCTGATGCTGCTGAGGGAGAGATAGGGAGATTATCATAGGGTCAGGCTGGAGATTGCTTTGAGGGAAAGCATAGGAAGAATCTTCTTTAATCAGACAGCGATCTACATTGATTTGATTGTGTGGGGGTGCAGTGCACGATCTTTTTGCCCGGAGGGAGAGATAGGAGATTATTGTAGGGGCTGGCTGGAGATTGCTTTGAGGGAATAAATAGGAAAAATCTTCTTTAATCAGACAGCGATCTACATTGATTGTATTGTGTGGGGGTGCAGTGCATGATCTTTATGCCCTGACCTGAGCCCAGTGAGGAGGAGAAAGGAGAAAAAAAACCTTTTATCAGGTTGTTTGGTGGGCGGCGTGCTGTGTGCGGTGCTGCAAATTTAATGCAAGCTCAGTGCATATGTGTCTGCTTAATCTGCATTTAAAAAAGAAAAAAACTTTTTTCCTTCATATTTTACTTTGCCATACAGTGTTTAGACAGACACTGCTTTTCTAACCTGCTCTTCAAAAAGCACCAATGTAAGGGAAAAATAATTATTTTTCAGTATTTAGGGAAAAAAAAATATTTTTCAGTTTTTCATTCAAATGTTTTTTTTTTTATTCAATAGCGGAATAGAACAACAACAGTATCCAACCTGTTAGGTATGCAGTGTGTAGCGGCCATTTAATGCAAGCTGAGTGCATATGTGTCTGCTTAACCTGCATTTATAAAAGAAAAAAACTTTTTTCCTTCATATTTTACTGTGACTTACAGCGTTTAGACACTGCATTTCAAATCTGCTTTTCAACAAGCACCAATTAAGGGGACAATTATTTTTCAGATTTCCATTCATACGTTACAGTGAGATACACAATAAAAACCTATTTAGGGGGAAAAAAGTTAATTGCAGCCTAGTCTGCATATGGTAAAGTGAGATACACCCATTGCAACCTGTTATATTGCGCTTTGCAATAAAAACCCATTTAGGGGATAAAAAGTTAATTGCGGCCTAGTCTGCATATGTTACAGTGAGATACACCCATTGCATACTGTTGTATTGCGCATTGCAATAAAAACCCATTTAGGGGGGATAAAAAGTTAATTGCGGCCTAGTCTTCATATGTTACAGTGAGATACACCTATTGCATACTGCTGTATTGCGCACTGCAAAGAAAACCCATTTAGGGGAAAAAAAAGTTAATTGTGGCCTAGTCTGCATATGTTACAGTGAGATACACCCATTGCATACTGTTGTATTCTGCTTTGCAATAAAAAAACCCATTTAGGGGATAAAAAGTTAATTGCGGCCTAGTCTGCATATGTTACAGTGAGATACACCCATTGAATACTGTTGTATTGCGCATTGCAATAAAAACCCATTTAGAGGGGGAAAAAAAGTTAATTGCGGCCTAGTCTGCATATGTTAAAGTGAGATACACCCATTGCATACTGTTGTATTCCGTTTTGCAATAAAAACACATTTAGGGGATAAAAAGTTAATTGCAGCCTAGTCTGCATATGTTACAGTGAGATACACCCATTGCATACTGTTGTATTGCGCATTGCAATAAAAACCCATTTAGGGGGAAAAAAAGTTAATTGCGGCCTAGTCTGCATATGTTACAGTGAGATACACCCATTGCATACTGTTGTATTCCGCTTTGCAATAAAAACCCATTTAGGGGAAGATTCAAAATTCAATATATATGAGGAGAAGGTCAAATAAGGGACGTGGCCTGGGTCGTGGTGTTGCTGGTGGAGCTCCTGTTGCAAGGAGAGGATGTGGTCGATCTGTGCCAGCTACACGCACAGGTGAAACACCTTTCTCATCTGCGAGTAGGCGACAGAACCTGCATCAGTATTTGGCAGGGCCTAATGAGCCTTTACAAATGTTGAGGCCAGAACAAGTACAGGCGATAGTAGATTGGGTTGCTGACAGTGCCTCCAGTTCCTTCACATTGTCTTCCACCCAGTCTTCTGCTGAAAGGTCAGAGTTGGCACCTGCAGCCGATGTCCATCAATCTTTCACCTCACCCCCTTGCAAATCAGCCAAGCAGTCTGAGCCCCAAAGTCATGCAGCAGTCTCTTCTTCTTTTTGATGACTCTGTTAACATGGTTTCCCAGGGCCATCCACCTAGCCCTGCCCCAGAAGTGGAAGAGATAGAGTGCACTGATGCCCAACCACTTATGTCTCCAAATGAGTACATGGGAGGACCATGGCAGCACGTCTCGGATGATGACGAAACACAGGTGCCAACTTCTGAGGAATTCCGAATTGTGGAGACCGACAAGGAGGGCAGGGGTGAAGACTGGGTGGAAGACGATGTGGAGAATGATGAGGTCCTCGACCCCACATGGAATGAATGTCATGCAGGTGACCTGAGTAGTTTGGAGGAAGAGGCGGTGGTCGCACAGAGCCACCAGGACAGCAGAAGAGGGAGCAGGGTGCAAAAGCGGAGCGGCCGTGCCCTAGACTGCTACTGCCCAACGCAGCAAGGGACCAAGCACACCAAAGCCAACTCAAAGGAGTTCCCTAGCGTGGCAGTTCTTCAGACAATGTGAAGATGACAGGACACGAGTGGTTTGCACGCTATGCAATCAGAGCCTGAAGCGAGGCATAAACCTTCTCAACCTGAGCACATCCTGCATGACCAGGCATCTAAGTGCAAAGCACGAGCTGCAGTGGAGTGCACACCTCAAAAACCAAGAAAGGGTCTCTGGCTCCTCCTGCTTCCTCTTCTGCTGCTGCAGTCTCGGCCTCTTCATCCACCTCTGTAGTGCCAGTGGCACCTGCCACCCCACAAACAGAGGATCCACCAGCAACACCACCCCCTGGGTCACCAACAACAATCTCCACAATGTCCCGTGGAAGCGCTCAGCTTTCTATCTCCCAAACACTGGAGCGGAAGAAGAAGTACACCCCTACCCACCCGCAATCCCTGGCCCTGAATGCCAGCATTTCAAAATTCCTGGCATTTGAAATGCTGTCATTCCGGCTGGTGGAGACGCAGAGTTTTAAAAGCCTTATGGCGTGGCTGTCACACAGTACGTCGTGCCCAGCCGCCACTACTTTTGCAGGCAAGCCATCCCTTCCCTGCACAACCAAGTGGGTGACAAAATCAGGTGTGCACTACTCAATGCCATCTGTGGCAAGGTCCACTTAACTACAGATACGTGGACCAGTAAGCACGGTCAGGGACGTTATATCTCCCTAACAACACACTGGGTAAATGCAGTGGCCGCTGGGCCTGAGGCGGATAGCAGTTTGGCGCATGTCCTTCCACCACCGAGGATTGCAGGGCGCTTCAGTTTGCCTCCTGTTCCTAAATCCTCCTACTCCGCTTCCTCATCCTCTACCACCTCCTCTTCCGGTCAGTGTAACACCTTCACCACCAACTTCAGCACAGCCAGGGGTAAACGACAGCAGGCAGTTTTAAAACTTGCCTGTTTGGGTGAAAAAACACACACCGCGCAGGAGTTGTGGAGGGGCAACAGCAGACCAATGAGTGGTTGCTGCCAGTGAGCCTCAAGCCCGGCCTGGTGGTGTGCGATAACGGGCGAAATCTCGTAGCAGCTCTGGGCCTTGCCGGTTTGACACACATCCCTTGCCTGGTGCATATGCTGAATTTGGTGGTGCAGAGGTTCCTTAGAAATTACCCTGATATGTCGGAGCTGCTGCAGAAAGTGCAGGCTGTCTGTGCGCACTTTCGGCATTTTCACCATGCTGCTGCTCGCCTGTCAGCGCCTCAGCGTATCTTCAGCCTTCCCGCTCACCGCCTAATATGTGACGTGCCTACAAGGTGGAACTTCACCTTGCACATGCTGGCCAGACTGTGCGAGCAGCAGCAGGCCATAGTGGAGTTTCAGCTGCAGCACGCACGCGTGAGTCGCTCTGCAGAACAGCGCCACTTCACCACCAATAACTGGGCCACCATGCGAGACCTGTGTGCCTTGTAAAAAAACATTGGGATAGAAAAAGATGGGGCTTTACAGGCCAGTGGGAGTAGAAGGATCAGAAACAAAACCAATTGTAAAACCAAAAATACATTTTATTGATATAAAGAGTAAAAAACAAGCATGGGCTACCATGCATATATACTGGTAACAAACTGACATACAATAATAAAATCAAACATGTAACGTCACTGGTAATGTAGAAACATATCCCATAAAGGGATTATAGCCAAAACAAAGCCTGTATAAGGTGGAAGATGGGTCTCAAGCTGGATTCGGTCACGGAAGGTCCCCAGCAAGCCGACGCGTTTCGCTCAAGGCTTCCTTAGGGCCTGAGAGACCATAACAGACCGATGTTTCTATAAGTAACATAAAAGTATAACCAAATAAATACAAGTCAGTTACAGATTTCATAGTACATAATGTATCATATCATTCAATTTATCTTTATTACACTTGGTTCTAGTTTTGTACTAACCCTTTTTAGCAGTGACTTGTGTTAGGCGACAGGGCTGTAGCGATACAGAGGCTGTCCGGAAGATATTGCTTCCGTATTCACCATACAAAATCTATATAAACATCAAAGACATATCTCTTGCACTGGATCCGGTATAATGGGTCCCAACTGTGTCATCAAGGGCAGGACTGTAAATCAAAGTACCAATAGGTGTATAACTGTGTTTGCAATGTAACCATCAGAAATTTTGATATATGGTCTATATATATATCACAACCAACCTTCTGGGGATAGCTCCACTGTAGCCTCTTGGGGTAGGTTACCCCTTAAAGGGTGGATGTCCTCTCCCTGGTTTATTCGTCCTTATATGTGCAATCACCTCCAGATATAATAAATCTAAGGATATGAGTACATATATTGTTTACTTTTAAGTGGAGGATATCCACGGCTGGAATATCTCAGTTGCGTAAGACTAACCACTAATAATGAAAAATATTCAAGAAGTCATATATAACTGAATAAAGGGGGGGTGGTGGGAATAGCTGATGGTTACGTGGATATTGAGATGAATAGTATAGACACCCACCTAGTATTTAGATTGCAATAGTTTGAGCTGGGCGCAAAGCATCTTTCTCTATGCAGTTTAACAGAATTATATCCCCAGCTTAAGGGTCTTTGATGACGACAGAGTTGACCTAGAAAGAGGATCAATATCTTACAATGGGTACATATTCGAATTACTCTTCATAGTCATGGCAGAAAGCCGAGGTTTATGGGGACAGATATTACATTGAAGAGGGGGGGGGGGGTTTTGTAGTCAGACACATACATACCTCTCCTCAGTCTAAAGAGTGTTCCAGGCAGGAAAGGAGGCCTATATAAGCATATATTCCAATCAGGTGGACCAACGGTCCTGGGCTGCCCAAGCCCTAAAAGACACAATAACAGGGGTTAGTTCCAGGGGTTAGTTTCAGTATCTCAGGTCCTCTGGCCTATATACCGAGAGTCCAGTCAACCATCCCTTCCATCGTTCTGGGGCCAGCATCACTTACCTCTGCATTTCGTACGCTCACCACCTGCCTACCTGCCTTTACCTTGCCTGGTTCCTATATAGGGAGGAAGAAGCCCGCCCTCATTGCTCCGTTTGGCACTCAATTTGGTCCCCTCAGGTGGAGCTGCTTGTGTCCGATTGCGGTCGGCGGTGGCGCCGCCTGGCCGCATCACGTCCGGTCGCTCCGGAAGTGAGGACAGTCTTTTCCCCGTCTAGGGCTTCGATGGGTGGTGGCGTCATCTAGTCGCGTCACTTCCGGTCGCGCCGGAAGTGAGGACATTGCTTTCAAGGATGAGCCTGTTGCCTTTAGATCCGCCCTATAGCTCCCGGACTACATCCTCCAATCGGACGCTGTCCATTTTGCAGGCTGGGTATTTGACCATTGGGCTCCCTCTAGTGAAAAAATACCATACCTGTGTGCCTTGTTGCGCTGTTTCGAGTACTTCACCAACATGGTCAGTGCCGATGACGCCGTTCTCAGCTTAACTATCCCACTTCTATGCCTTCTTGAAAAAACACTTTGGGCGATGATGGAAGAGGATGTGGCGCAGGATGAGGAGGAGGAGGATGAAGAGGTAACATTTCCAAGGCTTTCGTCCTTAATTCCCTCACTGAAGCGTGATCGGGAGATGCGCGAGTACAAGCGCACGCTGGTAGACACGCTGCTGGTGGCATTCCCACCTGACAGCGGGGGCACAGTGGAAGCACAAGGCCAAGGCAGGGGAGGAAGAAGAAGAGGTCGCCAACGCAGCCAGGGCACCGCCAGCACCTCAGAAGGCAGGATTATCATGGCCGAAATGTGGAAAAGCTTTGTCACCAAGCCACAACAAGCAGCAGCACCACCAGCTGATATGGAACGTCTTAGCAGGAGGCAGCATTTCACCAACATGGTGGAGCAGTATGTGTGCACACGCCTAGACGTACTGAATGACGGGTCTGCCCCCTTCAACTTCTGGGTCTCCAAGTTGGGCACATGGCCTGAGCTTGCCCTTTACGCCTTGGAGGTGCTGGCGTGCCCTGCAGCCAGTGTATTATCTGAACGGGTATTTTGAACGGCTGGGGGCTTTATCACAGACAAGCACAGCCGCCTGTCTAGAGCCAATGTAAACAAGCTCGCGCTCATTAAAATGAACCAGGCATGGATCCCACAGGACTTGTCTGTACCTTGTGCAGAATAGACATGTATAACGGCCTTACCCTAATTTAAAAAAAAATTTAACTAAAAACAAAAACCAGTGTTGGCTACCTCGTCCTCCTCCTCCACTGCTGCCGCCACTTCCACCTACACCGCCGTATCCACCGCCACCTCAACCTCCCACTCCATATGGGCCTCGTCCTCCTCATTAAAGATGATTATTTTTTAGTTTTCTGTTTTTTATGTTATTTTAAGTTATTTCCCTATCCACATTTCTTTGCAGAGCACTTGCCATGCTCTTAAGATGATTTTCCTGCCATTTGCAGCTCTCTAGCCCTTTCCATGTTTGTTTTAGAGCCATTTTAGTGTTCAAAAGTTCAGCTCTCTATTGACTTCAATGGGGTTCAGGATCGGGGTAAAGTTCGGGGTAAGGCCGGGTCACGAACCCGGACTTTTTTTTTCAAGTTCGGCCGGACCCGCCGAACCCGGTAATCCAGGTGTTCGCTCAACTCTAGTCACGTCCTTCTTCATAGGCTGTATTCCAGTTCACATACATATATCTAAATGAGAACAGATATAAGTACAACATGTTAAATGTAAACAGTACATGTGATGTGTTGCTGTGTAGAACCTTTTATAAAGCATTATTCACAGAACTGTGAAGGATTGATATGCATGCTTATCCTCCAATACCAACACAGAAAGATAGCTGATTATGAGATGCTGTTGATTAACAGGTGCCCGGACTGGCAAGTGTTGCATGGAGCAAATGTAAGGCCCATCAGTAGTCACAAGGACCCCGGACTGGTGTATTACCAGTCACCAGATCACTAAAATGCCAAAAGAAAAAGGAATATTGTATAGAATTGTATAGTTGAGCAATGCAGGAGATGACTAAAATTAATCAGACCTGTATAGCAGTAAAGTGGGTATATATGCCAGTAGCTGGATAGAACCGTCATGAAAGTCCGGCCAAGTCAACAATGTTTATGTTTGCTTTGTTTCATTTTGGTTTTGTCTTTGTTGTCACCATACGTTTTCATATTTTTTTATTTTTTGTTTTTAGTAATTTTTTTATTTGGGGGATTGGGACTGTTTGTCTCTTTGGCTGGATGCAATGGGTTGTCTCTGGCTCCCTATTTTGACACACACGTATGTTATGGAAATGCCAAAATGCACGTACTATTATGTATTTGTCACAAATTCTTCTTTGGGCTTTATAAGCCAAGTAGTAATTTGTTAAATTCACAGGTTGGCCTCGCTGGTTGTTGCTGCATTAGTTGTTGCTGTATGAGCATGTGAGGGCTCCCATGATGTATTGTGTCCCCGGCGCACAAAGGCCCTCTGCTGCGATGCGCTGGTAGGGCCTTTGTATACATTGTGCATTGGGGACACTTCCGAGTTTCCCCTTCTGCAGTTGCGCATTACATCTAGGGCAATTCGGCCCGTACACACATGCACGGCACACAATGACGCGCCGGCGGTGTTTGGAGGCGGGGCACCGCTATGTCTTCCTACTGTGGCGGCGCCGCGCGCCGTCTCACCGGGGGACCCACATCTACTACGCTAATTCCTAAAAATGATTTTGATATCACAAACAGCTGCTATACATCATACCAATTTACTCAATTAACAGATAAGTATATATTCGGCACTGAGGTCATATGGGGTAAGCTGCTCCTGCATTGAACACCTATGCTGTCTATGCTCCTTTTGTGCTGATTGAGGTATGTGTTTTAATCTTTGTAAACTCATGGAACTGGGCTGAAGCTGACACCCTGTTCCAGCCTATGTTTGGACACCTATATGGTCATTACAATGACCAGTTGGGTCCACATAATAACCTGCCTTATGCTGACTTGGCCGGACTTCCATGACGGTTCTATCCAGCTATTGACATATATACCCACCTTACTGCTATACAGGTCTGATTAATTTTAGTCAGCTCCTGCATTGCTCAGCTATACAATTCTATACAATATTCCTTTTTCTTTTGGCATTTTAGTGATATGGTGACTGGTAATACACCAGTCCGGGGTCCTTGTGACGCAAACTACTGATGATGGGCCTCACATTTGCTCCATGCAACACTCTGCAGCACCTTGCCGGTCCAGGCACCTGTTAATCAGCAGCATCTCATAATCAGCTATCTTTCTGGGTTGGTATTGGAGGATAAGCATGCATATCAATGCTTTACGGTTCTGTGAGTACTGCTTTGTAGACAGTTCTACACAGCAACACATCACATGTACTGTTTACATTTAACATGTTGTACTTATATCTGTTCTCATTTAGATATATGTATGTGAACTGGAATACAGCCTATGAAGAAGGATGTGACCCTAAATTAGTCCGAAACATGTCAGGCTATTTGTATTCTCCATCACCTTTGTCCAACATGCATTCTATGTTTTGACTGTTTACATACATGTTTATGGTGTCCCATTGTGTGACATAATCTGTATTGTGTACTTATAAAGTTTTTATCCACTTTTTCTTGAATAAAATACATTTTTGACTTTTTTTCATATTGTATTTGTCAATTCAGTCCATGAGGGGGCCTTAGGCCAATGGCCTATTTCCATTTCATCACAAGGACTACAAATTATCCAGACAAACTACCTCCCAATACAGTTAAATTTATTAGCAGCCCTGTTTAGGACAAGGGTGCTACATTTGTCTCCAGAGGGAATTGAAAATTAATGTGCCTGGCTGTGCAGGGAGGGAGATAACCATATTCTCCAGTGGCTCCTGTGGGGGTAGCGCTACACATACATACATACATACCTAATGGTTTAAGTGGAAATCTCCTCTTCATGCATGCCGTGGATGCAATGGGAGAGGTTTACTAAAACTGGAGCACACAGAATCTGGTGCTGTCATGCATAGTAACCAATCAGCTTCAAACTTCAGCTTGTTCAATCATGTTTTGCCAATAAGCCCCCATTCACATCGGCACGATTTGACATGCGATTTGACAGGTCAAGCCGCATGTCAAACTGCAGCCTATTGCCGGAAACGGGAGAGTCCCAATCAATGCGACGCTGACTTTGTGGCACCGCACTGATTTCCAAAAGTAGTTCCTGCACTACTTTTGGCGACTTCGGGGGTGATTTCAAGAGACATCTGTGCAGGAACCCCCCACAGATGTCATTGAAGTCACCCCCGAAGTTGGACTGAAATGTGGCTTTGAAATTGTGTGAGTTCAGATAAACTCGCATGATTTCAAAGCTGTGTTCAGTGTGAAGAAGGGCTAAAACCTAGAAGCTGATTGGTTACCATGCACATCTGCACCAGATTCTGTGTGCACCAGTTTTAGTAAATGTCCCCCACTGTTTATAGTTCTGTTTCCTCTAAATAAAAATCACTGAATTAGTTAATGCAGGAAAATGTATTGGATACAAAGATCTCATGCTAGTTGAGCAGTTGATCTGTGTTATTGTGTAGATGATATAATGGTTTTTATATGCTTGCAGAACAGCCATTGTCTGTCTGAACCACACTGAATGTTTTATAGTTAGTTATAATTTAGGTGAATATGCTGACCTAGCCTTAGTGTTTGATCATTTCAGATTGCTCAATAACTGTTGGGTTAATGCCTGAAAGTCTGTTATTAACTTTTTCCATTACTAACAATTTTAAGCACTGTATAAGTTAATTGCTCAGATATTGAGCTGAGTTTATTAAAGCAGGCCACCTTAATGCTTTCCATAATTTAAAATTGTTGTTTGTCTAATATTCATTTGCCTGGCTCCTCTCGTCCTGTCTGTATGCAGGCAAGACATGCTAATTACCCAAACTTGTCAGCGGCAGCCTGCTATATTTTATTTACGATGCAGCACAAGACCACATTCAATGACATAGCCACGAGCAGGACAAACCACACCAGTAAATGCTTATTTCCCTTATACAGCTTTTAAAACATGATCAAAACGGCAACATTTCACACTTTCTCCTGCCATTTACTGAGTCAACTATTTCCTTTATGCAAATATGCACTTGTAAAATGGTTTGAGCTAGTTGCTTATCTAGTACACTAAACTTTTTCTGACTGTAGGTTGGCAATTTGTTTACTATAGAAGCTGTGGGTACACGATTATAAAGAGTAATTATATATATATATATATATATAAGTGATCGACCGATATCGTTTTTTCATTGCCGATACCGATATTTCGCCGATCGCATATTGGTATCGGCCGATATTGGCCGATGAGTTCACACATGTAAAATTTTGCCAAAAAAAACACAAATTTAGACACAAATCTCTTAACAAACATGTTAATCTTTATTTATTAACATTTTCAACATTAAGTGCTCATTCCTCACACCTTAACTGCATAAAAACTGATAGGAAATCTTCAATTGCAAGGACCTTTGCATTTCACAATTCAAATCATCTGATTGTACATTAATGCATAATAAAGTGCTGCTGTAGTGGACTCACTCACTGCAATATTTTTAATTCACTACTGCAGTGCAGTCAGTTCAAAACTGCTATAAAAAAAGCTAGGCAACAACAACAGCTACACAATAAATACACACACACTGCACAACTGCTATAAAAAGAGAAAGGCAACAGCTACACATGTCACAGTGGATTGACCTGGACTGGAGTCAATGGAGGACTATCTGCAGTATGGCACTCACTGCAACTACTGCAGTCAGTGCAATACAGATAGAAAAAAAGCAAGGCAACAGCTACACATGTCATAGTGGATTGGACTGGAGTCAGTAGAGGACTATCTGCAGTATGGCACTCACTGCAACTATTGCAGTCAGTGCAATACTGGTAGAGGAAAAGCAAGGCAACAGCTACACAGTGGATTGGACTGTATTACCACTGTAGTAGGGCACTCACTCACTGCAATAATTTTAAATCACTACTGCACTATTGCAGTAGTGATTTAAAATTATTGCAGTAGTGAGTGGCGTTCTACTGCAGCAGTAGTCCACTTGCACTCACTCCAATCCACTATCTATGTCTATTTTTTTTCTAGCACTTTTGCACTGACTGCAGTACAGCGCAGTCAGTGCAAAACTGCTAGAAAAAAATTGATAGACACAAGCTAGACAGTGGATTGGACAGACTCAGTGGACTGGTGGACAGACACTACTACTACATTTTCAAATCAGTACTCCCAGTTAAGTAGAACAATATTATAGTGCAGAAAGCATAACATTTCAGCATGTTCACCAGTTAAACGTCTTCTTTTCTTTTCATAAATTGCTGCCACTTCACTAAAAACATGCTCACTTGGTACTGAGGAAGGAGGAGCAGAAAGGTATCTTCTAGCATGGGAAGCAAGTCTTTTGTAGCGTGCCTCATTTTCTTTCCACCACTGAAGAGGATCACTTCTTCTGTCAACTACTGGTTCCTTCAAATAGAGATGAAGTTCATCATCCAGGCTCATTATTGCCAATTCTGATGAATCCTCTGCATGAGGCCCCAATAAAATGCTGAACATTGCATCAATTGGACCACAATGAATTTTCTTTTCTGTCCGTTGCCTTTTGGGACATTTTTCTCCTGCATCCTGCTCTTCCACATCAGAAACCTTCTTCTTCTTGTCCTTGAATTTTATTTTCCTGAGGAGGAACCTCCTGCACCTTCTGTTGAATATCTTCTGTCAGCCATTGCTTTGCCTTGGCCAATACATCATCAGAGGAGAAAGGATGGTTCTTTTATCGAGGATCCAAAAGACATGCAAGCACAACAGTTTTATTCTCCTCATGCTTCTCAAACCTTTTGGCGAGGCTGTCCCTCATGGCCTGCCTACATGCTTTGATGCCACGTGTGTTGGGTCCTTCATTCTGTTGAAGAAGCATCTTCAGGACTCTCACATGGGATCACAGAGGAAACAGATGAGTCAAACTAGGTCACTTTGGTGCGTTAACTCCGCAGTTAACCCTTTACACACAAAAAAACTGTTGCCACCACATGTGTTAACAGAAACGCACCATTCACAGAATCTGCTGTTGCAATTCTGACTTTTGGGTGCAAGGAAATATTTAGAAAAGATACAAGAAAAACAGAGGCATAGTTTAAAGCTTGTGGGCCCCAATGCAAATGTTCACCTGGGGCCCCCTCTCTACCGCCTGCCATTTCCACGGCACGCAAAGATGCTCCAACTGCAACCCAAAATACTCCAAGTATTTGGCATATCTGACGTTCAGCCTGCTCCTGGAAAGATGTCACTGATGACTAAATGCATCAGGATTGGCTGTTACTGAAGACATCACGCTTGCTTACCTGTTACTCACGGCATTCCTTTCTCATGAGTTGACAATCTGCTGTTTTTTTGCTGGTTTTTGACTAGTTTTTGCCTGTTTACAACTTATTGAAGGTGTTTCTTATACTTTTTAAATAAAAAGACTTAAATGTTAGCAGGCTTCACTATTCTTGTTCATTTTTTTTGTTCCCAATCCATTTGGAACTGCTGCTGAGCAGCCATTACCTATCTCGGATGCCGGGTTATTTTGTGCTTTTATGATCATTATAATTTATGGTCCACGCCAGTGGCGGCTGGTGCTCATAATTTTTGGGGGGTGCAAACAGAAAAATGTAATAGGCATTGCTTTGCGGCAAAAAAACTATGTAAAAAATTGCATGACTTTGAGGTCACAAAAGTGTGAAATTGGCCTTCAGTAATCAAGGTATAGTGTTCCCCCTTTCAATGTAGAGAGACCACAGCATGCCCCCTTTCAATGCAGAGAGACCACGGCGTGCTCCCTTTCAATGCACAGTGACCAGCGTGCCCCCTTTCAATGTAAAGTGACCCCCCCCCCCCCCGAGACCAGTGCACTTACCTGTAGCGGCGGCTTCTCTTCAGTCCCCGCGCCTCCTCGAGTCCTCAGTCCTCCCGCCTCCTCCTCGGCCAATGGCATGGGGTTTGCCTTTCAGCCAATCAGGAAGCGGGTTTTGGACCCGCTTCCTGATTGGCCAGGAGGAGGATCCATGTGACAATAGCGAATTTTCATTCACTATTGTCACACAATGGGTGGGCTTTGGGCCCACTGCTCTGCACCCCGGGTCCACCCTTTGCTGCGCCCCCAACACACTGGCCGCCACTAGTCCATGCTATCTGGTAAGAAGCTTATACTAAGTGTTGGTGCTTGGTGGTGGATTTCATCAATCAACATTACTTATACACTTTTCTGCACTTTATGGACACTATTGTTTAGTATTGAAAAGGACTTTTTCATTGAAAGGACTTTTTTATGTTCACCTAACACAGGATTTTGCACCTATTTTATTATATCACTATCATATGATTGATTTTTTTCTACATCTTTTTGATGATATATTTTTCTTAAGGGGTAACTCCAATTTCATGGGGTAAAAAATATCAAATATAGAAAAAATAACATAGCATATACAATTATGACGCAATAAAAATTACTTTTCCTTTTCAATCTGCAGCTCTGGAATTTTCTGAAAATGCAATGCAATTTGGCTACCTGGAGGTGTTCTGTACACATAATGTATGCCCACCACACCCCAGAAACATAATTTCCTGCTTGTGTGATTGTCTCACTGATTTTCCCAGAGATACTTTCAAAAGTAAATCACAGCTAAAGGGATGTTGACCCTGCAATTTTCCTCATTAGAGGCCTGCAGCTGCAGCTGCAGCAGCTGGTTGATAAATATGAAACCACCCCCATTAGACTCACTTAGCACAGGAGCACAGAGGAACAAACAATGATTTCTTCAGAACAACAAAAGGTAGGAACCTGGAACAAAGTTTGTTAAAATCCTTGTAATGTGCATAGCTCACCCAGAGGGAAATGTTTTGTCTCAACAAAAGTTAAGTTGTGCTTAAAATTGTATTCACTGCATGTTAAATTATTTGCATGCCTCATTATTTACCATATTATTATTCACGATTGCACTATTATGATTTAGCGCTGCTTCTTTTTTATTTTGATCCTTTACAGCTGGTATCATAGTTGCTTAAGTGGCTGCTCACCTTTTTGTTCCTTTTACTTGACCTAGTGTGGATTTTTTCCTGTTTTATAAAATACTCCAAGGGGCGAAATAGTTATTTTAGATCTTTAGTTACATATTGAGAGGGTAATTTAAAAGATTTTGGAGAAACTGTCCATATTTTCACATACCATTCCAATTCTGGATACCCTAGGCAACCTTTGATAGGTGGAGGTCTACCTGAACAACAAGAAAGAGATCAAAGTTCACCAGTTTTTGGTGGACTTTATTAGGGAAATTAACTAGCAACGCCTAACTAAATTATAAGGACAACTTATAGCAAGGAAAAATAATTAAAAATCAAATGTCACTGTAAAAATATAAACTTGTGAAGCAATTTTAGCAGCCTTTAGTGAGCTGTCTTTAGCCCTAGATCTTTAGCCGGCTAGGGCTGGGGCTCTTTTTATTGGTGCATATAGAGTACAGTCCCAGTTAAGTCTGCATGCAGTAAATAATGCTGCTAATTAGATTTCCAATCCCTATGTGCTTAGTCTCTGCTAGCAGTAATAGGATTATGGCAGCAGTGTCCTCTCACCAGCACCAGTGCTAAAGCAACCTAAGTTTCACTGCTCAGATGTCAGTTCACTTTTGGATATGCCTGGAGCCTACTCAGCAGATGGCCACAGGCTTGTGGCAGCTTAATGTGCACATCGGAACATTGTGGTGCACTCTTTGCAGCAAAGAGAAAGTTCCTCAGCATTCAGCCTCACAAAATAAAATTCTCTTTTCCTTTATACCCAGCTTGCACTTGCAATTTTAGTCCAATGGTCCATTGAATAGCATAATAAAGTTTCTTTCCTGAACTTTATTTATCATGATTCAATGCTGCCAACCATCAAGTCACTTGAGCTCCTTCTGCTTGTCAGCTCCCACTGGTGGATGGAGGAAAAATAGTGTTAATTCATTCAGTTGAAGTCCATTGGGAACACAGAGAGCACTGCCGCACAGTGTCTTGGATCACTCTCTGTCTCTAACCAAGCACATGGCTACATTTGGGAATTTTTTTTTTTTTTTTTACAAGGCGACACATTAATAAAGTTACAACCAGGTATCCAACAGTAGAATCTTCAAGCACTTACAATTTATTTTTCTACACTAGTTCTGTTGTGACTTAATTTAAGTTTCCACCCACATCTAGCCTCTGTCACTCGCCTAATGACATTTGGGCATTTGTTTAAGACTGGGTTTGTATATGTTGTGGTTCACAGCATGGGGTTTCGGTGAGTTTTCAGAGTTTCAGGTCCAAATTTGTGCCTAAATTCGCACCTGAATCGGACGCAAAGACGCAAAGATGCACAGGACCCTTTTTAAATGTGGGCCTCGACAGCCCCGGAGCTGTGTGAACCGGCTCTATTGAGAGCTGGTCACACTCTACTGTGAAGCGAATTGGATGCGAGGAACCCAGCCTTAAGCTACTTTTTTAATCCATGCAAAAAGTAAAAAAATATTACTGCACAGGTGATAATAACCTAAGTGAAATAAAGCTGATTGCAATATCACAACAGAACCAATTGTGCAAAAACATATATAATAAAAATTGTAACGCTAAATAAATGACGTTCAAAGTAAATCATTAAAAAACAGTCCAGTGCATAGAGACAAATGAAAATAAAGTCCATTGAAGTAATATTCAAAGAAATTGTGAATGTTTAAAAGAATATCCACCTGGTGCACCACCAGCTTGATAATAAATAGGATTTGAGCTTACCAGATCTCTAGACTCCACAGTATAGGAGTCTAGATAAGCGTTTAAATAATGATCCAGCACTCAAAGCAAATCCCTCAGTGGTTAGACTGGAAAGGAAGGTAACATGGCTGGCCAAACAAACCCCTGGTGTTCCTCAGACATGACCAATAAGGAAGAAAAAGGGAGTCCACATAGTGTAAAACCCTTTTGAGAAAAGGTTACTAAACACTTCCAGCAATGAATAGTCAGTGGTTAAAATGGTTTCCAGGACAAAAACTACTCTAGTATTAATCTTTCTTTTAGTTTTAGCAGGAATGTTGTGTATATTGTATGTGTGTGTGTGTGTGTGTATATATATATATATATATATAGATATATATCTATATCTATATATATATATATATATATAGATATATATACACACAATATACTGTACGCTGTTCAAAAAAATTAAAGGAACACTTTGAAAACACATCAGATTTCAACAGGGAAAAATCTCATGCTGGATATCTATACTGATAGGGATTGTGTATTGTGTTAGAAATGAAAGGATGCCACATCATTTGATAGAAATTAAAATTATCAACCTACCGAGGGCTGAATTCAAAGACACCCCGAAAATCAAAGTAAAAAAATGATGCAGCAGGCTAATCCATTTTGCTTACTTTTCATTGCAGCAACTCAAAATGTTACTCAGTAGTTTGTACATCCCCCACGTGCTTGTATGCATGCCTGCCAATGTTGGGGCATGCTCCTAATGAGATGACAGTTGGGTCCAGAATTTAGGTCCGGCAAGCATGGGGGCCACTCACTGGTATCAATTCCTTCATCCTCCAGGAACTGGCTGCATACTCTCGCCACACGAGGCCGGGCAATGTCGTGCACCAGGAGGAACCCAGGACCCACTATACCAGTGTAGGGTCTGACAATGGGTCCAAGGATTTAATGCCAATATCTAATGGCAGTCAGGGTGCCATTGTCCAGCCTGTAGAGGTCTGTGTGTCCTTCCATGGATATGCCTCCCCAGACCATCACTGACCCACCACCAAACCGGTCATGCTGAACGATGTTACAGGTAGCATAGCATTCTCCACGGCTTCTCCAGACCCTTTCACATCTGTCACATGTGCTCAGGGTGAAACTGCTCACATCCGTGAAAAGTACAGGGCACCAGAGGCAGACCTGCACATTCTGGTATTCGATAGCAAATGCCAATCGAGCTCCACAGTGCCGGGCAGTGAGCACAGGCCCCAATAGAGGACGTCGGGCCCTCAGGCCACCCTAATGAAGTCTGTTTCTGATTGTTTGGTTAAGAGACATTCACACCAGTGGCCTGCTGGAGGTCATTTTGTAGGGCTCTGGCAGTGCTCATCCTGTTCTTCAAGCAGATTCTGGTCCTGCTGATAGGTTAAGGACCTTCTACGGCCTGGTCTAGCTCTTCTAGAGTAACTGCCTGTCTCCTAGAATCTTCTCCATTCTCTTGAGACTGTGCTGGGAGACACAGCAAACCCTCTGGCAATGACATGTATTAATGTGCCATCCTGGAGGACTTGGACTGCCTGTGCAACTTCTTGCACAACTAGTGAAAATATTCAGAAAAGATGAGTAGGGGAAAAACATGTCAGTGGCCTCCACCTGTAAAACTATTCCTGTTTTGGAGGTTGTCTTATTGTTACCCATCTAGTGCACCTAATTGAATTAACACCAAAGCAGCTGAAACTGACTAACAACCCCCTTTGTTACTTACCTGACCAGATCAATATCCCAGGAGTTTACTTGAATTGATGCTATACTCTGATTGAAAAGCATTGCTTTAATTTTTTTGAGCAGTATATATATATATATATATATATATATATATATATATATATATATATGTGTGTGTGTATATGTATATACACATACGTTTTTGAGCTTTGGGGTGCATTCTCTAATGCAAGAGGCTAGGAACACCTGTGGCTGAAGCATTATGGTTGGAGCTGCATACGGGTGAGCACACTTCCAGGGTAGTTATTGAAGTTTGTTACAGGACACCTAGAGTTATTGAGGAAGTGGAGACTCAGCTCCTTGTACAAATAGAAAGGGCTGCAAGAGCTAGGACAATATTAATAAGGGGGGGATTTTAACTACCCAGAATTAACTGGAATAATGCCACTGCTGGAACAGTAAAAGAGAAGAAAGTTATAAACTGACAATTTTATGGTACAGTTCATAGAGACCCCAACTAGAAATGATGCTCTGTCGGACTTGGCAATCGCGAACCATGCAGAGCTTTTTACTAATGTTCATATAAAAGAACATTAGGGTAATAGTGACTATAACATTATTTCATTTTATGTTAGCTGTTAGCAACAAGCATACACTAGAAAGATATAAACACTTAACTTTAAAGGAGCACATTTTTCAAGGATGAGAGCTGCTCTCCAAGACATAGACTGGGACGCACTATTGTCAATGGAAAACAAAAAACGGAATTGGAATGTTTCAAATGGACTGTATGTAAACACAATGCACAATTTATTCTCATGGGCAAAAAGTCTAAAATACTAAAAATAAATTCTCTATGTGGCTCACTTCCAAAGTTAAAAAAGCTAGAATAAAATAGGAAAAGGGCATTTAAAAATATAAAAATGCATTTAAATATATAAAACCGAAGGGACACTATTACGATTTAAAAGTTGCAAATAATATAACATAAGAAACATGTAAAAAGGAAATCAAGGACACAAAAATTCAAACTGAACAACAGGTTGTGAAAGAGAGTAGAACAGCCCCCCCAAAAATTCTTCAAATATAGGATCAGTAAAAAAGGTCAGGCCTGAGCATGTAGGCCCTTTACAAGATCATTTAGAGTTGGTGACTGGGGACAAAGAGAAGGCAAATATATTACAAATCTTCTTTATATCTGAGTATACAAAGTAAAATGGGGAGCTCAAGTTCCTAATGGAGATAGCCCCAAAAGAACCACAATGGCTGAAAACCTATATGGTCCAGTAACATTTAACAGCACCTGGACCAGGTGATTTACACCCAAATATCCTCAAAGATTTAGATCTCTCGAAACGTGTCAGACATATCAGTGCGGATGCCATCCATACTTCTCTATAACACTGGATGTATCCATGTCCTAGAGGTTACCTGATTATATTAGATATTTTACATGCCTATTTGCTACCTGGGTTAGTGAGTATAATGTATGGCATCTTTTTTACACTCCAGTTAATGGATTAATGGTATTGCACTAGGTCGGTGCGCCCTTCTCTTGTTTTTTGTTGTTTTCCAGTTTATGTAGATGCCCATGGTCCTGAAAGGGCAGCAAGAACCTAGACGCTACCAACAGCCTTTTCCCTTGAGCACAGCACCTGAGCGAAGAATTACTTGGTACAATGTGGAAAAATCAGACTCCCTCAATAACTAATTCTGGCCAGCTCAGAAGAGTGTTGTGAAGCGGTAGTAAACTGCTGGGTGTTTTCTTTTCTTTTTTTTATTGACCTGAAAGGTAATGTCATAATGTGCTAGTATGCATCTCGTGATGTCACCGGCTGCATATACAGTAAATATCTCCTAAACCTTGCACATTTAAGAGATATTCACAGTACCTATACATAAGTCTTATTATAGGCTTACCTATGCAGTAGGCATAAGTCAGAGATGGAAGTTTACTCCCACTTTAAAAAAGGGCTGGTACATTTACAAATACACAAAATACAACTGAAATGTAACATTGTTAGGTAATTGCTCTAGAGATAGTTGATCCAGGAAAAATGTGATTGCCTCCTGGGGATCAGGAAGGAATTTTTACCCCCTGGAGCAAATAGGACCATGCTTCATAGGGTTGATTTTTGCCTTCCCTTATATCAACGGAACTGTAGGTATAAAACTGTGTATATAAAGATTATATATTTTATTATTTTTAGTGTTTGAACTACTGTAGATTGATTTGAGTCCTTTTTCAACTCGACTAAGTAAGTATATAACCATAGAATAGGCACAGATCCCTTTATTTGTCTAACCTTTCAACTTGCTTGTTTTGTTGTCTCTAATTCCTGTCCAGTACAATTCTCTTTCCCATATTCGTTTTGCTCATTAGATTTTACACTTCTTTTCTTGTAATAATTTATTGTACTAGTTGTTCAGTTACTCCAGCAATTTGTTTGTTGCTTAGCAATATACTTTACAATAGAACAGTCTTAATTAAAACCTTATCTGTAAATAATATCTTAAATGATTTCAAATTAGGCTGTGTTACAATTTGCCACACTACAGCTGCACATATCAATGTTCACAATGAATGTACATTTTTTTATAAAATGATTGGAGTTATATGGCTATGAGCAGTTAAGGAAGGTCCATAAGAAGACCCCTGATTGTGTGTGGGGGGAGATATTAATCTTTGCGGTAGAAAAAAAATAAACCTAATTACTTTGAAAGTATTTAAGCTGGTTACGCTTGCTAAAATTCTATCATCTTGTGGAAAATACAGCAACATAAAAATTAATTATTTACAAAATATTCTTATTAAATACATTAGAGTATCCAGCTCCAGAAGGTTTTACCCTCTTCTTGACCAGAGCACTTTTTGCAATTTGGCACTGCGCTGATATAACTGTAATTTGCGTAGTCATGCAACACTGTACCTAAACAAAATTTGCATCCTTTTTTTTATTTTTCCACCAATAGAGCTTTCTTTTTGTGGTATTTGATCACCACTGGCATTTTTGTTTTTTGCAATATAAATAAAAAAAAAAAAAATTTGAAAAAACAAAATTATATTTTGTACTATTGTTATAAAAAAATACAATAAACTCAATTTTTGTCATACATTTAGGCCAAAATGTATTCAGCCACACGTCTTGGTTAAAAAAAAAAAATTCAATAAGCGTATATTTATTGGTTTGAGCAATTGTTATAGCGTCTACAAACTATAATAAATTTACTGGACTTTACGCAGCTGTTAGTTTATGTATGCCTATCTCATTTCTTGAGGTGCTAAAATGTCAAGGCAGTACAAAACCCCCGAAATGAACCCTTTTTGGAATTCACTGAGAGGCATGTTGAGCTCATTGAATATTTCATTTTTTTTTTTTTGTCACAGGTGATTAAAAAATTACAAAAAAAAAAAAAAATGTTTTTACACAAAGTTGTCACTGAAATGATATATTGCTTACACACGCCATGGGTATATGAGGAATTACACCCCAAAATACATTCTGATGCTTCTCCTGAGTACAGGGATCCCACATGTGTGAGACTTTTTGGGAACCTAGCTGTGTACGGGACCCCGAAAACCAGTCACCGCCCTCAGGCTTTCTAAGGACATAAATTGATGATTTCATTGTTTGTTACCTATCACAAGTTTAGAGGGGTCTAAAATGCCAAGATAGCACAACCCCCCCCCCCCCAAATGACTTTTCGGAAAGTATACACTTCAAGCTATTTGCTGAGAGGCATGCTGAGTATTTTGCAGATCTCGCTTTTTGTCACAAAGTTTTGAAAATTGAAAAAAGCAAAAAAAAAAAAAAATTAACTTTTTCTTTCTTCATTTTCCAAGACAAATGAGAGCTGCAAAATACTCACCATGACTCTTAGCAAATACCTTGGGGTGTCTACTGGAGTCATTGATTTGATGTATTGTGAGAGCAAACCCTGTTGCTGTCAAAATAAACAAATCAGTGCTGCAACTGAATGGCGTACCTGCAAAGCAAACAATGTTTAACAATAAAACACAGTAACAGTACAGTAAAACAGTAGAATTACATACCTGCAAAGCAAACAATGGTTCGCAATAAAACACAGTAACAATAAAACATTATAGTATGGCATAAAATACAGTAAAACAGTAAGAACAATAAAAAGACAACTATTTTTTTTTTTTCTTTTTTGTTTTTTTTGTTTTGTTTTGTTTTTTTTTTTTTACACTTTTATTGTAACTATAAACGTTCCAGGTTAGGGTCTCTCAAAATGTGATAGTCATCTAACATCTCTCAAGACCCTGTGTAAAAGTGTGCCCTAGACTGTGCCGTGCTGTACCCTATACTAATAATCCACTAGTGTGTGGTAGCAACGGAAACAGTCACCGATGCTGAGACCAGGTTCAGGACAGGAGGGACAAAAATAGCAGATGTCACGCCTGTATCTGTGCTTGCTACAGACATGGCATCTGTTTTGGGGTGCTCTTTGGCTAGTGGTACCAGAGAGGACATCCAGAAAATGCCTCTCATGCAGCCAGCTCACTGCATCTTGACTGGGAAATTGGGCCACAGCACTATCTGGATACAGAAGGGCTGTGATGATCTCTTCCTGGAATTTTAGGAAGGATTCACTGCTTCCAGACATTTTTTATAGTACATAAGCTTTGAAAAGAGCCAATTGGAATAAGTATACAGACACTTTCTTGTACCAGCGTCTGGTCTTATGCGCAACTAAGTATGACCCCCATCATCTGATTGTCGAAGTCCACCCCTCCCATTTTGTAGTCGTGTACACAGAGGGGCTTCTCAACAACACCAGTCACTGTTGTAATTTGGACTGCGGTATCTGCGTGAATGGAAGACAGAACAAAAATGTTCTGTTTGTCCTTACACCTCACTGCAAGCAGATCATTGCACCTCAAGCAGGTTCTCTCCCCCTGACCAAGTGGGGCATATACAAGCTGTTGGGGGAAGCCTCAGTGATAAAATTGCACGGTGCCACATGAGCCAATTCCTAATTGAAAGAGGTGTCTAAAAAGTGGCACGATTGTGTAGAAATTGTCCACATATAACTAGTATCCATTTCTAAATAACGGTGACACCAAGTCCCAAACAATCTTGCCGCTGCTCTCTATGTAGTCTGGGCAGTTGGGGGGCTCCACTGTGCTATCTTTTCCCTTGCAAACCAGGAAACTACATGTATAGCCTGTTGCCATGTCAAAGAGCTTATACATCTTGACCCCATATCTGGCACACTTGCTGGGGAGAAACTGTTAAAAAGCAAGGCGGCCAGAAAACTTAATCAGGGACGCAGACATCTTGTTCGGGGATGTACAGGGCTGCAAATTTTTGTTTGAAGTGGTTTGCAAGGGGCCAAACTTGTGGAGCCGGTCATGTTCAGGGTCACCCCGAGGAGGACAGAGTATATTGTATATAAGTGCATGAACCACAATATTTGCTCGTATCTAACCCTGGCCATGGCAGAAGAACACAGGCATATGATGAATTGGGTCAGTGGACCAATATGACTGCAACTCACTCTTTTTAGTAATGCCTATTGAGAGGGATAGGCCCAGTAAGGCTTTAAATTCGGGAACTGTGATAGGTTTCCAGCCAAATTGTCTAGCAAGGGTCAAATTTGGGTTTTGATTTGGGATAAATTTATTAGCATACAAATTGCTTTGGTCCCCAATAGATCCATACAGATCTTCTGTGAAAAGCGCTGCAGAATCTGTGGGCTGCCAATCAGGATTTGCAAGAGCATCAGGAAGGGCACTATGGGCTCTACAGCCTGTGTTCGAATTCTTGGTGGCTGCTGGCCACTGCACCAGCTTGAACTGCACTTATGGGACTCGCCAACTCACCAAGTGATACTGCGGTGCTAATTTTTCTACGACTAGGGTGTACTAGGCCGCTGGTGCTTGCCAGTTCACCAGAAGGTTGAGCAGCACTAGTACCAACACTCTGCTGTATATGTGAGAATCATGCGGTTGTTTCACCTCAGTAACAGAAGAATGGGGTCGGGTACGCCTGACCTTAGCAGGGACCTCTACTCCTTCCCAGGCAGAAACAATGTGCATTATGTTTCAGAGCTCTACAGTACACTCTTGTACCACCCTGCTAAACAGAATACCTAAAGTGCACCAACAAAGAGCTAGCTGAAGATACTGGACATATACATTGTGCCGATTTCCACATCTCTGCTCTGTATTTTCAGGAACTCAGAGGAACTTACACTCATTAAGGAGGAACTCTAACCTCCATACTAAAGCTACTGTAATATTGTTGCATATGGTGGTATGTTTTATAAAGACCAGTCTGTGATTTCAGGATTTCAGAGAGACAGTCTGGCCTACATCAAGCCACCTCTGTTCCCCCTTTATGCCTGAGCACATAGGCTATACCTGAGTCATTTGATGTAGTTAAACTGTTTTAACGTTATAACCTGCCTGTGCCTTAGAAGATATACTTTTTCAAGTTTATTACTCAATGTCATTATTACTGTTGTTCTATGACCAAAGCTACTCAGTAAAGTTACTTTCTGGTCAACTACCATTTGTGTCTATTTACTCTTGTGCTGCAGTGACATTGTCTATTAGGTGTGCCAGAGGAGCTGAGGCTGTTCTTGGGGTTGAGAGGCAGAGCACGCACCCAAATATAGTGGCTCCTTTGGGGGTGGCGCTACACAACCTGTCGCTTTGTCCTGAATGGGCAAAGTACCAAATTCCTTTAAGAAAAATTCAGAGCCTTTTATTCTATTTCTTTCAACTTTTAAAAAGAGAAATAATGATATGGAAAAGAACAGGCTCCATTTCCTCTTTTCTTGTGCAAATTTGATCTAGCCGGTTTGTATAAACAAGAATAAATAACTGTTGTGCGGTTATCAAGTCATAAGGATTAATTATGAAATGCCGTTTCTCAGTGGCATTGGTGTTTGTAGAGTGTGTTAGAGAGGAGTGACATTTCAAGTCTTCATACAATGGCAGCACGACATTTACATTTCTTCACCAGTGCCTTGTTAGTCTTTTCCTTGTTGCTTCTCCTTTTTACTTTTAAAGACCTGGAAATAGTTCTGTTTTTGGTAATTAAATGTGAATGTTATAAAAGATAGTTTTTACAATTATTTTAATTTCTCAAAAAGAAATGAGCACTTGCTGTGTAATTTAGGTGATGTTGTTGTTCTTCCTTTGCATATAGTAATATATACTAAATGTATTGCTTTCTTATGCCCAATGCAACCCAGGTCCTCTGACCAACTACCCCACCACACCTCGGGAATTCATCTCCCCTTGTCACAGTTTTAAAGGGTATGTATATCATTGAAGGTACATTGTCATATTTGCTCAAAGTGATTATTAAGGCAGAGGTTTTTTTACCTTAATGCATAGAAAGGTAAAAAGCCTTCAGTGTGCAGCTCTCCCCCAGCACCCAGTACCCCCCCCCCCTCCCATATGCTTACCTGAGCCCAATGTTGATCCAGTGCTGGGCAAGAGACCAGTATTGCTGCACTCTCTTTCCTCACCGACTCAGAAGCAGCAGTGGCTGCCACTGGCTCCTTCTGCTGTGAATTACAGCCAGTGAGGAGGAAGCAGGGGGTAGGGCAAAGCTGCACTGTTCATGTCAATAAACACACAGAGCGTGGCTCAAGAGAAAGCCCACGAGTGCCCTCATAGCAAGCTGTTAGCGAGGGTGGGGTGAGAGCCAGGAGCGTTGGCAGGGGCTCCTGAGAGGAGGAGGATCAGGGCTGCTCTGTACAAACCGATTGCACAGAGCAGGTAAGTATACCATGCTTGTTATACGTGAATATATATATATATATATATATATATATATATATATATTTATACATAGCAATGTTTCCAGGCCTTGGGCCTGAGGTGGGTCTGCCATCAGTACCGGTAACACTTCCAACGCATTTAAGTTGTGAATGTGAACTCAGGTGTGAGAACTGAGACAATGATCATTCTGGCATCTTTGGTTTGTTTTGTTTATTGTTTATTGGGGATGGGAGAAGGGAATAAGTGGGATACTCCTCTGGCTCTTCTAGGCTTAACTGGGACTTTGTACAAAAATGCTCACTAGCGCTGTTTTGGCGCCAGCTGAATGCCGACCAGCGCTTCCTGACACTTGCAAATACTGCTTGGCTGAATTAGTGCTGGAACCTCAACTTTAACTTGTATGTAAACTCAGAAGATCCAGGACTGTTGAACACTTGACTCCTGACACTCGATTTAGCTCAAAAGTCACTGAACAGCTCCCTCCAACCCTTCACTGACTGAGGTAGCGCCTTGTCACTGCTTGTGCTGCTGCAACTCTTAACTCTGTACACTGCACACTGTACACTGACTCTTCAGGACCCAACCATGGGTACCCCCTTTACACTTCAGGGTCCTCTGACTAGGTACCCCCTCTAACACTTCAGGGTCCTCTGACTAGGTACCCCCTCTAACACTTCAGGATCCTCTGACTAGGCACCCCCTTTACAGCTAGATGACTCCTGGATCCCTGGAACCTTCTCTGGAGTTGTTCCCTCTACACTTGGCAGACCCTTAGGGGCAGTTCATAGTACTCACGACCTTGGCAGGCTTTCCTGGAACTGGACCCCTCTTCCTCCACTGGTCCTCGGCACACCGGATCCCCTCTGCAGCTCAACTCAGCACTCTCTGGATTCCCAGGCAGCCACCCAGATCACCCAATCCTTCTGACAGGAGGAGAGACATCCGTATTCTCCCTCCTGGGACTCTGCTTTCTGCCAAAGACACTGCGTCGTGCGTTCTCTCAAAACGTATACCCACTCCCAGAATCCTCTGCGGCAGAATCTGCCTTCTGGGGTAGATACAGGCCTGAGTGTATCTCTGATTGGGTTTCCTCCACTGCCCAATGGGAACACTCTCATGGAGCCAGTGGGGAGACTCCCCTCTCAGCAGACACACCTGGGAGACATGACAGCCAGCTGAAATCATGGCCCTGCTGTTAGGCAGCCAAGGCCCACTATATGTTTACCTAGCACCTACCTGTAGGGTGCTACATCTATATATATATATATATATATGTATATAAATATATATATATATATTTATTTAATATTTCCATTTTCAAACACATAAGTGTAAAATAGATCTGTTCATCCTACCAGAAACGTATGCAGCTGATACATTTTTGAGCTCTCTGCCTGTGTTGCACTCTAATATATTGTTCCCAGAAGCCTCTGAGGACTACAGGACGCTCAATGTAGTGATGATGAGGGGAGGAGGAGGTTTTCAGTAGACTTGTGACAGAATGGATAATTGGCTGAATGATCATACAGGTTCAGTGCAGCAAGAAACATGCATGCACTGAATAATAAAGAAACCTGCAAAAATACAGTATGTGACAGCTGAACAAACTTGTCTCTGTGGCTCAACCAGGGCACCATATGGCATAGTATAGTCTTTAAAAGATTCTAAGAACAGAGATTCAAGTTGAGGAAACACTACTTCTGTAAAGCATTACAGAACACAACTACTTGCAATTATCCACAGAGTCCCTCACAATGAAGTTCAGGGTCTATTAACACAGCTGGTGGGATCCAAGGACACCGGGCCAACCCACTGAAACTACAGTAATCTGGACTGGTTGAAAAGAGCGAGGGGTGCCCACATTACCCAGGTCTTTTTTGACAAGCTACGTGCTTTTAGCCCCTACCTGGCTTCCTGCACTCTGATTTGAACAATAGAGTGCTGCTCAGTGGCAGCAGATCCCTTTCCCAACTACCTCTGCCTTATCAGGTGTGGCCTCTTTAAGCTGCTGACGAGAGGAATCATAGAAACATATCATTCCTGACAGTGCCCAGGAACCCAGGGAATTGTAGAAGTTAAAGGCCATGTGCCTGCATCTGAGCATTGTGAGTATATAATACCATGCTTTCTATCCTAGGGTGACACAGATGTTTCTACACAGTAAAGTCTTAAGGTGTTGTCAACCTTGAGAAACCTTGAGAGAAAACACTGCATCAAGGAATGGTAAGCTGCAATATATTAAATGTTGGTTTTGATACACTAGTATAGACACTTTTTCAGCTGTCTGCAGCCTGTTCACATGATGCATTGGGTCCTCTTGCTCTCTTCTTCGACCCCAGAAGTGGCCAGTCTCTACTGTATGCACAGATCAGTGGTCATGTGAGCACCATTCTGAGTAGCTTTGCCATGAGCTCAGGCCAGCGTGATGACACATCCCCAGGGGTTGTGTTTATGATGACTTGGGCTCACAGGAAGTGGGTTGAATGAGACTATGGGGTTGATTTACTGAAGGCAAAAAGACTGTGCAAAGACTCTGGAGCAAAGTGCACAGTCTATTTGCCTTTAGTAAATCAACCCCCTATGTCCCCAACCTAACATAAATACCTAAAACATACTGTATTTCTAAAACATGGAGGTCAGTATACAAAGTAGACATGTGCAGAACGAAAATATTTGTTTAGTTTTGTTTCGATTTGGTATTTACATAAATTTGTTTACTTAATTTGTTTATTTATTTTCGGAATTAGTTTCATTTATTTGAATTCTAATCAATTATATTCGAATTCCATCCAAATTGCATTCAAAATTCAAATCAAATTTCATTTGAAGTTAAATTTATTCTATTCAAAATTCTAATTTATTCTTTCCTAAATTCAAATTTATTCTATTCGAAATTCAAATTTCTAAAAACAGTTTGTAAGAGAACGTTTGCTGTGCAAAGACGTGTTCCCGTCAGAAACCTGACAATGGCCAATGCGCATGCGTGAATTCGCGCAACCGCGCACGCACATTCGCGAGTACGCGAACGTGCGTTAGACATTGGCGCCAAAGGGACTATTTAAACCCATCCCTTACACTGCTCTAGTGCTGCTTTGTCTTCAGACTTGGATACCTGTTACCTGTTTACCTGCATCTTGTTCCTAGTTCCAGACCCGGCTTGTCCTGACGATTCTCTGCTCTCCGCCTGCACCGACCTCGGCTTGTCCTGTGACCTCTCTTCCTGTCTGCTCCTACTGGCTTCTACGTTACCGATTGGCTCCCGACCCGGCTTGTCTTGCCACGCTTCTGTCATTCTCAGATCCGTCCATCCTGCCCAGGAGGCTCATCAGGCTCTTCCTGTTACCCAGGAACTCCTGCTTCCAGCACCTGCTGCCCTGGCAACCCTCACCAGTGGCCATCGTCCGCTTCAAGCAAACCTCCAGGCGCTCGTGCTACTCTATACTCCGGTGCCCCCTCTCTGCACTATCAGGGGTCCCGAGTCGCCAGAGAGGCCTTCCTCACAGTATCAGGCTCATCTCCAGGCACGTGATACAGTTATATTGGTATATTCTTTCTATTCTTTTCTATTGTTTATTCTATACTATTTTATTCTATTTTTTTATTTTCTATTCTATTATTTTTTATTCTATCCAAATTCAAAATGATTGTTTTTTTTATATTTTATTCTTTTCTATTCTAGCCTATTCTAATCTTTTATTTTCTATTCTATTTGAAGCTCTTCTATTCAAATTCAAATGTATTTTTTTGAGTTTTGTAAAATGGTTATATTCTTTCTATTATATTGGTTTCTTTTAGTTCCATTTTATTATTTTCTATTCTTTTCTATTCCATTTAAATTTATACTATTCTAAATTTAAATTTCGGAACACGGTTATATTCTTTTTATTTTGTTATGATCTATTCTTTTTTTCTATTCTATTCTTTTCTATTGTATTCTAATTCAAATTACTGTATTTGAAAGTCAATCTTCAGAAGATGGTTAAATTCATTATATTATATTGTATTATATTATATTATATTTTTTTTCTATTCTATTCCTTTATTTTCTTTTTTTTTTTTTTCATTTTCTATTGCATTTTGTTCTGTTTTACTACTTTTTTTCTGTTCTATTCTTTTATTTTCTATTCTATCCCTTTGTTTTCTATTCTGTTTTATACTCTTTGGAAATTCAAATTCAATTTGAAAACAATTCGAATTCAGAAATGATTTGAATTAAAAAACGATTCAAATACTATTCGAAAACTATTTGCATTGAAACTTTGTGTGAAATTTTGTTTCATCATTTCGGATTCGTGTAAATTCGTTACTATTGTATTTCAGAAATTCAGATACATCCGAATTTCCAAATAACTAAAAATTTTGTCAAAATTTCAATTTAGAACAAAACAAACCACACATGTAGAAAATAAAAATGCAGTTGACTTCACCAGTAGCAAATTCAGCCTTTACAAACACTTTAAAGCTGAAATCCAGGCAACTTTAACTGTTTGCCGACCCTATAATTTACATATACGGCGGCTAGGCGGCTCTGCTGCGCAGGATCACGTATCTAGTACGTGATCCTGCTCTTCCAGGTCTGGGGCATGCATGTGTGCTGCCATCGACCCGCTCCTGCTGTGTTTATACACAGCAGGAGCTGATCTGCGAGAACCGTGGATCCAATGTTCATTGACACCGGCCCATCATTAGGCAGAGAGCCAGAATGCCGAACTTCCTATGTAAACAAGGCGAATTGCCGTCCTGCCAGTAGGGAAGGCATTGATCCTGTGTTCTTGCAAGGCAGAACTATGGATCAATGCCTTCCCCTAGTAAAAGCTCCTCCCACACAGTACACAAACACTGGCTAGGCACACAGTTAACCCTTTGATTGCCCTTGATTTTAACCCCTTTCCAGCAATTATCTTTAGTATAGTGACACTGATCACTGCATTAGTGTCACTTGTCCCCAAAAAGTGCAAAAATGTCAGTTAGTGTCCGATTTGTCCGCCACAATATCGCAGTCCTACTATAGGTCGCTGATCACCACTATTACTAGTAAAAAAAAACCCAAATAAATAAAGATTAAATAAATATATCCCATAGTCTGTAGACACTATAGATTTTGCGCAAACCGATCAATAAACGCTTATTGGGATTTTTTTTGTAACACAAATATGTAGCAGACAACATATTGGCCCAAATTGATTTTTTATATATTTTTTTTTTATTGGATATGTTTTATAGCAGAAAGTAAAAAAAAATATATATATATTTTTTTCAAAATTGTCGGTCTTTTTTTGTTTTTAACCACAAAAAATAAAAAACGCAGAGGTGATCAAATACCACCAAATGAAAGCTCTATTTGTGGGGAAAAAAGGACATACATTTTATTTTGGTACAGTACCGCACAACCGCGCAATTGTCAAAGTTACGCAGTACCGAATCTCAAAAAACGGCCTGGTCATGAAAGGGGATAAATCTTCGGGAGGTCAAGTGGTTAAAAGACACAAACGAATGCAGCTTTGCATCTAATAATACAGCTTTAAATCTTTAAATATATATTTTTTAATGCAAGCATTGTAAGTACCAGAATTTTACTAGAAGCCTATTAGTCTAAGTGCTGACAAGGAGCACGCTGGTCGGAGGAGAAAGCAGAGAATCAGGGAGATGAGCTCAATACTGTGTTGCTTCTCTTGCTCTGCTTCTGCTTCTTCATTATCCAGTCACAGTTAGGTCCATGACAGCCTGGGCTTAGAGGAAGTGGGTTGATCGGTGTTGGTCGAACGACCGAGGACACCTTGTCCCAGAAATGATGTGCTTTGAGGACAGCTCCTGAATAAAATGTAAGTATTGCTTTTTTATTTGCCTAGTAATGTATTTGTGTTTATTTTTGGTTGGACTTCTGCTTTAAAGGATGCCCAAGAAAGTGAGGAGGCTGCCATGATAGATGTGCCCCTCTGGCTACCTTGCTGAGTGGCTACAGTGCTTTTTTTTGTCTGACCCTGAAAAAGCAGGGCTTTTTTCTCATTGATAAGGTGCAGGAACTCCCCCCTTTCAAGTCACTTCTTGTCTCTGCCCCTTACCCACCTCTGAGCACCATTCCTTGATCCTGCCCCCTACCCACCTCTGAGCACTATTCCTTGGTCCCACCCCCTTCCCACCTCCCAGTACTGTCTCTTTTAGAGAATACAGAATATTTTGTGGTGCTAAGTAATTTGTATGAAGTTTGTTAATGACAACAACAAAGACAGTAAAATAGATTACCTGTATCTAGCAACAATAGATCCCCCAGCAACAATATAACCCCCAGCAAAAATAGATCCCCCTGCATGGATATACCCCCCCCGTAACAATAGACCCTCCGGGCAACAACAGATCCATCTAGCAACACTAGATCCACCCCAGCAATAACAGACTCCCAACAGCCAGCATCACTTTAGACCCCACCTTCAACAGTAGATCACTCCCAGCAAGGGTTGACTCCCCCAGAAATAAGAGATCTACCCCCAGCAACAACAGATCCTCCACTAGCAGCAATAGACCTCCCTAGCAACAATAGACCCCCCACCCCGCCACACACAAAAGTAGATCCCCTCCAGCAAGAATAGATTACCCAGAAGGCAGCATCAGTAGAATCTCCAGCACACCCGCAGCACCCCTTGCCATTACATACATTCAATGCTGGAGGTGCCGGAACTGCGTTCCCCCATTTTCCCCACTGAAAAAGCCCTGTGACCAAGCATAAAGAATATTCATTCTATTGTTCCTATTTTTAGTTGGAGTTCTGCTTTAAAGGAAGCCCCAGAAAGTGAGGAGTCTCCCGTTCTGAGCATTCCTAAGTTGCTAGGCTAAGTGACTGTAGCATTTTCTGAGTCCCTGACCTGGAACAAGTATGTAGGTCAGGAATTCTGACCTCACTGTGACTGTACAGGTTTCCTTTAAGACACCAAACAAGCAGGGCTTTTTTTCCCCACATAGAATGGGTGCAGGAACTCCCCCCTTCCGAGTCACCCCTTGTCTCTTCCCCCTATCCGTCTCCGAGCAGCGTTCCTTGGTTCCATCCCCTCCCCACCTCCCAGTACCGACCCTTTTAGAGAATGCAGAATATTTTGTGGTGCTAAGTATTTTGTATAGCATTTGTTAATGACAACAAGAAAGACAGTAAAATAGATTCCCTGTAGTCAGCAACAATAGATCCCCCCTTGCAACAATAAATCCACCCCAGCAACAACAAACTTCTAACAGCCAACATCAATAGACCCTCCAGCCTTTAACAGTAGATTGCTCCCAGCAACGATTGACCCCCCCAGCAACAACAGATCCTCCGCCAACAATAGACCCCCCCCCCCCAGTAACAATAGACCCCCCCTGCAAAAATAGATCCCCTCCAACAACAATAGATTCCCCAACAGCCAGCCTCAATAGAACCTCCAAAACAACCACAGTACTCCTTGCCATTACATTCATTCAATGCTGGAGGTGTCGGAAAGGCGTTCCCCCATGTTCCCACTGAAAAAAAAGCCCTGTGAACAAGTATAAAGCATATTCATTCTATTATTATTTTTTTTTTTTTTGGGTTGGAGTTATGCTTCAAAGGAAGCCCCAGAAAGTGAGGAATCTCCCATTCTGAAAATTCCCAAGTGGCTGGAACAAGTGTGTAGGTCAGGAGTTGTGACCTCACTGTGACTTTTACGATTGTTGCACTTTTAGTTAGGTGGGGTCAGCAACGACAGCTCCCATGTTCCTGCCAATACAAGTTTCCTTTAAGACACAACGAGAGGTTCAAAATGTTAAAAAAGTACAGAATATTCCAATTAAAAAATATAAGGTTACATTTTAGACAGTACTGTACTATATTTGAGAAATAAAATCGGCAGAAGATTTAATTATTGAATTCATTTTCTGTGCATAACAGTAAGAGTAAGTGGAACAGCTGCCAGGTGAGCTGATAGAGTACACTAATGTAAAATGACTCAGAATGTAAAGGTGATTAGTCTCAATGAGCAATTCTCAGGCTCTACTATCAATAGATTTGAAGAATAAAAAAAATGTGGCCTTCACGCTTAACTAGAAGATTTTGTATAGCAGAGAAGGTAATCTAGTAGAGCTAAGTGCCTAAATCAAATTAATAAGATATCCAAATTGTTCTGTGGTTAACCCACTCGATTGCTATTTTGCACAATGTTTTAAATTTAGTTAAAGTATATGTGAACCTTGTTACCTTGTAAACAAATCATTCATTTTAAAATACAGCTTAAAGGAAAAACATTTGTGTGTGTATATATATATATATATATATATATATATATATATATATACGCACACACATCTATCTATCTATCTATCTATCTATCTATCTATCTATCTATCTATCTATCTATCTATCTATATACACACATATATCTATCTATATATATATATATATATATATATATATATTGTGGGGATTTGCTCGGTGGCAGGTGTGGAAGACCCCTTGGGGGGTTAGTTACACAGGGAGATAGCCGAGAAGTGGTTGTAAACAACAATGTATGGTTTTATTCAAAAACATCAAAATAAAACACAAAATAAATTCTTGCCACTGTGGGCGGCTACCTTCTCACACACAGGAACCTACCTAAGGAGTCTGTCCCCAACCTACTGTTGGGCAGACTTTGCTGATCCTACAGCAGACCATCATTAGTCCATTTATTTTGTCTTCACACAGAAAATGTCCCTTTTCTCTTCACATAGAAAACATTCCTTTGTTTTTCTCTTCACATAGAAAACATTCCTTTATTTTTCTCTTCACATAGAAAACAATCCAAGACCTCACCTTGAGTAGTCTTCAGTCTTTTTACCCTCCTCGGCGCACATCGCTTCAGGAGGCATTTCCTCTCCTATGCTCACACAGCTTCAGGAGGCACCCATCTGACTGTCCTCCTCTACTCACACAGCGTCAGGAGGCAGCAATCAATAGACTTCCTCTGGACAAATTATAGAGGCCTTAATTTCCTCATTCTGAATAGCTGAAGGTTTTTCAACTTCCTCTTGAACCTTCCTGCTGGCTACCTCTGGAGCCGACACCCTATAGTAATTGGTGAATTGTCTAAACCAAGCACACATGTATCTCCTGTCTGTGACAACATCCACAGATTTACCTGACTTCCTGTCACAATATATATATATATATATATATATATATACATATACATATATATATATATATATATATATATATATATATATATATATATATATATATATATATATATATACATACACACACATAACACACTATTTTGTCAAATATATTGGGACACTTGCCTTTACATGCACATGAACTTTAATGACATCCCAGTCTTAGTCCGTAGGGTTCAATAATGAGTTGGCCCACCCTTTGCAGCTATAACAGCTTCAACTCTTCTGGGAAGGCTGTCCACAAGGTTTAGGAGTGTGTCTATGGGAATACAGCACAACAGAGAGATAATGTTGCTCCAGGTGATAAGTGAAAGCTCGTAGACAAAGGTGTGCAGGTCCAGTCCGTGGTTCGGTGAATACTTCCAATAAAGAAACGAATGACCGCATTTTCAAATGCTACGAGATCTTTAATGCAATAAAATCATCTGAATTAACTCTCTTTGATTTTGATTGTTGAATGATTTTATTGCATTAAAGATCTCGTAGCATTTGAAAATGCGGTCATTCGTTTCTTTATTCGGTGTCTATGGGAATGTTTGACCATTCTTCCAGAAGTGCATTTGTGAGGTCAGGCACTGATGTTGGACAAGAAGTCCTGGCTCACAGTCTGTGCTCTAATTCATCCCAAAGGTGTTCTATCGGGTTGAGATCAGGACTCTGTGCAGGCCAGTTAAGTTTTTCCACCCCAAACTCACTCATCCATGTCTTTGTGCACCTTGCCTTGTGCACTGATGCGCAGTCATGTTGGAACAGGAAGGGGTCATCCCCAAACTGTTCCCACAAAGTTGAAAGCATGAAATTGTCCCAAATGTCTTGGTTAGGGATGATCGAACTTTTGAAAAGTTCGGTTCGACCAGAACACCCGAACTTCACGAAAGTTCAGCCCGGATTTCAGAACCCCATTGAAATCAATGGGACCCGAACTTCTGTAATCAAAAAACACAATTTTTAAGCCCTAAAACCCAATAAATGCCCCTAAAAAGTGCCTAGGGTTCTGGGTCATGCCCCATTAACTATTAATCACACAAAAAAAAGTTCTTAAAAATTGTCATTTTTGATAAAAAAGCCAATTATTGAAAAATTAAAAAAAAAAAAAAAAGAGATTTTTTTGATTTTTACTTTGGATTTAGTATCTGGGGGGTCTAAAAGGTGTGCATGTGAAGTTTCAGCTCTGTAGAATGTCCAGAACCATTAAAAAAAAAAGATAATTTTTCAGTAGAACAGGGATGTGGTTCGGGAGCCTCCTTTAACTTTAACACCTATATGATCTTTTTTTCTGGTTCTGGACATGCTACAGAGCTGAAACTTCACAGGTACACCTTTTAGACCCCCCCAGACACAAAATCACACAAAAAAAAGTTCTTAAAAATTGTCATTTTTGATAAAAAAGCCAATTATTGAAAAATTAAAAAAAAAAAAAAAAAAAAGAGATTTTTTGATTTTTACTTTGGATTTAGTATCTGGGGGGTCTAAAAAGTGTACATGTGAAGTTTCAGGTCTGTAGCATGTCCAGAACCAGAAAAAAAAAAGATCGTTTGTATTAGAAAACTTTAAGCACAGGAATATGGCTTCTCTGCTGTAACACCTTGCCGGTTTAATAGCAGGCATTTTTTTGGGTTCTTTGCAGTCAGGAAAAACATCTGAACTTGTGTATAGTGGTACTGTGCACAAGTTCTGATGTTTTGCCTGCCTCCAAAACCCCCCAAAAAATGCCAGCAAAAACACACCTGGGCATCTTTTTTTTTTGACGCTAGCGTTTTTTTGGCATTTTTTGGGGTTCTTTTGAGGCAGGCAAAACATCTGAACATGTGTATAGGGGGTATATATAGGCATATATGTCTGAATATATACCCCTAGACATATATAGGTGTGATAGTAGCAGAAATATATTACTGTAAATGATTTCATTAGCGCAAGCATTTATTTCTGCTACTATCACACCTATAAATGTCTAGGGGTATATATTCAGACATATATGTCTATATATTCCCCCTATACACATATTCAGATGTCATGTCTGACATCAAACATGTCCTCAAAAAAGCACTGGCAGTGGCAGCCCCTGCAGCATTAAAAAATGCTTGGCTGGTGAGAAGCCATATTCCTGTCCCGAAGCAACTCAGAGAAATGATCATTTCTCTATAGCGGTCACCCTGCTATGGAAGGGTTTTGTCACCCTGCCATAGCAGTCACTGTCAGTTAACCCTACACTACACTACGGTCCCCTGACACTTAACACTTTCCCTACAGAAACTAAATTTTTGAAGCTAACTTAAGTGTAAAGGAGCACTCTAACTACACTAGATATCCCTTTCCTCACACTAAAAATAGCTAAATGACACTTTTAAAGTAAAATTAACAGAACTGCTTCCACTCTCTTCCATGTCCAGTATAACAATGCTGGGAATATGGCGGGGGCGATCTTATATACTGGGGGGCGTATTCACTAATGATTGGTCTAGGGACCCCCTAGTCACTCCAATCACATTCCTAGCATTCTCCTGCCCCCTCAATTGGCTTTTGCTAATGGTTCTGGTCCAATCACGGGCTTTTAAAGCCCATTTCCTGAAGCATTGCATTTTGGGCGGTTCTGGTTGCCGAATTCCGAACTTTTTGGGCAAAAAGTTCTAAATTCGGCCGAACCTCGAACACCCAATGTTCGGGCCGAACCGATGGTGGACCCGAACCGTTCGATCATCCCTAGTCTTGGTATGCTGACGTCTTAAGAGTTTCCTTCACTGAAACTAAGAAGCCAAGCCCAACCCCTGAAAAGTAACCCCACACTATAATCCCCCCACAAAAAAATTTGGACCAGTGCACAAAGCAAGGTCCCTAAAGACATGGATTAGTGAGTTCGGGGTGGAGGAACTTGACTGGCCTGCACAGAGTCCTAACCTCAACCAGATAGAACACCTTCGGGATCAATTAGAGCGGAGTTTGCGAGCCAGGCCTTCTCATCCAACATCAGTGTATGACCTCACAAATGCTCTTCTGGAAGAATGGTCAGACTTTCCCATAGACACACTCCTAAACCTTGTGGACAGCCTTCCCAGAAGAGTTGAAGCTGTTATAGCTGCAAAGGGTGGGCCAACTCAATATTGAACCTAAGACTAAGGATGCCATTAATATTGAACCTAAGACTAAGGCCCCTTTCACACACGGTAGTCTGTCGGCGGACTCAGTTTTTCTCAGCGGGGGATCGATCCGCCGAATCCCCGATGAGCAGCCAGATGGCAGCTCTGTCTCCGCGCTGTGAGCAGAGACAGAGCTGTCAGGTCCCCATTCTTCTCTATGGGGGAATCGGATGAGAACGAACCGTCTGTCCGTTCCCATCCGATCTGATCCACCAGACGGATGGAAAATAGGGTTTCCATCCATCCGGATTTGATGGATCAGATGTCAGTGGACATGTCTCCGCTGACATCCGATGCCCCATAGAGATGCATGGGGCATTCGTCCGTTTTCCAGGCGCATCTGAACGGTCCGCTTGTGTGAAAGGGGCCTTAAGATGCGGACTAAGACTCAATATTGAACCTAAGACTAAGGATGCGGACTAGGACTCAATATTGACCCTAAGACTAAGGATGCAGACTAGGACTCAATATTGACCCTAAGACTAAGGATGCAGACTAGGACTGGGATGCCATTAAAGTTCATGTGTGTAAAGGAAGGCGTCCCAATACTTATGACAATATAGTGTATGTCCATGTTTAGTCAATGTTATTGAATAAATATGGGCATGTGTCCATATAAGGGTCACCAGCATCCCACCCCTTGGTTACGTGTGCAGATTGGACTAGTTCAGATAGGATGCCCGAGCTCATCTCTAATAAGGAGTATTCTGGTGTAAGAACTGAAGTGGTTAACTAACTTTAAAGCAAATTGTTATTTTTTTTTGCCTTGATAAAAAACAGCTGGCACCGCCACTCTCCCCCAATAAACAGTCTTTATTGAAATGATGAAGAAGAAAGCCTCTTTGCTGCTTTGCAGATTCATCTTCTCCCTGTTAATGCGATCAGCTGGCGACATGGTCCACATCAATGAAAGCTGCTACAGACTTTTGTTGTAGGAAATAAAGCTTTTTAAATGATTATTAATGAAGACGCCAAACATCCTGAAGTTTTCAGTGATAATTGAGAAAAAAAAAAAAAAAAAACATCAAAAATACAATTGTCAGGAAGTTTTTCAGTGAGCGAATCAAGTAAATAAACAATGATGGGTGTACAGCATTGAGAACAGATAGAAAACAAGCCCTACCTATTTAAAAGGTAGTGTACTAAGGGAGAATGTAATCTGCTGACCTCTGTTCCTAAATGTAGCACCACCCCCAAAGGAGCCGCTTGTTGATTTTGGGTTCTTTGCTCCATGCCTCGACACCAAGAACAATCTCAGCCCCTCTGACACACCTTCTACAAGCTCAAGTAACATCACCAATCTAAAATACCCTTCACCTAGCTGTGAGATAACGCCACTAGAAAAAAAACACACACACACCAGGTTAGGGATAACTTGCTTAATCTATTAATCCAGATTAGCATAAATGGCAATTTCAACAGAATTAAACAACAGATGAGGCAAATTCAGACACAGGCTGCTAAACAGGATAAAATAACTATACCCAAATTGAAAAGTGGAAAAAAAAAAAAGAACAGCACACTTCTATATCCACTTTAGCCCCGAAAGATTTGGCTGCTCAAAGACCAGGCCCTATTTTGCAATTCGGCACTGTGTGAATTTAACGGACAATTGCGCGGTCGTGCGACGCTGTACCAAAACGAAATTGACGTCCTTTTTTTTCACAAACAGAGCTTTCTTTTGGTGGTATTTGATCACATGTGCGATTTTTATTTTTTGCGCTATAAACAAAAAAAGAGCGACGATTTTGAAAAAATAACAATATTTTTCACATTTTTTTATATGAAATTCTCAACAAAAAAAATGTAAAATTTTAAATTTTTTTAGCATTTTAGGCCAATTTGTTTTCTGCTACATACTTTTGGTAAAAAAAAATCGCAATAAGCTTATTTTGATTGGTTTGCGCAAAAGTTATTGCGTTTACTAACTAAGGAAAGATTTATGTAATTTTTATTGTTTTTTTTTTTTAACTAGTAATGGTGGCGGTCTGCGAATTTTTTTTGCGGGACTGCGACATTGCGGCAGACAGATCGGACCCCTGACTGACATTTTTTATACTTTTGGGAGTACCAGTGACATTACAAGGGATGATCGAACTTTTGAAAAGTTTGGTTCGACCAGAACACCCGAACTTCCCAAAAGTTTGGGACCGGATTCCAGAACCCCATTGAAATCAATGGGACCCGATCTTCAGTAATCAAAAGACACCGTTTTGAAGCCCTAAAACCCAATAAATGCCCCAAAAAAGTGCCTAGGGTTCTCGGTCATGCCCCAGGGACTATTAATCACACAAAAAAAGTTCTTAAAAATTGTCATTTTTGATAGAGAGCCAATTATTGGAAAAATTATTGAAAAAAAAAAAAAAATGAGATTTCTTTGGATTTAGTGTCTGGGAGGTCTAAAAAGTGTACCTGTGAAGTTTCCAGAAGCAGGAAAAAAAAAGATCATTTGTCTTAGAATTGCAGTAGAGCAGGGATATGGCTCCGCTATTTTCACACCTGGCCGTTTTTGTTGCAGGCGTTTATTGGGCTTTTTGTGGACATCTTTGGAGGCAGGCATGACATCTGAACTTCTGTGTAGGGGTATATATACACACACACATATATGTATATATACACATACACACATATAGGTGTGAAAGTAGCGGAACTCTATGCCTGCGCTAATTAAATTATTTGCAGGGATGTGGCTCCGCTCCTATCACACCTATATGGAGGCAGGCATAACATCTGAACTTCTGTATAGGGGTATATATATACACACACACATATATGTATATATACACATACACACATATAGGTGTGATAGGAGCGGAGCCCTATGCCTGCAAATAATTTCATTAGCGCAGGCATAGGGTTCCGCTACTTTCACACCTATATGTGAGTATGTGTATATATACATATATGTGTGTGTGTGTATATATATACTCCTACACAGAAGTTCAGATGTCATGCCTGCCTCCAAAGACGTCCACAAAAAAGCCCAATAAACGCCTGCAACAAAAACGACCAGGTGTGACAGGAGCTGAGCCATATCCCTGCTCTACTGCAATTCTAAGACAAATGATCTTTTTTCTATGGCGGTCACCCTGACATGGAAGAGTTTGGTCACCCTGCCATAGCAGTCAGAGTCAGTTAACCCTACACTACACTACAGTCACCCTGACACGTAACACTTTCCCTACAGAAACTAGATTATTGAATCTAACTATAGTGGAAAATAGTACCCTAACTACACTAGATATCCCTTTCCTCACACTAATAATTGCTAAATGACACTTTTGAAGCAGGAGTAACAGAACTGCTTCCACTCTCTTCCACAGCCCCTGTATTACAGTGCTAGAGATTTGGCGGGGATATGTTATATACTGGGGGGCGTATTCACTACTGATTGGCCTCTGGACCCCCTAGTCACTCCAATCACATTCCTAGCATCCTCCTGCCCCCTCAATTGGCTTTTACTGATGGTTCTGGTCCAATCACAGGCTTTTAAAGCCCAGTTCCTGTCCCATTGCATTTTGGTCGGTTCTGGTTGCCGAATTCCAAACTTTTTCCGCAAAAAGTTCGGAATTCGGCCGAATTTTGAACAGTCAATGTTCGGGTCGAACCGATGGTCGACCCGAACCGTTCGATCATCCCTAGACATTACTACAGTAATCAGTGCTATAAATATGCACTGTTACTGTAAAAATGACACTGGCAGGGAATGGGTTAACTTTACTGGTGATCAAGGAGTTAAGTGTGTCCCTAGGGTGTGATTCTAACTGTGGAGGGGCGTGGCTTGTGATGTAATCACAGAGACATGCGATCCTACATAGCATGATCGCATAGCCTCTGTGATTACTTTAGTGAGAATGACAGATGGCTGTGTTTACATCAGCCATCTGTCCTTCTCTCACTGCAGCGGGAGATCGCGAGTGGCCGGCGGCCATCTGAGCCACCGGTCATGCGCACTGACTCCCCAGCCAACGAGCTGAATGGAAGCGCACCTCCGGCGGTGCACGATCGCCCCCTAGCTCCTCCCAGGCTAGCGCCGTACATGTATGGCACTTTGCCTGGAAGCGCCAGACTGCTGCCGTATCATTAGCTAAAAGCAATGTATAATAACTTAATGCGTTCAGAATGATAGCAGCTCTATACTGGTTCTGAGTGCACTCAAATGAATAGACGGGGGTGGGATACCTCCTTAACTGGCCAGCAGATAGAGCTTCAAGGTAGTTACAACTAGGAGCAGTCCTTAATCCTAAGTTTCGTTGAAGCTCGTTGGCATGCATTGCGGCCGTTAGTAAGGTCTGCAGGCAGTATTAGAGCTATGGGGTCACTGGTTAAGTAGCTCCTAGTGGCTTTACCTATCAGTGGTAGCAAGTAGTGGCTGCATGGCCTGCTCAGCAGTCCCGGTAACACTGTGTTAGTTGCCCCTCTGATCAGGCATCCACTCGCTTAATTCGCGTAGGGTGCCTCTGGCAGGCAGCACGGCAAAGACAGCGTCTTGGGAGTGGCTCTGTCTATCTGAGTTTTCCTGTCCCAGAACTGCTTTCCCACACTGTTGTAGTTTCCAATGGCGTGGCCTCCCTTCATCTCTAGACTCTGTAGATGACACCCAATGCCTCATCCTCTCACCACAATGGCCCCGATAACTTGCTGGAGACTCTGGAGATTCCCCAAATAGCTTGGGGTTTCTGCCTGGCTTAGGCTCTCTCTTCCTCTGAAATCACCTCAGCCTCCTCAGCGCTTCCCGAAAACTCCTTTTTTTTTCACAGTTTCTAGATAACCCAGAAGTGTTGGAGCCTGGTGTTGGTTATCATCATCCCTGTGTAGTTTTGTAAACAACAACTGAATCCCCCTTGGATTGGGACTTTAAATACGGTAACTTCAACACCAAAACATATAGAATATTATAAAATATATAGTTTATTGATTTACATAAAAAATGTTGATATGTACAAAATGACAAACAGAGTTTAAAGGAAACTGTACATCTCACAGCCATAAAATGTAACCTTCCATGGAATTGTATGATGTGATGCACCACAACTCCTGACCACCCTACGCATCACAGGACCATGCCCTTCCCCAGGGGTGATGAGGAGAAGATTCACCAATTCACAATTTGTGTTTTTCTATCTACAACAAAAAAATCATTATTAGAATAATGATACATTACACAATATACTAGAGAGTTCATCTGGCACAATGTTAATCTGAGTTGTACTTACCATCCTCTGTGTCTCTGAGTTTTCTGGAAGGACAAGTCTGCATCTCCATCACGTGGCCAAAAGGAGAAATTGCATGACAAATAGTTTTTCATTGCTCAATGACACATGCCCAGCCCCCCCCCCCCCCGCACCAAAGAACATTTGGTCCCCAAAAGAGGGAAAGAGTCCATCAACATATAATTGTCCACAACCTTTTACATGCTTTAAAAATAAATGGGAGGCAAAAACAGGTTAGTACATGTAAAAAACAAGCAATTGGCATGCACATATGAACCTGGCAAGGGAACTTCCCACCATTTGTCATTAGAGGTGAGGTTGTCTTGCCCACTAGCCACCGATATTGGGATGGACTACCTAGATGTGCCAGGGGGTGAGTGGGAGTCGTTCTCCAGTAAAGCTGTAGTGGGAATGATTGGCGGGTTGGGAGTTCTCTGAGATGTGAGGATAGCTTCTTCAGAACTTTGACCTAAAGTATTGTAAGTCAGCCTTTTTAGTGGGCAAATTGTCTGCTTTAATCCCTCTGCTCTTTGGGTTTAGGTGGGCTAAGGGTTGGCTCTATGGAATGAACTCTTGAGCCTCAGGCCTGAGGCTTCTCGTATCTGCTTCTCTGGCAGGAAGGGGGGTGGCAGTCTCTGACAGCCTACACTGCCACAGCCAGTCCATGCCATTTTTTTCATCCTCACTGTCTTCTGCATCCATGTTTGGTGGCAAGCATGTGGACCTGGTTACAAGAGGTGTTCCCTGAGAGGTAATTCGAGTAGGCTGTGGATCTGGTTTATGAGGCACATGAACTGCTTCTGATAACGGCAGTACGTGATTATGGTGCCGGGTCTTTAAATAGTTACATAGTTAGTCAGGTTGAAAAAAGACACAAGTCCATCTGGCTCAAGAAAAAAGAAAAACAGTAATGAAAACCCAACCATACAATCCCATATACACAATCCTATACCCGCAGTTGATCCAGAGGAAGGCAAAAAAACCCCAGCAAAGCATGATCCAACTTTCTACAGCAGGGGAAAAAAATTCTCTCTTGATCCCCCGAGAGGCAATCAGATATTCCCTGGATCAACTTTACCTATAAATATTAGTACCCACTTATATTAAGTACACCCAGGAAAGAATCCAGGCCTTTTTCAAAGCAATCTAGTGAGCTAGCAAGAACCACCTCTGGAGGCAGTCTATTCCACATTTTCAAAGCTCTTATGGTGAAGAAACCTTTCTATATTTGGAGACTAAATCTGTTTTCCTCTAGACGTAAAGAGTGCCCCCTTGTCCTCTGTGTTGACCTTAAAGTGAACAACTCAACCCGTGTTGAGTATGCCCGTAATTCCTTCTGTGCAAGTCTGGTATACTGGTTGTCCTGGCAGCTGCTTACAGCTAATATAAGGCTGTGACTTCCAGCGATTGGCCAGCTTGTGCTTTCCAGGGACACACAATTTCTTGAGTAACACTCTGCCACCAGGCTGCAAATCATGTATTCTCACCTTCATGTCAAAGTTTCGCTTGTTTCGCTTCCCCTGGGTATCTAAGGCAGCCTGGTCTTTCTCATATGCTGTTTTCAGACTCTTTTTCAGCAGGCACTGGCTGTTTCCCTGAATATGAAAGAAAAGTGGGAGGTATATGGCGCTGCCTGTAAATCACTTACTAATAATTGACAAAAGACTTAATAAGGTGCAAAAGTGCAATGAATATATAAGATATATGACTCCTTGGAGAATATATATTAATAGTGGTAGTGATATAGAAATAAATAATGAGAAAAAAATTCCTTGAGATAAAAAATTGGTGATGGTGATTTAAAAATTAATAATGAAAATAAATAGTGAGATTGGACTCGGGCAGGCTATATCTAGGAGATCTAGGGGACAGCACCCAGAGCTTGCAGGACCGTCCGGGGAGACCAAAGGGGATCCGAAAAGCATAAGAGGCAATACTATATCCAAGGCCTGTTACCCCTGCAGGGGTAATTATTTCTGGTGAGTGCGGTCCTGGGGGTGCGGGGAGCACAGAGTGACCACCGTATTTGGCACCCTTAAGAGATGTATTAAGGCACCTGCACTGAAGTCACTTTTTGGAATTTACCTCATTTTGCACGGAAGTCATCTTTGGATATTATATCACTCTAGCACCTTAAGATATACTGTGAAAAAACATTTTTTTTGGATATACCTGAATGAAATTGATTGGACTGCTTATTTTGGACAATTTTTTTATAATATTTATTGGGATATTTTGGATATCAATTTCTGCTACTTTTTAATATTTGGGTTTTTATATGTGGTTCCCTGCTGTTTTATACTGCATATTTCTCAAATATTTTTTATAGATTGTTTTTTATGTGGTTCCCTGCTGTTTTTATATATTTTGTATCTCTTAGATTGTCTTTACCCAGCTACATCTAGGAATAGGATTTTCACTTATTTATATATTTTATATGTATCATTCATATTTATTTACCTCATAGTAGCACTTGCATTTGCTTTTCATTTTTACACTATTACACTAAGGCATAGTTTGTTTACTTGCGAATATTTAATTTATATATTCCCACCTCTTTAGGGATTCAGATGAATATTGAAGACACCAGGTTTAAACTGGACTGCAATTAGAGCACTTTAACACATTATTTATATCACTCATCACTATTTATTTTCATTATTTATTTTTAAATCACCATCACCAATTTTTTCTCTCAAGGAATTTTTTTCTATTTATTTCTATATCTCTACCACTATTAATATTTATTCTCCAAGGAGTAATATATCTTATATATTCATTGCACCTTTGCACCTTATTAAGTCTTTTGTCAATTATTAGTAAGTGATTTACAGGCAGCGCCATATACCTCCCACTTTTCTTTCATTTCTTACTATATATCCTAGGATTATAGTTCCAGAGGTAGGCTGCAGCCAGTTATATTGGGATTCTATTATATCCTAAGCGCAAATTTTTTTACATATTTGTTTCCCTGAAAATGTTCTCAGCTTCCGATACCCGGTCCCAGCAGTGGCTCTGTCTATCCGGTCCCAGAACTACTTTCCCACACTTTAGTAGCTTCCAGTGGCGCTGCCTCCCTTTGTCTCTGGCCTCATCCTCTCACCACCTTTGCTCTGATAACTCGCTGCAGACTCTGGAGATTCCCCAAATAGCTGGGGGTTTCCTGCCAACTTGGGCTCTCTATTTGTCTTCCTCTGAAATCACCTCAGCTTCCTCAGCACTTCCTGAAATTACCTTTTTTTTCCCAGTGTCCTCTGTGTCTCTGGAAGGACTCTCTGAGTTTTTTGGAAGGACTTGTCAACATCTCCATCTTGTGGCCAAAAGAAGATATTGCATGACGAACAGTCTTTCATTGTTCAATAACACATGCCTGTTACATAACATTTCTGGTTACCTGGCTTGGCATGTTAATCTGGGGCTTCAGGAAATTTGGATTTACTGTCCCAGAACCATTAAGTAAATACTTTTGAATTTGATTTGACTTCACTGGATGCATGCTTGTTCCAAGATGGGGAAACACCACACCGAAAGACATCCAGGCAATTGGGTTTTCGGAAGGCCAGCAATGGAAGATTCCGTATTTTTTTCAGTATGTTTCCCTCAGCTTAAACTCCAACCCTGATGCACTTAGCCAGAGCAGAGCATATTCCTGGTGATTTTGAAGTGCTTTTTTCAGGTGTTTTTGGGTATATTTCAGGCATTTTACAAGCATTTTTTTGTATCAAGTTTCAGGAGTTTTTTCCTGGGCTGGGTGAGGGGAGGAGAGCAGTTTTATAGTAGTAGAGGAGTTCTTCAAACCTAAAACTACGTGCAAACAAATGTGTATCACATATTTACAGGAGCTCCCATTGACCAAAAAGATCTGATTCCGTTCATTAACTTTTTTGAGCATGGAGCGTAGGGCGAAGTGTGAACAAGGACAAAATCGAAAGCCAGGCATAGTCAAGCGCAGGGAATCAAGCAAAAAAAAAAATGCTTGTGTGAATGGGGACATTTGCTTATGAAATGCATTAATGTTTTAAAAGTTTTGCTCGTTAAGAAGTGTTATGTTAAGACAGCCCATTTATTTAGAATAAGCTGGCAGATCACATTAATGCGCTTAAAAATCAACCCTTTTCTGTTAATCCAAAGCACCCTAGGTGCATTGTGGTGTTCGGCAAAATTGTTATTGTAAAGTTTTTGGGAGCATTTTCCCGTAAGAATTGGTAATTGCTCCTAAAGGCTACTAAAACGCACCTAATACCTTTTTTTTCTAGCGTTTTTATTTTTTTCATGTGCTGTAAAAATGTTAAGGCCTCTTGCACATGATACTCCTGTTTCAGCGTTTACTTTTTCAGACTTGTTTTTTGTATGTTTTTGCACGTATTTACGCAAATGCACGAAAGCGTATTTTCACCTTCTTGATCTGCACAATATGTAAATGGCATTTGCACACTGACCAAAAAAGCAGATTTTTCTATTTTTTTCTTTTTATTGAAGAATGCACTGGGTTTGTTTACACGCCTGTGTGCATAGGCACATTACAATTAATGGATTGTATTTTAGCTCATTTAAAAACAAAAGCTGTACTGAGCTTTTTCAGGCTGCGTTGAGCAAGAGGCCTAATAGAACGCTGAGGCTTCTAAATGCTCCTAAAAGCTACTAAAACACTAGTACAGTGCAATCAATGATTGTGTATAACAACTTTGTGTAATCCAACAATAAATGTGCTGTGAATAAATGTATAGTGCTCACTGCTGCCACCTTTAAACAAATGCAAATATACCAATAGTTTAACCGGTTCCGGACTGCCCACCGCATATATACTGTGGCAGGCTGGCCCTCCTGTGCGAACCGACGTAGGGCTACATCATGGCGTGCCAGCAGCTAGGGGGCGAGCGCGAACCACCGGCGGCAGGCTTCCAACCCCACGGACTCCAATGCATGGAGCAGGCGGCTCCAATTGCCGACTGCCACCCACGATCCCTCCCCGCTGAGAGAGAAGAACGGTCAGCTGTTGAAAACACAGCAGACCGTTCTTCTCTCTGGAATGTCACAGAGTGCCTGTGATCCTTCTATATAGGATCACAGGTCTCTATGGTCATTCCATAAGCCCCACCCCCCTACAGTTATAATCACTCCCCTAGGCTCACATTTAACCCATTGATCACCCACAGTATTAACTCCTTCCCTGCCAGTGTCATTATTACAGTAACAGTGCATATTTTTTAGCACTGAATACTGTAGTAATGTCACTGGTCCCCTCAAAAGTGTCAAAAATGTCAGTTAGGGGGCCCAATCTGTCCGCCGCAATGTCGCAGTCCCGCAAAAAATTGCAGATTGCCACCATTACTAGTAAAAAAAAAAAAAAAAACTATAAAAATGATAGAAATCTTTCCCATAGATAATAGACGCGATAACTTTTGTGCAAACCAATCAAAATACGCTTATTGCAATTTTTTTTACCAAAAATATGTATCAGAAAACAAATTGGCCTAAAACGTTAACAAATTTTGATTTTTACATTTTTTTTTTTTTTTAGGAATGTTATGTAGCAGAAAGTGAAAAATATTGTTTTTTTTTTTTTTTTTTTTTTCAGAATTGTCGCTATTTTTGTTTATAGTGCATTGCAGAGGTGATCAAATACCACCAAAAGAAAGCTTGATTTGTGGAAAAAAAAGGACATTGATTTCATTTGGGTACAGCGTCACACGACCGCACAATTGTCTGTTAAATTAATGCAGTGCCAAATCGCAAAATATGGCCTGGTCATTAAGGGGGAAAATCTTCCGGTCCAGAAGTGGTTAAACAAATGCAAATATACCAATAGTTTAACCACTTGCCGACCGGTCACGTTGACCGTACTGCGGCAAAGTGGTTCGTTATCGTCCAGCGACGTAATACTATGTTGCTGGACTCCTCCCCCTGTAGGCGGTGCTCGCGCGCCGCCGGAGGCTCGCTCCCGCTGTTTTCATTCACAGCGGGAGTCGGGCCAGGGGAGGAGCGGCGGCGATCGCCGCTGCTCTTCCCCGATCGTCGGGGAATCTAGTTTGGAGATCCGCCCGCTTGTGTAAACAGAGCAGGCGGATCTCCTCAGTGACAAGGAGTGACAGATTGCATAGCTGAACATGCGATCTGTCCCTGACTCACACAGGCACCTCCCCCCCCACACATTAGTAAGCACCAGGCATACATTAACCCCTCCCTCTCCAATAAAATTAACCCCTTCCCTGCCAGTGTCATTTTTACAGTAACAGTACATATGTATAGCACTGATTACTGCAGTAATGTCACTGGTAACCCCAAAAGTGTCAAAAATGTCAGTCAAGGGTCCGATTTGTCCGCCGCAATGTCGCAGTCCCGCAAAAAAAAATAAAAAAAAAAATCGCAGATCGCCGCCATTACTCATTAACAAAAAAACACCAAAAATTACAGAAATCTTTCCCTTAGTTAGTAAACGCAATAACTTTTGTGCAAACCAATCAAAATACGCTTATTGTGATTTTTTTTACCAAACATAGGTAGCAGAAAACAAATTGGCCAAAAATGTAAAAAAATTTAGATTTTTACATTTTTTGGGGGGGGGGATTTCATATTAAAAAAATGTTAAAAATATTGTTTTTTTCAAAATAAACGCTATTTTTTTGTTTATAGCGCAAAAAGTAAAAAGCGCACAGGTGATCAAATACCACCAAAAGAAAGCTCTGTTTGTGGGAAAAAAAGGACGTAAATTTTGTTTGGGTACGGCGTCGTACGACCGCGCAATTGTCAGTTAAAGTCGCACAGCGCCGAAAAGTGGCCTGGACGTAAGACAGCAAAATCCTCCGGTGGTAAAGTGGTTAAAGTGTAAAAAAAAAAATGTAATTATCACTCTAAATTGTAGCGCTGTGATTCAAAATTCAGTTGTAGGTTTTTAACATTCAAGTTTATAAGAAACTCTTTAAGTTATAATAAAATGTCCTTCATGAAATTTAAAACAAATCAAAGTGAAAACAGCCCACCCATAGAGGAAATGGTGTTCAAATCTTCTCCTGCTGAAAATGATATCAACCACACACCTCCTAACATGCACTGGTGATCCCTCGTCCCAGCAGATAACGCACTCACCACAGCTCAATGCCTCCCACTCTCATGGTTGGCACAACACACGTTTGTGAAATATCCTGCTGTTTAGATCAAGAAAAAGAGAGGAAAAGAAGGAAAAAGAAGAACCATGGGAGTTTAGGAAGGGAGAGGGAAGTTTGTGGACAGGGAGGAAGAGATAGTGACGCCATCCGTCAGCTGACACGAACGGCACTGCGGCGATCCCTGGATGTATATATGCGCAAACATTTTTACTTCTATAGGTGCATTTGTATTTAATCTTTCAATAAACCAAACAGAATTTTGAATATCTCTCTCTTCACTGAATTATTAATCACCACTATGCTGAGAGCCTTGTAAACCACCATAGAAGGAAGGAGTCTGATCCATCCATCCATTGGCTAAGGATAATACCACACTGTTTTGAATCATATTGTTGGTGAATGGGGACTCAGGAAGGGAGCACAGAGTGGCACCTGAACCCTGTGTACAAGAAAACGGAAAATTGTTATCAAATACTTACCGTAATTTTCCTTTCCTGATGGACTCCATGGCAGCTTACGTGTGGGTTAGTCCCGCCTCCTCCTACCTCATAGGACCCTACTCCCATAAATTTTTACTCCGTGCCAGAGGCCGTGTTCCATAAATAGCCTACTCCAGCAGATGGGAGGGGACTCCAGCTGCCATGGAGTCCATCAGGAAAGGAAAATTACGGTAAGTATTTGATAACAATTTTCCGTTTTCCTGACAGACTCCATGGCAGCTTACGTGTGGGAAATAACTCGCCAAACACACAAGGGTGGGAAACTGCTGGCCAAAAGAAATTTAATTTGCACCATCAACAGACAGTACTTGCAAACCAAAGTTAACAGAAGACAATGAAGCTGGCTCAATACAATAATGATTCATGAAAGTGTTAATGGAAGACCATGATGCCGCCTTGCATATTACTTCAGGGGCCACATGACAAGAAGCCGCCCAGGACGTGGACACCCCTCTTGTCGAATGCGCGGTCACCGCTTCTGGAGGAGCCAAGCCCTTAGCCTTATATGCCCATTGGATGGTCTGAACAATCCATGTCGCTATGGATCTTGAAGAGGCCCGCAAGCCCTTGTTCTTTCCGTGAAGGAGAACAAATAGATAATCTGAACGCCTGAAGGAAGCTGTTGCATCCAGGTACAGTCTCAGAATTGCACCCACATCTAATGGATGTGTATCCGGATCATCTGACGATTTGAATGTTGGAAGGACAATCTCCTGGTTCTCGTGGAAAACAGAGACCACCTTGGGGTGTGATCCCAACATGGGGATAAGAACCACACGATCTGGGAAGAAGGTCAGGAATGGTTCTTTGCAACCCAGAGAACTAATCTCGGAGATTCTTTTAGCCGAGGTGACGGCAACCAAGAAGGCCGATATCAGAGACAGATCTTTAATGGAGAGTTGCTCCGTGTGACTTCTTCTGACGTCAGAAAGGAAGTTCAAGACGAGTGGAAGATCCCATTTAGGGAACCTTGGCTTCCTCTGTGGCCTGAGTCTGGAAGCTCCCCGAAAGAATTGACGAACAAGGGGATGAGACGCCCAAGAAGTTCCTGTAAAGGCTGAAATAGCAGAAACTTGCACACGTAGTGAGCTAACGGATAATGGTAGGTCCAGTCCCGACTGCAGGAAACCAAGAATATGCTGGATATTCAGGTCATTGCATGACCCCCCTTTCTTGGTAACGAAATCCATGAACTTGGACCAGATCCTTCCGTAGACCTTGTTAGTGCCCGCTCTTCTGGCACTTAAGAGAGTAGAAATTGCCCCACTCGGGCAACCTAACGCCTCCAGCCTTTCCCTCTCAAAAACCATGCCTTCAGGTGCAGATGAGCCGGGCATGGGTGTAGAGTTGCTCCCTGGGACAGAAGGTCCGGCCTGATGGGTAGAGGAACTGGATCCCGAAAACTGAGGAGCATCAGCAGTGGAAACCATGGCCTGTTCGGCCAGTATGGGGCTATTGTTAGCACTTCCACATCTTCCATCCTGAGCCTCGCCAGGAACCGGAGAATGACAGGAACTGGGGGAAAGGCATATGCCCTGTGGAATCTCCAATGGTCTGTCAGAGCATCCGTCCCAAAGGCTTGGGGACAACGGAACCTCACATAATACTTCGGAAGCTTGTGATTGCATGGAGATGCAAATAGATCCACTTCCGGGTGAAATTCCAGAGAAGTGAGCCACTGGAAGACATCGTTGTGAAGGCTCCATTCGTTGTTGTCCAAGCGGACTCTTGAGAGGAAGTCCGCTTGAACATTCTGTACCCCTGGAAGAAACACTGCAGTGAGGTTGACCAGGTGTTTCTGGGCCCAATATAAGATTGGATCTACCTCCTTCAACAGGGAGCGACTGCGAGTGCCTCCTTGTCGCTTCACATAGGACACCGCGGTCGTATTGTCCATCCTCAGGATCACAGAAGTCCCTTCTATTAGGTGACGGAATGCTTTCAGAGCGCAGAACGTATTTGACACTACCCTGTGAGCTTGGAAATCCCAGCTGCCCTGGGCTATCTCTGTCTGACAGAGGGCACCCCATCCGGTGTTGCTGGCATCCGTGGTAACTGTGATCCAAGAGATGGGCATGATGGAATGGCAATTGAGGAGATTTTTGCTCTGCAGCCACCATGGAAGGCTCTCCCGCATTGATGATGTTATGCGAATTAGGTGATTTTGATCTCCTGGACGCCACTGATGGAGAAACCCCACTTGGAAAGGCCGCATTTTCCACTGTGCCCACTTCACCATTGGAGTCGTGGCTACCATGGTCCCAACCACTCTTAGACACTGAGATGCTCGAAGGTGAGTGGCCGTCATAGCTAGGCGTACCCTGTCCCTGACTACCGGGATCTTCTCGAGGGGCAAAGAAATTGTGCCTTGACTTGTGTCGAACTGAGCTCCCAGAAATATTAACGACTGGGTAGGCTCCAGGTGGCTCTTCTCCATGTTCAGTAACCAGCCGAACTCGCGAAGGCGAGTGGCTATTACCTGAGACCTGTGTACCAGAAGTTGTTCTCGGTCTTGTGACAGCAGGAGCAGGTCGTCCAGATAATGATGTAGACGGACGCCTTTGGTCCTGATCAAAGCCACCACTGCTAGTAAGACCTTTGAGAATACCCGCGGCGATGTAGTAAGCCCAAACGGGAGACAGACAAATTGTAGATGATTCTAATCTACTGCGAATCGTAGGAACTTCAGGTAATCTGCTGCCACTGGCACATGGAAATAGGCGTCCTTGAGGTCGATTGACACAAGCCAGTCTGCCGGTTGTATTGCTTGATGGATGGTGAATAGCGTCTCCATCTTGAATTTCTCCTTCTTGATAAAAGAGTTCAGGTGCGTGAGGTCTATGACCGGTCTCCAAGCACCGCTCTTTTTCTGAACCAAGAAGAGAGGGGAGTATAGACCCTGGAACTTCTCGTTGGTTGGAACTGGAACCACTGCGCCTTGAGCCACCAACAGATCTACGTAAGACAGAAGGCCTTGTCTTTTCTCTTCTGACTGTGGCAATGAGGTTGGAATGAACCTCAGTCTGGGCGGACTGCAGAATTTCCAGGAATGGCCTGTTGATACTGTCTTGACGACCCAGAAGTCGTTTATCGAGGCTGCCCAGACGTGTTGGAAGCGTAGTAGCCGAGCCCCGACTTGCTCCGCCTGGGCAGGCACAACGTCAAAAAGACTTCGTGGCATCCCAACCACCAGAAGACCCTCCTCTGGGTGCTTTCTGTCCTGAAGGCTGCGGTCTTCTCCAGTTCTTTCGGAATTGACGGCCAGGCTTATATAGGCGGGCATCCCTTGATCGATCAGCCCCTTGCCTGGGCTGAGACCTCTTCTGGTCCAGCAAGCGCCTATCCTGGGGAAGGAACCCCGACTTACCACCTGTGGCACGGGAAATGGCGCTTTCTAACTTGTTGCCGAATAGGGAGGACCCCTCAAATGGAATTCGGCACCAGGCCTGTTTTGACGCAGGATCGGCCAACCAAGGACGTAACCAAAGAGCCCGTTTTGCAGTAACCGATGAAAGCATTACCCGTGCCGCAAGGCGGACCATGTCTAGGGAGGCCTCCCCCAAAAAAGCTGCCGCCAGCCTAAGCTCATGTATTGGCAAATTTCTTGCGACTTCTTCCGACACGCTTCTGAGTGTTGTGTCCACACTGTCTGTCCACACCTCCATTGCTTTAGACAGGGCTGCGAGAGCCAATGCTGGCTTGCATGCCATACCTGCTGACACATAGATGCGCTTGAGGTCTGAATCAATGCGTCTCTCAAGGCCATCCTTAAAGGTGACTGTGTCTTCAAGCGGAAGTGTGACATGACGCACCAGACGCATCAGTGCTGCATCCACCAGAGGTGCAGATTCCAGGTGTTTAACCTCTTCCGTTTTAAATGGGTACATTTTATTCATTTTGGAGAGTAGAGAGTTTTTTCTCTCTGTGCAGCCCCATTCGTCTGTAATGATTTCGCCTACCTCCCCTAACAGGGGAAAGAAAGGGCGTTCCTTTTTGAGGTGCTTAAAATATCTCTTCTGTTTAGAGGGTGACTCTACCGGCTCATCCCACTTCAGGGCTTCCTTCACAGCTTTAACCAAGGAGGGAACCATGGCAAAGTCAAAACCCGCACCAGGGTCGTCTGCTTCAAGCTCACCCTCAGAGTAGTCAGATGAGGAGTGACTGTGCTGGGAAGGCCCAGGGATATGAATATTTTCACCAGCCGGAATACTCGCCATCCTGGGGGAGGAAGTTCCAGCACGAGCAGTATCCAAGGTTTTTAAGGACTCCTTAACTACTCGCCTGACCAGCGACTCCATCTGCTGGTTGCTGTCTTCCCTTTCGTTTGCAGCATGTGCAAAACAGGGCTCACAGAGCGACTTTCCATCAGGCACCTGTGCCCCACATCCCCAGCAGGATCTTTTGTCAGAGTGGCGGTGTCCTGAAGTAGCTCCAGACTCTTCACCATGTCGCCTAGAGGACGATCGATGGCGCCTGGAACTTGATGATGAATGCCGCGTTTGCGACCTGGGAGGATCTTTATCTTCACGGGCTGAGTGACGTCTTTCAGACCTAGAAGGGCTTTAGGAAAGAAAATAAAGACTCAACAGAACAGCAGAAAAAAACCCCCTAAACATTACAGGTAGAGAAATAAAACCAATCTTACCTGTAATGTAAGGGCTGGCCACCAGGGGGCGGTGAGACATCCATATAACTTTAGGAAACTGCAAGAGATCATGAATGAGTGACATGCAGAAAGCAGGCAGGAAGCCTATTCAGCATAATCACAGCCATCTCTCACCTTTAAAAGATTCCTGCAGAGCACGGGGAAGCCGCTGGAAACACTGCTGAACAAACTCACAGATAGCTGAAACTAACAGCTATTTGAATTTGCTCCTGGAATGTTGTCACCGCCCCCCTCCCCCCACCTGTGCAAACCAAGCCTCGATTCAGATCGAGCCTGGAAGGCACCGCCCCCCCCCACCTGTGTGAACCAAGCCTCGATTCAGATCGAGCCTGGAAGACACCAGGAAGCAGTAGAGCGGAGGGGAAGGACGTGGAATGGAACACCATGCATCCCACAGCCAAACTAGACTCCAGGGAGAGATAAGTAACAAACAACAGGAGAATATACACAAACAAACTGCTGCCATAGAATGTAAAGCAGGGGTACATCACCACTTCCACGACCAGACCTTGGACCATACGGACACCGCGGCTGCACACATGATGGGGCGTATTAATGGGCCTCCCGCTAATAGCTGGGACGATTGGCCAAATGTTGCTTTGCCTGCCATTGGCCAGGTTTGTAAGCTCTTCTGACAACTGACTCCACGCCCGTGTCCTACCCCGCTAATAGCTAGGGCGTGCTGGACATGAAGGGGACACCACTCGATCCGACGTGCAGACCGCCAGGCCTGAATCGGGAATCTTCATGAGGTAATATTTGACCATAATCCTTTCAGGAGGAGGACAAAAAAGGAACACGGCCTCTGGCACGGAGTAAAAATTTATGGGAGTAGGGTCCTATGAGGTAGGAGGAGGCGGGACTAACCCACACGTAAGCTGCCATGGAGTCTGTCAGGAAAGAATCACCAACACTGGCACTTTATTTGCATTGATGGACGTTTCACTTGTTTTTAACTGCACATTTCTTTTGCACTTTATACAGTATATTATTGATTGCATTGGCATTATTAAGCACATGTGAGTAACATGTGGAAGCAGAGCTAAGTTTTAATAATTTTTATTGTCAGATGGAACAAATGGTTTCTTATGGAGTAAGCTACACACATAGAAAGCAGTAGAATATTGTATCAATGGATGCACATGATTGGAAAACTGTGTGATAATGCTGACTGATTGCTACCATCATATCCTATATGATAAGTAAATTTGATTCATTTTTTTAATGCTCTATAAAGATTAGCATGGCAGTAGTTAATACCCTACATGCCACAGTCAGAAACAAAGTGTACAAACATTTTTCAACCAGTGTGATTCTTTTATCTTTATTCATACCTAATAAATTCACTGCATGGGTTTGATTTTGAACACGTTAGCTGGCTGGCTGGTATCTTTACTTTGGGGTTGGTTTACTAAACTCAGATAGGCTGTTCACTTGCAAGGGAAGTTGCACTTTGCAAGGGAATTTTCCCCTGCGCTTAGTGCATGAGGTAAAGCTCTGCTGACTTCCTTCATCCAATTATGTGCAAGTGAAAATGCAGTTTTCTTTCCTTGCACACTCTTTACTTGCAAAGTGCAACTTCTCTTGCAAACAGTCTATTTGCCTTTAGTAAATCAGTGCCAAATTATTTATACCAGCCAGCCATACAGCAAACATGTTTAAAAGGAGGTCAGCAATGGCAATGACCATATGTCCCTTAGCACGGGTTTCCTTTAGGTGGTGAAGTGACACTGGCTATATTAAATTTAGCCTTCTATGCAAAGAAACCGATGAATACCTGCATGTTCTTCCCAGCCAAACCCCGCTTCTTTGAAGTTCAAGGCTTTTCTGAAGAATGTTCAGCAATGGACACTTCCAGGAGTGTCAGATGCTGGCTTCCTCTGTCATAGTAGTGTGCTTTATGCTTTATGCTGAAGATCTTTCAACAAGCCTAGACCTTTTAGAGAACCAACTTCTGGGACAGGTAAGTATTTCGTTTTTAGTAAAGATAGCATTAAGGAGAAGTAAAGTCAAAGCAAGTTTGACTGTACTTCTCCTGTGGATCACAGGAGTGCAATTCATTCTGCACTCCTGTGACCCATTTTCAGCAGATAGCAGGCTGAAGCCCGCTGTCGGCTGACGTCACAGAGCAGGTCAAGGCTGCAGCAAGAAGTTTCGAGTTGGGAGTCCACTCACAACCCTGGACTGGCACCTAAATCAGCAAGCCTGAGCCAGCCACTCCAGCCCCCTCCACAGCCAATTTATCCAGTGAGTGTGCTGGGGGGGCTGGGGTGAGGGCAGAGCAGAGAGCCGGTGACTACCCCTTCTCCCCTGCGCTCACTGGAGCTCAAATGCAGCATCAGACCTATGCTGCATCCACCTAAGTAGGTATGATTTTGAAAAATAAAACTGACTTCTCTTTTAATTTTATTTTTGTAACGTGTAAAAGACCTGCTTTAAAGTGATTGTAAACCTCATAAATGAAATATGAACAAAGCATATCCCTCTATAGTGTGTGCTTGTCTCAATTAAGAGCACTAAAGTGTCACTTTTGTCGGCTGCTTCATTCCTCTGCTATCAGCATGAATCGCTTCTGACAGGTTTTCCTGACACCAAGACAAAAAGGTGACAGGGGAGGGACCTCCAGCTGATTGACAGCTTCAGCTCTGTTCCTATGTGCTGTGTGAAGGAGGGTGTGTCCCTTCCCTCCAATCTGCTCTCAGAGCTCTCCTTACTGAGTTCTGCAGAGTGTAACTTCAGCTCTCTTTCCCCTTTTTTCTGAACAAGCTTTATAATTTGGAACTTTGAAAAGATGAATAGGAAAAGAGCGTTGCAGATAAACATGTACAAATTATATAGAAGGATTTGTTAAATCTATCTGTATTATCTGAGGCCAGTCACTTCATTGGGTATATGTAGGGTTTACAACCACTTTAAGGCTCTGGGTAGAGGAGAGTTAGGGGGGGGGTGATATAATTAAGAGGGCAATTCAGAGCTTAAAGATTCTTAGTTGATCCCTGCACCAAAAACTAACAGCACCAGGATTCCAGCACTGAGAATCAATGTAACCTGTGTAATGATGATTCACCTGTATGACCAAACAGTCCATTTCAGATCATAAAGCCTTTATAAAGCACCACTGTGCAGTAGACTATCCAAGGATGCAGAAAAAAATTGACAAAAGAATGTTCCAGTAGAATCATAGGCAGCGGAAATTTAAAAATACAAACATTTTTATAGGTAAATCATTTAACAATGTAGCAGCCAACAGCTAAAAAATAGGAGCCTTTCCAAAATAATAACAGCTAACAAAACCAAAAGATAATCAAAGGGGAAAAAGAATTTGCACAAAAAGTTACTTTCATTAAATAATGGCATATAAATCCCGACAAGGCCGGACATGAAACTCAGCTCACAATGCTAACACACCAGGAATGCCAATCTTTATTCAAGCCATATGACTGTAATTTTCAAATCTCTTTAAATCAGCTAAAAATAACTGTCACTTAAAAAAAAAAAAATAAAGGTCCTTAGCCTGGAACTTTAGCATTGTGGATTAAGCTTCACGCCCAACTTTATCGGGCTTTAGAATTCCATTATACCATAGTGTACTGATATCTCTTTGTTACCACTATGGGATTGACGGACTATGGACAATATACTGCTTTTTTTAATATAAATTTACCTTTTGGTGCAAATGCTTTTTTGACCAGTAATTGGGCCCATTATGAAAGTATTATGTTGTGCCATAACCTGAATACATATTCATCTGTTTTTATCCACTTACTAACTTCATGCTTGTTCTGGATCGTTGACTCAGAAGTACCGAGAAAGGCAGACAAAGAAATGTACAAAGGAAAGAGGAGGAGAAAGTGCATGTTCAAAACACACAAAAAGTTTTAGGATAGAAAGGCTTTATTATAAACTCTTTCCCTAAAAAAAGTAAATGGAATAAAGAACTCCTTCAAAAATACAATGCCTTGCAGGAAACCTTTCAGGCACTTTAGGCAGGATAAGAATCAACTCCCATTAGCCTTCGATCTGCACAACATACAATAATTGTCCACATATCTCATCTCTATTAGACCATAGAAGTAATTAAGGTTATCCCGTCTGCTGCTGACAACAAGAAAATAAAGATGTTTATTATAAAAATGGAGTTGATGAACAGAATTTTTATTTGATTTTTTTTGGTACTATTTAAAGTACGGCCAACAATTTGTATTTGTTTTGGAAAGCATCATGCTTCAAGTTACAAGATTTATCTTATTTTTTATATCTGTTGGCAAGCTTTTTACTTATTTTTTACCAAGGAGTGAGAGAATCTCCAAAAGGGAGGTTTTCACCAGAATTGATGTCCCTATTGGGAGATTTTCCATTATCACCTGTTCCAATGACAGGTGACAGTGACCAGGAAATAAGGGTGAATCTTCTCATTGGAGAAACAATTGGCAATTAATAAAAGAAAATATAGGAACCCAATAGGTTCTAAACCCACGCAAATCAATAACCAAAAAACAAATAAACTACAATAAAGAGCTGCATGTTGTAAAGTGTAAAAAAACACATATACCGTGAAAAGAAACAAAGGAACCGCGCTCTTACATCATAAAATACATATCACCATAGTGAATAAACAATAGTGAATAGACAAATAAATAAATACATCCTCATCGTCATTCCTAGCTGAATGGAAATGACGGATCTGTGGTGTTTGAGATCCGTCATTTCTGGTCAGCTGAAACACAGGTGGAGCGCAAACCAGCGTTTCCTATACAATACATGCTGATTCTTGTCTTCTTTGAAGTAAGTGCAATACAACCTTCTTTTTTAAATACATGACTTGAAATACTGCACCATGAGAGTGTTTCTTCCTCTCCCTCTCTATACGGCAACACTGGAGCTTTGAACATGCTATTTATATACATATTGAATGGATGACAGCAGCGGTTTGAATTAATTCCTGTGACCTCGTGTATGACATCTTGGATTTTCCCATATGACCAATTTGACTCCCTGTAATAGTGGTCAATTAAGTCTGGTGAGTGTATAGTGCGTCTGGAAGCTGGTGGAGAGGAACCTTTCCTATACTCACTGAGGACGTTATTCACGTGTGGGATTATATATGGACTTCACAATTTTTATGTATTTTCTATCATTTAAATGAAGATTTATTTATTCATTTGTCCATTTCTCTATAGTTTATTCACTATGGTAATATGTACTTTATGATGTACAGTAAGTGGCAATTAATACCAGAAAGAGGTTCTAAAGATTCCTCACTAACCAAAACTAAAAAAAAATAATTCTACCTGGTGTTTAGTTTTTATACATTGTAATTTCCTTTTCAACAGTTCATGTGTGCTAAAAGTCCAAAGTTTTTTTAGTACAAGGCTACCAACCACAAGAACAAGCCTAGCTGCCTTGAAGCTGTAGTAAACATAGGTTTAAAATGACTAAAAGTAAGGCTATTATAAAGCTATATAAAAGTATACTCTGTTTTTTTTTTTTTTTTTAATAGTCACCCTTGCAGGTTTAGACCTAGACATGTGCAGAACGAAAAAAAAATTGATTCTGTTATTACATACATTTGTTTAGTTTTTAATTCCTGTTTGGAATTTGTTTCGTTTATTCAAATTTGAACTGATTATAATTTTCTAAATTTGAAAAATTCAAATTGATTTGAATTCTATTCTAATTGCATTCAAATTAGAATCAAATTCCATTCAAATCAAATTTATTCTATTCGAAATTTGAATTTTAGAAGATATTCACTCTAATTATTTTTATTTCTTCTAATTTCTTCTAATTTTTTTTCTAATATTCTTTCTATTCCAATCTATTAAATAGTTTTTTTCTATTCTTTTATTTTCTGTTCTATTGTTTTCTTTTATATTATATTCTATTCTTTTCTATTCTATTCAAATGTATTCTATTCAAAACTTGAATTTCAGAAAACAAGTTATATTGTTATATTCTTTCTATTCTTTTCTATTGGCTATTCTATTATTTTATTTTATTTTATTTTATATTCTTTCCTTTTCTATTCAAATTTAATTGTATTCTATTAAAAATGTGAAATTTAGAAAGGTTATATTCTTTCAATTTTATTCCACAGTATTCTGTTCTATTCTATCCTTTTTTATTTTTCAACTCCAGTGCCTTGCGAAAGTATTCGGCCACCTTGAACTTTGCGACCTTTTGCCACATTTCAGGCTTCAAACATAAAGATATAAAACTGTAATTTTTTGTGAAGAATCAACAACAAGTGGGACACAATCATGAAGTGGAACGAAATTTATTGGATATTTAAAATTTTGTTAACAAATAAAAAACTGAAAAATCGGGCGTGCAAAATTATTCAGCCCCTTTACTTTCAGTGCAGCAAACTCTCTCCAGAAGTTCAGTGAGGATCTCTGAATGATCCAATGTTGACCTAAATGACTAATGATGATAAATAGAATCCACCTGTGTGTAGTCAAGTCTCCGTATAAATGCACCTGCACTGTGATAGTCTTAGAGGTCCGTTTAAAGCGCAGAGAGCATCATGAAGAACAAGGAACACACCAGGCAGGTCCGAGATACTGTTGTAGAGAAGTTTAAAGCCGGATTTGGATACAAAAAGATTTCCCAAGCTTTAAACATCCCAAGGAGCACTGTGCAAGCGATAATATTGAAATGGAAGGAGTATCAGACCACTGCAAATCTACGAAGACCTGGCCGTCCCTCTAAACTTTCAGCTCATACAAGGAGAAGACTGATCAGAGATGCAGCCAAGAGGCCCATGATCACTCTGGATGAACTGCAGAGATCTACAGCTGAGGTGGGAGACTCTGTCCATAGGACAACAATCAGTCGTATACTGCACAAATCTGTCCTTTATGGAAGAGTGGCAAGAAGAAAGCCATTTCTTAAAGATATCCATAAAAAGTGTCGTTTAAAGTTTGCCACAAGCCACCTGGGAGACACACCAAACATGTGGAAAAAGGTGCTCTGGTCAGATGAAACCAAAATCGAACTTTTTGGCAACAATGCAAAACGTTATGTTTGGCGTAAAAGCAACACAGCTCATCACCCTGAACACACCATCCCCACTGTCAAACATGGTGGTGGCAGCATCATAGTTTGGGCCTGCTTTTCTTCAGCAGGGACAGGAAAGATGGTTAAAATTGATGGGAAGTTGGATGGAGCCAAATACAGGACCATTCTGGAAGAAAACCTGATGGAGTCTGCCAAAGACCTGAGACTGGGACGGAGATTCGTCTTCCAACAAGACAATGACAAAAAACATAAAGCAAAATCTACAATGGAATGGTTCACAAATAAACATATCCAGGTGTTAGAATGGCTAAGTCAAAGTCCAGACCTGAATCCAATCGAGAATCTGTGGAAAGAACTGAAAACTGCTGTTCACAAACGCTCTCCATCCAACCTCACTGAGCTCGAGCTGTTTTGCAAGGAGGAATGGGCAAAAATTTCAGTCTCTCGATGTGCAAAACTGATAGAGACATACCCCAAGCGACTTACAGCTGTAAACGCAGAAAAAGGTGACACTACAAAGTATTAACTTAAGGGGGCTGAATAATTTTGCACGCCCAATTTTTCAGTTTTTTATTTGTTAACAAAGTTTGAAATATCCAATTCATTTCGTTCCACTTCATGATTGTGTCCCACTTGTTGTTGATTCTTCACAAAAAATTACAGTTTTATATCTTTATGTTTGAACCCTGAAATGTGGCAAAAGGTCGCGAAGTTCAAGGGGGCCGAATACTTTCGCAAGGCACTGTATATTCTCTTCTATTCCATTCTTTTATTTTTTTCTATTCTTTTCTATTGTATTCAAATTTTAATTTATTCTATTTGAAATTTGAATTCCAGAAGATGGTTCTTTCTATTTGTATTCTATTTTTTATTTTAGTCTATTTCTTTGTTTGTATTCTATTTTTTTTTCTTTTCTTTTATTTTCGATTCTTTTTAGTATGCGGAAGTATTTGGTGAAGTATTATAGAATAAACCTACAGGGGATAATTTTTATTGATTTTTTTTTTATTTTATTTTACTACTACTTTAACCACTTGCTGACCACCAGCCGCTGTACTTACTGTATACTGTGGCAGGTCGGCTCAGTCACACGAAATGATGTACCTGTACGTCGTTTCGCAGGACAGCTAGTGGGGGCACACGCACGCACCGATTGGCCACAGGGGGAGCCAATCAGTGGGTCTGGCGGCTGCGATGTTCACCGGGCACCCGCAATCGCTCCCTGTGGAGACAGAACGGCGGTCTGCCAATGTAAACACAGCAGACCGCTGTTCTGTCAGTAATGTTCCTCCTATTTAGGAACGCAGGTCTCTGTGTTCATCCAGCACGCCCATCCCCCACACAGTTAGCACCCCCTAGAGACACATTTAATCCTTTGATCGCCCCGGTTGTTAACCCCTTTCCCTGCCAGTGTCATTAGTACAGTAACAGTGCATATTTTTAGCACGGACTACTGTAGTAATGTGTTCTGGTCCCCCCAAAAGTGTAACAAATGTCATTTAGAGGTCCAATCTGTCCGCAGCAATGCCGCAGTTCCGCTAAAAATCGCTGATCACGGCGATTACTATCTTGTAGATGCGATAACTTTTGTGCAAACCAATCAATATGCACTTATTGGGATTTTTTTTACCAAAAATGTGTAGCAGAATACAAATTGGCATAAAATTATGAAAAAATTTTATTTTTATTTTTTTTTATTGGGAATGTTTTATAGCAGAAAGTAAAAAATTATCAAATACCACCAAAAGAAAGCTCTATTTGTGATGAAAAAAAAAGGACATCAATTTTATTTGGGTACAGCGTCGCACAACCACGCAATTGTCAGTAAAAGTAATGCAGTGCTGAATCACAAAAAAATGGCCTGGTCATTAAGGGGGTAAAACCTTCTGGTCCTTAAGTGGTTAAAGGAGTTCTCTGCTCACAGAGTACCATTTGATTTTGAACATCAGCATTGTAATAACAATACAAACAATAGTTCCAATGTAATCTTATCTGAAAAAATCTCCTTTCATGTTGCGAGTTCTGCCTATCTGCTGACCATCTCTTTACACAACTTAATTCATTTCTAAGGACTACATATTCCATGGTACTTTGCTGCCTGCAAGTAGTTATTCCTGTACTGACTCCGCCTTCTGAAACTCCGCTCAGCACCTCTATAGATCAGAAGGCAGGTGTTCCATCAGAATAGGCAAAACCTGTCAGATTATGTAACAGAAGTGAAGTTCTGTCAGCTGAATACTTACTGCACATGCGTAGCATGCTTTGTGCATTGGTCCAAATCATTTGGTGGGGGGGGGGTTGGTGTGGGATTGTTTTTCAGGGGTTGAGCTTTGCCCCTTAGTTCTAGTGAAGGGAACTCTTAAGGCATCAGTATACCAAGACATTTTGGACAATTTCATACTTCCAACTTTGTGGGAACAGTTTGGGGATGGCTCCTTCCTGTTCCAGCATGATTGCACACCAGTGCACAAATCAAGGTCCATAAAGACATGGATGAGCGAGTATGGCATGGAGAACCTTGACTGGCCCGCACAGAGTCCTGACCTCAACCCCATAGAGCACCTTTGGTACGAATTAGAGCAGAGACTGTGAGCCAGGCCTTCTTGTTCAACAACAGTGCCTGACCTCATAAATGCGCTTCAGGAAGAATGGTCAAACATTCCCATAGACACACTCCTACACCTTGTGGACAGCCTTCCCAGAAGAGTTTAAGCTGTTATAGCTGCAAAGGGTGGGCCAACTCAATACTGGACCCTACAGACTAAGACTGGGATGCCATTAAAGTTCATGTGCGTGTAAAGGCAAACATTCCAGTACTTTTGGTAATATAGTTTATGTATTTCATCTGGGTATTTAGCGGCCTGGAGTTCGGCTTTGAACTGTTATATGGTCAACAAAGCATGGTCATGCTTGTTATAAGAGAGTTCTGCATCATAATAGATATTGCTGCCATGTTCCATGATAGCATGAATTCAGACATATTTTAGATGTCCTTGTCAGATAGACTGCTGTCCAAGTCAGGGGTCTCCAAAATATGGCCCAAGAGCCACATCTGGCCCTCTACAAGTCTTTTATCTAGCCTGCAGCAATTTGATTCTGCATTCCGATTGGATTCTTATTGGATGGGGATCTTCTGATGTGATAGGCGGGCTCTGATGTGAAAGGTGGACTCTGATGGAAGGTGGTACTCTAATGTGATAGGGGAGCTTTTGATGTAAAAGAGGGACCCTGAAATGATGAAAGACTTCTGATGTGAAGCTATTTCTTTAATAATTTTCATTATTTTTTAACTACTTCAATGCCAGCTTTCAACGATGTCGCAATTTGAGAAAAATTTTGCGGTCATGCAACACTGCACCCAAATTTATTTTTTTAAATAATTTTCTTTACAAAAATAGAGCTGTCTTTTGGTAGTATTTATTATTTTATTTTTTGCTACAAAAACTAAAAAAGACTAACAATTTTGAAAAAAAAAAAAAGTTTTTTTCTTAGTATCTGATAGGGAAATTGCATATTTCATATACCTTATTGGCCTCACAAATATCTAATGAAGCTTATAAAATCTTGGTTACTCATGTCTTTGGGATGTTATTGTTAACTGGTCAAGTCCTTGAGGGGTCATATTACAAAGGGAGTTGGCATGGGGGTGGTATATTCCTCATACACATGTCTAAATACCACTGCCCAAACTGCTTAGAGCTTAGTCTCACCCAGAACAACCATGAGGCAAGTGTCTGGTCCTGATTACTTGTGCCATGTTGCGTAACAGCAAATGGGACTCAATGGTGGGAAACAGTTTTAGTTAGGTATTCTTGTTATATTTTCTTTATCTTTATCTGTATCTGTCTTATCTTTAATAAAAGTTATACTTTAAAGTTTTTGTGTGATCTCACTTTGCACATATCGCATAAAAACCTTAAAGGAACCTAAGCTATCACGTGACCATGATACAACAAATGGCGATGAGAATGGGATTTGATTTGTATAAACAAGAGATACAAATAATGACATAGAATTATGCTAGATTGTTTGTGCTGGGTGTAATATTGTGTTCTTGTATTCAACACATTCAAGTGTAAGAAATGTTTCAGATACTTAGCTAACTTATTTGAGGTGCATTTTGGTGATCAGATGCAAGCAGATTTTTGTTTTGGTGCCCATGACTGGACACCGGCTTGCGATTTTATTTTTTGTTTGATAAATTGGGCGAGAGACTGATTGGTCTCTGGACTGTAGAAGTTTAAGAGCAATGAGACTTGCTTGAATATCAAAAATGACAAGCTGACTGCAGTAACGTAAGATGTGTGTGTGGGAATTGTTCGTAGCTAGCTAATGTTGAGGACATGGTACTTGTATGAAAGGATGTTGAATGCATGCTGTGTTGTCTGTGTTAAATGACAATGCTACCTGAATTAAGACAGAAAGGTAACGCTAAGGTGTCCTTTTATGAAACCTAGATGAGCAGTGATCCTGCTGATTGCAGCTCATCTCCGACCATTATCGGTTTATAAAACAGAGATGATCGGGGGAGATCATCTCTACACACAGAGAATCTGTCATTGACTGACACAGAAACGGACAGTTTATGAAGCTGCGATCTCCGCACTTCACAGGCGATCTGTGCCAGAATTCACATTCACAGATTCACCAGCCTGGAGATGGTGAATTTGGGAGAGAAGACAGAATCGGGGGCTCTCTCCTCCACTATAGAAGGCATTGGTGCACCCTGTAGCCACACCCCATGACGACGTCCAATCGGACGAAACGTACGTCGGGTGGCGTGCTGGGTAGCGCGTGCCGGAATCCCTGGAGGAGACAGGACGGCCATAGGTTTGGTGGTCCACGGACAGGACGCCCTTAAGACACCCGGAGGTCTCTATGCTTACTACATGCGAGTTACATCTTGATGTTTGTGAGTACCATACCTCTCTTTTAGAATAAAGCATTTTTTAAAACAGTCTACGCTATGAGATGTTCCTTCTCTCTCTGCATATTATATTCTACTATGAGCATATCAGGAACACACTGGAGAAGCCTTCACCTATCACTGGTTATGCGCAATTTTTGATCTCTGTCATAGGGATCAACAGCTTCTGGTAAGAAGTTAGAATTACTGGTGTTGGAGTGCTGTCTGGTGGCGGTTTTCTATCCTAGAAATTATCTTTTGAATGAAGAGTCGGATTTATATGGACTGTCATTATATTGCTTTGTTCACATCTTTAAGTGGGACTGTCATAACCAAGGGTTTTTAGCGCTACAGTTTTGTTTTTATTTCTTTTTAATCTGCTACAATCCGGATTAGTGTGGCTGCTGGACCCAACTACATTTGCTGTTTTTACAGTTTATATATTTTTTCTTTAGCGCAGCAATTTTATTGTTTTGTTTATCTTTGATTTGTCATAGGTGCTGCCGCTGTAATATTAGATTTTAAGTCTATCTGTTGTAAAACAATCATGGATATATTTGAATATCGCACATCACACATTATAGACACAGTGGGAATCTTTTCTGCTGTACATTCAACCTCGGATGATTTAGGGGGATTGTTCCTTAGGTTGAAAAATCTGATGACGGCCGAGCTCCATGCCAGATGGGATGTGGTCTTCTTTGAGAAGTATATCGCGGACGGCATGGTACCCAGGAGTCTCAGATGGGAGGTATTTCCCCAAAGTGATGTGGATGATCTTAGTGAATGGTCCTTGTATTTTAATAAGGCTGGACTTGGTCTTTTGAATTTTATGTTATCTAAGAAAAGGCTCAAAATGACCAAGTTAGATGAGGATATTAATATAATCAAAGAAAAATTGACCTAATTTAAAAACAAGGATGAATATAAAACTAGGTCAGAAGCCCTTAAGAGGCATCTGGAGAAGGTGGATGCAGAACAGAAGGCCAAGAAACGCAAAAAATTTGCCAGAGATCTGGGAGATTATAACTCCCAGAATATTTTTAAGTGGCAATCGGTTAAATTGGCCCCAACTTCTACCAACGATCTAGATAACGAGATGGAGGTATCATCTGTCCCTAATCTTGATACTAATTGCCTAGTAAGAACGGAGATGAGCCAACCCTACTCCCCTCTTCCCCAGCCCTCCCAATGGAGTTATCAGGCCAGAGGGAGAGGCAGGGGACGGGGGAGAGGTCGTGGTAGAGGTGGGGGACGTCCACCTCACCCACACCATCCCAATAATGTGCATACTAATAATAGGTTTGCGCCATTGGCTAATGAAATTAGGGAACCTGATCGTTACATGACGGTCCACCCACAGAGAGGAGGAGGTTCCTCCAATCGACAGAGTGGCCGGTCAGGTAACTCAGGGGATGAATACTTTGAACAGGCTTCTGGGGGCAGGGAAGGAAACTTCCAAAATGCACCGAATGCTAATCAACGTTTTTTTCCCGTGGTTACCCCCAAAGCAAAAAGGAGAAAAAACGGAAAAAAAGGGGGACAAGGGGGGGGAGGAGACTCCGCCAGAAAAAAGAGGCGTCTTTAAAGGATGGAGGCCTCTTTAACCTTAGTTCCGCTGTAATCTCGAATGATGAAAAATGTGTCCTTAATAGGGGTTTAAAGTATGCACCCCCGAAACAACTGGATAAGTTTAACACATTTATCGACCTTCAAAAATTTATAAGAAAGGTCAATATTAAGAGACACTTCACGGTAAATCCTCCCACATCTAAAATTGAATATAATATGGGCATTAAAAGCACTAGCTTTTCTAATGCCTCTACGTTCAACCCCCCTGGCGCGGTGGCGCCAGCAGTGGCTGTATTTAGAGATCTAGTTGCAAAAGACATCGATCAGCTTCGGTTGAACAAATGTGGGATGCACTCCGCCTTCAATAGGGGACTGAAGTCTCTTAGAGAGCGTAGTGATATCGTAGTGAGGCCTGCGGATAAGGGCGGCGGAATCGTCATTATGGACACCGCCGCCTATGACGCAGAAATGATGAGATTACTTTCTGATAGGGACACTTATGTTCCCTTAAGAGGTGACCCTACTGCCAAATACAAAAAGGAACTGATTGCCCTGGTGAATGATGGCTTTGACAGGAAGCTTCTCACCAAGAAGGAGAAGGCTTTCCTAGTGCCCTCTGCCCCCAGGGTACCTGTTATGTATTTTTTGCCCAAGATACATAAGGATCCTGTTTGCCCTCCCGGGAGACCCATAGTTAGCGGTATTGATTCCGTTACCTCCCGGGTGGGCAAATATATCGATCATTTCCTACAGCCTGTGGTGGTAAAAATGCCCTCGTATTTACGAGACTCCATGCAGGTGATTAATGAACTGGGCAATATCACCTGGCAGGATAATTACATTTTGGTAACTGCGGATGTTTCATCCCTGTACACAATAATTTCCCACCAGCATGGCAGAGAGGCAGTGTCACATTATTTGAGGTCAGAAAGGTTGTTGAGTTTTCAGAGGGATTTTATTATTTCCCTTCTGGACTATGCAATGTCCCGAAATTATTTCTGGTATAATGGCATTCATTATCTACAGAACAGGGGTGTGGCCATGGGCGCGAAATTCGCGCCCAGTATGGCCAACCTGTTCATGGCCAAATGGGAAGAGGATGTCGTCTGGGGTGTGCCGAGGCCGGAGCTTGTGCTCTGGCGGCGGTACATCGACGACATCCTCTTCCTATGGGACGGCACGGGTGATTCCCTGATTGAGTTCATGGAAACCCTAAATAACAACAACAGGGGCATCAGTCTGACTTATGAGTCAAGCGTCAGCGAGATTCACTTCCTGGACTTAAGAATTCGTATTGAGGAAGGTCAGATCGTTACCTCAACTTTCTTTAAGCCGACTGACAGGAACGGGTTCATAGACACCACGAGTTGCCATCATAAGAAGTGGTTGGAATCCGTTCCTGTCAGTCAGTTTTTGCGCCTGAAGCGCAATTGTTCGCGTCAGGAAGATTTCCTGCAGGAAGCCTCGATCCTCAAAGAAAGATTTCGTGAGAAGGGGTACGATGAATCTCTTTTGAATCAGGCCCTGTTAAAGGCTGATTCAAGAGTGAGAGAGGATCTTCTCCAACCTAAACAGAGGGATATTAAACGTCCCTTTGATTTTGCATTCCTCTCTTCGTACTCCACTCAACATTTTTCAGTTAAGACCATTCTTCGACGCCATTGGCATATTCTGAGGAATGATCCAGTATTGGGCCCCCTTTTACCTCCCCAGCCTCAGGTTATCTATAGGGGTGTCCCTCCCTTAAGGTTGCAGATTGCCCCCAACATTAGGGATCCTCCCAAAAAGGTCTCCTTTTTTCAGCAAATGGGAGGCTTTTACAAGTGTAGGAGGTGCACTATCTGCCACCTTAATGTGGAGAAAAAGAGACGTGTTGATACCTTTCAATCTGGCTCCACTGGACAGGATTATAAAATCAAACCATTTATATCCTGCACCACCAGGTACGTGGTTTACTTGGTGAGATGTCCTTGTGGCCTGGACTATGTTGGCCGCACTATCCGAGAGCTTCATGTGAGGCTCAAGGAGCATGTGGCCAACATAGTTAAGGGCTTTCCTAAACACAGCCTTTCTAGGCATTATGCTGAGTGCCACAACTGTGATCCCAGTGGCACCCTATTCTTAGGTATTGACAAATTTTCAGGACATTGGAGGGGAAGTAATTTAACAAGAGGGGTTTCCAAACTCGAAACGAGCTGGATTTATAGACTCAAATCCTACACCCCCCTGGGTTTGAATATTGAATGGGATTTAAACGCCCATATCAGTAATTCCTAGATTGCCCCTCTTCTTTTTCCTTTTTCCTTATCTCTTTTTGTTTGCTGTGCTATTTTTATGCGTATGAGTATATATGTTTTACATTACACTAATTCATTTTATTATGTAGCATTTTAAGTGTTTTCATGTGTTATTTTGTTACATATATTTTTTTGTATATGTATGTGCTTTTTGAGACCTCCTTGTGCTTGGGCTGCTCTGAACTTGGGGCACCACAAGATGGCGCTGTCTCCCCCGGAGTCGCGGCTTTACATATATATTCTCTATGTGCCTTTCGGTATATGGAGTATTTGCCCTCTTTTTGGTTTATTCCATGTAACGGGCTTTGTTTTTATTAAGGTAGCGGAGATTCAATATGGTGAGTTTTCTGTTGAAAGGTTTTTTCTTTTTTCCTTTCTCTTCTCATCGTGTGGTCCTCCCCTTCCTTCCTTCCGGTCTAAGCATCACTTCCGGTCGTGTGGAGCGCATACCTCACTTCCGGTTGCTCAGTTCCGGTGGGCGGCTCTCTCCTCCACTATAGAAGGCATTGGTGCACCCTGTAGCCACACCCCATGACGACGTCCAATCGGACGAAACGTACGTCGGGTGGCGTGCTGGGTAGCGCGTGCCGGAATCCCTGGAGGAGACAGGACGGCCATAGGTTTGGTGGTCCACGGACAGGACGCCCTTAAGACACCCGGAGGTCTCTATGCTTACTACATGCGAGTTACATCTTGATGTTTGTGAGTACCATACCTCTCTTTTAGAATAAAGCATTTTTTAAAACAGTCTACGCTATGAGATGTTCCTTCTCTCTCTGCATATTATATTCTACTATGAGCATATCAGGAACACACTGGAGAAGCCTTCACCTATCACTGGTTATGCGCAATTTTTGATCTCTGTCATAGGGATCAACAGCTTCTGGTAAGAAGTTAGAATTACTGGTGTTGGAGTGCTGTCTGGTGGCGGTTTTCTATCCTAGAAATTATCTTTTGAATGAAGAGTCGGATTTATATGGACTGTCATTATATTGCTTTGTTCACATCTTTAAGTGGGACTGTCATAACCAAGGGTTTTTAGCGCTACAGTTTTGTTTTTAAGAAGGAAGATTATCGACATCCTTCTTCTTCATTCAGACCCCCCAACACAGTAATCATGTCCCCCTGCCATATTTATGTATATATATATATATATGTATATATATATATATATATATATATATATATATATATATATATATATATATATATATATATATATACACACACACATGTATATACACACATGTATATATATATTTAATGTGTGTATATATATATATAAATATTAAATGTATGTGTGTATACAATATATATATATACGGTATATATATATGCGGTATATATATCTATTTATGTAGGGGGACTAATTATTTAATCAACATTAGTGGGGGTCTAACGTGGTTGTACTATCACTGCTTATTAATCACTTTACCACCGGAGGATTTTGCTGTTTTACGTCTGGGCCACTTTTTGCGATTCGGCACTGTGCAAATTTACCTGACAATTGCGCGGTCATGCAACGATGTACACAAACAAAATTTACATCCTTTTTTTCCCACAAACAGAGATTTATTTTGGTGGTATTTGATCATCTCTGCGATTTTTATTTTTTGCGATATTAATAAAAAAATGCGACAATTTTGAAAAAATAACAATATTTTTCTAATTTGACAGTTAAAAAATATCCAATATATTCAATTTTTGTCATATATTTAGGCCAAAATGTATTTAGCTACATGTCTTTGACAAAAATATTGTCAATGAGCGTATTTTTAAACGCTTTAAGACTGGAATATTTTACCCCATTCCTGACCAGGCCATATTTTGCGATTCGGCACTGCGTTAATTTAACGGACAATTGCGCGGTCGTGCGACGCTGTACCCAAATTAAATTGACGTCCTTTTTTTCCCACAAATAGAGCTTTCTTTTGGTGGTATTTGATCACCTATGCAATTTTTACTTTTTGCGCTATAAACAAAAAAAGTGCAACAATTTTGAAAAAATAACAATATTTTTCACATTTTTTTATATGAAATCCCCCCCCCCCCAAAAAAAAAAAAATGTAAAAATCAAAATGTTTTAACATTTTAGGCCAATTTGTTTTCTGCTACATATTTTTGGTAAAAAAAAAAAAAATCGCAATAAGCGTATTTTGATTGGTTTGCGCAAAATTTATTGCGTTTACTAACTAAGGGAAAGATTTCTGTCATTTTTGGTGTTTTTCTTTTTTTAAGAGTAATGGCGGCGATCTGCGATTTTTTTTTTTGCGGAACTGCGACATTGCGGCGGACAGATAGGACCCTTGACTGACATTTTTGACACTTTTGGGGGTACCAGTGACATTACTACAGTAATCAGTGCTATACATATGCACTGTTACTGTAAAAATGACACTGGCAGGGAAGGGGTTAATTTTTATTGGAGAGGGAGGGGTTAATGTATGCTTGGTGCTTACTGACGTGTGTGGGGGGAGGTGACTGAGTGACACAAGGACAGATCGCATGTTCAGCTATGCTGAACCCTGCAATCTGACCCTGCCTGTCACTTAGGAGATCCGCCCGCTTTGTTTACACAAGCGGGCGGATTTCCACACTAGATCCCCGATGATCTGAATACAGCGGGAGCGAGCCTCCGGCGGCGCGCGCGCACCGCCGAGAAAGGGGAGTGTCTGACGACGTAGTACTACGTCGTCAGACGATAACGAGCCACTCTGCCGCAGTAATATTACTGCAGGCAGACATAAAGTGGTTAAGGAAATAATTTGAACAAGATAGCTGACTAGACAATTTCTGTATAACATGTTAACTATATAACAAAGCAAAGAGTAACAGCTTAAGATAGGACAACAATGAATGATCACTGGAGATAAATATGTATACCTACTTTGTATTGTCCTAATTGGTGATTGTATTGAAGTGTAATACTGTAGAATACAACACTAATAATTGTTTTATACGTTTTTTTTGTTAATACAGAAGATACCAAATATGTCGGTCGCGTGCCTGCAGCTACGGGGCAAGCGTGCGCTGCCGTTGGCAAGCTCCCGCCCACGCTCGTCAGCGGGGACTTCCGATGCACGGAGCAGGTGGCTCCGATTGCCGCCTGACACTCACGATCGTTTCCCGATGAGAGAGAAGAATGGTCAGCTGTTGTAAACACATCTGACCGTTTTTTTCCCTGGAATGAACACAGAGTGCCTGTGATCCTTCTATATAGGATCACAGGTCTCTGTGATCATTTCACAAGCCACGCCCCCACCCAGTTAGAAACATGCCCCTAGGTACACATTTAACCCCTTGATCACCCACAGTGTTAACCCCTTCCCTGCCAGTGTCATTATTGCAGTAACAGTGCATATTTTTAGCACTGATTACTGTAGTAATGTCACTGGTTCCCCCAAAAGTGTCAAAAATGTCAGTCAGGGGTCCAATCTGTCCTCTGCAATGTCGCAGTCCCGCATAAAATCGCATACCGCTGCCATTACTAGTAAAAAAAAAAAAAAAAAACAATAAAAAATGACATAAATCTTTCCTGTAGTTAGTAGACGCGATAACTTTTGCGCAAAACAATCAAAATACTCTTATTGCAATTTTTATGTAGCAGAAAACAGATTGGCCTAAAATGTTAAAAAATTAAGATTTTTACATTTGGGGGGGGGGATGTTATATAACAGAATGTGAAAATATTGTTTTTTTTTTGTTTGTTTTTTTCTAGTATTTCGCCCATTTTTGTTTATAGCGCAAACAATAGATCGCACAGGTGATCAAATACCACAAAAAGAAAGCTCTATTTGTGGGACAAAAGGACATCAATTTTATTTAGGTACAGCATTGCACGACCACGCAATTGTCCGTTAAAGTAACGCAATGCCGAATCGCAAAATATAGCCTGGTCATTAGGGGGCAAATCCTTCTGGTCCAGAAGTGGTTACTGTGGTAGAAAAGAGTGCACTCTCATGAAACAACATGGCCATATGTATTGTATTCTGTGAATGTGTTTTTTATATGTGTGTTTGTGCTAACCATTTGTTTATTTTTAGGTGGGAAATGTAATGATAATCCACTAAGACCTTTCATGTTGTTTAGTTTCTAGATAGTACTAAACAGCATCAATCGACCTGTCTGATATGGTTTGATGTCCAAGAACGAAAGGCGAAGATTGCAGCATCCATTGACAATTTGCATCATTTTATTTGTTGATATTTTGTTTAAATGAATGCAAAGACAGTTTTGGTTAGAACTGATAGTAACAGAGCAGCTAATAGTATTGATGCTGTGTGATTTGTATTCAAGTTTTTTTCAACTGATTAAGTTGAATCTGAAACAATAGAGAAAATACTAGTGTTTGATCAATAGTAATATGGCATTACATTTGGGATGGTTTACTTATTTTTAATGATTTGGAAGGTGTAATAATAAACATTTACACGAAGTGCCGGTTCACACTAGGGCGACCTGTGAGGCGACCTGGTCGCCTCACAGGTCGCCGCAGGTCGCCTTCCATAGGGAAGCTGCGGACCCGTTCTAATAGGAGCGACACAAGTCGCTCCGACCTAGAAAAAGGGTCCGGAGCTTCTTTGGGGCGACCCGGAGGCGACCGCCATAGACTTCAATGTTATAAAGTCCGTGGCGGCCGCTCCTCGGAGGTCGCGGTGCGGAGTAGCGTCGCTGCAATGTGAACCGGCGCTAAAAATGTGGTTGTATATCTTTCTGTATTGTCCCTTCCTCTGTGTGTGTGTGTGTGTGTGTGTGTATATTTAGCTTGAATATAGCAGCATCTACTTTGGTATATTCTGCCGTAATTATTGTAGTGGCCTGTAAGGCAGAGCCACTGTTGGAGTGTGCATAAAAACAGAATCCACAGGACAGGAAGAGAAAGGGTTACACTAAATTTAAAGGTTTAACTTGCATTATATATAATGGAAAATGGTGTAGCGCAAATCATATAAAAACTGTCCATAAAATACATAAAAGTATATGAAATAAAGTCCCATAAAGTTATCAAAGGCCCATAGATCCGCATAAGGTGCTGGAAAGCGTAGGTCACAAAGGTCCAACTTGTGATAACCCTTCACCAAGAAGCACACCTGTGCGCTCACCTCAAGGTTTGATGCCTGTTTCACCAGCAGGTCAAACAACACAATAATGCAGAGTATTCCAATGATGTCAGATGGCAGCAGATCATATGGGCAAAGACTCAAGGAAAGGCCCCCTGTGTCATCAGCAGATCAAATCATATATTGGTGCAGATCGCTTTAGTAGTACCGTGTAACAGTAGGCAACAGCGCCTGGGAACACATCCGCTGGCGGGGCCTTTGATAACTTTATGGGACTTTATTTCATATACTTTTATGTATTTTATGTACAGTTTTTATATGATTTGCGCTGCACCATTTTCCATTATATATTCTGTCTGGGATTGATTGTGTGTCCCGGGTCAGTGTTTAGCTAGCATTTCAGCCTTGCATTTTATTTACTTATTTCTCACCTGTCTGCGCTGATTGTCTTTTTCTGTTTTTAACTTGCATTATACTTACAACTGGTATCTGCTTTGAAGTACATTTTTCTACATGAATGACATTTTGAATTCAAGCAAATCATGTCTTTCATTATTGAAAAAGGTAATTTTATGTCCACTGATAATTGTTGGTTTCAATCAAAGATAATGATTACTGCAATTGTTGCAAATTTTAAAGTAAGTCCTTTAAAATAAGGTGCTGTAAATATTGATATATACATTGTTATATCTGACACTAAAGCCCCGTTCACACTAGGGCGACCTGTGAGGCGACCTGGTCGCCTGACAGGTCGCCGCAGGTCGCCTTCCATAGGGAAGCTGCGGACCCGTTCTAATAGGAGCGACACAAGTCGCTCCGACTTAGAAAAAGGGTCCGGAGTTTCTTTGGGGCGACCAGGAGGCGACCGCCATAGACTTCAATGTTATGAAGTCCGTGGCGGCCGTTCCGAGGTCGCGGCGCGCTGCTCGCACCGCGACCTCGGAGGTCGCCCCTGGAAGTAGCGTCGCCTGTATGTGAACGGGGACTCAGCGATCCTTTGGCCACCACCTTTGATACACTTTATTACGTTTTCTTAGTGAACTATTATAAAATGAGATAGGTTCCCACATATGGTTTTCCTCAATCCTTCCTGATTGCTTGGGTTTGGGATTGGCACATAGAGTATGGTGACATATATGTATGGGTAATATGTATGCACACACTGGAGTCATTATAGACAAAAGCCAGTTAGCCTGCCAGAATGTCTTTAGAGTGTGGCAGGAGACCAGAGTACACAGAGGAAATGCGCACATAAGTAGTTTGAAGTTGGGCCTATAGTTGAACACAGTTTAATTTAGATACAGAGTAGTTGGTGATGTTCCTGTACTAATATTTCACCCTGAACAAATAAAGCTGAGCTTTTCTTTTAGTGTTAGGCCAGGTTGCTAGGGATCATGGATTTGACTGTTCAGAAATCTATGAGGGGGCTATATGGGCATTGTTGTTAGTTACAGAATGCTGGACTGACAGTCTTGGTAACACACCTGCCTTGATTTCAACCACAAGCACATTGGAGAAAGGAGACAAATGCATATGACAGCAGCAACCATCTATAAAGACTTTGATACTGATCAGCAGTTGAACTGTTAGTGCAAGTACCACCTGTTCTGGTGGTCAAGTACCTGAACTGTTTTATCTGCTGTGATGGTCAAGTGCCTGAACTGTCTGTAAAGTTCCAGCTACCATGTGGTTACGAGCCTGCACGTCTATGACTTGTGAGCTGAAATAGTCCGGATTTTGTATTCTACAATTTTACAGCGTTGCAATTGTTGTGCTGCAGCTGCGATCTGATCACCGAATGTCTAAGACTTTGCTGTCCATCACCAGGTATGGGGGACTATGACAGGTTTCTATGCTTTTAAACTCTTGGAAAATAAAGTTTGATGTTCATACCCACTGCTATGCTTTCAAAAGGAAAAGTTTGGTATTCTTCTGTTAGTCCACCATATAGTTATTTTTTATATTTTTTTAACTTTGGATATTTTTATAGTTTTCAGCCCTAACATAACCAAATTAGATTTTCTGGGCAGGTAAATCAGCCAGGAAAAGGAAAATAGGTATCTACATATTAGATCCCCCATTTTCCATTTAAGGTTAACCGGGGGGGGGGGGGGGTTGGCCTCACAAATATCTAATAGAGCTTCTAATATCTTGGTTACTCATGTCATTGAAATGTTATTGTTAACTGGTCAAGTCCTTGAGGGGTCATATTGCAAAGGGAGTTGGCAGAAAATTTTCTAAATTAGTCATTTTTCTTCTTCACTGATGTGCGCTGATGAGGCTGCACTGATGGGCACTGATAGGCTGCACTGATGGGCACTAATGAGGCAGCACTGAAGGGCACTGATGGGTGGCACTGATATGCAGCACTGATGGGCACTGATAGGCAGCACTGATAGGTGGCACTGATGGGCACTGATGGGTGGCACTGATGGGAACTGAAAAGCAGCACTGATTGGCATAACTGATGGGCACAGATTGACCTCACTGATGGGCACACACTGGTGTCACTGATGGGCACACACTGGTGTCACTGATGGAGAGAGAGTGGCATCACTGATGGGCATTGCTGAGGCTGCATTGTAATCAGGGTACTGATGAACAGTGCCCTGATTACCTGTACACATCTTCACTGTGAGGAGATGCCGCTGATCAACTCTCCTCTCCTCACACTCTGTCAGTGTGAGGAGAGGGGAGCCGATAAAATGGCACGTCCTTGTTTACATGTGATTGGCTGTGATTGGACACAGCCAATTACATGGGTAATGAGCCGCGACTCTTTGCCGAGAGCGGGGTTGAGGCGTGTTATATGACATCATCCCAGAACAAGAGCCGCACCGCTCCACTGTCAATTTACTATTCTGTGGACAGTTGGTGGCTAAAACAGATTTTTCTTTTTTGACCCCCAAATATTTGTAAAATGTTAAATGTGACCCTTGTGCTGAAAAGACTGGAGACCCCTGATCAAAGGCAAAGAAAATGTCATGTGAGATACTTCCTTGTTGTTAGGTTTGAGACTGCTATGTTATGTAATGGCTGCATTCGTTTCCTTTTTTAGGCTTTCTTTCTTCTATTTTTATCTGGTCAGGGCTTTTTTTCTCAGAGAATAGGTGCAGGAACTCCCCCTTCCTAAGTCACTCCTTGTCTCTGCCCCCTGCCCACTTTTGAGAACCGTCTCCTGGTTCCACCATCTACCCACCTCCCAGTACGGACTATTTTTAGAGAATGCAGAACCAATTATCATTTGTGGTGCTAAGGGATTTGTATGTATTTGCAAGAAAAGCACTAAAGTAAATCCCCTGCAGCCAGCAACAATAGATCCCCTAGCAACAAGAGATCCCCTAGCAAAATAGGACCCACCCAAGCAACAATAGATCCCCACCAACAACAACAGTCCTTCCTAGCAACATATACCCATCTGCAAAAAAAAGATCACCTCCAGCGACAATAGATCCACCAGCAGCCAGCATCAACAGACTCTGCAGCACACCCAAGCACCCCTTGACATTGTATAGATTTAGTGGGAGTGGTGCCTGCTGCATTCCTCCATATCCCCACTGAAAAATAGCCCTGCACCTGGTGATCCAGCCAGAAAGTCTGTTGTTTTTCAAAAGCACACGCTCTTTAGCAGAATGTATACATCTTCAGTCTATAGAAAGAGGACTAAACATTTAACACTGGCAGGGGTCATTAAAATGGTCAACTTTTACACCCCAGCACCCCTTGACATTAAATACATTTAGTAGAAGAGGTGCCTGCTGCGTTCCCACTGAATAATAGCCCTGCATCTGGTGATCCAGCCAGCAAGTCTGTTGTTTTTCAAAAGCACAAGCTCTTCAGCAGAATGTATACATTCTTCAGTTTATATAAATAGGACTAACCATTTAACACTGGCAGGGATGATAAAAATGGTCAACTTTTATTTATTTAAGTAAAATCTTTATTTCAAAAGGAAAAAAAAAAAAAAAACAATTTGCTCTAAGTAATCATAAAGTGTGAGCTGGAGATTAGCTTCAATTTGTTTAGTGTATTTAAATCAGCTAATGCCTTTAACGCTATACCCCCCCCCCCCCAAAAAAAAAAAAAAAAAAACTGACAATGCCGCTGTCTGATGTGCATCCTGTGCTCCTCTATCCAGAGTTCTGTCTCATTAATACAGGATGTGTGTTATTGGCCAGATCACCAGTTGAAAACAGAGGGACAATGAAAAGAAAACTGAGTAACAAAGAAAAGAAAACTGATGCAGCCACCACATCTAATGATCTAATGATTGGTAAGCTGCAATATATTACATTTTTGTTTTCTGGGCTTAATACCGCTTTAATTCCCAGCCAGAGCATCCCTACTATGTGACTTGTCATGCCCTGGTAATGGAGATTCTGTGTTTCCCTGTAAGCATATTGGCAGTTTAGTGGATGATCTTCTAGCTGCCTTCACACTACAGTTTACTTTTGATGTTCTTATTTGCATTTTACTACCTATAATTTCACAGATTATATGTAGCATTTCCCCTGTAAAGTTGTTTTTCATTTTCCATGAAAGGAGAAAAATTATTTTAATGGGGAACTTTCTGTGAAATTGCAGTTCCCTTAATAGGGTATTCCATGTGTCTAGCCTTAAAATATATAATTCAAAATGGTTGTAAGATTTTATATATATATATATATATATATATATATATATATATATATATATATATATATATATAATAAAATAACAAATAAGCTGCTCCCTATTGTGGCACATGTGTGGGCTCAGTCCCAAGCTGGGCTGTGTGTGTCCATTAAGGCTCGGTTCACACTATTGCGATGCGGGAAGGCTGCGAATTCGCAGCCTGTTCCCGCATCGCACACGCACCCCCGGCAGTTCACACTGCCATATGCGATCCGCTGGGGGTGTCAATGTAATCTTAACGACACCCCCAGTTTGATCGCATATCGCAGTGCGATCGTGCAGTTCGCACAGGATCGGATCGCACAAGTGTGAACCGCTGTGCGATCCGATCCCGATGCGGCAGCAAAAATGCATCCTGTGCGTCTTTGCTGCGGGTGCGGTGCGAATTTAGCCATACAAACTGTATGGCTAAACTCGCACCGCACAGCTGATCGCATGTCATGTCGGAGCGGTGCGCTCCGACATGACATGCGAACCCGGCACACGCAGTAGTGTGAACCGGGTCTTACACTGTTACTATTACAAGCAATCATAGTGTATAAAATAAATAAATAAATAAATCCTGATCACCTCCTCAGAGTAGTACACAGTATTACTATGGTAACATAGTACTGCTCTGGCCACACTATGTAAAAAAGAAGAAATAAAAAAAATTGTTTAAAAAATTGAAAAAAAATATTGATCCCCCACACACACACACACATACTGTCACCATAGTCACACCAGTTATATAAACACACTGTACTGCACTTGTGACAGTATGTATTTAAAAAAAAATATATATATATATTTCTTTATTTTCAACAAAGTTGTGACAATAAAAATTAAAACTTGCCATGCCTATTGTGCTAATAGCTGGTCTCTAAGGAGCGGGTCTGGGTCCTTAACAACCGATGAATCATCAGCTGTCAATGGAGTTCCCTGGTATGGACTTGGGGGGGACCCCATGACATTTTTTTTTAAATTTTGGTGTGTGGGGGGGGGGTCCTCTCTAAATCGATACCAGACCCTAAGGGCCTGGTATGGATCTGGGGGGGGGGGGGCCTATGCCATTTTTTTTTTTTGCCAATTCTTTACTTTACATTCAACTGTCAGTGGGGAATCCAGCTGACAACTGTTAGATCATGGGTTGTTAAGGATGCGGCGGCTGGATTCCCAGGCCGCTCCTTAGCAACCAGCTATATACAATATTTAAAAAAAAAAATACAAAATGCATCAAAAATCGCATTACAAATGAAACATTTGCATTTCTGGTGCAATTCCATTGAAGTCTACTACACGCAAAACGCAGGAAAAAGTCCCCAGCGCTTTCCGAAATGCACCAGCTACAAAACACATAGAAGTGAATGTGTACCATAGGAAACTTAAATTTGTACTGTGTGCTGTTCTGTCATTTTTGAGCCTCAAGAAATGTCAATACATCCGGATTGATTGATTTTTCAGATGTACCTATATGCAGTATATATATATATATATATATATATATATATATATATACACAGTATATACACCATAGTTTGTGGACTCTTCAGACTTCCTATAGAATATATAGTAAACGCTGATTTGGGTTATTTTAAAATGTAGCAGAATACAATTTGGCCTAAATTTACAAAGAAAGTTCATTTATTTGAACTATTTTATAACAGAAGCAAAGAAAAACATGCATTTTTTTGTTTATTTAAAAAAAGAAAGCTCCATTTGTGTGAAAAAAATTATATAAAAATTATATCTGGGTACAGTGTTGCATGACCTCACAATTGTCGATCAAAGTGTGACAGCACTAAAAGCTAAACATTGGCCTGGGGGTGAAAGTGTTGGGTATTGAAGCCACTTCATTATACTTACCTTCACAGTGCTACCACTGTTAAATACTAAAGCGGTAGTAAATTCATGTTAAAGAAATAAAGTTTCTTCCTGCAAGGCAATATCATAATGTGCTAGTATGTACCACATATGTCACCGGCTGCTGCTTACTAGAATATCTCCTAAACGGTGCACGTTTAGGATATATTAATTTTACCGTGTGTGTGTGTGTGTGTGTGTGTGTGTGTGTGTGTATGTGTGTGTGTGTGTGTGTATGTGTGTGTGTGTGTGTGTGTGTGTGTGTGTGTGTGTGTATGTGTGTGTATGTGTGTGTATGTGTGTGTGTGTATGTGTGTGTGTGTGTGTATGTGTGTGTGTGTGTGTATGTGTGTGTGTGTGTGTGTGTGTGTGTGTGTGTGTGTGTGTGTGTGTGTGTGTGTGTGTGTGTGTGTGTGTATGTGTGTATGTGTATGTGTGTGTGTGTATGTGTGTATGTGTATGTGTGTGTATGTGTGTGTCCTGGCACCATGTTTGTGCTCTGTCACTATCTGTGTGTGTAAACACTGTGCTAATAGCTGGTCTCTAAGGAGCGGGTCTGGGTCCTTAACAACCGATGAATCATCAGCTGTCAATGGAGTTCCCTGGTATGGACTTGGGGGGGGACCCCATGACATTTTTTTTTAAATTTTGGTGTGTGGGGGGGTCCTCTCTAAATCGATACCAGACCCTAAGGGCCTGGTATGGACCTGGGGGGGAAATCCATGCCTTTTTTTTTAAATTTTGGTATGGGGGGGGGGGGGGTCCTCTCTAAATCGATACCAGACCCTAAGGGCCTGGTATGGATCTGGGGGGGGGGGGCCTATGCCATTTTTTTTTTTGCCAATTCTTTACTTTACATTCAACTGTCAGTGGGGAATCCAGCTGACAACTGTTAGATCATGGGTTGTTAAGGATGCGGCGGCTGGATTCCCAGGCCGCTCCTTAGCAACCAGCTATATACAATATTTAAAAAAAAAAATACAAAATGCATCAAAAATCGCATTACAAATGAAACATTTGCATTTCTGGTGCAATTCCATTGAAGTCTACTACACGCAAAACGCAGGAAAAAGTCCCCAGCGCTTTCCGAAATGCACCAGCTACAAAACACATAGAAGTGAATGTGTACCATAGGAAACCATGTTGAATGGACTGTAGTGCATTTCTGCAAACTGCAAAATGCACTAAAAATGCATAGGTATGAACGTAAGTCAGTGGCTGGTGGTTCACTGATTTTTCTTCCTGGTGTTTAGCACTGTCTGATAAGTAAAGAAAAGAGAGAGGTGCTGCATGCACCAAAAGAGTATAACTGAATGAATGTTTACAGGAAGTCTCTAGTACTGCTCAGTGTGAACAGGAAGTCCCTTCAGCTATGGAGAGCCAGGAGAGGAGTGAACAGTGAGGAGCGGATCAGACAGGAAGTTGGAGTATGCTATTTGGGCAAACTGTTTCCCATCTTTCCATAGTCTCTTTCACCCTGTTGTTACTGGGTTTCCTTACTCATTACCCTAAGGTTTTACGACCCCCTCTGTGACTATCCCCCCACCACCTTCCCCCCTGTCTTCAGCTCTCCCTCTGTCTTATCTCACTAATTATGCTAGTTTTATTACCACTGCCAGTTAAATTTGTTTATGTTTGTTTGGTTTTCTCTTTTTTTTCCTTTGGCTTAGAGATTGTGTGTTTTTTTACCATTCTGCTAAACATTTTGTTAATCAGTACTGCTTGGATCTTGATGAAGGGGACATACCCCGAAAGCTTGTCCTGAAAAATTGTATGTTAGTGCAAATAAAAAAGTATCACGGACAGTACTCAATTGTCTCTGTCGCAAGTGCACTAATACGGCTACAATGACCTCAACCCGGTGGTTAAAAAAAGGGTCACATTTTTACCGCTTCCTGACTGCCTATCGACGCCAGTCATAATTGTTAAAACAGGGAGCAGATGGAAATGTACACATGGCAGTATTAGAGTTGCTTCATGTCATGACGAGGCAAAAATAAGGCTGCCTGAAGAGTTTGGCAGGCATTGTCACTTTGAAACTGCCTCCATTAACTTCTTTTGAACAGCCACAAGTGTGCGGTAAGCATTTACAGAGCATTCAAGGCCCAGTTGCAAAGCATCTAAAGTAGTGGTGGTCAACTTACTCAATATGGGCAGCCTCAAGTGCTGCCCCCAACATCACCAAAGGGCCGAACATACAATTCAGTGAATATTTAGTGTCAGACCCAGCCAACACACAAAAGGATATAGCCAAAGACTATGTGCATGATACTGGAGATGGTCAGAGACTGTGGACATAGTACTACAAGAAATGGTAAAAGGCTATGGACATGATACAAGAGATGGTCAGAGACTGTGGACATGGTACAGGAGATGGTCAGAGACTGTGGACATGGTACAGGAGATGGTCAGAGACTGGACATGTTACAAGAGATGGTAAAAGACTATGGACATGATACAAGAGATGGTCAGAGACTGTGGACATGGTACAGGAGATGGTCAGAGACTTGGACATGGTACAGGAGATGGTCAGAGACTGTGGACATGGTACAGGAGATGGTCAGAGACTGTGGACATGGTACAGGAGATGGTCAGAGACTGTGGACTTGGTACAGGAGATGGTCAGAGACTGTGGACTTGGTACAGGAGATGGTCAGAGACTGCAGCCATGCTGCAGGAGACTTTCAGAGACTGTGGCCATGCTATGGGAGTTGAAAAATGGGGACATACTTCAGGAAACATTCATAGACTTGGGACATGAGACTTCTAGAAATCATTTCTATAACAACAGTAGCACAGAAAGTGGCAGAGGGCCTTATGTGGCCCTCAGGTCACAGCTTGGGCACTAGTGATCAAAAGTCAACATTTCCCTGTTTAAAACTGGAAAGAAATGAAAAAAGTCTTGCAGGCCTTGGTGCCACATAATTAACTGTGCAATGCGTCCAAAATGTTCATTAACGCTATAAGTGCATTATTGTGTGTTAAAGGCTGCTTTAAAATGCAATGCCTGTTTGAAATTAACTTAACAGGGAACTGGAAATGCTCATCTTTATTTTATATTTTTTGTTTCATCAAATTCAGAGCATTTTGTTTGCTGAAAACTTGCAAATGCCTTTAAACGTGTATTTTATACGCTGTATCACAGTGTATTTTTGGACGCTAAAGTAATTAGCAAGCTGTTTTCTGTTAGGGAACATGGACAGAATAACTATACAATAATCAGTGAATAATTCATAGAAGAACGTGTGCTCTGGAAGAGAATGCACACAGCTATAGATTTCTATTCAAGTTGGTGCTTTAATTAGAATTATTCGAATCATCACTAAAAGAATTTGCTGGCAGATCTGTCTTGTTGATTGCTGCTATTTAAAGGACTGGAGGAACATTTATAATAGTGAGCAGAACATGTACCTTCAAAGCCACAAACGTGCTCTGAGATGCTTGGTCTTCTTTGGCAAATTCCCAATAGGTTTTAGAACTGCAATAGGATAAAAAGCTGAAGAAGCTCTAGGCATTAAAGGCCAAATGTTACTCACCCACCTGGGACAGGGGCTTTTGGAGGGAACTGCAGGGTAGGCACTTGAGGGAGCTACGAGTATTCAGGAAGATGCCTTGTTGTATAATGCATGATGACATGTTATTGCCACATTTAACAATCAAGAAAGCCAAGATGTTCTCTGCCAACTTAAGACTCAGTGAGAAGAAAGCTGGTTAATAAGATTTGGACGGCCCTGGGTCTTCTTGAATACTGGTGCTGGGCTCTCTAGGGGCTGGACTCCCTGACTAATCAAGGCTTGGTCAGGTGCTAGCTGTTGATTAGCTTACTGTTAAATAGATCACTTTTAGCTTTTGTCTGTTAATTAGATGTACTGTTAAATGTAGTGATGATATTATTGTTTACAATTTGCATTGTTTATGATAATGTGATTAAGCTCGTACCTGATATTGTGTGGTATATATTCTGTGTGATTTTACAATAAAGTCAGTTCCAGTTTGCACATAAGCTAGTGTCATCTAGTTCTTGGGTGCAATATTCGGCTATAATACCTGGTTCCTAGTTCCAGAGTGGACAAAGCTCTATCTTGGTGGAGGCACCCAGCCTGGGTGTCAGGTGGTTTGTCACACTAATGAATGGAGATGTTTTGGTTTACCTTAAAGTGGAACTTTAGTTAGAAAATTAAGTCCTGCTAAATCACTTCAGGCTGGACCCATTTGTAGGTATTGTATAAAAACAAGCGTGAGGTAGGCGCTACTCTGTGAATATATAAATCTGTACTGTTTGAACCGTGTGTACATAAAGTGCTAAAACAAAGGAAGTGTATAGGCTCAATACAATTCAATAAACAATATTTCAATAATCATATTATGATCAAAAATGTGCTCTTGTGCTATAAATAATGTGTGCAAACAAGTGCTGGGACTGTTATTCCCTTAACCACCACTAGAGGGAGTGGCATGCAAATAGATTAAATATATTAGTAGATAAAAAAAAAGATAAATTAGAATTGTTATAAATAACTCTCTTGGTAATAGTGACTTATTATTACGTGATCCTATTAAAGTGCCAATTAGTGCAAGTATAAAGGAAAAGGAATTGGCAGCACTCCGGGTTGAGTCAAAATCCAGATTTATTGACTGGACATCCAAATAATGACAATCATGACAAGGTAGATGCGTTTCACACACTGACTGTGTGCTTAATCATTACTGTGCAAGTATATACAAAAATTAAAACTAAAAGTGGTGCAATGAAAACAGGCCGACCTTGGCTCACAGATTCTGGCATTGTCAGGTGATCTCGGTGTTTTGGGACCCTGTGTTGGACTTTATCCATTCCGTTCAGGACATTCACCTGGAGAAGTCTCCAAATTTTCTGCTTTTCGGTTGTGAATTTCCGTGCTTATATACAGGGTCCTCTAACAGGACGACCACACCGACTCCTCAATGGGCTTACCTCTGCGCCTTGGCGGCCAGGAAAGTCATACTAAAGACCTGGATCTCTAACGTCCCCCCCCCCCACAATCTCTATGGTATGCAACGACTTGAAAGCCCTACTCTATATAGAAAAGACTGACCTGGAGACCAGGAAATTTCTCTCCACAGAAAATTTTTTTGCTAGGTGGCGGTCATTCATTGAGCGAAAATTCCACAAACCTGAAAGGAGAACTTTAATTACCTCATTCCAGTATACAAAATGGTATCTCCAACCCTCTATTGCAAACACTTTGGGTAGTCTGAAGGTCTAAGACATACAAAGATCCACATCAATCTCACGGAACGCAACTTAACCCTTCTTCCCTCATTTCAATCTGATTCTCATGGTCGTATTCCAAATCCCCCCCCCCCTACACCTTCCTATATCCTCTTTTCTCCCCCACCCCCAACACCACTATTGTAGCTTATGTCAGGTTACGTGGCCAGTATAGAGTCATCCGAATCTGTCTTTTTGATGTTTATTGGTTGATGTTCTCCCGTCCCATGCGAGAATGTTTCAACCCCCTTTCCCCCATTGCAACTTTTCTTCCCCGAGGTCCTGTAGTTTTTATTTACCGTTTATGCCCTCATATATGTGAACTTTTGGACCCAGTTTCAAAATGCCTCACGATTTTGTGGTAAAACGTACACCCTATTGTTGCCTTACTGTATTGTTCACTTTGTTTGTACACCATGTTGTTTTTCAATAAAAATATTTAAAAAAAAAAAAAAACTAAAAGTGCTCTATTACTAATTGGCTGGCAAATATCCAAGGGTATTCAGTGTACCGGAAGGACAGGGTAGGAAAAAGAGGGGGAGGGGTATGTCTCTACGTCAAGAATAATGTAAGGGTGATAGAGAGGAGTGACATTACGGAAGGGATGAGTATGGAGTTAGAATCCGTGTGGGTAGAACTCCATAGGGAAGGAGAAAAGGGAAAAGTAATTGTGGGGGTTTGCTATAGGCCACCTAAACAAGGGGAGGAGGTAGAGCTGGAATTTTTAGCACTTTTGGGTAAAGTGGCAAAGCTAGGATCAGTCATCATATTGGGGGACTTCAATTATCCCGACATTGACTGGGGAGAGGGGACTACATACTCACATAAGGGCCGTCAATTCACGGAAACCTTACAGGATAATTACATGTCACAGTTGGTGGATTCCCCTACCAGAGAAAACACAATCCTGGATCTATTGATCACTAATGACCCAGACCTAATCTCAGAGGTAGGAGTCCAGGACAACCTGGGCTCTAGCGATCACAGGATGATCACATTTAGCGTAAATAACAATATAGCAAGGCAAGTGGGGAACATAAGAACCCTTAACTTCAGAAGGGCAAACTTTCCAAAATTGTACTTGTTGATGGAAAGGGTAAACTGGGACCGAACCCTGGGATCCCTGACCACAGAGGAAAAATGGGAATGCTTTAGGAACATATTAAGCAAAGGCATCTTGCAGTGCATTCCTATGGGAAATAAATTTAGAAGGGACAAAGCCAAACCTGGCTGGCTAAACCGGAGCGTTAAAAAACTTATTGGGGGAAAAAAATTGGCCTTCAGGAAATATAAATCAGAGGGCACAGTATTGGCTTTCGACCAATACAAGGAGGCAAATAGGAAGTGTAAACACAAAATCAAGATGGCTAAAATAGACTTTGAGAGACAAATAGCGGAGGATAGCAAAAAAAAACCAAAGAAATTCTTTAAGTATATCAACAGCAAAAAAACTAGGGCAGAGCATATTGCACACATAATTAACAATGATGGGAGGATGGTTACAGAGGACACTGAAAAAGCAACCGTGCTGAATGCTTTTTTCTCATCAGTCTTTACACAGGAATCGGAGGGGTACACTGACCATGACTGTATGGTTAGTAGTAAAGCCCCGTACACACGTACCGATCGTCGGCCGACAGAACGTCCTACAAATGTTCGCGGCTGGTGTGTTTGTTGTTTGTCTGTTGAAAAGTGCTCTAAACTTGCCCAGGACATTTGTCTTCCGACAGAAAATGACGTCACTACGTTCCACGCACGTTCGCCGCTACAAAAGAGGAAGTGAGTGTTTGGCCGTGACCCTTCTGGGCATCTCGCGCTGATTTCGGTAGCATTTGTTTGGTTGACGACATTTCGCTATTTTCCGAGACATCGTTCGAGAATTTATTATGGCGACCGTGAATTCGTCCGTTGCTGTCGTTAGTGTTGGAGTTTTGGCTCTGAGACGACGTACGAGCAATAGGAAGAAGAAGCGGACCTCCTGGACGAAAAATTGGTTGCTTAACCGTGATCAATTTTCTCATATGTCCTTGCTGAGGGAGCTCCAGGAAAATAATCCTGATGACTTCAGGAATTATTTGAGGATGACGGATCCCATCTTTTACCGTCTTCTTGCCCTGGTGTCCCCCTATATTCTGAAGCAGGATACTTGTATGCGGCTTGCAATTACTCCTGAGCAAAGGTTAATTGCGACGTTGAGGTATCTTGCAACAGGGAGAAGCCTGCAGGATCTGAAGTTCACCACAGGCATCTCCCCCCAAGCTCTTGGTATCATCATCCCTGAGACCTGCTCTGCCATCATCAAGGTCTTGCAGAAGGACTATATCAAGGTATGTTTGATTTTTTACATTACACTACATGTATTACTAGTTTCACCCGAATTATGATGTTTTTGGATGTACAGCAATTGACACAGGCCATTATTTGTAAACTACCCTCTGTCCGCATGCACATAGTAGTAAAGATGTAGATTATCTTTAACCATTTGTAAAATTACCCACTAACCACCCCACCATTCTCTCCTATGTGTCCCTAAACGCATTGCCTGTTAACAGTATTTTGAATTTGGGTCATTTTATTGCTTTCCCTCAAACAATTATTCCTTGGCCAATGTTTTAGTACCTAGTTAATGATTTATCTAAAATACATCAGTCCACCCATTCCCACCTATGATTCTGTATGTTTATGTAATGATGTTAAAACCTTCACTGACCACAAGCCCTTATTGATGTATAAATGCCCAGTTTTACTTACCCATCCCCCACCCACATGCTAAATCTCAAAGTCAGCATATACCAAAGCTCAAGTTCAGAGGTCTTCAAACTATGGCCCACCAGTTGTTCACGAACTTCAATTTCCATCATGCCTAGTCATGTCTGTGAATGTCAGAGAATTACAAGGCCTCATGGGATGTGTAGTTCTGCAACAGCTGGAGGGCCGTAGTTTGTAAATCTCAGCTCTAGCTGGTGAGTATAATGGGCCATACACACTAGAAGATTGTCAGAACAATTTATCCTTCCGATTTACCAAAACCAAATAATATGAGGTCCAACAAACACTTTCAAATCCTATGCAATCTGGTAGGCCCTTGCACTACATAGAAAAGGTAAATCTGCACGAAAAAGTCTTCAGAGAATCTTCTAGTGTGTATGGCCCTTTACAATATAAGAACAATAGGAGGTTGAAAATAAATGTATGTAGATGTTACATCCCCATATCCAAACCTTTGCCTTCCTGTTGTATATTTTTTTAGCAAGTTGCATAAGCATTTAACAGACAACTGTGTGTGTAATTAATAATGTGATGTGCTCAAGCACTAATTTTATTTTTTTTATTTTTTCCCCACAGTTTCCTTCAAACGCAGAGCAATGGCTGGAGATTTCTGATCAATTTCTGGAGAAGTGGAATTTTCCCAATTGTGGGAAGCACGTCCGCATTGTCCCCCCTCCAAATTCCGGCACATTTTATTATAATTATAAAGGTTTTTTTAGTATAGTCATGCTAGCCATAGTTAATGCAAACTATGAGTTTATTTTTTTGGATATTGGCAAAAATGGCCGCAATTCGGATGGGGGAGTTATTGATCAGACGGAGTTCGCTCGTCGTCTAAAGAACGGCACTCTGAACCTGCCATCCAGGGAGCAAACTGTTGAGGGTATGAGCTTTGTGTTTATCGCAGATGAGGCTTTTGCGCTTGGGGAGCATCTCATGAAGCCCTACCCTCAGAGGAACCTCACCCCAGACCAAAGGATTTACAACTACCGGTTGTCCAGAGCTCGCAGAGTTGTGGAGAATGCCTTCAGGATAATGGCCAACCGGTTCCGGATATTCCTGACGTCCATAAACCTGGCACTGTACAAAGTGGATAATGTGGTCTTGTGTTGCTGCATTTTGCACAACTTCCTACGCAGGAATGCACAAAATTATGTATTGCAGCAACTGGATACTGACCCTGCTATGCCAGGTACAAGTGGAGAGGCCCAACCTTCTAACCAAGTGGAGTCCATGCCGTCAATGGAAGTTGGACGGTCAGCATTGGCATCACACAGGGCCCGTCAGATCCGCCAGGAATATCTGGACTATTTCGTGGGGAGAGGAGCTGTGTCCTGGCAGCAATCACTGTCACACACCCATTAATCTTGTTAAAGATTGGACACACAAGATAAATGTCAGAGATATATTATTTTTCAACACATTAAACAAAAATTGCAATGATTCTGTATTGTGGATTATAATCATTTGGGCACATATGCCAAACACAATTATTTGGGTTAATCGTGTGTTATATATGTGTGACTTTGGAAGGGTTAATACATTCATCAGTGTGTTTCTTGACTGTAGTCTCTCACCAGCTGATCCAAAGTGATGATGGCCATGTGTTATTTTTTAGCCAGTGGTGTAAATACAAGTGCCTTCTGCACCCCACAAAATGTACACAAACCCTGTCACATTGAGAACTAGGTCACACCCAAGGTTCATCTAATGTCACCTTACATTGGTGTTCATTGTCCAGAAGTTGCCCATACTATACATTTCATATAATACATTAGGGTATTAACAAAGTACCTACACCTGTTATGTTGTGTTCATTTATGACATCCTTCTCACTGCCCACCAATGTTAGGATATGTCAGTGTTATGTGAAACTTGATCATTGTTCATCTCAAAGTGTTATATATATAGGTAATGGAAAGTGAACTAGAGCAACGAACAAGCAATACACTATAGATTACACTGATCTCCCTACACTGATTGCTACTGGCAATATCAATGCCATATTGAATCCTAGGACTGCTAGTACCTTGAGTGTTGAGTCACACTTATGCGATGCGGGAAGTCTGCGACTTTGCAGCCTTCCAGCATTGCATAAGGGTGACCCGCCACTTACTTTTTGCACAGGATTGTATTCCACAAGTGTTAAGCACTGTGCGATCCAATCCAGATACATCAGAAATAAAGGGTCATGTGCGACTTGTATGCGTGTTCAGTGCGAATGTAGCCATACAAAGTGTATGTCTCAATTCACACTGCACATCTGATGGCATGTAATATCGTAGCGCACTGCTCCTTTATTACATGCGATCAGATGTTCATGCGAAAATCAGCTATACAGTTTGTATGGCTCAATTCGCACTGCACTCGCACAAAAGTCGCACATGATGCATTTATTCAGCCGCATCAGGATAGGATCGCACAGTCGTTCAAACTTGTGTGATCCGATCCTGTGTGAAATGTCAGATCGCACTGTGATATGCGTTAAAACTGGGGGTATCTTTAACATTTCATTGACACCTCCAGCAACTCGCATATGGCAGTGTCCAAAATGCTTTCATTAACATGTAAATATGTGAATAGGACAGCCATCATACATTTAGTGCTTCTTTACACAGCTTTAGACCTCGACCCCCCAACGAAAGTCTAATAAAGAATTGAACACACATTGTTGAATGTAAAAATGTTTTAGTATCAAACATTCACAGGGTTAGGGTTAGGGTTAGGGTTAGGGTTAGGGTGTTGTAAAGTGCTTTTCCCAAACTTGGGTACACTCTTTAACATCTGAGTGTAATTAAAATGCCATAAAACATTATAAAAAATTTGTAACATCAGGAACATCCCAATACAAACATTAAAGACGTAGGAAAATTGTGGCTTAAAATTTGCCAATCATGTCCACAAAATTGCGCATTTTGATTTGTAATGCCGTTGCAGTCTCCTTTATTTGTTCCAGGTCTGCGCAGCATTGGAGAGCCTCACGGGTCAATTTGGCTAATGTGCAACTATGTAAAACATGGTCTGTAAAAAAAAAAAAAAAAAGAGTCAATGTGAATCACCTACATGAGGTCATAATAATAGAGAAACATTTGGTGTCCAGGTAATCTTAAATTCCTCTCGAGTTAATACCTACCCTGTTCTTATGCTCTTTTGCCCTAGGCTCTTCTTCTTCCTCCTGTCCTCCTCCGATGCTGTTGCTGATGATTCTGCCGGTCTCCTGAGCTTACTATAGATTTATTAGGGGTGTGAACGCATGATGACGTCATTGTGAGGGCATGGTCGTAATGTATATATATATTAAGATGCAGAGACCAGAGACGGGCAGAATGCACGGCAACAGCATCGGAGGAGGACAGGAGGAAGAAGAAGAGCCTAGGGCAAAAGAGCAGACAACATAAGAGCAGAAGATTGGACAGCAAAAGAGTGGATAGGAGAAGATCCAAAGAGCAGAGTGGAGAAGACCGGATGAAGATATTTAAGAACATTTCATAAACGTCTCCTGTCGTTATTCACATACACTTCCATTTATGTGGTTAATGTGTAGGGGTACTATGTACCCCATACCCATTCACATAGGGATTGGGGTCTGGGATCTGGGGGCCACCCTTTGTTAAAGGTTGCTTCCAAAGTCCTAGGAACCCCCTGGCCGCATGACCCCCCAAAACCACCAGACAGGGTTGTGGGGATGAGGCCCTTGTCCTCCTCTACATGGGAGCAAGGTGCTTTTGTGTGTGCGGTGCAGAGGCCCCCTGGCCCAAAGCAACAAAACCCCCCCATGTTGAGGGCATGTGTCCTGCTGTGGTCCAGGGGGTGTTTGGTCCGCTTGCTCGTTCTCTTTCCTGGCCTGACAAGCTGCATGCTTGGATAAGGGTCTGGTAGGGGTTTTGGGGGTAACCCACGCTGTCTTTTTGTTGTGGGCATACCCTCAAACTCAATAACACACACAAAAGGCCTGGTTGTAAACTTGGGGTGGACACCCACGGTGGGTTCTTCAATTTTTTGGTGTAGTTCCCCCTCAAAAATCTTCACAACGCAAGTGGCCCCGCAAGTCAGAGCATCCTGATCCGACTTACGGTGCGACTTCCATTCAAATAAAGAGGCTCCCATAGGGAACTAGTGTTGTAAATTGGAGGCTAAAAATAACACTGATAAAAATCATTCTGAAAAAACCTACGTGGGCACACAATTGGCTCTTGGACACTTGGTCCTGGTTCCTCCACAGTTTCGGAAGTGGCTTCCACGCTGCTTGCCAAGTTGCCAGGAGATCGGGGTTCTGACATGGCTGGGGATGCCACATCCTGGCATGATGCAACATCTGCAATGTAAATTTGTAAGGGAATACAAGAATATAAGGTTAAACAATCATTGCAAATACACATATTTCTATGATCCCACTACACAAAAATCTGTGACTACCAACCTTCTTGTTGCTCTGGTGTCTGGTCACTTGTTGGCTCCACCAGAATCACCTCAGGCATAATGTCTTCATCTACATAATACAAAACATTGGCCATATCATAAAAGTCACAAGAGGTACATTTGTTAGGACATGGTGCCCTGCTTGATAGCTCTTTTAGTAACAAATATGAAGACATGTACATGGTTATCTACGAAAAATATGGTACATTAATGTTTGACAGTGCATAGGAACCAATTACCTTTAGTGGAATCTGTGCCACCATCTGGGCCCATGTCCTCCTCTTCTTCCACAACTGCCGATGGAGCTGCCAAACCTCTCCTCCTCCTTTCCCATTGTTTGGCACGGAGTTTACGTTTTTATCCTATTTAAAGGTTTGAATAATAATCTGTGATTAATAAGAATGTTTGCTGAGAAGATTCGTGCAGGAAAGAACGTTCGTTGCAACACAATACATATATTTTTAACTATGGCTTCCTGACTTTTAATGTCATATACTAAAACATCAACAATAGATCGATCAAATCACGACATGACAACTAAAATGAGTAATCTAACTTTTTACATAGACATTATAATCTAGACATGTTAATACAACATACACCAAATTATAAAAAACATATTGCATGATTAAAAAAATAAATAAAAAATAAAACTTACTTTTTTTCAAAATCCGATGGATTTGGGAAAGCTGATCCTGCTCACGGTGTTTGAGGTCAGACCACCGTTTCCGAATCTGATCTTTCGATCGCTCCACCATCTTTGTCCATGATGCCATCTTTCCTGGCATTGGGCCGATCGTAATTTGCCAACTTGCCATCATAATCCATTTTTTCTAAAATGGAGACCATCTCCACCATTTCTGGCTTTGACATGGGTGTAGCCCTTGATTTTCGGGTGGCCCAATCACTTCGGCCCACACTAATTGAGCTCCCAGATTGTTGAGACATTATTCTTGATTACAAGATTTTTCCACTGCTTCAGGTGTGAGTGTCGCATGTAGGCCTGATCTTCGGCACGTACACACCCCTGCACAAGCCCGCCACTGGAGGAGGAGTTGACGCCTGCGCTGTATTTAAAGGACGCCAGATCGTTCGGCCGACGATTCGCTAGCGGACATATCGAGAGTTGGAGCACGATCGAGCGGCGAATCACGACTTTTCCCCACAAACAAAGGTACGACTCTTTTAATAGAAAGTGTGTGTTTTGGGCCCTATACAGCTTTTATTAGGAATATCTTTATTATGTGCCAAAATACATGCTATTTTAATATGTTTTGTGTTGTTTTGTGTCTTGCAGGCATATACTGTCCTGCAATATGGTGGACAATTTCACCAGCCATAATTTCCTCATCAGCTTCATTGATGAATTCAGGCAACTGCCGTGTTTGTGGCAAGTCAAGTCCGCAGATTATAAAAATAGAAAACTCAGAAAACAGGCCATGGAACATTTGGTGGCCTTCTACAAGCCCGTCTGTCCTGGGGCAAATTTTGAGTATATACGCAAAAAAATAAACAGTATTCGCACTGCCTACAGGCGGGAGTTAAAAAAAATAGAGGAGTCCACCCAGTCTGGAGCAGGTGCACGGAATGTATATGTACCACGGCTGTGGTACTATGATAACATGCGATTCCTGGCAGACACCATGGAATCCAGGCCGTCAATTTCAACACTGCCTTCTACTTCGGCAGAGGGCTCAGTGTCGGTTGATCCAAGCCAGGATGAGGATTTCCTGGAGGAGAGTTTTACTCAGGTATGGCATTTCACAATATATTGTCTGCTAAAATGTAATCATGTAACAAAATTATAAGCTAAACCATAATTGACCCTTTATGTAAACGGGCATAGCAAGGGGTTGGCATGACAGGCAACCGCCAGGGGCGCAGGCCAAGGGGGGTGGGTCACAAAAACATTGGCATTGTTTTATTGTTTATTTTAACAATCCACTCAGCCTGCACACCCCAGAACCCCCAGTTTGCAGGCGGATTCATGCAGGTGTAAAACATTGAGAGCTGCTTCATGCAGGTGTAAAACATTGAGAGCAGCTGAGCCAAAAGACCAGGAGACTGAGACTGCCTCTCACTGCATCCCCAGCACACCTCCGGTCTTACAAACACTGCTGCATCCCCAGCACACCTCTGGTCCTAACAAACACTGCTGTAGCCTCAGCATTCCTCTGGCTCAACCTTTTTTAATACAAAACTAACAGCTCCTGCAAATGATACATCCATCCTTGCTTCCATTTCTCTGGTCTCTCACTCTGGGTCAGCAAGGCAGGTGGCTTCCTTATTCCTGTTTCCCTGCACTGCTTCACCCTCAATGCCCTACATCAAGCCCTCTGCAAGTTCAGGCCCCTCTCTCTCTGCAACCCCCTCCTCTCTCTCTCACACCCCCTCTTTCTCTCCCTCTCTCTATCTCTCAACCCTCTCTTTCTTTTTCACACCTGAGACAATGATTGCCCACTAGAGAGCTCTACACTGGGCAAACAAGGGGCAAATTAGAAACTTTTAATGCCCTTTAATTTTTTTTTTGGGGGGTGGGTTACAGTTTTACATTGATCTTGGGGGGGGGGGGGGGTTGTTGCCAAATACAGCTCCTCAACAAGGGCACTGGAGACCCTAGATACGCCACTGTATGTAAAGTCTGCTATTTGTTCACAATAATATAACAAACATGCATTTTTATATACACTATAACATTCTAATCAATTGTTCATTTCATCAACAGGAAAGTGTCACTGAGGAGGAGCCAGGTTGCAGCCAGGAGCCTGGGGAGCCTGCGGAGCCTGAGGAGCCTGTGGAACTATTTCCACCACCACCTCCTCCTGCCAAACGGAGGCAAAAGAGGAAGCACGTGGATGACATAACCGATGAATTTATCCAGGAGGCCACCATAGCCCTACGTCGGAAACCGGAGGCCAATGAGTCCTTCGGCAACATGACGGCAAAAATTTTGGATAAGGTGGACCTCAGGCAGTGTCAGTATGCCAGAAAAATTATTCTTGATGTGCTGCAAAAGGCTGAAAACGGCATACTTACTGAGCACAGCCATGCATGCCAGGAGCACCCGTGCCCTCCACCTCCACCTCCACCTCCACCTCCACAACACCCACCACCTCGCCAAATGCCACATGGCCAGTGGCAATATGGCCAGCAGGATCCAAACCTGCCCTCATGGCAACCTGATTACAGTTACCAGCAACTTTAATTTTTGTAACCCCCTATTATTTATTTTACCCCTGTTTGCCAGTTTCTATTTTAATTTTGTCCAAATGGACCTTTTTTATGTTTAGTTTATTATACGGAAAGTATTGATGTTTGCTTTGGTTTTTTTTTGCTGAGATCCAAAAAATAAAGAAAATGAAAATAAAAAATGGCCTATCTGAATTTGTTAACATGTTTAATATTGTGCATAACCTGAAAAATATGTTTTAGACATTAATTCATACAAGAATAAAGGGTCATATCAATAGTTAGATCTTTGGTGTGAAAATACAAAAATAATGGTGAAGAGTTCAAATTATTTAATTATAAAATTTGATAGAACAGATAGAATAGACAAACATTATCTTCATCATAACAGAACACATGCCTTTTTATTAGAAAAGTATGGCATTATGAGCAGCATCTTCCTTCTTCTCACATTTATCAAGATGAGCATGTGCTCCGCATTTCACCTATTTCTTGGACTTCCGCGAGCCGAAAGTTCTTTCTGAATAAAATGTTGAGTTTACTAGAGAAAATTCTTCCGGGAACTCATTTGGTTTGATCATGCGTGTTGGGATTTGTAGCTGTGTGTCGGCCGAATTGTGTACTGACAGGCGAACAATCGTCCGTTCTGGTGTCGGCATACAAAAATTTTCATGTTTGCAAGAAAGACTTTTGTCCGCGGATTGTGCGCAGACATCTGTCGGAGGCACCATACTAACACGCGTACAATCGGCAGATCCTTCGTCCACCGACGTTTGTATGCCGACGATCGGTACGTGTGTACGGGCCTTCATACACAGGACTTGCCACTATGGCTAACAGAGGGTGAAATCAGGGAAAGGCTGGATAAACTCAACACAAACAAATCACCAGGCCCGGATGGCGTACATCCGAGAGTACTCAAGGAACTCAGTAAGGTTATATCCAGACCACTGTTCCTGATCTTTGCGGACAGTATTAGGACAGGAGATGTACCAGGGGAGTGGAGGAAAGCTAACGTGATTCCGATATTCAAAAAGGGTCAGAGGCATATACCGGGAAATTATAGGCCTGTCAGTCTGACATCAGTAGTATGTAAACTTCTGGAGGGGATGATAAGGGACTATATCGTAGAGTTTGCTAAGGACAACAGCATCATCAGTAGTAACCAGCACGGGTTTACAAATGGGCGTTCTTGTCAAACCAATCTCTTAACATTCTACGAGGAGGTGAGCTGTGAGCTAGATAGGGGCAGACCAGTGGATGTGGTGTACCTAGATTTTGCTAAGGCGTTTGATACAGTTCCCCATAAGCGCTTAATTTATAAAATAAGGTCTGCAGGTATCGACAGCAGGGTTTGCTCTTGGATACGGAACTGGCTAAAAGGGCGTGTCCAAAGGGTGGTAATAAACAGCGTGTACTCAGACTGGTCTGAGGTAGTAAGCGGGGTCCCCCAAGGCTCAGTCCTAGGACCAACCTTGTTCAATTTATTCATAAACAGCATTGAGGACGGGATCAGTAGTTCAATATCAGTTTTTGCAGATGACACAAAATTAGGCAGGGCAATAACAGCACAGCATGAAGCAGATATCCTACAGAATGACCTGGACAAAATAACGGAGTGGGCAAAGACATGGCAAATGAGGTTTAACGTGGTGAAATGTAAGGTTTTACACTTGGGGACTAGAAACATAAAAGCACAATACACGTTAGGAGGGGAACCCTTGGGAGAATCAAAAATGGAGAAGGATCTGGGAGTCTTGGTTGATGATAGACTAGGCAACAGCATGCAATGTCAAGCGGCAGCTGCCAAGGCTAGCAGAATATTAGCATGCATAAAGAAAGGGATGTATTCCAGAGATAAGACTATAATCCTTCCACTTTATAAAACTCTGGTCCGACCTCATCTGGAGTATTCGGACCAGTTCTGGTCACCAGTCCTCAGAAGGGATGTGTTGGAGCTGGAGAGAGTCCAGAGAAGGGCAACTAAACTAATTAGGGGATTGGAGGACCTTGATTATGAGGAGCGTCTGCAATCGCTTGATTTATTCTCCCTGGAGAAGAGACGCCTGAGGGGGGACATGATAGCAATTTTTAAATATCTAAATGGGGATCTAGGCTTAGAAAAAAAGCTGTTCAGTCGAAGGGATTGCATGAGAACTCGGGGGCATACAATGCGATTAGAGGAGAAGCGTTTTAACCTCAGGCAACGTGGGGGGTTCTTTACTGTTAGGGCTACAAGATTGTGGAATTCTCTACCACATGAGGTGGTTTCTGCGGGTAGTATGGTGGCTTTCAAAAGACTCTTAGACGTACATCTCAAGGATCAGAACATTCAGGGGTATGCAAGATGATTACAGCCACACACATCTACACAGGTTGAACTGGATGGACTTTTGTCTTTATTCAACCCCACCAACTATGTAACTATGTAACTATGTAACTAGCTGCGAATAAATAGTGCACCACAACTTACCATATATAAATGAATGACAAAAACTTAAATCAATAGTTGTGACATTCTTATTAAATAAATAAAAAATTAGTGCTGGTTTCAAAGTCTGTAATAGTGCTTATAACAGTCCACAATCCATGAAAACAGTGTTTGTCCTGTGTTGGTTACAGATATGCTCCAAGTAGCTAAAGTGCCTGTGCTTCCTTTATCCTTAAATACAGTGCTTAATTCAATGGGGAACCTAACCCGTGATCCTATACTGCAGGTATACACCAAATGAGTAAAGTGACATTGCTTCCTTCTTCCTTAGTGCATCAAGGCTCGTGCAGGTGCTGTTCCCCTTATGGTTATGCACTCACCGCAAATCCTTACCCCTGCAGGGGTATGAAGCCTTAATTGCAGTAAGGAGGTCTCTCTGGTCTTCCCAGCTTTCCTACCGACTTCCTACGGTATCAATACTGTGATTGATTAAAAACTGTAGATTAACCTAATACATTCTTTGTAAGACTGCAAAAAAAATCCAACAGTGTCTATCCAGCTAAAATCTGATAAGACAGCTGATCAGGTTGTGCAAAACTATGTTTAAAAATGTTTGATTTGGGGTAGAAATTAAGGAGAAATGGGCCGCACACCACCAGCTGCTAGGAAGATGAATCATTTATGGACATACGTTAAAGCAGTGGCGGCTGGTGCTCAAAATTTTTTGGGGGGCGCAAAAAGAAAAATGTAAAAAGAAAAATGTAATAGGTTTTGCTTTGCGGCAAAAAACGCGGTAAAAAAATTGCATGACTTTGAGGTCATGGTACAGGCATGGCACAGGTGATGGTATAGGCATGGCACATGTGATGGTATAGGCATGGCACAGGTGATGGCATAGGCATGGCACAGGTGATGGTACAGGTGATGACATAGGCATGGCACAGGTGATGGCATAGGCATGGCACAGGTGATGGCACAGCTGATGGCACAGGTGATGACATAGGCATGGCACAGGTGATGGCACAGGTGATGGCATAGGCATGGCACAGGTGATGGCATAGGCATGGCACAGGTGATGGCATAGGCATGGCACAGGTGATGGCACAGGTGATGGCATAGGAATGGCACAGGTGATGGCATAGGCATGGCACAGGTGATGGCATAGGCATGGCACAGGTGATGGCATAGGTGATGGTACAGGCATGGCACAGGTGAGGGCACAGGTCGGCTTCAATCACTTACCTTCTGACGGCGGCAGGATGGCGGGATTCCGGGAACCTAGACGAGCAGCGCCGTGGACGTCCTCCTCTTCAGTCTTCTGTCTTCCAGTCCGGGCGGCGGAAAGGAGATCGGGCGGTGACGGTGCGTGACTGACGGACGCACCGGCGCCGCCCCCATTGCGAGTCAGCGATGTCCTGGATGATGATTGGTCCAGGCTAGAGACTGGACCAATCACAGCCAGGATATCACGAAGGTGGGGGTGGCTCAGCGCTTTTTCCTGCGCCCAGGTTACGCTCCCAAAAGGCAGCCAATCGGCGCCTCTTCTGGGTCGTAAACCCCACCCCCCCCCCCATAGCCACCAGGCCGAGCGCATAGGCCAGCGAACACAATTTTTTTTTTTTTCAAAACTTTATTTGTTCTTTTTGTCTTTTTTTTTCTATTTTTCTTTTTTTTTTAGGGGGGGGCGGCGCTCTGGCGCCCCCTATGCACGGTCTGCCACTGCATTAAAGGTACACAGGATATATAGATAGACGCGTTTCACACTTTCAAAGTGCTTGTTCACTACAATTGTATTGGGGTAACAGAGTAATTGTTTGCAGCACTAAACAATTATGTAATCATATAAAATATCCTGAAGCTTCATATTATTACAACTACAACTCTTATTTTATACTGACTACTAGACTAACTCTTTCAACACTTGATTGCTGTGGAAGGTTTATTTGTAGTAAGGCTCTGAGATCTAAGATGCTGAAAAAGACTGGTTGACTACTGGGGACCAGTGGTGTCACTATGAGGGTGCAGTTGGTGCAGACCGCGCCCAGGTGGCACCTAGAGGGTTGACAGCATCATAGAAGCAGTTGTAGCGCAAGCTGTTAAGCCCCCCTTCCATAAGTGAAGTGGTGATAGCGGGTTCTTTTAACCCCCCCCCCTTCAGCCCGCCAGAGAACTCAGCATCAGCACTGTGACAGGGGAGAGATGAGTTGCAGGCTGTCAGAGTGTTTACCCCGCTCACCCCCCCCCCCATTTCTCCTGTCAGCAGTGCAGGAGAAGAGAGAGCGGCTCTCATTAGGTTTGCTGCCCAGCTTGTTGAGTGCTCTGTTTACTTCCACATTGGACACAGCAGAGGGCCAATTAGAAGAGCTTAGGGAAGCATCATGGGACACGTATTCCTGGAAGATTGGCAGCCCTATTGTTGTCCAGAGGGAGCAGAATACAGCCCCCAGCATGCACACGGGAAGACAGAGCCTGGAACATGGAAAAAAGCGGAGGGATTGGTTGCTACAGGAGACAGGGAAAAAAAGGAGAGGCCTGTGCTGGGGAAAGCCAAAGATAGAGCCACGCTGCCCAGCACCACCAGAGAGAGAGCCTTGGTGCCTAGCACCACCAGAGAGAGAGCCACACTACCCAGCACCACCAGAGAGAGAGAGCCACGCTACCCAGCACCACCAGAGAGAGAGCCACACTACCCAGCACCACCATGGAAAGAGCCACGCTGCCTAGTACCACCACCAGAGAGAGAAAAGCAGAGCCACTGCCGGGGTACTGATGTGCTACACTACTGAACAGAGTTGCCCTGGTCAACTGAGAATGAGCGAACATCCAGCCAGAGGGATCACTACTGCAGTTTTGCTTGGTCCGGCGGCAGGCCTTATCGGCCATTATCCATTACTGATCCTAGGGACTGAGCTATTAGGAACTGCCTAACCTTTTATTCTCTAGCCCTATCCTCTAGCCCTAACACTTCCTGCAGGCCTTATTGACCACCACAAGGTGTGCCAACGAGCCCCAATGCTGGACTGCCGGACCAAAAATAGGAGGGGGGGGTGACACCATATTTTAATGCACCAGGTGACACCAACCCTAGTGACGTCACTGCTGGAGACAAGGTAGTTGGCTGGAAAATTAAAGTTAAAAGTTTATTTCCTGCACTGCTGCCCCTCCCTTCCCTGACATCGTCTTTCCACAACGCTAGTACCTAGTAGTGTAGTAAATATGTTGACAGTTCTCCTGCTACCTGTCCTTGCGTTAGCAATACTTTAGGTTAAGGTCAATGACAGTATTCCCACATTGACCAGTGCCACAGAGAAAGGTCACTGGGGGTCCTCATGAAGATTTTGTTGGGATATGGTATCATCTGTAGCTAGTGAGCTACACTATAATACCAAAAGTATTATGACACCTACCTTTACACACACATGAACTTTAATAGCATCCCAGTCTTAGTCTGTAGGTTTCAATATTAGGTTGGCCCACCCTTTGCAGCTATAACAGCTTCAACTCTGCTGGGAAGGCTGTCCACAAGGTTTAGGAGTGTGTCTATGGGAATGTTTGACCATTCTTCCAGAAGCGCATTTGTGAGGTCAGGCACTAATGTTTGATGAGAAGGCCTGGCTCACAGTCTCCGCTCTAATTTATCCCAAAGCTGTTCTATCGAGTTGAGTTTAGGACTCTGTGCAGGCCAGTCAAGTTCCTCCACCCAAAACTTGCTCACCCATGTCTTTATGGACCTTGCTTTGTGCACAGGTCCAAATCATTTGGTGGAAGAGGGATTATGATGTGGGTTGTTTTTCAGGGGTTGGGCTTGGCCCCTTAGTTCCAGTGAAGAAAACTCTTAAAGCATCAGTATACCAGGACATTGTGGACAATTTCATGCTCCCAACTTTGTGGGAACAGTTTGGGGTTTCTTCCTGTTCCAACATGACTGCACACCAGTGCACAAAGCAAGGTCCGAAAAGACATGAATGAGCAAGTTTGGGTGGAGGAATTTGACTGGCCTGCACAGAATACTGACCTCAACCCGATAGAACACCTTTGGGATGAATTAGAGCAGAGACTGTGAGCCAGGCCTTCCCGTCCACATCAGTGCCTGACCTCACAAATATGCTTCTGGAAGAATGGTCAAACACACCCATAGACACATTCCTAAATCTTGTGGACAGCCTTCCCAGAAGAGTTGTAGCTGTTGTAGCTGCTGGGTGGGCCAACTAAACAATGAACCCTATGGACTAGGACTGGGATGCCATCAGTGGCGTAACTACAGGGGTTGCAGGGGTTGCAATTGCAACCGGGCCCCATGCTCCAGGGGGCCTGTGGGGCTCCCCTGTACACCTGGATAGGAGGGACGGCGGGGGCAGCATGTAGATAAATCACTGTCCTCCTTTTTCCACCTGTAGCTGCAGGAGGAAAATGGAGGAGATTGGATCCTCTGTATGCTGCCCCCGCCACTCCTCCTATCCAGTTTCCTTGTGTCCGGCTGTCTCTCTTGTCCCCCCCCCCACACTGTGCTCCCCCCCCCACTGTGCTCCCTCCCCTCTCCTGCCGGCTGGTGCAGGGGATGTGTCACAATAGAGAACCAGGAAGGGGTCGGTAAATATATAATTTACCAGCTCCTTCCTTTTCTAAATGGACAGAGTCATAGTCAGTGACATTGTAAAAAAATTAAATTTAATGATAAAAAATAATACAATTAAAATACCAAAAAATAAAAACTACTGACACCAGTGGGTGAACTTCCAGGATCGCAAAGGTCACACTTGCAACCGGGCCCTGGCATTCCACCACCGTGGGGAGGCCCCAAGATGGCAGGAAGGGGGCTCACTGCAGAACACGTGAAAGGGTCCCGCTGTGGGACCGTAATAAAGGGCCCCGCAGCGAGAGTAAAGAGCCACAGGCTCAGTGGGAAGAGCCCCAGGCTTGAAGGGAAGGGCCCCGGCCAGGGGTCCGTGGGGCCCTTCCTGGTTTCTTGCACCGGGGCCCTGAAGGTTCTAGTTACGCCTCTGGATGCCATTAAAGTTCATATGCATTTAAAGGCAGGCGCCACAATACTTTTGACAATATAGTGTATATTTTTTGGAGATGTGCGAAACATAGGCTTTTTGTTGTGGTCTTTCTGCTATTCTGAAGCAACACATAAGAAAGGCAGCTCTGCAGAGAACCACACCTACTGTAATGCAGAAGAAAAGTAAATGATTAAAGGTGACTCAGTTAAACACAGTAATAACACGAACACCTGTAATGTACTAATAATGTATATATTGCATATTAATATCTTTGAAATATTAACAGGTTAGTAAAAATTGGATACAAATAGAAGATTTACCCCTAAAAAATCCCCTTTAATCTTATATTTTTATAATGGGGGCTTCAAAATAGGTTGGGGTTATCGTTTTTGCAAAAAGTCCACTTTAAAAGTTCCCTTAGTTCTTTTTTATTCCCAATAAATCTTTTGTATAGTCATCAAATATAAAGATGCCTTTGTTATCAATGCAACTAACTTCTGACAAGCCCTTGAATTTCCAAAGTTGTGTTGCTGCAATAAACTTATATTAAACCATATTTCTTATCCCACATCCAGCAATAAGAAGCATATTATAGACATACAAGGTAACAAATGTGCACTTTTGTTTCCATAATATCATGTACGACCTGTAGCACAAATGTGTTTACTATGTAAATGCAAGACAAATGATACTGCTAAACCATGTTCAAAAAACAGGAAGAATAATACTGAAATATCAGTGGAAATGTACAGAATATCATTATTATACTTCAAATTGTATTTCAAGGGAGGGCAAGATAAAGGAGATGAAATTGACCTTAAATGCATAGAGACCCAGCTGGATAACTGACAATATCATACATTTTAGTACTGTCATCATCGTTTCAGAGCAGAGCGGAAAAGGGGATAATAGAGCTATGCAAAAGTTTGTAGAAGTTGTACAAAAAGGCATACAAAACTAATCAGTGAGGTGGCTGCATTCATTTTTCATAAGCTAGATAATTTCACCTTCTCAAAATCAAACGGCAAGTCTACCTGTTTTCATCTGATGTTCTCAGAAATTGGAATTAATATTTTAGAATTGAAGAATATACTGTATCTGCTTCGCACTATCTCAGTTTTGGACTGAAATCCATAGGTTGTCCCCCATATCCCCGAGGACTCCACAAGTTTTCTTTTTTTAGGCCTGTAAGGGGATGTAATATAGGGTCCCTCCTAAAATAAGTTTTTGGGCATCAAGTTGTCCCCCTCTCCCCCCCCCCCCAACTAATCTTTATGGTATTTTTTAAAAATCCTAATCTACAATCTCCTTTTACTTACCAAAATCTGTTGTCAACTGACACGTTGGGTCCTGAGCCTTCTGTCTTCCTCACTTCAGAGCATGAGGATCCTTCTTCAGGTGCCCACATAGCTGCACATAGAGGTGGGTTGGCAGTGGGGATAAACTGCAGTACTGGATGAGTAGTCTCCCCTCTTAGAAGAGCCATCAGAAACTAAGATAAGCAAGAAAGGGGTTTATATTTAAAAAAAAATTGGTGTGGGTTGGGTTTGGTAAGGAGGTATGGCGGTGGGTTTAAAGTGTTTTTAAAGTAATGTGACTTAGCTGGTATCCCCTCTGGTTTATACAGTTATTTACTACAGTGCGTGTTTTTTTTTTAAATTACAAGGCTAAATACCTTTTCTCATGTTGCAACTGTACGGTCACTTGATCCCCATCCACTCTCCTTCCCTAATCTAGGAAGAACACCCCCTGTTCAGTTCGCACCAGAACATCTCGAACAGGGAAAATGTTCTAGTGAACATGCAAACTCTATTAAAGTCTATGGGACACGAACATGAAAAACCAAAAGTCCTCGTTTTAAAGGTTTAAATGCAAGTTATTGCCATAAAAAGTGTATGGGGACCCGGGTACTGCCCTGGGGGACATGTATCAATGCAAAATAATTTTTTAAAATAATTGTTTTTACAGGAGCAGTGATTTTAATAATGGTTAAAGTGAAACAATAAAAATAAAACTTTTCTTTAAATATTGTGCCTAGGGGGTTTCTCAATGTGACTGCAAAGTGGCGCATTTGTACGATTTATGGAGCCTGCTGCAGCAATACTGACATTTCTAAAGGAAAAAATGTCATTTAAACTTGCTCACAGCTCCCGGCAATACAGATAAAAAAACATAAAAAAAAGGCGCAGGGTCATGTGACGTCAGAAGGGGGCAGTGCCACCGATTGACATAAACAGGTGGGCATGCCCCTAACCTATAAACCAGCTGTCAAAGCTGAAGAACAGCATAGAGCGGGACGCCTCAGAAGAGGCAAAGCGTTTTTGAAATTTTTTCTATTTTTCAGGTGAGCGGGCGTCGTGATTAACGATAGGTTTACATCGAGAAACACTATTTTTTTTTCTTTTTAATAAAGGACTTGTCAAAAACTGTCTTATGTGGTATTTTCTTTTTACATTTTTTTTGTGAATGGGTAGGGGTACGATGTACCCGATACCCATTCACAAAGGGGGGGGGCAGGATCTGGGGGCCCCCTTGTTAAAGGGGGCTTCCAGTTTCCGATAAGCCGACCACCCACAGTCCCCCAGAACCACAGCCCAGGGTTGTCAGGAAGAGGTCATTGTCCCCATCCCACCCCCATCCTCATGTTAAGGGCAAGCCGCCTGGTATGGTTCAGGAGGGGGGGGTGCTTGCTTGGCTAAGGGTCTGGTATGGATTTTGGGGGGGGGGGGGAGGCATGCCATTTTTTTTTTTAATTTTGGCATGGAGTTCCCTTTAAAATCTATACCAGACCCAAAGGGCCCGGTATAGATTCTGGGGGTGACCCCATGTCGTTTTTTTTTTTTCTGTCATAAGGTTCCCCTTAACTACTTAAATATAGGGCACTTTCAGCCCCTTCCTGCCTAGACCAATTTTCAGCTTTCAGTGCTCATTGGCATCTATGGGAAATATTGGTCAGCTTGGCATGGCACTTCCCCTTGTCTTTAACATTGGCGTTTATTGGAAATCTTGGTCAGTTTGGCATGGCACTGCTCACAGACTATAAGTGTGAGGGACACAAAACTTGGGGAGCACTGAGAGGGGACCCAGGACTACAACATATCTATACATTTTAAAAGTGGGGTATAACCTGAACACCACACTGACTGCACTATGCTAACTCAACACATCATCCACTAACTAGCTGCCTTATATAGTGTGGGGCGTGGACTTTGCCTTTGGCCAATCATGGGTCTGACAGGACATTGTGCTGTGTTTGGCCGAAGCATACAGGTCAGGTACATGCTTTGGCCAATCACAAGCCCTTAATGCACTGCCATCGTGCAGTGCATTATGGGGTTCTCATCGGCTGGCTAACTTGCCGCCGAGCGCCTCGGGTGTTTGTGCGTTCGTCTTGAACATCAAGCCTATCTCTAGTTCTCACTATGGACTTAACAAATGTCTTTTATATGATATATGGACATTTATATATGCACTGCGTCTGTTTCCCATTAGTTATCACTTTCATGTACGGCTAAGTTTTGGATGCATATTTGCAACTCATTGAATACTGGTTTACATTGTACTTTTTTGCCACTTTATTTTGTTGTTGCATAATGGGACACGCATATTTAATATTTGCTGTATCATATTGCACTTTATAGTTTGCAGTTTCATAGGGCACTTTTTGCACTTTATTTGCTGTTTCATATTGCAATTTTTTATTAGATCTATAGTGCTGCGTTTGACATATATATGTACTTGATTTAATATCCTAACTGGTCACTTATTAGGCAGTGAAATGACAGTTAGCAGGGCTAAGACCTGAAATAAAAGAATGACAAGCCCCAGAAAATGAAACTGAATGAGAAGAGAGGCTCTAAACAAGTTTTTTTTTTTGGGTGTGGATTTTAGTAAGGTCCTTTCTTTTAAAAGTTGAAAATTGTGGACAGGAATGTGGCATTCATTGAGTACTTTCCACCCAAGGCAGATCATATTTTTTGGCTCCCTTGCGTTGGTGATCATTGGGAAGAATATAACTTCTAAAGATAGCTAAAAGCTAATATGTGTCAGAAAGAGAGAAAGGAAAAGATGAGGATCATCACTTGTAACAGGCCACTGATTCTGCCCATTGATATTTGCTCCCAAACTATGAAGGCAGCTAGGCACCATCAGAGGTCCACTGTTTATTGCTTAAAGCAGAACTTCGCCCCCAAGAGTTCTGCTCTTCCTTCTCCTCCTCCCCTCCCTCCTGTATCATATTTGGAATGGGGGGGGGGGGAGTGTCTAGTTTTGACAGATACATGTTCCTACTTCTGCTCAGATTGCCTAGTTCAGCCCCCCCGTCACACATCCCAGTAGGCTGAGGGACCATTTACAAAGCGTAGCAGTGGGCAACCGGCTGTGAAGCCACAAGAAGTCACAGCTGGCTGCCCACAGTTAACATGCCAGCGTCAGGACCTGAAGGCCAGTCTGGATGAGGACAACACTGGATCCCTGAACAGGTAGTGCCTGTTTCATAAAAGTCAGCAGCTACAGTTTTTGTAGATGCTGACTTTTTATTTTTCAAGAAATGAAAGAACCACTCAAGAAACCTCTAGCGAATCTCTGGAGGAACCCTAGGATTTCATGCAGCCCTGGTTAGGAAAGGCTGTTCTGAGTAGAACATTGTTTGGCAGATATGATATTTGCAGTTAACCCACCAGTGACAGGACCACTAAAAGGCACAGGTAAAATATTCAGCAGGTCTGCCCTTCATTAGCCAGTTTTAGTCATCTAACAGCTGTTAAGCGATGCCTTGCTCATTCTACGAGTAAGGGCTCTTTCACACGGTCGCTCCGATTTCTTCTTCTGCTGCCGCACTTTTTTTTTTTTTTTTTAACTTGTGTCATCTTCTCCATATGTCTGCATATCATCCCATCCGTTTGCGGATGATATGCGGACATAATGTTCGTCTATGGGGATTGCGGATGTCAGCGGATGACACCGCTGACATCCGATTTTGCATCAGTTCCGTTTTTTTTAACGGAGGAAAAATAGGGTTCTGTTCCATTCCAAAAAACAGAACAGAACTGAAAGGACACAAATCGGATGTCAGCGGATGGTTATCCGCTGACATCCACAATCCCATTGACAAGCATTATGTCCGTATATCACCCGCAAACAGATGGGGTGATATACAGACATATGGAACGCCCGTGTGAAAGAGGACTAAGGGAGCAACACAGGTGTTTTCCACTATGTCTCCACTTTACCCTCACTAGAATAGTGATCTTGTATCTAACCAGTTATCACCAGCCGCAGGATCACAAGTGTGACTTTGGCATTACTGAGAGGGACACCAGAAACTGAAAAGCATCAGAGAGCAATAGTGTGTGAGCCAGTTGTTTTGGGCTGCTGTAGTACATAACGTTTTCCATGGCAGGTTGGATATAGAGTATAGAGTTCCCTGTGGAGACCCTGCCAGGAGCAGTTCCATATTGTCAGGTGCACAAGGCTGCTTACCATGTGAACAGTGCTGTGACTTCTCACAGTAGGACTGGAGGAAAGAGACTTTCTCAGAATTAGAGCAATATAACAGCTTGTCATAAGTTCCCTGAACTGTGTTGTAATGTATGACACTTCTGCAGAGTGAGTTAGGCTGCACTCTCCAGCTGTGAGGAGCTGTTAGTCTTTATTAGCTGTCATAGTCTATTTGCTGCAGTAAACACGTCGCTGTCACAGCTCCTGTGTCTGTGTCACTTTCTGCTTTAATAATAGGTCCCCATTCAAATCACCTGTGCGGTGAGGTCAGAAACTGCTGTATAGCTAGCTCTCTTCCTACCGTATCACTGATCTGTGTCTATAAACGTAAAGGAAACCTGTACAGAGAGAAATGGGAAAGGTGCCATCGCTGACCTCCTTCAAAATATTTTTTGAGTCACTGATCTAAAAAAAAATATATATATGGAGACCAGAAACATTAGGGTAATGCTGGAGGTCTACATGCTGACCTCCTTCTGAAGACGGTAGTAGTCTGGTTATTACACTGATCCACTGGTTTCAGTAAAGACTTAAGCCTCGTACACACGCGTCGAAAATTGGCAGGAAATTTTTGTCCAACGTCCGATCTGCCGATTTTCGGCTTGTTAGTATGATGCTTCCGACAACTGACTCCGACTTTTCGGCCGAAAAAAATCTGGTGTGCAGTTTATAAAATTTTTGTCCGCCATCAAAACACAGCCAAATTTTCGTGCAGTCAGTACAGATTTCGACAGGGAAAAATCTAATGAGCAAGACTGGGCATGCTCAGAGAAGAAAGAACACAAAGAAAGCAAACCAACACATGACATCACTTTTGAAGTAGAATTTTGTTGGGCGAGAAAATTAGTGTGCAGTCATTCCAACCAACAAAACACCACTCTGGACAAAAGACGGACGATCGGTCGGCCGATAATCGTTGCGTGTGTACGGGGCTTAAGTCACTGACCAGGAACAGAGACGTGCTCTCTACCTACCTACCTACTTGCAGTACACCAGGCCAGCCCACTGCCTAACATTGTGTGTTGCTAATAAGTTTAGAGTGAAGGTTCATTCACCCCAGATGTGTTGGGGGTGGGTTTGTGAATTCATTCCCAGCGCATAGCGACCAAAAATAAAAACCTATGTATGCAGTTCGCCAGTGCCTTGCATTGCTTTTGTCCAGTGCTATAAAAAAGTACAGATTGCACTACTTTTTTCCACTGCAGAGCAAATGCCACGCATTCAAATAAATGCAAACGTGCGCATGAACACAATGCACTGCACGGCAAATCTAGGCAAACAAGACAAGAAAAAACACAAACAAAATGTAGGTAAAATGAACCCCAATGCTATACAACACTTTACAAATGCACCACATCGCACATGCATTTACACCCATGTTGTGGTGTGAATGAGCCCCTAAACATAAATGTGGGAATTGTTGCTTGCACTTCAGTGTGTGACAATACCTAACATGTGCTGCACCCTACATGTGTCTTTATGTTCAGATGTGTGTGCAGGGTGCTTTCATTTTTGGTTATTATTATTATTATTATTATTGTATTTTGAAATTTCAAACACCTTTTTAATTATTTTTTTCTTCTTTAAATGTAACCTTATTGCTGTAACAAGGGTAAAAACAAGCCCCCTAAATGATAGCCATAAGTAACTCGCTAATGAATATCAGGTGTGTCAGCGCTCCACTGGCCAAACAAACAGTCGTAAAACAGTAAGTGAATGGGAGACAATTGCAGGAGGATGGTAATCTTGATAGGAGAAAGGACACATCCATTCACCGGCAGCTCCTCGATGGGTATTGGGATCCCCTCAAAGGCATGTAACAAATAGAAGAGGACGGAAGATCAATATAAGCAAGATAAAAAGTGTAATTTATTAAGCATCACTTATCACATGTGGACAAGCCGTAAACTGCACACAGGGCTGATATAGTTACTCAGATGAAAGTAGTGGTCTTGATGGACTGGAGAGCAATTACAGACACAGACCAGGAATCACCACGGGGAGAGCCAGCGGCGTCCGGGGCTCTGACACACACACCACTGCAGCTGAGTGCACAAGCAGACAAATTGAGAGGGGGCGAGCCGCAACGCGTTTCCGAGGCCCTGCCTCCTTCGTCAGGCTAATCCGCCCCACACATGGGGACAGATAAACTGTATATACTTTCACAAAGAGGAAAAGCAACCAATTAAAAATGAGCCAAAAGCAAATGCAAATGGACAGAGCCAGCAGTCCCATCATTACGGATATGGACGAGCAGCCCAAAAGCAAGTGGGAGGAGCTTTAACAAAGGCAGAGCTACCTGTAAAACCACGAAAAAATGCTAAATATCAATAAATAAATAAATAAATAATAAATAAATAGAATCTGATCATACACAGCACAGTATTCTGTGATCTGACCAAAGCAGATGGTAGCAACTCTGAACAAGGGAATTCCTCTCCAGTCCAAAGAGAAGAAAAATAATAATAATAAAAAAAAACATTACATTGTAACAGCAGCGATACTTTTACCAATGTCAGGATAAATATTTATAAATACAAAAAACTATTTGGGACACATAAACATCAAATGTACATTCAATTGCATTTGTACATGTAAGCATATATGAATATATGTATGAAAACTGATAAAGACTGGTTTACTAAGAGCCAAGAATAAAGTATAATAAAAATGCATGCAAACTAAAAAGCTAAATTGCATGTAAAGGTCACCATATGCACAAGCTCACCACATGTAGATTCCAAAATTATAGAAGATACATATGCATACATATGGGTAGAAACCCATAAGGGATATACATACTGTATATATATATATATATATATATATATGTAGCACCACCCCCGCAGGAGCTGCTGATTATATTATTGGGTCTACTCCCTGCCTAACAACCCAATCAAATTGGCTCGATCCCTCCGCAGGCACAACTGACCCAGAATAGGACTGGACTATCAAATGGATACACAGATTGGAATACAATACTTCAATATGCAACAGTACCTTGTTACCTTCTTTAACAGTAGTCCTTCTGGGTGACACAATGAAACAGCACACAGGATTGTAATTAATCAAAACTTAGTTTACTATGTATCAAATTGAGTAAGGGAAATACAATACCATACAAGCCCATAAAAGGTTACTTAAAACAACTTTAAAAAGATAAAAGAAATACCCCCACACTCCTCCTTCATTAAGGCTAGACACAGTACCAGATAGGTCGGCCTATCTGAGTCCCTCCCCCAGAGTTCTCTTCTTTCTTGTTGATCTTCGCTAGCAAGGTTATTGAATAGAGCTCATTTGTAATCCAAATTAGGAATGAAGATCAAGAGAGAGAAAAACAACGAGCTGTTAGTTGTCACCGCAGGGTGTCTGCGTAACTGAGCAATAACTTCTGCGAGAGAGATAAGCCTCTGGCGACTCCTTTTCAGACCTTATTGTTTGTCTATGAGTCTCCTGATAGAGTATGCTGATAAACCCCGGGGTTTATCACCTCCTGTTGCGCTACCGCTATCTGTAGGTAAAGCTATCTCTTTGGCAGATAAAGTCAGTTATTGGGCATGTGCCCTCTAACCAACAGAAGTTTCTCCTTTGCGCGCTCCACTGCGATCTCAGTCCTTTGGCTATATGCCAGCCGCGCGAGGTCTTTCTGGCGGATGACTTCCGGTCTCTGCAAACAGCAGTATGACCTCCAGGAATGTGCCTCGTGCTTGAGATGGGACGGTTCAACGTCGTCCCTCCAGGCTAAGAGGCTTTGGCCCAATATCCAGCATCAGTCCTCCACTCTCGCTCGCTGGTTCCTCAGAGTCCAGTGCAGAAAGGCGCCCCCCCCGGCTTAGCCTCTCTCTTCCTTTAAATAACTTCCCCCATAGTGCCGTGCGGTGCAGCCGTGCACCCTGGATCTTGCAAAGCAGCATGGGAGATGTAGTTTCTTCATCTCACCAAAAGGAAGTCACAGCCCGGGAAATTCCATGCAGCTACCACTAGAGGGAGCCTAGTTCCTTCTCACATATCAAACAGCATCTTTAGGCATATTTAACACTCCCCCCACTTGAGAAACTTTGGTCCCCAAAGAGGTCAACAGTATGTACCCTAGTGCATAGGTTGGCATTATACAACAAAAACATTAACATTTTGCTGAAATAAGTCAATCTGAATATATCCAATTTTGTATTCTGTAAGTAGTGCAAACAGTAAAACGATAAAGTGCAATTGATAAACAAATAGGTGATTTCTACAGTGTTAATATAGTGCTCCTTTAAAAAGCACATGTGCATTTGCAATTTCTTAAACACTTACATCTTAAAGTTTGTGTTGAAAAAAAAAAAAACATCAAAAGGTGAGAAAAAAAAAGGAAAAAAACACATATAGTGAGGTCAGAGCAACAAAATGTGCACAAACATTAACTCACAAAGTAAACCAAACTGTGAACATCAAAAACTGTGCTTATTATAATAGCCAAACCCAATATCCTTATGTACAAACTTAAATGCAAACGTTTTCTACTTCAATACTTTGTTCTCATGATCTCTCACAGACCCCCGAAACTTGGGTGGCTTGTACAGATGTGCCTGGGGGTGAGCTAGGGTTGTCCCCCACCAAATCTACAGTGGAAGAGCTAGGCTGGTCAGGAGATCTTTTGGAGGTAAAAACAGCTTCTTTCGAACATTCACCCAATTGATCATAGGTCAGTCTCTTAGGTGGGTGAATGACTCTCCTTTCCCTCTGTTTCCGTGGAGGCATGCTCTCAGAGGTACTAGGATCAGGCACTTCTGAGGATTCTTCAATGTCCACCTCCTCCTGTTCCAACACAGAGGAACCTGATGGTTCAAGAGCGGTCAGTTCTTCTTCAGAGAAGGGTGCAACCTCCTCCTCAGGATCTTCACCCTCAGCTGCTTCTTCTGGAAGCATATGAACGGGTATGAATTCAGGGGCTTCTGCCCGAAGGGCTCCTCTATCAGCCAAGTCAGATGAAGACAGGGAGGCAGGTGTGGGTTCTGGCAACTGATATGACCACAACCAGTCGGGTACCTCCTCTTCATCTTCCAAATCTTCAGATGGAGAACTTCCCTCTCCCTCATCTGGGAGCGTCGTCTGAGATCTGGTAACTGGTCTGGACCGGCGAGAAGTCGAAGGGGCCTCTGACAAGTCTTCCACAGGGGGCATACGAACCGCTTCAGAGAGAGGCAGCAAATGGTTCCGATGCCAAGCCTTCAATGGACCCACACTTCCTTCAGGCCGAATTTGGTACACAGGAAGGTTTGGCAGTTGCTTGCAGATAACATAAGGTTGGGACTTCCAGCGGTCTGCCAACTTGTGTTTTCCCGGGACACCCAAGTTTCTCAACAAAACCCTGTCCCCTGGTTGCAGGTCATGGATCCGAACTTTTAGGTCGAAATTCTTTTTATTCCGCAGTCCACGTTGATCAGATGTGGCCTGAGCCTTGTCATAGGCCGCTTTCAGACTCTTCCGCAGTCGGTCCACATATCCTCTATGCGATGCTAAAGAGGTATGATCAGGCGAAATGCCAAAGGCCAAATCCACTGGCAACCGAGCCTCCCTTCCAAACATCAGCCGATAAGGGGAATATCCAGTAGCATCACTGACAGTGCTGTTGTAGGCATGCACAATGGCAGCTACATGCTTGCCCCAATGCTGTTTCTGCTCTGAGCTCAAAGTCCCCAACATATCCAAAAGAGTCCTGTTAAATCGTTCAGGCTGGGCATCCCCCTGTGGATGGTAGGGAGTGGTTCTAGTCTTTTGAATGCCTAACATATCTAACAGTCTCTTGATCAATCTGCTTTCGAAGTCCCTTCCCTGATCAGAATGGAGGCGTTGTGGTAACCCATAATGTACAAAGAACTTCTCTACAAGAACTTTGGCTACCGTTGAGGCCTTCTGATCCCTTGTTGGGAATGCTTGAGCATATCTGGTAAAATGGTCTGTTACCACAAGGACATTCCCCTGGCCACTCAAATCAGGCTCTAAGCAAAGGAAATCAATGCACACCAGCTCCATGGGTCCCTGACTTTGTAGATGGCCCATTGGGGCTGCTTGACGTGGCAGAGTCTTCCTCTGTATACACCGGACACAAGAATGACAGTATCCTTCAACTTCGGCCCTCATACAAGGCCAGTAGAACCTGTCCCTGACAAGCTGAAAGGTTCTTTCGGGCCCCAGATGGCCATGATTATCATGAAGAGCGGCCAGAACTCCCTCTCTGTATTTAGCTGGTAAGAACAGTTGCCACTTCTCCTCCAGATCTTCAGATGGACCTCTCCGGTAGGCCACTCCTTCTCTGATCTGTAACCGGGTCCACTCTCTATTTAACAGACGGGCCCCCTGAGGGGAGTCAGTTAGAAGCAACTCAGGGCTCTGGATCTCCAAGGCTTCCAAAAGAAGTTTTCCAAAAGGGTCCTCCAACTGCTCCTTCCGCAAGTCCCTCTTGGACAGCCGGGGCAAATCCTCCCCTTCAACCTGGATCACCTGGCAGTAGCATTTGGGTACTCCGATAGCCGAAACCCCAATCTCTTCTGCTCTTGACCCTCCTCGGGATCGAAATTCAGTTCCCTGATATAGGGCACGCACCCCTTCTGGAGCCAAATGAGTCCATTCTTCCGCAGGTTCCTGTGGAGCATGCAACCTTCTGGATAGGGCATCTGCATCCCTATTTCCGATTCCTGGCCGATACTTCAGGCTAAAATTGAAGCTAGAGAGGGCAGCCAACCATCGGTGTCCTGTTGCATCCAGCTTGGCCATAGTCAACAGATAGGTGAGGGGATTATTATCTGTCTTGACAATAAATTCAGCTCCGTACAGGTAGTCTTTCAATTTGTCAACCACTGCCCACTTCAAGGCCAAGAATTCAAGTTTGTGGGTAGGATAATTCCTTTCAGCAGGCAGTAGGCTTCTGCTCACATAGGCAACAGGTCGCAGATGACCCTCATGCTCCTGATAAAGTACCCCTCCCAGCCCATCTCGGCTGGCATCAACATGCAGTTCATATGGTTTTGTGGGGTCCGCATAGGCCAACACAGGGGCAGTGGTTAGGGTTTTCTTCAGCTGGACAAAAGCCCCTTCGCATTCCGGGGTCCACTGATCCTGGATGGATTCCTTAGCCTTCCGGGGGCCCCATGATGGACTTCGCCGGCTTTACCAACTCAGGGACATCATCTTCTTCATTCTTCAGGAGCTCATTTAGGGGTCGGGCAATCTGGGCGAACCCCTCCACAAACCTCCTGTAATAGGAGCAAAAGCCCAAGAATGACCGGAGTTCGGTCACATTTGTAGGTCTCGGCCAGGAAGCAACAGCATCCAGCTTGTCCGGGTCAGTGGCCACCCCTTCTTCAGACACGATATGGCCCAGGTAATGGACCGAGGACTGATAGAATTGGCACTTCTCAGGAGAAAGTTTCAGACCTTCTTCATGTAGCCTCTTCAAGACCTTTTCCAACCTCTCCTCGTGTTCTTCCAAAGTTCTGCCAAACACGATAACATCATCCAAGTATACCAGTACCTCTATCAAATTCATATCTCCAACGGTCCTTTCCATCAGCCTTTGGAAGGTAGCAGGGGCCCCGGACAACCCCTGAGGCATGCGATTGAACTGAAAGAACCCCACAGGGGTGATGAAAGCTGTCTTCTCCCGATCTTCAGGGTGCATGGGGATCTGATAATACCCACTCTTTAAGTCCATCACACTGAACCACTTCGCCCCTGACAGACTCTGTAGGGCATCTTCGATTCGAGGGGTGGTATACTGGTCTGGGATGGTTCTTCTGTTCAGCGTTCGGTAGTCGATACAAAGCCTCAGAGATCCATTTTTCTTCCGGACTACCACTATCGGAGAAGCATATGGGCTCCTGGATTCTCGGATAATCCCAGTCTTCTTGAGTTCTGCCAGCTGTTGATGTAGATCTTCTAAGTCACCTAAGGGGACTCGCCGGACTCTCTCCCTGAAAGGCTTGTCCTCACTCAGGCGGATATTATGAGTGGCACTCCTGGCACATCCCACGTCAAACTCGTCCTTAGAGAATATTTCCCTCCATCGAGCAAGTTGTGCCTTGGCCCTCTTCACCCATTCCGGCGGGAGGGCAGCATTTCCAGAGCAGAGCTCCTCTATAACAGCTTCACCCTGTTCCTTTTCTTTAAAATCAATGGGGGCAACTGGGGTAGCCGGGTTGACTTGGCCCAGGAGCACTCTGGCCGGTACCTTCACCGGTGTAGTAGAGGTGTTTCTGACACTCACTAAAACCCTTCCACGGTTTTTCTGTAACACCTTCAAAGGGATCACCTCAGGGATCACTTCTATCCCTCTCTGTCTCTCCTTTTGACCCGATTCAAAGATAATGAAAGGACCCGGCTGTTGCCATGTGAGTTTAACAGAAGCTTTAAAAAAGGCCACCTCTCCTGGCTGTAAGACCTTTTCCGCTCTGTCCAACTTCCAGAGTCGTCCAACTCCCTCTGCGGGGGTCTCTTGCTCCAACACTAATCGTTGGTAGGCCTGCCGTAGCATGGGATGGATCCTTGGCTCCTGAGCATCTTGTCCCTGGACCAGTTGTATCAGAAGGCGCCTTACCAGGTCAGTGTTTGTTCCTACGATGAGAGAGCTTTTGTTGGCCCCTGGTGGACGAGGACAGACCAAGGTGTCGAAGGTTTCCGCTTCACCAGCCACTGATGGGTCAAAGGTCAACTTGATTGGCAGATACCCGTCATAGGGAAAACTTTGGGTCCCGATGCCCCATATCTCCAGATCTTCCAACTTCTGCAAAGGTAGATGGGTAAGATGTTTATCATAGAAGTCTCTATACAAAAGAGTCACCTGGGCCCCTGTGTCAAGGAGGGCTCTTGTGTAAATTCCTTCTACCTGAACCGAGACCACTGGGGAGGGCCCGACCAAGTTAGTTGGGAATTCTCTTGATGTAGCCTTGTTGTCTGATTCAGTTCTCTGTACCCTGGCCCTCTTCTCCTTTTTCTTCCTTGATCTGGGCCCCCGCTGAACCCGGTGTGCATTGATTTTCCTTCCCTCAGTAACCCAGAGTCTAGAACTGGGGGTGTTGTATTTGGGTCTGACCCCCTGACTCAGTTTCCCTGAACCAGCGAGCCTCCTGGAGTCCCTTAAAACTGGCGGACACCCGGTTGACTCCTTCACCGGTGTCCTCTGAAGTTTCCCGCTGGCTTGTGAGGTTTCGTGGCAACCTTTCCTGAACTGGGACATACCCTTCTAACATGCCCAACTCCCCCGCAGTTGAAACAAGTTAACAATCTTGCAGGCCTTGACTCTGGATCTGTACTGAGACTAACAGGTTCATCTGGCCTCTCCGATATACTCCCCTTGGGTAGAGTGGATACCTGACCAGTCAGGATGGACACCATTTCTATCAACTGAGACACTTGGGTCTTTAGGAGTTCAACTTGAGAGTCACCCTCTTCCACACTTATCACTCTAACTCGGGCAGTTGAGTCAAACTGCCGACTTTTCTTCTTGTTGTCCAACATGACCTCTTCCTCTCTGACCATTCGAATCAGGTCGGGGTATTCTAGAATGCCACCATCTTGACGAGTTCGCAACAGTATGGCAATGGGATCTAAAGGTTGAGCCCCTTTCAGAACCTGTCGTGCACGAGTCTCATCTATTTTCCGGGGGTCTATTCCTTTCTTTAACAGGATCTGGTGGATAATCCTATCCAGACGTTTAATGAATTCGGACAACTTCTCCCCCTCTTCTTGATAACAGTGGTCCAACTGGTAGAGAAGTTCAGCCGCGTTCTCCGTCCGACCAAACACATCTTGCAGAATGTCCAAATAATCCTGTGCTGTGCAGTTCTTCTTGCTAAGCTTTAGATTACGTACAGCCTCTAATGCAGGTCCCCTTAAACTCTCTGTGATTCTCTGCTTCTTGTGCTGTTCTGGTACCTCCTATTCCTCCAAAGCCTGAGTGGCGGTATCTAACCACTCTTCGAACCCATCTTCTGCTGAAGGCACAGGCTGTTTCCCAGAGAATGTCCGGAGCTTCCTATATCCAGTCATCAGATAGCTCGAGGAGTCCCTACTACATTTTGCTACAATCTCCCCAAGAACAGCACACAGTTCTGAGCTAAAAGTCGACAAAGATGATGACTCAGGATGCCCTTCTTGGACACCTTTTTCTTGGCTGGATACCCCAGGAGTGGTGGATGAGGGACCCGCAATAGGAACTCCTGGATGTATCAGGAAAAGTTCTGTTTGGTCAGTAGTTTTCACACTGTTTCCGTTGAAATAATCAGGAACCCCTTTCCTCCACTCACACAGTGCATACGTGTGTGGGACAGTGGTGTCAGTTTTTATGTCAAACAGCCAGAATTTCCTGTCTGTGGATAGTGCCCTTAAAACAGGGAGGAGCTTTTCTTCAGTCCAGGCTTCTCCCTTGATTTCAACCACCAGGCCATTTTCCACTATGACATTCTCTTCCTTGCACCACTCAGCAGCAGCGACAGGATCCATTTCTGCGTGGGAGGGGATTCTATGGCTGAGAGGGTTGTGTTGCAGGACTGTAGAAATCCCGGACGAGCCCCCACGTGTAGCACCACCCCCGCAGGAGCTGCTGATTATATTATTGGGTCTACTCCCTGCCTAACAACCCAATCAAATTGGCTCGATCCCTCCGCAGGCACAACTGACCCAGAATAGGACTGGACTATCAAATGGATACACAGATTGGAATACAATACTTCAATATGCAACAGTACCTTGTTACCTTCTTTAACAGTAGTCCTTCTGGGTGACACAATGGAACAGCACACAGGATTGTAATTAATCAAAACTTAGTTTACTATGTATCAAATTGAGTAAGGGAAATACAATACCATACAAGCCCATAAAAGGTTACTTAAAACAACTTTAAAAAGATAAAAGAAATACCCCCACACTCCTCCTTCATTAAGGCTAGACACAGTACCAGATAGGTTGGCCTATCTGAGTCCCTCCCCCAGAGTTCTCTTCTTTCTTGTTGATCTTCGCTAGCAAGGTTATTGAATAGAGCTCATTTGTAATCCAAATTAGGAATGAAGATCAAGAGAGAGAAAAACAACGAGCTGTTAGTTGTCACCGCAGGGTGTCTGCGTAACTGAGCAATAACTTCTGCGAGAGAGATAAGCCTCTGGCGACTCCTTTTCAGACCTTATTGTTTGTCTATGAGTCTCCTGAGAGAGTATGCTGATAAACCCCGGGTTTATCACCTCCTGTTGCGCTACCGCTATCTGTAGGTAAAGCTATCTCTTTGGCAGATAAAGTCAGTTATTGGGCATGTGCCCTCTCACCAACAGAAGTTTCTCCTTCGCGCGCTCCACTGCGATCTCAGTCCTTTGGCTATATGCCAGCCGCGCGAGGTCTTTCTGGCGGATGACTTCCGGTCTCTGCAAACAGCAGTATGACCTCCAGGAATGTGCCTCGTACTTGAGATGGGACGGTTCAACGTCGTCCCTCCAGGCTAAGAGGCTTTGGCCCAATATCCAGCATCAGTCCTCCACTCTCGCTCGCTGGTTCCTCAGAGTCCAGCGCAGAAAGGTGCCCCCCCCCCCCCCGGCTTAGCCTCTCTCTTCCTTTAAATAACTTCCCCCATAGTGCCGTGCGGTGCAGCCGTGCACCCTGGATCTTGCAAAGCAGCATGGGAGATGTAGTTTCTTCATCTCACCAAAAGGAAGTCACAGCCCGGGAAATTCCATGCAGCTACCACTAGAGGGAGCCTAGTTCCTTCTCACATATCAAACAGCATCTTTAGGCATATTTAACCCCGCTACACATATATATATATATATATATATATATATATATATATATACTATAACACCTAATCCATATATGTGCACTGGCCATCCCCAAACTGTTCCCACAAAGTTGGGAGGATGAAATTGTCCAAAAAGTCTTGGTATCCTGACGCTTTAAGAGTTCCCTTCACTGGAACTAAGAGGCCCAGCCTAACCCCTGAAAAACAACCTTACACCTTAAACTCCACGAAATGTTCTGGACCAGTACACAAGGCAAGGTCCATAAAGACATAGATGAGTGAGTTTGGGGTGGAGGAACTTGACTGACCTGACCTTAACCTGATAGAACACCTTTGGGATGAATTTGAGCTCAGACTGCAAGCCAGCCCTTCTGGTCCAACATCAGTGACTGACCTCACAAATGCGCTTCTGGAAGAATGGTCAAACATTCCCATAGACACACTCCTAAACCTTGTGGACAGCCTTCCCAGAAGAGCTGAAGCTGTTAGAGCTGCAAAGGGTGGGCAAACTCAATATTGAACTCCATGGACTAAGACTGGGATGCCATTAAAGTTCATGTGTGTGTAAAGGCAAGCGTCTCAATACGTTTAGTAATATAGTGTACTGTATTTACACCAGGCTTTAGTCATAGCTGTCTAGGCTGAAACATGTCAGCTTTTCCTGCAAGGCTGTGTTTTTAGCCTTAAATAATTAATGAAATGTATTACTTTTTTATTGTAACCTTCCTATCTATTACTAATACCCCAATGGTGTTATAGTAGCTGTTCAGCAAGGATGCTGAGTGAATAGACATACAAATAGCCATTGTAAGAAATACTAAAGTCTTTATATACAGTATATACTCGAGTATAAGCCGAGTTTTTCAGCACATTTTTTTGTGCTGAAAACGTCCCCCTCAGCTTATACTCGAGTCAACAAAAAAAACAAGTAAAAAAAAAAGTTCCCGGCCACTCCGATGTGTTTAAGATTTAAAAATGGCACCGCCCGGCGTATACATGTCATTTTTAAAATGAAGGCGCGTCTGGAACAGGTAAGTGAAACACAGCCGCACTAGCCCCGCAACCCCGCATCCTCTTGTACCATGCTTGCCACCCTGAATTCTCCTGTACATGACAGCCACACTGCATTCTCCTGTACCATGCCAGCCACACTGCATTCTCCTGTACCATGCCAGCCACACTGCATTCTCCTGTACCATGCCAGCCACCCTGCATTCTCCTGTACCATGCCTACCACCCTGCATTCTCCTGTACCATGCCTGCCACCCTGCATTCTCCTGTACCATGCCTGCCACCCCGCATTCTCCTGTACCATGCCAGCCACCCTACATTCTCCTGTACCATGCCTGCCACCCTGCATTCTCCTGTACCATGCCAGCCACCCTGCATTCTCCTGTACCATGCCAGCCACCCTGCATTCTCCTGTACCATGCCTGCCACCCTGCATTCTCCTGTACCATGCCAACCACCCTGCATTCTCCTGTACCATGCCAGCCACCCTGCATTCTCCTGGACCATGCCTGCCACCCTGCATTCTCCTGTTCCATGCCAGCCACCCTGCATTCTCCTGTACCATGCCTGCCACCCTGCATTCTCCTGTACCATGCCAGCCACCTTGCATTCTCCTGTACCATGCCTGCCACCCTGCATTCTCCTGTACCATGCCTGCCACCCTGCATTCTCCTGTACCATGCCAGCCACCCTGCATTCTCCTGTACCATGCCTGCCACCCTGCATTCTCCTGTACCATGCCTGCCACCCTGCATTCTCCTGTACCATGCCCGCCACCCTGCATTCTCACCCTAGGCTTATACTTGAGTCAATCATTTTTCCCATCTTTTTGTGGTAAAGGTAGGGGCCTCGGCTTATACTAGGGTCGGCTTATACTTGAGTATATACGGTAAGTTATATCATTAAAATAACCCAAATCACAAACATATAAAAGCCATGCCTCAAACTATTTTCAGATACATGCTTTAGCTTCAGCACAAAATTAATTCTTGTTGGTAATTATTATTTTCCTAATAATTTACTTTCAAAAGTCTTCTCGGTTTCATTCCTCACACCACATAGCCAGTTATTGTTCAAATTTAAAATTAGGAACAAAAATGTTTATATAATGCTGAAATTTTAATGTTCACCAAATCCAATACTCCTTTTTTTTCCCTGCCTCAGCTTTACAAATATAACTTAGATAATTGCATGTGAGCCTAGTGACTTGTATTAAATACTCCAACAATATGGACAATAAGCAGCAGAGCGGCTATTATATGGAATATTAACGCAGGTTTGTCAAGAAAAAAAAAAAATATTTTTTTTTCCCTGGGAAAAGATGCTGCATTTCTGGTAAATATAATAGAGGCACGCTGTTGTCGCCGGCGCCAGGCACCCTACTTTTACCACATCTGCTCCCAGCATGTCTATATTTTACAGTTCAAGTAATCAGAAATAGCTTTATTTTTCTCTGGAAAATCATTTCACATCCCTAAAAGAAGCTATTCCAGAAATGTAATGCAGAAAATTGCTGAGCAGCACGACAGCGTCTATTCAGTGTGAAGCCATAGATTTACTTTTTTTTTTGTCTGTTAAATAGTCTATATTGCTTTTACCACAATATTTTGTGTATCGGAGGGCAGTCCCATCAAGCTATGTCTTTGCATTTTAGTCAGATTTTTTGGCATATTTTAAAGAATGCCTGTACTTTTCTCAATCCTCTTGCACCTTCAAAAATCCCCATTACCAACTGCAAATCTGCAGCAGTCAGATGATGTAGAAGCACAGGGGTTGATTTACTAACACTGGAGAGTGCAAAATCTGGTGCGGCTGTACATAGCAGCCAATCAGTTTCTAAAGCTCCAATTAAGCTTTGACAAAAAAATAACTGGAAGCTGGTTGGTTTCTATGCAGAGCTGCACCAGCTTTTGCACTCTCCAGTTTTAGTAAATCAACCCCACAAGTGGTTAGCATTTCCACTAAAGCTGGATACACACTAGGGATAGACCGATATGTTTTTTTTCAAGGCCGATACTGATACCGATATATTGGTCACAACGTATCGGTATCGGCCGATATGGGCCGATATTTTGTACATCCTATGTCAGGGTCCAAAACTAGTCTTTTCCTCCTCCAACCATTAGGTGGTGATGCTCATGTCACATAGCATAATTCCGTTAACAAATGTTATTGAATATGCCACTCACATATGTACAAAAGATATAAGCAATTCCACATTAGCAGATCTGCTGGCAGATCGGTATCTCTCACCCACTTGCCGTACGTGATATCCGGGTGATACCGCTCTGTCTGACACCCACTCGATACCACTCCGTCTCTCATCCGCTCCGTCTCCCACCCTATGCCACTTCGTCTCTCATCAACTTGCCGTAAGTGACACCCGGGTGATAACGCTCCATCTCTCACCCGCTCCGTCTCTCACCTGCTCCGTCTCCCACCCACCCAGTACCGCTCCGTCTCTCACCCACTTGCCGTAATTGACACCCAGGTGATACCACTCCGTCTCTCACCCGCTCCGTCTCCCACCCACCCGATACTGCTCCGTCTCTCTCACCCACTTGCCTTAAGTGACACCCGGGTGATACCGCTCCGTCCGGCATACGATCTCGGAGTTTACAATTAATTGGCTATGTGGGCTGCTTCTCCCTCTTATAGTCTGAGCTCTGCTGTACAGGGGCCACAAGAGACTAATACCACTACTTATAATGCTTGTATTTAACAAGGATCTACCATTTTTTGAATTGAATCCTATGTGAAAAGTAATTGAATTTTGGGTGAAATATTGATACATAAACCTTCTAATGATGTATTAATAAATATATTTAATTTTTTTGTCTTTGAACTCTTCCCCCCAACATTGTGCAGATATGCAGCCTCTTGGCGGGTGGGCTTTAAAACTGAGAGGTCGCATTTATGGTCGCATTTATGTGGCAATATGTAAACACTTTTCTGTGCTGAGAGCTCACACCCTGCGCTTGTGAAATGCCGATCACCACATCTGGGACTGAGAAAGAGGCCCTGGAGAGGACACCCTGAGATTGTCACTGACTCTGACCTTGTCCATTGCCCAGCTGTCGGGGAAGAGGAACAGATCGAATTGAGTCATTGATGGGTAGCGGAGAGAGGTCACTGGTTGTCATCGCAATAATTAGTGAGGGAGTGCTAGCCAACTCTGTTCTACACCTTGATAAAAGAGGGACAGTGTTTTCTGCAAGAAATACAGTGGCAGTGCCTGCATCAATTCCTAAAGGGACACTACCCTGAGCACTCCACCATAATAGTTGGGCCCCAACAAGCTGGCTAGCAGAGGAATAGAATAGTACATACTGACTACTGAACTGTTATAGTGGTATAATGCCCCTAGTTAGGATTGACCAAGTTTAGGGTTCAGGAGGGGTTGTGCTTTATACAAATTATTGTTAGTGAAGTTTATATTTTATACTGTCTATCCATTTTTAAGTTTATTTCTCATACTGTTTACCTTATTGCAATACATTTCTCGATATTGCTTAACCATTCGCTATGTCATCACTGCTGTCTGTGTACCTTGGGTATATATGCAGGGTTTCTCAAACAGGGTTCCGGGAGAAGTCTGCGTGATATACAGTACTGTTGAAAAGTCTTAATCAGGTGTAGATAAATGCTGTTAATTTATAATGCTTTCAGAAATAGAAGTGTTAATAGTTTATTTTTATCAGTTAACAAAATGGAAATTAAAACAACAGAAGAGAAATCCAAATCAAGTCAATATTTGGTATGACCACAGACCACCCTTTGCCTTCAAAACAATAAATTCTTCAATTTTTCTAGGTACGCTTGCACACAGTTTTTGAAGGAACTCAGCAGGTAGGTTGTTCCAAACATCTTAGAGAACTTCTGTGGATGTAGGCTACCCCAAATCCTTCTGTCTATTCATGTAATCCCAGACAGACTCGATGATACTGAGATCAGGGCTCTGTGGGGGCCAAACCATGACTTCCAGGGTTTCTTGTTCTTCATTATGCTGAAAATAGTTCTTAATGACATTGGCTGTATGTTTGGGATTGTTGTTTTGCTATAGAATACATTTGGGGCCAATCACATGCCTCCCTAATGGTATGGCATGACGGATATGTATCTGCCTGTATTTCCTAGCATTGAGGACACCATTGATACTGACCAAATCTCCAAATCCATTTGCAGAAATTGAGCCCCAAACTTGCAGGGAACCTTCACCATGCTTCACTTTTGCCTGCAGACACCAATTGTTGTACCACTCTTCAGTCCTTCGCGAACAAACTTTTCTTTGCTAAAGCCAAATATTTCAAGTTTTGCATCCCAGCTCCTATGTTTTCATGCATAAATGAGTAGCTTAGCCTTGTTTCCATGTCCTATGCACAAAAACATAGGACCTGGGATGCAGAAAAATGGCAGAAGGTGCTCTAAACCTATATTGTTCCCTCCTGTCCTGTCCCCCCTGTACTATGCACTCCTTACCCCCCCCCCCCATACTGTGCCCTCCTTACCCCCTCTATACTGTACCCTCCTGACCTCGTAATTCTGCCTTGCTTTCCCCTTGAACTGTGCCCTTCTGCCCCCCATACTGTGCACCCCTGACCCTCTGTATTGTGCCCTCTTGTACCCCCTGTGCTCTGCTGCCCCCCCCCCCCATACACTGCCCTCCTAACCCCCTGTGCTCTGTCTTGCTGCCCCCCTGTACAGTGCCCTGAAGACCCCTTTACTCTGCCCTGCTGAAGTCTGTGTTCTGCCCTGCTGACCCCCTGTACACTGCTTATTTCAAGTTCAACCCATAATTGAGCATCAGTGCAGAAAAAGCAGGCACACATTTAGGAGGTAAGTTTTAATATGTATTCCATTATTTAATTTTTTAAAAATAATTGTTTTTATATCAGCAGCTTGCTTATCTCGCCAATGTTAAATACATAGTTACAAACCGTACATAGTTAGTCTGGTGGAAAAAAGACACAAGTCCATATAGTTCAACCGATAAAAGGGGGAAAAAATTATACAATCCTATATTCCTATATACACAATCTGTAAGCAGTAAATATGGAAACATTTTTCAGGGGTCCCAGAGATCTCACATTTTTAGTCAAGGATTCTTCCATGGTTAAAAAGTCGAGAAACCCTGTACCTATATCTGTAACAAATATTCCCCACCCAGCCAGGTTTGTAAGTGTGCATGGAGCTATTTTTTTAGAGTTGTTGGCACAGGAACAGGGGACCCAATACATCCAGCAGCTCCTTTGGGGGTAAGCACTGAACACAGAAAAGAAATAAGCATGAATATCAAAATAAGTCTCCCTAAACACATTCCATCACCCCATCCTCCTACAAAAAAACACACACTCTAAATAATAGATAAAAAGAATAGTTCTTTCTCATCAGTTTTGTTGAGATCACTCCTCTCATTTTATACAGTATCTCAACCTACTTATCTGTGTCTAAATGTCAGCTTGAGCTATACAGCTCTGTAAACAGTTTTTATTTTATTTTCAATCATTTTTATTCGTTTTCAAAAGTGTAAAATGAAATACATAGAAAATAAAAGTAGTCAAGCTGAACAAGTCTGATGTACAATGAAACATCTCATGGAAAATTAATTAAGGAGTTACATGGAGCAAATAGAATTCTCGATTAAACTTGTGCAGAGGAAGATGTATTATTAATAATGCATTGCTCACCTATCGGTAAGAGTAATGTCCCCCACACCCGGACTCCCCATTGGGAGCATACTGTGTCCTGGGGTGGGGGGCACCACGTCCAATGTTTACTTTATCTTTCAATCTTTATATTGAATTGTTCAAAGGACAACATTTTTCCATGGGTGTACAAAAGAGAAAACAAGCAATTCTTATGGAAAATAACAAAACTTAGACTCAAAAACCAACAATACAGGGGATTTAGTAATCTAGAATTAAAGGAGTCAATAGCAAAAAGAGACAAGGATTTATTCAATGGAAAAAATGCGTGATTAAAGAGAATGCCCAAGTCATAGTCCTTGACCACTGTGACTAGTCATTCCCACATGGTGAGTAACATCAGGCAGAATGTGAATATAATGGGAACAGTTGTCCCAGAATGAAAAGTAAGGGAAGGAAATTTTGAGAGAGAAGCTGGTCACCCAGAACGAAGGAATTTAGGAGGTAAGAGATCCAGGATATAGAGGTGTATGGGTGTAAACAACCCAAGGTTCCTATATAATTTCGAAGACCAGTTTTTATTTTTTACAACAAATCAGCGAAGAAGATAGAAGGAAAAATAAAAAAGGAGGCTATAACTCCATTAACAGACTAGATAGACTGAACAATATCTATATGCATTATTTAAAAATATTATTTATCAGCGTATAACAAGCACCAGTGCGTGTTATACGCCGATATAGTAAAAAAAAAAAAAAAAAAAAAAAGCCGGGCAGCGCTGAGAGGAAGAGGAGGGGGGCGGGCCGGGCGGAGCAGAAGGAAGGACGAGCAGCTGCTGTCACAGGAAGTCCCGCCTCCTATCATAGACAGCACAGTGGCCCAATGCCAGGACACAGGACGTGTGACGTCTATCATAGGCGCCGGGACGTCAGATGACAGCGGCGGCTGGTACTCGCTTCTCCTCGCATGGCCCGTCCCCCTCTGCCTCTGCGCTGGCGAGGCTGCATTGGGGACACTTGCGCTGGCGAGGCTGCATTGGGGACACTTGCGCTAGCTAGGCTGCATTGGGGACACATGCGCTGGCTAGGCTGCATTGGGGACACTTGCGCTGGCTAGGCTGCAGAGGACACTGCACTGGCGAGGCTGCATTTATGGACACTGCGCTGATGAGGCTTCATTCATGGGCATAGGTAAGACTGCATTTAAATTAAAAAAATAGTTCTGAGTTTAATGCTGTTTATTTAAAATTTTAAGCTTTTTTCCTAAAATGTCCCTTCTAAATGTGAGGTGCGTGTTATACGCCAGTGCGTGTTATACGCCGATAAATACGGTAATAATAATCTTTATTTTCCAATCCTGAGCATTATATGGTATGAGCAAATCTATTACCTTACATTTTCTTTTTACAAAAATGGGGCTGTACTTTCTAACACGGCATAAAATCTGGTATGTGGATACAAAAAAATGGTTGGTCAATAAAAACTGGAAGAAATTAAAGGGTTTATAATCCTCAATAAACAACTAAATTACATGTCCTTTTCTAGGTTTCTAAATGTAAGTTGTCTGAGATATGTATGGGATTGAATAAACTATAACAATCTATAGAAGATGCAAAAAATTCCAAATGCTTGAACTGGAAAACAAAATTACTGTCAAGTTTGGCTGTACTTATTATAGATTAAATTGTTTCCAGTAGGTAGGTCTAGCATTGTAGTAGTAAGTTCATGCTGTTTTAATTCATACACCAGGTGCAAATCCCTGCAGATGCAAATGTCTTTTATATTTCAACATGACTGAATCACACTGCGCAACAATTGCTTACTATGTACCTTGTACCAGAAACAATACACATTTTTTACTTGTGTTTTCATCTAACAGTAACTGTTATTATGATATCAGGAGTGAAATCATAGCACAAAAGAAGATATGATAGAAACAGAAATGTATTTTACTGACTTTTGTATGGTTTATTGCCCTATTATCTATTGTGTACTTGTCAAACGAAGAATGGGCTACAGCATTCCTACTCTTTACCACTGCAATATACACTAGATTGTCAAAAGTATTGGGACACCTGCCTTTATACGCACATGAATTTTAATGGCACCCCAGACTTAGTCTGTAGTGTTCAAAATTGAGTTGGCCCACCCTTTGCAGCTATAACAGTGCCAACTCTTCAGGGAAGGCTGTCCACAAGGTTTAGGAGTGTGTCTATGGGAATATTTGACCATTCTTCCAGAAGCACATTTGTGAGGTCAGGCACTGATGAGAAGGCCTGGTTCGCAGTCTCCGCTCTATTTCATGATGTTCTGTCAGGTTGAGGTCAGGACTCTGTGTAGGCCAGTCAAATTCCTCCACCCCAAACTCGCTCATCCATGTCTTTATGGACCTTGCTTTGTGCACTGGTGCGCAGTCATATTGGAACAGGAAGGGGCCATCCCCAAACTGTTCCCACAACATTGGGAGCATTTAATTGTCCCAAATGTCTTGGTATGCTAATGCCTTCTTTTTTTTTAAACGATATTTTATTGGAGTTTTTGAAATACAAAATAAGAAAGAACCATAGACATATGGAATAAAACAAATGAACATATCAGTAAACCATACAACTGTACTCATACAAATAGGAGGTGAAGACACGATATGGAATTGCACTAGATGGAATTATGGGGCCTAGCCCATCCCCTGAAGGACAACCCCACACTATAATCCCCTCCTCCACCAAATGATTTGGACCAGTGCACAAAGCAAAGTCCATAAAGACATAGATGAGCGAGTTTGGGGTGGAGGAACTGTTCTGACCTCAACCCAATAGAGCATCTTTGGGATGAATTAGAGCAGAGACTAAGAGCCATGTCTTCTCGTCCAACATCAGTGCCTGACCTCACAAATGCGCTTCTGGAAGAATGGTCAAACATTCCCATAGACACACTCCTAAACCTTGTGGACAGCCCTCCTAGGACTAAAGAATACAATTAAAAAACTATTCAAATGTTCCATTTAAGTAAATGTGGGATTGTCCATATGGATACTTCATATTTTCTTTCCCAGCCAGAAGGTGGAGAATTTGGCTCATTTTCATGTGTTTACCAATCTCTCTTTACTTAATCTGATAACCAAAAGTCTGTTGTCTACAGAGTCCTGTAGCTCAAGGTCATATTTACACACAAATCTGAATAAGGTAGAAGAGGCCCATTTCCCCACTCACCCTATCTGCCTGCTTTTTTTTTTTTTTTAAAGGAGATTTCAATTAGCATACTGTTCATCTCAGGATCTGGGTCTGAATCTGCAGTATCTGGCTGTGGCTTTTCTTTTCTTGCCGTGCCACCTGTGATGCTGGACAGTTCCCTGCCTATTTCCTTGGACAGCCTTGCTTTTGTCTCATTTCTGGTGAATCTTGAACTCTTTGCTCCTCCCATGAACTTCCTCAATAGCCAATAGCTTGCTTCTTTGCATACCTGTTGCTGTCCTTTTCTTCGCTACCACCTATTTGACCCTTGGTTTGTTTGAGTATGCTTCTGTCTGATCCTATTTAGCTACTACTTATTACCAACCTTTGGCTTGTTTACTGACTACGCTTCTGCCTAATCCCTATCTGCTACATCTGTTACCAGAGCCTGGCTTGCTCACTTCTTGGTGGCGCGATCTTGAGCACTGCAACCTGGTACTAGCACATGCAGCAAAACCCATCTGCACTACAGAAGCTCTGGTGAATACCGGATAGTATTTAGACCCTGCGCCATGTCATCTGCTAGGTGAATCTGCTGGTATACTGTAATTCGTCCTGACTACTTGTGAACCTCAATACTACTACAGGCATTGGCCTCTGAGCCTGATCCTAGACTGTGACAATACAAAGGATAAAAGTTCCCGCTGTACAAAAAAATGATTGTTATTACTGTTATTATTATAATACAGGACTTATATAGCGCCAACAGTTTGTGTAGCGCTTTACAAGATGAGGGCAGACAATACAGTTACAATACAATTCAGGAGGAATCAAAGGGCCCTGCTCGTTAGAGCTTACAATCTAGGAGAGAGGGTCAAGTGAAACAAAAAGTAATAACTGTGGGGGATGAGCTGATGGAGAAAATAGAAGTACAGTTGTTAGGTGTAGGCAGGTTAGGCTTCTCTGAAGAGAAAGGTTTTCAGGAATCACCTAAACGTGGATAGAATTGGAGATAGTCGGACGGATTTGGGTAGGGAATTCCAAAGGATGGGAGAGGCTCTGGAGAAGTCTTGGAGGTGACAATGGAGTTAGAGAGCAGGAGGTCTTGGGAGGAATGAAGAGAACTGTTTGGTTGGTATTTTGAGACCTAAACATGTTATTTATATCTGCCTGCATTTCTTGTAAAGGGGTGACGATGCTCTCTCCTGGCTCATTATTTTTTCTCCAATGTTGTCATCACTGTAGCACCACCTTAGTACTGTCCATCTTCTCATGACTGACTGTTTTTTTTTTTGGTAATGGGCTTTTTGTGGCTGCTTAACCACTTAAGCCCCGGAGGATTTGGCTGCTGAAAGATCAGGGGATATTTTGCGATTTGGCACTGTGTGATTTTAACGGACAATTGCGCGGTCGTGCGACACTGTACCCAAATTAAATTGACGTCCTTTTTTTCCCACAAACAGGTCTTTCTTTTGGTGGTATTTGATCACCTGTGCGATTTTTACTTTTTGCGCTATAAACAAAAAAAGAGCGACAATTTTGAAAAGATAACAATATTTTTCACATTTTCTTATATGAAATTTACCTAAAAAATTTAAAAATCAAAATTTTTTAACATTTTAGGCCAATTTGTTTTCTGCTACCTATGTTTGGTAAAAAATCGCAATAAGCGTATTTCGATTGGTTTGTGCAAAAGTTATTGAGTTTACTATCTAAGGGAAAGATTTTTGTAATTTTTATTGTTTTTTTTTAACGAGTAATGGAGGCGATCTGCGATTTTTTTTACTGGACTGCGACATTGCGGCGGACAGATCGGACACTTGACTGACATTTTTGACACTTTTGGGGGTACCAGTGACATTACTACAGTTATCAGTGCTATACATATGCAATGTTAGTGTAAAAATGACACTGGCAGGGAAGGGGTTAACTTTATTGGAGATGCAGGGGTTAAATGTGTCCCTAGGGGCGTGCTTCTAACTGTAAAGGGGTGTGGCTTTTCATGTAACCACAGAGGCATACGATCCTACATAGCAGGATCGTATGATCTCTGCAGTTACACCAGGGAGAATGACAGGTGGCTTTGTTTACATCAGCCGCCTGCTTTTTTCCCTCTGCAGCGGACGATCGCGAGTGACCGGCGGATATCAGGTCTGCCGGTCACACGCAAGGACATGTCCGGGAACGGGCGGGAGCGCCCCTCTGGCGGCGGGCGCTCGTCCCCTATTGGCTCGCGGGCGTGTGACGTATATATATATACGTCACTTTGCCCAGGAGGGGCTGACCGCCGCAGTAAATGTACTTGCGGCGGTCGGCAAGTGGTTAAAGATACCGTATAGGCACTGGAAGTTTCCTCCTGCCTAGCCAAGTAGTCACACTTAACTTGGAGCCTGTGAGCTGCTAATACCTAATTCACAGGTAGACATGGTCGTTTGCCTAGTGGTAAATGGCTGCTGACTTAAGTGTGAAAAACTTTTCCTTCTCATCACTTTCATTTTAGGGGTTAGGTTCAGTTTAATGGCAACTAACACATTTTTTATTAGTTGTTTTAGTTGTAATACATTTGTTTTTATACTTGTGATAAATGTGCTGCAAAATATGTATCAATGACAAGTACATATGGACAACAAACTTATGTATGTACAATAGTTTGGTGATTAAAAATCAATTTAATTAAAAATTTACCATTGAATTATCTGTGTCAGAAGTCTTCTTTTTACAAAGGGACTAAGATTACCTGTGTCAATTAAGGGACTACCTTTGGGCCACCCTGATATGTTTGAACTTTGGAAAGCAGTGCAGATTGCACAGGCAGTATGTTTGTCCTGATTAGGTTTTAGGATAGTCCTGGCATCAATAACATGGGCATTTGATTCCAGTTTTTGTTAGGGTGGACACCCCCTGAAATATAACTCAGTAACGTCAGAAAGAGTGAGGTCATTTCAAGTTAAGTATTTTTCTCTTCATGTTTTTAGTAGGTTTTTGAAAAACAGGAGGAAAATGTTTCAGTGGAAACCCAGATAAACTGGGGGAGTATGGATCTGGCCAGAACTCCAAGCAGCTAGTGTTCTGGCCAGATCCAAACCCACATTCTTATTATTGCAAGGCAAAGATGCTAATTACTGAACCGATGTGCTGCTCAAATTTCATTTGGCTTTGGGTTTAATTCATTTTTACTGACACTTTCAATGTTTGCTAAATAAGTGATGCCTGGGGCAAAACAATTACAACTTTATTTACTGTGTATATATCACGTCTCATGACTGTCAGTTTAATTGTTAGATTTGGGGCATAACATTATAATTTGAATTTCTGCTTTTTCCACTAGAGTAACTCCACGCTAGATGCGAATCATCTGTGTAACAGAATGAGATAATCACATAATCACATGATTAATCAAGCATGAAATGAGTTGTAATCGTCCCTGAACCACTGATCGGACTTCATGTGTAGAATTCAGCAGAGGGGGCACTGTATACTGAACACTTTTTATTTATTAAAGAAGAAACTACTGTATATAGTATGCTGCATTGTGCCACAGGACAACATTTTAAATATATATATATGTATATATATATATATATATATATATATATATATATATATATATATATACGTAGATATATATATATATATATAGATATATATATATATATATATATATCTATATATATACGTATATATATATATATATATATATATATATATATATATATACAGTATCTCACAAAAGTGAGTACTCCCCTCACATTTTTGTAAATATTTTATTATATCTTTTCATGTAAACAAAGTATACAGCGCTTGATACAGTCAATCTTAGCCAGATCTAAAATAAATTCAAATCCATATAGATGATAGCATCATAGCTAAGAAGCATAAAAGTCCATTGACAGAGGGGGCCCAAGGATAGTCCCATAAACCAGGTGATATACTGATGATGAAACCTCCACCAAACACCAATGAGTGTGACCTCTTATCAGAAGCAATTGATCCCCATAACAGGGATCTAAATTCACTACGATGGAACTCCTCAAAGTCACAGATGGATGGATGGATGGATGGATGATCCCTCTTGCTGGTCAGACCTCAGTAAGCTCAGGGGTAGCACAACCTCATACGCAATAGTACCAGCCCAGCCCATAAAAGTCCATGGACAGAGGGGGCCCAAGGATAGTCCCATAAACCAGGTGATATACTGATGATGAAACCTCCACCAAACACCAATGAGTGTGGCCTCTTACCAGAAGCAATTGATCCCCATAACAGGGATCTAAATTCACTTCAATGGAACTCCTCACAGTAACAGATAGATGGATGGATGGATGGATGATCCCTCTTGCTGGTCAGACCTCAATAAGCTCAGGGGTAGTACACCCTAATATGCAATAGAACCAGCCCAGATGTACCATAAATAGAAAAGGAAAACTCCTCATAGTGTAGTAGGTTAAACATAAAGCTTTTAATCATTAAAAATGAATGCAACACTCCTATTATGCATAGGTTCAACAGGCGTCAGTGGTCAAGATCCTGCAAAGGTGTCATCAGGCAGAAGGTGTGGAAGCAGCAGCCATCAGCATCTAGCTTGGATAAGGAGACGCTGGGGAGATGTGTACGATGCGGTCCCCTACCGGTTTTCGTCAAACGCTGACGTCATCAGGGGGCGTGGCTAGTCGTCGCCGACTCTCCACATTGTTTATATAATCACTAGAGAATACGGTTCCTCACTCTATGCTCTAAGCTCCTGTTCTTCTCCACTTGCAGAGCCATATTCTCTAGTGATGATATAAACAATGTGGAGAGGACCGGAGTTGAGAAACACTGCTATCGGTAAACCTTACTAAAGGCTTATTGATAGGTAAAAATAAACCAAGGGAGTTTACTCCCACTTTATAGATGCAAGCCTCTGGCATTCAGCCCATTTATGCACTTCATAATTGAGGTATTCTGTATTTCCTGCATGTGCCATTAAAGCAAAGCTCAACCCAATAGTTGAAGCTCAGTGTCAGGGCACCAAGGGTAGGAGAAGGACTCTAGGACCCAGCATCTGTAAGGACACCAATAGCAGGAGAAGGGCTCTAGGACCCAGCATCTCTGCCTGCACCTCACATGAACCTTTATAAGGAAGTTTATCAGTTATTGAAGTTGCTGATTGATCTTCATCTTGTACCATGTACCTGTGACCCTTGTTCCTGAAAGTTCTCTGGTACCGACCTGGCTTGTCCTTGACTATTCTCCTTCCTGTCTTCTGACCTGACCTCGGCTTGTCGATGGATATTCTCTTCTGTTCTCCTGTGTCTGACCTCAGCTTCCCCTCTGGCCTTGCCTGCTCTGTTATCCTCCTGGCTCCGAATTCTGGCTTGAACTTCCCATTGTCTCAGTGCAACCACAGACCTGCCACGTCCCACAGGCGCCACCTGTCTGCAGCCACTACTTAGCACATCAGAAACCCTTCTGAGTTCCTCTGCAAACAACATCACAGGCGACCTGTGCTACTTTGAGCCTGACTCCTCCTGTTTTCACTTTCAGAGGAGTCTGGAACTTAGCCACAAGGGAAGCCCTCTCTCTATTGGCCTCCAGCACCAGGTATGTGAAACTCTGCTTGTTTGCTCCCCCCCCCCTCCGCTACCACATTTGGCACCTTTCAGGGGGGGGGGGAGGTACCTGTTTTTGACAGGTACCCGTCCCCACTTCAGGGTGACCTCGCTGTGGCGAGGCCACCCAAAAGTTTGGCCCCCCTCCTCCTTCCCCTGCCGCCGGCCATTCATAAAACGCAAGGCTTCACTGTCGGTTTTCCTTACAAAGAATAGTGGTGGCAGCTCCAGAGAGCTGATTGAAAAATTGGCTGGGGTGCCGAGATTGCGGGATCCCTAGACAGGTAAGTGTCCTAATATTAAAAGTCAGCAGCTACAGTATTTGTAGCTGCCAACTTTTAATGTTTTAGTGGGGGGAAGCTGGAGTATCTCTTTAAGTGCCTTACCTTTGAAATGCCTTTGAGCATTTATTGTAATTAACATTTTCCACTGCCAACTATTCCGTGGAGTAAAAGGAGAATTCTTAGAATACCATTGTCGTCTGATCCCTCTTCACCAAAGCCACGTGATGCAAGCTCTGCTCACAAGTTGCAACCCACCCTATTAGATTGTAAGTGCATAGCACCTTGTAAGCAGAACCTTCATAACCCTTTTGTATTTTCTCCAGTTATCTACAATTCTGTTGTAACTGTATAACTGTATTGCCCCCATAATATTTTAAAGCACTGCACAAACTGTTGGTGCTATATAAAACCTGTATAATAATAAAAAAAAACATGCTGTTTTTTAGTTTAACAATGCTAATAGAAATTTAACAGAAAAACTATTTTAAATAACTCCCATATGGGCCAATTATGCCTGAAACATTTCCCCTAGATCAGTGTTTCTCAACTCCGGTCCTCAGGGCACACTAACAGGCCAGGTTTGCAAGAAAACTGAAATACATAACAGGTGATATCATTTGCTGCTCAGTGATTGCAGTATTCTAGTCTGCATCTCCCCAAGGTAATACTTAAAATCTGGCCTGTTCCCACAGGTGATCCAATGTGATCCACCTGTCAGTTTTCAGGCAGACCTGAGCGGATGCTCCATGCATCCCTATGGGGCAGCGGAGACATCTCCACTGACACCCGTTGCTATCCGATTCCGATCCTGTCCATGAAATCCGGACGGATGGCAACCCTATTTTCCATCCGCCTGGAGGATCGGATTGGATGGGATCGGATGAGAACAGACAGGCGGTCCGTTCTCATCCAATCTCCCCATGGAGGACAGCAGGGATCTGACCGCTCCGTCTCTGCACAGAGAGCGGAGACAGAGCTTTCATCTACCTGCTCAGGGGCGATCGGCGGATCCCCTGATGAGCAGAACGGACTCCGTCGGGCGGTGCGCCTCTGTGAAAGGGGCCTTAGTGTGCCCTGAGGACCGGAGTTGAGAAACACTGCCCTAGACTGTCAATAACCCTGGGGCTCTAAAGGCTTAGCTCCCCCTTCCATTTTCTGAAGCTAGCTATTGGTCCTTTATTTATTTTATAATAATAAAATAAAACATGTTGTCTTTTAGTTTAACAATGCTAATAGAAATTTAACATAAAAACTATTTTAAAAAACTCCCATATGGGCCAACTATGCCTAAATAAATAGAGTTTCCATCTAGACTGTCAAAAACTCTAGGGTTCTAAGGGCTTAGCTCCCCTTTCCATTTCCTGAAGCTAGCTATTGGTCCTTTTAAATGAATTCCAGGCTGATATAAAACCATGATTTGATGCAGATGTGTATTCCTTTAAAGATACATAAAGTGGCCCTGTCACTTTTCTGCAAAGTAAAAGAAGATCATCTATACTTAATTTTTTAGGTTCTGCTGAATGCATATAATCTGACAAGGAGTACAGAGCAGATTGGGCAGAGAGCTAAACTCATCTGTGTGCAGCTGCTGCTTCTTCATTGTACAATAAGTGATCTGGCAGCAAAGAGGTGACACCACTGTATTTCTTAATAGAGAAAATGATGTCGTCCTCCTGGCTGCTAAGTCTGGCAAAGGTGGATGGATAAAAAGTGGCTGCACAGAATTAAAAATCCTTGTGCAGATAAAGCAGTACACATGTAGGTAGTATATTTATTTGTGTGCCAGGAGTTCAGCTATAGCCGTGACTGGTGGATAAATAGGATGCAGGTGGTAGGAGGATGTGGAAAAAAAAAGTACTGCTGAAGGGGGGGTTTTAACGCTAACCTGTTGTTTTGCCCTAAGTCCTATGTACAAATTATATTAACATACAAAATTTGAAATGTCCACCCATGAGCAGGCAGATGTTTTAAAACTTTCAGCAAGTTCTATCACCTGTATGTCTTTGAATTGCAGCCCACCACACCCGAGCTTACCACAGTATTGTGTCTTTCTCCCTTCCTGAGCTTAAAGGACAGAAAGTGATTTGTTCAAGGTTACACAGATCTGAGCAAGTCTTGCAATCTCATTTCTTTCCAGTTAAAGCAATTAACCAGTGACCCTCTCCTTCCCCCTAATTAATGATTTAATAATTTATATGTTTGTACTGACACATTAAGAACACTTTGGAAGCCATGCATTACTGTCCTCTGTTAGAGATACTGGATGTACATTGTAGGAAGAAATAAAACTGCTACCATGTTTAACCTGTTTCATACAATTTAAAACAAATGTGCGTGCTTTTTTTAAAGCTGCTCAAAAATAAATGGAGCTGCCATTGTAAGTGACCAGCTATATTTTATAATTAATTTTCTGTAGCACAAGGTTAAGAATAGCAGGAAATGTATATTTAACTTATTTAACCTAATTTTATTATTAAAAATTAAATCTGATATAAATTAAGCAATGTCACAGTTTTATTTCTATGTTTTACTATTTGAGGGCAATTGTTGGGTATCAGTGCATGTTAGTGGTTTTATCACTTGTTATTCAAGTGCTACATGAACCTGAAGTTCTAGACATATATCTTTACCTAGAAATGTGTGATGATTCAAAACCAATGTACCCATTGCCCAACAGTACTGAATTATTATTTTTTTATATTACACCACTATAAACTATACAAAACTGTCATTCTTGATGAGATACTGGGAAATTACAGGGGATCCAAGCGTGCTCAATAAAATTTTTATGACATGTGGACTTTACAGGCTCTGTATGGTAACTACCAGAAATTTCTTTTAGTTGTGAGCTGTTACAAAGCTTTTTCTATAAACCTGTTTAGGTTTGCACCACCACAATTCCTTAGGATTTGATAGTAGAAGTACATTCACTGCCAATAGTGTTGTATGCTGCCAAATGGTGTGCAAGAACTATTGTATGGGACAACACTAGAGGTGACCTCTTTAGCTGTGTCCAAGTTAGTACCAATTTAGAAAGTGACACTTCTCTGACCCTAGGCATGGGTATTCCTTTCTTTTTGGCATGTCAAAAACTGCAGAATATGTGCATGTGTCAGGAAAAGCAAGTTCAGGGTCCTGCCTGAAGACCTATACATGTACATGAAACGGTCTAGAGACAGTTCACGGACCACATGTGCATGGAATGGTTCAGAGAGAGTTGCCGACCCCTGCTCATCTAACCACATTCCTGCCTTCTGCTCTTGCAAACACTATGACAACATCCAGCACAGGTTCCTGCTCTTCAGCTTTTGCCTTACTGCATGATCCAGTTCTTCTGCTAGCCAAGATTTTCTACAGGCACCCTGGCAACTCCATGTATTGTCACACCCTGTCACCAATCTCATGGGGAAAAAAGGATAGGATGTGTACAGGATGTGTACTCTTATCAGTTCGGCCTCTATCAGGTACATGGCAGCATGCTGGTGATTAACCACCTATACCAAAAAAGCCATTTCTGTAATGTGTCAACATGAAGGCCATTTAAGGCTCTCTCTATCAGTTTATAAACAACATGTCTAGCTGAGGATGTTAGGGGGTAAAGAATGGTTAACTTCAACTCAGGCATAAATTACAATCTTGGGGTCCAATTGTATTTCGTTTTTTAAATGTAATTGATGGTGAGTGTTTCATCTTTTACATATTAAGAGTGTTAAACAAGATTTGATGAATTGAAAGGTATGAACTTGTTGGTCTACTGCGCCCAGGCACGTGGGGTAACACCTTGCCTGAAGGTGTGCACACCACTGCCCAGGACCAGGTAGAGGCTGTGTTCATGTGAAGAATCAAATATTAAGGCGGTTCCTGACTCACAGATGAACCACTTGTGTGCAGCAATAATGTGCAGAGTTCCTCAGTACGATGTTTTGTCCCATGTAACTGATGTACTGTATGCTTTGCATTCAGAGGGAAGAGCAGCATACCTATGTTACCTCACTCCCAGTAACAGAATGAAGTGCCACTGAGTACTAGTGTTGGGCTGTTCACACATTCGACAAACTCCCAAATAATCCGGGCGTTTGATCGTTTGTTCGACCCACCAAATGACCGCAATACACTGCACCGCTGTTTAGTGCATTGGAAGCCCTGATTGGCTGGAGCAATGAAAGGTTTGCCTAATCAGGGCACATATCACTGTCAGAGCCATGGTTGGACACAGTCATGATGACTCTATCCAATCATGGCTCATTGCTCATTGCTCTTAGTCCCACCCCACACTATAAAAATATTCTTCCCATAGCAGCCATTTGCAGTGTGATATTGGCATGGAGAGAGATAAAACAGGGTTCTGTTCAGTGCTAATAGCAAATTAGTGTGCTATAGGGAACTTTTGTGACTCAATTGTGAGTGTAAAGTATCAGTTTAGTGTGAATCTAGTGATAGTGCAGTGTGAGTGTAGTGCGACCATTCATTTTTACTTTAGTTTCTTTTGATTTTGTCAGGACAGGTTTCCTGCAGTATATTTCAAAGCCTTACTGCACGTTTAACACAGTACATTGCAGTGTATTAGTGCATGTTTAATGCAGTATATTTCAGTGCATTGTTGAACACTTATCACAGTATATTACAGTGCATTATTGCATGTTCACTGCAGTACATTTTAGTGTGTTGGTGCACGTTTACCGCAGTACATTGCAGTTCTTTAGTGCACATTTAACGTGGTATATTTTAGTGCGTTATTGCATGTTTACTGCAGTATATTGCAGTGTGTAAGTGCACGTATAATGCAGCATATTGAAGTGCGTTAGTGCATGTTTAACACAGATTATTTCAGTGCGTTGGTGCACATTTACTGCAGTATATTGCAGTGCGTTAGTGCATGTTTACTGCAGTATATTTCAGTGCGTTATTGCACATTTAGCGCAGTATATTGTAGTGCGTTAGTGCACCTTTAACGCAGTACATTTCAGTCCATTGGTGCACATTTACTTCAGTGTATTGCAGTGCGTTGGTGCTTGTTCATCGCAGTATATTTTAGTGCAATAGTGCACATTTACCGCAGTACATTGCAGTGCGTCAGTGCAGTTTTCCTGCAGTATATTGTAGTGTTATAAAAAAAAAGTGTAGCGCTAATATTGAACATGAGTAAATAATACAATAACAATAAATCATCATCCAGAGGGATGTAAGAAGAATGCCAAAGGAAAATTATAGTGAATAAAGTCCCAGAAAGCAATCCAGATAATGGCGAAAGTCAAAAACAAATCCAAGTAGAAATAATGTGATAACAATCCTTCCTGTGACACCCAGGGAATTGTGTAGATTGGGGACACCACAGTGCACAAGTAAAGGGAGCAGCTTACCAGAGCGCCATGGCTACTCAAATGAATGAGAAAGCCTCGCCAAGTAAAAGGATGTTTTACATACACCTCAAAAACTCCAAGGGAAAGTGGATAGAGCCATGGACGGGTCAGTTCCTCATAATCACTCCGTGATGATCAAATGTGTGTATGGAGGAAAATAAACAAAGGACCATAGCGTAATCCCGTAAACACATATACAAAATTTATTAAAAAAACTACTCACAATGATACGATACAAGCAGGCACATAGAAAATGGCAGCTGAAGGTCCAACTGCGGCGTCCCGCATGTATCCAGTCAGCATGAAAAGCAGTAGGCCATCTCAGTAAGGGGGCGTGTGGACGTTGCATCTGGTGTCGCCGACGCGTTTCGTCATCAAAAGACGTCGTCTGGGTCACAGGTCCTTGCAGTACATCTGCCAGTAGTACACCACCAGCTGTAGACTATAGCAAGCAAATTTCTCTGCCCCATCTGCTGCAGCGAAAAAAAAGAAAACAGTCATTGCCACCCACATGCCCAGCATCTAAATTCAAGCTTGTCAAAGCTGCTGGCTTTGCAACTCCTGCCTTTCCCTCAGATGGATTATGCCCCTTCTGTGAATCTTCAGAACAGAATGTGCTGTACCACAATAGCAGGTTCCCAGTCGCTATTTCTTTGCACTTAAGGCCGTCCAGCTCTTTACCATCACATGGAAGGCAATGTTGTGGCATCATTGGGCAAGGCAGTCGGCAAGGTTCACATTACTGCTGACACGTGGTCCAGCAAGCATGGTCAGGGACAATATATTTAGTTCACAGCACACTGGGTAACTCTGTTTGCAACTCAGAAGGATGCAGGACAGGGCTCAGTGCTTCAACTTGTTGTGCCACCACATCTCCATACAGCTAGTGGTGATGATCCGAGATTTGTCAGCTCCACCACCTCTTTCTTCCATCCCCCTCCTCCTTCATGCCCTCCTCTGCTAATTTGTCCTATGAACCAACAGTACCCCCTAAGCGTTCAAGGAGCTAATCAATAAGTCAGGCTAAGAGTTGCCATGCAGTGGTTAAGCTGGTCTATGTAGGGGACAGCAGCCACACCAGAGCAAAGATTCTTTCAGCTCTGCAGATCCAGGCCCAGAGGTGGTTCATGCCATGCCAACTGGAGCCAGGGGTCACCTGGGTGTTTTTGTTGCAGGCGTTTTTTTGGGCATTTTTTGGGCGTCTTTGGAGGCAGGCATAACATCTGAACTTCTGTATAGGGAAGTTCGGGTGTTCTGGTCGAACCAAACTTTTCAAAAGTTTGATCATCCCTAATCCTGGACCCTGATCACGACCCTGCAGCCTGATCCCTTCCTATCTGCTTACTCCATCTCCTGTTTCCCTCTCCCTGTTCTGTCTTGTTCCCAGCTCCCTCTGTTTTATCTACCATGTATGACCCTAGCTCTGTGTTATGATTACGATTCATTCGTTTATCCTGTTCTGTGTATATACCTGGTTTAGACAGTTGTTCATTGTCTGTCACTATTGTTTGGTTATCTGGTTTGATTTACACAGTTTTAGTTTACTGGAGGTGCGTTTTTACATTTGTGTTATTCACGTATTTTTAAATAAATTGTATTATTCTACACTTTACTTGTGCCTGATATTCTCTGTGGCAGTCCACACATTTCTGGTTACACTTGTTACTGACAATTACTCTTAATAAAGCAAACTCTGCTCCTGAGCTCTCTCATGTAAGCTAAACGCCTAGGCAGGATCTCTGGCTGCAAGTAGAATTATGGGTATTTACAAATCAGTGTTTCCAATCATACAGACCCTGTCTGGCAGAGATAAAAGTGATCAGTGTACAATTACTGAGCAGGGAATGTAGACTACATATGTCATGAGAACATATTGTTGCCACTATGCACAGCTACAATTATCAAGTACCACATCAGGATACATTCATTCATGATAATTTACAATTTAAGCTCTAAAAATCTTAAAAACACTTTAGTTATTCTTTCTTATACATACTCCACCAAACTGAATCGTACCTAGCGGAAATGGGTACAAGACACGCCCAACCTCACTGCTGTTGACTGGGATGACTGTGTGACTACTTAACTTAGCCATATGATTTCTGCTAAAGATCATTTCATCCAACTCAAATTCCTTCTCAGGGTCTACTACACCCTGCAATGCTTAGCTAATATACAATATGTTTGACTTCTAACCCTCTCTGTCAGAGATGCCAAACATCCACAGATATGTTCCTCCATATGGTTTGGACCTGTGCTCTCCTACTTCAATACTGAGAAGCTGTGGTCAATACAAGGGCTGGATTCTAAAATATCTCTGTTAGTACTGTCAACCTGGAGGTTGATGGCTATGTAACATTGGTAATTTTTTATGCATCTTTTGATGCGAGTAGGGAATTACTCCTCAAATTAAAATTACCCTATCTGTCCACAGTGTCAACCTGGTGTTCCTCCATTAACACCTTACTGCCCCTCTTTATGTACAATTTCAATAGACAAATCTGATACTCCTTTGCTCCCCTCCCAAGTCCCCACACCCCTCCTTTTATCCCTTCTACTTATATAAGCTGTATAACACTGGAAATTTCAAAGCTGCTCTATATACCTGCTTGGCTGAACTATTGTGGATAAGATGCATTGTCTTTTGCTGGTGATCCCTTAGAAACCCATAAGATACATATTCGTGTCTCTGTATCATTGATATGCTGGATGTGGCTCATACCTTTGGTACTGCGACACCATTAATGTTTGTATGTATCTTACATGACTCTATCACTTGAATTGCAAGCTGCCTTTTTTATAATTGTACAAGCTTAATAAAAATCTTACCTGCTAAAAAAAAAAAGGAAAAAAAAAAAGAGTTCCCTTTTAGGTAGTTACACTAGACTTTAAATCACTTAGCCTATCATTTCTGGCGTTATAATTTAGGCAATGCACATTTCAGCTGGACAAGAGTGCTCCCTGTGAGATCCAAAAGCCAGAGCTGGGCACATCTGGCCACTCTAATTCCTTCAAATTACCTAGAGAGTACTGGACATACATACTGTAATAAAGCAATTTCAAAATGGAAATGTAAAATAATGATTAATATATTTAAGGGATGTTTGCATATGATAACTCTCCATCTAAGACCACAATCCAGATGGGAAGTACCCAGTGGGTCAGAAAACTGGCACAATATATGCTTTTATTATTCATAGGCTCATTAAAACCAATACACATTCATGAAGATTGGCATATGGTGGCTAAGAGCTACACTGAGACAAAACAAGTGAGGAAAGCTGTCCTTGCATTTTATTTAACAGGTACAAATAGTTTTATCAAAATGTGGTTCAGATATCATGCTTTCAAGACAAAGTCATTCTGCGTACATATGTTAATTATTTATTTGAACTGAAGTAAAGATGTATGCAGTCTAACAATGTAATTTATAGAAGCAATCATTAGCAATACTTTCCTTAAAATAGATGCAAACCCTAACTGAATGATATTTTGTTTGCTAAAACTCTTTGTATCAAAAACATTTAAATTACCTAATTGGTGGAAGTAATTTTTGGAGGTTGTCTGCAAGGTGGAGTAGGACAGTGGCAATTGCAAACTGTCAAGTGTCCAACAAGTTTCTCACCTGCCATAACTAATTTTCTTTAATTATTCTTTTCGATTTTAGGTAGTCATGGCAGCTAACTTTGGCAAGTGAAGGGTCTTTTAAGGCATTCATTTGACAAAAAAAGCAGACGGGGAACTGTCTAAGGTATGCGTCCCTTTTCAGTGTGGTCCAGTTGTTGTTACCCAGGCTTGGTATGTGTAGTCTGTGGTAGGTCTTCTGTAACTGTCCCTAAGGCAACACAGTGCAGCTGGGGGCAAAAACACATTACAAAATGTAGGCCACAACATGTTAACAACATACATCACGTTCTGTGAATGGGCAGGGAAATTCTGTCCCTCAACTGCTCCTCCTAAATTAATAGACCACAATGCATTGGGGGCCAGTAACAGTAGCAGATCTGTGGATGGTGGAGAGGACAAAATAGGGTGGGCAACTTTTCTCAGTGCCAATGGCTGCTTGAAGGCTCTCATCACTGGAGGATAGCTACTCTGGGCAATATTCATTGGCCGTGAGGAGACACAGGAGGGATGATTTTTAGTAGATGCTGCCAACTGCAGGTAATGGGATACACACAATTATACATAAGCAATGTGCATGTTGTATCCCCCCCCCCCCAAAAAAAAGTGCTAAATATTAACTTTTCTTAGTAGCAGTGGCTGTTGTTAACCTTCTCCAGGATAGCTGCTCTGGGCAGTATCTGGCAGCTATGAGGAAGCACAGCAGGAAAGAGTTTTAGCAGACTGGCCGCTTGCAGGTAATGGGATACACATTGTTATACATAACTATGGTGTATCCGCCCCCCCCCAAGAGATAAAATGCTAAGCAACAGCTTTAATTATGTTTAATTATGGTTAATTAATTATTATTCATTGTTATTTATGTTTTTATATTTTAAAATTTGTAATAAAGAGCTACTATGGTCTATTTTTGTTATAAGAAGTTGGTTATGAATGGGTGGGGATAAACTAATAGTCATTTCTTGACAGGCTCCTGCTGATATACCTATGTCATGTATTTATTTTATATAGTCATGTATTTATGTTATATTGTAATCAATGTATTTATGATGAAGCCTGTTTGTAAGGTTCATTTATACAGCAGCAGCGGCTGAGAGCACTAGATGCCCAGATTACCAAACTGACTGTTGGTCCTGTAACAACACCGCATACAGTGGATATGGTGAGGGAAGAGTCAGCAGAGTGTCCAAACTGGACTCTTTTCACAGAAATTAAGCACCGAACAGTGATTATAATACTGTAATAGTGGTTTAAAACTGGATGGGTAGCAACCCTGGTTCCCTCATATCCATGTGGTCCACATTCTTTAGGAACCCTGATGTCCATGTGCTTACTGCTTACCATTAATTTGTGTCTACTAAGTGCCTATGTTTATTCTCATCCCCAATGCTTTTTCTTTTTTAATCTATGGATAGGATCTGAAAGATTAAGAAACCCTATTAGATTTGTATTACTGTCTGTGTTGAGAGGTTCTCTCTCACCATTGGTGCTGGTACCCAAAATATTTGAAATGTCACAGGAATAGGCAGTAAAGGGAAATCTTCCAATGGGGAAAACTGTTTCGGGGACAACCGTTCGAGAGGGGATATCCCATCGCTTTGGAATGACCGCCTCTACCTTCCTTTTAATGCTTTGGCGAGAGCCATGTAAACACTATAGAAATATGTGCTTTGTTACGATCTCATGTCTGAGATTTACAACTACTTTAAGGGAAATTTTCCCAACGGAGCACAAACAGCACAAATAAAAACTGATGGGGTCATAACTATTTCCAAAACCAGCTACACATGGATCGAAATTCAGCCAGTTCAGCAGGGACTGGCTAAGATTTGATCCATGTAATGGGGTAGGCTGAGTGTATCCAAGTCGATCCATTGATAAACTTGGGTATAACCAGGTTGTCGGATTTTTTACATGTGATTACTGGGTACAACAGGCCTGCCAGATTTTTTGCTTGTGATTTTTTTCTGGTGGCTATAACCACTAGCAGTAATTTATGTGTTCTGCCAGCTGGAAATGCTCCCTGCCCCCCCCTCCCCTCCCCTACTGCCAACAGAAGACAATAGTGCTGTTGGAAGGATTACCCTAACTGACTGTGTTGATAGGGGAATCAAGTGATTTTATTTCCTTCCATCCATGGTAGAAGGAAAGAAAATTGAATCATCTATGGGCTGCTTTACTCTAGCAATCTAACCTGTTGAATTTATCAAGATCGCAAATGGTTATGATTAGTGTTGAGCGAACACGGACTGTATTATTCGTGTTCGTACCGAATAATTGGATTTTTGTTACCTGAACACTGACCCGAAAACTTTACTGTATGTTCGGGTTTAAAATCCGTGTTCGGTCATTTTATTTCCTGTTTTGTATGTAATGGCGTGCTTTTAATGGCGGGCTTTCAACAGCCAATCAACAAGCGTTTAACTGGTGTGCGCCATCACAGCCATGCCTACTAATGTATTAGTAGCTGTGATTGGCCATCTGAAGCATGTGACCATGTCTTTATAAGTTCGAGAGCCCCAGCGCGCTGCGTCATTCTGCTGTAGTTTAGGGACAGAGCACACATCATACGTGCTGGCTGCTGATTAGGGACAGACAGTGATTCTGTGAAAAATTGTGTCCGAAAAGAATGCAGGGACAGGTCGGAGTGAAGGCAGGGAGAGTTATTAGAGCATTTTAGGGCGAGGCTGGAGATTAGGCAGGGTCATTCTTCTACATCGATTTTGCTGTGTGTGGGGTGGTGCAGTGAACGATCTTATTGAGCATATTAGGGACAGGCTGGAGATTAGGCAGGGACAGTCTACATCGATTTTGCTGTGTGGGGGGTGGTGCAGTGAACAATCTTTTTGCCCTCACTTGAGCCCACTGAGAAGGAGGAGGAGGAGGGAGAAAAAAATATATTTTTATCAGTCTGTTGTGTGCAAAATGTATATTTCACTACAGTTTGCTGTTCTAATCTGCTATTAAAAAAATAATTTAAAGAGGAATTTTTTTTAAGAGCACTTGCCATGCTCTTAACTACATTTTGCTGCCATCTGCAGCACTCTAGCCCTTTCCATTGGTGTTTTAGAGCCATTTTAGTGCCTGAAAGTTCGGGTCCCCATTGACTTCAATGGAGTTCGGTGTCCGGGTAAAGTTCGGAAAAAGTCCGGGACACGGACCCGGACTTTTTTTTTTTCAAGTTCGGCCGAACCCGCCGAACACGGACATCCAGGTGTCTGCTCAACTCTAGTTATGATGAATACCAAAGACCAGAAAGAAGGGAGGAAATTTAAGTCATAGAGGTCAAGGGAAAAGGGGTTTATAATTGTTCTTGGGTTTATTATTGTTCTGGGGTTTATTATTGCGTTGGGGGTTATTGTTACACTAACACTTGCTGTGGGTCACCGCTGGCTCTCACACTTGCTGAAAGGTATTGCTGGGGTTTATGATTGCTGGTCCTGACACTTTCTGGGACATATTGGCAGCTCTGTCAGTTGCTTTGGATTATTACTGGGGTATTTCATAGCTTGCTCTGACACAAGCTTGGGGTTATCATTGCTGGCCTTGGAACATGCTAAGGGTTATTTTTTTTGTTTAATAAGTTTTTATTGAAAAATTTTCAGAAGAAAAACAAAGCAACAATAAAGCACATTGTTACAGAGTAGAACATCAATGAGATTGGTAACTAACAACCATACAGCATGGATTGCTAAGGGTTATTTGCCTGTTCAACCGTTCGCCGAACACGCCTCTGTTGGTATCCTGCTGGCATCCGAGGAGGAAAGGTGGAGACAAATGAGAGTGAGGGCTGGAACTCCTGCACTGACGTCATCAACTCGCAACGCGTTTCAGAGCATGCGCCATAACGGCAGTAGCCCTATTGTGCGCTCCTTTGTCAAGCTAGATAGGGTCAATGAACTGAAGGCCATATATATATATATATAATTACTGAATGTCACCTAGTGGCTGAAATAGATATAAACATGACAAACTTTCCCTAATAGATTGCTTCCATACAAATAAAAAATAAAACATATAAGCAAGGAAATATTTAAAACATTATAAGAGTATTATGAAAAGCCAGATGAAGGAGCATGCATGCTCCGAACATGCGTTGCCAACACCACGCCAACTGTAGAGTTCCTCTCAGACTCGGAGCTCTGGATTCCACCGGCGCGGCCAGCAACGTTGGAGACTACGGATTACACACTCTCCTGGAATGGACACCATGGCATGATTGTACTACATGCTGAATTGATCTACCTCTTTGATACCAAGAGAGTGGACAGAGGGGAGACAGCTTGCTGTACCAGCTGGAGGCTTTCAAGTCCCATCGTCCAGAACGCCGTAGAGGGACCATCCACCCCAAATTTAAAAAGGCTTCTCATACACATGGGAAATGTGAGTTTTTAATCAGCTTGCTATTCACCAATAAAGTGTATTTTACAGTCTGCATTTACAAACTGAGGGTTCAGTCTGTGTTTCTATTACACTGAGGTTTCTATATAACATTGCATCTTTTATTTCTGAATAATCATTTCTTGTTATGTTATGTCTGTTTTAATTATAAAACAGTATTCAGGGGCAGGGTTCTCCCATCTATACTTCCAGCACCAGCAAACACCCCAAAAACATTGTACCTGCAGCTATTTATTTCTCATTATCTGTCTTGGTGACAAAAGTTCTACCAGAAAAAAGTGAGGGAAAATCTAAAACAGGTACACAGAGAGAAAGAAGATCTGACTGTGATTCTAGCTGTCCCCTATTTTCTTAAAGAAAAGCATGCTTTTCTGTCTGTTTTGCTGTTGTAGAGTTCCCCCTCACTTCCTGTATGGTAAAGTGTTGTCAGTGAAACTGTAAGGGCTCTTTCACACGGAGCGGACCGTATTGCGATCCGCTCCGGCACATTTTTTTTTTTTCACGGACACGGATGACACTTGTGTCATCCGGTCCGTATGTCTGCATATCATCCCATCCGTTTGCGGATGATATACGTACATAATGTATGTCTATGGGCATTGCGGATGTCAGCGGATGACACTGCTGACATCTGATTTTTCATCAGTTCCATTTTTTAAATGGAACACAAATATAGTTCTGTTCCGTTCCAAAAAACGGAACAGAACTGAAAGGACGAAAATCGGATGTCAGCGTATGGTCATCCGCTGACATCCGCAATCCCATAGACATTCAAACGGATGGGGCGATTTACGGACATACGGAATGTCCGTGTGAAAGAGCCCTAAAAGTTCATGGTTTTGGTTCAAAGCATGAAATAATTATTGGCAAGGGATGTGAAAGTTTTGTGTGAAATTTTTATGAAAGACCGAACAATCACAACACGAAACAAAAAAAAAAGGGCCTACAAGTTGTAAATAAAAGTACAAGAATTAAAAAACTGGCAAAGCAATACATATAAAAATCTAGGAGGAGGAAGAAGTCGATAAAGGGGTTGTTCTTTTTAACTGAAAAAAGCTAATTCTCAAAAAAACTGCAAGCATTTTAGTGGTGGAAAAGTCAACAAGAGGCCCTTCAACAGTAATCATTTTTTACTCTCTACTATGCTACAAAGATTATTTGCCATAGTGAGCATTACATTTGGAAATAAGAGCTGAACAAATGTAACACGTTTACTTTTATCATTATAGGCATTCCTTGATCCCCAGACAATTGACTAAAGGGTCTCACATGCCCTCAACATGCGGAGGGTAACTTGCCATGGCCCTATTCTCCAACAAAGCACCTTGTCCCCATGTTGATTGGGACAAAGACTTTTCCCCACATCCCTGGCACAGTGAATGTTGGCATCTGTGTAAGCTGGGAGTTTCAACAGGTAAACTGACCTAATCCATTCACCCTTTTGGCAGATGATGAACAGCTTGGCTATAAGTTGAATCCCTACTAATAACTGAGCTACCACACTATTAGTTACATCATTTACAGCTACCTCCAATGTATATAGGAAATTAAAGACATAATTACATATACTGTATGTAGATGGCTTACTATGTTTAGCATCTCAAGTCCATATCACATCATGGGACAGTATCATTGATTAAGCCACTTTATAGACTCTCTAAACCACAAATCATGAGGATAAGATGAAAACCTTTCTAACAGATGTGATTAAAAGTGACAACATGATGCCTTTTCTTCTTTGTACGTGTGAAGATAAGTGAAAATAAGAAAGATTAACAGTAATTTAAAAACCCACACAATTACATTAGGCTGAATTTGATATGTAGCTCTGAAAATACCAAACCTAACTAGAAGCTGCTTTTCTCATTACACTACAGTATATTATTGCTATTAAATTAATAAAAGTTTGTTTTTTTTACTTATGAGGTCACTTCATAAACATCAAGCTACATGCCAATAGCAGGTTTTTGTATACAGCCACGTGTATCTGCAGCTCATAGTGAAATTACAAGCAGCATTGTAATTTTCTAACATACAGGAGTTGATTTACTAAAACTGGAGAGAGCAAAATATGGTAAAGCTGGGCACAGGGCCAGATTAAGAGGATCATGGGCCTGGTGCTGAGGATTTGCGTGGGCCTTTTTATAGAAATAAATAAAATGAAAACGCAAACAATTTTTTGTTAAAACAAATTAAATATTTTAATTACCAATAAAGTGCCATAACAGAAACATATTGAACATATTTCTTTTTTGTAAACAATAGAAAACTTAATTCAATAAAACCATTAGACCCCGTTCACACTGGGGCGACCTGTCAGGCGACCTGGTCGCCTGACAGGTCGCCGTAGGTCGCCTGCCATAGAGAAGCTGTGGACCCGTTCTAATAGGAGCGACACAAGTCACTCCGACTTAGAAAAAGGGTCCGGAGCTTCTTTGGGGCGCCCCGGAGCGACCTGCATAGACTTCAATGTTATAAAGCCTGTGCCGGCCGCTCCGAGGTCGCGGTGCGAGCAGCGCCCCGCGACCTATGAGATCGCCCCAGTGTGAACGGGGCCTTATAAATACAACATTCGCAACAACCATTTTTTAAATAAATATAAACCATATAAACAATTTAAATATAAATGTATGATGTTTGGCTCATACAAATATGTTTCTTAAAGTAATATTATTATTAAAGCATCATAATCAATACAGCCTGCTGTTATGATTATGGTGCAAAGTGCAACTCTTCAAATAAATAGCAACCACTAGTTATAAACACACAAACAGGTTTTTCACTAAATTCTGAACCTAAATTAATCAAGTTGGCAGATTAAAATAAAACTACACATTAACTTTTCTTGCTTTTTTACTTGCAAATTCCTCAATTGTAGAATCAAGATTAAGCTCATTCAGCAACCCATTTTCAATGCACAACAGAGAAAGTGCATTTAAACGCTCCTGGCCCATGGAAGATCTTAGTTCATTTTTCACACGTTTTAATGCTGAAAATGAACGCTCACCACTGCAGTTGCTAACCATTAAACACAAATACATGCGGAGGGTCACATATGTATTTGGAAATGCACCGACTAGGGATCTTGCAACCATAAACTTGTACATTTGGGTTTCTTGACTCTCATGAATGTCTTTATTTGCAAGGGAAGATTGGTACATTTTGAAAATAGAGGAAAACTGTAAAATTTCTTCTGCAAACAGGGGTTCAAGATCTTCAGGGTATTTTGTCACTAGTGTACTGGCTCTGGAGCGTAGAGTATCAGCTGCTAGAGTGCATAATTCTGATAGAAATCCAAATCTTTCTTGAATTATGCTGTATGCTGCTTGTCTGTGCCTCAGGGATTCTGTCAGATGGTCAATTATAATATAAAAGGTATGCACTTTAAACCTCTCAGAGGGTGTCATATCAGCATCAGCATCTTCTGCATCACCATAGTCCCACCTCCGATTTCTTTTCACTTTCCTTCCACGTTGTAGCTGGTACTCCTCGCAGTCTGAAATATTTTTACCCTGCTGTTCAAATTCAGAGAATCTAGAACGGAGAGACTGCACAAAGTCCTTCAGAGAGTTCAGCATGCCTGTTGCTGTATGCAGTTCTAATTTTGAATCTTGGAGACACTGACTGGTTCTGTGAAACCTAGGTAAAATGACAGACCATACTTCAACCATTATTCCAGTTTCCAGCTGATCCATAACATTGCTTAGGCCCTTTGCTTGTAAACAGATCTCTCCTTTTATGGATTCATCATTCAATATATTTGAAAGGACATCTCTGATAATACTATAGCCTTTTTGTAAGGCATTCACAGCATCATGGTGAGCAGACCAACGTGTATCAGCCAACCTTTTTAATGTCGGTATACCACATGGTTTGAAACTATTGGTTAACAGATTCCACCGATGAGTTGAAGCAGAAAAAAAACAATACAACTGCTGAACAAAATTAAGAACGAAACTGCAACTGGACAGCTGTTTACTGCATTTTGTCCGACAAGGTTAAGCGAATGAGCACAACAGGGAATGTAGTCAGCAAGTGGGTTTTTTTTTCTCGAATTAAGGCCTGCATACCAATATATTTGCCACTCATATTTGATGCGTTATCATAAGACTGCCCCCTGCAGTCTTTGATGGAAATTCCATTTTCATTGATGAATTGAAGAAGAGTGTTGGTTAGCTCCATACCTGTGTGTCCATACATTGGAATGAATTTAGTGAAACGCTCCACTGGACCACTAGGTAGTACATAGCGAAATATGATTGTCAGTTGATCAGAATGTGCTATGTCAGGGGTGGAGTCAACAGAAATTGAATAATATTTGGCTTTTTTTATTTCGTTTATGATCTGCTGCAGCACTTGATGACCAATCAGTTCAATAAACTCATCACAAATCGTTGATGATAAGTATGATATGTGCCCTCTTCCCTTGTTGCCGTGCTTTTGAATATGTTCGGCAAGAAATGGATCATATTCAGCTAACAGCTCAAGACAGCCCAAATAATTCCCATTATGTACAGATCCAATAATTTCATCACTTCCTCGAAAAGGAAGACCTCGTGAAGAAAGTAGTTTTATAACGCTCAGGAGATGGCGAAGTATTTCATGCCAATATTTTTTCTGACTTTCAAACTGTTGAACAAGGCCTTTGTCAATTCGTTGGCCAGAAGTTTTTCTCCTGATGAGATTTTCGATTGCTTTTGCATGGGAAGCACTATTTTCATGCCTGCTTAAATCTCTTGTGGCATGTCGCCAATCCGAATACCCAGTTGAAGCCAAATGTGTTTCCTCTTTTGAAAAAAGTTTGCAAAAAGCACAAAAAGCTTTGCCAGTTTTTGGAGAATAACACAGCCATTCACGCTTAACTTTTTCTCCATTCAACTGTTCTCGGAAGAACAAAGACTTTGTACAATGCCTTGTAAAAGTTTCACCTGGACATTTATTTTCTGAGGCTTTAAAATCACTGCCCATATGTTGGCAATCATCGACTCCTTTTTGGCAAAAATATTCTCTCAAGGCATCACAGATATTCCAGTCTCCAATATCATTTAAATACATTTCCTCTTCCTGTTCTGTGACATTTCCGTAGTCCAACTCAGTGGATCCACTTGCTCCTGCCGTAGTTTCACTTTCAATAGATGGGTGTGTGACAACCAAACTTGTTGTACTGACATCAATTGCGCTGGTTGAACTTGAAGTGGAAGCATGTATATCGGTTGTACCACTTGTTCCAGGTGTGCTTTTTCTACAAAATTCTGTATTTTTTTTAGTGTTAGACAAGAGTTTTTGGATTTGTTTTTCTTCCTCTTTTTTAGCTTTCACTTTCTCCCAACCACTACGTTGTTTTTTCATTCTTATATTAAAAAAAAATAAAAACAATTACTGTACTTTCTTCAGGGGCTCCTTAATACCTCAGGCCCATGCAACTATGCAGAGGCCACAATAATCTATTTGGCATTTGTAAAACCAGCCCCATTTACATATACAGCAAGTAAAAAAGGTATTGAACACGTCACCCATTTTTCTAAAGGTGCTATTGACATGAAATTTGTCACCACATGTCGGTAACAACCCATGCAATTCATACAAAGAAAATTAAATATGTAATAAAATTGAATGACACAGGGATAAAGTATTGAACACATGAAGAAAGGGAGGTGCAAAAAAGGCATGAAAAGCCAAGACACCAGCTGGAATTTATCAATAAGTAGAAAGCAATCATGCCCCTTGTCAGTGCAAATTAATATCAGCTGGTTCAGTCTCAATCTATAAAAAGGTGTCTCGTTACCAAGGTGTCACACAAGAAACATCTTATGATGGGTAAAAGCAAAGAGCTCTCTCAACACCTTCACAATCTTGATTTTGCAAAACATACTGATGGCATTGGTTACAGAAGGATTTCTAAACTTTTGAATGTTCCAGTGAGCACTGTTGGGGCCATAATCCAGAAGTGGAAAGAACATCGTTTCAAAATAAACCGGCCATGACCAGGTGCTCCTCGCAAGATTTCTGATTTCTGACAATGACCACTTGTGGAGAGCTTTAGAAAGACCTGGAATTAGGAGGTGTAATTGTTTCAAAAGAAAACTATAAGTAATGCACTTACCCGGCCGTCATGGCCTGTATGCACGCTCATCACGCAAGACTCCATTGCTGAAGAAAAAGCATGTTGAAGCTCATTTAACGTTTGCTGCACAACATTTAGACAAGCCTGTAAAAATACTGGGAGAATATAGTCTGGTCACGAGACCAAAATTGAACTCTTTGGATGCCATAATACACACCATGTTTGGAGGTCAAATGGCACATCCCCTAAAAACACCCCATGCCAGCAGTGAGGTTTGGAGGTGTGAACATCATGTTGTGGGCGGGGCTGTTTTTCAGCATACAGTACTGGCAATCTTCATATCACTGAAGAAGGGATAATAAGTGGAAAAAAGCACCAAGACATTCTTCAATAAAATCTGCTGCCATCTACCAGGATGATGAAGCTGAAACGAGGGTGGACATTTCAGCAAGACAATGATCCCACACACAAAACCAAGGGAACTCAGTTGGTTTCAAAGAAAGAAAATAGCCCAGTCAATCACCTGACTTTAATCCAATAGAAAATCTATGGAAAGAACTAAAGATCTGAATTCATAGAAGAGGCCCATGGAACATTAGGTTAATTTGTTTGTGTGGAAGAATGGGCAAAAATCACACCTGAGCAATGCATGCAACTAGTTTATCCATACAGGTGGTATATTGAAGCTCTCATTACCAACAAAGCATTGTGTACGAAGTATTAAAAAAATTTCTGTCAGTGTGTTCAATACTTTTACCCTGTGTCATTTAATTTTATTACACATAACTTCATTTCTGAACTTATTTGTTTTGGTTTCTTGCATGGGCTATTACCAACATGTGGTGAAAAATACTTTTTTTAACCTTTGTATAAGCATTGCACAGTGCATTTGGTTGCCATAAACACATTTTTGATACAACACCTATAATGATGGACCACCAGCATCAGTGCCAGTTTCCACAATAATAACCCACGTCATTGGTGTCTGTAGCAGCAATAATAACCCCCAGCATCAGTGCCAGTTTTGGCAATTATATCCCCAAGCATCCATACCAGTTTAAAAATAGTAACCCCCAGCATAAATGTCAGTTCCCTTTATAATAACTGCCAGCATAAGTGCCCGTTTACACAATAATAACCCCCAGCATTAGTGCTAGTGTATGCAATTCTAACCACCCAGCATCGGTGCCAGTTTAGGAAATAATAAAACGACAGCATTAGTATCAGTAGCAGCAATAATAACCCCAAGCATCAGTGCCAGTTTATGCAATAACAACCCACATCATTGACATCAGCAGCAGCAATAATAACCGTCAGCAATAACAACCCAAAGCATTGGTGTCAGTAGCAGCAATAAAAAAACAGCATCAGTGGCAGTTTCTGCAATTGTATCCCCCAGCATCGGTGCCAGTTTAAACATATTATCCCCATCATAAATAGCAGTTTCCATAATAAAATCCACTGGTGCCAGTTTACGCAAAAAAAAAAAAAAACTTGAGCGTTGGTATCGCTAGCAACAATAATAACCCCCAGCATTAGTGCCAGTTTCTGCAACAATAATACCCATCAATGTTGCCAGCTTATGTAATAACTCCAAGCACAAGCATTGATGGTATGTGAACTGCTGGAGTGGTTGGCTCTTGGTGGGGGGGGGGGGTGTAAAGGATAAGTTAGGTTTTTTTTTAAATAAATAAATGCACATACAAATACACAGTGAACTAATACAGGAGTACACTACCTATTTATAAAATATCATTTCCATGTGGGAACACATGTGTGAGGTGAGCACCTACCACATAGATTAACATTCCCTCATATCCAATTATTTTCTATAACCAAAGTGATGGTGCACAGGAACTACACTATTTTTTTTTTTAAATAGTGACAGTAAGTTCTGGAAGAAGATCCTCTGATTGCTGTCACTAGATCCAGTGGATCGGGGAGAACCTGCAGGAGTGGGAACTTGTTACATCTTCCCAAGGATGTACTTATCCTTCAACCACTTCCCAGGCACCTTCACCCTCTTCTTGCACAGGCTTATTTTCAGCGCTGTCATGGGACACTGTACCCATCTGACATTTTTATCATTTTTTTTTTACACAAACAGAGCTTTTTTTTTTTTTTTTGGGGTGGTATTTAAAACACCACTGGATTTTTAATTTTTTTGCAAAACATCGAAAAAAGGCCAGACATTTTTTAAAAAAAAAAATGTTTTCTTAGTTTGTTATAACATTTTGCACATAAGGAATTTGTCTTCACTGATGTGCACTGATGATGCTACACTGACAGGCTGAACTAATAAGCAGCACCTAATGAGGCAGCACTGATGGGCACTGATAAGTTGGCACTAATGAGGCTACACTGATAGGCAGCACTGATAGGTGGCAACGATTAGCTGCACTGATAGATAGGTAGGCCTCATCCCCCCCCCCCCCCCCCCCCATGAGTTAGCCCAATTTAAGCAATTCTGAAGGCACTGATGAGCTACCAAAATTTTATCATTAAGATCAATAAAATTCATAAATAGTACCAATAAAATACATTAATATGAAATAGTATACCCAATAAATATCGTAAAATCAAATAAGTGTCATAAGGTGCATAAAAGTGCAAAAGTAAAGTCCAATAAAAAGTTCATAAGTGACTTGGTGAAAGTTGATATCACTGCAGTGCAAAGAAAAGTGCAGGTGCTCAGTGCTGGATCCTCCTATGGTCCAATAGCCGATCAAGTGATTTTAGGATAAGTAAGATGTACGCTTACCAAATGTAGTGAGTCTGAGTTACCTTACGGCACAAAGACCAATAAAGCTTGATGGCCCTCCTGGCCTCAGATGCGGTACCTGCTGGGCTTATGCCTCATAGACCGAGATCCCTTCCTAGGCAAGCGATGTCTTTTGTACTGGCAGATTCACTGTAGTCATAGTTGCAAGCGTTTGCGCTACCGCATCCTTGTGTTGAGACATTTACCGACACCCCATCTTCATTTCCTGTCCTGGTGACACATCAGGAAGTGAGAGGAAATCTCCCTAAGTCAGGGAGACTTAAGTATTTCCCTGACTTAGGGAAACCATTAGATGAAAGGTCCTACACTAGTTATCCTTAAGGGACAATTGTACCTTCAGTGTAATTCTTTACAGTGGACTTAGGCTCGGTTTCCACTAGTGCGACTTGCGGTGCACATGTCAAGTCGCACAGCAAGTCAAAACCCATTGTTTTCAATGGGGCATGTTTCCACTGCCGCGGCTTCAGTTGCCGCGACCTCAAAAGTAAATCGTGTACTACTTTTGAGCGCGACTTCCCTCTATATATGAGGGACAAGTCTAACTGAAGCCACGGTTTACTTTTGCTACGAAGTCGTGCTAGAAGTAGCACGACTTCGTAGCCGCACTAGTGGAAACCTAGCCTAAAACACACAAAATGGAAGTTTTCATTAATATAGTGCCAATAAATAATATACTGCTCAAACGTACCTTCATTTTAAGATTGTTATTAAATAAAAAAGTTGAGAGGCTGTGTGAACTTTCATGGTACTTACAATATCTCACAGAAGTGAGTACACCCTTCACACTTTTGTAAATATGTTATTATATCTTTTCATGTGACAACACTGTAGAAATGACACTTTCGCTACAACGTAACGTAGTGAGTGTACAGCTTGTATAACAGTGTAAATTTGCTGTCCCTTCAAAATAACTCAACACACAGCCATTAATGTCTAAACCACTGGCAACAAAAGTGAGTGCACCCCTAAGTGAAAATGTCCAAATTGGACCCAAAGTGTCAATATTTTGTGTGGCCACTAATATTTTCCAGCACTGCCTTAACCCTCTTGGGCATGGAGTTCACCTGAGCTTCACAGGTTGCCACTGGAGGCCTCTTTCACTCCTCCATGATGACATCACAGAGCTGGTGGATGTTAGAGACCTTGTACTCCTCCACCTTCCATTTGAGGATACCCCACAGATGCTCAATAGGGTTTAGGTCTGGAGACATGCTTGACCAGTCCATCACCTTTACCCTCAGCTTCTTTAGCAAGGCAGTGGTTGTCTTGGAGGTGTTTTTGGGGTCATTATCATGTTGGAATACCCAGTCTCCGAAGGGAGGGGATCATGCTTTGCTTCAGTATGTCACAGTTCATGTTGGCATTCATGGTTCCCTCAATGAACTGTAGCTCCCCAGTGCCAGCAGCATACAAGCAGCCACAGACCATGACACTCCCACCACCATTCTTGATAGAAGACAAGACACACTTGTCTTTGTACTCCTCATCTGGTTGCCACCACACACGCTTGAGACCATCTGAACCAAATAAGTTTATCTTGGTCTCATGAGACCACAGGACATGGTTCCAGTAATCCATGTCATTAGTCTGCTTGTCTTCAGCAAACTGTTTGCGGGATTTCTTGTGCATCAACTTTAGAAGAGGCTTCCTTGTGGGACTACAGCCATGCAGACCAATTTGATGCAGTGTGCAGCGTATGGTCTGAGCACTGATACTGACCCCTCAGCCCTTCAAACTCTGCAGCAATGCTGGCAGCACTCATTCTTCTATTTCCCAAAGACAACCTCTGGATACGACGCTGAGCACGTGCATTCAACTTCATTAGTTGACCATGGCGAGGCCTGTTCTGAGTGGAACCTGTCCTGTTAAACCGCTGTATGGTCTTGGCCACCATTCTGCAGCTCAGCTTCAGGGTCTTGCCAATCTTCTTATAGCCTAGGCCATCTTTATGTAGAGCAACAGTTCTTCAGTTCTTTTTTTCAGAACCTCAGAGTTCTATGCCATGAGGTGCCATGCTAAACTTCCAGTGACCAGTATGAGAGAGTGAGAGCGATAACACCAAATTTAACACACCTGCTCCCCATTCACCCCTGAGACCTTTTAAGACTAAAGAGTCACATGACACCGGGGAGGGAAAATGGCTAATTGGGCCCAATTTGGACATTTTCACTTAGGGATGTACTCACTTTTGTTTCCAGCAGTTTATACATTAATGGCTGTGTGTTGAATTATTTTGAGGGACAGCAAGTTTACACTGTTATACAAGCTGTACACTCACTATTTTACATTGTAGCAAAGTGTCATTTCTTCAGTGTTGTCACCTGAAAAGATATAATAAAATATTTACAAAAATGTGAGGGGTGTACTCACGTCTGTGAGATACTGTATACGGACAACAAAAAAGTACTGTAAAATGGTTTTGTATTATTACAAAATGTGTTAAAACGTGCAAAAAGGATTATGCCCAATACAAAGGCAATAAAACCACCCTCTATTAGGTGGATAATTACAGAGTGATACTAAATAGAGGTTCTTATGGTCTATCACAACAGATTATATCTATATGTTCTCAACATGTTTTGCGGCAATATCTGCTTCCTCAGGAGTGTTTTAGAGAGCAAAATCATCTATAAGAGAATATTGAAAATCAAAATACAGAAAAAATATATAAAGTACATAAAGTGCAAATAAGGTAATTGAAATAATCAATATGTCCAGGCATATAAATCAAGGTATATAATTGCATAGATGCTGCTTACCCATCACTCACAGATGAATGTAGAGTTATTTTAAAAGTAGACTTTTAAAATATGCTGGAGTTGATTTTTTTTCTTTTTTTTTCCAACAAGGATTTTTTTTTTCTTTATAGCCTAAGCTGTAGTTAGACTTTGAAATGTAAATTTGTTGTATTTTTAGTATGTACATATGTTCAATTATTATTTCCTGCGTTACTAAACTTAATGACGTTTGCATTTTAAATGGTTGTTCTTCCATTTGTGTTAATTAAAGTGTACCTAAAGCCATAACTTTTCTTTGTATTTTTTAATAGAGCAGGAGTGGATTAAAACCCAGGTCAGTTTGTATTGCTTTTTGTATCCCTGCTGGGGAGATTAATTTTCTCTATTTGTTCTGGGACAGAAATGGTGGCAAATCCAATATTTTTGGTTTGACTTCAGTTTATCCATATACAAGTTTTGTGGATAAGTAACTAGAGTAAGCTGTCAGTAGTTAAATGCATTTAGGCTTTGCTCACACATGTGGCTAGGGGGTGGTAAAACAAGATAGTTTAGCCACAATTTTACTGCCCCCTCCACCAACTGCCCGCATAAACCTGGGCGTGCATCCGCTCAGGGGTGTACACATGGCGTGGCTGTGATGCCTTGCTTCACAGGCATGGCAAAAGTTCAAAAGCATGTTTCGTTTGGCAGGTGTTAATGCCACCAAACACAACTTTGGTAAAGTTCATAGGGTCCTCCACTAGCCACAAATTGTGAGATGGTAGTGGGGCATTTACAGGGTTAAATCAGGTGATGAGGAGGTGACATAATGCCTCCTAACCACCTGCCAAATGCCCTCTGTCTCAACAGTAGGAGGGGTATGGTTTAATAACAACTGAACCCACTTTGCTCTAGGTCAAAAGTGCAGGCCCAGGTGTGTGCTGCAAGTCACTGTCATAAGCAAGACAACAAATAATCCATATCCTTACTTTCGGCAACAAAATCTGCACAAGCCAAGAGAGGAGGGACTGGGAAGACTGCGTAAAATTGGCATGTGACATCATCAATAACGCTGGACACAGACACAACCCTCCTTTCTCTTGTTCTAGGCCAATCACAGAAATATTGCTAAGATGTAATTACACTGCAGCCGCCCAGACTGGGAAAACCATAATCAAATCTGGAAAGAAATCAGGGACGCACTCTTTTAACAGGGAACGTAACCTAGTACATTTTTCTCCTGGAGACAGACCCTAAAATCAGGGCCTGTCCTGTCCCCAAAAAATCATCGACATCTAAGTAGCCTACTCTGATAAGCAAGTCAGTGTGGACCGCTCTTCAAAGGGCATTGCACGTGTGAACGAGCCCTCAGTCTGTTCCTCTCTCAGCAATTGCTAGGATAAGATATTAAACACAAGTACTGCAAATCAGGAAGCAGAGCCTGGGTATAAAATGTGCAATCACAGCTGCATAATGTTTATAGATCCTTACAATATGCATATAATGTAAAAACGTTAACAAATATTGCCAAGAATATTTTTCTCAAGCCGATTTCTTATATGTTTATCTAAAAACCATGCAAAAGATTTCACATTCCTTTTAACCCTTTGACTTCCAAGTACGTGTCCTACAAATCATGGCAGCAGCAAAGGAGTTAAAACAAGCTGAAGGCTTCAATAGTGAAGTTGTGATGTTTATATTTTGTTCAGCAGTGGGATATTCTAGTAAAGGAGATCTGGGTGTCTGTAAAGCTGCCCAATTACGTTCACAGGCCTTGCCCCATTGTATTGCTTTTCAGCTTTTTTATATGATCTTCCTGTTTTTAACATCAGTTGTTCAGCCCTGTTTATTTGCTGACTTCAGAATGTCTATTTTCTTACATAGTAACATAGTCAGGTTGAAAAAAACACTGATCCATCTAGTTCAACCAATAAAAAAACACACATGTGACACCCTCTAGTATGTGTGCTAGATGTAAGATAGGTTTCTGTTAGTGTAGGTAAATTTATTTGGCTCAGGGCTAGGCCTGAGCTGTGAATATGGGTCAGGGTACAGTGACCCAGGGCTGAATGCCTTATCCTGACCGCTTATCTGGTGCCTCCCCCTGGTATAGAAAGTTGTAGAAATGTCTAGAGCTGGTGGGTAGAGGTGAGGAGGGGCTGTTTGGAATATTTATAAGGGCCTCAGCCAATCTTCAGAAAATGGGCTGGCATGGGGCAGATTCACCTCATAAATGGAAATGGGCCATGCCAGCAAGGGAGCAGTCAGGTGGAAGATGGAATGCTGAGGAGGCTGTTGGTGGCCCTCATGGGTGACCTTGGCCAAGGGTTTGGGTGCTGAAAGGATCCTGCCAAAACACACAGAGGAAGCTCTTCCTTGAGTCACAGGATCAAGGAGAGAGGACAGCGAGAACCGGTCAGCACTGCTGGGAGATCTCCTGAGACTCAGATGGGTGGGCTGGTGAGTGTCGATCTGGAGGACTGTGGTGGAGATGTTAGCCTGGAGGGCTAGGAAAGGGGCAGCTGCAGCTAGATGAGTTGGCAGTGCCTGAAGAGGTGGTGCTGGGATCAGTAGCCACAGGAGGAAAAGGACAAGCTGGACACTAATCTTGCTACACAACCAAGGGGTTCCTGCCTGTAATGGGCCTTTGCTTTTAGTCTGACTGGGTGACTGACAGATCTTCATAGTGATCCAGCTGGTTTCTGCAAGCAAGAGTGTGCTGGAGGAAGAATAGGAGGTTGTATATAGAGACTGTATATAGAGAGTGAAGTTGTCCTTGAAGTTGTTGAAGTCAAGAGGGCAGCCCATTACCTCCCATTCTTATCCAAGGTATTACCCTCAATAAATAACAAAAACAAAGTCATGCACTGTTATCTAAATCTTAAGTGCCTGTGAAAATGTGGTATGCCCGGCTGTGCAAGGTGGGGGATCCCAGTTCATCTGCAGCCCTTAAGGCATTGCTCTACACACACACAAATAGAAAACCTCCATATACACAATCCTATACCTAGAGGAAGGCAAACAACTCCAATAAAGCATGATTCAGTTCACCCCAGTGCGGGAAAAAAGAAATCCATCCTGATACCCCATGAGGCAATCAGATATTCCCTGGATCAACTACTCCTGTTGTTATTACCTCTAAATATTAATATCCAGTTATATTGTGAGCATTTAGCAATGTATCCAGATCATTTTTGTAAGGGAGTCTATTCCACATTTGTCTATTCTGGCGAGAACTAGTTTTTAAGGGAGTCTATTCCACATTTTCACAACTCTTACTGTAAAAAAAAGCCTTTCCGTGTGTAAAGGTTGAATCTCTTGTCCTCCAGATATGAAAAGTACCCCCTTTTCCTCTGTAATGACCTGAAGGCGAATAACTTAACCCCAAGTTCACTATATGGACCACTTATGGATTCATACATGTTGACCATATCCCCCCCTTAATCTCCTCTTCTCAGGAGAATAAATTCAGTTCAGCTAATCTTTCCTTTCTTCTTGTTTCACTTTTTGCTCAGCACAAGTCTATGGTCAGAGCTCTGCCAAAAGGTTTCCAGGGATTACAAGATACTCTCCAGTAGTGATGAGTAGGGATGATCGAACGGTTCGGTATTCGGCCGAATACCGAACTTTTTGCGGCAAAAGTTCGGTATTCGGCCACCAGAACCGCCCAAAATGCACTGGGACAGGAACTGGGCTTTAAAAGCCCGTGATTGGCCCAGAAACGTCTGCAAAAGCCAATGAGGGGGCAGGAGTCTCCTAGGAACGTGATTGGAGTGACTACGGGGACCAGAGGCCAATCAGGAGTGAATACGCCCCACACTATATAAGATGGCCCCGCCTAACCCCTAGCACAGTTATCCAGAGCCTGTTGAAGAGAGTTGAAGCAGTTCTGTCTGACTCCTGCTTGCTACACTACATTTCCTACATATCGAGTGGTTCTAAAGCTCCATATAGCAGAATTGTATTTAGCTTACAGCCAGTGTAGTTAGATACAGCGATTGTGCTGGTTCTTAGAGTTAAAAAAAAAAAAAAAAAAACTTAAGGGACAGTGTCAGTCTTCTGCTGTATGGAGCTTTCTATTTAGTGGAAAGGGATATCTAGTGTAGTTAGGGAACTTTGTACTACATTAGTTAGATTTGAAAATTTAGTTTCTGTAGGGAAAGTGTGAGGGTTCTGTTTAGTGAGCACGTGGCACAGTGCTGCTGTATCACAGCAGGTATACGTGCTTGCTAGGCAGCAAAATACAGTGACAACTTAACGCCTGTTGTTCAAAGCGTTAGGTGCACTGTACAAAAGCCTTTGCAACTGTGCGTGACACGCAACTGCTGTGCTGTATCCAGCGACAACTGTGGGTCGCATAGCAGTGTGCGTTTTTCACCGCACACAGTTGCCAACGCATCAGTGACAACCTAACGCCTGTTGTTCAAAGCGTTAGGTCCACTGTGCAAAAGGCTTTGCTACTGTGCGTGAACCGCAACTGCTGTGCTGTATCCAGCGACAACTGTGGGTCGCATAGCAGTGTGCGTTTTTCACCGCACACAGTTGCCAACGCATCAGTGACAACTTAACGCCTGTTGTTCAAAGCGTTAGGTGCACTGTACAAAAGCCTTTGCAACTGTGCGTGACACGCAACTGCTGTGCTGTATCCAGCGACAACTGTGGGTCGCATAGCAGTGTGCGTTTTTCACCGCACACAGTTGCCAACGCATCAGTGACAACCTAACGCCTGTTGTTCAAAGCGTTAGGTCCACTGTGCAAAAGGCTTTGCTACTGTGCGTGAACCGCAACTGCTGTGCTGTATCCAGCGACAACTGTGGGTCGCATAGCAGTGTGCGTTTTTCACCGCACACAGTTGCCAACGCATCAGTGACAACCTAACGCCTGTTGTTCAAAGCGTTAGGTCCACTGTGCAAAAGGCTTTGCTACTGTGCGTGAACCGCAACTGCTGTGCTGTATCCAGCGACAACTGTGGGTCGCATAGCAGTGTGCGTTTTTCACCGCACACAGTTGCCAACGCATCAGTGACAACTTAACGCCTGTTGTTCAAAGCGTTAGGTGCACTGTACAAAAGCCTTTGCAACTGTGCGTGACACGCAACTGCTGTGCTGTATCCAGCGACAACTGTGGGTCGCATAGCAGTGTGCGTTTTTCACCGCACACAGTTGCCAACGCATCAGTGACAACCTAACGCCTGTTGTTCAAAGCGTTAGGTCCACTGTGCAAAAGGCTTTGCTACTGTGCGTGAACCGCAACTGCTGTGCTGTATCCAGCGACAACTGTGGGTCGCATAGCAGTGTGCGTTTTTCACCGCACACAGTTGCCAACGCATCAGTGACAAATATGCCTGGTAGACCAAGAAAAGGCATACGTGGCCCTGCTGCGGAAAGGGGCACAGCTTCTAGGGTGTCTAGAGGCAGGGGTGGACGTGGTGGTCAGTCCTCAGCCAGGCCACCATTTGGATTGTTCTCCGGCAGTGGCCAAGCTATACGTCCACAGTATGTACAGGAGGTGGTGGACTATATGAACAAACCCTCATCATCGGCATCATCTGCAACTACAGTGACCCAGGCAGAGAAAAGTGGTCAGTCTTCTGCAGTTGTCAGAACAAATACAGATGAGTCCATGTCCACCTCATGTCCTCCCTTAGACCCAATTTCAGACATGGCAGAGGAGTCAGCTGAGCTGTTTGACCACAGTGTCGGCCATCTACTCCAGCCTGATGCTCAGTCCTTTATGGAGTCTGATGTTGGGTCTGAGTTTGAGGAGGAGGCAGAGCAAACAAGAGGGGAGAGCAGACGGCCCGCTCCATCTAAGGCCGCACCTGTTGTCTCCCAGGCCAGGCCTGATGCTCAGTCTTTGATAGAATCAGATGTTGGGTCTGAGGTTGAGGAGGAGGCAGAGCAAACAAGAGGGGAGAGCAGACGGCCCGCTCCATCTAAGGCCGCACCTGTTGTCTCCCAGGCCAGGCCTGATGCTCAGTCTTTGATGGAGTCAGATGTTGGGTCTGAGGTTGAGGAGGAGGCAGAGCAAGCAAGAGGGGAGAGCAGACGGCCTACTCCATCTAAGGCCGCACCTGTTGTCTCCCGGGCCACTATACACACCTCATCTTGCTGGGCCTTTTTTGAGACATCCCATGCAGATAAAACAGTTGCGATCTGCAAGATTTGTAAGAAGGGTATAAAACGTGGCAAAAATGTCAACCACCTGGGTACAAGCTGCCTAAACAGGCATTTGACAACCCACCACTCGGCCCGTTGGCAGGAGCATTTAAAGAACCCACAAAAGGGCCAAAGATTGGTCAGTCGGCCTCCTAGTTCTCCTCGCGCTCCTCCTCATGCTCCATCTGCTCCACCTGCTCCACCTGCACATCAGTCTGTTCCTGGCCCTGCTATAGTCACTCGTCACCTGTTGGCAGCCTCCACTGGCAGGGATGATGATATAGCAGGCAGTGTCGCATCTACCTCCAGCACACCACCAGCTGTATCATCTAGACGCCAAATTTCGATTCCACACATGCTGGAACGAAAAAAAATGTATACTCCCCGCCACCCACATGCCCAGCGTCTAAACAGTAGTTTGGCTAAACTACTGGCTCTGCAACTATTACCATTTAACCTGGTAGAGTCTGCTCCCTTCCGTGACTTCGCAAAATGTGCAGTTCCACAGTGGCAGGTGCCAAGTCGGCATTACTTTTCCCGTAAGGCCCTGCCATCCCTATACCAACATGTGGAAGGCAATGTAGTGTCATCCCTGGCCAAGTCAGTCAGCCGTAAGATACACTTGACGGCTGACACTTGGTCAAGCAAACATGGGCAGGGACGGTACATTTCTGTCACTGCTCACTGGGTGACACTGCTTGCCAGTGGAAGGGATTGTAGCCAGGGCTCGGTGCTGCAGCCAGTGTTGCCCCCACGTCTGCAAACAGCTGGTGGTGTCGCTGATCCGGGTAGATCGATCACTTCTACCCCCTCCTGCTCCTCCTCCTCTACCTCCTCCATGCCCTCCTCTGCAGAATGGTCCTTTGAATATGATGAGATACCACGTAAACGTTCAAAGGGCTATTCTATGTCTCAGGCCAAAAGGTGTCACGCAGTGCTGCAGCTTGTGTGTCTAGGGGACAGGCAGCACACTGCCCCTCAGATTCTTGGGGCTCTGCAGGCACAGGCCCAGAGGTGGTTGACACCACGCCAGCTGCAGCCAGGGATGGTGGTTACTGATAATGGGTCAAACCTCCTGGCCGCCCTTCGTCAGGGAAAGTTAACCCATGTGCCATGCCTGGCGCATGTCCTGAATCTCGTGGTACAGCGGTTTTTGAACTCGTACCCGGGAATGCAGGATGTGCTAAGGATGGCAAGAAGGGTGTGCAGTCACTTCAGGCGGTCGTACAGTGCCACTGCACGTTTGGCCGAAGTGCAGCGCGAGTTTCACCTGCCGGTACACCGCCTCATCTGTGACATGCCCACCCGCTGGAACTCCACCTTGGCTATGCTGCAGCGCCTGTACACGCAGCAGAGGGCCCTCAATGAATACCTATGCGAGTACGGCACCAGCACTGGCTCTGCGCGCCTGGGCTTCTTTTCACCACGGCAGTGGCTTTTGATTAAGGATGCATGCGCTGTCCTCTCGCCATTTGAGGAGGCCACAAGGATGGTCAGCCGGGACAGCGCATGCATCAGTGACACCCTACCGGTACTGTTTTTGTTGGAGCACACTCTGCGTGGCATTATGGACAGGGCACTGGAGGCAGAGCAGCAGGAGGAAGAGGAGGACTTCCTTGCCTCTCAAGGCCCCCTTTATCCTGAGAATCCTGACCCCATTATGCCTAGCTCCCAGAGGCCCGAGCAGGATCCAGGGGTGGAAGAGGAGGAGGAGGACGATTCTGCGGGAACTTTTGCAGGGTTTGAGGAGGAGGAGGAGGAAGACATGCGGCAATCTGCAAGGCCTAGTTTGACTCCCTCGGGACACTTTGGAGTAGTACGTGGCTGGGAGGAGGAGGAGCCCGTTGAAGATAATGTCGTTATGAGTGACCCCGAGGAGTCAGCTTCTCAGGCCTTCGCTAATTTGCGACGCATGGGAAACATCATGCTCCAGAGCCTGCGAAAGGACCCCAGAATCAAGGCCATTAAAGAGACTAACCACTATTGGTTGGCCACCCTACTTGACCCCCGGTACAAGTGTAAAGTCTCGGAGCTTTTCCCATCCACCCATAGAGTCCACAGGATCAAATCCCTTGAGGACAGTCTCAAGAGGAATCTGGTGAACATGTTCCCCGACTCCCGTAGGGTGCAGGGGCGGGGACAACCTACCATGGATTCTACTGGTGGTCACGAGAGGAGCGTTGGAGAAGACGTGCGGTTGACGGATGCCTTTCGGTCTTTTTTTAGTCCTCACCGCCCAGGCCTCTCAGCTGCCACATCGCATCGACAGCGTCTGCATCACATGGTGGACGATTACGTGAGGGCACAAAGTGACACAGAGGGCTTTTCATGTGACGAATCCGATCCACTGGCATACTGGGTCTTAAGATTAGACCACTGGCCAGAACTGGCCCAGTATGCCATGGAGTTGTTGGCCTGCCCTGCTTCCAGTGTCCTATCGGAACGGGCATTCAGCGCAGCAGGAGGATTCGTCACAGACCATCGAACTAGACTCTCCACCGACTCAGTCGACCGTTTGACATTCATTAAGATGAATCAGTCGTGGATATCAAGCTTTGATGCACCTGATGCAGACCTTGTAGACTAGGCTATCGTTGTGATGTGGCAGTTGAGCCTCAGTTTAAGCCTGGACCATGGTGCCACCCTCAAACCCTCCTCTCATTCTCTTTACGTTCACAGAACCTCATTTTGGTTATGACAAAAACGACAATGTTTGCGCACCTGTTCCACAGGTGCACACCTTTACAATTTTTGGGCCTCCTTCAACACCAGCTCTTTGGGGTTAAGGTGGGGAGGCTATGCTAAAACAAAAACGACAATGTTTGCGCACCTGTTCCACAGGTGCACACCTTTACAATTTTTGGGCCTCCTTCAACACCAGCTCTTTGGGGTTAAGGTGGGGAGGCTATGCTAAAACAAAAACGACAATGTTTGCGCACCTGTTCCACAGGTGCACACCTTTACAATTTTTGGGCCTCCTTCAACACCAGCTCTTTGGGGTTAAGGTGGGGAGGCTATGCTAAAACAAAAACGACAATGTTTGCGCACCTGTTCCACAGGTGCACACCTTTACAATTTTTGGGCCTCCTTCAACGCCAGCTCTTTGGGGTTAAGGTGGGGAGGCTATGCTAAAACAAAAACGACAATGTTTGCGCACCTGTTCCACAGGTGCACACCTTTACAATTTTTGGGCCTCCTTCAACACCAGCTCTTTGGGGTTAAGGTGGGGAGGCTATGCTAAACAAAAACGACAATGTTTGCGCACCTGTTCCACAGGTGCACACCTTTACAATTTTTGGGCCTCCTTCAACACCAGCTCTTTGGGGTTAAGGTGGGGAGGCTATGCTAAACAAAAACTACCATGTTTGCGAACCTGTTCCACAGGTGCACACCTTTACAATTTTTGGGCCTCCTTCAACACCAGCTCTTTGGGGTTAAGGTGGGGAGGCTATGCTAAAACAAAAACTACCATGTTTGCGAACCTGTTCCACAGGTGCACACCTTTACAATTTTTGGGCCTCCTTCAACACCAGCTCTTTGGGGTTAAGGTGGGGAGGCTATGCTAAAACAAAAACGACAATGTTTGCGCACCTGTTCCACAGGTGCACACCTTTACAATTTTTGGGCCTCCTTCAACACCAGCTCTTTGGGGTTAAGGTGGGGAGGCTATGCTAAACAAAAACTACCATGTTTGCGAACCTGTTCCACAGGTGCACACCTTTACAATTTTTGGGCCTCCTTCAACACCAGCTCTTTGGGGTTAAGGTGGGGAGGCTATGCTAAACAAAAACTACCATGTTTGCGAACCTGTTCCACAGGTGCACACCTTTACAATTTTTGGGCCTCCTTCAACACCAGCTCTTTGGGGTTAAGGTGGGGAGGCTATGCTAAACAAAAACTACCATGTTTGCGAACCTGTTCCACAGGTGCACACCTTTACAATTTTTGGGCCTCCTTCAACACCAGCTCTTTGGGGTTAAGGTGGGGAGGCTATGCTAAACAAAAACTACCATGTTTGCGAACCTGTTCCACAGGTGCACACCTTTACAATTTTTGGGCCTCCTTCAACACCAGCTCTTTGGGGTTAAGGTGGGGAGGCTATGCTAAACAAAAACTACCATGTTTGCGAACCTGTTCCACAGGTGCACACCTTTACAATTTTTGGGCCTCCTTCAAAGCCAGCTCTTTGGGGTTATGGTGGGGAGGCTCCGCCAACACCAAAACTACCATGTTTGCGCACCTGTTCCACAGGTGCGCACCTTCATAATTTTTACGCCTTCTTCAACACCAGCTCTTTGGGCTTACAGTGGTATGGCTCCGCCAACACCCAAACAACAATTTTTGCGCACCTGTCACGCAGATGCATATCATTGTAATTTTTTTCCTTACAAAGGCAATTATTGCTTTCATTACCAGCACTTTCATAGGGATATGGTGTCAAGGCATCGTCCGCACCACCAAATGCCCAATTTTTAAGCATCCTTTACTTCTATTCAAAGTCAAGAGACAACAGTATTCATCCAAAACATCTCTAATCTTGTTCACTCTGCACTACATTGTGGCCCCTACCCCTAACCCTCAATGTATCCGTGCATATATGTCTGTTTCTTGTGAGATTTCAAGTTAAAGTGCACCAAACACCATTTTACATGAAATAAAGTGCAATTACATACATCTTTGGACTTCTTGAAACATTTGGTAATAAAAGCCCCATTGTGGAAATACACCCGTTAATTATATGCACATTTAAAGAGACAGCACCTTTTTCCAAAAAAACCTCTAATCTTGTTCCCAGTGCACTGCATTATGTCCCCATCATACACATTGGCTGAGCCGTTGATTAGGAGCAAAAGAAAGGTGCGGTTAAGCAAAAAAGTCATTTTTGAAGGTTTGGTATGCTGTAATTCTGGTTCTGGACATGCTACAGAGCTGAAACTTCACAGGTACAACTTTTAGACCCCCCAGACACTAAATCCAAAGAAATCTCTTTTTTTTTTTTTTTTTTTTATTTTTTCAATAATTGGCTATCTATCAAAAACGACAATTTTTAAGAACTTTTTTTTGTGTGATTAATAGTCCCTGGGGCATGACCCAGAACCCTAGGCACTTTTTAGGGGCATTTATTGGGTTTTAGGGCTTAAAAATGGTGTTTTTTGATTACAGAAGTTCGGGTCCCATTGATTTCAATGGGGTTCTGAAATCCGAACCGAACTTTCGTGAAGTTCGGGTGTTCTGGTCGAACCGAACTTTTCAAAAGTTCGATCATCCCTAGTGATGAGTTCAAGTGTGTTTGGATCACTGAATTTGGCCAATCATAATTGGCCGAGGAATGCCCCGATGTACAGCCAAATGTATACAAGGCTGATTCTCTGGGGTTGACGTCATTAGGCTTGGTGGGAGGTTCTACGGTCTTGGCCAGCTGTCTGCAAGAGCTTGGGGGATCCCCCTATGTATATTTGATTCAGCAGTGTTATCTGTGAGCAATTTTACTTTAATTTTGCTGTGAAATGTAAGTACAATACTTTACCTTTCAATAAACCAGCAATTTCAGTGAGCACTATGAGTTTTCTTTGGTTTCTATGAGAATTGCTTGTGGTGAAATGGAAGGAGGAAAAGTTAACCCTTAAGATCCTGAGAGCTGCTGGTTTCTCTAAAAGTGGTAGAGTGGACATATCTGGGGAGGGAGCAGTGGAAGATAATTAACCCTTTTGATTACTTGAGCTGGGTGACCTCCTATAACAATAAGTCCTCTTTCCCAGGTGAGCAGACTCTGATTATCTCTAAGAGATAGGTTCTATCCCAATACTGCCTTATAGAGGATACAGAACCAAATATCATTTCATGGTACTACGTAGTCTGTATGGAATTTTCTTAATGATAACAAGAAAAGCAGTAAAATAGATCCCTTGCAGCCAGCAACAATAGACCCCCACGGCAAAAAGACATCCACAAAGCAGCACAAGACAACAAAAGATCCCCCAAGCAACAATATACCCCACCCCAACAAAATACCTCCCAGCAGCAATAGATCCACCCCAACAACAATAAACTTCTGCCAGCAGCAATAGATCTCCAAGCAGCCAGCATTAGTAAACCCTCCAGCAGCCAGCATCAATGGACCCCTCCCTCATCAGTAGATCCCTCCCAGCAACAATTGATCCTCCCAGCAGCATAAGACCCAACCTATAAAGAGTATATCCACCACCAACAATTATATACCCCCCAGCAACATTAGACACCACACAACAACAGATCCCCCCAGCAACAATAGATCCTCCCGCAACCAGCACACCACAGCACCCCTTGACATTATATACAGTATCTCACAAAAGTGAGTACACCCCTCACATTTTTGTAAATATTTTATTATATCTTTTCATGTGACAAAACTGAAGAAATGACACTTTACTACAATGTAAAGTAGTGAGTGAACAGCTTTTATAACAGTGTAAATTTGCTGTCCCCTCAAAATAACTCAACACAGCCATTAATGTCTAAACCGCTGGCAACAAAATGAAAATGTTCAAACTGGTTAGTGTTACAAGGTCTCAGGTGTGAATGGGAGCAGGTGTGTTAAATTTGGTGTTATCGCTCTCACTCTCTCATACTGGTCACTGGAAGTTCAACATGGCACCTCATGGCAAGAAACTCTCTGGGGATCTAAAAAAAAGAATTGTTGCTCTACATAAAGATGGCCTAGTCTATAAGAAGTTTGCCAAGACCCTGAAACTGAGCTGCAGCACGGTGGCCAAGACCATACAGTGGCTAAACAGGACAGGTTCCACTCAGGACAGGCCTCGCCATGGTCGACCAAAGAAGTTGAGTGCACGTGCTCAGTTTCATATCCACAGGTTGTCTTTGGGAAATAGATGAGTATGTAGTATGTAGTATGAGTGCTGCCAGCATTGCTGCAGAGATTGAAGAGGTGGGTGGACAGCCTGTCAATGTTTAGACCATACGCCGCACACTGCTTTAAATTGGTCTGTATGGCTGTCGCACCAGAAAGAAGCCTTTTCTAAAGATGATGCACAAAAAAGCCTGCAAACAGTTTGCTGAAGAGAAGCAGACTAAGGACATGGATTACTGGAACCATGTCCTGTGGTCTGATGAGACCAAGTTAAACTTATTTGGTTCAGATGGTGTCAAGCGTGTGTGGCAGCAACCAGGTGAGGAGTACAAAGACAAGTGTGTCTTGCCTACAGTCAAGCATGGTGGTGGAAGTGTCAAAGTCTGGAGTTGCATGAGTGCTACCGACACTGGGGAGCTACAGTTCATTGAGGGAATCATGAATGCCAACATGTACTGTGACATACTGAAGCAGAGCATGATCCCCTCCCTTCGGAGACTGGGCCGCAGGGCAGTATTCCAACATGATAACTATTCCAAACACACCTCCAAGACAACCACTGCCTTGCTAAAGAAGCTGCGGGTAAAGGTGAGGGACTGGCCAAGCATGTCTCCAGACCCAAACCCTATTGAGCATCTGTGGGACATCCTCAAACGGAAAGTGGAGTCTTTAACATCCACCAGCTCTGTGATGTCGTCATGTAGGAGTGGAAGAGGACTCCAGTGGCAACCTGTGCAGCTCTGGTGAACTCAATGCCCAAGAGGGTTAAGGCAGTGCTGGAAAATAATGATGGCCACACAAAATATTGACACTTTGGGCCCAATTTGGACATTTTGACTTAGGAGTGTACTCACTTTTGTTGCCAGTGGTTTAGGCATTATTGGCTGGGTGTTGAGTTATTTTGAGGGGGTAGCAAATATATATTGTTATACAAGCTATGCACTCACTACTTTACATTATTATTATTTTTTATTAATATTTGTATGCCTATTTTTTTTTAATGAGAACACTGACTGGTTTGGCAGACCAAGGTAGCACAGTTTTTATTAGTATTACATTTATTTATTTATTTTCACTGTTGTGTTTTTTTTATTTTTGTCACTTTGACGTTGCTGCACATTTATTGAGAAGTCACTGGCTTCTCATTGCCCAACGAATAACACTCAAAACACTAACAATAACATACAAAGCCATTCACAACTCTGCTCCAAGCTACATTGTCAATCTTTTCTCCAAATATCACCCAAATCGTGCTCTTTGCTCCTCCCAAGACTTCCTTCTCCCTTGTCTCCTCCCCCCATACTCATCTCTTCAGGAAAGCCTATCCTGCCTTCAGTTCATCCCTCTCAGTTACTACTTTTTTTTTCATCACCCCCTCCTCATTAGATTGTAAGCTCGCAAAAGAGCAGGGCCCTCATAACCCTCTTGTATAGAATTGTTTTGTTGCTGGATTGTCCCCCTTTTATACTGTAAAGCACTGTACAAACTGTTGGCGCTATATAAATCCTGTATATTACCAGGCAATAAAGGTAACATACAGCAATAAATCAAAAAATGTGTCCACAATATTTCAGTGCACAAGGGTGGGAATACAGACAGCCTTCAGGAGAAAAAAAAAAACATAGTATGCATTGCATAAGTAAATAAAACATTCAACCTATGTACATAATACAAGCCACCTATACAAACTGGTATTAACGTTTTAAGTTTTTTCCCCCTTCCCCTGAATGGATGAAGGTAATCTCACTAAAAACAAAGCAACAAAAAAAATAATAAAAAATGTAGTTAAACCATAAAATGTAACTTCTATTTACTTCATTTTACCTTGCAGTGTCTAGGGATCAGTGATAAGGTGGTATTTCAATAAATGGTCACCTAGAAAGTTAAGTGTATTGAAATTTTTATTACATGTATGCTTTTATGTACAAGTGGCTAATAAGGTCACTTTAAATATACCATCGAAAATGTTTTGTCCTATATATTCAATAAGTACAAAACAATACCTGTTGATCTTCCCAGAAATCCAATGAGCTCATAACTTTCTTTGCTCTCAGACTCTTCCGCACCAAAAACCTCAAGCAATCTTATCAGCCCTACGGAGTTCATCTCTGTAAGCTACAGATCACCCCCCTGCATATTATGAAGATGAAGAGGTGTTTTGTAGTCTTGTCCTAAAGAGACAACACTGTCCATCCATAGATACAGCATAGTGAGTTAGCATTGTCAACTAAAGCCCCGTACAAACGATAAGATCATCGAACAATCTGTCGTCCGTTTTTTTGTGGCATGCTAACCTGACGTGGAAAGTGAAGAGGTTATTTTCATACGAATTTTCCCGTACGACAGAATTCTACTTCAGAAGTGATGTCATGTGTTGGATTGCTTTGTATGTGTTCTTTCATCTCTGAGCATGCCTAGTCTTGCTCTTAAGATTTTTTCCGTCTAAATCTGTACTAATGAGACGAAAATCGGACGTTGTATTACGGACAACAAAAATTTTATAGCCTGCACATCAGGATTTTGTCAGCCGAAAAGTCGGAGTTGGCTGTGGAAAGCACCATACTAACAATCCGAAAATCGACAGATCGGTCATCGGACAAATTTTCCCTTCAGATTTTCTTATCGTGTGTACGGGCCTTTAGGATAACAATGCTGCTTCCCCATAGATACAGAATGGTGAGTGAGCTTTGACACCCTAGGACAGGACATGTGTTAGGCTGGGTTTACACTTACGCAGGTTTCTCCACATCCAATTTGCATAACAGGAGACTGTGACTGGCTCCCAATGGAGCTGGTTCCCACAGCTCTGGGGCGGCCGCGGTTCACACTTGAAAAGGGTCCTGTGCATATTTGGCTCTGTTTCAGGTCTGAATTCAGGCAAAAATTTAGACCTGATTCCCACCTGAAATGGTGAACAGGTATGCACCCGACCCCCTACTGCAAGCCGCGTCTGCAGCTAGTGTGAACCTGTCCTTAGCTGCAGGATCACCATGCAGCAATAAAAGAAAAAAAAAAGGATAATAAAATTCAAACAAATGCAGCCACCACATACAGTATCTTGACTGGCAAACTGCAAGATATTAACCACTTTAGCCCCGGAAGGATTTGCCATCTTTCTGACCAGGCCCTATTTTGCGATTCGGCACTCCGTTAATTTTACTGGACAATTGCGCGGTCGTGCGATGCTGTAACCAAACAAAATGTACGCTCTTTTTTCCCACCAATAGAGCTTTCTTTTGGTGGTATTTGATCCCGTGAGCGATTTTTGATTTTTGCGCTATAAATAAAAAAAGAGCGACAATTTTGAAAATAAAAATGTATATATTTTTCACATTCTGCTATATGACATTCCTCCCAAAATTTTTTTTAAAAAATCTAAATTTTTTAACATTTTAGGCCAATTTGCTTTCTGCTACATATTTTTGGTAAAAAGAAATCGCAATATGCATATTTTGATTGGTTTGCGCAAAAGTTATTGCGTCTACAAACTACGGGAAAGATTTATGTAATTTTTATTGTTTTTTTACTAGTAATGGCGGCGATCTGCAATTTTTTGCGGGACTGCGACATTGCGGCGGACAGATCGGACCCCTAACTGAAATTTTTGACACTTTTGGGGGGGACAAGTGACATTACTACAGTAATCAGTGCTAAAAATATGCACTGTTACTGCAATAATGACACTGGCAGGGAAGGGGTTAATACTGTGGGTGATCAAGGGGTTAAATGTATGCCTAATGCTTACTGACGTGTGAGGGGGGGGGGGGTTCTGTGACAGACACAGAGATCGCAGTTTTAGCTTAGCTGAATCTGCTGATCTCTCCCTGTCTGTCACTGAGAAGATCCGCCTGCTTTGGTTACATAAGCAGGCGGGTCTTCTCTTCATTTCCCTGACGATCGGGGGAGGGGAGCGGCAATCGGAGCCGCTCCTCCCGCGGCCGGACTTCCGCTGTGTCTAAACACAGGGGGAGCGCGGCTTCTGTGGCGTGCGTGTGCCGCCGGAATTACTAGCAGTCCAGTGACGTAAATCTACGTGGCTGGACCCAGGGGAGCCGCACTGCTGCAGTAATATTACTCTGAGCAATCGGCAAGTGATTAAATATTTGTTTTTTAATTTAGATACACTTTGACTAGTTCCATGAAAATATGTCACAGCAAATGAGAAAAATAGGATAACAATTTCGTTTTTACGTAAATAAAAAAAAGCAATAAAATGATAAGTTACCGAAAGGAAAGTATATTCTCTGTTCAAGAAAAGTGGAGACATTTCACCACCACATCTATAATGGCTTCCGACATTTCCAAACAGTTTATCACTTATATCTCCAGGTTCTAAAACATACTAACAGCTTGATTCATTGAGCTTGCCTTTAAGTAAGAGCCACTGCCTATTTCCACCATAGAGAGGGAATTTAACCTCATCAGTGACCTGCAATCATAACTTTCAATCTCTGCCTGGCAGGCATGAAAACCTATAGTCAAGAGAAGGGCACCGTGGGGGTTGTATAGTGGAAAAATTCTTCTCTGAATCTTTTCTTGCCATCGCATCCTGATTTTTAAGGCACGTGTGGTCCAGTAAAAGAAATCAAGCAAAATGGACATTTTAAAAGATTTATCACCGATGAGGAACCACGTTGGAAAAGTAAGACTTGATTTTGGCAGTATCGCTTGCGGTTCAGTATTTAAGTACAACCCCTGCTATGATGGATGAACAATAGCCACAATTCCTAGAAGCAAGTAACACATCTATTATTCTTTAGACCTTCTGCTACTACTGCTTTCCTGAATAATCCTCTATTATGGGTGTTATACTTTATAAGAAAAAAAAAAAAATTGATAGGATTTAAATCGCACACTGATGGGTAGTTTTCTTGTTGAAGGATTGAGCTGTATTTTGCTGAGCACTGTTCAAACCTTTTATTGATTTGCTTCAGCTAACAAGGTTGTGCTCCAGCCAAAATGATCCTGTTATGATAGGTATAATTGCATTAGGATTATAATGATGTAAAATCAAAACTGGATAATTACTTTATGCAGATTGCTATGGACGGTGGACCTTTGCATGGGAGGATTAAAGCTGAAATCCAGACATGCAGCTGATACACAGTTGAAATATAAATACAGTATAGGGGCCCTTTCCCTTGCTGAAGGATTTGTATTTCTGTCAATCCAGTCCTGAGATTTAGACATGTCTATGGAACAGTTACCTGACTTTTCTGTGCTTGGTCATCTCCCTGCCCTCAGTCTGTGATTAGACAGTGAATGAAGAGCAGCATATTGGCAACCTCATTACTCTGGTTGCAAATACTGTGCTTGCCTGCCTGCCTGCCTTCCTTCCTTCTATGTTTGGACTTCCATTTTAACTGCTGTGACGCATTTCAGATTACTTTTCAGAGATGTTTGACAGGCATTAAGCAAGTGATATGACACTTCCCCATCAACTATTTTAACCCTTGTAAATGGCACACTAGCAATGGCACACCAACATGCAATGCACACAGCTGTGGGGCATTTGTGGAGTGTCACCATTTGCTTGAATGGTCACATCCGGTGGTGGTACTGCCCGTTGAATATGACAAGAGCGATAAGCAATTCTTTCTCAGCCAGGATTCCATTGAACGCTAGGGTTGCCCCAGAGTTTGCTTGGGGTTCCATGAGCAATGAGCTCTCGGTAAGTTACAACATTCACTAATGCTCTTTTTAGCTGTTAGAGGAACATTCTTCCTACGAATCACTTAAGTAAGAAGCATTCTTCACACTGACCACCATGTAATAGGGCCTTTCTCTCATTGACCGTCAGTGTAAATGTCTCAGTGACCACTAATGTAAGGTAGTCCTTCTCCCATTGACCACTAATCCGTAGGGATCCTTCTTCCAATGACCACCAATGAAGGGTGGTCCTTCTCTTACTGACCACTAATCTATGGAGACCCTTATTATAATAATTACCACCAATATAAAGGACATTATTCCACTAACCACCAGAGAAACAGTACAATTTGCACTGTCCGCTTATATTTTCTGGCTATTATTACTATTTATTTAATAGTATTGGTACTACTGAAATAATTCTTGTAAAGTGGTTGTCAAATACTCTATATATGTCTGTTTATTGTCCATATCAATGTATCATTAGTTGTAGTAGATATTAGCAGGAGTTTCCTGAAATCTGGCTGTCCTTTTAAGTGCCGGTTCACATATGTGCGGCTGCGGCGATCGCATGTAATTCGGAGCGCACTGCTCCTTCATTACATGCGATCTCCTGTGCGGATGCGAATTCAGCCATACACTTTGTATGGCTGAATTCGCACTGCACCTGCACCAAAGACGCACAGGACCCTTTTTTTCAGCCGCATCAGGATCGGATCGCACAGTGGTTCATACTTGTGCGATCCGATCCTGTGCGTACTGTCAGATCGATCAAACTGGGGGTGTCATTAACATTTAATTGACACCCCCTGCGTATCGCATATGGCAGTGTGAACTGCCAGATGTGCGGATGCAATGCGGGAACAGGCTGCGAATTCGCAGCCTTCCCACATCGCACAAGTGTGAACCGAGCCTTAGGGTTCCTCCATATTGGAAAGGTTGAAAAAAGGCTGCTGTAAATAAAACATGCCTTTTTATTATTGTTATTTGATTATACAGAGGAACTGTAATGAGGCAGCTAATTGCCCTTTTGTGTATAGACATTGTGATAAAATATTCAATATTTCACTGTCAATGTACACAGACAGCCATAAAGCTAAGCATCTAAAATTAAAACTGTAATAGATAAATGTATAATTTTATTTTCAAAAAACTTTTCTGGTTCTGCAATGTGGAAGAAAAACAAACATCTTATTTGGGATTGTAGAAGTATTGGCAGCGGCGCTGCTCCATTTTTGTTAGTAATTGCTACTAATGCATTGTGCATTAGTGTTCACTGTCAGGAAATCACATCTCTCAGCTAACGCAGAGGAGCTTTGGTGTGAAAGACTTGGTGTGAAAGACTCTCTGTGAGCCAAACATCTATTAAGTGTTAATATTGTGACGCCGTAGATAACTCAATTAATGGGGATCCATAGGATGGGGATATAATAAAAGCTGTGTACTTGGAAGAGGATCTTAATAAAAGTCACAGTGGTATGAATACTTTATTAAATAACAAATAACCTAAAAGCTTTTTGCATACAATATATTAGCCATGGCTCCACTGGATGGTATCTACTAAGCTCCTGTGCGTCTGCTCCTGCAGGGAACATTGTAGCAGGCCTTTAGTTAAATTCTAACCTTCACTCTGTGAGTTCAGAGTTTCTTTAAAACTGTGTTATGAGTCTTGCTGGGTTGGATAGCTAACGAGTAGTAGTGTAGTTGTCTGCCCTAGGCTGGATGAAGTTAGTTTTTGGCACAGCAGCAGCAATTACATTTTCAGGCCTGGTCAGATTTGTCCCTAAACATGGGAACTGATTGCTCCCTCCTGTCTCTGGAAGAGTAGGAGGATCAGTCCCTGGACAATGAATATTTATCTGACCTCAGGCAATACCTGGGATTGGGTTCCCAGAAGGTATGGCTGGGGAGAAGATAATTGTTTGGCAGGGCCTGTTCAGAAGTTCTATCTTGTGGCTTGTTCATCTTGGAGGTAGCTTGTGTGGTATTGCCAAGCTGTTCCTGTTAGGCCTCCACATGTGCTAGGCCAGTGTTTCTCAACTCTGGGCCTCAGGGCACACTAACAGGCCAGGTTTGCAAGAAAACTGAAATACATCACCGGTGATATCATTTGCTGCTCAGTGATTGCAGTATTCTAGTCTGCATCTCCCCAAGGTAATACTTAAAATCTGGCCTATGGTGGGGGGAGGTATCGTGCTTCAGGAAGAATAAATATTTTAAAATTATAAAACAATCTAATAATGATATTAAGGCTCAAAGAATTGTGATGTGTAAATTGAAATACAAATTCATAATAATATAGTATATAAAAATTGTGAGTATAAAATATAATAGTGATCTATAATCAAAAACAGACAATAAAAGTGTATATGCTTCCAATATTCATACAATATACATAAAGTGCCCACATGCTGTTATCTTCAAAAATCTTCAAACTATAAATAAACTGACGATATGACAAATGAAGGTGAATAAAGTGACAGGTGCTTCCTCAATCTCTTTAAAACAAAAAATCCATAAGGTGCTTATAAGCAAAGGAAAGTGCTTGAAGTGTCCAGAAAAAAGTGTCCAAATCAATTCAATTAGCCCTTATAGGCAAAGATCCTTCTTAATTCTTCACTGTGTCCCTCCACCTTTCACCAAGTGATAAAGGGGGTACTCTTTATTCTTTAAACCCCCTCGGGGTGTACTAGCAGCTCACCTTAATAAATAAGGAAATGCGCCTTAAATGGTACTTCTTTTCCACCTCTCCTCTTAGCCGCTCTGCAGACAGGGGATGGATCTGGTCTTTTTGGATCGGGGTAAATCCACATAGGGTGCTCCACGATATCTCAAAAAGAAGTGCTCATATAGTGCAGTATGTCTATTCAATCATTTATTAAAGAAAATATGTATTGCAATCACATATAGACGAACATTTGCAAGCCTTAAAATCGAGTACAGCTTTCCTGCGGACTCTAACTCCGCGTCTGACGTCACTTCCGGTATACCGCCCTACGGCAAGGCGTAGTAAAAGTGTTTTAATAAACACATACGTGTCCCACGGTTCAGCGATGCGGCCGGGGGGAGCCTCGGTTCTCTCGGTCTTCTCCCTCTCCCCGCAAGTCGCACTGTGCATTGTGACTGGCTAGGCAATCTTCTGGGACCTGTGACATGTCCCAGAAGATTGCAGGGAGGGAGGGGGAGAGGAGAACTTCCGCCCGAGTCGCCTAGGTGGCCCGAGCACAAGTGTGACAATTAGGTACCCCCCCCCAAAAAAAATGGCATGCCAAATGTGGCATGTCTGGGGGTCAGGAGGCCTTAAAGTGGAAGTTCTACTTTTGAGTGGAACTCCGCTTTAAGGAGATTTCTCTTCACTTCCTGTCCCATAGCCACAACAGGAAGTGGAAGTAAATCCTTCCAAATAAAGGGAATCCATGGTTGTCACCAGAACTAGTGTCCCTGTTAGAAGAGTTCACCTTTTATTCCTGTTTTGGGTACAACCCACAATTTCAATTTCATTTTCAGAGATAATGGTCACCAAGAGCAATACCATTATTAAGCAATAGAATGCAATGTCAAGCTGCAGCTACCAAAGCTGGCAGAATATAAGCATACATAAAAAAGGGGATATACTCCAGAGATAAAATGCTAATCCTGACAATTTATAAAATTCTCAATAGGCCACATCTGGAGTATTCTTTTGAGTTCTGGTCACCAGTCCTCAGAAGGGATGTGCTTGAGCTGGAGAGAGTCCAAAAAAGGGCAACAAAATTACTAAGGGGATTGGAGGACCTCAAATACGAGGAACGACTACAAGCACTAAATTTATTCTCGCTGGAGAAGAGATGCTTGAGAGGGGATATGATAGTGATTTACAAATACCTCAATGGTGATCCCAGCATAGGAAAAAATATTCAATCTCAGGGAGTGTAAGAGGACACAGGGCCACATAATGAGATTGGAGGAGAAGCGGTTTAACCTTAAGCTGCAGTGGGGGTTTTACACTGTCAGGGTGGGAAGGATGTAAAACTCTCTTCCTCAATTGATGGTGTCAGCAGGGAATATTGATATTTTTAAAAAAGACTCTTGGGTGTGCATCTTAAAGAACACAACATACAGGGATATGGGAAAAAATTATCGACACTGACACACATACACCTACACAGGTTGGACTGGATGGACTATTGTCTTTATTCAACCTTACCTACGGTACTATGTAACTAAGACAGAAATAGAGTGGGAATCTTCCTAACGGGGACACAGACAGCAAAAAACAAAAACAAAAAAAAAAACAGACAGTTGATCTAATCCCTTTCCACTGTATCCAAAACCGAAAAAAAACGTTTGCTTTAGTTATACAGTAAAACCTTGGATTGCGAGCATAATTGGTTCCGGAAACATGCTTGTAATCCAAAGCACTCTTACATCAAAGCGAATTTTCCCATAAGAAATAATGGAAACTCAGATGATTCGTTCCACAACCATTTATTCATAAGTCTTTCAGTTTATAGTCTATATACAAAGATTATATCAATGTTATAGGTTGTGTCATCATAAAATGTCCATCCACAAATGGCGCCTCCACAAGGGGATTAGAAGCAAAATCCAGCAGCAGCTACAGAGTATAAAATAGAAGAGAGGCGCCTCTAAGTGTAGCAGTATGGGGACATTTAATGAAGGTACAACATTTAGCAACTCACATGGTTTGATGATTAAAGAGGCACATCTAAGTATGCAGGTATGCGGGGTAAAGCTGTCCACATAGACCATCTTCTGAACCACTGGCTCTCACCGATGTCAGTCTGCAATTGTGATTGGGAAGACTACCCTGCAGTAGAGTGTTCTGAAAGCGAGACTTTGAATCCCTCGTGGATCGCAGGGTGGAAGGGTGTGATGAAGATGGCAGTGTGGAGGATGGTCTATGTGGACAGCTTTACCCCGGATGCCTGCATACTTAGATGTGCCTCTTCCAATCATTAACCATGTGAGCTGCTAAATATTGAACCTTCATTAAATGTAACAATATTGCTACACATAGAGGCACCTCTCTTATCTTTTATACCCAGTTGTGACATAACGCTACTTGTATATCAAGACATCGCTTGTATATCAAGTCAAAATTTATTTTAAAAATTTGCTTGTCTTGCAAAGCGCTCTCAAACCAAGTTACTCTCAAACCAAGGTTTTACTGTACTTTAAAAAAGAACTCCAAAGGATTTTTTTCATCTATCGTGATATTCAGGCAGCCCTAAAACACAGCACAGTCAGATAGATGACATCTCTTACAGATAATGAATACAGTGGCATCCTCTCTGCACTCCAAGCCTGCAGACTGGACAGTGAAGGAGCAGCAGCAGATAAGGTAATACCTCTGCTCACTCACGTCTCTCATACTATATCAGCATGTTGAACTGGCTGGACTATCAGGTTGAACTGGATCGACTTTTGTCTTTATTCAACCTTAACTACTATGTTACTATGTTACTTCCCCTTCTCTCTCTGACTTTGAGTTCTGATATATAGATTGCAAGAGGTTGATACAAACGTAAATTCAAGTACAGGGCCGGCCCTACCATGGGTCCCGCTGCGTCTATTGGACCCAGGCAGCACTTTGAGAGGGGCGGCAAATTGACATGCAAGATTTTTTTTCCAGCAGTTTTGTGTGTCATCAGTTTGCGGCACGTTACAGGTGGCATTTCCCCATCTCATACTGATGCCCATAGTGCAAAGTATGAGATGGGGAGTGTCTCCTCTGGGAAATACGTCAGATATCAGCACACTCCATGTCAGAAGATCCAGCACAGGCTGGATCTTCTAGAGCGGTGGCCACAGCAGACACAGGAGTGACAGGAGGACCGAGGACAGACGGTGGGTGTTTGGTGGATCAGTCCGGTGTTATGGAAGAAGTTAACAGTATATATAATAATTTCTAAATTTTATATTTAGATAAATTAATGGACGTGCGGGCCTTTTAGTGGGTATGATTTATTTTTTCTGAGGGGGAGGGACAGCATTTATTTCTTGGACCCAGGCAGCACAATGTCTTGGGCCAACCCTGTTAAAGTACTTGCATTGCTTGCATTTAAAATACATTTAATGAATTAATAATGAGTACAGAGCTGCATCTTTCATATCTGGAGTTTAGCTTTAATTTTCCTATTTACAACTGTCTACATCAAGGACTAATGCAACCAGAGAATGTGGAGCTGACTGCACCCAGTTAGGCATACTTCACACTACAAAAGGTCCCTGGCACACTTTCAAGCAAGCCACCAGAAAAAAAAAAACCCTCACTAAGATGTTCTAAATACTTAGGTTTAAACCAGAGGTGTTAGTTGCATACATTTACAAATAAACATGGAAGCCACACTGCGTTACATGCAGTCCCCGGGTTACAAACAAGATAGGTTCTGTAGGTTTGTTCTTACGTTGAGTTTGTATGCAGGTTGGAACAGGCACATTTTTTAAGTTTAAATCCCTCCTCCCGATAAAAATTACTCCCGAGGTCAAATCACCACCAAGATAACCCCCCCCCCCACCCCCAAGCAGAAGTTACCCCCAACAAATTCCTGCCTCCCTTTTTAAAATTAATATTTGTTACCAGACTTTAGATGTAGAGGTGCCCAGCAGAGTATGAAAAAGTCCTCGTAGGCAGTAATGCAAGGGAGCTAAGAAGTTATGTTGGGGTGCCATACAGAATGAAAGGCACAGCATTATATGGATGTAGCTTATGGCAGCCCTTTTTTGATACAGCACTGTGTTACTTTAATTGACAATTGCGTGGACATGTGACACTGTACCCAAATAAAATTTCCTTTTTTTTCCCCCACAAATAGAGCTTTCTTTTGGGGGTATTTAATCACCTCTGCGGTTTTTATTTTTTGAGCTATAAACAAAAATACCGACAATTTTGAAAAAAAAAATATATTTTTTACTTTTTGCTATAAAACATACCCAATAAAAAAAAATTAAAAATGTATTTATCAATTTAGGCCAATATGTTTTCTGTTGAATTTTTTGGTAAAAAAAAAAAATCCCAATAAGTGTATATTCATTGGTTTGCACAAAAGGCATAGCGTCTACAAACTATGGGATATTTTTATGAAATTTCTATTTATTTTTTTACCAGCAATGGCAGCAATCAGTAATTTTTAGCAGGACTGCCACATTGCGGCAGGCAAATTGGACACCTAACTGACACTTTTATGGGAACCAGTGACACAAATACAGTAATCAGTGCTAAAAAAAAAAAAAATGCTCTGTCACTGTACTAATGACGCTGGCAGGGAAGGGGTTAACATCAGGGGTGATCAAAGGGTTAAGTATGCTCCTAGGGAGTTCTTGATAACTGTGTGTGGGGTAGGGGTGGCTTAACTGGAGGAAGACAGAGATGCGTGTTTCTGCTTAGCATAGAACACAAGTTCTTCATCTTGCTCTATGACAGAACGTGTCACATGTAAACATGTAACATGTAAACACATGTAAACAAGGCAGACCGCCATTCTTCCTCTCCTGTGTCCAATCACAGTTGGAGTGGGTCATTGCGGCACGCACGCGCCCCAGACCCTGTGCACAAAATCATGTATAGGTACGTGATTTCTTGCAGGAGGGCTGCCCTGCCGCAGTATATCTGCATGGGGCGATCCATAAGAGGTTAAAGGATGCCTTGACTTAACCACTTCTGGACCGTAAGGGAAAAAAAACATAATAGCTTCATATTGTAGTACCTGCCTTTAGGCAGGATATTTGCTTTAAAAGTTTAAAAGAATGAATTTTTTTTTCAATTTACGTTGTACAATTTACTGAGATTTTATTTCTATAGCGCCTTCAGATTTGTGAATATGTCTAATTTACAGAAGAAAAATACTGTGTTGATTTACAAAGTAGTCTGGCGTCATAGAGAAGTGAAAACTCTATTGTTTTTCTGTTATTAATATTACTATTACTATTGATTTTTTTCGCATAATGCTGTATTCAGCTATGAAATGTGGATGTAAGAGGCAATAAACAGAGACAACGGTAAAGATTTGCTTCATCCCAAGGTTTCCTTTTTATTACTTTTTTCACTTAGCAAGGCAGCTTTTTTACAGCTTTTAGGTGCGTAATGGATGTCAAGGTGATTTTTGTTACCCTGGATTTAAAGGAACAGTATGCCAAAACTATTGTACAACTGGTGTCTGTGATACACCTGAGATGTATTTGTCATGTGTTTTCCATTCATTCACTTTGATTCGGATGGGGATAGCAAAAGCAAAAACTTGTATGATTGCCCTTAAGAGCTAATTAACTTTAGGACCATGCTTCATGTTACACCCATATTTAGGGTGAAACATGGTAGCATTCTGAAGCCCCCCATGCCCCCCCCCCCCCACAATCCCAAAGCCTCTTCCTACTCCCCTGAAAAGCAGGGTGTGTTTTTTTATGCATTCTTCTTTTCAGTTTCCAATTTGGCTCTTGCTGGTCTGTGCCTCTACTTTGGACTAGCACTATGTCCAAAGGTTTATGGTCAAGGTCTATTGCTTCCAACTCTCCTTGCTCCACCTATTGCCAGTTTTAATGGCCTGTTTTCAGACAGGCGTTGCTTTCACTTTTTAATACAGGGGTCTGATCAAGTTCTTCTGTGGGCCCTGTGGCCTAAAGCTCTGTGGATCCCCTGAAAGTATGGCCAAACATAACATGATAGGGTAAGCAGGTTGTCAAGGAATTTACTGTATTGTTGTATTTCTAGTCCATTTTGGCTAACTATTGATTACATTTCCTTAGTTTTTCACCATAAAACTTTTCAGCAGTTGTATCAGAATGTGATCAAACCCTTCACATGCCCCATTACCATGTGTGTAGTACGGGGTAATGTGTGATTTCATAATGACTTCTTGGAAGAGCTTTTGAAACAGGGTCCCTTATTCTTAATGTATAGTTTGCAGACAGCCATAAGGGAGGCAGGGGTGCCTCTATGCCAGGAGTGTCAAACTCAATTTCATCACGGGCCACATCAGCATTATGATTGCCCTCAAAGGGCCGGTTGTATCTGTAAGACTAAATGTCCAGAGTAACCCTCCCCTCACACCAGATGTCAAGAGTACCCCCACCATCAGCAGTCAAGAGTCCTCCACACTCCCTTACATCACAGTGACCCCCCTTACCTTATGCTGCTGAGAAGTGGGGGGCATTGCTGGGAAGCAGAAAGTGCAGGTTCTGGAAAGGGATGCACCAATCCAACTTTTTTGGTCCTGAACCGATATCTGGCGTTGTGAAATTGCCGATACTGATACCGATCCGGAGCTACACATAAAGCATGTGGCTGCAGTACAGAGCAAAGCCGCTGCTTCATGTGTACGACTCCTCCATTCACAGGCGGAGTGCATCTGATATCACGCCTGTGAGCTGGGACTATACAGGAAGTAGCTGCTCCCATGCCATACTACTACTGCACCAAGTAAGGGATGGCTGAGCCGTTACTCAGCAAAAACCGTATCGGCCCGTGGATCGGTCAATGTTACCGATCACCCGATCCAGCTATCAGGGCTATATCGGCGCTGATATCCGATCCGAATATCGGATTGGTGCATCCCTAGTTCTGGAGGAGGACCAAAGAAAGGCTGGAGCTCTCCTGTAGCTGCAGGAGATGTGCGAGGGCCACATGAGATGGCCTTGAGGGCCGGATTTGGCCTGCGGGCCTTGTGTTTGACACATGTGCTCTACGCCATCAGGGCTGCTATGTTAGTGGACTTGCAAAAAATTGGGGGAGCAAACCCTGAACTTGTATATCTAAAGCCGGTGCAGCTATGAACCAAGCGACATGTATATTAAAAAAGAATAGCGCACACATGCAAAAGAAATGACTATCAAATATGGAGACAATCCATAAATAAAAATGGGGATTTAGTCCCATCATATGGCCATATCATGCTCAAGCCCACCACTACGTCAAAGTACCCCATTATCAGTGGGTCCTACACTATCCATAAAAAAGGGGTGAATCCAGCCTCTCTAACCCTTGGAGACAACACTCCTTGCTCGGAGAGATGTGCTAATGCACTACAAGGGACTCCTCCTATATCTGCTTGATAGTGGACACTGATAGAGTACAGGTGTGTGTGGGGGGTGGGGTGCTCAACCCCAGAAGTCTGGTCAGACCGAATACATAATAAACAAGCAAAAATTGGGGGAGCAAACCCTGAACATGTATATCTAAAGCCGGTGCAGCTATGAACCAAGCGACATGTTTATTAAAAAAGAATAGCGCACACATGGAAAAGAAATGACTATCAAATATGGAGAAAATCAATGAATAAAAATGGGCATTTAGTCCCACCATATGGCCATATCGTGCTCGTCCCCATTTTTATTTATGGATTGTCTCCATATTTGATAGTCATTTCTTTTGCATGTGTGCGCTATTCTTTTTTAATATACATGTCGCTTGGTTCATAGCTGCACCTGCTTTAGATATACATGTTCAGGGTTTGCTCCCCCAATTTTTTGCTTGTTTATTATGTATTCGGTCTGACCAGACTTCTGGGGTTGAGCACCCCACCCCCCACACACACCTGTACTCTATCAGTGTCCACTATTGTTATATTCTCCGTGTTGTGAGAGACACAGGACTCTGGTCTGGAACAACGGTTGTTTATTCAGGACTCTCTGTACACTCCAGCATGCATTACAGGACAGCTCTGCATATCAATACATCTCTACATGTGTCTCCAAGATGGCCACTCTGCCCCTTGACCCTTGTCATCACTCCTGGGTGGAGTCAGCCTTAAAGTGACAGTACATGTGAAACCCTTCAGGTATAACAACTATCAAGTAGATATAGGAGGAGTCCCTTGTAGTGCATTAGCACATCTCTCCCAGCAAGGAGTGTTGTCTCCAAGGGTGAGAGAGGCTGGATTCACCCCTTTTTATGGATAGTGTAGGACCCACTGATAATGGGGTACTTTGACGTAGTGGTGGGCTTGAGCACGATATGGCCATATGGTGGGACTAAATCCCCATTTTTATTTATGGATTGTCTCCATATTTGATAGTCATTTTTTTTGCATGTGTGCGCTATTCTTTTTTAATATGTTAGTGGACTTGTTGTGGGTTGGTACTGGAATTGCAAACTTGGTTGATTGGTCCAACACAATTAGAACACAATAGTTTCCCTCTTCTGACATGTTGAATGTAAGAAAATCAATGGCCAGTATTTTTTTTTTTTAGTAGAGCAGATATGTGTCAAGTCAGAGGTGGCATTTGGGTCTCAGCAACCTTTGACAATAGACAGATCACACATTGCATACCACCCAACTTTTTGAGATGGGAACAAGGGACACCTATTAGCAAATGTATGTAGGCATAGCGCAGCCCCCACCACGCCCCTTTAAAGGAGAATTATTCAAAAATAAAGATTAGTTAAACCCACAAGTGCTTTTTTTAACAATACTATTTATTTATATTGGCTTTTGAAATTTACAAATGCAGCAATTTAGAAATTGGATGAAGGGTTTAGCACTGGGAAATACTTTTTGAAAGATAAAAAGTGCATTTTATGTACAACTATATAGATCAGACCAAAATGGAGACAAATGAAGAGAAAAGAGGGACAGAGGGAATTTTTTCCAAATCAGGGACAGTCCATTGAAATCAGGGACAGTTGGAAGCTATGCTGTGTTAGAACACTTATTCAAATAACAGGAACAGACTCACACACATGGCTTGTCTCAGGCAAAATGTTTTTCAGACATCTTAGTCATCTTTTATGACACATGCATTCTTGCATGTTCCAAAATGTCCATAAAATTGCATTGGTGTGAACCGGGCCTTAACAATTTAGAGTGAGCAGCTAAAAATGCTGCAGCTTCTGACTTTAAATAAAAATGGTACTTACCAGTTCATGGAGTCTATTGTCGTCTTCCCTTATCTGGATCTTCTAACTGATGTGGGTCTCCCAGTGCCACCGTCTTTTATTTGGGAGCCAGCTGTGACTTCTTGAAGAATCACTTCCAGCTCCATGCGGTGCTGTGGACTGGTTCTGCAGCCTCCTGGGATGTGTCCCAGAAGGCTGAAGGTGGGGGACATGAAAAAGGGGTGGGCCCAAGTGGAAGTCATTCTCGCATAGGTGAGAATTGAAGAAGTGGGACTGTGTACAAAAATAAAAAATGAAAAGTGTTAGGGGAAGAGAAATAGTGGCACTTCCACTTTTGAGTGAAGGTCCGCTTCCAATTTCTAAGGACACAAGAAAAAGTTTTTGGAACTTGATATGTCTTTTTTCATGCTAACTATTTAAGAAAACTAAGATAGGCCTTCTATTGTACAGAAAGGATCATACTTGTATAAATAAACTGTACAAAAGCTCAGCTAAGTGCACAGGTAACACTGTATCTTCACATACAAACAAAGTAAGAGTCTATTTAAATTGGTGGATGATCTAACAGCTTTGGCTTTGAACTACACTTATTGGTGCCCAGTTACTTTTTCTTTCTCTATTTATGTGTATGTTGACTATTACAAGAGAACCCCAGCTGTTATAAAGTGCTGCCACTTCTAACAATGAAGATCACGCTGTTACATTGATTGTAGATAGCAGACTGAGGTCTGTGCTAAAAGGTTTTTTTTTTTTTCTTTTTTTTTCCTTTAAACTCTGCTGGATTGGGACAGTAATGTTTCATGTTTATAATTGACTTTTGTACTTTTTGAGTTCTCCTTTGATTTCAAGTGCAGATAGAAAGAGTGGAAGGTGCCAGTGTTTGCTAGATGAGCATTTACTGGGCAGTGCGGGACTCAGCTCTGATGTGTAGCCAATCAGGTCTTGTTGTGCTATTTGTGTCAAGGATACAATAGGGGCTTCATAGGGCCCAGTCCTGTAAGGCTGACTACAGCTGGGACAAAACATGTCAAAACATGTCTCTGAGGACATGGTGGAGTATCAGAGTTCTTTTCTGTGCTTGGGAAGACTTTTAATGTGCAAAACTCATTATTGCAATTTGACATGACCCAAGTCTTTGGAATGATCCCATAGATGGTGGAATTATTTGGATGGTAACATCTCAGAAGGGCTATAGAGCAACCAGGTGTCATTACATATTTATTTGTAAGCAAAGTATCACACGGCAAAAGAAGCACAACTCAAGGTCAATCCTCTGACAACCTTCCCTCTTGCCTTCCCCATCCTACACATGTTTATTATACATACATATAGTGTTGCATACATTCTGCGGTGAGCTCAGGGTGCCTTGAAGATGTTTCCCAAAAGGGGCAAGTTCTTGATGCCCTGGGCTTACAGGAGGTGAGTTGAATAAACATGAGCATCTTTTGACCTGAAACAGGAAACCTGGCAGCAGAAGAGAATAGTGAGCCTGCAGGGGACAGTGCTAGAGAGGAGGTGCAATTTCAGCCAGAGTCTTTTTTTTTTTTTTTTTTTAACCACTTAAGCCCCGGAAGATTTTACCCCCATTCCGACCAGGGGGTATTTTGCGATTCGGCACTGCGTGACTTTAACGCACAATTGCGCGGTCGTGCGACGCTGTACCTAAACGAATTTGACGTCCTTTTTTTCCCACAAACAGAGCTTTCTTTTGGTGGTATTTGATCACCTGTGCGATTTTTTGATCACGCGCTATAAACAAAAAAAGAGCGTCAATTTTGCAAAAATAGCAATATTTTTCACATTTTTTTATATGAAATTCCCCCCCAAAAAAATGTAAAAATCAAAATTTTTAAAAATTTTCGGCCAATTTGTTTTATGCTACCTATGTTTGGTAAAAAAAATCGCAAAAAGCGTATTTTGATTGGTTTGCGCAAAAGTTATCGCGTTTACTAACAAAGGGAAAGATTTTTGTCATTTTTGTTGTTTTTTTTTTTAACGCGTAATGGCGGCGATCTGCGATTTTTTTGGCGGTACTGCGACATTGCGGCGGACAGATCGGACCCTTGACTGACATTTTTGACACTTTTGGGGTTACCAGTGACATTTCTACAGTAATCAGTGCTATACATATGCACTGTTACTGTAAAAATACACTGGTAGTGAAGGGGTTAACTTTATTTGGAAGGGAGGGGCTGTGTGTGTCCCTAGGGGCGTGGTTTCTACTGTGATTGGCTGTGGCTCTAGCTGTAAGGACACTGATCAACGGATCTACATACCAGATCCGTTTTATCAGTGTCTTTGCAGCGAGGAGAATGACAGGCAGTTTGTTTACACAAGCTGCCTGACATTCTCCCTCTCCCCCGCCGATCGCCGAGTGACCGGCGGACATCGGGTCCGCTGGTCACACGCGCGGGGGGGTCCGTGACCACGCGGGAGCGGGAGCGCGCCCCCGGGGGCGCGCGCTCGCTCCCTAGACCCTCACAAACAAGCAACGTAGCCCTACGTTAGTTTGCCTGTGAGGGGCTGACCGCCGACGTAGATAGTCGTGCGGCGGTCGGCAAGTGGTTAACAACTGCCTGAGCAATTTCGTTTTTATTTTTACTTAAGCTCGAGCTATAATTTAATTGCATTTTCTAATCCCTTTTTATCTGCTCGTATCAATACTCTTATTTCTCTATTCTTTTATACACTCTTATTTTCTACTATAAATAATATAAATATACTATAAAACGTACAATTTTCGGAGAAAATGTGAAGTGTTCTTGCCGCCACCGGTAGTCTCGAGCTGGAGTGGGCGGAATAACTATGTGTGTGTGGGAGTGGCAGCAGTTTGTGTGGTGTGTGTATGTTTAAGTGTGGTGTGTGTGTGTGTGTTGCTTGTGTGTGTGTGTAAGTGGTGTGTATGTGGGTGTGGTGTGTGTGTTGTGTGAGTGTGGTGTGTGTTTAAGTGTGGTGAGTGTGTGTGTGTGTGGTGTGTGTTGTTTGTTTGTGTGTGTTTAAGTGTGGTGTGTGTGTGTGGTCATCAGTCTTGACAAGTCCTTCATTAAGAAAAACACATGAAAACAATGACTCGAACTAAAAAAAAAAAGAAAAAAAGAGATACAGCAGAATGGCAGGTAAACATAGGGACAGTGTTACCCAATGGCATAACCGGGTAACCCTGCCCCTTTTTTTATTTGTCATTTGGGAATAACACACCCCCAATGAGAGGTAGGCATGGGGGCAGTATCACCCAGTTTTGTCACTGCATAACCCTACCCCTATGTTTACCTGTCATTCAGCTGTATTACTGGAGGGAAACAGTCGTGTTCGGCGGGCAACAGTTTTTTAATTCCGTTTGGGTTGGCGTTTTTATGGGTTTTTTTAATAAAGGACTTGTCAAAAACTGGTTTTGTGTTTTTATTAACCTTTTGATCTCTTCTTATATACAGCTTGCAGTATTTGTATACTGGTGTGCATCTATATGCTTATGGTTAATGTTATATGCTAGTTGCAGTAGTTCTTCTGCTCTCAATTACTTTGTTTAGATTAATAATTAATTTCCTAGGAAGAAAACCCCCTCTGTTCACATAGGTCTAATTTTGGGTGGAGGCGTTGCCAACTTTATTATCAAATCCATGGTTCCACTTAGCAAAGGTTCTGGTTCTCTAATTTACCTACAGGTTTAGTGCCATATCCTGTTTGGGGGGCATTTCTCACAACCCCCCAAAAGAGGGCTACGCTCTTATTATTCACACTTATTTGTATTCTTATCAATACTCCTATTATAAAATATTTTTTTTTCCACAAAGGTTTTATTAAGGAAAGGAAGAGTAAGGAGTACATGCCTAAATCAACCAAAAAAAAGCATTTACAGTAACAGAGGTATACATGCCCCAAAGGGCTCACAACAGGAATTTACAAAAAGAGATCATTTTTGTTTTTGAAACATAATTTTGGTAATATGCTGGCAGAGGAACTGCCTGGGTGAAGTGATATTTCTCAGTCCTGGTTTAGGCCTTTTCTGCGAAGCTGGGAGAATGGTGGGCCAGTGAAAGCCTGAGGGTCTGACATTGTAAGTTCCTGGCTTACGTTGCTTCGTGACTGAAAATGCTTCGGCAGTGGTGAGTGATGGCGGAGGAAATTAAGTATCTTCCTAGTAAGGCCCTGGAGAGGAGAGTTGCTGAATCTGCCTTTAGCAAGCCACTGGTCTTTAGGGATTGCACAGACCCTGTTATAAGGGATGGTCTGTGCTTGATTAATCTGGAGAGAATCCCTTTACAGTTTCGGGATTTGGCCAGGCTCTCATTTCATGGCAGACTCTATGTGAAGGGCAACTTGAACCATAGCTCTGCGGACAACCATGATAGTCCAAGAGTGGTGTGTGGCAGTGTGGAGGAGACAATGGACCATTTCTTGCTTCAGTGCCACTTCATTATAGAAATCTATAAGCGGATGGGTGGGGCTCTGGGTATCCCTTTCATTTACCGCTTGAGTTATGCGGAGTGGTCATACCGGTCTTTTGAGACACATTGGGATTTTGATTTTGAGACACTTTTTCTAGTTAGCTAAGTAGTTTGTTAGTTCAAGTGGAATACACTGGGTCAGGTTTCCACTCAGAAAAAAGTAATTTCTGTCGAGGTAGTAAAGCACAACATTCTAGGTGAGGTTGGGACGATTAGGGGTCTTGAGAAGGACAGGTGGTGGCCAGGGGGCCTGGACAAAGGCATGGAGAATTGCCAGGTCCCGTAGTTGTTGTTTGTCAGTCTCTGGGTATGTGCGGATTTTATATCTGTCCTTTTATACCCCCTAGATCTTTCTAAATATCTAATAGTTTCTTATCTGGGGGGGGGGGGGTTAGGGTGTGGTTAGGGCTTTGTTGTGATGCATAATAATATTAATAACTTAAATATTGGTTTCTATATCTAGTTCTGTGTATGTTTTTTATCTGGCAAATTTTTTTAAAAAGCCATTTTCTGTTTCAAGGCTGAAGTAAGCTATTTTTGCTTGTTTATATATACTTTTATTTATTTTGTGAATTCTTATGATAAATTCCTATTATCTATTCTACAGAATACTCTTATTGTATACTCCTATGTAAACTCATATTATCTACACTTATCTAGGCTATTACTACCAGAGATACTTCTAATGATGGAGGAAGGCACAAACACCTAGTGCATTACCACCATACAACTTTATTTAATACAAAAAACAATTGCATACTCACAACCATGAGAGAAAAAAGGCATATCACAAGCAGTAAGTTCTGAGGAAGAGGGCATGTCCCCCAAAGCATGTCAAGCCTTCCAACCGTGTGGTACAAAGCCAGATAACATCACCTACGGCTGAAGTTGTTATGATATATGCCTGTTGTCTCTCATGTTTGTGAATATTCAATTGTTTTTTGTATTAAAGTTGTGTGGTGGCAATGCACTAGGCCTTCTGTGCCCACCTATGTGTGTTTTTGCAGTTGTTTGAAGATTTCCCCATCTGAGAAGAGCTGCATCAGAAGAAGCATACATGATAGAAACATAGAAACATAGAATGTGTCGGCAGATAAGAACCATTTGGCCCATCTAGTCTGCCCAATATATCTGAATCCTATGAATAGTCCCTGGCCCTATCTTATATGAAGGATAGCCTTATGCCTATCCCATGCATGCTTAAACTCCTTCACTGTATTTGCAGCTACCACTTGGTTATTCCATGCATCCACTACTCTCTCAGTAAAGTAATACTTCCTCATATTACTTTTAAACCTTTGCCCCTCTAATTTAAAACTGTGTCCTCTTGTGGTAGTTTTTCTTCTTTTAAATATGCTCTCTTCCTTTACCGAGTTGATTCCCTTTATGTATTTAAAAGTTTCTGTCATATCCCCTCTGTCTCTTCTTTCTTCCAAGCTATCCATGTTAAGGTCCTTTAACCTTTCCTGGTAAGTTTTTTCCTGCAATCCATGTACTAGTTTAGTAGCTCTTCTCTGAACTCTCTCTAGAGTATCTATATCCTTCTGGAGATATGGCCTCCAGTACTGCGCACAATACTCCAAGTGAGGTCTCACCAGTGTTCTGTACAGCGGCATAAGCACTTCTCTCTTTCTACTGCTTATACCTCTCCCTATACATCCAAGCATTCTGCTGGCATTTCATGCTGCTCTATTACATTGTCTTCCCACCTTTACAGTAAGTCTTCTGAAATAATTACTCCTAAATCCCTTTCCTCAGATACTGAGGTAAAGGACTGTGTCAAATATTCTATATTCTGCCCTTGGGTTTTTACGCCCCAGGTGCATTATCTTGCACTTATCCACATTAAATTTCAGTTGCCAGAGTTCTGACCATTCTTCTAGTTTTCCTAAATCCTTTTCCATTTGGCGTTTCCCTCCAGGAACATCAACCCTGTTACATATCTTTGTGTCATCAGCAAAAAGACAAACCTTACCATCGAGGCCTTTTGCAATATCACTTATGAAGATATTAAACAAAATTGGTCCCAGTACAGATCCCTGAGGTACCCCACTGGTAACATGGCCTTGTTCTGAATGTTCTCCATTGACTACAACCCTCTGTTGTCTGTCACTCAGCCACTGCCTAATCCACTCAACAATATGGGAGTCCATGCTCAATGACTGTAGTTTATTGATAAGTCTTCTATGTGGGACAGTGTCAAAAGCCTTACTAAAATCTAGATATGCAATGTCTACTGCACCTCCACCGTCTATTATTTTAGTCACCCAGTCAAAAAAATCTATAAGATTTGTTTGACATGATCTCCCTGAAGTAAACCCATGTTGTTTTTCATCTTGCAATCCATGGGATTTAAGATGTTCCACAATTCTATCCTTTAATAGGGTTTCCATTAATTTGCCTACTATTGATGTCAGACTCACTGGTCTATAGTTGCTCGATTCCTCCCTACTACCTTTCTTGTGAATGGGCACGACATTTGCCAATTTCCAATCTTCCGGAATGACTCCTGTTACTAATGATTGGTTAAATAAATCTGTTAATGGTTTTGCCAGCTCACCACTAAGCTCTTTTAATACTTTTGGGTTTATTTCATCAGGACCCTGTGACTTATTTGTCTTCACTTTAGACAGCAATCTTAGAATGTCTTCCTCTGTAAAGACACATGCATCAAACGATTCATTAGTCATCCTTTCAAGTGGAGGTCCTTTTCCTTCTTTTTCTTCTGTAAAAACTGAACAGAAGTATTCATTAAGGCAGTCGGCTAGCCCTTTATTCTCTTCTACATACCTTCCGTCCTTTGTTTTTAATTTAGTTATTCCTTGTTTTAATTTCCTTTTTTCATTTATATATCTGAAGAATGTCTTATCCCCCTTTTTCATAGACTGAGCTAGTTTTTCTTCTGCCTGAGCTTTAGAAGTTCTTATAACTTGCTTGGCCTCTTTCTGCCTAATCTTGTAGATTTCCTTATCTTCATTGCTCTGGGTTTTTTTATAATTACAAAATGCTAGCTTTTTATTTTTAATGATTTGGGCCACTTCTGCTGAGTACCACAGTGGTCTCTTCCTTTTTTTGCTTTTACTGACAAGTCTAATGCAATTTTCTGTTGCCTTCAATAATGCACCTTTTAAGTAGTCCCATTTCTCCTGGACTCCATGTAATCCGTTCCAGTCTGATAAGGACTCATTTATGACTAATTTCATTTTTGAAAAGTCTGTTTTTCTAAAATCTAAAACTTTTGTTTTTGTGTGGTGTGACTCTTTCACAGTTCTTATATTAAACCACACTGACTGGTGATCACTAGATCCCAAGGTTTCGCCTACAATGACATCATATACCGAATCCCCATTTGTGAATACCAAATCCAAAATGGCCTCCCTCCGGGTTGGCTCCTCAACCACTTGTTGCAGAGACAACCCCAGTAGGGAATTTAGAATCTCTGTACTCCTGGTAGAACATGCTATTTTGGTTTTCCAGTTTATATCTGGAAGATTGAAATCTCCCATAATGATTGACCAGGTGGTCTATATATCACACCTACACAAGTTACTGCATGATTAGCAAACTGCAACGTAACCCAAACTGACTCTATGTTGGCCTCACCAACTTGTATTAGGTTAGATTTAATGCTATCTTTCACATACAGGGCCACTCCTCCTCCTTTCTTGCCTTCTCTGTCTCTTCTGTATAAAGAGTACCCTGGTATGGTTATGTCCCAGTCATTTCTTTCATTAAACCATGTCTCCGTAACAGCCACTAAATCTACATTCTCAGATGCCATTATTGACCCAAGTTCATTGATTTTTTTACCTAAACTGCGAGCATTTGTAGACAGGACTCTGAGCTTATCATTTCTTAACCTCTGTGCTTCTGACCTGTTCTGGCATTGTTTCGGGGGGCAATTGGACTCTTGTATTTTCACTCTTTTGCCCCCCCCTTCCTAGTTTAAATACTCTTTCGCAAATTCTTGTAGTTGTTCACTAAGTACATTTGTTCCTTTGAGAGAAAGATGCAAACCATCTTTTTTGTACAGTTCCTTTCTATTCCAAGTAGAGCTATCATGAGAAACAAAGCCAAATCCTTGCTCTTGACACCATTTACTAAGCCATATGTTGAACTCCTTTATGCGCCTCTGCCTATCATTCTGAACATTATGCACAGGCAGAACTTCAGAAAATGAAATGGTGGATGCAAAATCCTGTATGTCATTTCCAAGTGTGATAAAAGATTTTTTCACCTCTGACACTTCATTGCAAGCCAGGTCATTTGTCCCTAGATGGACAAGAACATCCACGTCCCCTTCCTGCTTTGCTTGCTTAACAATATTAATAATACGTCTTCTATCTCGCCTAGCAGTAGCACCAGGGAGACATCTCACAAAACCATTTTCTTTAAGCTCCACACTTCTTATGATTGAATCACCCAGCAACAGCTGCTTCCTTTGAGACTTCACTTTATCTTTTTTGTCCTTGGCTGTAGTCTTGCATACATTAGACATAGGAGTCGATGGTTTCTCACCCTCTGTGCTTGAGTCCATATCCATGTTGTCCTTACATTCTGAGAGTACTGCAAATGAATTTTGGAGAACCACCGACTGTGGGACTTGTCTTCTATCCACCACTCTAAGTCTTCCAGAACCTACAGTAACCCATCTGCCATTTCTGGGGGTCCTCTGTGGCAGTGGCATTGCAGCAGTCCCAGCTGGAGTTTGTTTAACAGATAATTTAAATATCTCTGATTTCAAAAAATGCAATTTCCTGCTGCAGTAAGGAGAATTGCCTACAGATCTGACAGCATCCGAATCTTCAAAGAGTGGAACATGAAATAAATGCACAACAATTCCTGCACTGAACCAAGTCTGCCATTTTAAAGAGGAGACACCATTAGTAGTACCTCTGACTGAGCGCTTGGAGTGTTTATCATTCTACTGTATATTCTTATCTATACTTCTATTGCCTACTCTTATCTAAACTCTTATTGTCTACTTGTATCTCTACTCATCTCTACTCCTATTATAAACGTTAAACCCTTTCGCTGCCAGGTCTGTACTTCATATGGACCTGACAGCAGGGAGCTTCATACACAATCCGGTGTCTGTAGTCACCAGGATTGAGTGTAAAACTGACAGGCAGACTCTTGCCTGTCAGATGAAAGCATTCGGGGTTTGGGTGGGAGGAGGGGAGGGAGAAAAGCGGATCGACGTAGCCGGAAAGGAATGTTTTTCATTGTGATCTGTGGAGCACAGAAGAGACATGCAGGGTCTCTTGGACTTTTGGAGAACCTGTCAACTAAAAATCATCACATAAGGGACTTTTTGACCCCTATATGGTGAAAAAAAAAAAGTTAGCTAAAAAAAATAGTTACGCTCAAGCACATAAAATTCCCCTCCAAAAAAATGTTGAGGCCCACAGCTACCCCCAGATACAAGCACGTACGAATGTAAACACCTGTGTCGGGGGCCCTACCCATTAAAACGCCAATTGCATCACACATGTTGCATATCACTGTGCACGCCGGAGTGAGAGCAATAATTCTAGTACTCCGTAACACTAAACTGATGACTTTTAGGGGGCTTTTGAACCATTGTCTATAGAAAATATAGGATATTGAAGAACGTCCCCATAACGGGCGCACACAAATTTAAGGTTTGACATGTTGGGTATCTATTTACTCGGTGCAACCTCATCTTTTATATTTTACCAAAAATGTGGCCAGTTAATTCCGTTTGTTTGTCCTAAAATTCACATTGACGAGTTTTTTACTGAAATTTTGCATGTCCTAGACTAGAGGTAATATCTTGTGATATAAAAAATTGGAACTACCACTATTTTATTCTTTCATAAAATATATAATGTTTGGGGATTTTGTGTAATAAGGCCTAAAAAAATGTTTTAACCACTTGCCCACTGGGAACTTATACCCCCTTCCTTACCAGGCCAATAGTCAGCTTTTTTTCCTTTTTTTTCCACACAAATAGAGCTTTCTTTTGGTGGTATTTATCCGTCACTGGGTTTTTTATTTTTTGCGCTATAAATGAAAAAACACCAAAAATGTGTAAAAAATTAATTTTTCTTTGTTTCCGTTATAAAAATTTGGAACTGAGTAATTTTTCTACATACATTTTGGCCAAAAGTTATGCTGCTACATATCTTTGGTAAAAATAACCCAAATAAGTATATATTATTTGGTCTTTGTGAAGGTTATAGAGTCTACAAGCTGTGGTGCCAATCATTGAAAATTGATCATACCTGATGTACATTCTTGAGACACTAACAAGCCAGGAAAGTACAAATACCCCCCAAATTACCCCCCTTTGGAAAGTAGACATTCCAAGATAATTAGTAAGAGGCATGATGAGTTTTTTGAAGTTGTAATTTTTTCCAACAATTCTTTGCAAAATGAAGATTGTCATATTAGCAAGTTATTTCTCACACACTATATAGGCATACTTGCAACTACACCCCAAAATACAATCTGCTACTCGCCCTGAGTATGGTGATACCACATATGTGAGACTTTTACACAGCCTAGCCACATACAGAGGCCTGACACGCAAGGAGCACCGTTAGGTGCTCTAGGGACTTAAAATTACAATTCTCATTTCCTAACTACCTATTACATTTTTGTGAGGCACTGTAGGGCACTGATAAGCACTGTAGTGCCATTAATGTAGCATTGTTGAGCACTGATGTGGCACAGATGAGCACTAATGTGGCATGGATGAGGCACGATTGAGCACTGATGTAGCATGGATGTGGCACAGATGAGCACTGATGTGACATTGATGTGGCACAGATGAGCACTGATGTGGCATGGATGTGGCACGGATGAGCAATGATGTGCCATGAATGTGGCACAGGTGAGCACTGATGTGGCATGGATGTGGCACGGATGAGCACTGATGTGGAATAAATGTGGCACAGATGAGCACTGATGGGACACGGAAGAGCACTGATATGGCATGGAAGAGCACTGATATGGCATGGATGTGGCACTGATGAGCACTGATGTACCATGAATGTGGCACGGATGAGCACTGAGTGAAATAGAGGTGGCACAGATTAACACTGATGTGGCCTGGGTGTGGCATGGATGAGCACTAATGTGGCATGGCTAAGGCACCTATGAGCACTGATGTGGCATGGGTGGGCACAGATGAGACATGGGTGAGCATGGATGGGCATGAATGAGGCACAGATAAGCATGAAATAGGCACAGGTGGGCATAAATGAGGTATGGATGAGGCACAGATGGGCATGAATGAGGCACAGATGGGCATAAATGAGGCACGTATGAGGCACATATGGGCATGAATGAGGCACAGGTGGGCATGCATGAGGCACAGGTGAGGCACAGATGGGCAAGAATGAGGCACAGATGAGGCACAGATGGGCATGAATGAGGCACGGATGAGGCACAGATGGGCATGAATAAGGCACAGATGGTCAAGAATAAGGCACAGATGGGCAAGAATAAGGCATGGATGAGGCACGGTTGTGTACTGCTGTGGTCTCCCTCCTCTCCACGCACACTGTACTGATCAGTGTGTACAGCGTGCGAGGAGAGGAGGGAGCTGAACCGAAGATGCACTGGTTTGTTGACAAATATTGGCTCTGTCATTAGATGGAGCAATCAGGTGGTAAAGGGCCACTGTCATTGCCCTTTACCCTGATCCATGATGCGCCGTGTCCGGTGAACCCGACGTTCACAGACACCTCCGTGTGTGCGCCCCAGGAGGCATGCGGGAAGGGCGATTCTGGGAGGAAGTCATTGTACACCCCCCCAGAATAAACTGACTGCTGTAGCCATCATTCGGCTATGGCCTAGTTGGCAAGTGGTTAAACATGTGTGCAAAAAAAACACAAAAACAGCTCTGGCAGCGAAAATGTTGTAAGAATGTTTGTTTTTGGCTGGTGTTATAACTGATACCATGTGCAGCACCATGACAACAGTTCAACAGAGGCTGAGATGGCAGCTACTTTGGCTGTAAAGGATAGTAGGGTTTACTTCCACTTTAACTGTATATGACTGTGCTATGGAGATGTGTAAATATCGGAACAGGATGGACAGAAATACAAATCCTTAGGAACGTAAGACATCTGCCATAATTAATCTATTTCTGCCTATAGGGCCGGTTCACACTGGTGCGAAGCTAGACATTGCATGTGATTCACACTGCATTGCTGTGCAGATCACATGCGATGTCTGTGCAAAGCGATTTGAGCCATACAAACTGTATGGCTCAAATGGCACCGCACTTACACTAAAATGGTGCAGAACCCTTTTTTTGGTCCACGCTGGAATTGGATGGCATGGGTGTTCACACCTATATGATCCAATCTCTGCACCATTTCACAGTTCTCACTGCGACCTGCAAACTGATCTGGGGTTGTCATTACCTTTTACATTGACACCCCCAATGATTCGCAGATCTCAGTGTTAACCACTGCGCAATTCAGGTGTGATGGGGGAACCGGCCCTGAATCACAGGGTTTCCCGCATCGCACCAATGTAAACCGAGCCTTAGTTGCTTGCCTAGAGTTCGGCTTTAACCACTTCAACCCCGGAAGGATTTACCCCCTTCCTGACCAGGCCCTATTTTGCGATTCAGCACTGCATTACTTTAACGGACAATTGCGTTACAACGCTGTACCCAAACAAAATTGATGCCTTTTTTTCCCACAAATAGAGCTTTCTTTTGGTGATATTGGTGATATTTGATCACCTGTGAAATTTTTATTTTTTGTGCTATAAACAAAAAAATAGCGACAATTGTGAAAAAAAAAAAAACATTTTCACATTCTGCTATATAATACTCCAAAAAAAAATAAATAAATAAAAATCAACATTTTTTAACATTTCAGGCCAATTTGTTTTCTGCTACATATTTTGGTAAAAAAAAAATCACAATAAGCGTATTTTGATTGGTTTGCGCAAAAGTTATCGCGTCTACTAACTACAGGAAAAATGTATGTAATTTTTATGTTTTTTTTTTTTTTTTACTAGTAATGGCGGCGATCTGCGATTTTTAGCGGGACTGCACCATTGCGGCACACAGATCGGACCCCTAACTGACATTTTTGACACTTTTGGGGGTACCAGTGACATTACTACAGTAATCAGTGCTAAAAATATGCACTGTTACTGTACTAATGACACTGACAGGGAAGGGGTTAACCCTGTGGGTGATCAAGGGGTTAATGTATGCCTATATGCTTACAAACTCTGTGTGTGTGGGGGAAGGGGGTTCTGTGACAGGCACAGACAGATCGCAGTTTCAGCTTAGCTGAAGTTGCTGATCTGTCCCTGCCTGTCTCACAGAAGATCCGCCTGCTTTGTTTACATAAGCAGGCGGGTCTTCTCTCTGAATCCCAGACGATCATGGGAGGAAGGTGGCAATTGCCGCCTCTCCTCCCATGTCCCGCCTCCCGCTGTGTCTAAACGCGCCACTGGAATCACATGTACTCCAGCCACATTACTATGTGACTGGACGCAGGGGACCCGCTCTGCCGCAGTAATATTACTGTGGGCGGTCGGCAAGTGGTTAAAGTTACGTTTTCCTTGAAGGAACCTGCACTGCAGTCTTTGTATATCTTTCTGTTCATTTTACACCCGGTATATCAGATGCTCTCCATTGAAGTTATAATTTTGTTAGATATAATTTACATGGCTAAATTGATTCCAATCCTTCATCTGCAGCATAAATATTATATTTGCAGTCTGTTCCTCTTGCTATGACAGTTAGCAGCAGTGCAGTAATTTCCCTACTGATAAAAAGTTTGACTTGGGTCTCTGCTGTGAAATAGCTGAGTGCCTTTTCTCTGCCAGTATTCCTAGTGTGATCTGTATTACATTCAATTGTTGGATGTATGTAAAACTTGGGCATTATAGGCCCTCATGAATATTCATAATGCTATTTTTGCAATTTTGAACCTCTAGGGAGATTTTTTACCATATAAACTAATTTTGCAATAGAGTTGAAATTGACAGGGAATAACGCAGTGCATATAAAATCGCCAAGCCAATCTGCTAAAGCAGACGGAAGTAAGAATAAAATTAGACACGGAGAAAAAAAATGTATTTTCCAGCATCGAGGATTTGATCAGATTGGCACAGCAGAGGGTCGCAAGAAAGGTTTTCACATAGGGAACCGCCATCATAAATCCATATAATGAAACTATGGTTCGGAGTTAGAATATAGATAAAGTGATATTTTAAAGCAATATTAATCCCCCCCCCCCCCAAAAAATGTAATATATTGAAGTTTATCAATCTACAGATGTGTTGGCTGCATCAGCTTTATTTATTTTTTATGCTATTTTTCCTTTTTTTTCACTTGGTACTCCAGAAACGCATTTCCAGTTTTAGGGTGTCTTCACTCTGATTGGAGGAGCAACAAAGACACTTTTGGACAGCAGCATTGTCAGTCTGGGGGGAGGTGAGTGCTAGACCAGCAGATTTAGATGGTTTTGACAAAAAAATTAAATCTTAACCACTTGCCGACCGCCGCACGACTATTTACTGCGGCAGTCAGCCCCTCACAGGCAGAGCGACGTAGGTCTACGTCGCTAGCCTGTGAGGCTTCTAGGGAGCTCCTGCGCCGCCGGAGGCACGCTCCGGCTCCCGCGTGGTCATGGACCCCCCCGGGCGTGTGCCCGGCGGCCCCGATGTCCGCCGGGCACTTGTGATCGTCCGTGACACCGGAAGAAAGGCAGGCGGCTGATGTAAACAAAGCCGCCTGTCATTCTTCCCTGTGTAAGAATGTAGATCAGACGGTTCTACTATGTAGGACCGTTGATCTCTGTTCTTACACCAGTAGCCATGTCCAATCACAGTTAGAAGCATGCCCCTAGGACATACTTAACCCATCCCTCTCCAATACAGTTAACCCCTTCACTGCCAGTGTAATTTTTACAGTAACAGTGCATATGTATAGCACTGATTACTGCAGTAATGTCACTGGTCCGATCTGTCCTCCGCAATGTCGCAGTACCGCAAAAAAATCGCAGATCGCCGCCATTACTCGTTTTAAAAAAAAACAACAAAAATTACAAAAATCTTTCCCTTTGTTAGTAAACGCGATAACTTTTGCGCAAACCAATCAAAATACGCTTTTTGCGATTTTTTTTTACCAAACATATGTAGCATAAAACAAATTGGCCAAAAATGTTAAAAAATTTTGATTTTTACATTTTTTTGGGGGGAATTTCATATAAAAAAATTTGAAAAATATTGTTATTTTTGCAAAATTGACGCTCTCTTCTTGTTTACAGCGCATGATCAAAAAATCGCACAGGTGATCAAATACCACCAAAAGAAAGCTCTGTTTGTGGGAAAAAAAGGATGTCAATTTCATTTAGGTACAGCGTCGCACGACCGCGCAATTGTCCGTTAAAATCAGTGCTGAATCGCAAAATAGGCCCTGGTCAGGAAGGGGGTAAAATCTTCCGGGGCTTAAGTGGTTAACCACTTGTCGACTGCACTATAGCCAGATGACGGCTACAGTGCAGTCGTCTAGTTCTAGGACTAGAGTACTGTGACGGAGTACTGTGATCTCGCCCAGCAGCGGGTGGCGCGCTCTGTGATCACAGTGTCCATTGGATGATGCTGATAACAGATTGAGGTAAAAAGCCAATCAGCGGCTCTTTACTGCGCGATCAGCTGTGTCCAATCACAGCTGATCATGGAGGTAAACAGATGCCGGTTATTGGCACTCCTTTCCTCATGCTGAGAGCATGAGGAGAGGAGAAGAGAGCCAATAACTGACTTCTCTAAAAGGGACATCTACACTCAGTGTCCTGATTATCACTGCAGTCCCGCCAGTGCCCTCCAGTGCTGCCAATCTGTGCTCACCAGTGCTGTAAATCTGTGCCCACCAGTTCTGCAAATCACAGCCTATTGGTGCTGCCAATCAGTGCCCATCATTGCCACCTCATCAGTGTCACCTATCAGTGCCCATTAGTAGTGCCTCATCAGTGCCATCTATCAGTGCCCATCAGTTCCACCTATCAGTTCAGCCTATCAGTGACTCCAATCAGTTGCCATCAGTGCTGCCTATTAGTGCAGCCTCATCAGAGCACAGAAAGTGAAATATAAGAATTATCTGTTTGTAAAATTTCATAACAAACTAAGTAAATAAAAGTTTTTGTTTTTTTTTCAAAATGTTCTGTCTTTTTTGTTTATTTAGCAAAAAATAAAATAAAAAACCTAGTGGGAATTAAGTACCACCAAAAGAAAGCTCTATTTGTGTGAAAAAAACAATAAACGTTTGGGTACTATGTTGCATGACCGTGCAATTGTCATTCAAAATGCGACAGCGCTGAAATTTGAAAACTGGCCTGGGCAGGAAGGGAGTAAAAGTGCCCGGTAGGCAAGTGGTTAAAGGATAAGTTCACCTTTTTTTTTTTTTATTATATATACCTCAGTTGCAGGAAAAAAAAAAAAAGAAGCTTTATTTGATTTTTAGAGGAAGGCCTTACCGTAGCCTTTGCTGTATTTCTTCCTGGTATATAGATTTGGGACGGAGAAACCAGTAAGAAACAGGAAGGAGTTTACCAGCTGACCTCATTAGCACACAACCTTAACCCATCATCTAGGTTTGCACGGCATCCCCGTCATCCCTCCACGCGTGAATTTGCCTGGCTTGCTAGTGTAAACACAGCTGACCGTTCTTCTCTCTGAAATGACCACAGAGTGCCTGTGATCCTTCTATATAGGATCTCAGGTCTTTGTGATAATTTCAAAAGCCCAACCCCCATACAGTTAGAATCGCTCCCCTAGGCTCACATTTAACCCCTTGATCACCCACAGTGTTAACCCCTTCCCTGCCAGTGTCATTATTACAGTAACAGTGCATATTTCTAGCACTAATTACTATAGTAATGTCACTGGTCCACCCAAAAGTGTCAAAAATGTCAGTTAGGGGTCCGATCTGTCTGCTGCAATGTCGCAGTCCTGCTAAAAATCGCTGATCACTGATTACCATTACTAGTAAAAAAAAAAAAAAAACAATAAAAATGGCATAAATCTTTCCCGTAGTTTGTAGACGTGATAACTTTTGCGCAAACCAATCAAAATACGCTTGTGATTTTTTTACCAAAAATATGTAGAAGAAAACATATCGGCATGAAATGTTAAAAAATTTTGATTTTTAAATTTTCTTTTTGGGAATGTTATGTAGCAGAATGTGAAAAATATTGTTTTTTTTTTCAGAATTGTCGCTTTTTTTTGTTTATAACGCAAAAAAATAAAAATCACACAGGTGATCAAATACCACCAAAAGAAATCTCTATTTGTGGGAGGGGGGGAGAACATCCATTTTATTTGGGTACAGCGTCATAGGACCACGCAATTGTCCGTTAAAGTAACCCAGTGCTGAAACACAAAAAATGGCCTGTCATTAAGGGGGCAAATCCTTCCGGTCCAGAAGTGGTTAAAGCTGTATTAATATATCACCTTCTAATATAGCCAGTATAGCAACATATGATGTGTAAAGGAAAATAAAAGTCTACTATTTGTAAACCTCAGACATGAAATATGAAAAAAAGCACATCCTTCTACACTGTCTGCTTGTCTCTCTCCAAAGCTCTGATTGTCATTTCTCTCTGTTGCCTTGTTCTTCTGTTATCAGCATGAGTTACTTCTGAGATGTATAAACTCCGCGCAAGAGGACTCTAATAGGATATGCCCAAAAAATTGTGCAAAGAAAATATATCCCAGTGACAAGTGTGTGGAGTAAATATAATATATAGATAGTGTGTGTGAGTGTAGGCTGCAGCCTCCCTGAATATTAGTCCGGGGACTAAATATAAAATGAATAAAAGATAGGGTGTTGGCGCTGCCTATTTAAAAAACAATAAAAACGTACAAACTGTAAATACTATAAAGTGACAGTGACAAATACTTTAGCGTAAATATTGCATGCTAAAACATAACTCAATACAAATGAGTGCTAATCAAAATAAAGGTGCTTAGCAGATAAAGTGCTTATCAAATAAAGTGTTGTAGTGCACGTGCAAAGAATTCCCAACTGTATCATACAGTATATGGAAAGTGCTGTAAAGAGCTGGGGAAAGAACTAGTATGCAAAGGATAAATATACAAATACAAGAAAAATGTAATAAAATGAAAACACAATCAGAATAGTGTTGGTGTACAAATAGAATATACTAAAAGGAAACACAATCCAAATAGTGCTGGTGTGCAACCAATCTGTGAATAGTCCCAACACAATCCAAATGGTGCTGGTGTGCAACCAATCTGTGAATAGTCCCAATGATGGAATTTCTGTAGTCCAGTGACTGAGTATATTGTGCAGGAAAAAAATATATTTATGAGTGGTAGGTGACAATCACTGTATTCAAAAGGGTGACCCCGTGCCGTGTGGTAGGGTGCTGCGTGGTCCTTTCTGGTGAAAAGGCTCACTTACCAGAAGCACCCACCCCACACAGGGGTATAAGGCGGGTGTATAAGAATCAAAGGTCTCGGTGTCTCCCCTCTTCCTGGGTCGATGGGTCCCTGAAGTGGTCCCTGAGGTCCTAACTGGAGGTATCCCTGGGGTATTAGTGGATCCTACTATTTTCCTATAGGCTGGGGATGATCCGAGAGGTCCGCCAGATATAGCTCATAGCCGTATACCAAGGGATGATAGATAGACAAGGCACATAGCGTAATACTGTCTAGGAGGTTTATTCAATATAAAACAGAGAGGTACTCACAATCAGAAATAAGTAAACAAGCACAGGTACGAGTGTGGAGCGCGATGTAGTCCAAGCCTCGTTCTCTATGTGCGGGAACCGGAAGTGACGCGACACGCCGTACGCGTTTCGTAATCAATACGTCCTCAGCAGCCTTTTTTTTGATAACAGTTTATTGTTCTGCCTGCTTTAACATTTAGAAAAAGAATCCCAGGATTTTTCCTCCCGTGTGTTTTCGCCTTGCCTCCTCGTGGTCCATGATGCCAGCGGAAGTTGTGAGTACAATATATCCAAATTGACGTGAAGGCAGGAGATTGTTCTGCCACTTTTCCAGATCCTTTAGCTGCACATCAAATCTGGGGCTGATGACGCCACACTTATTAAGTCTCCCTGTGAGATTGACAACAATTTTTCCGGCCCTGTGATCATCAATTATTTCAAATTCACCAATGTAGCCATGCTTCATCATCACTGTAAGGAATCGCACAATCACTTTGGAGCACGGCCTGATGAGAACCTGGCGCTTACCACGTTTCTCTGCATTGTTGATGCTTTTAAGAGCATCGGCAAGCACGTTCATGCGCACCATGGTGCCGGGTCTGCAGTATGGCGGAAAGAGGGCTGCTGAGGACGTATTGATTACGAAACGCGTACGGCGTGTCGCGTCACTTCCGGTTCCCGCACATAGAGAACGAGGCTTGGACCACATCGCGCTCCACACTCGTACCTGTGCTTGTTTACTTATTTCTGATTGTGAGTACCTCTCTGTTTTATATTGAATAAACCTCCTAGACAGTATTACGCTATGTGCCTTGTCTATCTATCATCCCTTGGTATACGGCTATGAGCTATATCTGGCGGACCTCTCGGATCATCCCCAGCCTATAGGAGAATAGTAGGATCCACTAATACCCCAGGGATACCTCCAGTTAGGACCTCAGGGACCACTTCAGGGACCCATCGACCCAGGAAGAGGGGAGACACCGAGACCTTTGATTCTTATACACCCGCCTTATACCCCTGTGTGGGGTGGGTGCTTCTGGTAAGTGAGCCTTTTCACCAGAAAGGACCACGCAGCACCCTACCACACGGCACGGGGTCACCCTTTTGAATACAGTGATTGTCACCTACCACTCATATATACAGTGGGTGCGGAAAGTATTCAGACTCCCTTAAATTTTTCACTCTTTGTTATATTGCAGCCATTTGCTAAAATCATTTAAGTTCATTCTTCTTCCTCATGAATGTACACATAGCACCCCATACTGACAGAAAAACACAGAATTGTTGACATTGTTGCAGATTTATTCAAAAAGAAAAACTGAAATATCACATGGTCCTAAGTATTCAGACCCTTTGCTGTGACACTCATATATTTAACTCAGGTGCTTTCCATTTCTTCTGATCATCCTTGAGATGGTTCTACACCTTCATTTGAGTCCAGCTGTGTTTGATTATACTGATTGGGCTTGATTAGGAAAGCCACACACCTGTCTATATAAGACCTTCCAGATCACAATGCATGTCAGAGCAAATGAGAATCATGAGGTCAAAGGAACTGCCTGAAGAGCTCAGAGACAGAATTGTGGCAAGGCACAGATCTGGCCAAGGTTACAAAAAGATTTCTGCTGCACTTAAGGTTCCTAAGAGCACAGTGGCCTCCATAATCCTCAAATGGAAGACGTTTGGGACAACCAGAACCCTTCCTAGAGCTGGCTGTCCGGCCAAACTGAGCTATCGGGGGAGAAGAGCCTTGGTGAGAGAGGTAAAGAAGAACCCAAAGATCACTGTGGCTGAGCTCCAGAGATGCAGTCAGGAGATGGGAGAATGTTGTAGAAAGTCAACTATCACTGCAGCCCTCCACCAGTCGGGGCTTTATGGCAGAGTGGCCCGACGGAAGCCTCTCCTCAGTGTAAGACACATGAAAGCCCGCATGGAGTTTGCTAAAAAAACACCTGAAGGACTCCAAGATGGTGAGAAATAAGATTCTCTGGTATGATGAGACCAAAATAGAACTTTTTGGCCTTAATTCTAAGCGGTATGTGTGGAGAAAACCAGGCACTGCTCATCACCTGTCCAATACAGTCCCAACAGTGAAGCATGGTGGTGGCAGCATCATGCTGTGGGGGTGTTTTTCAGCTGCAGGGACAGGACGACTGGTTGCAATCGAGGGAAAGATGAATGCGGCCAAGTACAGGGATATCCTGGACAAAAACCTTCTCCAGAGTGCTCTGGACCTCAGACTGGGCCGAAGGTTTACCTTCCAACAAGACAATGACCCTAAGCACACAGCTAAAATAACGAAGGAGTGGCTTCACAACAACTCCGTGACTGTTCTTGAATGGCCCAGCCAGAGCCCTGACTTAAACCCAATTGAGCATCTCTGGAGAGACCTAAAAATGGCTGTTCACCAACGTTTACCATCCAACCTGACAGAACTGGAGAGGATCTGCAAGGAGGAATGGCAGAGGATCCCCAAATCCAGGTGTGAAAGACTTGTTGCATCTTTCCCAAAAAGACTCCTGGCTGTATTAGATCAAAAGGGGGCTTCTACTAAATACTGAGCAAAGGGTCTGAATACTTAGGACCATGTGATATTTCAGTTTTTCTTTTTTAATAAATCTGCAACAATGTCAACAATTCTGTGTTTTTCTGTCAGTATGGGGTGCTATGTGTACATTCATGAGGAAGAAGAATGAACTTAAATGATTTTAGCAAATGGCTGCAATATAACAAAGAGTGAAAAATTTAAGGGGGTCTGAATACTTTCCGTACCCACTGTATATTTTTTTCCTGCACAATATACTCAGTCACTGGACTACAGAAATTCCATCATTGGGACTATTCACAGATTGGTTGCACACAAGCACCATTTGGATTGTGTTGGGACTATTCACAGATTGGTTGCACACCAGCACTATTTGGATTGTGTTTCCTTTTAGTATATTCTATTTGTACACCAACACTATTCTGATTGTGTTTTCATTTTATTACATTTTTCTTGTATTTGTATATTTATCCTTTGCATACTAGTTCTTTCCCCAGCTCTTTACAGCACTTTCCATATACTGTATGATACAGTTGGGAATTCTTTGCACGTGCACTACAACACTTTATTTGATAAGCACTTTATCTGCTAAGCACCTTTATTTTGATTAGCACTCATTTGTATTGAGTTATGTTTTAGCATGCAATATTTACGCTAAAGTATTTGTCACTGTCACTTTATAGTATTTACAGTTTGTACGTTTTTATTGTTTTTTAAATAGGCAGCGCCAACACCCTATCTTTTATTCATGAGTTACTTCTGGCAGCTTTTTCTGACACCAAGGTAATGGGGAACGGAGCTGCAGCACACAGACTGTGATTCATATTCACAGCTGTGCTTGTTCTCCATGTACTGTGTGAAGGGGGGTGTGACTCATCCCTCCAATCGGGGCTCAGAGCTGTTGGCTCTATAAAGATTTCAGATTCCAGCCCCCTGCTCTAAGAAGAAATTGTTTCCTCTTTGTGTTTTCAGAACAATCTAAAGATGGAATGGCTACAGATACACAGCTACAACTTATGTAGGAGGATTATTTTCATGTCTGAATATTACTAAATGCTGGTCTTTTCTTTGGGTTTTTGTACAGGTTTACAACCACTTTAAAGCCTATCTAACCCCCTCTAAAAATGTAGATTGCAGCTTCTCAGTGGCTGCATTAGATTTCTTTATGCAAGCTTTTTCCATTATTTTCACTTGCTGATTCAGCAAATAGCACAATTCCAGTTCTAGGGTTACGATGCTTCCTCCCTCCACTCTGAGAAACCGTTATCACCCTAAGCTGCTCTCATGACTAAGAAAACATCCTCTTCTATTGAACTCCATAGGGGGTAGTACGTGAACAGTAAGTACCTACCAATAGATACCTATAAAATCAGGCCGTCTTTAATATTGATTGGACCCTGGGCAAATATTTTCTTGGGCCCTCTCAAATCCACTTATCAACTATTTGCAGGCAGTGCGGGCTCAAGGGGCAACTGCTTTGGGCTCACAACAATGACTTGGGCCCAGGGCAGATTCCCCTTTTGCCCTGCTGTGTTAAAGATGGCCCTCTAATACAATAGGGGGTACCATCATCCTAATAATTGGGAATTGTGGGGTATTCCTCCACGGATAACAAAAAGAGTAAAAAACATGCAAAAACACAGAAACAATTGCACATACAAGATGGAGCCATTCCCCTGGGAGCCCAGGTGCAGAGTAGTGGCACCTCTACATCCAGACTTCACACTTATTCCAAAACTTTTGAGTTCCACGACACTGTCCACTAAATTCCAAATTGGCACCACTGATTTTTTATAGCCAACCACACCCGAGCCCAAGAAACAGGGAAACCTGGACACATTTGTATTGTAACCCAACCACCCCCATGAACCCACAATATAAAAACCACTCCCATGCACCCACACAAATAAATATTATCAATATTACTCCAGTCACTCTGTCACCAGATGAGGAGACGCTCATCCATGTCTTTATGGACCTTGTTTTGTGCTCTGGTGCCCAGTAGGGATGAACTTAGAGTAAGAGTCGAAGCTAAGTTCGACTCGAACATCGGCCGTTCGATCGTACGTCGAATGATGAACAAATGTGCTTCTTTGCAGAAAATTCCCATAATGCACTGCATGCGCGTGTGATTGGCCAAAGCATGCACACTCAACTCCATGCTTTGGCCAATGAAATTATCTGTGCCATGATTGGACAAAAGGCAGGCTGCTTTTAGCCTATCATGGCTCAGGGGCCCCACACTATATAAAGGCTGCTCACACAGCCGCAGCGTGTAATGTGATAATTGTGTGGGCGAGATAGGAGACAGGGAGAGGAACATGTTTGAGGCAGGGAGAGAATAGTTTTTTTGCAGTTTGTCAGTGCAGTGAGACATTGCTAGCAGTGACTTAGGAAGGGAGAGGATTGTGTTTTTCAGGCAGGGAGAGCAAAGTGATTTGCAGTTTTTCAGACAGTGCAGTGTAGTCTAATTAGAGACATTGCTAGCAGTTAGGAAGGGAGAGAGATTTGTGCTTTTTACAAGTTAAGAAATCAGATAGGGAAGTTTATTCAGTAGTGCAGTATATACCATAGACCATATACCATACATTGATCTCTATCTATATATAGGGCAATAGATTAGGTATCAGGTCATTGAGTATCTATCGGTCACTTCCGTATACCCTATATTGATCTGATCTCTATCTATATATAGGGCTATTGAGTAGATCATATCAGGTCATTGAGTATCTATCGGTCACTTGCGTATACCCTATATTGATCTCTATCCACATCATGTCCGAAAGGCCGACAAGGAGAGGCAAACGCTCACAGGCCACAAAAAGAGGGCAAACCATGTTGGAACAGGAAGGGGCCATTCCCAAATTGTTCCCACAAAGTTTGGAGCATGAAATTGTCCAAAATGTCTTGGTATGCTGAAGCCTTAAGAGTTCCTTTCACTGGGACTAAGAGGCCAGGCCCAACCCCTGAAACACAACCCCACACCATAATCCCACCCTCCACCAAATTATTTGGGCCAGTGCACAAAGCAAGGTCCATAAAGACATGAATGAGTGAGTTTGGGGTGGACGAACTTGACTGGCCTGCACAGAGTCCTGACCTCAACCCAATAGAACACCCTTGGGATGAATTAAAGCGAAGACTGCGAGCCAGGCCACATCAGGGCCTGACCTCAGAAATGCGTTTCTGGAACAATGGTCAAACATTCCCATAGATGCACTCCTAAATCTTGTTATATAGCTGTTATAGCTGCAGATGGTGGGCCAACTCAATACTGAACCTTCTTAGGGTCCTTTCACACGAATGATTCGATCAGATCCACCTGTCAGTTTTTTAGGCTGACCTGATCGGATGCTCCATGCATCCCTATGGGGCAGCGGATGTCAGCGGAGGTCCCAGACAGACTTCATGATGTTGAGATCAGGGCTCTGTGGGGGGCCAAACCATAATTTCCATGACTTCTTGTTCTTCTTTACCGTGAAGATAGTTATTAATGGCATTAGCTGTACGTTTGGGGTGTCTTGCTGCATCATTTGGGGCCAATTATACCCCTCCCTGATGATATGTCATGATGGATAGATATCTGCCTGTGTTTCTCACCATTGATCCTGACCAAATCTCTAACTCCATTTGCAGAAATGCAGCTCCAAACTTGCAAGGAACCTCCACCATGCTTTACTGTTGCCTGCAGACACTCATAATTGTACCCCCCTCCAGCCTTCACCAACAAACTGCGTCCTGCTACGGCCAAATATTTCAAATGTTGACTCATCAGTCCACAGAACCTGCTGCCATTTTCTGTGCCCCAGTTCCTATGTTTTCGTACATAGTTGAGTCAAGTTCCATTGTAAAAATTGTAAGCAGAATTTAGAGTTTTAAGTTTTCTCAATAGACCCCCATCTTCTCTCCTTCCCTGAAGCCCCCATTGTAGCTAATTTAACAAAAATAGAAGCATACATACCTTAAATCTATTACACTTTTGGCTGGTCCAGGGCAAACAAGGGTCCTTTTCTTCTCCACCATTGGGTAGTCCTTTGCATTGAATAGCGCTCATGTGATAGTATGATTATGCAGTAATATATTCAGCTCAGGCTGCCATGATAACACAACCACATATAACAGTAAGGTCTTAGAGGAAGTAAGCTAAAACAGCGTTAAATATCATTCAGCTCAGGAGGCTTGTGACATCTAGTGACAGGTAGGCATTAATGCGGGGTGCAGCTTTGTATTGAAGGTGAGTATAGCAAAAAAAAGCTGTTTTTTTCTTTTAAAATACTTTTTATTTTTTGTAACTGAAGTTCTGTTTCATCATATGCTGATAACAATAATTATTTTAGGCAGATGAGTGTTAGTTTACAAATTCAGTCATTGATATATTTACCCTTGACACTTTAAATCCAGAAATAATATTCACATCATATATCTATTGTTGGCTACAATATTTTGCTATATGTTTGCATATGGTACATATAAAATACACCCACTGAGCAGCCTGGCCCAAATAAGAAAATGTTATATTCCTTTCTATAAAAATATTTCAGGTCACTCAGAGAAACCCAGGGACAGAGCAAGCTTGAAAGTTAAAATTTACAACCTGTGAATGTTGAAGCAGTGTAAAGAGTTACAGCAAAATAAATCTCAGCCCTGCTCTGGAGAATAGACTGTGCAAGTTTTTTTATTTATTTTTTACTCTAATTGTATTCTATTTTATATCTGTATGGTAGAGTAGTGTTTTAATTATTCTATATTAATATTACTTAATGAGAGAAAAGAGGCATAACCTTTTTATTAGATTTATTAAATGTGCTGTGTTATTATTATTATAATTTTAATTAGTTTACTCGTTATCAGTAATTATTTAAAAGTAGAACTATGACCTCCTATTAACAAAACATGTGCTGCAGAACTTAATTATAAGTGCATTTGTGCTTACAGTTTACAATCCCCCCGCAAAGTCTCACACATACCTATTTATCCTTCCAGTCAATTCCACCTCATATAGCTTCCTGTGATGGGGGGCAATGCTACTGAATTAAAGGCAATATCCTTCATGTAGGCTATACCTGCTTGCACTACAGTAAGATTAGAAGATGTTGCAGGGGCGTGGCTATCAGCATAGTCACTGCTGATTAATCTGCATCTGGCCACGCCTACTCCTGCTCATTGCTTTCTGCATAAGCAGAACTGCCTCTGCTGCTGAATCCCGCCCACTGTGAGCTGCAGTGCCTGGGAGGGGGGGGCATATAAAACATACATGAAGAAGGATTTGGGGGACTTAACCGCTTACCGACCGCCGCAAGTAGATATACTGCGGCGGTCAGTCCCTCACAGGCAAAGTGATGTATATATACGTCACTAGCCTGTGAGGCTCTGGGGAGCGAGCCCCCCCGCGCGTGTGACCGGCAGACCCGATGTCTGCCGCTCACTCTGTGATCGTTGGGGGAGAGGGAGAAAGGCAGGCAGCTTGTGTAAACAAGCTGCCTGTCATTCTCCCCTGTGTAGAAACACTGATCATACGGTTCTACTATGTAGGACCGTTGATCACTGTTCCTACAGCTCAAGCCACAGCCAATCACAGTTAGAATCACGCCCCTAGGGACACACACAGCCCCTCCCTCTCAAATAAAGTTAACCCCTTCACTGCCAGTGTAATATTACAGTAACAGTGCATATATATAGCACTGATTACTGTAGAAATATCACTGGTAACCCCAAAAGTGTCAAAAATGTCAGTCAAGGGTCCGATCTGTCCGCCGCAATGTCGCAGCACCGCAAAAAAAATCGCAGATCGCCGCCATTACGCGTTAAAAAAAAAACAACAAAAATGACAAAAATCTTTCCCTTTGTTAGTATAACTTTTGCGCAAACCAATCAAAATACACTTTTTGAGATTTTTTTTTTACCAAACATATGTAGCGTAAAACAAATTGGCCGAAAATGTTAAAAAATTTAGATTTTTACTTTTTTTTTGGGGGGGGGGGATTTCATATAAAAAATGTGAAAAATATTGTTATTTTTGCAAAATTGACGCTCTTTTTTTGTTTATAGCGCGTGATCAAAAAATCGCACAGGTGATCAAACAGCTTTAAAAGAAAGCTCTGTTTGTGGGAAAAAAGGACGTCAAATTCATTTGCAATTGTCCGTTAAAGTCACGCAGTGCCGAATCGCAAAATACCCCCTGGTCTTTTAGCAGCCAAATCCTCCGGGGCTTAAGTGGGAAGGTAAAATAAGCTTTTATTCATTTATAAGGCTCTTGCATCACATAGTACCTTAACCACTTAAGCCCCAAGCCTATTTTTGAAACTTTTTGTTTACAAGTTAAAATCTGTATTTTTTGCTAGAAAACTACTTAGAACCCCCAAACATTATGTATATATTTTTTTAGCAAAGACTCTGGAGAATAAAATGGCGGCCATTGCAATATTTTTTGTCATGCGATATTTGCGCAGTGGTCTTTCAAGCGCCTTTTTTTTTTAAAAAAAATTACGAAAAATCACATTTTACTGCATTTTAAAAAACTAAACAGTAAAGTTAGCCCTTTTTTCTTGTATATTGTGAAAGATGATGTCACGCCGAGTAAATAGATACTCAACATGTTACGGTTTAAAATTGTGCACAACCGTGGAATGGCGACGAATTACAGTCAATAAAAATCTCCATAGGCGTCGTTTTAGAATTTTTTAACTGTTACCAGTTTAGAGTTAGATTGTAGCTCTTCTTTTAAAATGATTGCTTACGCTCTGGTGATCACGGCAATACCTCACATGTGTGGTTTGAACAGCGATTTCATTCGCGGCGCAATTTCCATATACGTTTTCTTTGGTGCACAAAATCACGGCAACGGGGGTAGCTAAATTTTTTTCTTTTTTTCCTATTTATTTATTTATTTTTATTTTAACACAGGTTTTTAAAAAACAAAATAGCAGGTACTCTTTATGGAGGGATCGAGGGTCTAAAAGACCCTAGACCCCTCCACTACACTTCCATGTATTCAAAACGCCGAAAACGGCATTTTTTAATACATTCACTTTTTGAAACTGCCGCCTTTAGTAGCCGAGTAACCCAGATGTGATGTCATGGATGCCGTCTCTGGGTTACGTCATCGGAGACCCGATCAAAGCCACATCCGGCTTAGATCGGGAATCCATCCAGCTGGCGGAAGTGCCGGCTGTATGCTCGGGTCTCCCGGTGGGACGGGAGACCAGGCAGAGCTACGGAAGGCGGCGGGAGGGGGAATGTCCCCTTTTGCTCGCCGGGGTAACGATCAGAAAGCTGACCGCTGACTCTAAACAACGGTACCGGGATGATACCTCTAGCTAGAGGCATCATCCCGGTACAACCACTTAAAATGAGCCAACGTAGGTCTACGTCAGTTTGCGTTAAGTGGTTAATTTAGACTGTTTAAAATGCCACACAGTTTCCTTTAGATATACTGTACTTTATTTATATTTTTTATCTGTTTTAAATGTTGTTCTTGGTTGTTTATCTCATCTGTAGCTTTATTTATTGACTGTTCCAAAAAGCTGGTTATTGACAGACTCCATAGATATACTTTACTTACACAGGTGGACTACTCCTACCAGTAACTCATTTCTTAACAAATGGCAGATTCTGAGCTTAACTGTCTCTTTAGATACCCCTTGGTATTGTTCAGTCGTTTAGTTGTGTCAGACTCTTCGTGACCTCATGGACTATAGCGCGCCAGGCTTTTTTGTCCTCCACTGCCACCCGGAGCTTGCTTAACTTCATGTTCCTTGTTTTGATGATGCTATCTATCCATTTTGTTTCCTGTCATCCTCTTCTCCTTTCTCCTTCTATGTTTCCCAGCATCAGGGGCTTTTCCAAGGAGTCCTCTCTTTGCATTAAAAAGAGAGAAGAGTTGCCTCTAAGTGTAGACTTTATTACATTTATTAAGATGTAATAAACACTAACATCGGTTAAGGATTACAATTGGTTGGTAGGATGTTCCAGGGTGGGGGTGTACGCCATCCTTTGGACGCCGCCATCGGAAACAGTATCCCCTCTTCACCGTTATGCCAGCACTATTGATGATGAGGGGATACTGTTTCTGATGGCGGTGTCCAGGGATTCCAATAAGTTTCAAATACCTTTAATTCCAAAATGTTGCAAGTGAAGACACCAAAGACACCAACATGAAGTCTTGTAGACGCATTTCACACATACATCTTGTGCTTAATCATTGGTAATGATTAAGCACAAGATGTATGTGTGAAACGCGTCTATGAGACTTCATGTTGGTGTCTTTGGTGTCATCACTTGCAACATTTTGGATTTAAAGGTATTTGAAACTTATTGGAATCCCTGGATGTGCGGCTATTTCTTTTTATACAAGTGTTCCCATGGAGGTGGGCCGGGGCCAGCACTCTATGGGATATCCTATCTCCTGGCAATTACTACACACTATACAACTGGAGCAGCGTTTTCCTTTCTTCAGTATGTTACCACTGTGATTGACTGTCAGAGTGGTCACATATTTTGGAGCTGGTCCCGCCGGCTACTGTTAGTGGGAATCGAGAGCTGTCTTTGACAGCTCGGTCTCTGTGCTAAGAGTATGCAGTGAGCGTGCTCAGTGGTGGGATTCAGCCGGTTCGCACCGGTTCCATAGAACCGGTTACTAACGTTCTGCGAGTTCGCAGAACCGGCTGAATCCCTCCGAGCGCAGTACAATTGAATGTCCCGCGCTCGGACCGCGCAGCCGCAGACATGGCGGCCAAGGAGCGGAGCAGTGCGCCCCGCCCATTCTGTGACAATAGCGAATGAGAATTCGCTATTGTCACACGGATCCTCCTCCTGGCCAATCAGGGAGCGGGTCCTCCCGTTTCCTGATTGGCCGAAAGGCAAACACCGTGCCATTGGACGAGGAGGAGGCGCCGCGGGAGGACTGAAGACTCAGAGACGCGGGGAGCCGGGGACTGAAGAGAAGCTGCGAGAGAGGTAAGTGCGGGAGGATCGCTGGCACTCTGCAATCATTGGGGGCAATGTGCGGCTGGCACTTTGCAATCATTGGGGGCAATGTGTGGCTGGCACTCTGCAATCATTGGGGGCAATTTGTGGCTGGCACTCTGCAATCATTGGGGGCAATGTGTGGCTGGCACTCTGCAATCATTGAGGGCAATGTGTGGCTGGCACTCTGCAATCATTGGGGGCAATGCTGTGTTCTGGCACTCTGCAATCATTGGGGGCAATGTGTGGCTGGCACTCTGCAATCATTGGGGGCAATGTGTGGCTGGCACTCTGCAATCATTGGGGGCAATGTGTGGCTGGCACTCTGCAATCATTGGGGGCAATGCTGTGTTCTGGCACTCTGCAATCATTGGGGGCAATGTGTGGCTGGCACTCTGCAATCATTGAGGGCAATGTGTGGCTGGCACTCTGCAATCATTGGGGGCAATGCTGTGTTCTGGCACTCTGCAATCATTGGGGGCAATGTGTGGCTGGCACTCTGCAATCATTGGGGGCAATGCTGTGGCTGGCACTCTGCAATCATTGGGGGCAATGTGTGGCTGGCACTCTGCAATCATTGGGGGCAATGCTGTGTTCTGGCACTCTGCAATCATTGGGGGCAATGTGTGGCTGGCACTCTGCAATCATTGGGGGCAATGCTGTGGCTGGCACTCTGCAATCATTGGGGGCAATGCTGTGGCTGGCACTCTGCAATCATTGAGGGCAATGTGTGGCCTGCACTCTGCAATCATTGGGGGCAATGCTGTGGCTGGCACTCTGCAATCATTGGGGGCAATGTGTGGCTGACACTCTGCAATCATTGGGGGCAATGTGTGGCTGGCACTCTGCAATCATTGGGGGCAATGCTGTGTTCTGGCGCTCTGCAATCATTGGGGGCAATGTGTGGCTGGCACTCTGCAATCATTGGGGGCAATGCTGTGGCTGGCACTCTGCAATCGTTGGGGGCAATGCTGTGTTCTGGCACTCTGCAATCATTGGGGGCAATGCTGTGGCTGGCACTCTGCAATCATTGAGGGCAATGCTGTGTTCTGGCACTCTGCAATCATTGGGGGCAATGCTGTGGCTGGCACTCTGCAATCATTAGGGGCAATGCTGTGGCTGGCACACTGCAGTCATTGGGGGCAATGCTGTGGCTGGCACTCTGCAATCATTAGGGGCAATGCTGTGGCTGGCACTCAGCAATCATTGAGGGCAATGCTGTGGCTGGCACTCTGCAATGATTGGGCGCAATGCTGTGTTCTGGCACTCTGCAATCATTGGGGGCAATGCTGTGGCTGGCACTCTGCAATCATTAGGGGCAATGCTGTGGCTGGCACTCTGCAGTCATTGGGGGCAATGCTGTGGCTGGCACTCTGCAATCATTAGGGGCAATGCTGTGGCTGGCACTCTGCAATCATTGGGGGCAATGTGTGGCTGGCACTCTGCAATCATTGGGGGCAATGTGTGGCTGGCACTCTGCAATCATTGGGGGCAATGCTGTGTTCTGGCACTCTGCAATCATTGGGGGCAATGTGTGGCTGGCACTCTGCAATCATTGGGGGCAATGCTGTGGCTGGCACTCTGCAATCGTTGGGGGCAATGCTGTGTTCTGGCACTCTGCAATCATTGGGGGCAATGCTGTGGCTGGCACTCTGCAATCATTGGGGGCAATGCTGTGGCTGGCACTCTGCAATCATTAGGGGCAATGCTGTGGCTGGCACTCTGCAGTCATTGGGGGCAATGCTGTGGCTGGCACTCTGCAATCATTAGGGGCAATGCTGTGGCTGGCACTCTGCAATCATTGGGGGCAATGTGTGGCTGACACTCTGCAATCATTGGGGGCAATGTGTGGCTGGCACTCTGCAATCATTGGGGGCAATGCTGTGTTCTGGCACTCTGCAATCATTGGGGGCAATGTGTGGCTGGCACTCTGCAATCATTGGGGGCAATGCTGTGGCTGGCACTCTGCAATCGTTGGGGGCAATGCTGTGTTCTGGCACTCTGCAATCATTGGGGGCAATGCTGTGGCTGGCACTCTGCAATCATTGAGGGCAATGCTGTGTTCTGGCACTCTGCAATCATTGGGGGCAATGCTGTGGCTGGCACTCTGCAATCATTAGGGGCAATGCTGTGGCTGGCACTCTGCAGTCATTGGGGGCAATGCTGTGGCTGGCACTCTGCAATCATTAGGGGCAATGCTGTGGCTGGCACTCAGCAATCATTGAGGGCAATGCTGTGGCTGGCACTCTGCAATGATTGGGGGCAATGCTGTGTTCTGGCACTCTGCAATCATTGGGGGCAATGCTGTGGCTGGCACTCTGCAATCATTAGGGGCAATGCTGTGGCTGGCACTCTGCAGTCATTGGGGGCAATGCAGTGGCTGGCACTCTGCAATCATTAGGGGCAATGCTGTGGCTGGCACTCTGCAATCATTGAGGGCAATGCTGTGGCTGGCACTCTGCAATCATTGGGTCAATGTGCATTGAAAGGGGGCACGCTGGTCACTGTGCATTGAAAGGGGGCACGCTGGTCTCTGTGCATTTAAAGAGGGCACGCTGGTCATTCTGCTGGGAAAGTCAGAACTGGTTACTAACATTTTTGAATCCCACCACTGAGCGTGCTCCCAGCACAAAAACATCTGCTGCCCAGCAATACATATATGCGGCATGTGGGAGTTAAAGCCCACCCTTTTGCTGCATATATATGTGTTATGTGGCAATACGTATGTCTAGAGCTGGGATGAGCTCTGTCCTTGTCTGCATTCCAAGCAGGAGCTACATAAAAGAACCCGCTGGAGCCTTGAGTGACACCTGTAAATTTAGTTTGGGTCACTTTGATTTCTGTGACACTTTTTTACTATACCCTGTCAGTAGTCACTGCTGTGTCACACTTTTTACAGAGCCTGCCTCTTGAACTACAGAGGTGCCGAGAGGCGTTTCAGGAGGTGAAGCCTGTACAGGAATCACAGTACCATAGAATATGTATTCCTTAGAAATTGAAAGTAAACAGCAGAGTAGATGCTGCGGAGTAGACGGTGAATCATTGTTTTCTATCTGAATTATTTTACTATAGTAAAATAAAGCAGATAGAACACTTCAAAATCATATTAACTAAAATGTAAATTTTAAAATACCTTACCTGAAAAGCATTATACTGTAGTTTATTTTTAATAAATTTGGTATACATAAGGGAGCTATTTTACACGACAATTTTTTTTTGTTTTTTGTTCATCCAGTTCTGAGATTCACACCTCTTCTACACAGCATAGCTCTGTCTGGCCGGGGCTCCCTTCCCCATAGTTCTGCTGTAAAGGGACTGCAGGAGTCTGATACAAAGACAGGTACAGATTCAGGTACTTATACTGCTAACAATTAGAAAAAAAATTGTTGAAGGTTTTTTAATAAATAATACGTTGCATTAATTTATGTCTTTTATATCTGCATGCAGTGTTGCTGTGAATTCTTAGTCTTCACGGCAATATTAAAAAATATTTATTTTATTTTCTTTCTAGAATTTAAAAAAAATATATCCCATACCATGTTTTTCAAGACAGAGTGAGAACACTTTTTCTAAAGTGGACCTTGCTAACAGAAAAAAAAAAAAAACGAATGAAATCTACAAATAATAAAGCATTTTGATAAAAACATTTATATATCACCCCTCCCTCTTGTGTGGGGTAAAGGGGTTGGTTTACCTCCAGCACAGAGAGATGGTTTTACATTACCCTAGGGTTAATCCATGGCCGCAGTGGAGAGCATCACACGACAATGTAGGGCCCCAGTCACTTTATTCTATTCCAGTTTCATTGTTCCCACTCACAGGAAGAAAGAGTTAGGTCTCCTTAAGCATTTAGGGCTACCGACTTCACAAGTTATTCTCCTCTATTAATGGGATTACATTGGCTCACTTGAGGGCAGGCACCAATCCTCCTCCAACAGGACTTCCATAGGACTCTTCCACCTTGAAAGCCATACCCTCCTCAACCAGGCAGGGCAGAATGAATTCTGTGCTAGGCCCCATACAGACTCAGACTTACAAAGCTCAAACTCTTGCACGCACCTCCCTAGGCTGAAACCAAGGGGAAAGAGAGCCCACTAGGCCTCCCCCAGCATGCCTAACTTCCTAGTGGTATCCAGAGGGTACATAAAGCACGATATTTGCTACCACTCAATAACTATTTCCCTAAGTGCCAGTGACACCCAGTGGCGGAAGTAGGGAAACACAGCAATCCCAAACGTAGGGGGTAAACAAAATGAAAAAAAAAAAAATAAAAAAATTGTCCCAGGCAAGCTACTTCCCAGGAAATGTAAATGTATTAGACACCACCGAACGTCAGGTTGGCCACATTTATAAACACTTTCCTCAGACTATGTCTTCAGTCCACTTTCTGATTGGGCCCTGACGTCACTGTGCCTCACTGGTGCCTCCAGCTAAATGTGCACGAGAACTCAGTGCAGGAATACATTCTCATGGGATAAGGCACAAGGAACTGGAGATTTTTGTGGAGAAATTAATCCTAAAACTTCATAGCAGAAGAATTGAGGCTATCCAAGTCACTGTCTCAGCAACCTAGCTCCAACTGCTCCCCTCTCCCAGAAGTGACTTAAAACCTTTCATACTTCTTTGCTCTAACAAACAGGGGACAAACAGCAGTAGCCCTAGGAGACAGAGGGCAGGGTAAGCTGAGGTACTGGAAGAGCTATTTAATGATTCTGCTGAACATTAAAGATGAAGTAGCTCCATTGTGCGAGCAGCTACCAAGGTCAGCCCATGCTTTAACCACTTAAGCCCCGGAAGATTTTACCCCCTTCCTGACCAGGGGGTATTTTGCGATTCGGCACTGCGTGACTTTAACGGACAATTGCGCGGTCATGCAACGCTGTACCTAAACGAATTTGACAACCTTTTTTTTCCCACAAACAGAGCTTTCTTTTGGTGGTATTTGATCACCTGTGCAGTTTTTTGATTATGCGCTATAAACAAAAAAAGAGCGTCAATTTTGCAAAAATAACAATATTTTTCACATTTTTTTATATGAAATTCCCCCCCAAAAAAATGTAAACATCAAAATTTTTTAACATTTAAGGCCAATTTGTTTTATGCTACATATGTTTGGTAAAAAAAAAATCGCAAAAAGCGTATTTTGATTGGTTTGCGCAAAATCGGGTTTACTAACAAAGGGAAAGATTTTTGTTGTTTTTTTTAACGCTTAATGACGGCGATCTGTGATTTTTTTTGCGGGATGCGACACTGGGGCGGACAGATCGGACCCTTGACTGACATTTTTGACACTTTTGGGGTTACCAGTGACATTTCTACAGTAATCAGTGCTATATATATGTACTGTTATTGTAAAATGACACTGGTAGTGAAGGGGTTAACTTTTTTGAGAGGGAGGGGTAGTGTGTGTCCCTAGGGGGCGTGATTCTAACTGTGATTGGCTGTGGCTTGAGCTGTAGGAACAGTGATCAACGGTCCTACATAGTAGAACCGTATAATCACTATTCCTACACAGGGGAATGACAGGCGGTTTGTTTACATCAGCCGCCTGCCTTTCTCCCTCTCCACCCGACGACCGCGAGTGACCGGCGGACATTGGAGACTATCACAGTGCAGGTGCATTTATACGGAGTCTTGATTACACACAGGTGGATTCTATTTATCATCGTTAGTCATTTAGGTCAACATTGGATCATTCAGAGATCCTCACTGAACTTCTGGAGAGAGTTTGCTGCACTGAAAGTAAATGGGCTGAATAATTTTGCACGCCCAATTTTTCAGTTTTTTATTTGTTAAAAATGTTTGAAATATCCAATAAATTTCGTTCCACTTCATGATTGTGTCCCACTTGTTGATTCTTCACAAAAAATTACAGTTTTATATCTTTATGTTTGAAGCCAGAAATGTGGCAAAAGGTCGCAAAGTTCAAGGGGGCCGAATACTTTTGCAAGTCACTGTATATATGTGAACCTGGCTCCTCTCTCTTCTTTTTTTTTATGTATATTTTTTAGTGTTTCTGATACTTGTCTCACCTTCCTTCTCGCCTAGAGAATTACATTGCAGTCCCAATTCCGCAGACAGGCAGGTGTGCTACAGAACTTTTGGACCCCATGGAGACCTGCTGCACATCAGTGCACATGGGGGAAGGGTTTCCTGCACATGTGAGAAGATGATGCAGGCAAAAATGTCTGGTATCTCAGGATGTCTGTGTATGTGTGGGAAATCCCCAACACATCTGCTCAGTGCTCACATGCAAGATTTTAAAGATAGAGGTTGCTGGGCCAAAATATGGGGAACTGAAGTTCCTCTGTAAGTTTTACCTTAGACTGAATTTGTAAATAGTCCAATATCATTATAAAATTTTACTGACCATTACTTTGGCTCACTAGTATCTGGAAACAACACTGGTTAATAATGTGATCATCACACACCAGACCACTTATGGATATAGAGAAAATGGGTGCTGGAATCATCAAAAGCCTTTTTTGTATTTCCCAGTAGAGATGGGCTGAACACCCCCTTGTTCGGTTTGCACCAGAACAGAGAAAAAGTTTGAACCCCATTAAAGTCTATGGGACTCGAACTTGAAAAATCAAAAGTTTCCATTTTGGAGGCTTATATGCAAGTTATTGGCCATAAATAAAGGGTATGGGGACCCGGGTACTGCCCTGGGGGACATGTATTAATGCAAAATGTTTTTAAAAAGAATGGGTTTTAAAGCAGCAGTGATTTTAATGATGCTTAAAGTGCAACAATAGAAATGAAAGAAATCCTTTAAATAAAGTGCCTGAGGGGCCCCCCTTAGTCTGCCTGTAAAGTGGCGCATATGTACAATGGATAGAACCTACTGCAGCAAAACTGGCATTTCTAAAGAAAAAAAATTGAGTCAAATCACATTTAAATTGCAGGCAATAAAAAATCATTGCAGGCAATAGAAAAATGTAAAAACAAGAAAACGGTGTGAGGGGCTCCCTCCAATCCATACCAGGCCCTTTGGGTCTGGTATGGATTTTAAGAGGACCCCCATGCCAATATTCTTTTAAAAAATGGAATGGGGTCCCTCCCAAAATCTCTACCAGACCCTTATCTGAGCACGCGGCTTGGCAGGTCAGATAAAGGGGGGGGAGAGTGAGCTCTCCCTCCTGAACCACATCAGACCACATGCCCTTAACATGGGGGGGTGGGTGCTTTTGGGAGGGGAGGACCCTTGCACTTTGTCCTCAGGTTGATGTAAACAAGGGCTTCATCCACACAACCATGGCAAGTGGTTGCGGGGGTCTGTGAGCATGGGCCCTATTGGAATCTGGAAGCTCCCTGTAACAAGGGGGCCCCCAGATCCCGGCCACCCTACTATGTGAATAAGTATGGGGTACATAGCATGCACCAGTCAGGGATGTCACAAGAGAAGAGTGCCACCAGGTGACATCACCAGATGGCTCCACCCCTTATCTATATAAGAACTGTCAAACGACAAGTCAAGCATTCAGTGGTTTGCCTTAGTTGACAGTGAAGCATTTTTTTTTTCTATTTCAGATCTGGCAGTGGGAGTGTGATTGAGAATGGATTTACATCGGAGGCCACTTTTTTTATTAATAAAGGAATGGTCAAAAAACTGCCTCTTGGTTTTTTTTTTTTACACTTTTTTGGTGAATGGGTAGGGGTACCCATACTCATTCACATGGGGGGGGGGGCCTTGAATCTGGGGGCCCCTTGTTAAACCACCGACCAGGGTTGTGGGGATGAGGCCCATGTCCCCATAAACATGGGGACAAAGTGCTTTGGTGCTTTGGGGTGGGGGGCATGCTCCCCTGCCCCAAAGTACCCACCCCCATGTGGGGGGCATGGGGCCTGGTATGGCCTTTCCTGGCCTGCCAGGCTGCATGCTCGAATAAGGGCCTGGTATGGATTTGGGGGGGGGATCTTACTCCAGTATTTATTTTTGTTTAATGGGGGGACCCTAAGCTGTTTTGTTTTTTATTAACTTTTTTATTGCCGGAATTTTCTTTTTTTTTTTTTTTTTAGCGGGAAAGGCCATTGACAGCTGATGACTCATGGTTTGTTAAGAATGCATCAGCCAGCTTCCCAGCCCTGCTCCCTAACAACCAGCTATTCACTGCCCCCTTATTGGGCAAAGCTTTGCCCATTCGGAGTTTGGAATGCAGTGTGCAGTACGTAGTGCATTACAGGGCGTTTGGTGGGATGAACACCTGCCGAATGCCCTGCAAATTCCTGTATTCTTCGAACAGGTGATGTTCTGGCCAAACTTTTGCTCAGCCTGAACCATTCACCCAACTCTATTTCCCAGTCATGCACAGGTCAGCTAACAACCTCAGTGCATACAGGGTATTCTTTAATTGTTAGGGATCACCCACATACACTAGATCTTTGTTGCTATAGAGGCGTATAAATAGCTTAACCCATTCCATACCGCGCCATGTAAAATGACGGCGGCATGATTCCTTTCTCGATCCGGGCCGCCGTCATATGACGTCGGCCCGTTCTAGCTGGCAGTGCGCGCCCCCGGCGGCGCGCAGCGCCGCGATCAGGGATGGGGCTCGTCCCTCGGACATAGCCCATCCCTGATCAAGGTAAACAGCCAATAGAATTTGGCTGTTTACCACGTGATCGGCTGTGTCAATCACAGCCGATCACATGAGCGGCTCAAGCGCGAGCCGCTCGTTCTCTCTGCAATGCGCGCCCCCGGGGGCGCGCAGAGCAGCGATCGGGGACGAGGCTCGTCCCTCGGACAGAGCCAATCCCCGATCTTGTTAAAGAGCCAATGAAATTGGCTCTTTACCACGTGACCGGCTGTGTCCAATCACAGCCGGTCACAAATGTCAACAAAGATGAGGGTAACTCACTGTTACCAGGCTCTTCTCCTCACACACCGATCCAGTGTGAGGAGATCAGCAAACAGTGAGTTACCAGTGAGAGTACCATTACTATTACTGTGCCCTGATTGCCTGATTGCCCCCATCAAATAAAGAGGACCTGCCCATCTGAGTACCTGTCACCTGCCCATCTGAGTACCTGTCACCTGCCCATCAGCGTACCTGAGTACCTTTTCCCTGCCCATCAGGGTACCCGAGTACCTGTCTCCTACCCATCAGGGTACCCGAGTACCTGTCTCCTACCCATCAGGGTACCCGAGTACCTGTCACCTACCCATCAGCATACCCGAGTACCTTCCACCTACCCATCAGAGTACCCGAGTACCTTCCACATACCCATCAGAGTACCCGAGTACCTTCCAACTGCTCATCAGAGTACCTGACGCCTGAAGTACCCGCCTGCTCATCAGTACCCATCAGTACCTATCAGTATCAGTACTGATCATCAGTACCCATCAGTAACACCTATCAGAATCAGTACTACTCATCAGTACCTATCACCTGCCTGTCACCTGCCTATTGGAGTACCCGAGTACCTGCCACCTGCTCATCAGTACCTGTCACCTGCCCAGCAAAGTACCCGATTACCTGTCACCCTTCATACAGCCACCATGTCACAGTCCAAAAGGGTTTTCACTGCCGAAGAGGCCTGTGAAATGATATCCATGATGAGTGACGGCAGCGGGGAGCTCTCACCTTCCGACGCTGAAACAATTTCTGAATCCGGTTCAGAATTTGAGCCCTTTGAAGGCTTTACATCCGGCACTGAATCGGAGGAGGAAGAAGTTCGGCCTAAAAGACGCCGCACTGAAAATCAGGCAGACACCAGCAGCGCCAATGGCCAATCGGCAAACGCCAACGGCGCAGGACCCCAGGAGGAAATGCCCAGTACAAGTACTGGGATTTCACACCAGCCCCAAAGAAGAAGAGCCCAAATGCAGCTTCCGGATGCCTTGGCAAACCCATTGTGGCTGCCTTCTAGCTCTGGGTCAGCTACAATCCCCCCCTTCACAGCACAGCCAGGTTTGCAGGTCAACACCGAAAATTTTATTCTGATTGATTTTTTTAATTTATTTTTCCCTTTGGAGTTCCTTCAAAACATCGTGGACCAAACAAATCTTTTTGCCCAACAGTTTATCGAGAACAACCCCACCTCATATCATTCCCGTCCTTTTGAATGGAGACCCATAACAGTAGAAGAGTTCAAAGTTTTTTTGGGCCTTACAATCAATATGGGGGTTACAAAAAAAAATGAGCTGCACTCTTATTGGTCCACCAAACCCATCCACCACATGCCAATTTATTCATCAGTCATGCCCAGGTCCCGCTATGATGCTATAATGCGCTTCCTGCATTTCAACGATAATTCCCAGTGCCCTCCCCGAGATGATCCCAATTACGATAAACTCTACAAAATTCGCCCCCTAATTGATTACTTTTCTGGACGGTTCCCCGAAGTCTATGTCCCTGACCAAAAGATCGCTGTGGACGAATCACTGGTCCACTTCACAGGGCGGCTGGGATTTAAGCAGTATATTCCCAGCAAGAGGGCGAAGTACGGTTTAAAACTAAACAAGCTCTGTGAAAGCCAAACGGGATATGTGTACGCCTTTCGCGTGTACGAAGGCAGAGACTCCCAGCTCCAGCCCCCTGAGTGCCCAACGTACATGGGAGTAAGTGGGAAGATTGTCTGGGACCTAGCCTTCCCATTGCTGCAAAAGGGGTACCATATTTATATGGACAACTATTATACCAGTTTGCCCCTTTTCCGCCACCTGTACCTGAAGAAAACCTTGGCCTGTGGTACAGTAAGGAAAAACCGGAAGGGCTTCCCGCAGAGTCTTGTCAGCACTCAATTACGAATTGGGGAATCCGCAAGCCTTAGGAACGAGGAGGTAATGGCTTTGAAGTGGAGGGATAGTAAGGACGTCTACCTCATGTCCACCATCCACGATGACACCGCAGTGGAAATTCGAAGACGACGCGGTCCCGTTAGAAGTTCCATTCGAAAGCCTGCTTGTATCCACGAGTACAATAAGTACATGGGGGGGGTGGATTTAAACGATCAAATGTTGCAGCCCTATCTACCGACCCGAAAGACCCTCTTTTGGTACAAAAAAGTTGCAGTGTACTTTTTCCATTTGGCCATGTACAATGCCTTTGTCACCTATAAAAAGTCCACAACAACACCAATCCCCTTCCTCCAGTTTATTGAGGATATTGCCACTGCCCTGATTTACCAGCAAGGATCCCCCCCAGAAATCATTCGTTCGGATTGTGTCAGCAGACTTCATGAGCGCCATTTCCCTTTCCATATCCCACCATCACAAACCGGAAGAAGACGCCAAAAAAGATGTCGGGTGTGTGGCAAAAGAGGAATTAGGAAAGACACCAGTTTCCATTGTCCCGATTGTCCCTACCAACCTGGCCTTTGCATTGGAGAATGCTTCAAAATATATCACACTGCCCTAAACTTTTAGCCCATATTTCACTGCTGAATATTTTCCTGCTGCCTCAACCAACCATATCACTGCCTTCCTTGTGAACCGACCCTGGCCTGTATATCGACTATGTCTCTGCCTGCCGTCTGCATTGTTTATCCGCCATGTTTCTGCCTTTCAAGTGAACTGACCCTGGACTGTTTATCGACGATGCCTCTGCCTGCCGTCTGCATTGTTTATCCGCCATGTTTCTGCCTTTCAAGTGAACTGACCCTGGATTGTTTATGGATTTTGCCTTAGCCTACCGTCTATTTCTGCCTTTTACCTGCACTGACCTCGGCCTGTTACGACCATGTTTTTTGCCTGCCACTTAGACTGATCCTTCGCCCTGCTACTGTAGTAGTGGGATTCAAAATGACACAGGGGTCTCACTTTTGTGAGGGGCTTCAGAATATAGCGTTCTGATATGAGAAAACCAGTTTTTGGATTTCTCTGGGTTTGTAAACTCAGAACAGGGTCTGGAGTCCGGAGGCTTCAAAGCGATTTGGGTGGGAGAAGCCTCTACCCCTGTCCCCATTCTTTGCCGACCGAGGCCCTAAGCTTGATGGTCCTGCCTGCTGCCTGGACCAATACTTTGGCTGTGCTGATCATATCCCTGCCTGCACTGACCCAGGACTTTTTATGGAACATGTGCCTGTTGCCTGGACCAATACTTGGGCTGTACTGACCATATCTCTGCCTGCTGCCTGTACTAATTATGGACAGTATTCCTGCCTGCTGCATGGACAATCCTTTTTCTGCTGCTGACCTGCCTGCTACCTGGACCAATACTTTGGCTGTGCTGACAATATCTGTGGCTGCTGCCTGTACTGACTATGGACAGTATTCCTGCCTGCTGCCTGGACAATCCTTTCACTGTCGCTGTCTACGTTCCTGCCTGCTGCCTGAACCACTGCACTGCTAAAAACCACAGGTATTTTTTTGTTTATCCTTTGCTCAGCAGAATGTATTTTGGTATGTATTATGCTATGTGTTAGGGGCCTTCAACAATGTGATAGGTTGTCAGGAATTTATGTGTGTGATTTATGTCCCTAGCCACTTGCCAACCGGCCAATGTATATATACGTTCTCCGTTTAAACCTAAAAACCAGTGTTATGGCAGCAGATAGCTGCCATAACCCTGGTATTTTTTTAAACGGTGGACAGTTGGCTTTCCGATAAGGGTGGTCCCAGCGGCGGAATCGCCGCGGGATCACCCTTCCGGGATGGCGGAAGAGGTGACCCCCCCCCCTCCCGCCGCGTCCCGGTCCTTTTCCCCGCTAACCGGACCCGCCGGCAGCGGGGAAAACGATCCGGTCCCAGATCCTCATGGACAGGATGTTGAGTGAGGGCAAGCTTGCCGTCACTCGACTCTATGGTCTTGGAGGACCGGAGCTACGGCAAACGTTGTTGCCTAGCAACCAGTTTAAAGGTCCCTTTTTTTTTTTTTCATTTTATTTTATTTATTTATTTATTTATTTATTTTTTTTTCTATCTTTTAGTGTACTTGTGAGATCTGAGGACTTTTTGACCCCAGATCTTACAAAAAAGAGGTCCTGTCGTGCCTATTTCTATTACAAGAAATGTTTACATTCCTTGTAATAGAAATAAAAATGATCAATTTTTTTTTTTTTTTAAACGGTGTAAAAATAAAAAATAATAAATAAAATAAATAGTATAAAAAAAAAAAATTAAAGCACCCTGTCCCCGTTAGCTCGCGCGCAGAAGCGGACGCATACGGAAACCCCGCCCACATATGTAAACGGTGTTCAAACCACACATGTGAGGTATCGCCGCGATCGTTAGAGCAAGAGCAATAATTTGAGCCCTAGACCTCCTCTGTAACTCTAAGATGGCAACCTGTAGAAATTTTTAAATTGTCGCCTATGGGGATTTTTAAGTACCAAAGTTTGTCGCCATTCCGTGAGCGTGCGCAATTTTTAAGCATGACATGTTGGGTATCTATTTACTCGGCGTAACATTATCTTTCACATTATGGAAAAAAATTGGGCTAATTTTACTGGTTTCTTATTTTTTAATTAAAAAAAGTGAATTTTTTTAAAAAAAATTGCGTTTGGAAGACCGCTGCGCAAATACGGTGTGATAAAAAATATTGCAATAATCTCTATTTTATTCTCTAGGGTCTCTGCTAAAAAAAAATATATAATGTTTGGGGGTTCTAAGTAGTTTTCTAGTAAAAACAACTGATTTTAGCTTGTAAACACCAAATGTCAAAAATAGGCCTAGGCAAGTGGCTAGGATGCATGATGGGGCTCCTTGGATGTTGGGTCCCTCTATATGGCTAGGCTGTGAAAAAGTCTCACACATGTAGTATCGCCATACTCAGGAGGAGTGGCAGAATGTATTTTGGGGTGTCATTTTTGCTGTATACATGCTATGTGTTAGGAATATCCAATAAATCGACAACTTTGTGTAAAAAAAAAAAGGTTTTAATTTTTTTCCCACATTTTCCAAAAACTTGTGGAAAAAAATGACACGTTCAAAAGACCCATAATGCCTCATAAAATATACGTTGGAGTGTTTGCTTTCCAAAATGGGGTCATTTTGTGGGCGTTTCCATTGTCTTGGTGCTCTAGGGCCTTCAGAAGTGTGATAGGTAGTCCGAAAATGATGTGTGTCATTTATGCTCCTAGAACGCCTGAAGGTGCTTCTTGAATGTGGAGTCTCTTTATGTGGCCAGGCTGTGTAAAAGTCTCACACATGTGGTATCGCCATACTCAGGAGGAGTAGCAGAATGTATTTTGGGGTGTAATTTTTGCTATTTCCATGCTATGTGTTAGAAATATCCTATAAATCGACAACTTTGTGTAAAAAAAAAAGGTTTTTATTTGTTTCCCACATTTTCCAAAAGCTTGTGGAAAAAAATGACACGTTCAAACGACCCATAATGCCTCATAGAATATACGTTGGAGTGTTTGCTTTCCAAAATGGGGTCATTTTGTGAACTTTTCCATTGTATTGGTGCTCTAGGGCCTTGAAAAGTGTGATAGGTAGTAAGAAAGTTTTATGTGTATTTATGCTCCTAGAACGCCTGAATGTGCTTCTTGGACGTGGAGTCTCTTTTTGTGGCCAGGCTGTGTAAAAGTCTCACACATGTGGTATCGCCATACTCAGGAGGAGTAGCAGAATGTATTTTGGGGTGTAATTTTTGCTATTTCCATGCTATGTGTTAGAAATATCCTATAAATCGACAACTTTGTGTAAAAAAAAAAGGTTTTCATTTGTTTCCCACATTTTCCAAAAGCTTGTGGAAAAAAATGACACGTTCAAACGACCCATAATGCCTCATAGAATATACGTTGGAGTGTTTGCTTTCCAAAATGGGGTCATTTTGTGAACTTTTCCATTGTATTGGTGCTCTAGGGCCTTGAAAAGTGTGATAGGTAGTAAGAAAGTTTTATGTGTATTTATGCTCCTAGAACGCCTGAATGTGCTTCTTGGACGTGGAGTCTCTTTTTGTGGCCAGGCTGTGTAAAAGTCTCACACATGTGGTATCGCCATACTCGGAAGGAGTAGCAGAATGTATTTTGGGGTGTAATTTTTGCTATTTCCATGGTATGTGTTAGAAATATCCTATAAATCGACAACTTTGTGTAAAAAAAAAAGGTTTTCATTTGTTTCCCACATTTTCCAAAAGCTTGTGGAAAAAAATGACACGTTCAAATGACCCATAATGCCTCATAGAATATACGTTGGAGTGTTTGCTTTCCAAAATGGGGTCATTTTGTGAACTTTTCCATTGTATTGGTGCTCTAGGGCCTTGAAAAGTGTGATAGGTAGTAAAAAAGTTTTATGTGTATTTATGCTCCTAGAACGCCTGAATGTGCTTCTTGGACGTGGAGTCTCTTTTTGTGGCCAGGCTGTGTAAAAGTCTCACACATGTGGTATCGCCATACTCAGGAGGAGTAGCAGAATGTATTTTGGGGTGTAATTTTTGCTATTTCCATGCTATGTGTTAGAAATATCCTATAAATCGACAACTTTGTGTAAAAAAAAAAGGTTTTCATTTGTTTCCCACATTTTCCAAAAGCTTGTGGAAAAAAATGACACGTTCAAACGACCCATAATGCCTCATAGAATATACGTTGGAGTGTTTGCTTTCCAAAATGGGGTCATTTTGTGAACTTTTTCCATTGTATTGGTGCTCTAGGGCCTTGAAAAGTGTGATAGGTAGTAAGAAAGTTTTATGTGTATTTATGCTCCTAGAACGCCTGAATGTGCTTCTTGGACGTGGAGTCTCTTTTTGTGGCCAGGCTGTGTAAAAGTCTCACACATGTGGTATCGCCATACTCGGAAGGAGTAGCAGAATGTATTTTTGGGTGTAATTTTTGCTGTGTACATGCTATGTGTTAGAAATAGCTTATAAATTGACAACTTTGTGGGAAAAAAAAGTAAAAAAAAAATTTTTCTTCATTTTCCCAAGAATTGTGGGAAAAAATTACAACTTCAAAAAACCCACCATGCCTCTTACTAAATACCTTGGACTGTCTATTTTACAAAAAGGGGTCATTTGGGCGGTATTTGTACTGTCCTGACATTTCAGGGCCTCAAGAAAGGAGATAGGCCGTCAGTACATCTGGTGTGATCAATTTTCAGTAATTGGTACCATAGCTTCTAGACTCAATAACTTTCACACAGACTAAATAATATACACTAATTTGGGTTAATTTTACCAGAGACATGTAGCAGTATACATTTTGGCCTAAATGTATGAAGAAAAATTAATTTTTTGCAAAATTTTATAATTGAAACTAAAAAAAAGTGTTTTTTTTTTCAAAATTTTTGCTCTTTTTTTGCTTATATCACGAAAAAAAAAAACCCCAGTTGTGATCAAATACCACCAAAAGAAAGCTCTATTTGTGTGAAAAAAATGATAAAAATTTTGTTTGGTTACAGTGTAGCATGACTGAGCAATTGTCATTCAAAGTGTGAGAGTGCTGAAAGCTGAAAATTGGTCTGGGCAGGAAGGGGGTCTAACTGCTCTGTATGGAAGCGGTTAAATAATACAAATCAGGCATGATAAGGTATGTACAGACTCAAACGTACAAGCATATGGGAAGTATCGTCTATTCTCAATAATTAAAAAACAATTCTACGTGCAGTGAAAATAATGTCTGAAATCCTTTCATGGTCCTTTTTTCCAGAGTGGGGCAAAGATTTATTTAGCTGTAACTCTTTACACTACTTCAGTGTTCACAGGCTATAAATTTCAACTTTCAAATATGCTCTCTCTGTCTGTGTTTCTCTGTGTGACCTGAAATATTTTTTATTAAAGAATATGATATTTTCTTATGTAGGCCAGGCTTCCCAGTGGGTGTTTTTGATTTGTAGTTCATACTGTATGCAAGCATATGGTAGACTATTTTATAAGTACGTATTGCATGATATGGATGTATTTCTTTTATATACTGAACTGACCGATAGATACTGAATGCCCTAATATCAATGCAAGTGCCACATATATATATATATATATATATATATATATATATATATATATATATATATATACACAGTATATAGATATTAATGTATGGTCCATACTGAACTGACTGATAGATTCTGAATTGCCTGATATAAACAAACTGAAGTGCCTATATATATATATATATATATTGTGAGCGGTTAGCTCGGTAGCGGGGTTCGTTACACAGAGAGACAGCCGAGGAGTGGGTGAAAACAACAGTCTATGGTTTATTCTTCCAATTTTCTTCAAACATTTGCAAGCATCCAAAACAGCATAATTCAAAAACAAACATAAAAATAAACCCTGTCCACTTGGGGCGTCTTCCTTCACACACAGGAACCTACCTATGGTGTCTGTCCCAACCTACTGCTGGGCAGACACTGCTGGTCATACAGCAGAAAACCAACAGTCTTTGTTTTCTTTTCACACAGAAAACATTCAACACTTCACCTTCAGAAGTCTTTCAGCTGACTGCTCTCCTCACTGCTCTCAGCTCCAGGAGACATTCAACTCAATGCTCTCCTCACTGCTCTCAGCTCCAGGAGGCATTCAACTCACTGCTCTCCTCGCTGCTCTCAACTCCAGGAGGCATTTTAAACAGGAGTCATCCTCTGGATAACTTATAGAGGCCTTAATTGCCTCATCCCGAATAGCTGAAGCCCTTTCAATGTCCTTACACCTTTCTGGCTACCTCTGCAGCCGACACCCTATAGTAATTTGTGAATTGTCTAACGAAGGCAGAAATGTATCTCCCGTCTGTGACAACACCCACAGATTTACCTGACTTCCTGTCACAATATATATATATATATATATAGTGGTATATACTGCACTGCTGAACACACTTCACTATCTGGTCTCTTAAATTGTAAAAAGCACAAATCTCTCTCCCTGCCTAACTGACTGCTAACAATGTCTTAACTAGACTACATTGCTGACTACACTGCACTGTCTGATAAACCAACTGTCTGATAAACTGCAAATCACGTTCCTCTCCCTGCCTAACTGACTGCTCGCAATGTCTTAACTTGACTACTCTGCTGACTACACTGCGCTGTCTGATAAACTGACTGTCTGATAAACTGTAAATCACATTCCTCTCCCTGCCTCAACCACTTCCCATCTCACCCTCTCACACTGTACATGCGGCTATTGTGTGAGCAGCCTAATTTATAGTGTGGGGCATGTACTTAGCCCCTGAGCCATAATTGGCTAAAGGCAGCATGCCTTTGTCCAATCATGGCAGAGATGATTTGATTGGCCAAAGCATGGAGGTCAGAGTGCATACTTTGGCCAATCACATAATGCACTGCAAACATGCGCGCAGTGCATTATGGATGCGGGCGCTCAAATTTCCCGCAAAGAAGCCTATTTGTTCGTCATTCGATGAACGGGCCAACAGCCAATGTTTGAGTTGAATTAACGTTCGACTTGAACTCGAAGCTCATCCTTATGCCTGAGAACTAGTTAGCCTTTCTATAAAAAATGTGTACTCACTACACTCAAATGATTGCCCCTTTTTCTTAAAGTGTTACTCGGGCATTTTCTATGCAAGCTGGCATAGTAAATGTTCATCAAAGAAATGTACCTCTTCCTATAAGGTGAATGGAGAGATCCCACCCCCCATTGCCACCATAAAAATGTATTCTGAAAGCGCCGAGCGGGACCCACCATTGTCAGAGCACACTGATCAGCAGCAGAAGCCTGTGGACTGCAGCCACCGATTGACAAACGTTTACCAGCATGTCCCTTCAACAGAAGTTGATCAGCCACACACTGATCAAAAGTTTACCAGTCCCTGCCAAATGGGCAGTTAGGGAGTAAAAACAATAGGTAATCATAGGAGGGCAAATTTTTCAGGTCAGAACTGAGTAGTCTACCTATTATTCAGATGAAAGAACATCTGGGTAGCAGTGACCATAACATTATTTAATTGATTGTAAGCTGAGAACAACACACACATAGTGGAAAGCTAAAATCTTAATTTATGAGAGTAAATTTTCCAAGACAGAGGGCTGTACTCCAAGATATAAAGCCCAACTTCAGGCAAATAAAAAAATGATCCCTTGCAGTGGGGCTGTGCCTGTACTGCAAGAGTTAATTGCACGTTTATACCTAGAGAAACAACAAAAGGAAATCTACTTACCTGATCCTCCATTCCTCCCCACAGCTAGACCAGTCCCCGCAGCATTTTGCACCCCAAGCTTTTCTTGTATAGAGTTCTGATGTCACCAAGACCAGAGCAGAGTTCATAGCCCTGCATTAGATGTGAGGATGTTGAGGGACAGTCCACCACTAGATCCTGGGGGAGGGCCAACTGCTGCAGGAGTGGAGGACCAGATACGTAAAACTGTTTCTCCTTCCTCTTCGAAAAAACAAGCAAATAAATCTTGTAGTGCAAGCGCACTCCTATAGCAAGGTTCATTTTAGATTTGCCCAGAGCTTGACTTTAAGTCTTGGAGAGCAGCTCTTAGCCTTGGAAAATTTGCTCTCATAAAATTATTTTTTTTAGCTTTCCAGTATGAGCTTGTTGTTTACAGCTTACAATAAATTAAGTCATATTATGGTCACTTCTACCCAGATGTTCTTTTATATGAACATTAGAAAGGCTGCTCTGTCCTGACCTGCAGAGTTCACCCTCCTATGATTGTCCATTATTTTTACTCCCTAGCTGCCACCCTGTGTTGCACTGTACATTCATTTAAAATTGAAGCATTAAGTAAACAGGTCCACGAAAATAAGTCTATCTATGGCAACCATTTTAACCTTGAGGGTTATTTTATTTTGTAATGAAATGCATACCAGGAGCAAATTTCATTAAGTTATTGTCGTATTTCGACATTCTTGTACTTTTCCATTACCTGGTTTAATAGCTGATGTTCACTGAAATGGATTTCATTTGGAAACGTTCTAAATATTTTATAAGCTTGTTTTAATTGATGTCATGTTCAATAGTTTCTTAAAGACGTTTATAGCATTTATTGGCATTTTTTTTACTCTAAGTCAAAAAGTTTGTGAACTTTGTGCAATATATACTCAATTACCTCTCCTTGCTGCTGCTTTTCTTTACATCAAGATTGGAGACAAGATTCGGTATAATGTTTGAAGGCATCTTTAACCTTATATGATCACAATTAAAGGGAGAAACTCCAACTTAACATCCAAGCCATGAATATCCAGGTAGTTACACATTCTTAAAGCTAAAAGCTTAGCAAAATAAAAAAAAAAATTCTCTACAGCTTTCTTTTTTAACAGAAAAGTTTTAACCACTTAAGCCCCGGAGGATTTTACCCCCTTTCTGACCAGGGGGTATTTTGCGATTCGGCACTGCGTGACTTTAACGGACAATTGCGCGGTCGTGCGACACTGTACCTAAACGAATTTGACGTCCTTTTTTTCCCACAAACAGAGCTTTCTTTTGGTGGTATTTGATCACCTGTGCGATTTTTACTTTTTGCGCTATAAACAAAAAAAGAGCGTACATTTTGCAAAAACAACAATATTTTTCACATTTTTTTATATGAAATTCCCCAAAAAAAAAATGTAAAAATCAAAATTTTTTAACATTTTCGGCCAATTTGTTTTATGCTACCTATGTTTGGTAAAAAAAATCGCAAAAAGCGTATTTTGATTGGTTTGCGCAAAAGTTATCGCGTTTACTAACAAAGGGAAAGATTTTTGTCATTTTTGTTGTTTTTTTTTTTAACGTGCAATGGCGGCAATCTGCGATTTTTTTTGCAGTACTGCGACATTGCGGCGGACAGATCGGACCCTTGACTGACATTTTTGACACTTTTGGGGTTACCAGTGACATTTCTACAGTAATCAGTGCTATACATATGCACTGTTACTGTATAAATACACTGGTAGTGAAGGGGTTAACTTTATTTGGGAGGGAGGGGCTGTGTGTGTCCCTAGGGGCGTGCTTTCTACTATGATTGGCTGTGGCTTGAGCTGTAAGGACACTGATCAACGGATCTACATACTAGATCCGTGTGATCAGTGTCTTTACGGCGAGGAGAATGACAGGTGGCTTGTTTACACAAGCTGCCTGACATTCTCCCTCTCCCCCGCCGATCACAGAGTGACCGGCGGACATCGGGTCCGCTGGTCACACGCGCGGGGGGGGTCCGTGACCGCGCGGGAGTGGGAGCGCGCCCGCTCCCCAGAGCCTCACAGGCGAGCGACGTAGACCTACGTCACTCTGCCTGTGAGGGGCTGACTGCCGCAGTAAATATACTGTGAGCAGTCGGCAAGCGGTTAAGATTTCTATAAGTGGCTGGTTAAAGCTTGAAGGAGGAGTTTTTATTGTACTCTGGCTGTCCAATAAGGCTACATTACCCCTGACCCTTGGTCTGGACAGTGCTGATTAGTCCTGTGCTGATCACATGCACTCTCCCAAGAAAAAAAAATATATATATATCTAACAATACACACCAAACTGAGCATGTGCAACTTGTCCCCTATGCTCTGTTCTATCTGGAGATCGATTGGGGACAGTGGAAGAAGGGGAGGATCAGAGGGACAGGATAACACAGTCTTTATACACATTGCCGAGGATTAACCCCTTAGGTTCAACAGTGAGTATAACAGGCATGATTTACTGCATATACAAACTGATTTTACTGTTGTAGGTTTAGTAACACTTTAAGATAAAAAATGTTTAGGCTTCAGAACCACTTTCTGTTTTGGATATAGTAGTAAGGAGGCCATCAACTTATTTTATTGCTTTTCACTATGAGTTAGTCAACGGTTAGTGAATTTAAGCATGCTCAGGACAAACATTATATGTTTATAATACACATACGAGCAGCTCTGGTAAATAAAATATAGAAAATGTTCATCAGAGTCCAACAGATATGGAGATTAAGCAGAGGATTCTGGACTACAAACTTTTCACCCAGGTGCTTGACACTGCAGAGTAGTGACACAAACCTTCCACCACACACTGACTCTTACCGACAGGTGAAAATGAGAACAGCAGTAAGTGATTTAAGGGACCACTAAACCCCACTATCTGGGACATCCATAAATCCAATCCGCCAGCAGCAACAAGCTTTTAATAGTCAAACTCCACATAGGGTGACATGTAGGATCAATCCTCCTTATATCTCCAGACAGGTATAAAATAATCCGTATATCATCAGACCTAATGCATGGGAGAAATGCCAGAGAAATACGCCCATAGTGTTATATGCTTAAAACATATTTTATGAAGAATCAAGGGCTTACACTCACCATCCGGAATAATACAATAGGCAGAATGCATGTAAGACACAGTATATAAGAACGCTCCTCGATTCCCACCAGAGTTATGGCCGAACTCCAGGGTGTGACGATGTGACGCAGACTAGCTATTCTCGATGCGTTTTGTCATTATGACGTCATCAGGGGGAGCTAGCCTGCGTCACGTCGTCACACCCGGAAGTCGGCCATCACTCTGGTGGGAATCGAGGAGCGTTCTCATTCTGATACTAAGTGATGGGGGAATATGCATGAGAAACAAAATTGGACAACTCTGTGATTATCCTTGAGTGGGCCAGCCAGAGCCCAGACTAGAACCCGATAGAATATTTCTGGAGAGATCTGAAAATGGCTGTGCACCAATGCTCCCCATCCAACCTGATGGAATTTGAGAGGCCCTGCAAAGAAGAATGGGAGAAACTGCCCAAAAATAGATGTGCCAAGCTTGTAGCATCATACTCAAAATACTTGAGGCTGTAATTGGTGCCAAAAGTGCTTCAACAAAATATTGAGCAAAGGCTGTGAAGACTTATGTACGTGGGATTTTTTTTCATTTTTTTTTTACTTTTAAAAAATTTGCAAAGATTTCAAACATTCTTCTTTTACATTGTCATTATGGGGCATGGTTTGTAGAATTTTGAGGACAATAATGAATTGAATCCGTTTTGGAATAAGGCAATATAACAAAATGTGGAAAAAGTGAAGCGCCATGAATACTTTCCGGATGCACTGTACTATACACTTAAAGAGCCTCCCCATCTCTATCTCAAAGGCAATTCCCTTTTTTGATACAGAATACTAATTGCTTTCATTAACCACTTCAGCCCCGGAAGGTTTACCCCCTTCATGACCAGGCCATTTTTTTGATTTGGCACTGCTGTATTTTAACTGACAATTGCGCGGTCGTGCAACGCTGTATTCAAATAAATTTTTTTTTATAAAATATATCCATTTAAAAAATGTAACAAAAATCTAATTTCTTCATCAATCTAGGCCAAAATATATTCTTCTACACGTTTTTGGTAAAAGAGAAAAAAATCTCAATTAGCGTATATTTATTGATTTGCGCAAAAGTTATTGCGTCTACAAACTGGAAAAGATTTATGGAATTTTAATTTTCTAAAATTGTTTTTACTAGTTATGACGGAGATCATCGATTTTTAGTCCAATCACAGCAGGAGCGGGTCACTGGCACAGTATACTGTATCTACGCGGGGCAGTCCAGAACAGGTTAAAATTGTGAAGAGGTTCACAAACTTTTATAAATTCATTTTATCCAAATGTTTTTTTCCAAATGATATTGCTCTTTGCATAAATCACTGACACCAGACAGCTTTGGCTCCTCTGTGCCTTTGGGCTTTGAAGCAAGCATATGGCATGCTATGGCTATAGTTACATTGACCGGCTTTAATACTTATTTATTATTAAACATTATCTCTAGGAAGATAAGAAAACATACAAAATATTGCAGCATTATAATCATTAATAAATTATTACATGTATATTTTAAATACAAGCAGTGTACAAACCTGAATGTGACCTAGTATCAGCCTTTTTCAGTTGCTGGAGTGCGAGAAGAAGAAGCATGAGGAGCTAATCAGTTAATGTGCTTAAAAGAAGCATGTTGATAGGAGGAAAAAACAGAGTGACAGGACGACAAACTCATTACTGTGCTGCTTTTCATTTCACTGCACAGACTGGGGCTGGTCCAGGACAACCTGGACTCATAGAGAACCTGGCACCCATAACTGAAGCAGCGTAGCTGTTTGGAAATGCAGGAGTGGTCTTATGGGAATGTTACAAACTGGGAAGAGAAGAAGTAGGTTAAATGATGCTGGCCAACAGACTAAGGCCCCTTTCACATAAGTGGTGCGCCCCATGGAGTCCGTTCTGCTCAGCGTGGGGAACGTTCTACTGATCCCCGCAGAGCAGGCGGATGACAGCTCCATCTCCACTCTGTGTGCAGAGACAGAGCTGTCAGATCCCCCCTCTCCTCTATGGGGAGATCGGATGAGAACGGGACCGCCTGTCTGTTCTCGTTCCATCCCATCCAATCCGATCCTCCAGACGGATGGAAAATAGGGTTTCTATCCGTCCGGATTTCACGGACAGGAGCGGATTGGATGGCAGCGGATGGCAGCGAACATGTCTCTGCTGACATCAGCTGCTCCATAGGGCTGCATGGAGCATCCGATCTGGTCCGCCTGAAAAACTGACAGGCGGATCGGAAAGCCTGTGTGAAAGGGGCCTAAGGACATTTAGCGGCAGAAAAAATAATATTTCAGGGAAGTCTCTGGATTAAAGATAAATAGGGCAGCAAAAGTCGGTTTTGTTATTGTATCCTTTAATAGGGTATTCATTGTTATCATGTTATTTTTGGATGGTGTTATGCTTTAACCACTTGCCAACCAGCCGCCGCAGTTATACAGTGGTTTGTGGGAGCGATCCTGGGGGGGGGGGGGGGGGGGGGGGGCACGCGCACTGCCACTCGCCAGCGGGGAAGCCTAGGTGCAGGGCTGTTATTGCCGCCTGGCAACCATGATCTCTCCCCATGAAAACAGAATGGCAGTCTGCTGTTGTAAACACAGCAGGCCGTTGTTCTTCCTGCTATCAACACAGAGCTCCTGTGGTCCTCCTATTTAGGAACACAGGTCTCTGTGTTGATTTTGCAAGCCCCCCCCCCCACAGTTAGAAAACACCCCCTAGGCTCACATTTAACCCTTTGATCACTCCTGGGTTAACCCCTTCCCTGCCAGTGTCATTATTACAGTAACAGTGCATATTTTAGCACTGATTATTGTAGTAATGTCACTGGTCCCCCCAAAAGTGTCAAAAATGTCAGTTAGGGATCCGATCTGTTCGCCGCAATGTTGCAGTCCCGCTAAAAAAAAAATCGCTGATCGCCACCATTACTAGTAAAAAAAAAACAATAAATAAAAATGACAAATCTTTCCCCTAGTTTGTAGATGCGATAACTTTTGCGCAAACCAATCAAAAGATACTTATTGGGATTTTTGTACTAAAAATATGTAGCAGAATACAAATTGGTCTAAAATAGGATATTCATTGTTATCATGTTATTTTTAGATGGTGTTATGCTTTAACCACTTGCCGACCAGCTGCCGGCTGGTCGGCAGGTTCCCGCGAATCGCTGTACCTGTACAGCGGTTCGCCTAAAATGAAGAAAAATTTAGATTTTTTCAATTATTTTTTTGGTAATGTTATATAGCAGAAAGTGAAAAATGTTTTTTTTTTAAACAGAATTGTCACTTTTTTTGTTTATAGCGCAAAAAATAAAAATCACACAGGTTATCAAATACCTTCAAAAGAAAGCTCTATTTGTGAGAAAAAAAGGACATAAATTTTATTTGGGTATAGCGTCCCACGACCACTCAATTATCGCAGTGCGAAATCGCAACAAATGGCCTGGTCATTAACCACTTAAGCCCCGGAAGATTTTACCCCCTTCCTGACCAGGGGGTTTTTTGCGATTTTTTACTGCGTGAATTTAACGGACAATTGCGCGGTCGTGCGACGCTGTACCTAAACGAATTTCACGTCCTTTTTTTCCCACAAACAGAGCTTTCTTTTGGTGGTATTTGATCACCTGTGCGATTTTTTTGATCATGCGCTATAAACAAAAAAAGAGCGTAATTTTTGCAAAAATAACAATATTTTTCACTTTTTTTTATATGAAATTCCCCCCAAAAAAATGTAAAAATCAAAATTTTTTAACATTTTCGGCCAAATTGTTTTATGCTACATATGTTTGGTAAAAAAAAATTGCAAAAAGTGTATTTTGATTGGTTTGCGCAAAAGTTATCGCGTTTACTAACAAAGATCAGCGATTTATTTTGCGGTACTGCGACATTGCGGCAGACAGATCGGACCCTTGACTGACATTTTTGACACTTTTGGGGGTACCAGTGACATTACTGCAGTAATCAGTGCTATATATATGCACTGCTACTGCAAAAATGACACTGGCAGGGAAGGGGTTAACTGTATTGGACAGGGAGGGGTTAAGTGTGTCCTAGGGGCGTGATTCTAACTGTAGTGGGACATGGCTATTGGTGTAAAAACAAAGATCAACGGTTCTACATAGTAGAACCGTCTGATCTCCATTTTTACACAGGGGAGAATGACAGGCGGCTTGTTTACATAAGCCGCTCTGCCTTGCTCCCGATCGGCGAGTGACCGGCGGACATCGGGTCCGCCGGTCACACGCCCGCACTCCTCCCTGAACGAGCTGAGGCAGGCGCGTGCCCGCTATTGGCTCTAATACCAGTGACAGGCGAGCGATGTAGACCTACGTCACTCTGCCTGGCCGGGGCTGACCGCCGCAGTAAATATACTGTGCGCAGTCGGCAACCGGTTAAGGGGGAAAATCTTTTGGTCCAGAAGTGGTTAATATATTTCTATAAAGAGGTAACACTTATGCCATAGATTGCTGTATACATGGACGGGTTTTTCAATAAGGAGTTACAAAAATAAAAAAATTAAAACATTTTTTTTTTTACAAGCAAACACTTATTTATGATGTACAAAAAGAATTTTGCATTATAACTTTAAAAAAAGACTCCATCTAAAGCTAATGAATTGATTTTTAGTTTTCTGGCTACCCACGGTGTAAGCTAGACATTTAAACACTTCTTGTTCTGCAAGACTAAGTAGATTACATGTGTGAAGGCTCTTCCACTGCAGCCGCTGCTTTTATTATCTAACATTTGTCAATGGTGACATTTACCAGTAAATACTAAATGTAATGTCTTTATAGACTCTAGAGCAATACAGGAAAAAAGCCATCAGATGAGGAAATTAAAAGTTATTTTTATTATTAATTTTTACAATCCAAAATGGATTTTTCTCTTTTTTTTTTAAACTTTCTCTTAAAAATCATGCTACCAAAAATAGAATACATTTCAATTAGATTTTAGTGATCTCATTTGTATTTAATGCCAACTTCAAGAGGTGATATTGAGTTTTAAAGGAAGAGGCTGTGGTTTCATTGCAGCTCCAAAATACCTTTCCAGAAAGAGTTTTTAAAGTCTAAATCCAGTCCGTTTGTCCTAGTTTTAGAGTGGGAAAGACTTAAAATGTGTGCCAGGTATTTATTTCTGTCTCTTATCTTATTGGGGACATTTTTTTACACTTTCATTTCATGTGAAGCTTGTATAAGAAATAGTGGGATCATATGGTCACTAGAACAGGAAGAAATAGACAGCAATGAAGGCATTGTCAGAAATTCGAATCCTTCCCAACTCTGCTAAAACTGTCTTTATTTTTTAGTTTTTTGGAGAAATGTCAATTTTTTTTTTTGCTCTAACACAGGCATGTCCAACCCGTGGCCCAGAAACCACAGGCAAACCACCGGCCGCGGAACTCCAGACAGTCTCCCGCCTTTGGCTGACGGCTCACGGACACCCGCAAGTGCCGTGCGATCTCCTGGCTGCCGCGGATGTCAGCAGTCAGTGACAAAGCCGCTGCTTCCTGTATAGTTTTGGTTCTGTCATAGGCAGGGTGATATGAAATGCACTCCACCTTTGATAGGAGCCATACAGGAAGCAGCGGCTCTGCTCTCTACTGCAGGCACTGTTTCCTCCAGCAGTACCCAACATCAAGACCAGCAGTACTTGCATGACCAGCATTACCCGCCAGTACCCACCAGCATTACACACCAGCATTACCCACCAGCAGTAACCACCAGCATTACCAGTCAGCAGTAACCACCAGCATTACCCACTAACACTACCCACCAGCAGTGCCAGCATTGCCCGCCAACAGTAACCACCAACATTACCCGCCAGCAGTAACCACCAGAAGAACCCGCCAGCAGTAACCGCCAGCATTACCCACCAACACTATCCGCCAGCAGTACCCATCAGCAGTACCCACCAAAACTACCTGCTAGCATTACCCGCCAGCAGTAACCACCAGCAGTACCCGCCAACACTACCTGCCAGCAGTAACCGCGAGCACTACCCACCAGCAGTAACCGCCAGCAGTACCCGCCAACACTACCTGCCAGCAGTAACCGCCAGCACTACCCACCAGCACTACCCACCAGCAGTAACCACCAGCAGTACCTGCCAGCAGTAAACACACCAGCAGTAACCACCAGCAGTCTGCAAAATAAGTAGAAAAGATTTGTGCATTAGCTTGTGTAAATTGTTTTTTAATAACTAGTTGTGTTTTTTCATAATATGTCATGTCCTTGTTCATACATGTATGAATAAGGACATGACATTTTCTGGCTGCCTAAGTGACATGTGCTAGGGGTGCAACTATCCCCCAGCACATAACTGTAAATATCCCAGCATGTGCAGTGTTTCTGACTCCTACCACCATGCCCACCTCAAATCACTGAAGTGATCATGCTGGTTAGAGTGTTCCTTTTAATATCTCTCAGAAGAAGTAAACCTCTGTATACTGATTTCATTTCATTTGATTATCCTCTAGCTGTGTTAAATTAGTGCGGGGGGGGGGGATGGCTCAGCGGCATGGGAAGGGTGCGGCGACGTTCTATTACTTATTTACCTTAACTATAGTATATATTTTATATGCGGCCCGAGAAAATTTCTCTACACTCAATGTGGCCCAGAGAAGCCAAAAGTTTGGACACCCATGTTCTAACAGGAAGTGAAGCGCAGTTTCCCCAACAGCAGTAAAACCTAACAGCAATTTTAACTCTTCCCTACTCCATACAAAGTTAAATGAAATGTTTATGCAGGAGCTGGGCTGTAAATGCTAACCCCAGGATTTTAATACCCAGCTAAACATTCTGTTTAAATCAGCTAAATACATTCCAGGTCCTTTAAACCAAAACATGGGCAAAGTCTTACAATTTGTTTTCTGAGAAAAGCGAAAAGTCTGTCTTCTTCCAGCATACTGTAGAGAAGCATCCTAGCTCTCTGTGAGGAAGCAGTGGCCTCTCTACAGAGGTCCTATAGAGTCCCTGGTGAGTTGGAGTCAGAGCTCTGCAATCAGGGAGCATGAACTTTGTTGATTGAAGGGCAATCTCAATGAAGTCACACAGATACCATATCTTCCTGGATCAGGGATAGATGAGTAAAAAGACTACGAGGAGAAACTGGGGCCAGGAGTGAACGAGCAGGAGTATAGAGCAGTGTTCCTAGTGTTATCAAACTTAAAGCGTAATGTTGAGAAAAAAACATTCTCCTCTGGGTGATCTCTGTACATTGCAAGGATTATAACAAACTTTGTTGCAGATTCCTACCTTTTGTTATTCTGAAGAAATCCTTGTTTGTTCCTCTGTGTCCCTGTGCCGAGTGAGTCTAATGGAAGTAGTTTCATAATTATCAATCAGCTGTGTATCTGCAGAGCACTAATGAGGAAATCTGCTGGGCCTGCATCCCTTTAGACGTGTTCCTATTGGGAGTATCTCACCAAAAATAACATTTTTGTTGCAGGGAATGCCTGAAATCTGACTTGTATCTGAAGCTGGATACACACTATAAGATTTTCTTTAGATTTTTTCCTTCAGACTTACCAAAACCATATAATATGAGGTCAGACCTAAACACTTTCAATTTGTATGCAATCAGGCAGGCCCTTGTACTACATAGTTGAAGGTAAATCTAAAGGAAGTCTACCAACAAAAGTTGTATAGCGTGTATCCAGCTTTAGTGCAGACTTCTGGGAAAATTGGTGAGCCAATCACACAAGCAGGAAATTATGTTTCTGTGTACAGAGCACCTCCAGATAACCATATTGCATTGCATTTTCAGAAAATTACAGAGCTGCAAATTGAAAAGGAAAGGACATTTTTTCAAAATCACCTTTTTTATTTCTTTAGTTTTTCATAAACTTCTGTTACCTTTAGCTTTCTAGATAAACTAGATCCATGCTTCTAAATAAAGGAAGCAAAATACATAAAAAGAAGAGCTATAACACTTCCATAGAAATTAAATGAAGTCACTCTTCATATTCGGCTCAAAGTTAGTCTTCTTGTTTAGGATTATCTATCCAATGGCAGGTGCCAGTCTGCAGGAGGACACTTACTCATTGTCCACACAGGACTGTTCTGTTTTTCTTTCTGCCAAGCCTTCTCACTCTGCAGTAGAGCTTCCTTGGCTGCCTGGCTTTTTATCCTTTCCCACTCTTTGCATGCTGTCTAGTCTGCTTTCCACTGCTGGCAATCTGGTTTTCCTCCATGAGTGTAGTAGTAATGGAAACGATGCCTTCAACTCTTACAGTGTTTCCATTCATCCCAGTAGTCATTACAGTCTCAAGGAGGCCTCAACAGCTCAGCCATGCTTCCTTCACCAGTCCCCAGGAAAGGACATTTTTAACCTGCTGCCATCCGCGCTACAGCCTATATACGGCTGCAGCGCGGACTCGAATTTTCGGGAGGCCGTTTTTAAACGGCCTCCAGTGACACGCCCCCCCGTGCGCTCCCGCGAGCGCGCAGCGGGGAAAATCTGTGTCGGCCGTGTCCCTTGGACACAGCCAATCACAGATCGTGGTGAATGGCCAATCACAGCGGCCATTCACCACGTGATCGGGCCGTCCAATGAGCGATGATCTCATATGTAAACATATGAGATCATCTCTCATCGCCGGCGCTCCTTCCTCACACAGAGCCTGCAGTGTGAGGAAGGAGGGGGAGCCTCACAGCGCCGGGGACACACAGCGATGTAATCAGGGCACTGATCACCAGTGCCCTGATTACTAAAAGGTAAAAACATACACACAGTGCCCCCCCATCAGTGCCCACAGTGCCCGCCATCAGTGCCCCCATCAATGCCCACAATCAGTGCCCATAGTGCTGTCAGTCAGTGCCCATCAGTGCCTGCTCATCTAGGCACTGATGAGCACTGACTGGCAGCACTATGGGCACTGAGTGTGGGTACTGATGGTGCTGCCCATCAGTGCCGCTCATCAGTGCCACCCGTCAGTGTCCAGTGCCATCTGCCATTGCCCATCAGTGCCGCCTATCAGTGCCCATCAGTGCCGCCCGTCAGTGCCGCCTCTCAGTGCCCAGCAGTGCCACCTCTCAGTGCCACCTCTCAGTGCCCAGCAGTGCCACCTCTCAGTGCCCAGCAGTGCCACCTCTCAGTGCCCAGCAGTGCCGCCTATCAGTGCTCATCAGTGCCGCCTATCAGTGCCGCCTATCAGTGCCGCCTATCAGTGCTCATCAGTGCGGCATATTAGTACCTCCTCATCAGTGCCCATAAGTGCCACCTCATCAGTGCCCATCAGTGCAGCCTATCAGTGCCCATCAGTGCCGCCTCATCAGCGCACATCAGTGAAGGAGAAAAATTTATTTTCAAAATTTACTCGCAGAAAATAAGAAAAACTTTTTTTTTTTCAAAATTTTCTGTCTTTATTCTTTTTTTTTGTAAGAAATAAAAAACCCAGAGGTGATTACATACCACCAAAAGAAAGCTCTATTTGTGTGAAAAAAAATGATAAAAATTTTATATGGGTACAGTGTAGCATGACCGCGCAATTGTCATTCAAAGTGTGACAGCGCTGAAAGCTGAAAATTGGCCTGGATGGGAAGGGTGTTTAAGTGCACAGTAGGCAAGTGGTTATTAACATTCAATTACAATATGACTTGTGTCAAAATTGTATACGCTATATATTTTTTTTTTTTGCTGTTTGTTTCCCCATGAAAGTGGAGTTACCTTTTAAAGTGTTAGTAAACCCAGGAGCCTGCATTCACTATATATGATCTCCCACAGTACACAGAACACGGAAATGCAATTATTTTAGTAAATAGAAATGGCAAAATACCCTTTTTCATCAGCAGTATATAGCAGTCTTGTTACTTCTGTCAGTGTCTGGTTAAAGCTTGTAGGAGGAGTTTTCATTCTCCCCTGATTGTCCTATGTGGCTGCAGAACCCCTGACCCTCTGTCTGGTCCTGTGCTGATCACATGCACTCTCCCAAGAAAGAAAAAAAACTCTCTAGCAATACACACGAAACTAAGCATGTACAACTTGTCCCCAGCCTCTGTTCTATCCGGAGATGGTTTGGGGACTGAGGAAGAAGGGGAGGATCAGAGAAAGCAGGATAAAACAGCTTTTTTTACACAATGCAGATGATTAACCCCTTAAATTCCACAGTGAGTATTACAAGCATGCTTTACTGCATATACAGACTGATTTTACTGTTGTTTGTTTCGTAACACTTTAACAAGTGTCTAAACTATCAAACAATTAGAGTTAAATATCAACAGTTGAAATTAAAACAATCACAATCTGCAATAACCAAATATAAGTGCAAATAAAACTCTGCATATCATATAAAGGAGTATTCTCTGAACCAATTCCTCATCTTCCAAGACAATGTTTGTGGAAATAATGAGCTTGGTGTAAAATGTGTTTCAATAGTTTCCAATTACTACCTAGTGTTTTCCACTAAATTTGTGAATTGCTCACCACGGTGCACATGTTAAGGGGTAAGAACTCATTAAATCACATGTGTCAAACACAAGGCCCGCGGACCGAATGCAGCCCCCCAGGCCATTTCATGTGGCCCTCGCGCTTCTCCTGCAGCTGCAGCACCCCCCTTGCCTCTGCCCCCGTATTGTGTCAGTAGTCGGCAGTAGAGGGGACAGAACTCCTTTGCCAGATCCAGCGCTTCTCTGTGCAGCTACAGAAAGGTTTGTCTTTGCCCAACCCCCCTTCACAGCAGTCCACAGGAGAGAGGAGGGCAGAACCACCTTTTCTCTGCCTCCCCTGGTCTCAGCATTCAGCAGACTCTGGGAGCTGACTCCATACCTCCTCTGGTCCTCCTCCAGACCCTGTACTTTCTTCCGCCCAGATCTTTCCTGGCAGCAGCACAAGGTAAGAGGGTGCATTGTGATGTAAGGAAGTGTGGGTGACTATTGACTTCTAATGGTGGGGGGGGGGCTCTTGACATCTCATGTAACAGTGTAAGGGGGTGGGGTGCTCTGAACATCTAATCTTACAGATATAACCGGCCTTTTGAGAGCAACCATAATGCTAATGTAGCCCGAGATTAAATTTAGTTTGATACTCCTGCATTAGATGGTGTTGACCATTTACCTCTAAGTTGGTCAAAATTTGCATTGTAACTGGATCCACTCTCTCTTTACAACAGTGTTTCTCAACTCCGGTCCTCAGGGCACACTAACAGGCCAGGTTTGCAAGATAACTGAAATACATCACAGGTGATATCATTTGCTGCTCAGTGATTGCAGTATTCTAGTCTGCATGTCCCGAAGGTAATACTTAAAATCTGGCCTGTTAGTGTTCCCTGAGGACCGGAGTTGAGAAACACTGCTTTACACCTTTTTCCACTTCCAATGTGCAGGCTCTCCTTTCAGTAGCAGCTCAGGAAAAATATGGGGAAAGAGGCTCACATAGCAATAGCATTAAACTTTTTTAAACTTTTCTTAAAACTATTATAAAAAAGAACTCACCTTTTGATGGGGGCGTGGCTGCAGCGCGGAAGATGGAGGCTTGTTAATCCAACTCCGCTGAGCCACCAGGGACACGCAACGATCGTCAGAGCATCGGGACCCGTCGAACCCTGCAAAATACTCCCCGCACTCCCGCCCAATGCCGCCGACATGACGCGCCGCAAGAAAGGACCGGAGCAGGCGAACAAGCTGTCCGGTTTCTTCATCTCTCAGAGCTCCGGGCTCCAACAAAATGGCGGCGGCCCGGGAAATCGAGGAGGACACGGCGCTGCACCGCTGAAAAAACGTTCTCCTCTTCTTACATCTCCTCAAGCACACAGGGTAATTGCGAACCCTGACAGTGGACAATCCTCTGGATCTCCTTCACCTCCATCTCCCTCATCCAGAAGCCCAGCTAAGACGCGGCAGAGAAGGGAATCCCCACAGAGGTCCCGAGAGCAATCAGGTATGGACCTCAGCCTCCCAGCACCATCCAACCCTGCCTCTCATCCCACTGTGTCTGACCCATTTGCAGCCTTCCCCTCTGGGTCTAATCCCATATCAGAAAGGGTCATGAAAGACATAATGTACACCTTACGTGCCACCATGCAGGCAGACATGCAAACATGTATGCAACAACTTAGATCTGATATGGGCTCCCTGGGTACTAGGGTGGATGTTGTGGAAAGGTCAGTGGACTACGCATGCCTCCACTATCAACTCCATTATTACCACAATTAATAAGCAAACGGATGAGATTCAGTGGCTAAAGGGAAAAGTGGCGGATTTAGAGGACCGTTCCAGACGGAACAACGTGAAAATCCGGGGAATACCCGAGACGGTTCTCCCTAATCAGCTACTAGACCATGTTACCGCACTGTTCCGTACCCTAGTTCCCTCACTCTCTGCTTCTGATTTAGTTGTGGATAGAATACATAGACTACCTAAACCACCGTTCCTATCAGGAGATATTCCCAGGGACGTACTACTCAGGATACACTTTTATCACGTGAAAGAGCAAATTATGCTTGCCGCCAGGCAATCCGCTACTCTCCCTGAGGGGTACAGTAACCTGCAATTGCTCCCGGATCTATCTCGGCATACGCTACAAGCTCGAAGAAACCTAGCTACCATAACGAAAGCCCTGAGGAACCACAACGTGCCCCACAAGTGGAAATACCCAGCAACCCTTTCTGTCACTTATAGTGGCTCAACGGTACTACTCAAGTCATTGGATGAGGGCATACAAGCCCTAAGAAGGTGGAACATCTTACCGCAGCAACAAGTTGATCCTTCTGCCTCTCCGCCTCTCAGGCCTCTGGAAGAGGATTGGCATCTGGTCTCTCGAAAAAGATCCTCCAGGGCGGATTCCAACCTCCCGGGCTCTACTAGGTAACTCAAGAATCCTCTACAAGTGTCCCTGGCCATAGGAGCAGTTGCCCTTTGGCCCCACGAGTTTTGCATCAGATATGACCGATCACGGACTGCAGAGACGGTCCTGTTCTTATCTTTGTCTCCAGTTTCTTCTTTGTTTTTTTTCCTATTTTCGGTTTTCGTTTTTTTTGCATGGTATCTTCAATGCATGTTTTGAAGCAAAGCTCCAGAGTGGAGAGTCTTGGATTACAAATCTTGGTCGTTAGGCTGACACCTACTCCTGAGATGTCTACAGTACCACACCACCTGAATCACCGAACAGCTCCGCAATTTATCATATGACCATTAAGTTTCTATCTATTAATTCGAATGGACTGAATCACCCTGCTAAACGGCGTACTCTTTGGAAGGAAGCTCTAGAACAACGGGTGGACGTTCTGGCGGTCCAAGAGACCCATTTTAAAAAGGGAGATCACCCACCATGTCACCATAAGGACTATCCCCAAGTTTTACTGGCGTCTGCGGAAGATAAGAAGAGAGGAGTCCTACTGGCCTTTCGGACTTCATTGTCCGCCAAAATCATTCATTCTGTCCAGGATCCTCATGGCAGGTTTATAATTGTGATTTGCAATCTCAATGACTCTATCTTCACTATAGTGAACTTATATGCCCCGAATTCACACCAACTTCGGTTCCTGAGGCGCCTGCTCAAGCAAGTATATAACATTCGTCAAGGTCGTCTGTTGCTCTGTGGGGACTTTAATATTGTTGCAGACCCTGAGATGGACGTCTCCTCGTCCTCCCGGGGCCGGCAACAATCGATGGGGGGGTTGTTGCATGCTGAGAAATTGTATGATGTATGGCGATGTCAACATGCCAGTGAGAGGGATTACTCTTTTTTTCAGCTAGACACAGATCATACTCTCGTTTGGACATGTTTGTGGTTGATGTGGAGCTTCTCTCTAGGGCGTCCTCCTCGAAGATCCAGGACATTACCTGGTCTGATCACGCCACAGCAGAACTGGTCCTCGGGGAGAATGCCGGGGTGGCTCCGTCGCAAGTGTGGAGATGTGACACTAGTATGCTGCAAGATTCGGGCTGTTCTACCCGGATCTCTGACAGTATACGGGAGTTTTTCTCGTTTAATGCTCCTCGGATCCCTGGGTGTTGTGGGGTGCACACAAGGCCTTTGTTCGCGGCGTGTGCATCCAGCAGCAGGCTAGGAGGAAGAGGCTGCGGAACCAAAAAATGTCTTCACTGTTACATGATATCCATGTCTTAGAGGAGCGCAATAAAACAAACCCCACTGCTATTATGTCCACGCAATTGACCCAACTTAGACAGGATCTCCGTCTCCTTCTCCTAGAGCAATCGGATAAACATCTAAAATATCTAAAACAGACGTCTTATTCCCAGGCGAATAAAGCAGGCAAATTTCTTGCAGCCAGAGTCAGGAGCAAACAGGCCAAATCTCGAATCCCATTCCTTATTGACCCTATTACCAAACACAAAATTTCTCATCCCCAGGCCATAGCAGATGCTTTTGCAGCATTCTATGAATCCCTGTACAACCTAAAGGACAACCCGGCGGAACACCAACCATCCACTGCTGAGATAGAGAATTTCCTTAGCGCCATTAACCTGCCATCGATATCCGCTCCTCAACTGGACATTTTAAACCAACCTATTACAATTGAAGAACTTAGGACTAGTGTTAAGACTCTACCAAACGGGAAGTCCCCGGGTCCCGACGGTCTCCCCAACGAGTTTTATCAATTTTTCTTCTCACATATAAGCCCTACTCTCACTGACGTATTCAATAAAGCTATGAGCGAATCTGCTCTTCCCTCAGATATCCTAGGTGCCCATGTGGTTACATTACCTAAACCTGGCAAAGACCCCACCACCCCGGCAAATTTTCGCCCCATTTCCCTCCTCAACTCTGACGCCAAGATATACGCGAGGATTATCTCCCAAAGACTACAACACCTCTTACCTGACCTGATTGCTAGAGACCAAATGGGCATTACTCCCGGGCAACAGACTTCTGACGCCACCAGACGCATGGTTAATATCCTTCATTTAGCTCGCGCACATAAAAAACCCTCAGTTCTACTCACCCTAGATGCAGAAAAAGCTTTTGATAGGGTACATTGGGGTTATATGAATGCCACCCTACACAAATTCGGACTTTCTGGCCCTATCCTATCAGCTATCCAAGCCCTTTACTCCTGCCCGTCCGCCCAGGTGTACACGTCTGGTATACTCTCCAAGAAATTCCACATTTCTAATGGCACACGGCAGGGCTGTCCCTTATCTCCCACGATTTTTAATTTACTTATAGAGCCCCTTGCTGAGACGATAAGATCTCACACTCAGATTACAGGTTTCAAATTCCCTACATCCCATCATAAAATCACCCTTTTCGCGGATGATATCATCCTGATGCTCACCAACCCCTCTAAATCCCTACCGGTTGCCTATGAAGTTCTTAGACGATTCCATCGCATCTCATATTATAAATTGAATGAGTCTAAATCGACAATACTCAATCTAGGAGTGGACCCACACACTCAAACCAAACTTGCATCTTCAATACCTATTCCTTGGTCCTCTGATAAAATTCATTATTTGGGCATAGATCTTACCGCAGATCCTTCAAAACTACTAGCAGCTAACATTGCCAGACTTATACCCAAACTGGAAGCAGAAACAGTACGCATGAAAACCCTGTTGTTGACCTGGCACGGTAAGGTGGCCGCATACAAAATGTTTCTATTGCCGCAAATTTTGTATTTGTTCAGGGCCCTCCCCATACATTATCCATCTACAAGTATCGCCAAATTCTCTGCACATATGAAAAAATGTATTTGGGATGGCAAGAAAGCTTGCTGCGCTCCATCTGTTCTCACTGCCAGGCGATGTTATGGAGGAGCTGCGGTACCTGATATCCATAAATACTACTGGGCCACAATTTTGAATCAAGCGCGTAATTGGTTTAACACATTGGATGCCCCCCTTTGGGTGGATCTGGAAACTAACATGGCCCCTACAAAGAATCTACGGGACATGCTCTTGGGAGATACATGGATTCCGTGGAATCTTGCTACCCTATCCCCTACCATGCAGGCCACGCTTAGAGCCTGGCGAACAATCACTGGGATACATAAAGACCGCGACATATCATTTTCCCACCCCATTCCTTCCTCGGTTCTAAATAGCCACATTCCTGACATCCCCCCGAGCCTTACCATAAAGGGAAACCTCAATACCCTGCAGAACCTTTATAACAATAACATTTTATTAGCACCGGGTGAGATACAGGCCAAGTACCACATGCCAAGTTCGAATTTCTTTCACATTTACCGCATGCACCATTTCATGAATCAACACCTTTTACAATGCACAAAAGTGGATGGCAAGATATGGGATCTATTAGTAACCCCTACCAAGACACCTCCAAAACTTTCTAGCTACTATCATATCCTACTAGGCAATGACACGTTTTTTAAAACGTGGACCATGTTCAAATGGGATAGGGACTTACGAGAAAGCTTCTCGGTATCACAATGGCGACGTGCAATCTCAGAAGCCAATCGTCACACTCATTGTGCTAACCACTGGGAGGTGACCCTTAAACTCACCCATAGGTGGTACTATACCCCTTACCGGTTGGCGGGATTTTCCAACAAATATTCCCAATTATGTTTGAGGGATTGCTCCAATGTTGGCACACTATTACATATTATGTGGGCATGCCCATCCCTCATTAGTCTGTGGAATCAGGTATTTAATTTCATTGCTAAACACACCGGGTGTATCATTAAACCCAACCCAGCTTTAGCAGTCCTACATTTGGGTATAGAACGACTCCCCTCTCAATATAGACCTTGGACGTCACATGTCCTGTTGGCCACTAGAACTCTAATTCTGAAGAAATGGAGAACCCCGGAAGTACCCAATCTATCAGATGTAATTGCACTATTGCGTAGGAACTATCAGTTTGAAAAATCTCTGGCGACTAACAATGCGCGCCTTAGGGAATTCAACAAGATGTGGGACTTTTGGTCTACCACATAACTCGACTCCATATTACAACTTCTTACTTACTTTGCTTTATATTGATGTTGATGTTGTTGTTGATTATGTAATAATCTCACCAAGTTTTGATGTAACCATTACATATGTGTTTGATATGTAAAACATGTACCATGCAGTATCGAGAAGATACTTGTTGTTTTTTTTTTTTGTTTTTTTTTGTTTGTTATGTGCTTAAACTTAATAAAAATTATTTTGAAAAAAAAAAAAAAAAAAAGAACTCACCTTTTCATGTGCTATACAGCACTGTTTAACAAACATCTTACTGGACAGCGCTACCTCCATGCATTAGGAATAGGGTCACAAATATTGTAGATGCGAGGTCAACACAGACTGATCCTTGTAAACATTTTTCATCAATAATGACTTCCTCAAGAATGTCATGTGTGTCCTTCCATTTATAAATAACTCCTCAGTCTCCCAACATAATACCTTCAATGGAAAAAAAAACCTTTCAATCATTTGAAATTTATGTTCATCATGTAATTAATACACCTTCAACTATATTTTGTATTAAAAAAAAAAAAACATTTACTACTACTTGTTATATGTACATCAAGTAAGTAATACCCTAAGGGCACTAAGCATATAAATCCTACAAATATCATAACTTTTTAACAGCTCTACCCAAAATCAATAATCCCATAGTGATAGAATGCATTTTGCCAAAACAATTTTGCAAAATAAAGTTAAACTTTTAGAAAGAAATTCATTATAATACAGATGTGGTAGGTGGGCAGAGTAAGGGGCCCAGAGGTTCCACCACTGCCATTATAAGACACTAATTTGTACCCTTTTCACTTGTGAGCTATATGAGGGGCAGCTCATTAAAGCTAATGTTGGTAGCCATTAGGGATGATCGAACTTTTGAAAAGTTCGGTTCGGCCAGAACATCCGAACTTCCCGAAAGTTCGGCCCGGATTTCAGAACCCCATTGAAATCAATGGGACCCGAACTTCGGTAGTCAAAAAACACCATTTTTAAGCCCTAAAACCCAATAAATGCCCCTAAAAAGTCCCTAGGGTTCTGGGTCATGCCCCATTAACTATTAATCACACAAAAAAAGTTCTTAAAAATTGTCATTTTTGATAAAAAAGCCAATTATTGAAAAAAAAAAAAGAGAGAGATTTTTTGATTTTGGATTTAGTATCTGGGGGGTCTAAAAAGTGTACATGTGAAGTTTCAGCTCTGTAGCATGTCCAGAACCATGAAAAAAAAAAAAAGATAATTTTTCAGTAGAACAGGGATGTGGGTGGGACCCTCCTTTTACACCTATATGATCTTTTTTTTCTGGTTCTGGACATGCTACAGAGCTGAAACTTCACAGGTACACCTTTTAGACCCCCCAGACACAAAATCACACAAAAAAAGTTCTTAAAAATTGTCATTTTTGATAAAAAAGCCAATTATTGAAAAATTAAAAAAAAAATATATATATTTTTTGATTTTTACTTTGGATTTCGTATCTGGGGGGTCTAAAAAGTGTACATGTGAAGTTTCAGCTCTGTAGCATGTCCAGAACCATAAAAAAAGATTGTTTGTATTAGAACACTTTCAGCTCAGGGGGTTGGCTTCTCTTCTCGGTTTTCACACCTTGCCGGTTTCAAAGCAGGCATTTTTTTGGGTTCTTTGCAGTCAGGAAAAACATCTGAACTTGTGTATAGTGGTACTGTGCACAAGTTCTGATGTTTTGCCTGCCTCCAAAAACCCCCAAAAAATGCCAGCAAAAACACACCTGGGCATTTTTTTTTTGACGCTAGCGTTTTTTTTGGCATTTTTTGGGGTTCTTTTGAGGCAGGCAAAACATCTGAACTTGTGTATAGTGGTGTATATACACACATACATATATTTATATACACACACCTAGACATATATAGGTGTGATAGTAGCAGAAATATATGCTTGCGCTAATGAAATCATTTACAGTAATATATTTCTGCTACTATCACACCTATATATGGCTAGGTGTCTATATACATATAATTATGTGTGTATATATACCACTATACACAAGTTCAGATGTTTTGCCTGCCTCAAAAGAACCCCAAAAAATGCCAAAAAAAACGCTAGCGTTAAAAAAACAAATATGCCCAGGTGTGTTTTTTCTGGCATTTTTTGGGAGTTTTTGGAGGCAGGCAAAACATCAGAACTTGTGCACAGTACTACTATACACAAGTTCAGATGTTTTTCCTGACTGCAAAGAACCCAAAAAAATGCCTGCTTTGAAACCGGCAAGGTGTGAAAACCGAGAAGAGAAGCCAACCCCCTGAGCTGAAAGTGTTCTAATACAAACAATCTTTTTTTTTATGGTTCTGGACATGCTACAGAGCTGAAACTTCACATGTACACTTTTTAGACCCCTCAGATCTGAAATCCAAAGTAAAAATCAAAAAATCTCTTTTTTTTTTTTTTTTTTTCAATAATTGGCTTTTTTATCAAAAATGAAAATTTTTAAGAACTTTTTTTGTGTGATTTCGTATCTGGGGGGTCTAAAAGGTGTACCTCTGAAGTTTCAGCTCTGTAGCATGTTCAGAACCATAAAAAAAATGATTGTTTGTATTAGAACACTTTCAGCTCAGGGGGTTGGCTTCTCTTCTCGGTTTTCACACCTTGCCGGTTTAATAGCAGGCATTTTTTTGGGATCTTTGCAGTCAGGAAAAACATCTGAACTTGTGTATAGTGGTACTGTGCACAAGTTCAGATGTTTTGCCTGCCTCCAAAAACCCCCCAAAAATGCCAGCAAAAACACACCTGGGCATTTTTTTTTGACGCTAGCGTATTTTTTGGCATTTTTTGGGGTTCTTTTGAGGCAGGCAAAACATCTGAACTTGTGTATAGTGGTATATATACACACATAATTATATGTATATAGACACCTAGCCATATATAGGTGTGATAGTAGCAGAAATATATTACTGTAAATGATTTCATTAGCGCAAGCATATATTTCTGCTACTATCACACCTATATATGTCTAGGGGTATATATACAGACATATATGTGTATATATACCCCCTATACACATTTTCAGATGTCATGTCTGACATCAAACATGTCCTCAAAAAAGCACTGGCAGTGGCAGCCCCTGCAGCATGAAAAATGCTTGGCTGGTGAGAAGCCATATTCCTGTCCCGAAGCAACTCAGAGAAATGATCATTTCTCTATAGCGGTCACCCTGCTATGGAAGGGTTTTGTCACCCTTCCATAGCAGTCACTGTCAGTTAACCCTACACTACACTACGGTCCCTTTACACTTAACACTTTCCCTACAGAAACTACATTTTTGAAGCTAACTTAAGTGTAAAGGAGCACTCTAACTACACTAGATATCCCTTTCCTCACACTAAAAATAGCTAAATGACACTTTGTAACACATTAGAACAGAACAGCATTCCACTCTCTTCCATGTCCCGTACAAGAATGCTAGGAATTTGGCTGGGGCGATCTTATATACTGGGGGGCGTATTCACTAATGATTGGTCTAGGGACCCCCTAGTCACTCCAATCACATTCCTAGAATTCTCCTGCCCCCTAAATTGGCTTTTGCTAATGGTTCTGGTCCAATCACGGGCTTTTAAAGCCCATTTCCTGAAGCATTGCATTTTGGTCGGTTCTGGTTGCCGAATTCCAAACTTTTTGGGCAAAAAGTTCTAAATTAGGCAGAACCTCGAACACCCAATGTTCGGGCCGAACCGATGGTGGACCCGAACCGTTCGATCATCCCTAGTAGCCATGTGGTTCACTCCCCTTTGACATGAGATAGCTCCTAGTGGTACATGATTGACTTAGTTCTGTCACCTGTGGCCAAGAAGGTGTCCATAGCTTTGTGTAAGTTATGACAAATCAGTTTGGAGCTTACAAAGAACTTATACAGTGCCTTGCGAAAGTGTTCGTCCCCCTTGAACTTTGCGACCTTTTGCCACATTTCAGACTTCAAACATAAAGATATAAAACTGTAATTTTTTGTGAAGAATCAACAAGTGGGACACAATCATAAAGTGGAACGAAATTTATTGGATATTTCAAACTTTTTTAACAAATAAAAAACTGAAAAATTGGGCGTGCAAAATTATTCAGCCCCCTTAAGTTAATACTTTGTAGCGCCACCTTTTGCTGCGATTACAGCTGTAAGTCGCTTGGGGTATGTCTCTATCAGTTTTGCACATCGAGAGACTGACATTTTTGCCCATTCCTCCTTGCAAAACAGCTCGAGCTCAGTGAGGTTGGATGGAGAGCGTTTGTGAACAGCAGTTTTCAGTTCTTTCCACAGATTCTCGATTGGATTCAGGTTTGGACTTTGACTCGGCCATTCTAACACCTGGATATGTTTATTTGTGAACCATTCCATTGTAGATTTTACTTTATGTTTTGGATCATTGTCTTGTTGGAAGACAAATATCCGTCCCAGTTTCAGGTCTTTTGCAGACTCCATCAGGTTTTCTTCCAGAATGGTCCTGTATTTGGCTCCATCCATCTTCCCATCAATTTTAACCATCTTCCCTGTCCCTGCTGAAGAAAAGCAGGCCCAAACCATGATGCTGCCACCACCATGTTTGACAATGGGGATGGTGTGTTCAGGGTGAGGAGCTGTGTTGCTTTTACGCCAAACATAACGCTTTGCATTGTTGCCCAAAAGTTGGATTTTGGTTTCATCTGACCAGAGCACCTTCTTCCACATGTTTGGTGTGTCTCCCAGGTGGCTTGTGGCAAACTTTAAACGACACTTTTTATGGATATCTTTAAGAAATGGCTTTCTTCTTGCCACTCTTCCAAAAAGGCCATATTTGTGCAGTATACGACTGATTGTTGTCCTATGGACAGAGTCTCCCACCTCAGCTGTAGATCTCTGCAGTTCATCCAGAGTGATCATGGGCCTCTTGGCTGCATCTCTGATCAGTCTTCTCCTTGTATGAGCTGAAAGTTTAGAGGGATGGCCAGGTCTTCGTAGATTTGCAGTGGTCTGATACTCCTTCCATTTCAATATTATCGCTTGCACAGTGCTCCTTGGGATGTTTAAAGCTTGGGAAATCTTTTTATATCCAAATCTGGCTTTAAACTTCTCCACAACAGTATCTCGGACCTGCCTGGTGTGTTCCTTGTTCTTCATGATGCTCTCTGCGCTTTAAACGGACCTCTGAGACTATCACAGGGCAGGTGCATTTATACGGAGCAAAAATGTGAAAAACTATCAGCGCAGTAATAAACCTAAAAAAATGTGATCAGCTGCAAACACTTAATGTGATCCCACTACACAAATAAATGATTCAGTAAATAATATGTGTTGGGCTAAATCAAACAAAGTGCATATGAAAAATATTAAAGATATTCAATCTCAAAATATTGCAACAAAAGTCCATGTGATTAAATACGTGACATGAATATTGAAATAACATATATAAAAATCCACGTGTATATAAAGTGCTGTGATCTCTAGATAAAAGACTCCTCCAACACAAAGGTGACCAAAACTTCTCAGTGACTGTGACAAAATCCACCACCAGAAGTGCAAGCCTCTCACCTTAATGTCTGACCCAGGTGCCACCCAGGGTCAGACAAAGCAGTCCCCTAACAGGGGTAATCAGTTATCCGCAACAAGGTATGAGCAAGAGGGTCCGGGATCAGCACAGCTCATCCATCCATATCACAGGGCCATAGATGAAAAAAGGGGAACAAAGCAAAGAAATCTAGGGCTCTCTGTATAACTTGATCAGGCAGAAGTTTAATTGAAAATCAGGGTACTCACAAAACGCTGTAGTATACAAGTGCGATACAGCAATGTTTCCATGGAAGGCTGTGACGTCCGCAGCATGGCTCCGCCCTCCTGTATGCGTTACGTCAGCGCTCAGGGCTATCGACTTCTTCAGCAAGGGGACAGCTTTGTCTGACCCTGGGTGGCACCTGGGTGAGACATTAAGGTGAGAGGCTTGCACTTCTGGTGGTGGATTTTGTCACAGTCACTGAGAAGTTTTGGTCACCTTTGTGTTGGAGGAGTCTTTTATCTAGAGATCACAGCACTTTATATACACGTGGATTTTTATATATGTTATTTCCGAAAGGACTTATTCAATATTCATGTCACGTATTTAATCACATGGACTTTTGTTGCAATATTTTGAGATTGAATATCTTTAATATTTTTCATATGCATTTATACGGAGACTTGATTACACACAGGTGGATTCTATTTATCATCATTAGTCATTTAGGTCAACATTGGATCATTCAGAGATCCTCACTGAACTTCTGGAGAGAGTTTGTTGCACTGAAAGTAAAGGGGCTGAATAATTGTGCACGCCCAATTTTTCAGTTTTTTATTTGTTAACAAAGTTTGAAATATCCAATAAATTTTGTTCCACTTCATGATTGTGTCCCACTTGTTGTTGATTCTTCACAACAAATTACAGTTTTATATCTTTATGTTTGAAGCCTGAAATGTGGCAAAAGGTCGCAAAGTTCAAGGGGGCCGAATACTTTCACAATGCACTGTATATCTCAAAAGGATGCAGCGCCAAAAACTCAGTGATAATATATCTACCCAAATCAGTGCATAATAAATATTAATCAATCAATATATAAATAGGCATTATCAAAATTTTTAGTGATTAATAAAATTACAGAGAGCTTCTTTACCCCAGTTTTGGCACTCACATGGATCAGCAGGGAATCAAGGAACATTCCAGGAAGTATTTGTTCCTAGAGGGGTTCCCTGACCCTTTTACTTTGCCATTGCAGGAACAAAGAAAGCATCACTTTAACTACCTCAATACTGGGCACTTAAACCCCCTTCCTTCCCAGACCAATTTTCAGCTTTTAGCGCTGTTGCATTTTGAATGACAATTGCGCGGTCATGCAACACTGTACCTAAACCAAATTTATGTCATTTTTTCCCCACAAATAGAGCTTTCTTTTGGTGGTATTTGATCACCGCCAGGTTTTTTCTTTTTTGGTGCACAAATAAAAAAAGACCGAAAAGTTTGAAAAAAAAAAAAGTTTTTTTGTTTAGGTTATAAAATTTTGTAAATAGATATGTTTTTTCCTGCACTGATGAGCACTGATGACGCCGTACTGACAGGCACTGATGAGGAGACACTGATGGGGTGGCACTGATGGGGTGGCACTGATATGCAGCACTGATGGGCACTGATAGGTAGCACTGATATGCAGCACTGATGGGCACTGATATTTGGCACTGATAGATAGCACTGATATGCAGCATTGGTGGGCACTGATAGGCAGCGCTGATGGGCACTGATAGGCAGCACTGATGGGCACTGATCGGCGGCAATGATGGGCACTGATATGCGGCACTGATGGGCACTGATGGGTGGCACTGATGGGCGGCACTGATCGGCACTGATGGGGGGCACTGATGGGCACTGATAGGCAGCACTGGTGGGCAATAATGGGCACTGATGGGCGGCACTGATAGATGGCAATAACGGGCACTGGTGGGCAGCACTGATAGATGGCATTGGTGGGCAGCACTGATAGGGGGCACCACTGGCAGGCTCTCTGAGCCCTGTTTGCCATCCCTGGTGGCCATGGTGGGCATCCCTGGTGGTCATGGGTGGGCATCCCTGGTGGCTCTAGTGGCATCCCCTCCCCCCAGGGCTGCACTGGTAATCAATCATCTGATTACCAGCACAGACCCCCCCTGTGATCAGTGAGTAATTAGAAATACTCACTGATCACCCCGGCTGCAGAATCGATCCTCTCCTTCTCCTCACACTGACAGGATCTGTCAGGAGGAGAAGAGATCGAAGCCATTACAACGGCTGTATTGACATTACATGACGGCTGTGATTGGTCACAGCCGTCATGTGATCAGGAGTGCCAATCACAGGGCCCTCCTGCCGAGTGATGTTGCTCTGTGTCCTAGGGACACAGGCACATCGAGATCGCGCCGCTGCACGTGCCCGCGGCGGCACGATCTCTCTCCTTCTGAAGGACGCTCCGGAACGTCCATTCAGAAGGACGAGACTCCCACCCGGCTGTATATGTACTATGGCCCGGGTGGGAGGTGGTTAAAAGAGGAACCAAACTGGGGGATGGCTGGGAGCAGAGCTTTTTTTTTTTCCGGAGAATAGGTGCAGGTACTCCCCTCTTTTAAATCACCACCTGTCTCCACCCCCTACCCACTTTCAAGCACCATCCTTTGGTTTTACCCCTTACACACTTTCGCCCCTTTTAGAGAATAGAGATCATTTTGTGGTGCCAGATAATATGTATGAAATGTGTTAATGATAACAAGAAAAGCCTTAAAGTAAATCTCCTGCAGCCAGCAACAATACCCTCCCCCCCAGGAACAATAGATTCCGTGCAACAAAATATCCCATCAGCAACAATTAAAACCCCCAGCAATATTAGATATCCTGCAATAAACTATCCTCCTCTGCAATATAGACCCTTCCAGCAATGATAGATTCCCTGCAACAAATTACCCCCTATAGATCCACACCAGGAACAGCTGACCCCCAACAGCAAAAACAGATTTCATAGCAGCTAGCAATAATAGACCCTCCAGCAGCCAGAAACAATATCCCCCCCCCCCCCCAGTGACAATAGATCCCTTCAGCAGCCAGAATCGGGCAGCCAGGGAATATGTATCTCTTATGCATGCACACTGGAAGTACGTGATCTTGGCACCCAGCTCCATTTAAATGTAATCCACATATTTAATTAAACAATTAACAAAGTTAATTAACAACGTCTGCTCATCCTGGATTTATTTATAGTATTTACACCGCATTCACACTGAAGCGGCACGACTTCAGGGGCGACCTGTGAAGTCTCATGCAACGCGACTTCGGCGCGACTTGCATGGACTTCATAAAATTAATGTCTATGCAAGTCACTCCAGGTCGCCCCGAAGTAGTACAGGAACCTTTTTCTAAGTCGGAGCGACTTGTGTCGCTCCTATTAGAACCGTTCCTGTACCACACAATGGACCACGATGGTCCGCGACTTGTCAGGCAGACAAGTCGCCTGACAAGTCGTATTAGTGTGAATGGACTCTAACTGTCTCTAGTATACTCTGCACACAACTGAAATCAGACAGTTGAAATGGGAATGGCAGGGCAAAACCCCGGTGACTGGTAAAACATTGTATGTAGTTTCTCCTATCTTGCAGCTATAGAATGATCATATTATGTACATTCATGCTGGGTAAGGCAGGTGTTTCAGAATGTGTCAGGAAGCAGACTTCAGATTTCTTGGAGAAATAATTGGAGAACCAGGGAGTTGGAATACGTTTTTGCAGTCTAAGAGTTAATTCACATTTTGGGGGGGGTGAAAAGAGTGGTCATTTAGGGGGATTTGTATTTGGAGGGGGGATGCATACATGCCTGGACTGCTGCAAAAATTATACACTACACCCTGTCATTTTCAGCCGGCAGTACCACCACGTAAATAGATCTGCTCCCCAACCACATGTAATGCATATAGTTGCAGTGCGGTGTTGCGGCATTTACAGGGTCATAAACAAATGGTGAGGAGGCATTATAGTGCCTCTCAACTGCTTGTCAAAAACCTCTGAAAATATTCTATCATGGATCACTGCTGCATACCTAGTCTATGTTTACTTTTATATCAGGGCAACATTGATGATCCATGGACTGGCTGAACAGATAAAAGAAAAGATTTTGCAAGGCAGACCCTGGTAATTGTAAATGCTTGAATTTCTTGTATTTTGCTATGAAAGTCTTTGACATATAAAATCCCAAAGATAGTATTTCTATGAGCAGTGGTTGCTTACAAAAAGAACAGTGGACAACATTAAAAAGTGTTTATATACATACTGTATATAAATATAAATATATATATATATATATATATATATATATATATATATATATATATATATATATATTCTAGTCTGTAACTGACATTAACACTGGAGTTCCACCTGTAGCATATGCTTATTACCGTTGACCCTGCCAGTAGAACAATTATTTTTTCATTTTCTTTGACAGGCTGCTTATTTTGCAGTGAATTCTCACAGCATCGTAGTCACCCTGTAGTCTTAAATGTGCAAGTAATTGTCAATAAATTTTAGGTAAGTGACAAATAAATTAAAGCCTAACTGCAGCCAACACTTTTAAGCAGTTACAGGTAAATCGTTTTTCTTTTGGGAAAAAGGTTTACACCATATGAATAAAAGGTAATTATTGTAAGTACCCCCAGAAATGTTGTATGTTCTGTCCCATTTTCTGTAATTGATACTTTTCTGGATGCCTTGATTTGGAAGTAAATGTGGAGAAAACATGATTTATTCAAATGTGAAGGACAAAGGAATTCATATGCTGAATACAGGTATTAACCACATACAATTCCTAGAATATATTTTTTACTATCGTGGGCCTTTAAAACAACCCAGTCAAGGTCATATTTTCTCAATGACATTACCCAAGATCCCTGGCTTGCTTATATTCAAGCAACTTAAGGTCCTGCCATAGTAGTAAAGCTGTGGGGCAACACACAGCAGATCATCGTGGCAGGAGAAAAACATTGCTGTGCAGTGGGTCATTGTGATTGACAATGGATCTACATATTAAGTCCTCCCACACAAACCCAAAAACTTCCGCATCCTCTTGGGGTCCAGATGAGAGGAAGAGGTCTGTTCCCTAAACCTTGAAACAATATGCCTTGCCTGTGGGGGGGGGGGGGGCTTTGCTACACCCACCTAAGGCCTCATGCTTACAGGGCGTTTGAAAAAACTACTACTATGACCTTTAAATTGTACTTTTTTTCTGCCTGTTTTTTTATGGAAAACTAAGTAGTGCACTAACATTTTTCTGTCATCAAAACCTTTTAAGATTCACAGGAAATTGCACATTTTTCTCTAAGTTTAAATTCCACTATGGCTTAAAGTCCCCCCTGAGATATCCCTCTGAGGAAGACACATGACCCTATGTCGACACGCGTAGGGGAGGGGCAAGGACGGTGAAGGCACCCGGACCCTTACGAGGAGAAAGTAGTCATTGGGAATATAGGGGTTGTGCGGCTTTGAAGAAATCTTAATACAAATTTGCCTGATGTAGACTGGTTGTAATGTTCCGGTACCTTTGGTACCCTAAATTACACTTTCCATAAGTGTATGCGCCCTACCATTTACTTTTGGAAAGGTGCGCATACACCTTTAAGACTGGAGCTGTCATCACTCAGCGCCGGACTAGATGGCTATTTAAGGCGTCGGTTCTCACTCACATGTGTTCGTTCAAACACCCTTATCTGGATGCTAACCTTGCTTGAAGCTTCCATGCTTGCAAGCTTACTTCGCTGACGGAACCTCGCTGCGCTGATCCCTGTATCCCACTACTGGATCATCCGCCTCTCCTGAACCACCCTTCGGCTGTATCGCTAATAGTGTTAAGTACCCCGCAGGGTAATTCTCTATAAACTTATACTAAGCTTACACTATCTAGCTCTGCATAGTAGAGACTGTTTATCACATCTGCATAAACTAGATTGCTAGCTCTTGAGACTACTGCTACTTTTCTGCACTGGGTTGATCTCTTTTGTATGTCCACCTGCTATTCTATCATCTGCTATCATACAACATTGCTAAACCTTCCTGCATCCATCTGCTACTGTCTCACCTTCAAGTGTCTATCACCTACCACCTCCACTCAACCTATCCCTCAACCTTCATCATTGTGTTACCACATACATAAAGTCACTCTAAGAACCAGCTTGCTAATTTTGTGTATTTACTGGCTGAAATAAGACCTTCCACACATGATGAGTCATTGAGGTTGGGAATGGTATCTCGGCATATCTCTTACATGACTGCTGACGTGGAACTATTTCTGCAGCTGAAAATCCACACCATATAAAAACGCAGGAGCGTTACAGATTGAACGAACCCAAAAATGGATTCAGCAGAAATAGTTCCAGAAATAACCACTCAGGTGACACAATTAAAACAGCAAGTATCTGCGTTAATACACGCACTTGCTGAATTAAAAGAAGACAATCAGGCTCTGTCGCAGCAGGTAATTAGACTGACACAACTTACCTCTGCTCAGTCCCCTGAACCCAAGATAAATCCCCCTTTGGTATTTACAGGCGATCGCAAAAAATTTGAATTCGAATCTAAAAACGCATGTGAGTTACTTTTTTTGCTAAAACCTCGTACCTACCTTACTGATCACATTAAGGTTTGTACTATTATTTCTTACCTATCAAGCGATCCTCGAGCCTGGGCAGATTCTCTTTTTGAGAAAAACGACCAGCTTCTCGACTCCTATGCCTTGTTCCTGGCAGAGCTCACTAGCCTATATGATGACCCCAATAGGCAGAGTACTGCTGATCTTCAGTTAAGATCCTTGAAACAAGGAAGGAGGCCTGTGGAAGACTTTGTCACAGAGTTCAAGAGATGGACCCTTGATTCAGAATGGAATGATGCATCTCTGAAAACCCAATTTAGGCTTGGCCTATCAGAAGCCGTTAAGGACGAGCTCGCCCGAGCGGATCTGCCAAAAACCCTGGATGCATTAATACAACTCAGTATTACCATAGATAGAAGACTACGAGAAAGAAAGGCTGAAAAGATGGGAATGCCATTATCCGTTTCCTCTCGGAGTCTGGCCGTTCCTATGGAGGTAGGAACCATACGCCCACCGCTATCAACTATGGAAAAAGCCAAAAGACGAAATGAAAATCTCTGCTTGTACTGTGCATCCCCGGATCACAAGATAAACGTCTGTCCCCTAGTCAACAAAAAGAAGGGTGAGTGTTCACATGTCTCTCTAGGAGGATTGACAACTTCATTCACTAACCCCTACATTTCTGTTTTTTTTGACATTACAGTGGGACCAGAACAGGATTACTACTAAGGCCATGATTGACACAGGATCTTGTGGAAATTATATGGATATATGTTTTGCTGCTTTAAATAAAATTCCTATTATTTCTAAACTCAAACCTGTCTCAGTAAGTCTTATTACCGGTGTTCCGTTATCCTCTGGTCCGATCACCGATCAGACACAAGCACTTCTAGTCACTATTAACGAGTCCCATAGGGAGACTTCTACCTTCGATTTAATACCATCACCCCACTTTCCCATTGTGTTGGGACTTCCCTGGTTGCACACACACCAACCAACCATAGATTGGAAGAAACGGTCCTTGACCTTCCCTTCTTGTTATTGCGAGGAAACGTGTAACCTCCCGTTTTCCGGGAAGATTCTGTCTGTGGTGACAGATGAGATTGCACCACTATGTTATCAGGATCTTTCTGAGGTTTTTCTTGAGAAAAATGCTCAAGCATTACCTCCTCATCGAGACTATGATTGTAGCATTGATCTACTCCCAAATAGCAAATTGCCGTTCGGTCATGTTTATCCTCTTTCACAGGATGAACTTGCCCATCTCAAAACCTATTTGGATGAGAACTTGGAAAAAGGTTTTATTCGACCTTCCACTTCTTCCACAGCAGCAGGACTCTTTTTTGTTCGCAATAAAGATTCAAGTCTCAGACCTATCATCGACTACAGGAAATTGAATGCTATCACAATAAAAGATCGCTATCCTCTACCGCTTATCCCTGAGCTCATTGAGCAGGTGCGTGGAGCTACCTATTTTTCAAAATTAGACCTGAAAGGAGCATACAATCTCATTCGAATCCGTGATGGACACGAGTGGAAGACTGCGTTCAGAACTAGATACGGATTGTTCGAATATCTTGTGATGCCATTCGGCCTATGCAATGCCCCTGCAGTTTTCCAACGATTTATAAACGATATTTTTAAAGACTTACTAGATGTCTGTGTTGTGGTATATCTGGACGATATACTTATATATTCACTGACCCTGTCTGAACACATAAGACATGTAAGACTTGTATTATCGAGATTGCTTGCACATAATCTTTATGTGAAGCTGAAGAAATGCTTGTTTCATAAAGATGAGGTACTCTTTCTAGGCTACATCATATCCAAAACAGGAATCGAGATGGACATGAGTAAAATATCCTGCATTCAGGATTGGCCTACACCAACTACACGCAAGGCGCTACAGCGATTCCTGGGATTTTCAAATTTCTACAGGAAGTTCATAAAAAACTTTTCTGCTATTGTGAGACCCCTCACACAGCTCACTAGCATAAAAATACCATTTAAATGGTCAGAAGAAGCAAATAAGGCTTTCCACTTGTTAAAGACAAGGTTTACTTCCGCTCCCATATTACGCCATCCAGACCCATCCCTCCAATACATTCTGGAGGTAGATGCGTCAAACCTGGCAGTAGGAGCAATACTCTCCCAACGACCTACCCCCACTTCACCACTTCATCCAGTCGCCTTTTTTTCTAAATCCCTGAGCAGTCCCGAGATAAATTACCCCGTGGGTGAGAAGGAACTGCTTGCTATAAAATTGGCTCTGGAGAATTGGCGACATTTACTCGAAGGCACCCAATTACCAATAATTATATACACGGACCATAAAAACCTCCAATATCTTCAGACTAGCAAAACTCTCTTGCATCGACAGGTACGATGGTCACTATTCTTTCTAAGGTTTAACTTCCTAGTGACCTACACACCTGCAGATAAGAACAAAAAGGCGGATGCACTATCACGACTAACTGAAGAAAACTACTTTGAAATTCCTTCCGTTCCTATAATACCTCACAAACGCATTATTGGAGTTGTCCGTTTCTTGAAGGAAGAGGTTCTGCATGGTATAAGGTTGGATTCACCCCCATCACAACTAACTACCGATGCAGAAGGCTTCCTCTACTACAACGACAAACTTTACATACCACCTACCCTACGCACCAAGATCTTGGAATTATCGCATGATGTGCCTATGGCAGGACATATGGGTATGACAAAGACTTTCAATTTGATTTCTCGGCAATTCTGGTGGCCTGACATGAAAACATCTATACAAAAATTCGTCTCTTCATGCAATGTCTGTGCCAGGTCCAAAATTGACACTACGAGACCATCCGGTCTACTATGCAGTCTACCAATACCCCAAACTCCATGGGAGGTTCTGTCATTGGACTTCATCGTAGAATTGCCTCCTTCCAAAGGATTTAATACCATCTTGGTGTCAGTGGACCATCTGACAAAGATGGCACATTTCATTGCTATTCGCAGACTACCTTCGTCCAAACAAACGGCAGAACTCCTGATGAAACATGTCTTCAGATTACATGGTATCCCAAAAACTCTTTTGTCTGACCGTGGATCCCAATTTATTTCTAAATTCTGGCAAGAACTATGTCACATACTACGGATTGAGCGGAAGCTCACTTCTCCTTACCATCCACAGACCAACGGACAGACTGAAAGAGTCAACCAATGCATCGAGCAGTATTTACGTTGTTACACTTCTTACCAACAGGATGATTGGTTGGATCTTCTCCCCCTGGCAGAATTTGCCTACAACAACGCAACTCACAGTACAACCAAGCAGAGTCCGTTCTACTTGAACTATGGGTTCCATCCCTCTATTCTCCCTCCACGCATCCTTCCTTCAAATAACCCAGTAGCCTCAGACTATCTTTCCCAAATAAAGGATTCTCTGGGTTTACTAAATACTACCATTGCACACGCTCACAGTCAACAAAAGAAGTACTATGATCTTCGTAGAAGACCTTCTCCACAGTATACTATCGGGGACCTCGTTTGGCTCTCAACAAAAAACTTGAGACTGAAGATCCCTAGCAAAAAGCTTGGACCTCTGTTCTTGGGACCTTTCCCAATCAAGAAGCTTATTGGAAAAGCTGCAGTGCAGCTTACATTGCCAATGGACCTAAAAATCCATCCCATTTTCCATGTGTCGCTACTAAAACCCCATGTTCCGGACCAAGGAATAAGGCCTAATATTCCACCTCCCCCTCCTGTTCAAGTTGAAGGTGGAGAAGAATACGAGATAAAAGAGATTCTGGATTCTCTTATCTACAGAAGAAGACTTCAGTACTTGGTTAGATGGAAGAACTATGGGCCCCAAGACGACACCTGGCTAAACACCTCTGACATACATGCCCCTAGATTAATCCGCAATTTTCATGCGAGATACCCAGACAAACCAGCTCCAGAGGCCTTCAGGAGCAGGCCTTAAGGGGGGGGGGGTATTGTAATGTTCCGGTACCTTTGGTACCCTAAATTACACTTTCCATAAGTGTATGCGCCCTACCATTTACTTTTGGAAAGGTGCGCATACACCTTTAAGACTGGAGCTGTCATCACTCAGCGCCGGACTAGATGGCTATTTAAGGCGTCGGTTCTCACTCACATGTGTTCGTTCAAACACCCTTATCTGGATGCTAACCTTGCTTGAAGCTTCCATGCTTGCAAGCTTACTTCGCTGACGGAACCTCGCTGCGCTGATCCCTGTATCCCGCTACTGGATCATCCGCCTCTCCTGAACCACCCTTCGGCTGTATCGCTAATAGTGTTAAGTACCCCGCAGGGGAATTCTCTATAAACTTATACTAAGCTTACACTATCTAGCTCTGCATAGTAGAGACTGTTTATCACATCTGCATAAACTAGATTGCTAGCTCTTGAGACTACTGCTACTTTTCTGCACTGGGTTGATCTCTTTTGTATGTCCACCTGCTATTCTATCATCTGCTATCATACAACATTGCTAAACCTTCCTGCATCCATCTGCTACTGTCTCACCTTCAAGTGTCTATCACCTACCACCTCCACTCAACCTATCCCTCAACCTTCATCATTGTGTTACCACATGCATAAAGTCACTCTAAGAACCAGCTTGCTAATTTTGTGTATTTACTGGCTGAAATAAGACCTTCCACACATGATGAGTCATTGAGGTTGGGAATGGTATCTCGGCATATCTCTTACATGACTGCTGACGTGGAACTATTTCTGCAGCTGAAAATCCACACCATATAAAAACGCAGGAACGTTACACTGGTGCGCTGGAAGCACCAGGAGTATGTGAGTACTCAATTTTGATTATGTTTTAATAAAGTTCATGTTTAAACAGTATAAGCACTATTGGAGCTTATTTTATCCTTATGCACCTTGATGCTATCCACTGATGGGGAGATCATTATATGGAAGAGCATAGAAGCCGGGACATCTAGAGCTATCTGATAAAGCCTTGGAGAGGCTCACAAGTGCTACTTGACCTAAATTAGGTGTGGGTCACACACCTTGAGGTGAGGATACACTCATAAGTGGAGGAGCACGCGTGAGGTGGCACATGGTTTTTTCTATGGAGCACTTATAAATGGAGGAATCGGATCAATGAGTTTTTCATGGCATGGGATTTGTTGAAGAGTTTGAGTCACGGGGGAAATATATGAACTGCACATTAGAGGACTTTATTTAAACACCAAGAATTGCATGTTATTGTGTTCATCACTGTAATATTATATTGTTGTTTTAGGAGTTGACACTTGATTTGTTAGCACATATTTATTTCATAATTTTGGAAATAGGTAGACACAGCTTAGCACATATATTGATTTGATGTATTTTTTTGCACACACACACACACACACATATATATATATATATATATATATATATATATATGTATGTGATTAGTGTCAGCATCTAGCTTCTAATTTTGTTTTATCATTTTTATTTTCCTGTTTTCACACATGGTAGCTCGCAAGGCCCCTTTCAAACCAATTTTAGATGAACCCCACACATTTTTTCTTTGATAGTTTTTATTTATTGAGATATTAAAGAATATATTGTACTGGTCTGCGCCGCTGTAAGGCATCCCCTAAGTATGTTATTTATTATTTGTGTACTTTTAATGTTGCAATTTAAGCCACAATAAAAGGCAGTCTGCCTTATAAGGTGTTGTCTTGCTGGTACCTGGTTCCGTCCAAATTAGCGAAATTGTATCCTGGGGCCTCTTCCCTGTATTTTAGGGGCTGTGGACAGGTTGGTGATATGCATCATGTCTGGTGGTCCTGCCCAAAGGTTCGGCGCTTTTGGATCCGGGTATTTAACCTGATCCACTCAGTGATGGGACAAAACGTCCCCAGGGCTGCGAAAACAGCGCTGTTTGCAGATTTCGATGGGGGGATCCCCAGACATCTGCGTACCCTCATTTTTTTATCCTCTTAGCTGCCAAGATAACCATAGCACGTTCCTGGAAGTCGCCAGTCCTCAATATTGTGATGGTTAAAAATAAAATATCCTGGATCCTGGTCAATGAAAAAGTGACTAGTATTCGTAGAGACACTCAGATAAAGTTTGAGAAGGTGTGGAACCCTTGGGTGGATTATCTACAGGCTCCTTGACAGTGGGGAGGCATGCTATGTTTGCATTGGGGCTCGGACCGGGGGGGGGGGGGGTGGACTCTTACTTTTCTCCTCTTCTTCCCCTTTTTTTCTCTCTTTTTCCTTCCATTTTTCCCTTTCTTTTCCTTTCCTCTTTCTTCTCTATTCTATTAGCTTGGTTCTTTGATTGGGACAACCCAAACCGCTTTGGACGGTCTCTTTACAGTTAATTTTCTCCCATGCTGTTCGCCACTTTAAACAAATTTATTTGACACGAGATGTTATATATTGGGATCGCTGTGCATATGTATGGGATACTCTTGAACGTTATTGACATGTTTGTACAATGTTGCCGTAACCTTTTTTTATTTGGCTTGTTGGCTGTTCCAATTTCCTACTTTTATATGTTCTTTTGTAAAATCTTTAATAAAAACTATTGAACATCGGTACATTATTTTAACAATAGCTTGCCTATTAGCCTTAAAAGAAAGCCAGAAAAAAAAAAAAAAAAAAACAAGATCCAGCTTCCATAGACCTTAATAGGATTCATTGCTATCTTCAGGCTTGGTGGACTACCTGCTGGGTTCACTACAAACAGAACTTTGCCCATTTTGCTTATTCCTAGTTTGTTGAAATACACTGTAGAATCCCTCTACTATGACCTTTAAATTGTACTTTTTTCTGCCTGTTTTTTTTTTATGGAAAACTAGGTAGTGCACTAACATTTTTCTGTCATCAAATCCTTTTAACATTCATATAAATATGCACATTGTTCTCTAAGATTAAATTCCAGTATGGCTCAAAGTTGCATTCTAATCTGGGCCTTTTCCTGTCCTAGAAATAGATCATTGCTTTACCGCTGCTAGTGCCTAATTCCAGCTTATCAAAAGGACACATGTATTTGTTTTCATACAAAAATTTAATACAACAATTTGGCAGTAAATTAACATTTAAGAAGAATATGGTAATGGCATTTTGTATTGAATATTGGCTCATAATAATTCATAACAGTAGACTTTTAGCCAGAATTTGGATGACTAATATGCATTGTTAGGAAAATGCATTTTTTTTTTACAGATGCAAAAATAAATCAACTCAACGTTCACATTATAAAGCCTCTACTAGCCACTACAGTTCTGGCAACTTGTGGACAGGAGGTGGAACAAGAAGAGACACAGGCACCTTCTAAGTGTAGCTGTATGGTACAATTTTATTCAAAGTATTACAGAACTACTCACAAGTGTAGTTATAGTGTAGTTATAGTGTAGGCATATGCAGTAGCAAGGGGACTGAGCAGGGAGTAGTCCTTGGCTACTCATTTTGGGGGGTCCATGAGGGACACTGTCATCTGTCAGGGGAGGCGGTTGGTGAGCGCCGGTGGATTCCGGCCTTTCCTGGTCCATGGCCTTTCCTGGTCAAAATGAAGATGACGTTAATGAGTAGCCAAGGATGACTTCCCTGCTCAGTCTCCTTGCAACTGTATATGCCTACACTATAACTACACTTGTGAGTAATTCTGTTATACTTTCAATAAATTTGTACCATACAGCTAAACTTAGAAGGCGCCTGTGTCTCTTCTTGTTCTCCCCTCAGAGCTGCTTCTTGCTTTTTCACAGAGCTGCCTCAGTCAGCTGTACCTAAATGATATATGGACTATAATCTTTAATGGACTCTAGTATAGGAGCCGTTCTTTTATTTGTTCTTCATACTGTTATATTTTACATGAGTTGGTTCCCTCTTTTCTTATAGATTGTTTGTATGTACAGTGCCCATTTTTGCGCCAATAATAATCTCCTACCTTTGGACAGGGAGCGGGGCTTATGCTAAGACTAGGTAGGGTGTAGCTCTGTGAAAAAGCAAGAAGCAGCTGTGAGGGGAGAACAAGAAGAGACACAGTCACACAGGCACCTCATAAGTGTATATAAAAACTGTGTATGAGGTGCTGCGCTGTAAGTCTGGTGATGTGCATAAAACAATATATAAACATGTGAAAAAAGACTCAATGATGAAAGTCAAAATAGAATCCAATATCTAATAACTCCTACTGGAGTGATGATAAATGACATGTATGTGACTCGATCTATAAATGAATTCAAATAAACATACATAAAAATATACATAGAAATTACATGCATATAATCATATGTAAAAATGTGTCCTTTACCATGTGACAAACACTAGGGACTTAAACAGTAAATTCAAACTGATATATGCATGGATCTTCAGTGCAATCATAAGGTGACTTCAACTTAAAATATGTGAGAATCTTCAGTGAAATAACACCTCCGTGCTCATGGGCCACTCACCCTACTGCTGTAAGATAACAGCATTGAAAATAATCTTTCTGTGCTACTCCTTCACTCCCAGCATATATAGGGTTAAAAATATATCCTCTATGCTCCTCTTCTTTTAATCTCTAGCCCGCTCCATAGTGTATGTAGACAATAAATGAAGCTCCATAGCGTAATAACGTTTAACCATTTTTAATAAACGATAGCAGCAGAGTACCCACTTTATAAAACCATTAAATATACGTTACATGCACAAGCTTGTCTATACATCTCTTCCAGTAAGCCCGTGCCCTACGCGTTACGTCACAACACATGACTTTATGAAGTATTAATAGTAAAAATAGGAGCAGCAACAGAGCAACACATCAGTAGTTAAGGCAGGTAATAAGAGACGCCATAACACAAGCAGAATTTTAGTGATACTTTTGCTGGATAAGTGAAGCCATAAACAGAATCACGCATTTGTCATAGGCCTTGGTTTGGAGAGAGGTTGAGGCATGAAATGATCTGAATACAAGGACAGGTACTTGCAAGACCCAGAAGGTGGCTTCTGTTTACCAATAATATAAGTATCTACACTCAAGTTTTTACACATGACAGGTCCAGTTTATAAAAACATTCACCTTCAGACACCATTCAACCTTCGCCCACCCAGCAGTCATGGTCTCATCCCTAGTGACCACATTATCTTGCTGTTGATGGACTTGTGCAGTTCAGACAGCATTCAGATCACAATATAACTATGAATTAGCCATCCTCAAGTCAAAATAATTTCTACCTGAATCAGAACACTGATCCCTGGACCCACATGAAAAGGAGAGGTATTTTTACTAAAACGAAAGTATGACTAAAGAGATTTATTTTACGTTTTGGATAGAGTAGAGAGTAATTAGGGCACCTAACAGTTTTTTATTGCTGTCTGCGTCCTGCGTTCCCTTTGAAAGATTTTGCTTCTCATTTTGTCCTGGTGACCATTATCTGCAAAAGTGAAAGAAAATCCCCAAATTTGGGATTTTTTGGAAAGTTTTGTCTTTAGTTCTACTTTAAATTACAGTACGATTTATGTAGCAACTGCATATGCTATATATACATATATATATACAAAACTGGCTCAGTGGCACACATGGGTCTTAAAGAGGAGGACGATCAGAAACAGCAATGTTTTTATTGTCAACGTATCGATGCAGCTGGGGCCATCTTTCTCAATACACTACAACATGGCATTGAACAGGCTAATAAACTCAAAGCCCCGCCCACCAACAATACCCCCTAGTAATGATCTCACACAGCGCAATGGTTGAAAGACACATGCAGGGTAGAGCGCAAAGAAAGATCACAAAGGGAGCAAATCACAATAGTTCATCAAAAAACAACAAGGCATGTAATGAACATTCACAAGATGGCTGCCAAAGCACATGGAAAACACCAGGCAAGCATGGACCACCATAAATGTATTTTATCAAGATTTTATGTGATAGACCAACACAAAGTGGCACATAACTGTGAGGTGTAAGATGATAAATGGTTTTCATATTTTTTACAAATAAATATGTGAAAAGTGTGGCGTGTATTTGTATTCAGCCCCTCTGACTCAATACTTTGTAGAACCCCCTTTTGATGCAATTACAGCTGTAAGTCTTTTTGGGGATGTCTTTACCAGCTTTGCACATCTAGAGAGTGATATTTTGCCCATTCTTCTTTAAATATATAGCTCAAGCTCTGTCTAATTGGATGGAGAGCGGTCTGTGAACAGCAATTTTCAAGTCTTGCCACAGATTCTCAACTGCATTTTGGTCTGGACTTTGACTGGGCCATTCTAACACAGAAATATGCTTTGATCTAAACCATTCGATTGTAGCTCTGGTTGTATGTTTAGGGTAGTTGTTTTAAAGGCACTGTATAGCACCTAAATGGCATAAAAAGACAATAGATACACAGAAAGCACGGACAGTGCACAAAAATAGGAATACATACAATATATACGTAAAATAAATAAATATTACACAACCAGAAAGAAGAAACCTGAGGATTCAGAGATATGTAGAGTTGCAGAGGAGGAATGATTGTGAGAACCCCCAAGACTAACACCACTAGGAAAATAACATGCTGTCCTAAATAGAAGGAGTGGGTATGGAAACCAAGTGAGGTTTCCATTAAAGAAAAAAGGTCTGGACTTTCAGAACACCACGCAGAAGAATCAGTCTAATATAGAACCAACAGCTAGGGTTTTGTATATTTTGATTCTTTGATGAACTATTGTGATTTGCTCCTTGTGTGATCTCTCTTTGCTTTCTACCCTGCATGTGTCTTTTAACCCTTGCACTGTGTGAGGTCATCACTAGGGGGTGTTGTTGGTGGGTGGGGCTTTGGGTTTATTAGTCTGTTTACTTCCAAGTTGTAGTGTCTTGAGAAAGATGGACTAAGCTTCAACAAAACTTTGACAATAAAAACACTGCTGTTTTTAATCTTCCTCCTCTGTAAGACCCGTGAGTGCCTCTAAGCCAGTTTTTAATTTAAATTGATTTTTTTTTTTTAGGGTGAGCCCCCAGGCATTTATTTCAAGCATAGAGTTCAGTGGCTACCCTTGGAACTATACAAATACAAATACACACACACACATATATATATATATATATATATATATATATATATATATATATATATATATTACGGAAAAAATATATATATATATATATATTTTTTTTTTTTGCTATATTTTTTCTATTAAAGTGGAGTTATCCTTTAAGGTTGCCATTAACACTGGTCCAATCACCGTGTGTACCATTGCTACCTGTGACTTGAATATTAAACACAAGCACAAAGATTTCAATAAATGTTTCTTGGAAAATATGCAAATAACCAGTATAACACTATATGCAAAACAAACATATTTAATAGGTAAAAGGAGTTATAGATTAGAAGCAAAGAGGCAACTTCTTTCTGTATGGGTATTAGCCACACATTTTACTGATCATCAGTAGACATAAAGATACCACCCACAAGCCTACTTACCCATTGTCACAATATTCTACGACATTGGTTTTTAATGGATCCCTAGGTTGGAGATGAATGTTACACGCCAACAGGCTACTTGTTCCCACGGGTCGTCTTTGCTAAGTAGCATGCTCCTTTAATTTCATAACAACGCTTATAACATAATAATGTTACAGTTCCCAATGTTTTCTAATAAAGTTTTCACTTTTCCTTTGTTATAATATCAGTCGCTTTTCTAAATTCATGTCTAATAAAACTTCTGTTTTAGGCAGAGATGATCAAATTACTAAATACATGTGCTTTGGAAAAAATAACAAATTAATGGAATTAGTTGTAGATGGCAATAAATTATTAGGACACTCTATCTTTTTGAGAAAACCATTGCCTGTTTAGCTTTTATGAAAGTGCTAAATGGTTTGTGAAGTGCATTTACTGCTGTAAAAGTATTTGAAGGGAGATTTATAGGAATCATTTAAAGTTATTTTGATACAAATGATCCACAATCTCAGGCTTATAAATTATAGCACTCTATGAAACACAGTGAATTTTCTAAACTCTGTAAAGTATAAAAGCACAGAAAGTAAAGAAACATGAACTATATCAAACTTTAATCACATATATTATAAAATATGATGTTTGTAAAATGTAACCATTAGGCACATAAAATAATGCAAATCTGATTTGGTAAAAAAAAAAACAACTAAATTGGACTGTATAGCGTATAGAAAATGCATACCTATTTAATAAAACAAATTCTGTACACACAGCAACCAATCAGAATCTACTTAAAATATTGTGACCCCAGTAAAATGAATCCTCATTGGCTGTTTATGGTTATTGCACTTTGCTGTCAGTACTTTTATTCTTCAACCAAGGCCAGATTTGTACTTGGGCTTTTGCTGGGAAAAAGTGAGTCAGCAGGTTGATCTATATGATTACCCTGATTGGGAAAAGTGACACCCTCTCTTTAAAGTAGATGTAACCAAACTGAATGCCTTTTAACTTGATAAAGCACATGTGTGTGATAAACCATTGTACTATCGTTTGTCAAATGTCAACAATGGCTGCATGGCATTTCTCATTAGTGGCTTCCTAATGGTGACAACAGTCTCCATTGGAAGCCTGTGTTTCAGAATGAAAACAAAAGTGCACAATTGGTAGAAAGTGACCAGCACTCCACAACAACAAGTGCCTCAATATTGACCTTCATGGCAAGATCACCAGGTATTTTTTTTAATGAAAGCTGCAAATTTAAAATTATTAAAACTTATTTTTGGAATTGCATTACCATATTTAACCTTATATGCGATGCTAGTGATTGAGCCTGCTTATACTTTTATACTAAGGAAGTATTAGGTAGATTAACTCTGGCATCTAGGAAAAACTACTATACAGTATATTATCAGTTATTGTTGGATTTACCCTTTAAGCAAGTATATACTGTAAAATACTGCAATTTATTTCAGAAAAGGGGAAAAAAACACAGAAATATGGTCTTAGTTTGCCATCGGCCAAAGAAGAATAAACGTGTTTTTTTATTTTATTTATTTTTGTGAATCTTTATGTCTAGATATTATACAGAGCACAGTATTTGTTCATAACAATGTGTGAACTTCCTACCTTTTGTCTTACTTCACTTTCTATCAGTATGTAGCCTGCAGCCTTTTCTTCATCTTTATCCAACATGCAAGTCGCTTATTTGGATCCAGAATTTATACTTAGTCCTGAGTCTCAGAGCGTGTATACCCACGACAGCATTTTAATCTTCCTTCCAGCTTGCCAGTAAGTAGAGAATCACTCCAAAGTGTCAGCCTTAGGAGCTTATGACATGAACCAAACAACTTCTTTCAGTTATGTTTCATTTTCATTTCAAAAGGAGAGAAAAAATAAAATTCTGAATCGGCAAGTTTATGTTTACAGTCTTTTCTGTACTTCACAGGAGGAGGGCTTTACATTGCGAGTAAGCATATGTTGACACTACACATCTAGTTCTTTACATCAATAAAATACATCTTCTGAGCTTATGCAATATAGATTTCCAACAATACAGAAAGTGTCCAGATTACCTCTTTGCAATGCATATGCGGTTAACCTGTTATAGCCTAAATAGTGTCTAAGCTAACAGTACTGATGGCAACTGATGACATCATCGTTTGTTAGGACACTGACAGCTGGTTGTAACGCTGCACAATAACCTGTGGCTTTGTGTAACAAATAGGCAGTCTTTATCCACTTGTTGGCTTGTGGACAATTTGGGGCAATTTTTAGGCATTTTGCCAAGACACCCCTTAAGAACCCAGAAGGCACACTGGTTAAAAAAGGCTGACCCAAACTATAAATTAAACATAATGTTTTTGATCCCCTTCCTTATATCTGATGTCATATCAGCTTCATTAATAGGAGCTCTGTACTACTAATCTATCCGCAGTTTGAAGATCTGTCCAAATGGCCATCCATCAATGAGACTCTGAAGAGGATCATAAAGCTCCACATGCTGGCTGGATAGAAGAATGTGTATTAATATACAATTTGTTTTTTTTTTAATTGTATTTTTTTACCTATCACCACAGTAAATACAAAAACATTCCATTTCAGATGTCCTTATAACCAATAAGCAACTAGAGGGTCTGTAGATGATAAAAAGCTTCCAGAAACTAACCATCTTAGTTTGGAATCACCTTCTTGTCATTTGCAATTGTTAATTACTGTCATAAATAAGGGGATGTAATTTAGATCCTAAACAGAACTCTTTTTGTTTTAATCAACCTTTTTTTTTTTTTGCATCCAGAGATTAAGTTTTTTAAGTGAAGGGAACAAGGATGTACAGAGAGAATACAGTTAATCTAATAGTCACATGCACATTTGTCAATCAATTAGTGTAGCACGGACCATATTAGTTGTAAGATAACAGTGTTTCAGTATCACACAGACATCCTATGACTCAAAGTATTTTGGATATAGAAATTGCCCAGCCTATCCCAGTTTCCAGTACCTTCCAGTTATGAATAAAGGTCCACAGAGGATCCAGGGCAGTTGCCATCTTCTTCACATTGGACTGGGATTAGAATCAATGCTATAGAAATCCAAACTACAGTAAACCTATCATTAATTTTTAAACAGCAAAGTATTATAATTTCTGAAAGACAGGTCCTGCACCGTTCACGTTTTTTTCTTCTAGGATCTCATAACTGCTCTAGCACACAATACAGTCCGGGTCCTTAATGTTTTAACATGTCTAACTTTGAAACCTTTCTGGTACACAATGTGCTATTCCTTTGTCCAAATAGATTCCTCTCTGTTGGCCACAGAGGATGGGTGGTTGAGATAGGGAAGCACACACTAGAGCTGCCAGAATTTAGGAATGGAAACAAGAGAGAGCGGCGCCTGCTTAATGTGGCAAATTATTTATTAAAATAGAGGTAACATAAAGACTAACTTTGAGGTAAAGGTAAATCGGTGTAATAGGGAGAACAGTTCATCTGCTTTGATCCTAGTTAATGCAGCGCAGAGTTGGAGCAGTCCTGTGGGGAAGCTGGTGGTGGGCAGCTGTGTACCGCAGTCCAGCGGCGGCTGTGTGAAACTCGTAGCCGAGTTCCGGGTCGGTTTCTGAGTCAATTATGTCACATCCAGTTAGGAGGAGGAGGAGCAGGAAGTGCGCGCGTTCGGAGCATCCATGCTCCTTCATCAGGCAGTTGTCAGGCACTTCGTTGACTGCCTGATGAAGGAGCATGGATGCTCTGAACGCGTGCACTTCCTGCTCCTCCTCCTCCTCCTAACCGGATGTGATGTCATTGACTCGTAAGCCAGCCTGGAACACAGCCACGAGTCTCACACAGCCGCTGCCAGACTGCGGGACACAGCTGCCCACCACCAGCTTCCCCACAGGACTGCGCCAACTCTGCGCTGCATCAACTAGGATGAAAGCAGATGAACTGTTCTCCCTATTACACCGATTTACCTTTACCTCAAAGTGAGTCTTTATGTTACTGTACCTCTATTTTAATAAATAATCTGCCACACTAAGCCGGTGCCGCTCTTGTTTCTTGTCCTCTAGAGCTCCTCCTTGCTCCAGCTGGCAACCGCTGAATGTTGCCTCCCCACCACAGATTGGAACAAAACCACCCCCCTTCTGTTTTTTCTGTTTTCCCCCTCTTCATCCTTTTTAATGTTTCCTTCAACCACCTATCCACATTAGTAGAGTGCCATGACTCACAGTTTGTCTATACAGAAGTTAGGAATGTCAGTGGTCCTGTTAATAGATTGAGCCTGCATTTGGGTGACCACGGATTAAACAAATAATAGAGTAATTTGAACATGATATCACATTGCTCATTTCAAAATTCCTAACAGCATTGCTTTAAATTTAGATTTAGATTTCTGTGGTAGAGAAGTTTTCCTTTAATAGTTTCTTTACTTTAAGTAATATTGCAAAAGATGAAACCTGAGAACTACATAATTGAAAGAGTTTGGAGTCTAAAAGTTATAATGAACTTGTTTAGAGCAATGAATTGCTGGCTTCTCTCATAATAGCACAGTTTAATTATGTGCATCCTGACCTTTCAAGAGATTTAAGTGAGTGCTATTATGCATGTGGCTCTCTGTGTTGCTTTTCCCAACACTCTGTTATACAGTTAATTGTTTAGATTTATTAATCACAAACAGTTAGGTTACCATTACCAGGGAACTACGATCAGCTGAGATAAACTGTAATTATTAGACTTGGTAATAATGATGTTAATGTCACAATTTGTTGTCTTTAACAAGATCTTTAACCCTAATCTGACCAAAGACATAAAGTGGTGGTCACATGTAGCACATAATCTCAGTGAATCATCATTTTTTCAAAACAATTTATAAAAATGCATTTTCATGTTGCCACATACTGTATGTCTATAGTTCCTTACTTGGGAATATCAAAAGTTTTTTTAAAGGAAACAAAAATGGTGTCAGTTATTTAATTTGGAAGAAAAAGACTTTAGCAGAATGATAATAATAATCCAAAGAAAGCTATACTTTTATTAGTAATTATACTTTACCAATAAAAGAAAAATGGTTCAACTTAAACCTCCAAATCCTTTTATTTTCTCTAGAATCCCCTGTGAAAAATGTGTGGGGGTATATTAGGCCTACATCTGGCTGCAACATATGCTTTTAAATACCCAGGAAGGCTGAAAAAAAGTTGTTTTGCTGTACACCACATATGAAGAATTCTTAGAGATATATTTTTACAAAACCTCTAAACACCCACCATGAAAGATGTAAGAAATTGAAAAAGTACTGCAATCTCAGAAAATAATAATAACTTTGGAGATCATATATAGGGGCTTGGTAATTCTCCTGTAAATGAAATGTGTACATCCTGTTTATTATTGTATTATATTTTGTATGTATTGCACACTGCATTCATTGTGCACACGGCACTAATAATGTTTTCATTACATATTTGCATTCTTTCGAGTCCTAATTAGAATTAGTCTGCCTATGGTATGCCCCTTGTTACCATAAAAGTACAATTGTAATATTAATGTGATACCTATGGAATCATGTGTATGAAAGTGTTCAATTGCATCAAATAAAACAGAACAGTTATTTTGGAAAGATGTAGTGTTTATCTTTTTGTGTCTGTTCCCTACTGCAGTAGTTATTATTAAGTTGGAACCACTAATCAATATGAGGATAGGAGTTGCCTATCTATAAAAATGTCCAGAACACCTTTCTAAGGAATATGATTCATATCAACCCAAGAATGTAATGCAGTAGAGTTAAGCTGGTTGAACGAAAAAAAAAAAATATATGAATGTATGGGCTGCCCTACAGGTGAGGAGGGAAGCATGTCAGATAGACTGGAGGTATTTGTAACAAGATACACGAAGGGTCAAAGACATAACACAAAAAAGCACAGTCAATTTAACTTCAGTATTGCTTCCAGCTGCAAGAGCATCAGCAGATTGGTGGACATCAAGTATGGATTTCTGATGCCAAAAAAAAGGCTTTAGAGAACTGAGCAAAGACAGCACTGCAAGTCACATTTATGGATATCACAAGATATGACCTTGAAAAGCTTACTGACTAGTCTACTAATGTATAAATCTCAGTTTACATAGAGTAGATACTTGTTTTAAAAAAAATCACCTCACTAAAGTTTAATAGAAACCAAATTAGTTCACAGGATTGAAAATGTAACACTCCTATAGGGGGTTACAGAAATCACCATATAAGTGAAATCCTGGGAACCAAATATCAATTAATCATATGTTTAGTGCAGCCTGTCGAAACCTTTTTTTTCCCCAGAAGAATGCCTAAACTAATTTTCAGGTCTCAAGGAACCCCCTACTAAAAATAATTTTTCGGGGGACAATCAAAAAAAGATGTCTCTTACATTGGTGGCCAGAGGAAAGAATGCCCCTTTACAGATATCTAAAATAATTATTTGCTTCATCCCACTGACTCATCAAGTGGTCTTGACTTTATAACAATGCAGGAACTATCCAATGGGAGGTAAATCAGCCACAGCTCAAAGAAAATCCTAGCAACCTCCAGAGGAACCCTGGTTGAGAATGACTGTTTTAGAGAATAGAATCTGGTAACTAACTTTTGATAAGACTTTGCTATTGTTGAACATAAGTCTTCCTTGTTTTTCCTGGTCTTTCTAGTGCCATAGGAGCCCCAAAATCTGATGGACTCGCTAATGCAAACACTGACTTGAGAGATTGAACTTGACCTCAGGCCCATGCTTCACTATTGATCAGCAGTGTTGCCAACCGCCCGTAGATTTACGGACAGCCCGTAAAAACAGGGCGCTTTTCTCCTGCCCGTAAATGCCCGTAGCAGGAGAAAAGTGCCCGTAAATCTAAAACGGCGGTGGCAAGATCAGAACTGCGCATGCGCGGCACGCAGTTCCGGAGATCCGACCCCGAGGCAAGTGTTCTCTCCTCTCGCAGAGACATCGCAGACTCGCACTGGAGTGCCACGGCCGCCTGCGCCCGCCCCTGCCTCCGCCCCCGACTCCGCCCCCCGCCGTCATTAAAGTTTTCCCGGTGTCTTAATGGAAGTCTCGTACTCGCGGCGGCCGCGCGGCGGAAGTGACGTCTAAAGTTGAACCAATCGGCAGTACAGGCGCCAGTGACAGTGTGGAGTGGAGTCTGAACTGTCTGTCACTGTGGAGTATTAGAAGTCGAGGAGGATGCTGGACGGATGGTGGTGTGGTGGTCGGTGGAGTGGACAGAGCAACAGATTGTGTGACAGACAGGAGAGGCAGCCGCAGTGCACACAGAACAACAGAGGACTGTCTGGTGAGTGAGGCTCCGAGCCTCCAACACGCTATGGAGAGGTGAAAGGGACTTAGGAGGAGGACACTGATGTGAAGGGGGACATAGGAAGAAACTGCTGTGAGGGGGTGAGGAGGGCACTTCCATGTCCACCCAGGCTCTGACCACCCCCTTTACCATGACTGCAGTCTCTGACCACCCCCTGTACAGTGTCCGCAGTCTCTGACCACTCCCTGTACCATGTCCGCAGTCTCTGACCACTCCCTGTACCATGTCCGCAGTCTCTGACCACTCCCTGTACCATGTCCGCAGTCTCTGACCACTCCCTGTACCATGTCCGCAGTCTCTGACCACTCCCTGTACCATGTCCGCAGTCTCTGACCACTCCCTGTACCATGTCCGCAGTCTCTGACCACTCCCTGTACCATGTCCGCAGTCTCTGACCACTCCCTGTACCATGTCCGCAGTCTCTGACCACTCCCTGTACCATGTCCGCAGTCTCTGACCACTCCCTGTACCATGTCCGCAGTCTCTGAGCACCTCCTGCTCCATGTCCGCAGTCTCTGAGCACCTCCTGCTCCATGTCCGCAGTCTCTGAGCACCTCCTGCTCCATGTCCGCAGTCTCTGAGCACCTCCTGCTCCATGTCCGCAGTCTCTGAGCACCCCCTGTACCATGTCCGCAGTCTCTGAGCACCTCCTGCTCCATGACCGCAGTCTCTGACCACCTCCTGTTCCATGTCTGCAGTCTCTGACCACCTCCTGTTCCATGTCCGCAGTCTCTGACCACCTCCTGTTCCATGTCCGCAGTGTCTGACCACCTCCTGTTCCATGTCTGCAGTCTCTGACCACCTCCTGTTCCATGTCCGCAGTCTCTGACCACCTCCTGTTCCATGTCCGCAGTCTCTGACCACCTCCTGTTCCATGTCCGCAGTCTCTGACCACCTCCTGTTCCATGTCCGCAGTCTCTGACCACCTCCTGTTCCATGTCCGCAGTCTCTGACCACCTCCTGTTCCATGTCCGCAGTCTCTGACCACCTCCTGTTCCATGTCCGCAGTCTCTGACCACCTCCTGTTCCTTGTCCGCAGTCTCTGACCACCTTCTGTTCCATGTCCGCAGTTTCGAACCATCTTTTCTTTTATCATGTCTGCAGTCTCTGCAGGGGAGTCTGGAGAGGAGTCAAGAGCGAGTGAGGAGTGAGAGCGCCGCCGGGATGGGGGTCACGGGAGAAGTTAGATGTGTGGGGCCTGCGGAGTGGAGAAAAGAGCCGTCTGACTGAGCCCTGCACAGTGCACCTGAGGGGAGGTCAGTGACAGCGCCGCCAGACCAGTCTGATGGGGGGGTCACTGATGTAAGGGGGAGAGAATACAATAATGTAAGTGGGCACTGACTTTTGTTTAACTTAAACGCATTGCTAATAGCACTATCTACATGTTTATAGTTTAATTATTCATATTTGCACGGTGTAGCACTGAAAACGGCTATTTTATGTACATTTTTGCAGTGCCAGTAAAAAATTGGTGCCGTCCGTAAATTTTTGGCATTCTGCCAGTAAATTTCACTCCGGGGGGTTGGCAACACTGTTGATCAGTGATGGCTCCCACCACAGTGGTGTGTCAACTGTATTTGCAAAATAGAGCACTCTAATTTGCATAACTGCTTGATATCCTAGAAATATGAGAACACTTGAAAGTTTTTGTAAAGCCATGACTTGTGGGTTTTTGCTTTGGATAGAGTAGAGATCTCTGTTAGATTTGTGTTGCTAGCTGTTTACATGCTAAAGAGATCCATTTGCATTGGTCCTGGTGACATTTTCTCTGGTATAGAAAATAAAAGCAAATACAACATTTTACAGATGTCACAGGAACAGAAATTAAGGGACTATCTTCCAATGGGGGCACCTAGGAAATTTCCACTAGCTTTTGAGAAATTTCCTATGACTTTCAATTGTATTGGAGGGGCACTGACAGCTTCAGAGATTTCCTTTCACTTCTTCTTGGGACACAACCCAAACAATGACATAGGTCTTAACTTTCCCTTACACAATCCAAAACTGAAAAAAAGTTTTGCATATATACAAACCCAACTCCACGTGCAATGTCCAACAACTAGGTCAGTCCTGTTAGTGATGTCGAGCCCAGTCTATTTACCTTTACTCCAGAGCTACTAACAGGGGAAGGATGTCTGCCTCTGTTCTATTGAAAGATGGAACAACTCCTGCTTTGGAAACCAATTAATATCCATATATTTCTCAGGCTAGAATTACTATGTTATCTTTCTTCTTAGCCAAAGAAAACTGCCATCCACAAATACTCCATTAGAACTGTTCCTAATGCACTGGGTAGGCTCTTATCCAAGGTGTTTTGAGCTACCTAAAGAAATATACAGCTGTTTTTAAAAAAAGTGGGATGCCTAAAAGAAAATACACCTCTGTGACAAGACAGTGTTCTTTGTTTACTATTCCTACATTTCCCAGTTTAGAAAGAGTCTATAGTGCATCTCAAATTAGTTCTGGTTTGAGGCTTCTGGTTGTTATATTGCTTTCTTGCACTCTTTAGATTTGCCACTCCCCACCTTAGAGTTGTATTCCTCTTTCTAAACAAAGAGAATCCACAAAATATCTTAGACTCCGGAAATTAGATAGCATTACTGGGGCCACCTTGATTTGGAAAACTAGTCGAATCATCAGAATCATCAGTCTATCAACATCCATCAAAAATAGTAAAAACTGTTTTGATTAAAGCATTTTTATTCATTCAACTTTTTAACATTTAAACTGCTACCAGATCGTCTGTGTGATCACCAATTAAATCATTAGTCAATTAGTTAGGGGCAGTTAAGAAGTTAGGCAAGTTTATGAGCCAATCTGTTCCTCAGATACTTAGAGGATAAGGCATGTATTCCAAAATAGAGTGTGCAGTCAACTCATAAACTATAAAGTTACTTAGAAATGCATATTTACACTGCTGCTAGTGGCTGTAAAGGATGGACTGGTAAAATGGAACTCTCCCACTCCTGATGTTTTGATTTGCTTTTAGACTTGATTTTGAAAGGCTACCATATATTATTAAACACAACCTGCATTGTATCCTACCATTTCCCTTCATAATTAATTAGAGCTTACATCAACGATAGATTTTATAGAGGAATCAATGAATACGATGGCTGGATGATGACTTATTCGGTTTTCAATGGAAATATTAAAGTTGTTATTAAATATATAATATTCCAGTTTACTTTGTATGCAAACAACAATGAAAATGTTTTTTTTTAAATAAATGTCTACTTATAATATCGTTTTAGTCCTGCCACATCGTTTAATTTCCACTCAAATCTCCCCATAATTTAATCCCATCTTAAAAGATATTTGAATTAGAGGTGGACATTGGTCACTGCCTCATAAACTGTCCTTATTAGATTCTGATGTAAAAACATGGATTTTGCATAATTCCCTTGAAATTAGGCATTCATTTCTCCATGTGGCTCTGCTCTACAAAATATCAAAACAATAAAAAGTTCCACCATATTTAAGGATAGGTAAGCTGAAATATATACAGTTTTAGTTTTTTGGGCTTAAAATATTATTTTAGGTTTGTTTTCGGGTTGGGGTTGAGGTACTGAGCCTTGGCTTGAACAACTTCATTGTTTCTTTTGTTATTTTAAGTTTGAATTGCTCTACTATGTAGGAAGCTACAGTAAGTGAAGGGTTGTTGTAAAATGCAAGAATATGTAAATACTTGAAATTCGAAAAACCTATCCACAGGTTCACTTTAAGGACCCAGGATATTATGCGTAATTTATGCAAGCCATACCAATTTAAAGCAATCAGTGTATCATTGTATCCAGGGCCGGCGCTACCTATATGCAAGGCAGGCGTCAGCCTAGAGTGCACATCAGTAAGGGTGTCGCTATGGGGGTGCGAGAATACCTACCGACCTTAAAGCACTTAGCTTCATTGACGCGGGCACAGGTGGGGCTTTTTTCAGCTGGTGGCTGCACTGCATGTTTCTCGCTGCCTCCTTGCAGCTCCCTGTCGGTACTGGTGACTCTGCCTCCCCCAAATGGTTCTCTGTGGCCCAGGGGCAGACTGACCAGAAGGTTGCTGCCCTGAGCAAGCATGGAGAGTCAGATGGCAGCAGGTGCAGGGAGCAGGACAGCACCCAGCTCCATGAGGTTGTAGGGACCAAGAGCAGCGAGGGGGGCCAGGACAAATTGCCCTGAATTGAGAAGAGCTCTGAAGACTTCCCAGGACCAATGGACAGGCTGACTGGGGCCGTAGGATGAAGATGAGTGGGAGGTGCAAGCAGTGAGGGACAGCTGCATCTGACAGCAAACCGATCCTCTGAAAGGAGTAGAAGCAGCTTCAGGGCTTCCCGTCCTCACCCAGCTACAAAAACGGGCCCTGCTCACTGCTGGCACGGAAGGTACTGTACTGTGTTACACACACCTTCCCACAGACAGGGACTGCAGACTGGGCTAGGGGTCTCTCTCGCTTCTTCCCCCCTCTCCTCTCCCCCTCCCCCTTCTTTACCTCTCCCCCACCTCTCCCCCCTCTACCCCTCTCTTCTCCCCCCTCTCTTCCTCTCCCCTATGCTTCTCCCCCCCCACTCCCCCCTCTCATCTTCCCCCCTTCTCCCCCCTCCTTTCCCCAATCTCCTCCCTCTGTTTATTATCCCCAAATGCTTGGTATTTACTATATTGGAAATGTATATTTTTAAATGATCAGACACACAATATTGTTGAAAAGTTGGGCATGGGGGAAGGGGGTACACACAGGGTAAAGTAAAGTTTTGGTTTTATAGCTTCTATCACATCAACAAGTAAAACATTATCTCTATATTGTCCATAACTTTTTATTTTCATGTTTTTTAATAGTGCAAAAAAAGTTAGTCCACGCTTCTTTGAAATGGTAAAATCTGACAGATTTTGGTTTGATTAAATTTAATAAAGGCAGCTTTCAAACAAATGCTTCGACATTTCCCTCTTATTATTATGGGCAATAAACAAAGAGTGGTGAGTAAGCACATCATTTCACCGCTAGACTACAAACATTTAAAAGCATTGTCAAATCAGAATTATTGCTCCATTATTCTTCCTAATAATAATATAAAATATACGCTATATAAAACAATGCACAAAGAGAATCTTGTACTTGAACGTTGATTAAAGCTATATTTTACCTTTGCTAAAATCTGCACATTAATGATGTTAAGCTTCACTGTCATTCTCCTTATAAATGTCATCTTTTAGAAGATTTATATTGATCTTAATGTATAGTTAAATAGTAAAATGGAAATTTAGCATGAAACTAGGGTGCTGTTCTTTAGATTTTCATATGAGGTATGTCATTTACAAATCATGCATTTGAATAAAAAGTTGATTTGCTTCGTATAGCATGGTCAATGTATGCTAGATGGCAGTCATACAACATAACTTCTTTACATCTAAACAAAATGAATTTAGATCTGATCTTAGGAATATGGGTGGAAAATAGCTCATGATGGTGGCAGGATATAGAATCCTCATTCACCTATTACATGGGCCCAATGCTGAATGTAATGTTTGGGCTAAGTTGAGCTGAGGGCCTTGAGTTCCACCTTCCTATTCAGGCATTGACATGAGTGGGTCCTGCAGCCAGTGACACATGGTGGCCAATATACAGTGCCTTGCGAAAGTATTCGGCCCCCTTGAACTTTGCGACCTTTTGCCACATTTCAGGCTTCAAACATAAAGATATAAAACTGTAATTTTTTGTGAAGAATTAACAACAAGTGGGACACAATCATGACGTGGAAATTTATTGGATATTTCAAACTTTGTTAACAAATAAAAAAACTGAAAAATTGGGCGTGCAAAATTATTCAGCAAAATTATTCAGCCCCTTTACTTTCAGTGCAGCAAACTCTCTCCAGAAGTTCAGTGAGGATCTCTGAATGATCCAATGTTGACCTAAATGACTAATGATGATAAGTAGAATCCACCTGTGTGTAATCAAGTCTCCGTATAAATGCACCTGCACTGTGATAGTCTCAGAGGTCCGTTTAAAGCGCAGAGAGCATCATGAAGAACAAGGAACACACCAGGCAGGTCCGAGATACTGTTGTGGAGAAGTTTAAAGCTGGATTTGGATACAAAAAGATTTCCCAAGCTTTAAACATCCAAAGGAGCACTGTGCAAGCGATAATATTGAAATGGAAGGAGTATCAGACCACTGCAAATCTACGAAGACCTGGCCGTCCCTCTAAACTTTCAGCTCATACAAGGAAAAGACTGATCAGTGATGCAGCCAAGAGGCCCATGATCACTCTGGATCAACTGCAGAGATCTACAGCTGAGGTGGGAGACTCTGTCCATAGGACAACAATCAGTCGTATACTGCACAAATCTGGCCTTCGTGGAAGAGTGGCAAGAAGAAAGCCATTTCTTAAAGATATCCATAAAAAGTGTCGTTTAAAGTTTGCCACAAGCCACCTGGGAGACACACCAAACATGTGGAAAAAGGTGCTCTGGTCAGATGAAACCAAAATCAAACTTTTTGGCAACAATGCAAAACGTTATGTTTGGCGTAAAAACAACACAGCTCATCACCCTGAACACACCATCCCCACTGTCAAACATGGTGGTGGAGGCATCATGGTTTGGGCCTGCTTTTCTTCAGCAGGGACAGGGAAGATGGTTAAAATTGATGGGAAGATGGATGGAGCCAAATACAGGACCATTCTGGAAGAAAACCTGATGGAGTCTGCAAAAGACCTGAGACTTGGACGGAGATTTGTCTTCCAACAAGACAATGATGCAAAACATAAAGCAAAATCTACAATGGAATGGTTCACAAATAAACATATCCAGGTGTTAGAATGGCCAAGTCAAAGTCCAGACCCAAATCCAATGGTAAGAAATATCAGCGCTCAACCCTATCAGATAGCAGCTGGACACTAAAAACAGGCACAGAAACAAAACCTGGGTAGCAAAAATATAAACAGTAAACAGTGCAGCGCTCTAAAACTAATAAAAACACAATGGAATAGAATCGCAGCTAAAATCGCAGATAAAACACAAAAGCAAAGTCCATCTAAAAGAGCCAGATCAGAGGTCGGGTAAGAAGTAATAGGTGTAGTAGTCCTTATAAGGTGCAAAGATTTCTAATGAATTCCCGAGGAGCCAGGTGCAGATAGCAGAAGACACACACACTCCCTCCACCTTCCAGAGTGGCCTCTCACCTTATTAAGGTTTTACATGGGCATTGTAAACATAGACACATCACCAACTCCAACCTCTTGACAATCCTTTCGGTTATCAATGAAGGAAAACCAATCTGTAGTAAGCTTGAACCTACACAGCTTCGTACTGCACACTCCTGGATGTCTCTCCGTTGACAGGGTATTGAAAGGAGAAAAAAACGCCAGGATAGTGTAATACTGATTTTTAATAAGATTAAAAACTTCACAAAGTGGCCTCTTACTTGTTATAGATGGATATCAGGCATATACCAATAGAAAGACCGGGACAGCGGGACTCGCTCGGTGTCACTCGGTCTCCTCCGTGCCAGCGGGTGACGTCAGACGCTCAACTCCTCCTCCCTCCGCACGCGTATCGCCTCCGTGGGTGGAGGCTTCGTCAGCGACGAAGCCTCCACCCACGGAGGCGATACGCGTGCGGAGGGAGGAGGAGTTGAGCGTCTGACGTCACCCGCTGGCACGGAGGAGACCGAGTGACACCGAGCGAGTCCCGCTGTCCCGGTCTTTCTATTGGTATATGCCTGATATCCATCTATAACAAGTAAGAGGCCACTTTGTGAAGTTTTTAATCTTATTAAAAATCAGTATTACACTATCCTGGCGTTTTTTTCTCCTTTCAATACCCTGTCATCGGAGAGACATCCAGGAGTGTGCAGTACGAAGCTGTGTAGGTTCAAGCTTACTACAGATTGGTTTTCCTTCATTGATAACCGAAAGGATTGTCAAGAGGTTGGAGTTGGTGATGTGTCTATGTTTACAATGCCCATGTAAAACCTTAATAAGGTGAGAGGCCACTCTGGAAGGTGGAGGGAGTGTGTGTGTCTTCTGCTATCTGCACCTGGCTCCTCGGGAATTCATTAGAAATCTTTGCACCTTATAAGGACTACTACACCTATTACTTCTTACCCGACCTCTGATCTGGCTCTTTTAGATGGACTTTGCTTTTGTGTTTTATCTGCGATTTTAGCTGCGATCCTATTCCATTGTGTTTTTATTAGTTTTAGAGCGCTGCACTGTTTACTGTTTATATTTTTGCAGACCCAAATCCAATCGAGAATCTGTGGAAAGAACTGAAAACTGCTGTTCACAAACGCTTTCCATCCAACCTCACTGAGCTTGAGCTGTTTTGCAAGGAGGAATGGGCAAAAATTTCAGTCTCTCGATGTGCAAAACTGATAGAGACATACCCCAAGCGACTTACAGCTGTAATCGCAGCAAAAGGTGACTCTACAAAGTATTAACTTAAGGGAGCTGAATAATTTTTCACGCCCAATTTTTCAGTTTTTTATTTGTTAAAAAAGTTTGAAATATCCAATAAATTTTGTTCCACTTAATGATTGTGTCCCACTTGTTGTTGATTCTTCACAAAAAAATTACAGTTTTATATCTTTATGTTTGAAGTCTGAAATGTGGCAAAAGGTCGCAAAGTTCAAGGGGGGCGAATACTTTCGCAAGGCACTGTATAAAGGCATCTGATCCAAATTCAGCTCTGCAATTACAGCATCTGCAAGAAAGAAAGGGGTCATATGACCAAACACCTAACACTGAAAAGAAAGTCAATGTTGAAAAGGTGTGTCACAACAAACCATGCCCTTTAGGTAAACCCACCTTTTACTATGATTGACAATGAATGCAACACCATAGCATCTTTTCCATGGTACACATTCTTTAGCCCACAGAAATCCCCCCCCCCAATATTAAAGGGCTAATGGTTGTGTTTACCCCCCCCCCCCCCACACTCAGGTCAAAGAATCCTGGTCCTCAATGCAGAGGTCTTGCATACTGTGAGGCCCTTGTTTGTCTGGCCTGCCAATCACCATGAGTCACTTTTAACTACCTAGCACTGAGGCCTTAAGAGGGGAAGAGGAGGAGCCACACATCATTACAAATTGTCAGGCTGTATGAAACTTCTCTGCAATACCTAATTTCGAGTCCTGACTCTGCATTACCAAAATCCTGACTCTTGAGGTCTGCTTTACTTAAACAACTTGCCCAGTGAGCACTTATACCCCCTTCCTAACTCACACTTTGAATGGCAAAAAAACTGACAGGAGATATAACCCTTCCTTACTCTTTCCAAAATTAACAAAAAAAAAACAGTTTTGTCTTTAGTAACAAAGTAATGCCGCTGTGTTACTTAATGTAGGATACGTTTATGTTTTACAGTGATATTTATATTGTTATATTTTTTCAAAGTTTTCTTCAAACATTCATTGCTTTTTAATAGGACATTTATATTTATATATAATAGTGCCATTTATATTTTAAATGTCTGGCCCTTGTTTCCAGAATATGTAACCAATTGTTTGCAAGGGTGTTAAAAATGAGGGCATGATTTTGCAGGTGTGGCTATGAAAGCGGGTGTGTTTGAGTAAGTGTGTTTAAAAATGGGCAGGTACTTTCTATATATTTTAAATAAAAGGACTTAAATGTTAGCAGGCGTCACTATGCTTGTTCATTTCTTTTATTCCAGATCCATTTGGAGCTGCTGCTGAGCAGCCACCGCCTATCTCGGATGCCGGGTTATTTTGTGCTTTTATGACCATTATAATTTATGGTCTATGCTATCTGGTAAGAAGCATATGCTAAGTGTTGGTGTTGGTGGTGGATTTCATCAATCAACGTTTCTTATACAGTTTTTGCACTTTATGGAATTATTTTCCGATCCATCACAAGACATTTGCGATGCGCAGCCATTGTTGGCATCGGATCAGGAAAAGGAGGTAGCAACAGCCGCCACTCAGCAGTCTGACGACAGCACCCAGATCAACCCAAGGAGGTTGATCCCCGCTGTTGCCTACTCCGAGATCTCGAATGTTAGTGGTGGGGAAGGTGACGTGGATGATGACGTGTCTATGGACGTCACATGGATGGCCACAAGAGAGGAAGAGGAGGGGAGTTCAGAGGGAGAGACGGACCAGCAGATAGGGAGGAGAAGCAGGTGGAACTTGCATTGCACAGGAGGCACGAAGCAGACTACAAATATATCAGGAGTGAGCCATCAACCATGTACAGTAACATCTGGCGCTCCCAGGACGCCGGCACATGGCTCCACAGTGTGGGCTTTTTTTAATGTGTCCGCTGCTGACAACAGTGTTGCCAACTGCAGCCTTTGCAGTCAACGCATAAGTCGCGGTAAGCCCAACACTCACCTAGGGACGACCGCCTTAAGAAGGCACCTGAACTCCCATCACTGAGCCCAGTGGGAGAAACGCAGTCAGAACCCACAAAGCCACACTCCAGGCTCTCACCGCCCAGCCTCTTCCGCCGGGTAAGGAGGAATTTCCCCTGGTGGTGGGACACCTGAATTATTTTCACCCCACTTTTCTTGCAAATATTTTTGGACTTATCCACATCACGGGTTTTGGTTTATTTTCTCACCTATACCTCAGCAAGAGGAGCCTTTCTTCGTTTATGAACTGTTATATGATTTTATTAAGTTCATTATTTTATGTACCTTTGTTTTTGTACCACTAGTTACTCAGTTATGCTCTTTGAGCTATGAATCTGAGATAATTTACATGTGGTCCTAATCACATTGATTTCAACACATATATCACCTTTATGTGATTTCCACTCATACAGAATAAGCGCACTTTTTACTTTTTCACATAAAATCCCATATATACTAGATGCACAAGGACACTAACCCGAGAGACATCCCTAACATCTTCTGCTCCTTCTAATCCCACCTCTATAATTTTCAGACTTCTTCATATGACCCACAACCTGACGCTCATATGATTCAGTCTTTCCTAGCCTTGTTACATCTGCCATCGCTAACAACTACCCAACTGCAAGGACTTTGCCAACCCTTTACTACTTTAGAACTACAATCAGCCATAAAATCCCTTCCCTTACACAAGTCCCCTGGTCCCAACAGATTCGGCAACAATTACTAGAGGACCTATACTGACCAACTGCTACCTCACCTTTGTCACTCCCTCAATAGATTCCTGACCACGGGCGATATACCCAAGGAGTCTCTTCAGGCCTTCACAGAAACCATTTGTAAACCTGGCAAACCACCTCATGACCCTGTAAATTACTGTCTCATCTCGCTTCTTAATATAGACCTTATATTGTACACCAAACTGATTGCATCCCACCTTGCCATCCACATGCCAAAGCTTATTCACCATGTCAATATGGGGCAATATTTTCCTTTTGAAAACCTCTGCCCTGATGTGTTTCCTCTCCAACATGCCTCATTGGAGTCCTATGAGCTTCTCTTGAGTCTGAACATGGATTTTAATCTGTATTAGGAGTCTGATCTTGGCGTCACTTCATCAAATCATGGGGATCATGTTTTGTTCTTTGCACACAAATCAAATATAGTTAATAGATTTCAGGAGGCTGGTAATAAGTGGTTGACTAGGTGGTACAGGGTGCCCACCTTTTTAAAAAAAATGTTCCCTTCCCTTTTGTTTTGCCGCTGTGTTAGAGGTTCCCCATGGGAATGTGGAACTCTCTCTTACATCTCTCTTACATCTTTTGGCAGTGCCTGTAATATGCCACCGTTTTGGGAAAAGGTGCAGAAGGTGGTGTTTGAGCTTGTGGACATTAAGTTAGAAAATCACCCTGACCCCATTACCTAAACATTGCAATAAAAAGACGCTTTTAGTATATCTCATAGGTGCAACCATGGTCTGTATAATTCACGAGTTGACGTGTATGGAGCCCCCCTCACTGGGAGATTGGTTCTCTGCTTTTGAGGAGACTCAGCACTATCAAACGGAAAGAGGAACAGCAGTGGTTTTATTAGAATGCCCTCTTATTCACCCAGGCCTATTGCACTTATCTGGGTCAACAACTCCTGGGTCGAATGTGTTTGTGCGGGTTCAGGCATCTCACTAGAGATAATGCACAGCGTGACCCCTCTCTTTTTTTTCTTCCCCAATCTTATGCTTTCCCCATCTTTAGTAGCGTAGGGTTTCCCTGTGTTTCACAGTTTGTACTTTTGTGTGGGCAGGTGGTTAGCCTACTCATACACTCACTTACTCTATAAAAATAAAAAAAATCTTGGTTCCTTCATGGTTGTTGACTGGTGGGTAGCTCCTGTTGAACACAGCCATTCATTGAATCTTACGGCTTTGATTAAGGTTTGCTTAATCTACTCATTATTACTACCTGTGTCAATGATTCTGTACTTGTTCTGTGTGACTTGAGCTGAGATATTGTTTGTCTATAGCATTTTGTTTTGGAATATCTTTGCATTGTGCAACTCCATGGGTGAATTCAATAAAAGTGTAAGTTAAAAAAAAAAAAAACTAACAGTGTATGGCCAACTTTAGGGTTTACATTTACTTTAAATGACCCTGTCAGCATAGGGACCCAGAATTGTGAGATACCTACAGTGACCAGAGAAGTAACAACGTTTTAGGCCCTTGGAAAACGTATTTTTCTTCTTCTTTTATAGGCTGACTTTACTTTGGGCCCATAATGACAGCATTGGATCAAAGGGAGCAGCATACACTAAAAATGTTCTCTTGTTTCTGCCTTCTTCATTAAAACACTCAATTCTGTGTGTGCATGAAAAAAAATTTTTTTTTTGAAGCAGACCAGCCATCCACAATTATAAAGCAAAATGGTCAGACAGGATGGAAAATATTTGTTAGTGCAATCATCTGTGTGCCTGTGCAATCAGGTGCGAAATAATCATATTATAACACAAATACTAATGTAGATTTTTTTTTCATTTGGCAGTCAGAATCATTTATTTTTGAATACCTGACAACACAATTTTCATGGTCATGTGTTATTACGCATCTGAACATACCGCTTGACAGTGACAAATAAAACATAGGACTTTTACACTTCCCATCGTTCCAGCTTCAGTTGTCACTTTTCAAATATAGATTTTGATTTTGACATTTGCTGTCTGCTCTGATTTCCACTACTGAGATAAATGGCTTTTGGTCGCTCAGGTGTTAATTTTTTACATTTACATGGTTACAAGAGTTGCATTTATGAGGAACTATGCTCAGTGCAGTGAGCAGATTAGTAGCTGCTTGAAAAGGGCATCCTCTTATAACATTAGAAGTTTATATATGACAAGATCCATCATGTTTTACTCGGCCTTCTCCAATGTTTCCTGTGGATGTAGACAGGTGTGTTCGTTGTGGAATCATTGAAGCGCCATCATCAGAAAGCATTGGGCTACCTTCCCCAAGTTTCTTTAGACTATTAGCATACGAATAATTGTCCAGGAAAGCTCCAACTTTTATTATTAAAGCTGAACTCTTAATTGCATAATTACATTGGCACTGCTTGGACCAATGTAAGTATGCATTATTCATACCTAAAGGGGTGCTGTGGAAGCTGAAAATCACTGCTGCTACTACAATGATCATCACAAGCTTCCAGGTTCTGTGCCAAGCAGCTGCTCCATTGCATACTGGCCACATGGGGGTCAGCACCTCTGACATTCACAATGAACACAAGGAGCTCTCTTATTTCACAAGGTGGAAATCATCACCCCTTCTCTCCACCACATTCAATCATAGAGTGCTTTGTATTCACTGAAATGAGTACAAGGCGTTTTTTGAATGGCAACATTACTGCATGAGCCACCCCCTGTGGTCAGTGTACAATGGGGCATCTGCTTGGCATATGACACACAAGATAAGGTCAATCACCACAATTAAGCCAATTACTACAGTGATTGTCAGCTTCCACAGCAGTATGAGATATGTAAGCATGCAATTGATAACATACCTGGGGGTCAGCTTTAAAAAGCAGTCCTTGAGCTTCAGTCAGTCACTTTGTCTAGGCTGAGATGATGTCATCAGACTGCAACATTGTGATCTTGTAACAAGATGGAAGGCTGCAGCAGGGGTGATCTAAGTCAAATTTCTGTGAACACAGCCAAGAACTGCGCACACGCTGTGATTTTAAAGGTTGTGCCATCTAAAAACTACCCCCAAAAAAAGATGATGTAATTCTTCTGCAAAGAGAAGGATTCTAAGGATTGTAAGATCTAACGAGCAGGGCCCTCTAGTTCCTCCTGTTTTGAATTGTATTGTAACTGTATTGTCTTCTCTCACATTGTAAAGCGCTGCACAAACTGTTGGTGCTATATACTGTTTTCTGGCGTATAAGACTACTTTTGAACCTCAAAAAAATCCCCCAAAAATGGGGGGTCGCCTTATACGCCGAGTATAATATCTCCAAGGTAACCTAAGTATAAGTATTACCAGTAGATGTAATCTCTCAAGCTTCTGGCTGTGTGGGAATCCTGTACCGGTATACTGTATGTACCGTAGCTTTGGCTACGTACAGTGTACCGCACTGAGCCAATCAGGGAGAGCGATGTATTCTATTATTGAATGCAAAGCCTGCTCGGATTGGCGGAGTAACATCAGCCCGCCACTCTGACTCTGCCAATCCGAGCAGGCTTTGCTTTCAATAATAGAATACATCGCTCACTGTGATAGGCTCAGCACGGTATACTGTAAGTAGCCGAAGCTACGGTACATAAGGTATACCGGTACAGGATTCCCGCACAGACAGCGTCTTGAGATTACATCTACTGGTAATACTTAGGGTACCTTGGAGATATTATGAGAGATTACATGTATTACAGTACTTGGGGTACCTTGGAGATCTATGAGATCTATGAGAAATCTGATGTTTTTCAATGGTGTTGCCTCTGCTTCGGAAGAGGGGTAGTCTTATACAGCGAGTATAGCCCAAAACCTATGTTTTTCCTTGAAAATGAGGGGGGTTGTCTTATACACCCAGTCGTCTTATAGGCCGGAAATAATAATAATAATGATGACTTTTTTTAACTTGGTAGAGGACGGGTTGATGAGAAGGCTTCCCTTACACCTCCTGACCCAATACCCATGGCGTTGATGACAGGATATACCAGGGCACCTATTGGCACACATGCCTGTAGAAGATCATGGCCAGAAGATGCTATGGGTAGTGCAGGAGATACAATGAGCACAAGACTGGAATTCATGCAAAAGGTAATCAAAAAGCTTGCAAATGCAGGATCTTGAAGTAGAGTCAGGCAGGCCGGAATCAGCTACAACCGGGCAGAAAAAGTGCAGAATTGGGAAGCAGAAGCAGAGTCTGGGCCAGGCCAAGGTCAGTATTAGATGAGCAGAGAAGGCACTGAATGAGCGGACAGAAGACAAGGTTGGTCACAAGTCCGCAGATGCAGTTAGATATACTTCTCCCTATTACTCTTTAGTCTGGAATACCACATGCTCTAGTCACCACATGATGAATGCAACTCAATCTTTTCTCAGTAGTTAGCACACATGAAGTGAATCTGGTTTCTGTCAGTATTTGCAGTATCTCCCTAAACTGACTCCTCCTAATACTGATCAGATGCCTTTTGTTCAGAGGGACCAGACTGGTGCTTTATCAACTGTATGAATTCCTGCTAATGACATGCTCTGTCTATTAGCCCTCAAGAGTGTATAACGGCAGCATGTAACACAGCCTCCATAATTGTCTACATTTATTTTTAACTATGGGGCTATTTTACATGATGATACAAACTCAAGACGATGAATGTTATTAGTAAGAAGTTGGGCAGTTGACTAAGTTGCATTTGTCAAGTCCCCTCTTAACCCTTTGCAAAGGCCTTTGACACCGTTCCCCACAAGCACTTACTGTACAAACTAAGGAAGGTAGGTATGGACCATAAGGTGAGTACCTGGATAGAGAACTGGCTCCAGGGGAGAGTCCAGAGGGTGGTGATTAATGGGGAGTACTCGGATTGGGGGGTGTGGAAAGTGGGGTCCCCCAGGGTTCTGTCCTGGGACCAATCCTGTTTAATTTATTCATAAATGATCTAGAGGAGGGGATATCTAGTACAATCTCAGTATTTGTGGATGATACTAAACTAAGCTTGCCAATATCTTCTATGCAGGATGTGGAAACCTTACAAGTGGACCTGAACAAAATAACGGGGTGGGCAACTACATGGCAGATGAGGTTTAATGTTGAAAAATGTAAAGTAATGCACTTGGGGGCCAGAAACCAGAAAGAAAGCTACTCACTAGGGGGGGGAACCTCTGGGTGAGTCTAGGATGGAAAAAGACTTGGGGGTACTGGTAGACAACAGGCTTGGCAGTGGCATGCAATGTCAAGCCGCTGCAAGCAAAGCCAACAGAATACTGGGATGTATAAAAAAGGGGATTCACTCCAGAAATAAAGAGATTATTCTCCCGCTCTACAAGACTCTGGTCCGGCCACATCTGGAGTTTGCTGTCCAGTTCTGGGCACCGGTCCTCAGGAAGGATGTGCTGGAATTGGAAAGAGTCCAGAGAAGGGCAACAAAAATAATTAGGGGAATGGAGGACATCAGTATGAGGAAAGACTACAAGCACTGAACCTATTCTCTCTGGAGAAGAGACGATTGAGGGGGGATATGATATCAATGTACAAATACTGTACTGGCCACCCTGGCATAAGGAACAAACAATTCCGAGAAAGGAAATACAATAAGACACGTGGTCACTCACTAAAACTAGAGGAAAGGCAGTTTAACCTTAAAATGCCTAAGGGGTTCTTTACTGTAAGAGCGGTAAGGATGTGGAATTCTCTTCCACAAGCAGTCGTATCAGCAGGGAGCATTGATAGTTTCAAAAAGCTATTATATGGGCACCTTAGAGACCATACAGGGGTATACAATGTACAGTTAAAAGCAAACACACACACACATCATAGGTTGAACTGGATGGACTGATGTCTTTTTTCAACCTCACTAACTATGTAACTATGTAACTATGTAACCCAGTATCTCAGCTCTGGGAGTTGTCCTCCAGACAAAAAAAGTTATTAGCAATAGGAAACTTTTAACACATCATCAGGTTGTTTTAGAGTCCACCTAGTTAATAGCAAAACTGTATTGCAGAGATTCTATCACACAGCAGCTTTACAATACCACTGAGGGTTCTCTATAAAATAAAAAAAATGCTTTCATGTACACACGAAACAGTTGTTAGATGAACCTTTACTAGTAAAGCAACTCATCAAAAAAGAAAAGCTAATTAACTCCTGGGCTGACCAAACTGGACTTCAATTTGAGTTTCTAAATAAAACATGCATCTATGGTAAATGCAAACACAGCTAAAGTTTCAGATGCAGTCAATTCTGGAGTGTATTGAAGTAGTGGATAAGTCAGTATGTATCTTTTGCTTCCATAAATGTCATTTTTGTGCAGGATCTGCACATAATGACAGTGGTGAACTTTCTGTCTTTTCTCACCAAAGGTCTACAACATACAGGGCAGAAGCGCAAACAGGAAACCAGGGCTTCTTATATTTAGTGCTGGCATCTCGGTCCCCTAAATCTCTAGAGATGCTAAAATTAGATAAAAATATGTTGTTGTTTTTTTTTTTACTTCTAATAGCCAAACTTAAGGCGTCACACTCCCCCTTGATCAGCAGTCTTTGCCCCTGTTGGCTTTAGTTCATGCAGTTTTTGTTTTTATACTCAACATTTAACAAATATTTTCAGGACAGTCACGTGATGCCACAGGGTCTTTTTTTATCAACTCCTCTTCTGTAGACTGGATCAATACTGATGCGGAAAGTGGCACTGACATGAGGCCATCAGCACCACTCGATGCACTAGTACATTGTGAATGCATGGTGCCAATGTGACATCCTCTCAGGGGGGGCGAGACCATGACACCCTGCATTCACAAAATAGTTCACAATCTCCTTGAAAGAGTGTCACTGGGCATCGTTCAACCTAGAAGACCAAGAACATTTATTATCAAGGTACTGGGGAGGGCAGCTCGAGATCAAAGGTAAATATTGCATCCAGCAGAACTTGGGGAACCTTTTTAAAAATTAAAGTTTACCAGCAGATTGCAGATCACTGTGGTGCCCACAGTCCTGCCGGTTACCAACCACTCTCTACACTGTTTTCTTCCCCAATGAACCATATATATGTGAGATTTGGCATTTCCTCTTTCGGTTTTATACCGTTTTAATCAACAGACCAGCTATCCTTATAGAAGGACTTCCTTTGGTATGTACAGCTACTTGAAAAATTATTGACACTGTTTAGATAAATGGGATTGTCTTTGAATATGTCCTTATCTACATTATACTAAATGGAATTTATATGTATAGGTACTACTTAGTGTATTGAACTCTGGTTGACCCCTGAAGAAATGCTACACCCGAAACGCGTAGGGTCTGGTCCCGTTCTCTCCAACAAGGGTCCTTAGGAGTCTTCTGTACAGAAACTGGTCTGTTATTGAATGCATATTTTAATCTTATGTATATCCAGCGCTTTGCTGGATATATACAAATGTTCAATGTAAATGTTTTTTGATTTTCCTTCTGTAATAAAATTTATATTTTTATATATATACATTGTTTTGTCCAATTGTTTCAGTGCATTAGTGGCATATAAAGTCCCAAACCATTGGGGGTACCCCCTTCTTTGTAACCTGCAGATTGCAAAACATAGCAGCATAATAGCAGTATAATGTAATCAATTACAGTACAGAGAAACCACACCAAACAAGTCAAAGTATCACGTACCTGGTGCTAGAGGCCAATGGAGAGAGAGGGCTTCCCTTGGGGCTAAGTTCCAGACCCCCCTGAGGATGAGAACAGGAGAGGTCAGGCCCAAAGTAGCACGGGTCGCCTGCTGGACTGTGTGCAGGAGGATCCAGAGTACAGCTGGAGTGCTGGAGTGGAATCAGCAGACGGGTGGCGCCCGTGAGGTGTTTGCAGGACTTGGATAATGCTGAGACTGGAACCTGGTCGGGTGGATAGCCAAGATCAGGAGCCAGGTGGATATCAGAGCAAGCGTGGTCAGGTGGATAGCCGAGATCAGGAGCCAGGTGGATATCAGAGCAAGCGTGGTCAGGTGGATAGCCGAGGTCAAACACAGGAAGCAATTTAGGAGACAGGTCAAGGACAAGCCGGGTTGGTAACAGGAGACAGGAACTGGAATATCACAGGGATAACACACTGGAGGAGCTGAAGATCAACCAGCAACTAAAATCACTGGCAGGCTTCCTTAAATAGGCCCAGGTAAATTGCTGGTAGTGCTGCTGGGTCCTAAAGTCCTTCTCCTGCCAAAGTGCTGATAGCACTGCTGGGTCCTAGAGCCCTTCTCCTGGTGTTTGTGCCCTGACAGTGCCCCCCCCTGACGGGCAGCCTCCGGATGCCTATTTGAGAAATTTTCTCTGGGTATTTATCCTTAAACTCTTAGAGGAGTCTGGGGGCATGTACATTGGCTTCGGGTTCCCATGAGCTTTCTTCGGGTGGATACCCTTTCCATTTAATTAAGAATTGGGTTTGTCTCCCTCTCTTCCTGCAGTCCAGGATTGCTTCCACCTCGAATTCTGTGTCCTCACCAATCGTCACTGGCGGTGGAGGTGGCTCCACTCTCCCTGGAAATGGATCTGGAACAGTTGGTTTAAGCAAGGAGGTGTGAAAAACCGGATGGATCCTATATGAGTCAGGCAAAGATAGTTCGTAAGCCACTGGGTTAATTTCCCGTTTGATCTGAAAGGGCCCAATATACCTTGGCCCTAGCTTCCGTGAAGGGCAGGCCAATTTCAGGTTGGCAGTAGACAGCCACACTTTGTCCCCAACCTTGAAGGAAGGATTTCCCCTCCGTTTCCGATCAAAGTATTTTTTGTAATCCACTTGGGCTTTCTGTATGGACTCCCGGAGGACCTGATAATTGTTTTGAATGAAAACAAGTCTGTCCTGCAAGGTGGGTACAGAAGTTTCAGGCATAATTTCAGGCAGGGCAGCAGGGTGGAATCCATAATTAGCCCAGAATGGGGACTGATTTGTAGCTGAATGGACAGAGTTATTATAGGCAAATTCCGCCAGCGGAAGCAGGGATGCCCAGTCATCTTGGGAAAAAGCTGAAAAGCAGCGGAGGTATTGCTCGAGGGTTTGGTTAGTACGCTCCGTTTGCCCATTACTTTGGGGATGGTAGGCAGATGATAAGCAGAGTTCCACTTCCAAGGCTTTACAAAGAGCTCTCCAAAACCTAGAGGTGAATTGCACCCCCCGATCCGAAACAATGTTCTTTGGTAGTCCATGAAGTCTGATGATCTCCTTGATAAACATGTGAGCGGTTTCCGCTGCAGAGGGAGTACCAATCATTGGTATGAAGTGGGCCATTTTTGATAATCGGTCTACCACAACAAGGATGGTCGTGAATCTTTCAGAGGGAGGAAGATCAACAATAAAATCCATAGAAATCATTTCCCAGGGGCGATTAGGGATAGGCAAGGGTCTTAATAACCCCCAGGCTTTGACTTTGTCACTTTTGCTACGTAGACATATGGTGCATGACTTGACGTAGGATCTACAGTCCCGACTGAGGTTAGGCCACCAAAAGGACCGCTGAATGAGCTCGTTAGTTTTACGGGCCCCAAAGTGCCCTGCAAGTTGGTGGTCGTGGAATGCCCTGAGAACCAGAGACCTAGCTTCTTGAGGTACAAAGATTTTGTCCTGGTGCCAAAGTAATCCACCCTGCCTCCTTAACGAGTCATGTTCGGATTCAGGGCACGATACAGAAGCTTTTTCAATGGATGCCTTTAGGTTGGGTTGGATCAGCAAAAAATTTTGGGCAGATAAGATAGTGCTTGGAGGTGCACATTCAGCAGATTCGGGGAACATCCTGGACATGGCATCGGCTTTCCCATTTTTGGAACCTGGGCGGTATGTCAAGTGGAAATTAAATCTCGAAAAGAATAAGGCCCACCTGGCTTGTCGAGGTCTTAGGCGTTTTGCAGATCTTAAATATTCCAAATTTTTGTGATCTGTGAAGATCATAATTGGATGGTTAGCACCCTCCAGGAGGTACCTCCATTCTTCGAGAGCGACTTTAATTGCCAGGAGTTCTCTGTCACCCACGTCATAGTTTCTTTCGGCCTGATTCAGCTTCCTGGAGCAATAGGCTACTGGGTGGAGCAGGGCCTTTGGGCCCTGACGCTGCGAGAGCACGGCTCCCGTAGCTACTTCGGATGCGTCCACCTCAAGGACAAAGGGAAGAGCTGGGTCAGGGTGTTGCAACACTGGAGCAGAGGTGAAGAGAGCCTTCAGTTTTTCGAAAGCCGCTTGAGAATCTTGGTTCCAGGAGAAGTGTGAGTGCAGGCGAGTGAGCTGGGTGATCGGGGCAATAATAGTTGAGAAATTCCAAATAAATTTCCTATAAAAATTAGCGAAGCCCACAAACCTCTGGACCCCTTTCTTGTCAGAAGGTGCAGGCCACTCCAAGATTGCTGATACCTTCTGAGGATCCATGGAAATCCCTTTCGTGGAGATTATGAGTCCTAAGAACTGGATAGATTTTTTCTCGAACTCACGCTTTTCTGCTTTAGCATATAAGCCATGGGTTCTTAAGGTCTTTAACACTTTTCTGACGTGCTCTCGATGGAGTTCAAGCGAGGCTGAGAAAATGAGTATGTGGTCCAGATAGACGATTAAGAACAGGTCAAGGTATTCTCTGAAAATATAATTCACAAAATGTTGGAATGTGGCGGGGGCATTACATAGCCCGAAGGGCATCACAAGGTACTCAAAGTGACCAAAGCGTGTTCGGAAGGCGGTCTTCCACTCATCACCTTCCCTAATACGAACCAGGTTATAGGCCCCCCGCAAGTCCAACTTCGTGAAAACCTGGGCTGTTCGGAATCTTTGGAATAACTCAGGGACGAGAGGGAGTGGGTATCTGTTCTTGATAGTAATTTTATTAAGGTCCCTATAGTCAATGCATGGTCTGAGAGAACGATCCTTCTTCTCGACAAAGAAAATGCCAGCTCCAGCAGGTGATGATGAAGGGCGGATGAATCCTTTGGCAAGGTTTTCATCTATATATTGTCGGAGGGCCTCCAGCTCCACTTCGGATAACGTAAAGATGCGCCCAAAGGGGACTTCTGCTCCAGGTAGCAACTCAATTGGGCAGTCGTAGGACCGATGTGGGGGCAAGTCATCGGCACCTTTTTTGTCAAACACATCAAGGAAGTCAAGGTAGGCTGAAGGAACAGCATGACAGGGATCCGGTGTAGGTTGAACGGAGAGACACACTGAAGAGTTGACAGGCGTGGGGATGCCACAGTGTTGCTGACAATAGGAAGACGAGAAGATGATTTCTCCCTTGGGCCAGTCAATTTGCGGGTTGTGGGCCCGTAGCCAGGGTATCCCTAGGATAGCTGGGAAAATAGGAGACCTGATGACATCAAAGCGGAGGTATTCCCGATGGCCTGCTTCTGTTGTGGCAAGGACAGGGATAGTCTCCTGAGTGACTGGTCCAGAGCTAGGAGCAGTGCCATCTGCTAAATGTACATCAAGTCTTTGTTCCTTCACTTTCAGGGGTATGCGCAAGTTCTTGGCTAGGTTGATATCCAGGAAGCAACTACAGGCTCCAGAGTCAATGATCGCCGGCAGCTTAACTTCCTTTTCATCCACCTGCAGAGAGATGGGGAGAATTAAATGAGTGGATATAGTCCCAGACAACTGAAGGTAAGAGGGGCGTGGAAGGCTGGACTTCCTTGGGCGAACAGGACAACTGCGAAGGAAGTGGCCCGAAGTCCCACAGTAGAGACACAAGTTATCCTGTCGTCTGCGTGCTCTCTCTTCAGGGGTTAAAGCAGGGCGGAGTAGGCCAGTTTGCATGGGTTCCCCATCGGACATATTCATGGACTGGGGAATAGAGGCTGGGAGTGTTGGTCCTGGGACCTTTGGCATTATCCATGTGGGTCGAAGGGTCTGAGTGAGTTCGGACCATCGCTCACGCAGCCGTCGGTCTAGTTGGATAGAGACTTGGATGAGACTTTCTAGTGAGGCGGGAGCCTCAATCCTAGCCAACTCGTCCTTGAGAGACTCAGATAAGCCTTGCCGGAACTGGTATTTTAGGGCGGCATCATTCCACCCAGTATCAGCTGACCACTTGCGAAATTTCACAATGTAATCCTCCACAGGTCGTCTGCCTTGTACAAGAGCATGAAGGGCCGACTCTGCGGTGGCAGTCCATTGTGGATCATCATATAAGGTAGCCATAGCTTCAAAGAAGGTGAAAACTGAATCCAGGACTGAGTTCTTTTGCTCAAGGAGATTATGAGCCCAGGACTGTGGCTCGTCAGATAAGAGTGAAATGATGAAACCCACCTTGACAGTCTCAAGAGAAAAAGTCCTTGGTTGCAGGGCAAAGTAAAGGTCACAAGCATTTTTGAAAGCTCTGAATTTCCGTCGGTCACCTGAAAAGCGATCGGGAGTGGGAACTCTGGGCTCCGGAGGGGGTAAACCCATAGCAGGTGCGGCTGTAGCAGAACAACTGAGAGGGTGAAGGCGTCCTTCCAGCTGAAAGTAGCCATCTTGTAAGCTCTGGACTGCTTGTGTAAGAACTGTAATCTGCTGACATAGGGCCTCTAATGCGGAAGCACCTCTCTCGGCCTCAGACATCTTGGCTGGTTGATACTATCACGTACCTGGTGCTAGAGGCCAATGGAGAGAGAGGGCTTCCCTTGCGGCTAAGTTCCAGACCCCCCTGAGGATGAGAACAGGAGAGGTCAGGCCCAAAGTAGCACGGGTCGCCTGCTGGACTGTGTGCAGGAGGATCCAGAGTACAGCTGGAGTGCTGGAGTGGAATCAGCAGACGGGTGGCGCCCGTGAGGTGTTTGCAGGACTTGGATAATGCTGAGACTGGAACCTGGTCGGGTGGATAGCCAAGATCAGGAGCCAGGTGGATATCAGAGCAAGCGTGGTCAGGTGGATAGCCGAGATCAGGAGCCAGGTGGATATCAGAGCAAGCGTGGTCAGGTGGATAGCCGAGGTCAAACACAGGAAGCAATCAGGAGACAGGTCAAGGACAAGCCGGGTTGGTAACAGGAGACAGGAACTGGAATATCACAGGGATAACACACTGGAGGAGCTGAAGATCAACCAGCAACTAAAATCACTGGCAGGCTTCCTTAAATAGGCCCAGGTAAATTGCCGGTAGTGCTGCTGGGTCCTAAAGTCCTTCTCCTGCCAAAGTGCTGATAGCGCTGCTGGGTCCTAGAGCCCTTCTCCTGGTGTTTGTGCCCTGACACAAAGGCTAGCAAGGATCCTGGACCTGACTGTGTTGCTTTCCTGCACTGTAGGCTGCAGAGAAGTCTGTTCTGTCTGGTAAAAGGTCCCCCTAGATCACAAGTTTGATTGATCAGGAAATAAAATTCACATGTCAATGTAATGGCAATTGTATATCTAGTGTGACAGTATGGTTCCCTGTCACGGTGTTTGTCATCCAGGATTTTGAACCAGACAAGTTGAGGGGCTCCAGGGTGATTGTTTAATGTGGAGAGTCTGTTTTGTCAGTTTCCTCTGTGGTTTGTACAATCCAGTTGGGGACCTGGAGCCTGGAGATTTCACAGCAATCTGCGTGGGAGGAAATCTCCAATCATGGGACCGGGTTTTGGGAACAGCCAGGAGTTTGATTGTGCAGGTGGGCCCTGGGCTAATAGCACAGTCAGGATCAGGGTTCTGGGCTCCACCCTCCTGGTGTGCAAGGGTGAAGCCAGAGGTCTGCACAGTACAGTCCAACAGAGGGCCCAAGCCTGTGGGCTGGAGCAGCAAAGAAGCTGGAAAAATGAGTGCTAACCGAGGTACAGTGTTTGCACAGGAATACAGGAACTATGTTATACGGCCAAGAGGGTCGAGGCACAAGACCTGAGCAGTGGTGCTACTGAAGATAGCTAGGAGGCTGAACATTATTTTGTGTTGATTGTAGATACCCTTGCGTGGGCGACGGTTCCGTTATTGTACATGTTTTCTTTAATAAAAGTGGGCCAACAAGCCCTTAAATGGCAAAACTGGCGTGGGCTCAGCTCACTGGTTGCTTCTACACTAAGCTAAATAACCCACAAATATCACACTAATTATTTGCCTGTAGGTCACTTGTGATTGGATGATGAGACAGAAGCACACTGATGAGGTTAGCCCATTCACCCTTCCTGTAAACATGTAGGATTGACAACCAATGCAAAGCAGTAGCGCTCTAATTGGAAAGAAGGAAAAAGAAAGTTGGACCGCTCTTTCTCTCTACTCATTTTGTAAAAAATAATTCCACCTTAGTACTAGCTAACAATCCCAATATCTCTTCTTTCTTCTCTACTTACCAACATAGCCCTAGAGAAAAGTCTTCTTAATAGATTTTGAATCAGAGCACTCTTTTTCTTTACAAATCAATAGAAGCCATATTATACTTTCAATACAAGAATACTATAATCTAAGTTACAGATATAAATAAGCCCTAAAACTCTCTTTATATTTTGTCCATCTTTCATAAATAACTTAACTATGTAACTAACGCAGTAGACACAACTAGGCCTATTTTTGGCCTATGCAACTGGAAATATTGTTCTGCAGGGAAAATACTCATGTTACAATCAATGTGGATTCTTCTTGAACATTACTTTGATGTCAACAACTGTTGGACCTTTGTCTATTCCTCTAAACAAAGATATTATAAAAATATATCCAATATTTATCTTTTTCATGAATACATACTTTAACCACTTGCCGGCCGACCGCTTGCAGCAGATATATTGCGGCAGGCTGGCTCGGGTGCACGAACCGCTGTACGCAGTACCTGCACCCGCGATCACTCCTCATGGAGAGAGAACGATGGTCTGCTGTTGTAAACACAGCAGACCGTTGTTCTCTGTGGAATGAACACAGAGTGCCTGTGATCCTCCTATTTAGGATCACAGGTCTCTGTGTTGATTCCACAAGTCCCTCCCCCATACAGTTAGAACTCCCATAGGCTCACACTTAACCCTTTGATTGCCCCTGGGTTAACCCCTTCCCTGCCAGGGTCATTATTACAGTAACAGTGCATATTTTTTAGCACTGATTACTGTAGTAATGTCACTGGTACCCCCAAAAGTGTCAAAGTCAGTTTGGGGTCCGATCTGTCCGCCGCAATGTCACAGTCCCGCTAGAAATCGCAGATCACCGCCATTACTAGTAAAAAAAAAAGATAAATAAACAAAAATGACATTAATCTTTCTCCTAGATCGTAGACGTGATAACTTTTGAGCAAACCAATCAAAATACGCTTATTGGGATTTTTTTTTTTACCAAAAATATGTAGCAAAATACAAATTGGCCTAAAAGGATGAAAATTAGATTTTTAATTTTTTTTTTTTTTTTTTTTTGGGAATGTTATATAGCAGAAAGTGAAAAATATTGTTTTTTTTGTCAGAAGTGTCGCTCTTTTTTTGTTTATAGCGCAATAAATAAAAATTGCACAAGTGATAAAATACCACCAAAAGAAAGCTCTATTTGTGTGAAAAAAAGGACATCCATTTTATTTGGGTACAGCATCGCACGACCGCGTAATTGTCCGCTAAAGTAATGCAGTGACAAACGCTTTGTCATTAAGGGGGAAAAACCTTCTAGTCCTAAGTGGTTAACCAATTGGTGTTTCTTTTTGATAATGCATAAGTCATGTACTCTGCTAAATCTTTCCACTAAGTTATACACTATATAAAATTCTATTGACTTTTTGTCTTTTTTTTTTTTTTTTTACATACTGTAAACAGTGACAGAGCATGAGTTTTGGAAAGTTTTAATTGGAAAGCTTTGTAGGAAAATTCCAGTGCTATTTTTTTATATGACAATTAAAAATCGGTTGCTATGATTTACTGTACAGGTTAGAATCATAGATCATTTTAAAGAGCTAAAAAGAGGAAGCAGAATGCAAGTTTTGCCATAAATATCAATATGCGGGTCCAAGCATGCAGGCTGCTAGCCTTGTACCTGAAAATGTAGTCTCTAGTGCAATGTTTCCTAACATGAGACGTTTTATACATAAATTTTACTTATTTTTAGATAGATTGTGATCATTTCTAAACATGGAAAACTGGCTTTTAATCATTTTTTTTTTTTTTTTTTTTACTGTTCAATATTTTTATTGAATTTTTCACATCACAATGAATAAACAAACAAGGACAAAATTGTGCAAAATGTCACGATACATAGTAGTAAAGACATGACAATAACACAACAACAACAACAACAATGCCAGGATTCAAGCTAACGAGTTAAGCTAGAGAAAAAGCAAGTTCCAGAACCAATATCAATAACGAAAACTTAGTCTTCAACAGGGGTGTCTAAAATATTGACTGTGTGACCACAATGACCATTCTTTATGAAATCCTGTGCCACGAGTAATAGAATATGCGTAAGCCTTCTCCATGGAGTATTGCTGATTGACTCTTCTAATAACCTCTAGATGGGAGGGTACACAGGATTGTTTCCAATACTCCGCTATAGTGAATCTAGCTGCTATTAGAATGTGTACCACTACCGTCCGTGAGGAGGGTGGAAACAAATCAATCCCTAGGGTGAGAAGGGCTAGAGCCGGGTCGGGCTGTTTAAGAATGCTAGTAACAACAGAAATTATTTCAAACACTTTGCCCCAATAGCTTGTCAGACCCTTGCATAGCCAAAAGATATGAAGAATCGTGCCGACGTGGTCACAGTTTCTCCAGCACAAGGGACTGTGCGAATCATAAATTTTTTACAGTCTGTAGGGCGTTAAGTACCATCTTGTAAGCAGCTTTTGGGCCTGTTCCCAGTGGGAAACACATTGGGTTGCTCTGTTAGATGAAGGCCATTCGCCACTGAGCTTCGGTGGGACTTATTTTAAGGTCTGATTCCCATTTGAGCATGTGCGGTGTCTTACAGAAGGTAGTTTTCAGCGCAAACGAGTTGTAAAACAGGGATATCCCCTTTGTTCTGGTAGCGGATCCAGAGAGAAATTGCCAGACCATCGGAGGAAGCTGCAATTTAGGGGGTGGGTATTTGCGCAGGAAACTTGATACACTATTGTATGAGAGCAACGCCTGCTTGGGAAGGTGGAATTCTTGTTGTAAGGTGGAGAACGATTTAATTTTGTCCCCATGAAAGAATTGATCCACCTCTGCGATTCCTGCCTGCACAGATCTAGAAAGACTGGTGCTGGGGAGAAGCGTCTGTAGAGCCGTGAGAGGTATATGCATTTTGGTAAGACTTTGGTGGTCAGGGATTTTGGCCAGAAAGTACCTCCATGACAGCAGGGAAGCTTGGGTGGATAAGGGATAAGAATGCAGTGGAAGCTTCCTCCAATGGTCTGCAAGAAGCAGTGTGCTTAGTGATTCTACCCTAGATAAGGAGGTTTCGATTGGAAGCCAAGGGAGAGCAAGGGGACTATGGAACCATTGCCTCAACGGTGTTAGACGGGATGCGTGATAATAATCAAGGAGGTCAGGGAAGCCAATGCCCCCCACCGATTTGTGTCGAACCATATGCGCATAGGCGCACCTCGCCCTTTTCCTTTGCCACACACACGTACGTAGGATTTTTTCCAGGGACAGTATATATCTACGGGGTATAGAAACCGGGAGGGTCCGAAATATATATATAGTATTTTGGGGAGACAGATCATTTTAAAGGCGGCTATTCTACCTGTCCATGACAGTTCTGTGGAGGTAAATTTTGCGACATCTGCCGATATGTCGGCCAGTAGGGGCGAGAGGTTGGAAGGCACCAGTCCTGCGGTGGGAAAAGTTAAATTAATGCCAAGGTAGCGCATCGGAGCAGTAGCCCAGGTGTACGGTAGGGTAGATTGCAGGTGGGAGCGAGTTTTGGAGCTCAAACCCATGTTCATGACGACGGATTTACTGAAATTTACCTTATAGTACGATGCGTCGCTAAAGGAACGCAGGAGGTCGTGTTCCGCGGGAAGAGATGTGATTGGGTTCGTGAGGCTGAGTATTACGTCGTCCGCAAATAGGGTGATTACGTGGTGCGACTTGGGGAATTTGAAGCCCGAAACTAGGGGGTGCTGTCTTAGGGATGCTGCCAGGGGTTCTATTAATAGATTAAAGATGAGAGGGGATAGGGGACATCCCTGTCTGGTGCCATTTGTAATATAGAAGGGTTTGGAGAGGACACCTGCCGACAGCACTTTGGCCGATGGAGAGGAGTAGAGGGTTAGGATGGCAGACAAGATCGGGCCGGAGAGTCCGAAGCGGAGAAGTACTGCTTTCATGTAACCCCAGTGGACGCGGTCAAACGCCTTCTCTGCATCTATAGATAGAAGCAGAGAAGGCGTCTGTGTGCGCTCCGCGTGGTGAATCAAATTGACCACTCTTCTGGTGGCATCAGGGGCCTGCCTGCCTTTTACAAACCCCATTTGGTCGTCAGCCAAAATAGTTGGTAGGACAGTGGCTAGTCTATTAGCTAGGATTTTAGTGAACACCTTTATGTCAGTATTTAGCAAGGATATGAGTCTGAAATTAGCTGGGGCATTCGGGGGTTTCCCTGGTTTAGGAAGGGTGATGACATTGGCTTGAAGCATGTCGGGGGGCAGGGAACCATTTTTGATTGCCTCTGAAAACAAGTTCAGCATATGTGGGGACAGGATTGATTGCATGGTGCAGTAATATTCGTTGGATAGCCCGTCAGGGCCCGGGCTTTTATGTGAGGGTAGGGATTGTAGCGTTTGGTTAATGTCCTCAATCGTGAGCGGTTCGTTAAGTTTCGCTAGAGATTCTGCGGTGAGTGTGGGGAGGTTGATACGGCTGAGGAAGTCTTGGATCGCTGAGTCGGTAGGTTGAGGTGTGTCAGGGTCTTTGGACAGGTTATATAGGGAAAAATAATAGTCCGCAAACGCATCCGTGATTTGCTGGGCATGCATCACTTTAGCTCCGGTGTGAGGGTGGGATATATAGTCAATTTTGGATTTGACCCGCTTCGCTTTCAGTCTGGACGCAAGGAATTTTCCCGCTTTATTATGTGAGGAGTAGTAACGCAAGCGAAGGCGTGCAAGCATCTTATCGTGTTGTTCCGTCAAAAGTTGACGGAGGTCAGCCCGGAGTGAAGTCAGTTTAAACGAGTTGGCGGCCGAGGGGGACGATTTGTTGATTACGTCCAGAGACTGGATGTCATCAATGAGGCTGAGCATTTTGGCATGTCTTTTCTTCTTAAGGCGGGACCCCAGTTGAATCAGCACCCCCCGAGTAAATGCTTTGTGAGTATTCCACAGCGTGGAAGGGGATACATCGGGAGTGGCATTGATAGAGAAGAATTCCCGTAGTTGGCTTTGTAGGTGTGCAAGTGAGTCGGGGCCAGACAGGAGAGAATTGTTGCACCTCCAAACGAAGGAGGAAGGGGTAGAGGGGGTCGCGGATAGTGTCATTAGGATCGCAGCGTGATCGGACCAAGTGATAAGTGAAATAGAGGTGTTAGTCACGAGCGGCAGCACTGTGGAATCTACTAAAAACATATCTATCCTGGTGTACGTGTGGTGGCAAGGGGAAAAGAAGGAATAGTCCCTTTCTTCTGCATGGTGGTAGCGCCACACGTCATGGAGTCCGTCTGTATGCGCTAGAGAAGCTAGAGAGGGTAATTTCGAAGCGCCTCTGGAAGAGGAGTCCATGGCGTGATTCATCACTAAATTAAAGTCACCGCACATGATCAATTTGCCTGACTTAAGTTTAGCCACTTTCGTAAAGAGTTTGCGTAAAAATCGCAGCTGATGCTTATTGGGGGCATACACATTAACCAACGTATAAGGGCAGTTGTCAATTACACATACAAGAATTATGTACCGGCCGTCCATGTCCTGTACCAATTTAGAGTAAGAGAACGACACCGAAGAGCGTATTGCTAGCAATACACCTCTTTTCTTCTCCGTGGAGGAGGCTTGGAAGATATGCGGATAGTCCGGGTGTGTGCATTTAGGGCTGTGGTCACGCTTAAAGTGTGTCTCTTGCACCACTAAAATATCCGTCTTGGACGATGATGCCTCCCTCCACATAGAGTACCTTTTAACGGGGTGGTTAAGCCCCTTAACATTCAATGAGAGAAGTTGCAAAGTCATGGTGGAGTCCGGTACAGTTCCTGGTGGGTGTGGAGGGTGACGAGCCAACGGGGTGCAAGTCGCTTGGCCTGGGGTGCATCATAGTCAGAAAAGCTGATATTCCAAAGGGATATCTGGTGTGTGAGTGAACAATCAAGAAAAAGTACCTGAGAGGTCCGTTGTCGTGGAGTTCCGGTCTGGGCAGGATCGAAAAGGTGTAAGTTCCATATGAGAAGTATCCAGTCCGCCCATGGTAAGGGGTGACGACGAAATATCGAACTTACATCCACGAGGGGTTCCAAACCACGGATTTCAAGTAGTAACTGTAAAAAACTGGCAAAAACAAAAACACACAAAAAACAAGAAAGCAGGAAGGGTGAGGTTAAAAAATACTTGGTCTGTTACGACCATGTGTGCAACAGGCGTTGCAAAAGCACGTTGGCAGGTGCTCATTCAGCACAGAAGGGCCTGATCCACCCAGCGAGGGTGGAGAGAGCTTCTATCATTTGTGGCATGATCTGGATCTCGAGGATCTAGCCACGATATTCCACTCGGGTTGGACATGCCGTGGAGGAAGTGCGGTGGCATTAGAAGGGGATTCTTGGGAGTCCGGCACTATCCCCCATTGTCGGAGCATGCGTATACCTTGATCCAAAGACGTGATGTGGGACGTGGTGCCCTGGTTTGTCACGCAGAGCCGTGCTGGATATTTCCACTTATAAATCACCTTGTGATTGCGGAGGGCTTTGGTGATGGACGACAGATTGCGTTGCAGTTGTAGTGTATACTGTGAATAGTCCGGAAGTACTTGAATGGAACCAATTTGTTCAGGCAGGCGATCCTTGCGTCTGAAGGATTCTAAAATTTTCTCTTTGGCCTGAAAGAAATGAATTCTAAGCAGCACGTCCCTTGGAACCTCTTGTGGCAGAAAGGAAGGCTTGGGGATCCTATCTATTGTAAGGTCGGCATTTGTACGTTCTGGGACCGCTTTTGGAAATAAGTCCCTTGCAAAGGTTGGTAATTGGTGAGGTAGGACAGATTCTGGGACGCCACGAAGCTTAAGGTTATTGCGCCTGGACCTGTCTTCCAGGTCTGCCAGTTTAGCCTGTATCTTGTGAATGTCCTCCTGGTGGGATGTGTGAGAGTCTACTAGCCCTTTGTATGATGCTGTGAATTCCTCCATTTTGTCTTCCAGATTATGTACCCTGACCCCTAAACCATGTAGCTCCTTTTCACAGTAGGAGGTAGATGCTGCAACGTTAGCCTGCATTGAAGTGTTGAGCATAGACATCATTTCCTTGAGCTTGGTATCAGACACTGGCTGACCCGTAGTGGTAATTGCAGCAAAGGGGTCTGGAGGGGGTACATAGGCCCAGGGCAGAAGGTTGTTAGTAGACTGTGTGCTCACCTCCATATTTGGATCGTCACAGGACGTATGACCAGTGTCCCACCGAGGTTTAGACTTTGCAGGGCTCTGCGTGGACGGTGAGGAGGGAGAGGAATCTCCTGTGCGGGAAGGCCTCATCTGGGTAGGTGAAGTGTGGCGCCCAGGGCTCGCTGTCGCTCCCTCTGACGTCATAGATGCGGCCGCCGCTAGAGCACTAGCACGTTGCGGCAGAGGCTGGGAGCCGGCGGCATCTTGCCGAAGTCCGGGAGTCGCCGGCCGGAAAAAGTCTGACAGTTTGCGGACCGCTGGGGCCCCATTCTTCCTTCTTGCCATCTCGGGGGTGTGCAGGGGATGTTCACACACACTATCCTCCCAAGGCGATGGCGAAGCAGACGTAGATGCGGTCGTAGATCCGGGATTCGCTGGGTGTACTCAGGAGCTCCTGTACTAAGCGGCCATCTTAGCTGGCGGTCGCCACGCCCCCCCTTAACCATTTTTTTTAATACCTAACTATCACACCTACAGTATATGTGTTTTTTGGATATTCCATTCCATAACAACGACCATTAATAGTTGGACCCCCTTTGTGGCTATAACAGCCTTCAGTCTTCTGGGAGTGTGTGATTTTTGTCTGTGGAAATGTGCGTCCTTTTGTCTGTGGGAATTTGTGCCCTTTTAGCCAAAAGCTCATTTGTGAGGTCAGGTACTGAGGTTGGATAAGAAGACCTGGATCACAATCATTGTTTCAATTTATTATCCCAAAGGTGTTTGATAGTGTTGAGGTCAGGGCTCTGTGCAGGTCACTCAAATTGCTCCACACTAAACTCATCAAACAATTTTTGGACCTGCTCTCAGCAGCACAGTTCTGCTGCAACAAAAAAAGGACCTTCTCCAGGGCATGTCCAAGCCACCCAGCTGCATGGTAGCCTGAGCCAGGAGTTATGTCTATCCCCTAACTCTTGTCAGCAACACGGAGCAATGATAGCCACACAAACACTTAGCGCTACCTCGGGAACCGCTTCCTCTTCCCCAAGACAGCAACAGGGGGAAGCAAGAGGGGACACAAGATGGCGCCGGTACACAGACCGCTCCACTCCCAGCAGCACAGCCCCCTTATCCTCCCTCAGAAACAGAGCTGAATCAGATGAAGGCATTGCTGACAAGACTTTATCACAAAGGGATCCCAATCAAAGACCTGCTCCATCACCATTGGAATCACCATACAATAAGCCTCCAGGGGGTAAAAAACTTTTTATGTCTCCTGCTTATATTCTACCACAGAAAGCTGAGTCTTCAACTCTTTTAGATGAACACCACGCATCTGATAAACCTGCTTCTGCTCTGGAACTCAAACAAATGCTGCAATCATTTTACAAAGATATACAATCTGATCTTGACAGAGCAGTCTCCCATACGCAGTCTCAGATCTTACAGATTAGTGAACGTACAGATAGGCTAGAAACAAAGAAACAAAGGTGGGAGAGGTAGTAGCTGCCCACGATGATTTGGTAGATGCATAACAGGAATATTCTTGGGAAATACAGAGACTTAAAGACAAATTGGTAAATCTAGAGGATAGATCTTGAAGAAATAATGTTAAAATTTGATGAATTCCTAATTCTGTATCTCAATCAGATTGGATACTTGCAAACCCTCTTTGAAAATATCCTACCTCCTGTTCCTAAATATAAGCTTCTTACTGATCAAGAACATTGCCTTGTTAGCCCAGGTTCAAACTGAGGCTGTTTTGAAATCGTGTAAGTTCAGCTGAACTCGCGAGATTTCAAGCTGGCATTTCAGTCCGACTTTGGGGGCAATTTCACAGACATCTGTGTGGGTTTCTTCACCGATGTCTATGGAAATCGCCCTCCAAAGTTACCAAAAGTAGTACAGAAACTACTTTTGGGAATCATTGCGGTGCCGCAAAATCTGCGTCGCACTGATTCGGACGGTGCAATTGCCGGCGATTTGCTCCGGTTTGACAAGCAATTTGACATGTCAAATCGCATGTCAGATCGCAACAATGTGAACGTGGGCTAAAATCTACTTACCTCCCACTGTCAGTTCAATGCAATGTCATTGCATGTGTATTCATTATGGATGGGCCAAATGACCCCCTGTTCGGTTCGCACCAGAACTTTCGACATCGCAAACCCCAACAAACTCTATAGGACCCGAACTAGAAAAAACAGAACTGCCCATTTTGAAGACTTATATGCAAGTAATTGGGCATACAGTGGTTATGGGGGTCTGGGTACTGCCCTGGGGGACATGTATCAATGAAAAAAAAAGTTTGCAAAAAATGTCATTTTTAAATAAGCAGTGATTTACTGATGCTTAAAGTGAAAGCATCTAAATGATGAATAAAAATAAAAATGTATTTTAATAAAGTGCCTGGTGGTCCCCTTAGTCTACCTGTAAAGTGGCACATCTGTACTGTGTATTGAAGCTGCTGCAGAAATAATTGCATTTATAAAGCCAAAATAATGCCATTTTTCCTGAAAGCTTTCTTTATTTTGTAAACAGCCAGTCTGTATGATGAGGCCACAATGTAGTGCACTGGGAACAAGATTCAAGACTTTTTGGGATCAATTCTGGTGTCTCTCCCACAGACTTTGGATAGAAGTAAGGCACAGAAATATACTTCGTAAAATGTGCACTAACGCACAGAAATATACTGCATTAAACGGCACGTGACACACTGAAATATACTGCCCTAACTATGCAATAACGCACAGAAATATACTGTGTTAAACAGCATGTAACGCACTAAAATATACTGCATTAAATGTGCAGTAATGCACAGAAATATACTGCGTTAAATGTGCACTAAGGCATAGAAATATACCATGTTAAACATGCAGTAACGCACAGAAACATACTGCGTTAAATGGCACATAACACACAGAAATATACTGCATTAAAAGGCAAGTAACTCATTGAATTATACTGCATTAAATGTGCAGTAATGCACAGAAATGTTCTGAGTTGAACATGCAGGATTGCACTGAAGTATACTGCAGTAAATAGCAGGTGATTCACTTAAATATACTGCGTTCAACATGCAATAACGCACAGAAATATACTGTGTTAAATGTGCACTAACGAACAGAAATATACTCCGTTATTTGGCATGTAATGGACTGAAATATACTGCGTAATTGTTTAATCTTTCTTGCTTTATAGCAGGCATGTCCAACCTGCGGCCCGAGGGCCGCATGCGGCCCAGAGCCGCAGGCAATGCGGCCCACTGCCCCCTGAAATTTTTTTTTTGCTGGGGAGGAAGGAAGTTGGGTCAGGGGCACAGCCAAAGCAGCTTCCAACTAATGGTAGGCAGAGGCTGCCTCGGAGGGGAGGGGGGGGGGAGGCGAGCATGTGCAGTGCTTCTGACTCCTATCACCATGCCCACTTCAAATCACTGAAGTGGTTATGGTGGTTAGAGTGCTCCTTTATTATCTCTCAGAAGAGGTAAACCTCTGTATACTGATTCCATTTCATTTCATCATCCTCTAGTTGTGTTAAATTAGTGTGGGCGGCGTGGCGGTGCGGGAAGGGCGCAGCGGCATTTTAGTACATACCTTAACTATAGTATATATTTTATATGCGGCCCGAGAAAATTTCTCTACACTCAATGTGGCCCAGAGAAGCCAAAAGGTTGGACACCCATGCTTTATAGCAATAAGATCAAATTGGGCTTGTGTGGTCACCTTGACCAGGGAGAGGTGTTCCCAGACCGATCCTCCTGTCTCCTTGGCTAATACTCCAAACCGTATGTATCATGCAGGGACAAGAACTAAGAGCAGACTCCACATAGTGTAATATCGTTTGGTAATTTACTGCCCAAACGTGGGCTAAAAGTACTGGGTAATAGTAAATCAATATTCCAAAAGCGACTATTATACCCATGCGGCTTCCTGCATTCGCCCAGGGACAAAGCCATGAGCGGCGCACAGCAAACGGCGTGCATTCCACCCACGCAGTATGATGTCACCGTGTGCGTCATCATACTTGATGATGAAACACGTAAGCTTGGAACGCACGCAGTGACGTACACTATGTGGAGTCCGCTCTCCGTTCTTGTCCCTGCATGATACACACGCTTTGGACTAATAGCCCAGGAGACAGAAGGATCGGTCTGGGAACACCTCTCCCTGGTCAAGGTGACCACATAAGCCCAATTTGATCTTTTTGCTATAAAGCAAGAAAGATCAACAACATCTGCTGAGTTGGCAATTTTGTACACTTTTCTGGCCTCTGCCACATGAGCTGCTTCATAATCACTTATTGGGAAGAATTTTGGTAGAAGGCTAATTTCTTCTTTTCTTTAAATTTTACGGATCACCCAATAATCTTTTTCTATTGCTCTAGAAAAATTTCCCATTCCATCTCTAATTGGAAAACTACACAAAAAGTGTTCCATAGGTGGTATCTTATACCTCAAATATTAGCCCACCGACATCCTGCTACCCAATCCTCATTATGCTGGAGAAACTGTGGACACATGGGATCTCTCAGCCATATATGGTGGCATTGTCCAAAAACCACCCTGTTCTGGAAGGAAGTTTTTGCCTTCATATCCTCCATCACTGGTGTGACTCAACCTCCAACACCAGAGACTGCCATTTTTGGTATAGGTCTAGACAAGTGCCCTTATCACATACAATTCTTTACCGCACATGGCTTAATTGCTGCCAGACGTACTCTAACAAAAGCTTGGAAAAATGATCCATCACTTCTTTTAGTAACAGACCTTTAAATACTCATGCTTCCTTTGAGAGTATGTTTGACCAACTGCTGGGTAGAACTTTCATATTTCATATAAAGCGGGCCTATTGGCTGAAAGATAATAGAAATACTGCTATTTTTGATATTGCTTCCTTTTGTGCTCCACATATAGTTGGTGTACTTTCTTATATTGACACTATTTATAAGTAAGCTTATTGTAAAGTTAAATTAATCGGTACCAACATTATACAATGTTTTTTTGTATAACTATGTGCATACTCCTGACTTTCCACTTTTCTGTCTACCCCTTCCCTCTATCCCTAATCCTTGCTCCATATTCCTTACTCCATCCTGATATTTTCCTATCCCACTCTCTAATCATTATCCAATTTGGGCTTAAATATTGTAATGCCTCCTTTACTGGATCCAACCTCTCCTTGTTGATGACTGAATATTGTACCTCACAAATTTTCAATAAAGCATAATATTACAAAAAAACATAAAAAGAACATTCCTCAAATTGTTTCCAAAAGATTGGAATTACAAAGATATTTTGACAATTGTGTATGTTGCAGCATTAACTGTGCCCTTCACATCAGGAATTTAATAATTTAGAGGGGAGCCCACATACCTTTGTCCATATAGTGTAGATTTTGATTATTTATAAAGACACCAATATGCTGTTTCATCTCATTACATTATTTTTTTTAAAATGTTACTTCAGTGTTGCTATTTACTATTTTAATGCTTTGTAATGTAGAAAAAATTGAAGAACGTGGACAAAAAAGTGCAGAAATAAAACCTAAAAAAATACTTTTATACTTTTAATTTTTTATTTATCCCTCCAAAGTACTTTACATTTTATCACAACTCACTCATGGAGAGCTTTTTACATCAGGATCATCTTGAACTTTATATGTAGCTTTTCTCTAATGTGGAGCAAGATGAAAAACTTGTATTTAGACAGAAAGACTATAAATGACTTTGACACTTATTGAAATGGATGATAAGATTTATTAAACATGCTGTAACTAAAAAGGCATCATAATTACATGATTTCAGGCCTACTTAATCGTTATTGATTAACCACTGATTACCTTTGAATTTAATTCTGCAAGATCAGCGCTTCTAACAACTTACAGATAGAGCAGACTGCTTCTTAAAATATGTTATAAATCAGCTTCTTGCAGACTACATGAATTTTGTTAACCACTTCCACGGGAAAAAAGAATCAAAACATTTACTTCTACATTTGTGTTCAGCTGTGTAAAGTGAACCTGTCAAAAAATAACCACCATAGTGCGGTTTGGTGTGGAGAAATTTGTAAAAAAGTAATCTGCAATACTTTATGCACATTCCTGTGCATTTGGCAGCTCATTGAAATGGGTTGTCAAAACTGGAGCATGCATGTTTGTGTTACTAAGAGTTAACGAGTGCCTGGGTGTGGTGGTTCTTTACAAAAGTTCCAAAAAGATAAGATATCTGACAGCATAAGCTGTCAATCACAGTGCTGCCTGGGACCTTCCTGTAGTCAGCAACTAAATAGTAATTATTTGATGGCATGATGGCTATTATTTGCATCAGTACACACATGGCCTCCACTTGTCGAGGGCTTCTGATAGATCAATCAGGTCTTCCACATTGCATTGTGTTATGGGGCATCTATGTCTTCTACTAATAGGAAATGATAGGAAGAAGGAGAGATAGGAAGGAGACAGAGCAGAGAAAGGGGCTCTGAAGGATTGAATGTTAAAGAAAAACAATGAATACTAAAAATAATTACACTGTGCTCACTCAACAAAAATTATACAATAATAATCAAATAAGAAAGCTGCTGCCTTCAAATCCCAAACAACTAAATATTAAGGAAGCACTTCATACAGGTGCATCTCCAAAATTTTGAATATTATGAAAAGTTAAGTTATTTCAGTAATTCAATTCAAAAAGTGAAAATCATATATTTTATAGATTCATTACACACAGAGTGATATATTTCAAATGTTTTTTTTTTTCTTTCATTTTGATGACTATGACTTACAACTAGTGAAAACCCAAAATTCAGTATCTCAGAAAATTGAATTATTGTGAAAAAAGTTCAATATTGTAGACTCATGGTGTCACATTCTAATCAGCTAATTAACTCAAAACACATGTAAAGGTTTCCTGAGCCTTTAAATGGTCCCTCCGTCTGGTTCAGTAGGTTACACAATCCTGGGGAAGACTGCTGACTTGACAGTTGTACAGAAGACAGTCATTGACACCTTTCACAAGGAGGGTAAGTCACAAAAAGTTATTGCCAAAGAAGCTGGCTGTTCACAGAGTGCTGTATCCAAGCATATTAATGGAAAGTTGAGTGGAAGGAAAATGTGTGGTTAAAAAAAGGTGCACAAGCAAAAGGGATAACCGCAGCCTTGAGAGGATTGTGAAACAAAGGCCATTCAAGAATTTGGGGGAGATTTACAGGAAGTGGGCACACACAGACATATCCAGGATATGGGCTACAACTGTCGCATTCCTTGTGTCAAGCCTCCTGAACCAGAGATAAAGTCAGAAGCGTCTTACCTGGGCTAAGGAGAAAAAGGACTGGACTGTTGCTCAGTGGTCCAAAGTCCTCTTTTCAGATGAAAGTAAATTTTGCATTTCATTTGGAAATCAAGGTCCCAGAGTCTGGAGGAAGAGGTTGCAAAAGTTGCATGAGGTTCAGTTTGAGGTTTCTACATTCAGTGATGATTTGGGGAGCCATGTCATCTGCTGGTGTTAGTCCACTGTATTTTATCAAGTCCAAAGTCAGTGCAGCCCTCTACCATGAAATTCGTGAGCACTTAATGCTTGCCTCTGCTGACCAGCTGTATGGAGATGCTGATTTCATTTTCCATCAGGACTTGGCACCTGCCCACACTGCCAAAAGTACCAAGACCTGGCTTAATGATCATGGTATCACTGTGCTTGATTGGCCAGCAAACTCGCCTGACCTGAACCCCAAAGAGATGGCAACAGTAGGATGAGAGACACCAGACCCAACAATGCAGATGAGCTGAAGGCCGCCATCAAAGCAACCTGGGCTTCCATAACACCTCAGCAGTGCCACAGGCTGAAGGCCTCAATGCCACACCGCAGGGTGGCAGTAAGTCATGCAAAAGGAGCCCCAACCATGTATTGAGTGCATACTATACTGTACATAGATATACTTTGCAGTAGCCAACATTTCTGTTTTTAAAAATCTTTTTATTTTTTTATTGGTCTTATGTAATATTCAAATTTTCTGAGATACTGAGCTTTGGGTTTTCACAAGCTGTAAGCCAAAATCATCAAAATTGAAAGAAAGAAATGCTTGAAATATATCACTCTGTGTGTAATAATTCTAAATAATATATGTTTCACTTTTTGAATTGAATTACTGAAACAAATTAACTTTTTGATGATATTCTAATGTTTTTAGATGTACCTGTATACTGTGAATATACATATGTATTAAATATCAATTAATTTATTTATTATAATTTTTTTAATTGAAACTTATATATCTACATAAAACAAATCAATTCATATATAAGCCAAATGGCTGTACAATTCCTATCAATGTGTCACCGTCAATATATAAGTGCAAAAATTATTAAGAACCTATAAGACATATATATATATATATATATATATATATATATATATATATATATATATATATATATATATTAAAAAGATCTTCTTCCACCATCCTTATGCATTGAGCAAAAAAACAGGACCAAGCTTGCCACTTTTGCATCGATCTGGGTGGAAGGAAATCTCCAATCCTGGGACCAGGATTTTGGATTATCCAGGACGGTGATAGTGCAGGTGTGGCTGGGTCTTTTAGGAAAGACAAAACCAAGGTTCTGGGCTCCACCCCGGGAGTCAGGAGGGCTCCACCCTGGCAGACAGGAGGTCTGGCCAAGGAGTCAGGAGGGCTACACGTAGGAGTCAGTGCAGCACAAGGCTGCTATCCGTGTGCACCCTTTTGGGTGAGCGAACAGTCTGTAGGAGACAGACAGGGGCCTGAAGTCAAGGGCCAGAGCAGCAGTGCTGCAAACAAGAGCCAGAAGGGCTGAATGACCTTTGTGTTGGTGAGCAAAGGAATGCTTAAAACCCCTGTGAGGGAAACACATGTTTTGTTTTCTGAACTTTTCTTTTCATAAAAATGGGTGAGGAAAGCCCTTATGAGAAGAAACAGTGAGTGGAGGTGTCCTTAAAGCTCTACACTTGATGCGAGTTCCCACTATATAAATATATATATATATATATATATATATATATATATATACAGTATCTCACAAAAGTGAGCACACCCCTCACATTTTTGTAAATATTTTATTATATTTTTTCATGTGACAACACTGAAGAAATGATACTTTGCTACAATGTAAAGTATTGAGTATACAGTTTGTATAACAGTGTAAATTTGCTGTCCCCTCAAAATAACTCAACACCCGGCCATTAATGTCTAAAATGCTGGCAACAAAAGTGAGTACACCCATAAGTGAAAATGTCCACATTGGGCCCAATTTGCCATTTCCCTCCCCGGTGTCATGTGACTCATTAGTGTTACAAGGTCTCGGGTGTGAATGGGGAGGAGGTGCGTTACATTTGGTGTTATCACTCTCACTCTCTCATACTGGTCACTGGAAGTGCAACATGGCACCTCATGGAAAAGAACTCTCTGAGAATCTGAAAAAAAGAATTGTTGCTCTACATAAAGATGGCCTAGGCTATAAAAAGATTGCCAAGACCCTAAAACTGAGCTGCAGCCCGGTGACCAAGACCATACAGCGGTTTACCAGGACAGGTTCCACTGAGAACAGGCCTCGCTATGGTCGACCAAAGAAGTTGAGTGCACGTGCTCAGCGTCATATCCAGAGGATGTCTTTGGGGAATAGAAGTATGAGTGTTGCCAGCAATGCTGCAGAGGTTGAAGGGGGGGCCAGCTTGTCCGTGCTCAGACCAGACGCCGCACACTGCATCAAATAGGTCTACATGCCTGTCCTCCCAGAAGGAAGCCTCTTCTAAAGATGCTGCACAAGAAAGCCGGCAAACAGTTAAGCAGGCTAAGGACATGGATTACTGGAACCATGTCCTGTGGTCTGATGAGAACAAAATAAACGTATTTGGTTCAGATGGTTTCAAGCGTATGTGGCGGCAACCAGGTGAGGAGTACAAAGACAAGTGTGTCTTACCTACAGTCAAGCATGGTGGTGGGAGTGTCATGGTCTGGGGCTGCATGAGTGCTGCCGACACTGGGGAGCTACAGTTCATTGAGGGAACCATGAATGACAACATGTACTGTGACATACTGAAGCAGAGCATGATCCCCTCCCTTCGGAGACTGGGCAGCAGGGCAGTTTTCCAACATGATAACAACCCCAAACACACCTGTATGATGACCACTGCCTTGCTAAAGAAGCTGAGGGTAAAGGTGATGGACTGGCCGAGCAGGTCTCCAGACTTAAACCCTATTGAGCATCTGTGGGGCATCCTCAAATGGAAGGTGGATGAGTGCAAGGTCTCCAATATCCACCAGCCCTGTGATGTCGTCATGAAGGAGTGGAAGAGCACTCCCGTAGCAATCTGTGAAGCCCTGGTGAACTCCATGCCCAAGAGGGTTAAGGCAGTGCTGGAAAATAATGGTGGCCACACAAAATATTGACACTTTGGGCCCAACTTGGACATTTTTACGTAGGGGTGTACTCACTTTAGTTGCCAGTGGTTTAGACATTAATGGCTGTGTGTTGAGTTATTTTGAGGGGACAGCAAATGCACACTGTTATACATTCTGTATACTCACTACTTTTCATTGTAGCAAAGTACAATTTCTTCAGTGTGGTCACATGAAGAGATACTATATATTCTTGTGACTTTCCCACACTTACACTCGGGGGATGTTTGTTCCACAGGTTTTCCACAAGTGGACACTGTCAAACACATGTCCTGGTATGCTTACACAAGATGTCCTCTCTGCTTCCATTGTTTATACAGGTGTTTTGGTCAACTTTAAATCTAACTTGAACTTTTGTCATAGTTGACCTATGGCATGTATGATACAAAAGAGCCACCTAGTGGCTGAATTTGAGAATGTTACTATATTTAACATCAGTGTAGTGGGGCAGAGAAGGATACGCCCTGGTGGAATTGTCTTCTCAAAACTTTCCAAATAAAAGCCAAGAGTAGAGATTGAGAGCAGGACTTTGTAATGATGTAACACCAAGAAAGGTCTCTGCCAGAACCTGAAGGCGATTTTTTTGCGCCCAATCTCCTGCAATCTCCTGGGATCCTCATTGCCAAGAAGATCGTGACGTTTCCATAAGTCGAGCTAAGTAACCTTTTTGTGTATTCTTATTGTGTACAGACCATAGTTTTGCTAGGAAGTAGAGATGATCAAACTTTTGAAAAGTTCGATTCGACCAGAACACCCGAACTTCCCTAAAGTTCGGCCCGGATTTCAGAGACCCATTGAAATCAATGGGACCCGAACTTCAGTAATCAAAAAACACCATTTTGAAGCCCTAAAACCCAATAAATGCCCCTAAAAAGTGCCTAGGGTTATGGGTCCTGCCCCAGGGACTATTAATCACACAAAAAAAGTTCTTAAAAATTGTCATTTTTGATAGAGAGCCAACTATTGAAAAAAATATTGAAAAAAAAAAGAGATTTCTTTGGATTTAGTGTCTGGGGGGTCTAAAAAGTGTACCTGTGAAGTTTCAGCTCTGTAGCATGTCCAGAACCAGAAAAAAAAAGTTAATTTGTATTAGAATTGCATTAGAGCCGTTTTTGTTGCAGGCGTTTATAGGGCTTTTTTTGTGGACGTGTTTGGAGACAGGCATGACATCTGAACTTCTGTGTAGGGGTATATATACACACACACGTATGTATATATACACATACACATATATAGGTGTGAAAGTAGCAGAACCCTATGCCTGCACTAATGAAATAATTTGTAGGCATAGGGCTACGCTCCTATCACACCTACATGTGTGTATATATATACCCCTATACAGAAGTTCAGATGTTATGCCTGCCTCCAAAGACGCCCAAAAAATGCCCAAAAAACGCCTGCAACAAAAACGCCCAGGTGACTGGAGACTGACCTACAGTGCTCTATGGATTGGTAAGTACTCATTTAAGACTTGGAAATTCTGAGGTGGGAAAAAGCCTACAAACCCTGATTAACGGGACTTTGGTCTTAAAAGGGTTAATCCATCAATAGGGAAGGTTTGAAAAGAAACAGGAAGGAGTCAGCACTTGAGGTGGAGTGGAGTTATTCACATGAGAAAGTGTTGACTATCTGGAGATTGAGACACTGTTTGCTGGACTCCCATGACCTTTACAGCACCTCAAAGTGGACAGGAATCCTAAACCCTGGTGTGAGACTGGTATGTTGGTAGTGAACCAACATGTCTTTTTAATTAAACCAGAATTACGCCAGACTGTTTTTTGTTATTGTTGCTGAAGATAGCTGTTTCATTTGCTTGTTTTTGAGTGATCAATAAAGGCTGTTTACTTTTACGAACAGCCTGGTGTTTCCAAGCTCCCCATATTACAATGTATATTCACAGTATATAAAGCACTTCCTTAAAGAAGAACAATTACCTCCCGCCTAAATAAATATGCTGCAGAGAAGTATTGATGCTTCCTTGTAATCACTGTACAGTTTAGTTCACACACAAACTAGTAGCATGGCAGAAAAGGGAGACTATTTTAGCTGAGAACAGGATGTCACATCTTTTACCTCTGGATTTTCATAACTCACAACAGCAATCATTATCACAGTGGCACTGTTGCTACAATTGCTATTTTGCTGCATTTGGTTATATTTCCACATAAATCCTTCTGGCATAGAATTTACTGTATATGCTTCCAAACAAATTGGCATCAGCGGATGTCTGTATAGTTGCTACTTATTATTATTTTTATTATATTATTAGCACCTCTGTAATTCTTATCTGTATAAATAGCTTGTTTATAAATCAGAACATACTGTTATACTGTCTGCACACTGTGCACATACCTAGTTCTCTACTACAACGTTACTTAAAATTGATACTAAAGGTTTTTTTTTTTTTTTTTTTTACAATAAGAAACATGTCATACTTACCTGCTCTGTGTAATAGGTTTGCACAGAGCACCCCCGATTCTCCTGTTTTGAGGTCCCCCCGCTGGTGCTCTTGGCCCCTCCCCCCGGGCTGAGAGCCCATCATAGCAAGCTGCTTGCTATGGTGGCACTCGTGCAGACTCGCTTCCGAGCTGCCTCTGTGGGTGGGGAGAAGCTGCACAAAGATGTTTTTTTTTTTTTACCCTTATGCATAGCATTGATGCTGTATTTACAACCACTTTAAATTAGATCTATAACTACAATATTAGACCTATTCTGCTGTCACAGAATGCGCCCATCGACCCCGTTGTATATTTTGGCTACTTTCAGATGAAGGATCCTATGTCAGTTTGATCAACTCAGGTTTTTCATGAAATCTACACATGCCAGGCTCTACAGATACTCCAGTCATTAATTAGGCTTTAAAAAATCTTTCTGTGTGCAGCAGCCCCCCTCAGCCTCCCTAATACTTATCTGAGCCCCATCTCGATCCAGCGATGTTGCAGGAGAGACCCAGCTGCCTTCCTCCTCATTGGCTGAGATAGCAGCGTGGTGCCTTTGACTTCTGCTACTGTCAGTCAAAATCAGTGAGCCAATTACGCTCTGGTCCTGCCCCAACCTGGTCAGCCTTTGGAATTAAGTGTTCAAACTGATCTCAGCATGTACAGGAATCATCACCCATCCCAACCCGGCTCTAGCCATCCTGAATGTGGGCAAAGATGACTTCCCCCCTGGATACCGAACGGTAGTATCTCATATACTTCTTGCCACCCGACTGCTAATCTTACGATGGTGGAAATCCTCCCTATCTTTGAATACATCTGAAGTGGTCTAGATAGTGAACGCAAAGTACTCCTTTGAACATCTGTTGGCATTAACTAATATGTCTATTGCTAGATGTGATAATGAATGGTCTATTTGTCTGACTGTTAGAAATACTAGTACCTAATACTCATTCCTGGAAAATGACGCCCTGCATGGGGGGGGGGGTGGTGCAGGGGGTGCTTAAGGGGGGGATCGGACCTCTGGACACAGTTTGATCCCTATTGGGGTGTCCGGGGCCGACTCGTCTCTACCCTGAAGAATATTGCATCTCTGACCGCCAAACTCACCGCCCCTCTCCCCTCCAATCCAACCCATGCTATGCTCCATGTTATCTTTATTGACTGCATTCTGTTCTTAATGTCTGACAACTGCATCAGTCAACCTCGTGCATTACCATGTTCTGCACTTAGTTACATTTCCGTTATGTTGCTTTTACCTTTGTTGTTTCTAATTATTATACATCAGTTCTGTATGCTGTTCTGTTTATGAATATCTTGTATTCTTGAAATCCTAATAAAAATTATAAAAAAAAATTAAATAAATCAGTGAGCCAATGAGAATAGAGAGACGGAAGGGCTGAACTGTGGCTCTGTGTCTGAATGGACACAGAAAGCCTGGGTGCCCCCATAACAAGCTGCTTGCTGTAGGGGCACTCGGCAAGAGGGAGGGGCCAGGAGCAGTGACAGGGGACCCAAGAAGAGGAGGATCTGGGCTTCTCTGTGCAAAACCATTATACAGAGCAGATACATATAACATGTTTGTTATTTTTAAATGCAAAAAAACCCAAGACTTTAGTATCACCTTAAGCCTTAAGATACAGTAGAATTGAAAAAGGGGGGGGGGGAGAGAAAACCACACAAATAAATGGGGTCTCTCACCCCCTCAAAAATTGTGGGACTTTATAGGCAACTTGCAATTGCTGATCTAAGTGAGAAGAAATGTAACAATCATTTAATAAAAAATATAAATCATTTTATTTTATTAGCACAGACATATAAAGATACAATGGTAAACATGTGTTTGGTAATACATTACATACACATAAATATGACCACATAAGTCATAAGACAAACTCCTACACCACTGGGACCCCAATGCCTCTGAAAACGGGGCAATTCATATAAATACGTGGTAGGTCATGATAAATCATGATATATCCGTATGATAAAAATGTAGAGAGAAAAGAAGATCCCAGTCCTGTGTAGAGAAACGTCAGCCTCTCCTCAGGAAACTTTCCCCATCTGACGGCCGACCTGAGGAGAGGCTGACGTTTCTCTACACAGGACCGGGATCTTCTTTTCTTTCTCTCTTCTTCTTTTCTCTCTAACTTGTAGGCGTTCGCCTAAAAGTGAAGGGAGCCGTGGACAACCCGACCCCTCTGTAATTAATAGATGAGTCCCATGACCAAGTTCTTGGATCATCACTGATCTTTCTGGGAGCTCAATAAAAGACAGACTGGCGGAGCCATACAGGACATACAGTATGTGCATCTAAACTGGATATTCTACTCTAACTGATTTGGTAACCCAAATTGATCGTCTTTGAGACAACTCTTTAGGAATCGTCTGAGGAAGCGACTAAGCGAAACGCGTCGCGATTCCACACTTACCACGAGTGAACCCTACATTTTTATCATACGGATATATCATGATTTATCACGACCTACCACGTATTTATATGCCTATGAAGTCCCACAATTTTTGAGGGGGTGAGAGACCCCATTTATTTGTGTGGTTTTCTCTCCTCCCCCCCTCCCCCCTTTTTCAAGTGTACAATAGGGATGTGGCAATAGCATGTGTCAGAGAGTGTGTGTCTCATTTATCTTTTATCTACCTTAAGATACAGTACATAAAGGGAGCACAGCATACTTGGCCATTACTTTTGTTTTTATTCCAGATGTTACATAGTTGAAAGATCCTCCCACTGCAATTTGGCCATGGCCACCATTTAATGCATTGAGCTCCCCCCATGGATTGAGTTCCTGCACCTATTGTCTGAGAAAAAAACAGACTGTAAAAAAACAGCTTCTTGTTAAAATCTAAGCTTCTAACAGAACTTTGTGATGATGAGACACACCCCTTTTAAGACCACTTCCCTAAGGAACAGCCATGTCCGCAGTACTCAGATGGGCATGGCTTGTTCCTCAGGGATAGCAAAGCCTACATTAGTCAGGTTGAAAAAAGACACAAGTCCATCCAGTTCAACCAATAAAAGGAAAAAAAAATCATACAATCCCATATACACAATCCATACCCACAGTTGATACAAAGGAAGGCAAAAAAAAAACCCAGCAAAGCATGATCCAATTTGCTACAGCAGGGGGAAAAAAATCCTTTCCTGATCCCCAGAAAGGCAATCAGATATTCTCTGGATCAACCTTACCTATAAATGTTGGTTGTTTAGTTATATTATGGACATTCAGGAAAGAATCCAGACCTCCTGAGGTAGTCTATTCCACATTTTCACAGCTCTTACTGTGAAGAAACATTTCCGTATTTGGAAATTAACCACTTTAACCCCCACCCACCGTACATTGACTGCAGCACTCAGCCGCTGCTGGGCAAAGCGACATAGGGCTACGTCGCTCGCTCAGGAGACTGTAGGGGGTAAGCGCGCCACCGCCGGCGCGCTCCCGACCCCGCTCGTTCCCTGGGGAGCAAGCGCGTGTGCCACAAGCCACGCCACCCCACAGTTAGAATTGCTCCCCTAGGCTCACATTTAACCCCTTGATCACCCACAGTGTTAACCCCTTCCCTGCCGGTGTCATTATTACAGTAACAGTGCCTATTTTTAACACTGATTACTGTAGTAATGTTACTAGTCCCACCAAAAGTGTCAAAAATGTTAGTTAGGGGTCTGATCTGTCCGCCGCAATGTCGCAATCCCGCAAAAAAAATTGCAGATCGCCGCCCTTACTAGTAAAAAAAAAACAATAAAAATGACATAAATCTTTCCCGTAGTTAGTAAACGCCATAACGTTTGCGCAAACCAATCAAAATACGCTTATTGTGATTTTTTTTTACCAAGAATATGTAGCAGAAAACAAATTGGCCTAAACTGTTAGACAATTTTGATTTTTACTTTTTTTTTTTTTTTTTGAGAATTTCATATAAAAAAATGAGAAAAAATATTGTTATTTTTTCAAAATTGATGCTATTTTTTTGTTTATAGCACAAAAAATAAAAATCGCACAGGTGATCAAATATCACCAAAAGAAAGCTCTGTTTGTGGGAAAAAAAGGACGTCAATTTCATTTGGGTACAGCATTGCACGACCGCGCAATTGCCCCTTAAACTCACGCAGTGCCAAATCGCAAAATAGGGCCTGGTCATTGAGCAGCCAAATCCTCTGGGCTAAAGTGGTTAAATCTCCTTTTCTCCAGAAGAAAGAGTGCCCCCTTGTCCACTGTGATGATGATGTTGGTGTAGTGTTCCAGTCCACTCCTCTACTAATATTTGTTATCCAATGATCTAAGGTTTTCCAAACAGACACACATACTGCAGTATCTTTTCTGTCACTAAGGTACAGAAAACTTGGTAACAATTGTTAGTGCTAAGAGTTTTTTTCTCAGCTATCAGTCAGTGTTACAGCTGTTTAGCGCTCAATTAAATCTTCAGTTTTAGTCAGCTAAATACATTTTAGGTGCATAAAAACAAAAGGTATTCAATATTGTACAGTTCGTTTTCTTTCTAAAGGAGCAACAGGCTGTGTAGAAAGGCCTGTCTCCTGCCAGCAGCTGCAGAGAAGGACCTTTGCTCACTGTGTGGAAGCAGTGTTCTTCATGCAGAGGTCCGACACACTCTCTACTGAGTCCCATATACATTATATTACCAAAAGTATTGAGATGCCTGCTTTTACACGCACATGAACTTTAATGGAATCCCAATCTTAGTCCGTAGTGTTCAATATTGAGTTGGCCCACCCTTTGCATCTATAACAGCTTCAACTCTTCTGGGAAGGCTGTCCACAAGGTTTAGGAGTGTGTCTATGGGAATGTTTGACCTTTCTTCCAGAAGCACATTTTTGAAGTCAGGCACTGATGAGAGCGAGAAGACCTCGCTCACAGTCTCCATTAAAATTCATCCCGAAAGTGTTCCATCAGGTTGAGGTCAGGACTCTGTGCAGGCCAGTCAAGTTCTTCCACCCCAAACTCGCTCATCCATGTCTTTATGGACCTTGCTTTGTGCACTGGTGTGCAGTCATATTGGAACAGGAAGGGGCCATCCTCAAACTGTTCCCACAAAGTTGGGAGCATGAATTTGTCCAAAATGTCTTGATATGCTGATGCCTTAGGAGTTCCCTTTACTGGAACTAAGGAGCCAAGCCAAAACCCTGAAAAAACAACCCCACATCATAATCCCCCCTCAACCAAAAGATTTGGACCAGTGCACAAAACAAGGTCTATAAAGACATGGATGTGAGAGTTTGGGGTGGAGGCACTTGACTGACCTGTACAGAGTCCTTGCCTCAACCCGATAGGACACCTTTGGAATTAATTACAGTTGAGACTGTGAGTCAGGCTTTCTCGTCCAACATCAGTGCCTGACCTCTCAAATGCGCTTCTGGAAGAATGGCCAAACATTCCCATAGACACACTCCTAAACCATATGGACAGCCTTTCCAGAAGAGTTGAAGCTGTTATAGCTGCAAAGGGGTGGGCCAACTCAATATTAAACCCTACGGACTAAGACTGGGATGCCATTAAAGTGCATGTGCGTGTAAAGGCAGGTGTGTCAATACTTTTGGTAGTATAGTGTAGCTGGTGCTGCAATTAAAAAAGCTTAGGATCCTCACTGCTTGAAGAGCTCTGTCTCTGATTTAGCAGGGAGCATGTCGAAACTCTGCAAACAAATCACCCCGCAGAGAGCAAGGGTCCTTCTATTTAGGATGCTGGCAGGACCTGGTCTTTTCTATTCAGGCTGTGGCTGATTTTTAACAGGTAGAAATATTTTCCACAACATTTCCTTATCCTTCCAAAGATTGGTCTAACTGGCAACTAAATTCCAAATCACTGCATCTACTTATTCTTGATTATCACCATACTGTAACATGATCATGCATCACTCGTCCATTCCATTTTCATAAGAATAACGGTTTATTAAACCCACGATTTAATGAAAATATTATGAAGCAACCTGTGAATCTAAAACATTGCTAGAGCCATTACTTCCCCTGATTCATATGTGATACATCATTATGAAAACCTCGTTTTACATTATTTTACAGTAATCAGTTTAAAAATAATTATCTCTATTACAAATGATGACGGTTCTCAGAGATTTATCATCGCTGGTTAATTGCATTGATCACATTTATGCTTTGTGTGTAACTTTCTGCAGAAAGTCAATAATGACAAAGCGAAATGTTTAACACCTTTTTTTAAAATTCTATTTTTTTGTTTATTATTTGCATCTAATAGAAAAAAAAAAAGTTTACAAATATATACAAAGAAATGCAGCTGAAACAAGATCTGTTTGAATGGTCTTAATAGCTATGGAAGGTACACGCCAACCAAACGTGATAATTAAACCTTCAAGTCTTGAGGGAAAATAGCGGAAGCATATCTAAACTCAAAAACAGAAATGCAATAAAATGTAGCTTACCATTACATAAATGTGGTGGCTGCATTCGTTTTTTTTTTCTGTCTTTTTCCTTTATTTTCACCTGGTGATCTGGCCAGTAACACACTTTCCTGTTTTGGACAGCAGCACTGTCAGTATGGAGAGACAATAAATTAAAGATGAACTCCTGCTAACATGTTTTAAGCAAACATAGAAAGTTTTTTTTTTTTTTTTACAAGAATAAAAGCTGACCATTAAAAGAACTCCTGTCAGTGATAAATGAATTCTTTCAACCCTCTAACTGCAACTTTTTCTGGACAGCTTGGTCGGTTAGAGTGGTATTACCTCCATGGCGGTATGATTGTTTCCAATTTTAGGTGCTGAAAGCGGTACCATTAGTTTGCATGTAATTCTTAACCACTTGCCGACCGCCGCACGACTATCTACGTCGGCGGTCAGCCCCTCACAGGCAAACTAACGTAGGTCTACGTCGCTTGCCTGTGAGGGTCTAGGGAGCGAGCGCGCGCCGCCGGAGGCACGCTCCCGCGTGGTCACGGACCCCCCCGCGCGTGTGACCAGCGGACCCGATCACTCGGCGATCGGCGGGGGAGAGGGAGAATGTCAGGCAGCTTGTGTAAACAAGCCACCTGTCATTCTCCTCGCTGTAAAGACACTGATCACACGGATCTAGTATGTAGATCCGTTGATCAGTGTCCTTACAGCTGAAGCCACAGCCAATCACAGTAGAAAGCACGCCCCTAGGGACACACACAGCCCCTCCCTCCCAAATAAAGTTAACCCCTTCACTACCAGTGTATTTTTACAGTAGCAGTGCATATGTATAGCACTGATTACTGTAGAAATGTCACTGGGACCCCCAAAAGTGTCACAAATGTCAGTCAAGGGTCCGATCTGTCCGCCCCAATGTCGCAGTACCGCAAAAAAAATCGCAGATCGCCGCCATTACGCGTTAAAAAAAAAACAACAAAAATGACAAAAATCTTTCCCTTTGTTAGTAAACGCGATAACTTTTGCGCAAACCAATCAAAATACGCTTTTTGCGATTTTTTTTACCAAACATAGGTAGCATAAAACAAATTGGCCGAAAATGTTAAAAAATTTTGATTTTTACATTTTTTTGGGGGGGAATTTCATATAAAAAAATGTGAAAAATATTGCTATTTTTGCAAAATTGACGCTCTTTTTTTGTTTATAGCGCGTGATCAAAAAATCACACAGGTGATCAAATACCACCAAAAGAAAGCTCTGTTTGTGGGAAAAAAAGGACGCCAAATTCGTTTAGGTACAGCGTCGCACGACCGCGCAATTGTCCGTTAAAATCATGCAGTGCCGAATCGCAAAATACCCCCTGGTCAGGAAGGGGGTAAAATCTTCCGGGGCTTAAGTGGTTAAGGACGAGCAAACCAACTATTTACGTATGATTTTTTTTACTGTGCGTTCTTCTTTATAACATCTCGGGTATGATAAAGTTTGAAACACAAAATCGTAGATTATAATATAATAAATAAGTATAAATAAGTTAAAGTATATATATATATATATATATATATATATATATATATATATATATATACGTATACATATATTATATATATATGTATATACAGTGCCTTGCGAAATTATTCGCCCCCCTTGAACTTTTCGACCTTTTGCCACATTTCAGGCTTCAAACATAAAGATATAAAACTGTCATTTTTTGTGAAGAATCAGCAACAAGTGGGACACAATCATGAAGTGGAACGAAATTTATTGGATATTTCAAACTTTTTTAACAAATAAAAAACTGAAAAATTGGGCGTGCAAAATTATTCAGCCCCCTTAAGTTAATACTTTGTAGCGCCACCTTTTGCTGCGATTACAGCTGTAAGTCGCTTAGGGTATGTCTCTATCAGTTATGCACATCGAGAGACTGAAATTTTTGCCCATTCTTCCTTGCAAAACAGCTCAAGCTCAGTGAAGTTGGATGGAGAGCGTTTGTGAACAGCAGTTTTCAGTTCTTTCCACAGATTCTCGATTGGATTCAGGTCTGGACTTTGACTTGGCCATTCTAACACCTGGATATGTTTATTTGTGAACCATTCCATTGTAGATTTTGCTTTATGTTTTGGATCATTGTCTTGTTGTCCAGTGTCAGGTCTTTTGCAGACTCCATCAAGTTTTCTTCCAGAATGGTCCTGTATTTGGCTCCATCCATCTTCCCATCAATTTTAACCATCTTCCCTGTCCCTGCTGAAGAAAAGCAGGCCCAAACCATGATGCTGCCACCACCATGTTTGACAGTGAGGATGGTGTGTTCAGGGTAATGAGCTGTGTTACTTTTACGCCAAACATAACGTTTTGCATTGTTGCCAAAAAGTTTGATTTTGGTTTCATCTGATCAGAGCACCTTCTTCCACATGTTTGGTGTGTCTCACGGGTGGCTTGTGGCAAACTTTACACGACACTTTTTATGGATATCTTTAAGAAATGGCTTTCTTCTTGCCACTCTTCCATAAAGGCCAGATTTGTGCAGTATACGACTGATTGTTGTCCTATGGACAGAGTCTCCCACCTCAGCTGTAGATCTCTGCAGTTCATCCAGAGTGATCATGGGCCTCTTGGCTGCATCTCTGATCAGTCTTCTCCTTGTATGAGCTTAAAGTTTAGAGGGACGTCCAGGTCTTTGTAGATTTGCAGTGGTCTGATACTCCTTCCATTTCAATATTATCGCTTGCACAGTGCTCCTTGGGATGTTTAAAGCTTGGGAAATCTTTTTGTATCCAAATCCGGCTTTAAACTTCTCCACAACAGTATCTCGGACCTGCCTGGTGTGTTCCTTGTTCTTCATGATGCTCTCTGCGTTTTAAACGGACCTCTGAGACTATCACAGTGCAGGTGCATTTATACGGAGACTTGATTACACACAGGTGGATTCTATTTATCATCATTAGTCATTTAGGTCAACATTGGATCATTCAGAGATCCTCACTGAACTTCTGGAGAGAGTTTGCTGCACTGAAAGTAAAGGGGCTGAATAATTTTGCACGACCAATTTTTCAGTTTTTTTATTTGTTAACAAAGTTTGAAATATCCAATACATTTTGTTCCACTTCATGATTGTGTCCCACTTGTTGTTGATTCTTCACAAAAAATTACAGTTTTATATCTTTATGTTTGAAGACTGAAATGTGGCAAAAGGTCGCAAAGTTCAAGGGGGCCGAATACTTTCGCAAGGCACTGTATATATATATATATATATATATATATATATATATATATATGTGTGTGTGTGTGTGCGTGCATACATATATATATATATAGATAAACGTGTATATCTTTATCTATCTATCTATCTATCTATCTATCTATCTATCTATCTATCTATCTATCATCTATCTATCTATCTATCTATCTATCTATCTATCTATCTATCTATCTATCTATCTATCTATCTATCTATCTATCTATCTATCTATCTATCTATCTATATATATACTGTATGTATATATATATATATAAAAAGTACAGTAAAACTGCAGGAAAGGGCACTGGGGGGCAAACTAATGTCAATTTATTTTATTTTGTAATGTAATCCAATAGGGTTACAATATATCAGTGTGTTTTTGTGTTTTACTTTTCAAATTTGCCGCCGGTTCCACCCTCCTGCGAGCGTCACGTCGCAGGAGACGGAAGCCGGGGCTCACAGCATCGGGCGGAAGATCCGCCGCCGTATGCTGCAGGCACACATCGCTGGATCCCGGGGACAAGGTAAGTAACCCCTACCAGCATCCAGCGATGCTCCCTGGTGGTACCCCGAGTGTGGCTCAGGGTTACCGCTAATGGCACTGAAATTTCACCCCGATCCACACACGGAAATACCGCTAAGGAGGTTAAACTCAAAAACAAAAATGTAATATATTTCAGTTTACCAATCCTTAACCACATACCCACCGCCGCTCCTGGGCAAAGTGACGTAGTACTACGTCGCTCGCTCAAGAGAGTCTATGGGGCGAGCGGGCGCCGCCGCTGGCGTGCTCCCGCTCATCAGCCGGGGAGCCAACGCGTGTCACCGGCGGCTTCCATCTGTCATTCTCCCTTAGATTATAACAGAGGCTATGTGATCCTGCTATATAGGATCGCATGTCTCTGTGAGGATCTCACAAGCCATGCCACCAGTAATGTTAACTCTTTCCCTGCCAGTGTCCTTTTTACAGTAACAGTGCATATTTATAGCACTGATTTTTGTAGTAATGTCACTGGTACCCCCAAAAGTGTCAAAAATGTCAGATAGGGGTCCGATCTGTCCGCCGCAATGTTGCAGTCCCGCAAAAAAAAAATCGCAGATCGCCGCCATTACTAGTTAAAAAAAATAAATAAAAATGACATAAATCTTTCCCGTAGTTAGTAAATGCAATAACTTTTGCGCAAACCAATCAAAATACGCTTATTGCCATTTTTTTTTTACCAAAAATATGTAGCAGAAAACAAATTGGCCTAAAATGTTAAAAAAATTTGATTTTTACATTTTTTTTGAGAATTTCATATAAAAGAATGTGAAAATATTGTTATTTTTTCAAAATCGTTGCTCTTTTTTTTGTTTATAACGCAAAAAATAAACAGGTGAACAAATACCACAGGTGAACAAATACCACCAAAAGAAAGCTCTGTTTGTGGGGAAAAAAAGGATGTCAATTTAATTTGGGTACAGCGTCACAAGACCCCGCAATTGTCCGTTAAAATCACGCAGTGCCGAATCGCAAAATAGGGCCTGGTCATTGAGCAACCAAATCCTCTGGGGCTAAAGTGGTTAAATGTGATGGCTGCATTCATTTTTCTTTTTCCCACCTGGTGACTTGGCCACTATCACTTATGTCCCAAGTCCCCTCCTCAGTGCTAGTTTTCCACCTTTATTCTCCCCTTGTTGCGGACTGAACAGCCTATACGCACCTCAGCCCCGGGTTAGACATTTTCCTCTGGGGTGGTTTCCATTTTTAGTCATAGGTCATTTCAATCCTTGGAATTTAAGTAATTGGACCCTATTTATATTTATACTTGTGGAGCAATCTGTCTCTATTCCTTTCTATAAAGATTAGATTTCTGTATTTTAATATTAGTTTATAATTACAGATAGAATTTCTAAATGATGCTCCTGATGAGTGGACGGAGAGCCACGAAACGCGTAGAAATTACAGTTATGATGAAGACATACCTCTCAGAGACTGACAAAGTGTTGTTCAGGATATATAATTCTTTTGATATTTATTTGTTTATACAATATTGAATGTACTTTTATATATGGAACTTATTTTCGTGATGTCACGTCCTCTGATTGTGTATGTCTATAATATATTTTGTCTGTGTTTTTTTTATATAGCTGTCAAGTATGAAATATCAAATAAATGATTCATTACTATCCTGTGAGTTCATATATCCTGTTTATAAAAATTATAAAAAAAATATACTGGCAGACCTCATACAAAGTCCCATGACCCATGCTTTCTTCTTCAATTATGGTGGCTGCTTTATCCATGGAGCAGCAAAGGAGTCCCCCTTGGAATTTTCTAGAGAGGGGATGTACTAGTAGATTTAGGTGGACTTTACAGAAGTGACTAACACAAATAAAAACCAAACTCCAGCTAACACTTTTTAAGCAACAGGTTTTTTTTTAAATATTTTAAGGTTAATGGATTTAACTAAATGACTAAAAACTGACTGTTGTAGGCATCCCTATCAGTGATAAATGGTTTGTCTCATCCCTCTAACATCCACTTTTGCTAGAAAGGAAGTTGAAAAATACCACGCAGCCTGTATGTTGCCTTTAGTACCACTTTAAAGGAACATTAAAGCAAAAATAATAGACTTCATGGAGGTATCAACAGGTAAAACTAAAGGGCAAAAAGCCAATAAATAAAAATTAATGCAGCCACTTGCAATATATACAGTATATCACATTTATGCTTCTGAGTTTAGATACCATTTTATTGTATCAGCCATAAGGGCCACTGATTTGCCACAGGCTCCTCTCCCCAAATGAGTGCAATGGTAGCCAGCCACTCTTCCTGGTTCAATGAACAGTTGCTTTTTTTTTAAACTTTATTGCTGAATAAACTTGGATGGGGGCAGGGAGCTTTAGGATACTCCATGAGAGGACACTGTTCACTTTGGCAATACTCCTTAGGATAGTCCCCTTTATTAATGGCCTAGAATATGGACTGCACTGAGACACTGTCATAGATATCCCAAGCACTAGTATTGACACATAAGGGATAGCAGCAGCAGTCACTAGGATCCTGCACTCAGGTCTGTACTCACAATGTCCCTGGATACTTGGGTGCCTTCTTACATTATCAGTCAGACATTTTACCAGTGAACTCTCCAGACCACATTCTCAGTGAAATCCCTTGCTTATCTTCAGAGATTCTCAGCAAAATGGTCCCCCAGCTTTAGCATGGCTTGAGCACAGGTAGAAATTCAGCTGGGCTCCCTGGGCAGCAGCCTTTCAGACTGAGAACGTCTCCTCCTGGGGAAGAACAGAGCAGCTGTGGCTACCAGGCTATTTATGCACTCTCCCATCCACTTTCTGGGCACCTCACCCAGGGATTGGCTGAAACAACATTAATATTCAGGTGTCTAATTTGCCTTTCAAGCCCACTACATGTTGGAATCTTCCAGAAGGCAGGGAGGAAACAATAAAACCTGCAACCAGGGATGCCCAGAACAGCCCAAAGAAATCAGAAACTACTCAAGTGATTTTTCTGAAGCCAAAAAGTAGTAAATATACCTAGTTTTCCTAGCAAACTTTCTTGGAGGGTGCCACGTCAGTTTTTCAAGGCATAATTGTACTTTATGTGTTTTCCCCTTCGCCTTTATTTCAGTACTTTGAGATCTTGCAACCCCTGTTGCTTAACTGTTCGTAATGCAGGAGAGATATTTTCCAACACATCCATTACAGATTTCTTAGTACCTCTCGCTTACAGAGAACCTGATGTCTCAATGCATCTATACGAAAAAGTGGCTCAATTTTTTCATCCTTTAGAAGATTGAATTTGTTTTCTGAAATAGTGAAAGTAACAAAAGTAACAAAGTACAAGCTTCAGGAAGAAAACCAAACCAGCTCATTATGTAGAGCCCAGATGAAAGTGCATTCATGGTCAAAATTTACAAAAATCACATGTGTTATGTAAGTGAGATCCAATTAAAAAGCCTTGCAGGGAAAAAAAAATGCCTTTCTTGCCGGTTAAAAAATGCCTTCATGACAAACTACAGAAGAAGACCATAGTACAGCTTAAAAGCCAAAAGAAGGTACGGTAATACAATAACTTTTTTTCTATTAGCTAACTAATTAACTAGCATTAGCCTTGAATTTAGCCTTCAGCAAAGTACTCTGCAAAACAAGCATTGAAAACCAAGGCTTAGGTTCTACTTTAAAGGAAACCCCACTTTTGTTAAAAAAAATTAAATAACGTAGCCTATTAAATTACTATACCAGCCAGGATGTAATTTAACAGTATTAAATATTACCTTTCCATTTCAATCTGCAGCCATTGTAATTTTCTAACACTGTCAAAAAAATACACTGCCTGGCCAGAAAAAAAAAGTCGCCACCTCAAATTAACTAAGCAACTAACTAAACTAGGCATGCAGTAACTACGGTTTCCTATTGGATAGTTACTGCATGTACCCAAAGAATGAGGTCAGCTGACTACCTGAATATACTGAATGACCAGGTTATTAAATCAATGTTTTTTTTTCTTCCCTGATGGCACGGGCATATTCCAAGATGACAATGCCAGTATCAAATTGTGAAAGAGGGGTTAAAGGAGCATGAGACATCATTTTCACACTTGGATTGGCCACCACAGAGTCCAGAACATAACCCCATTGAGAATCTTTGGGATGTGCTGGAGAAGGCTTTGCACAGTGGTCCGACTTTCCCATCATTAATAGAAGATCTTGGTGAAAAATAAAGACACTGGACGGAAATAAATCTTGTGACATTGCAGAAGCTTATCGAAACAATGCCACAGCGAATGCATGCCGTAATCAAAGCCAACAAAATATTAGAGTGTGTGACCTTTTTTTTTTTTTTTTTGGTGGCAACTTTTTTTGGCCAGGCAGTGGATAATACAATATGGCAACCTGGAGGCCTTTTGTAACAGAATTCCCCCAGAAATCTGATTTCTCCCTTCTGTGATTGGATCACCAATTTTAACAAGACTGCACTATAACACTGAGATGTGTCCAGGTGATTATATTGAAAGCTGATCCACCAATTGGGGAAAGAGTCTAGAAAGGACTTGGTATGAAATAGCTATTTCTGATTTGGTAGTAATTTTCACAAACGTCTGTGAAAATCTCTGCAATGTGTTTAGATTACTCAGTGGGGATCTTTTTTTAACATTTTAGTGAAAGTTGAGTTACCCTTATCTGTCCGATTATCTCCTACTCTATTACCTTTTAGGCGATCTCTGAAAACCCTCCTCTTCAGAGAAGCCTATCCTACCCACACCTAACAACTATACTTCCATTTTCTCCATCAGCCCCCACGGTTATTGCCTTTTGTTTCACTTGACCCTCCCTTCTAGATTGTAAGCTCTAATGAGCAGGGCCCTCTGATTCCTCCTGTATTGAATTGTATTGTAACTGTATTTTCTTCCCTCACATTGTAAAGCGCTGCGCAAACTGTTGGCGCAATACAAAACCTGTATAATAAAGTATAATAATACATGTTAGGATGATCTGAGTGGACTTACTGATTTTAGTTCAGTTGTTTCCTTCATAGTTCACTATTTGGTTTCTCTTCCTAAATTGAATTGGCATATTCTGTATTACAAACTTAATTGCATTAGGCAGACTTTTTACAATGATATCTTGGACTGTTAAAAGAAATAAAATAAAAAATATTATCTCTACTGTGACCATCCTAATGAAAACAATATTTAGTGAATACATTGTTCTGAATATAATTCTAAATACATACAGTATGTATATATAGCAGTCCATATATGTTAATCACCTTTTTCTGCTGTTTCTCCCATTTAATAACACAGCACAGAGACTAACCCTTAGGTCGGGTTCACATATATGCGAATTAGATGTGACAGCATCCAATTCACATGACATGTGAATGTGACCGGCTCTTAATGGAGCTGGTTCACACATGTCCAGGGTGGCCGCGGTGCGGTCTTGAAAAGGGTCCTGTGCATTTTTGTGTCCGTTTCAGGTGCTAATTCAGTGAAACATTTGGTCCTGAAACGCATCTTATCCCGTGAACACACACGCACCAGATTCTGGACTGCAACCTGCACCCGGACATGTGTGAACCCAGCCTGTAAGTGAACCCATGAGATTGGAAATATGGGAGCTGCCATTGTTGACTTAAATCTAAAGGTGTAGGCTTCAGGCTTTCATCCTGAAAAACCAAAGAAATTCCAGCGCTGGAGCTGTGGCAGTCTCAATAGATGATTGATAATAACTCCACCTGTGGTGCTGCTAATAAAGGTGCTGAACCAGCACAAAAGTACACAGAAAACAAGGAGATCAGCGCTAGCCTCAGTGGATATACTGTAGGGAAACCACATGCAACATGAACCAATATAGTTTATTGAAAATTGATAGTTGAGAATAAAAATCCAAACCGGTATGTGAAGTCCCTGATGGATGAGGGGTGTACACCAAGCATTGCCGCTGGATGGGGTCCGCTCTCTGATGGAGAAAGCTTGAGCTGGATGATTGTGCAGCGAGGGGAGGGGAGCACACTGAACCAGCCGGTGTGCACTAACACTTCCTCCTTCTACCTCCTGTGCTGCAGAGCTCAGCGGAGTGGGATGGATGCATGTGGCCGGAAACCGGAAGGACGTCACTACCGGATGTGATGAAACAGGAATTCAGAGCCAGCTTGACTCGCAAACAATGCCCAGTTGCCGTGACTGTCTTTCATCCTGATCCTGGCTTTACTGCATTGTGAAGCACTGACACTGGAACATTGCTATTATTTACAATGTCCTGGAAGTTAAAATGTGTTCCAGGAAAACAGGGAAAGAGTGCTACATATTTTGTTAGGGGGTAACTACAATGGTGTTAGATAACGTTTATTTTAATTTGTTTTTATTTTATTTTTACATTTTTTAAAGTGTAACTGCATCATTTGGGTAGCTACACTTTAAAAAGAGCACCCCCCATCCTGTTTAACATTGTCCTTGTCCTCAATCCAGTGAGATGGTTGTCCAGATTGCTAAGCCAAACAGTTACTTGGAAGTCCAATGGGGTAATTTCTCAGCCAGTTAGAAAAGTTTGAAAAGTAGTTAGATAATCTACACAGCAATATCTCACTGAAGTGAGCTCAGCTGTAACCTTTGCAGGAGGGTTTGGGGTGGGGGTGCTCTCATATCAATGTAAGTACACCAATGAGTACACTTTAAACTAATTTTTTTTTTTTTTTTTAATCTTGATGAATTACAGTTTCATTGCATTTCTACAAGTCTAGATACTGTATTTCTTCCTTTGTTATGTACTTTTTGCATGTAGCCAAAACTTTGTGAGTTGCCCATGATAGACTTCAGTCAGTCTTTGTATCCATTTTGTAGATTTATTTTGCTGGCATTACCTGTTGCCAGATGCTTGAATTCTAACGCTTGCCCTGACGCTTTGGTTATTTTTGATCTAGAACTCTTGGACTTATATTTAAAAGGAATGTGTTGGATTTATCCTGTGCATCATTTTGTTGACCTATAAGTATTATGGATTCAGGTATTAAATCTTTTGAGAATGTTATTCAGAGGAAACATGTCAGAAAGTGGCTTTAGCCGGAACCGGAAGTGCCTGTGACACCATCTTGGTTACTGGGAATTAAATACAGCCTGCCAATATGAGCATTTTCAATATAATAAACGCGGTTTTAGTGGTATTTTCTGCATTATTAGTCTTTTTTTTTATTCTATGTCCTGCCTGAAATTTACTTAAGGATTTATATGACAGTGGAGCGAGTGTATGTGGAGCAACTTTGTGTAAGCAAAATCACCCAACTCTGTGTCATAGAGAATGCTGGGGGTAAAATATTTTGGTGTATGGGGGAATGAGCACTGTGGAGGATCACATGTTTAGCACTTTTATGAGTACAAGAAAGTGTGAGCACAGTATCATAAAGATTTGAATATCAGTAAGTTTTGAATATACTGCACTATTGAATGTTCCTTTTTACATGTGACACTGGGTGTGAAGGGGATTTGAATGAGGGGTGGTGACTTAAAGGGGTGAGATGATTTTTTCTGTTTGGTAAGGATTTAGACAAAAGAGGAATCACAAAGTCACTGATCACTGGTGGTTACACATGCATTAAGGCATGCACGCATGTGAGCACAACAAATTTGTTTTTCTTTTTTGGGGAATACACTGGAGAGGTTGTGAAGAGGTTTAAGGAAGACACAGAGATGTTGGAGTGGAAAAAAGCTTTATTAGACCCATTGATTGGTGTATGGGTGGAAAATCTGTTTAAATCTGACATTGAATCAACTGGATATACTTACCTGTTGATTGATTGAAGAAACAGCATAAGCGCTGGACTTTTTGAATTCACATGAAATCGAAAGCCACCAAGTACCAGTAGGTATAGGAAAAATTCAAAAATTCACCATGATGTTTACAATATTTTCAGAAATAAGACTTTGTAAGACATCATCTGAATAAATGAAGTTACAGTGGGATATAAAATGAATTACACAGCAGGGCCCATTTGTCATGGTTATCTTGATACTGACATTGTTTTAATTAGTTCAGCTCTGCTGTGTGTCCCCATATTTATGAATCTTCCCCATATTTATGAATCTTTTGCAGATAGGAGTCATGAAACCGTGCCTAAAGATGGGATCTAACTGCTTCTAAAAGCTTGAACCTTAAAATATATTCAGTTTGTCAAATAAAAGGTAGCATTTGTAAGGGCATTTTTTAATTAAAATACCAAACATGTTATACTCACTTGCTCTGTGCAATGGTACTGCACAGGGAAGCCCAAACCTCCTCTTCTGAGGTCCCCCCGCTGCCATAGCAAGTCACTTGCTATGTCAGCAGATGTGCAGGCTCACTCCTGAGCTAGCTGTGTGTCTAAAGAGCCTATCATAGCCCCACCCCCAGATCTCTGTTCACAGGATTTGATTAACCACAACAGGAGCCAATGGCTTCCACTGCTACACAAACATGTGAGAAGAGAAAGACAGTGGAGAAGAACTGCAGCCGGGCACAGACCTGGATTGATTCAAGACTCAGGTAAATGTCCAGTGGGGAGGGAGGAGCACAGCAAGTTGCAAATTTTTTTTTACCTTAATGCAGGCAATGCCATTTAGCTTTAGAACCACTTTAATACCTGTCTTCAGATTGACCCCTTTGCCCCAGTGTAGCCCCAGAGATCCTAAGTCCAGGGCGGACACACTAATTATATATACTGTGATGTTTGTATATGTAATATAGGAGAAATTTTAAAGAAAAGAGGAAGCATGTACCCGAAGTGAGAATTCTAATTGAAGTGGTCATAATATATTACTGGAATTCCCAGTAACATAACATATGGCTGATATAATAAGTGTTTCAACACAGCCAGGCATTGGCTCCTGAAGGTTATTTAGCACTGCAAGCAGTTCAAAAAACAGTACCATTGGTAACAATTGAGAAGGTGAAAAAATTGCCCCTGAGTCACTCATTCTTGGCCAGTATATGGTCCTATATGTCAATGGTTGTCATACGTAACAGTGGTAGAATTACCAATACTATATATGATTTTCGTCTCCTGCTGAAAGGGCTAAAAGTCCACTATTTCAATGAACTCCTGAACAGCCAAAGTGCAAACTTGTGTTCAGACTGAACCTTGAACTCATCCATATCTTTCACTCCACTCAGTGGCTCAATATTGAACTAGCTTAATGATGGAGATTTAGAAAAACTGGTATACTTAGAATCTGGGACACCTGTGCATGGTACATGTATTTCAAACACATATACATTAAGAGGAATTCCTCTTATGAACACATTTTACATAAAATTGGGAGACTATGGGCTAATCAGACTGCCTTTTTTATGAGTAAAATATTTGAATATATTCTAAAGAAGTACAGTAAAACCTTGGATTGTCAGCATAATTTGTTCTAGAAACTTTGCTTGTAACCCAAAGCAATCAAAAAATGATAAAAACCAATAGTGCAGTGCTTAAATGTTATACAACATATATGAATAAGTGGACACCAATAGTTTATAAAGGTGACAATTGTGTATAAATAATCAAATAAAGTCCGAAATATCCAAAAGAATAGGCTGAAAATTCCAATTGCAGTGATCCCATAACCGTGGAAAAGAAGTCCCTAAGAAAGCCAGATGACACCCTTCACTCTCATGCACTGCTTATCAGATATCGTGTGACCCCCTAATATGAGTGGTCAACATACGCTCATCTTACAGAGACAATACAACATCCCAGATAGGCAGGAGGGTCAGCAAATGTTCCCGAGCGGCGCCAGGCTGAATATAAAAGAGAAGCACTCCAATAGTGTGATATTGTAAAAACAAACTTCCTTTATAACTAACAAAGATGCACTCACATGTTTGCAGGAATCTTAGGCATATATCAGACCAGTGTTTTTCAACCTTTTTTCAGTGGAGGCACCCTTTAAAATTATGGACAGTCTCAAGGCAACCCATTCTAAAAATGTAAAAAACGATTCTAATAGTTTTACATAATGCAGCAACATCCACACGTAGGACATCCAATGTTACAGGTGATTTTTTATCCAAAGCAAATACACTTTTGCACACTGGTACTGACTAGTATTCCAATGTTTCTCTTCTCCCTCAATTTTTCTCCATCACTCATCTAATGTGATCTCAGTGCTGAGAGAGAAAGGCAGAGGAGGGTCAAACAAGGATGATGTGAAGTCAACAGATGTCCCCCTTTTCAACTTATGACATCATTGGTTGTTAAGATGCCAGTGTCTAGAAAGTCATAATGGTGCATAATGAAAACCTCTGGTTTTGTGTAACTAAATGGTATGCTTCAATCACCCGCTGGCTTGTATACAATTTTTGGTTAATTTTTAGGCATTGTGCCAAGGCACCCCTGAAGAAGCCTCAAGGCCCCCCCAGGGTGCCTGGGCACCCTGGTTGAAAAAGGCTGCATCAGACACTGTGAACGCCAACAAACTGGGCTTCCTACAACAAATATTGCCCCTCAGCAGACAGTGGTATGTGTACATGGCTCCCTCCTACGCGTTTTGTCACATCTGATATCATCAGGGGCACCCCAAAGAACTTGTTTATCAAAGTGAATCTCCCCGTAAGAAATAATGGAAAGATGATTTGTTCCACAACCATTTATTCATAAAAAAATGATTACAGCATTAAAAATACAGTATAAAGTAAAAAATAAAACAAATTAACCTGCACTTTACCTTTGAAAATAATTAAGGCTGGTGTGAGGGAGACGAGAGAGAGAGGAGAGGAGGAGGAGGAGGGTTATTCTGTGGGACATCTATCACTAATGGGATCACTGCTATCTTGTGGCTCACTGGAATCATTTTTTTTTGTGCCACTTTAACAAGGAACCTATCCAATGACACTTTGTCTCCTTTTGAGGATTTGGTGGAAATGTGACATTGCATTGTCGCTAAACAGATTTAACATTCTCACTGCTACAGCAGGTGGTGCTTTTCTACAAAGGTTTGTACTTTTCCCCACATTCCCCATCTCCCTAATCTAATTTGAAGTGAGGGATTCCTCTGCCTTTTTGTCCTCCTCTTAAGATGATGTTTCCTCCGCTTGCTGTTGCTCGCGATACAGATCCATCAGTTCGTTGGTGGTCAGCTCCTGGTCATGTTCCTCCACCAGCTCTTAAAAGTCATCCTCATTCACCTCCAGTCCCATAGTCTTCCCCAAGGACACAATTTCATCTTCAACTGGCGGCTCCTGTTCCTGAGCAAACCCCTCAATATCATTTCCAAGAACACAATCAGACCACAGTTTTCTCCAAGCAGAATTGAGGGTTCTCTTGGTGACCCTATTTCATTGATGATCTTAAGGCAGTTCACGGTGTGGAAATTATTTTTCCAAAACTCTCAGAGGCTAAGGTTTGTTCCTCCGGTAACCTCCTTTTTAAAGTTGGAAATGACCTGCTGATCCAGGGGCTGAAGTAGTTGAGTGGTGTGTTAGGAGGAAGGAACTTGATCCTAATGAACTCAAATTCCTCCAGTAAGTCATCCTAGCAGCAAGACTTTGGGTGGCAGATTCTTTTCTAAAAGGTATTTCTTTACTGTATGACTGAAGACCTCGTTGATCCATTCAATGAACAAGATACGAGGGACCCAAGCCTTGCTGCTAGACTTCCACATAACGTTTAACTGGCTCTTCTGCACCTTGTATTTTTTGAAGGGTTGTGGATTCTCTGAATGATACACGAGCAGGGGCTTGATTTTTAAATCCCCGCTTGCATTAGCACACAGCAAGAGGGTGAGACAGTTTTTCATGAGCTTGTGACTGGGCATTGCATTTTCATCTACTGTAAAGTAGGTCCTCTTTGGCATCTTTTTCCAAAAAAGCCCCCTCTCATTGCAGTTAAAAACAAGAAACCATGAGCTTTTGGAACTCGGCAGTGAACGCCTCAGGTGTCTTAGCGTACAAACTCGCAGCCTCTCCATGCCTCGCAACATTATAAATGCACTTCTCCTCCTAAAGTTATCAAACCATCCCCTGTTTGCCTTAAAGCATTTTCTTCTGACTAACTTGGCAGTTTACTTACAAGGTTGGTGTAGAAGGCCTTTGTCTTCTCACCAATAATGTTCTGGGACACGGCATAACCTGCTAGTTGCTCCTTGTTTATCCAGATGAGAAGCAACCTTTCTACATCTTCCAGAACACATGGTCATTTCTTTGATACTCTTGTGACTCCTTTTGCTGCATCTAGTCCCTTTATCTCTTCTTTCTTCTTTAATACTGTGCAAACCGTCAACATAGACTTGTTTTAAAATCTTGCAATGTTGACCGCTAGCATACCTTGTTCATGCTTTTCGATGATTTCTTTTTTAACTTCCACCGTAATCATTTCCTTCTTACCACCTTCCTTTTCAATCTTTTTTCCTTCATCGGGGCCATTATGGTAGTATAGTTGTTGACTATAGGAGTGAGGCACGCCAACTGAGAGCATGAGATAATTACCCACGAACCCGAAAGAGAGAGAAGAACCTTTGACTCAAATTTGACCTGACCCTCAGCAGACAAAGCGTACCTACTAATTGTATTGCAAGACTTCGCTCGTTTATCAGGTTAAAATTTTTTTAAATGTTTGCTCGTTTTGTAAAACACTTGCAGGCCAAGTTACAATCCAAGGTTTTACTGTATAACAAAAAAACTTGTAGAAAAAAGAATCAGTTATTATTAGATGTCAAGTTTAAATCTGAATGTTGTAAATGTGATTTAAATATCCCAAAACGATTTGATATAGTTTCTCATAATTGCTTGGTACAGAAGTTGATGTTGCAAGAACTAAAGAGGAATGCCTGTACACTGATTGTGAAAAAGCAGTAAACATAGAGTGGTTGTCAAAAAAATATATTCCAGATGGCCTAAATCAGCACTGGTATAACAAAACAATCTGTTGGGTGAAAAGGAGTAATGTGACCAGTTTTGCTGATGACACATATTTACCTAGAATTTTTAAAACTCAACACGATAATAAATAAAAAAATAAAAAAAATGCAACATGATCAATTTCATGTTGAGAAAAGTAATGGTATGCACATATGCCATTGCCCTGATACATTAAATTGTATCTATAATTAAAACTTTTTTTTTTTTTTGGAGTGGAGAAGGATTAGAACCCCTGCCAGGTTTTGCTGCTATCCAGGGCTCCATTTAGAGAGATTTCTCCTTACTTTCTTTTCTTGGGATAAACAGGTGGCAGAGAGTTTAGCATCCCCTTAAAAAAATAAAAATTACTTCTGTCTGTGTTAATAAGAGAGAGATCTCCTCACTTCATGTCCTAGGGACAAACTTTTTACCAGACAGGAAGTGAAGGATTTATTGTTTGGGTTATGGATACACCTTAAATGGAATACAACATTGTTGTACCACTAAATGGCAAATACAAAAGTTACAAAAAAATAAACAAATCTTGGGATGCATAAAAAAAATTCGATGAGTGGAGACATGGAGACATGTGAAGCTAAAATTGTATTACCCTATTACTCCAGTATCAAAGCAACCCTGGACTTCACTGATAGGGGTGCTGTTTCTGAGGACAATCCTTAAAAAAAAAAAAAAAAAAAAAAAAAAAGATCTTGTTCCTTTAAAGCATGTTATTCAGCACAGTGCTTGTACTGTGTAATTTGGCCCGTTCTATCTATTCTATCGTATACTGTAAAATACCTGGCTGATCCTGCCTGGTTCTGCCCTCCTCACTGTTAACTGAGTTTATCATGGCTGCTGAGCTCTGACATCGTGATCAGTGTACGTGCCTCCGTCATCCGCTGTCTCTCCTCCGTCCTCTCTCCCCTCCTTCTCTGTCTGTCAGCTCGTGTGTGTGACCCGTCTATTCCCCGTCCCTTCTCTGCAAGTGCTATGCTATGTAAAATAACTATGTGTCACTAGTAGAATCTCCTCTGTTATATCCTGCTATATCTCTCAATGCCTTTGGTTTGAAAAAAAAAATGAAGCAGGGCAGTACCTTATTAAAGACCGCCACTGAGCGGACACATGACAGCCCGAGGCTCTCCTCATCCCCATCCTCTGAGCAGGGCAGAAGAGCTCCAGGACATCAGCTGATAGCACAGCGGCACTGCAAAATAAGGTATTGCGTGACATCAGAAGGGGAGGTGCCACCGGATGACATAGCCAGGTGGCCCTGCCCCTTGCCTTTATAAGAGATGTCAAAGCGGAGAGGGGGCATATGGGGGGAGGCGAGAATAGTTTTTTTTGGGATCCGGCGGGCGGTGTGCTTGATAATGGATTTATATTGAGGGACACTAATTTTTATTTTTTAATAAAGGATTTGTCAAAAACTGTCTGTTTATTACTTTTGCACACTTTTTTGGTGAATGCGTAGGGGGTACGATGTACTCAAGACCCATTCACATAGGGGGGGGATCTGGGGGCCCCCTTGTTAAATGGATAATAAGCCCCTCCACCAGCAGACCCCAACAACCACAGCCCAGGGTTCCAGGGAAGAGGCCCTTGTCCCCATCAACATGTGGACAAGGTGCTTTGGGGTGGGATAGCAAAGCACCCATCCTCCCAAGTTGAGGGCATGTGGCCTGGTATGGTTCAGCCCCCCCCCCCCCCGATAAGGGTCTGGTATATATTTGGTGGGGGGAGGCACGCTGTTTTTTTTTCTTTATTTTTTCAACAGCCGACTGCCAGCAATTGTAACCATGAGTCCTTTTAAATGTGATTTGAATAGTTTTTTTTTCTTTTGAAATGTAATGTTTGCTGTAGCATGTTTTATGCATGCTATAGATGCCCAATTGCAGGAACATTAGGGGACCCCCCCCCAGGCACTAGATTTAAAGGAATTTTTCATTTTTATTGTTGTATGCGTTGCATATTAAAAATCACTGTTCCTGAAAAAAAAATGTTTTTTTTTTTTTATTAATATATGTCCCCCAGGGCAGTACCCAGACCCCCATACCCCTTTCATGGCCAATTACTTTCATATACTTTTGATTTTTCCTGTTTGTCTCCCATAGACTTCAATGGGGTTAGAACATTTGTTTGGCCCATCCCTAATCCTAAACCTGTTTTGCATTACTGCATTTGCATTACTGAAACTAACTTTGCACTTGTTTTGTAAACTGCAAGTTACTCCCCACCTGATCATTTGATAGATTACCTATTCTTTTAAAGTAATACAATCTCCTTTTTGCTAAATTGTAACATTTGTTGTGTACATGTTAAAGTAGATATATATTTATAGTATATAGATGGAGAGGCAGATAGAGAGAAGCAATCAGGAAAGTTACTGTACTCCAAAGGTTTATTTTTTCTTCACTGCGCATTTATTTGCACAACAGTTTCAAGAACCCCCTGTTCTTCATCAGGTGCAGGTATAATTGAATAGCTAGGAAAGTAATAGCTGAGAACCAGAAACCTCCTACCTGCTGCAAAAGAAGATCCACCATTCTACTTTTACATTTGTTTGGAAAATCAATTAAATCACTAAGGCTCCATTCACATATAGGCGTCTCGGATCGCGGGCAGAATAGCCCATGCAATTCCCGTGACTTGCAATGGCACCCCAAACGTGGTGCAAATTTACCGCAGTTGTCAGCCGACGAATCACGGTAAAATCGCAAAAACAGAATCGCGGAATGCCTGTCGCCCAAAATACATTCTTGTACTTTTTTTGGGCGACAGGCGTCCCGCGATTCTGTTCATCGGACGACAATTGCAGCAAAATCGTGCCGGGTTTGGGGTGCCTTTGTAACTCACGGGAATCGCACAGGCAATTCTGCCCACAATCCGAGACGCCTATATGTGAATGGAGCCTAACACTGCTTGTACTATTGCACAGTAACTGATAGGTACCTTGAGAACGTCACATCTGATGAAACGTACGTCGGTCGCGGCGTGCTGATGTCACCATTACGATTCTGAGGACGGGCGGAGGAGTCGACCGGCCGGCGGCTCATTCAAACCCTACTCTCTATTATCTTGATGTTTTGTAAGTTGCTCTCTTTTTATGCATATTAAACGCTTATGGTTTTACACTATGGGGCGCTCTGTTTTCTTTTCATAACCTCGCAATTGGATGCATTTGGTGATTTCCAGTTGAGTCATCCCGGCTTGAAACCCACTGTGAATATCCCCACCAGACAGACATTTGGCTCTTCTTTCATGTACATCTGGTAAGCAGCTGTGATGTCTGTGGGGGTCTTCCCTTGATTGATATTTGGACTTTTTTGAGTTTGTTCATTTCCTGGCTATCTGCTAGTTTCACCACTTCTTTCTGGTAAGCAGACTGGACTTATGGGTGATGGTCTCCACTATCCAATTTGCTTTAACGCATGTCTGGTAAGCAGTTAGTATTTGTGGTGGCACATACTTTTGGTAGTATATTGCAGTGGATCACTTTTTGGGTGTAGAAGCCTAGTGGATGATGCAGTATTACGCTATGGATTTTGTTATTCTTTACATGTACCTGGTATATGATTGCTGAGTCTTCTTGGACATCTGAGGATTCATCCAGAAGTCGTTCCTGATTGGATTCGATACTCTTTTGGGCAATTTATTTAGCTGTATCTGGTAAGGAGTTTGCACATCTAGTGGCTTTTCCAGTTTTTACAAAGGACTTCACACAGACATTTTGTTTCATTATTATTATTTAATGGACATTTGAACCAAAAATATTGGAAGTATTCGTGGTTCACATCATTTTGTGTATGGTTTAACACTATCACCTTTATTCACATTTTGTATAATATTTTTGTTTAAATATTATTCATTGTTTTAGCGCAGCTTATTTTTATATATTTTTGTTTAGTTGTTTGTCGCACTTTAAGTTGCTGCTCACCTTTTTAGGAGCTTAGCGCAGTTATCTTTCTTATTTCCACAGTAACTGATACCATCAAACATTGTAATTACATATCATAGGAAATAAGAAACACAGTAGTTACACATGAAACAGATAATCGCGAGGTTCTTCCCCATGTTTCCTTGTCTGCAACCTATAGATGTAAAAACTAAAATCAATGCTACATAAATAAATAGAGATCATAATTCCTATTTAACCCTTTAGGGTGTAATGGCTTTAACGCCTATGTATTCACCACACTTTATGTTTTTTCAAGAGAAAAATACATTAGAAAAAAACCTCAGGATTATCTGTGTCTGACATATAACTACGGTGTACTTGAGATAGTGGATTAAAAGGCACTCGATATCTATGATTGGTATTGTCAACAAACTTTACTACTACTTTCCCAATAGGTTATCTAGGTAATGTGCAGGCTTCTTCCAAACACCAAGGCACCTCCATGGAAAAGTTCCGGAAATAGGTATGTTGGTTGGATCAAAGAATTTTTTAAAAATGTTAAAATCCAAGTGGGAGGTTTTATTCAAAACATATGGCAAACTCAATTTCCAAAGCATTTCAGGGGCCTCACTCCACCCTCTTGATCTGGGCCACAATATAACAGGAAGAACGTACTGTATGTTATCTGATATGAAGAATATATAATAATGATGAACATACAAATAATAAAAAACTATAAATTAATAATAAATGAAAAAATAATAAATAAAAAATGTAAAACATGTAATATAACTACTGTGTTTCCTACTTTGTGTGATTATGTACTTACAATGTTTGATTGTATTAAACATTATTGTTCAAGCGGCGCTAGTGATTCAAATAGATTTTCTACATGAATGCAAAACTAGAAGGGTGGATCTGAATTTACCACAGCTAGGTGGCTTCCTATCCTCAGTTGTTACTTAAAGCATAACTCCAAATTTGTTGAGAAAAAAATATTCCCCTCTGGGTGATCTATATACTTTACAAGAATTTTAACAACCTTTGTTGAGGATTCCTACCTTTTTGTTATTCTGAAGAAATCAGTGTGTGTTTCTTTGTACCCATGTGGGAAAGTGATTCTAATAGGATTGGTTTCATATTTATCAATCAGCTGTGCAGCAGCTTCAGGGCATTAATTAGGAAAGCTGCTGGGCCTGCATCCCTTTAGACATGATTTCCTATTGGTAGTATCTCATCAAAAATGAAATTTTTATTCCAGGGATGCCTAAAATCTGACTTGTTTATTAGTGCAGACTTCTGGGAAAATCAATGAGCCAATCACACAAGCAGGAAATTATGTTTCTGGGGGCATTCTGTAAAAATTCTGTGTACAGAACACCTGCAGGTAGCCATATTTCATTGCATTTTCTGAAAATTACAGTGGCTGCAGATTGGAAATGTTTTTAATAACATTCAATTACAATATGATTTGTGTCACAACTGTATACGCTATATTAATTTTTATTTGCTATTTTCTTTTTCCACAAAAGTGGAGTTACTCTTTAATTCAACTTTCCCAGCTCCTTAGTTATACATTCACTTAAAGAAGAGTTGGGGTAGCTCGAAACTGTTGTGCTAATGTACATGCAAAAAAATGTATATTGAAAAGAAACTTGAAACATTAAGCAAGAATCATTTTGGAGTGTAGTAACTTTCTTTGATAAACTATATTCTGACAATGTGGAGCCTGTTGGTTATCTTCTGGTGCACCCTCTGCACAAGGAAATATGCAAATATGCCCTCATCACTTTGTATGTATGTGTATGTGTAGATAGATAGATAGATAGATAGATAGATAGATAGATAGATAGATAGACAGACAGACAGACAGACAGACAGACAGACAGACAGACAGACAGACAGACAGACAGACAGACAGACAGACAGACAGACAGACAGACAGACAGACAGACAGATAGATAGATAGATAGATAGATAGATAGATAGATAGATAGATAGATAGATAGATAGATAGATAGATAGATAGATAGATAGATAGATAGATACACAGTATCTCAGAAAAGTGAGTACATCCCTCACATTTTTGTAAATATTTTATTATACCTTTTCATGTGAAAACACTGAAGAAATGACACTTTGCTGTAAACTAGTGAGTGTACAGCTTGTATAACAGTGTAAATTTGCTGTCCCCTCAAAATAACTCAACACACATCTATTGATGTCTAAATCGCTGGCAAAAAAAAACTGAGTACACCCCTAATTGGGCCTAATTAGCCATTTTCCCTCCCTGATGTCATGTGACTCGTTACTGTTACAAGGTCTCAGTTATGAATGGGGAGCGGGTGTGTTAAATTTGGTGTTATCGCTCACACTCTCTCATACTGGTCACTGGAAGTTCAAAATGGCACCTCATGGCAAAGAACTCTCTGAGGATCTGAAAAACGGAATTGTTGCTCTACAGAAAGATGGCCTAGGCTATAAGAAGGTTGCCAAGACCCAGAAAATGAGCCGCAGCACAGCGGCCAAAACCATACAGCAGTTTAACAGGATAGGTTTCACTTAGAACAGGCCTCGCCATGGTCGACCAAAGAAGTTGAGTGCACGTGCTCAGCGTCATATCCAGAGGTTTTCTTTGGTAAATAGATGAATGAGTGCTGCCAGCATTGCTGCAGAGGTTTAAGGGGTGGGGGGGTCAGCCTGTCGGGGCTCAGACCATACGCCGTACACTGCATCAGCTGGTCTGCATGGCTGTCGCCCCAGAAGGAAGCCTCTTCTAGAGATGATGCACAAGGAAGCCAAAAACAGTTTTCTGAAATCAAGCTGACTAAGGACATAGATAACTGGAACCATGTCCTGTAGCCTTTTGAGACCAAGATAAACTTATTTGGTTCACATGGTGTCAAGCGTATATGGGTGCAACCAGGTGATGAGTACAAAGACAAGTTTGTCTTGCCTACAGTCAAGCATGGGGGTGGGAGTGTCATGGTCTGGGGCTGCATGAGTGCTGCTGGCACAGGGGAGCTACAGTTCATTGAGGAAACCATGAATGCCAACATGTACTGTGACATACTGAAACAGAACATGATCCCCTCCCTTTGGAGACTGGGCTGCAGGGCAGAACTCCAACATGATAACGACCCCAAACACACCTCCAAGACGACCCCTGCCTTGCTAAAGAAGCTGAGGGTAAAGGTGATGGACTGGCCAAGCATGTCTCCAGACCTAAACCCTATTGAGCATCTGTGGGGCATCCTCAAACAGAAGGTGGAGGAGCACAAGGTCTCTAACATCCACCAGCTCTGTGATGTCCTCGTGGAGGAGTGGAAGAAGACTCCAGTGACAACCTGTGAAGCTCTGGTGAACTCCAGGCCTAAGAGGGTTAAGGCAGTGATGGAAGATAATGGTGGCCATACAAAATATTGACACTTTGGGCCCAATGTGGACATTTTACCTTAGGGATGTACTCACTTTTGTTGCCAGCAGTTTCGACAATAATGGCTGTCTTTTGAGTTATTTTGAGGGGACAGCAAATTTACACTGTTATACAAGCTGTACACTCACTATTTTACTTTGAAACAAAGTGTCCTTCCCTCAGTGTTGTCACATGAAAAGATGTAATAAAATATTTACATAAATGTGAGGGGTGTACTCACTTTTGGGAGATACTGTGTGTGTGTGTGTATATATATATATATATATATATATATATATATATATATATATATGGAGGAACTTTTTGAAATGACATTACAATTTTAATGATTATGTTAGATTTAAGTGATTGGGTTTACATCTACTTTGGGTAAAGTGCCTCCTTCAATCAACAAATGGTATTGTTACAGCTTGGGAAGACATGAGAAAGCAAGATATATTCTGCATTAAATGAGCTGAATGCATCCGTATAATCACTTCTAAGAGCATTTAGACACATCAATATGACACGTTAGAAGAAAAGTGTCTGATGTATGAAGTCTGCATTTGCTGCAATTTTTTTTATCATACTTCCCTCTGGTTTATATTCAGTAAAAGGAAATACTAAATTTTACAGAAGGTTCCCATAGATAACAATTGTCCAGTCTGGCCATTTTGAGCAGATATGTAGCGTTTATATGTCTATGGGGGCCAACCGTTGTGCAAGAGATCATGAATTGGTCAGATTAGCGGCATCTGCCTATGATACTCCCTGACTCTTTTCCGCCCTACATTTCCCCTTCATTGACCTAATCTTTCAAGTTTATGAAGAACTCTTCTATGCGCAGTAGTTAGGACACTCTGCAGTTGTATACCGCCTGCATTTCTGACTACTCTGTAATGATCTTGGGATGGCGTCGTTTTTGAAATCTTGACTATCAAAAAAGTAACAAAAGGTGCACCTAGATTCGGCAGGTTTCAACGCATGACAACAGTGTCACCTGTCTCTTGATGGATCCAGTGGTGAGATCTCTAAGCTTCATTTCCCAACTTAAATTATTTTTACTTTATGAAAAATGCAGCAAGATTAGTTTGACCACCTGAAGCTTGGCAGGGAAATTGAAAGATCAAAATGTTCTTGTTAAGAGCCAGAAGATTTGCTCTCGTCTTTTATTGTTGTTTTCATGACAACAGCATTAGAAGCTAAGCAATTTCTGTACATTACTGATTATACACATCAAAATTGTTATTTTTCATGTTACATAATTAACATGAAATAGACGGCATGGAGTAGAATGTGACAGTTTCACACTTTGAGAACAGATACATATTACATTTACGCTAAAAATATCTTCACTTCACGTTGCAGATGCATGATGGCAGCTTTTGCTTCTTCATTAACTTGTATGTTAATGTTGTATTAGAAACTGACAGGTATGCCGAGAAAAATATAATTAAAAGAAAGTCTCAAAAATCAGAAGTGAAATTAGATTAGATTAGCTTTTATTACATTTTAAAATTAAAGTGTTGGTTCCTTTTTCCTTTCTCTCTTCTAATTTAAAGTCAGCTATTCCATTTCAGCCTTATCTAAAGGAGAACACCAACTTTTATCTTATTATTGTAATTCCTCTCCTACACTTTTCAAAATTACTTGAAACTGAACTCTGGGGAGATATAAAAAGCACAAATGAATGTGTTTTTGCATTAATACACCATTAAATGTATTTTTTTTTTAAAGCAAACAGTGAAATACCTGCATTTGACCTGATATGAGCTTCAACTAATGTTTGGTACAACAAAACTCAGACTAAGAGGGGGGTGGGGGAGCACAAGGAGACAGTCAGGTTCTCTGAATGTAGCATACTGATAAAAAAAGAGAGAAAAGTGAGCAAAGACATAAGTCAGTCTGATGCTTTTCTTTTACTGTGCATTGAGCAGTATATACCTTAACTGGACCTGTGATAGAACCAAACTAGCCACTTCCTAGGTCCTGACTAAATGAACACATAACAACATTGACGTTTATATAACATTATTTTTTCTTAAATATTAATGAAAAAAATTACAATTACATTGTAATTTTTTTCATTATTATTTAAGAAAAAATGACATTGTAAAATCAATAAATAGGAATAAGGACTGGAATTACAACTCGGAATAAGCACATATCATAAAACAACTAGTGAATGTAAGTCACATTAGAAATTATAACCTATAACAAGAAAAATAAATATTAGAACATGAAATAAACACTTATCCAGGCCCCTGGCAATACCATATCTTACTTTCGGAGTAGTAGACCCTGCAGCCTGTACCTGCCCCTTTAATTTTACACCTGGCAAAGGTGGGTGTCATATCAAATGGTCATGAGGAGTCCCAGCTCCACATGACCAACCCAAACCATACACCTCTAATACTTCATCATTTTACAAAATTTGGTTGTGATGAAAACCTTGGAGCCCACCAACCTGAAATATCACAAAAGACCCACTATAAACCCTCATAATTCTATATGTCAGGTTAGCTAACTAAACGTGTGCCCTTTTTTACCAACACTACATGTATGACAACAATGAAGACAAAGCAGACAGAAAAAAGACTTGAAAAACATTCTAGTAGGTAGGGCGGGCGGGACCAGAATAGATGCTCTGTCATGAGAAAATGGCTAACAGACCCTGCAACCCTTACCCCTAACTATTCTTCTCACCAACGAGAAGCTTGCATATCCTAGACTACCTAACATACTGCCTCCACCCACCAATACTACCATTTCTCCAAATTCAAATAAAAACACTCCATGTTTGCCTTGGCCAACCCAAGTCAAGTGCCCCTTCTGAAATAAGCTCCATAGAAGTGCAGTAACAGAAAACGGCTGTCATGCATCTGTCTGTGCTGCAGTGGATCTATCTAAATCTGGACAAAAACATAAAACATTTGAAAGGTAAAACAGCCCACTATGTTTTTCATGTGTAATTAGCTGTTTTCCTGGAGATTAACTTTAACCAAGATTTTGATCATACAGAAAGCTCCTTTTTCCTCTTCTTATCGGGGGGTCTGTCACAACCGCTACTGCTACCTTAGAAATCTTCATCATTGACATTTACTTGGAAAGAGATACACTGGGGACTTTTATGGTGCCAAATTATACACCTAACACAGTATCAGACATGGTATCTGTCTTTACAGTGCTGCATTCACACAGTCATATGATAAAGGAGAGATGTAATATTTTTCTCTTTTCTTGACATGTTTCGCTATAAAGCTTCCTCAGAAGGAGAGAAAGGGGTTCATATTGAACAATTACACTTTGAAACATAAAAAGAAGCATTTAAAGAGCCAAATAATGCCCTCTCCTGAGGAGCGATTGGAGCATCTGGGATGTTTCTTGGAGACATAATATTAGTGGGCATGTCAGGTTGGTCTACTTTAATTTTCCATAATGGAATCCAGCATTTGCACTCTAGTACACTGAGTCACTTTATATCATTTTTAAGCACTTTAACCAGTGAGCATTTACTGGCATTTGATGTTGAGTTTTTAATAGCGCTGTACCTTATTATATATTATATTATTTTACTTTGCAGTGGTGAGCTCAGTTGGTATAGCGGCTGTTATTGCACTTATATTATTTAATAGTTTGCGCTGATTTATCACTTTTATCACATGTCTACAATACAGGTATAGAAAATTGCCTTATCCACCAAAGTAGTCTTTGTATTGGGCACTATTAACAAATGATGACCCCAAACTCACTTTCACAATCGGCTTATCCATAATGCCACTGCTTTCTTGCAGTTAAATCATTTTATTAGAAACATAAACACATAAAAGGGTGACAGCAGGAAAAAAAACATAAACAAGTGCTCCATTCCATGGTCCATTCCATGATACATTTTACTTGGTCTGCTATATATTTCAGGCTTGACATTTTCCAAGTGCTCCTTTCAGTCTGCCCAAATTTTATTTAACACATATATATATGTGCTTAAAGTCTATTCCAAGCATTGACTGCATCCTAGTCAGACTTTGGGGTTGATTTACTAAAGACAAATACACTGTACTCTTTTCAAAGAGATTAGAGAAAGAGCAGAAGCACTGCTAACATCCATCATCCATTTATGTGCAAGCGCAAATGCAATTTTTTTTACAAATTGTCCTTGCACTTGATTGGGTACTCTTTGTAAAGTGAAGCTTTACCTCATTTACTAAGCACTGGAGCAACTGCACTTGCACTTTGCAAAGTGCACCGTCTATTTGCCTTTAGTAAATCAACCCCAGTACTTCCTAGAAATTTCTTAAGATGACCCTTGTTAACAGATCAATGTCTCCCTCTCCAAGCTCACAAACATAGATCCTCGGGTATACCAAGGAGGCAGTGGGGTTGATTTACTAAAGACAATTAGACTGCGCACTTTGAAAGTGCAGTGCACATTCTGCAAGGACATTTGGTCCACAGCTAAATAAATGAGGTAAAGCTTCACTTTTCAAAGAATATCCTAACACATTCAAGAAAAATGTAAAAAGCAGCGTATTTGCTTGCACATGATTGGACGATGGAAGTCAGCAGAACTACCCCTTATTTACAAAGCTTTGGAGCAAATGCACTTGCAGAGGCAACTGCGTTTGCAAAGTGCAGTCTGTTTGCGTTTAGTAAATCAACCCCATTGAGTCCCTTTTCTCCTCATGGACCTTGTTTGAGGAGGAATCAGTAAAAGGCGTTAAACACACTGCACCACAACGGACTGAAAATCAGACCATTGCCATTTTTGGCAACACAACATTTGGCAGTGCATTACCCCAAACTGTGGTGCGCTTTATCGCAGGTGTATTTCCTGTTTGTGTTTTAAATAAATGATACCGCAACATAATAGCGTGTGTATGGTGCATTTCCACGTGTTGCATTAACACGCCTTTTACCGCAACTCATAGGTGTGAACAAGGCCTAAGAAAAGATGAGGAGAAAAGAGGTAAATGGGCCATTTCTTCCCACCTAAGAATTTCTGCAGTTCCTCATTATAAAGCAATATCCCACCAAAAATTACAATAAGTATCCTAAAAGTGAACAAGAGCCTAGGGAACAAATAATATATATTTAACCATATTACAGTTTTACTGTAAACTGTAGTTTACACCAACATTCACGTACAAACATAAGAGCATCATATATCAAACAGAATATCTGTATTAGCAAAAGGAGAAGATAATGCATCAATTTCTATTCCTTTTTTTTTTCTTGGTTTAAATTCCTATATCTGTCAGTGCTGAAAAAACCTTCAATATTTACTTTGCACAGTTCTTGGAACTTCTCAATCCTCTTTTCTGCTGCGCCTAATGGTGTCATTGCATAGAGACTGGAAGCTTTTCAAAGGCAGCCAAGAGAAACTACAGCCCAAGGATTAGAGAATGTACTTTAAGGATTTACACAATTTTATAAAAGACAAAATAATGGAATAGCAGAGAGTGTGTGAAAGGCGAAACACACTGTAATGGTTTTCTTTCTAAGTAGAGGAATGGGAGTATATGGCACAAATGTCATTTACTGAGGAAATGAAACAACACTTCTGATATATTAGGACATGATGAAATATGCTGTATCAAATTATTCCTAACAAATTGATGCCAATAATAAAATTTTATTTTACATTGCGGATCATCAATAGGAAATATAAATTGCTGTAACTGCACTGTTTTTTTTTTTTCTCAAAAAAATCATTCTGTTTTGATTTAGTGATATTCTTTCCTCCCACCAAAGGTGTACCTAGAAGCAGCAGGGCCCTTGTGCAACATAAAGCAGGGGTTGCTCTTATCTTTTTATATAAAAATGAATATATGACTTTCCATTCTGACTTTGAAAAGAGAAAACAAATGTCAAGCAGCTCATCAATTTATAATCATAATAAAGGAGCATATTGAGGGAGGAGTAGATGCATATTACGTGTGCCGCCTGAGCAACTGTATAGGTGCCTAAAAGGATAGGAGGTCCATCAGTTGGTGGGGAACCTCATGGACACCAGAGTTGAGAGTAAGGGAGCCTCAGGGTAAATAAAAAGAACAGGGAGTAACGTGGCTGTGACAAAAGAAACAGAAAACATTATGTATGTCCTGTGTACTTCAGTGAAGGTATAAGATTGGATCATTTTAACCACTTCAGCTCCGGAAGGTTTTACCCCCTTAATGACCAGGCCATTTTTGTAATTCGGTGCTGCGTTACTTTAACAAAAAATTGGGCGGTTGTGCGATGCTGTACCCAAATACAATTGATTTCCATTTTTTCCCACAAATAGAGCTTTCTTTTGGTGGTATTTGATCACCTATGCGGTTTTTGGATTTTGCGCTATAAACAAAAAAAGAGCGACAATTTTGAAAAAAACACCATCTTTTTTACTTTCTGATATAAAAGATTCCCAATAAAAAAAAAAAGAAAAATCTAATAGAGAAAAAAAGGGGGGGGGGGAGGTTTGAGCTATCCCTTGTGTGCCATAATCCTAATTGACAAGAAAAAAGGAGAAAAAAACGCTGATGCAAGTCTTAATTGCTCAGCAAACAAGTTTTAGCGGACTTTAGAGGCACATACCAGGCAGGCAAAATTTATTTGTTTAAAAAAACATGTACCGAAGGACTAGGACGGACAGTACGCCATGTACCGAAGGACTAGGACGGACAGTACGCCGGAGATGACACATCGTGCATGCCAAGTCGCTGGATGAGGCTTCACCTCCTTCCCCTTCTCTAACGACTGGGTCAGTTGTATATTCCTGTTTAAGTACTGCCATAATATACTACTATGGGCATATCAAAAAAAGCCTCACAGACAAGCACATAGATATATGAATATCAGAAGGGTATATATACTTTCCATATTGGAATATCAGAAGGGCATATATATTCCCTACAACATTTGGCTAACAGGAAAACACCATAAGATGCGAACTTGAACCTGGTTATAAATATAAGCCAGATAAACATACGTCTGCCGATTGTGTCATCCACCATACTGCCGTCCCCCTCTGTCCAAGTCTCTTTTGGAACTATAGGTGGGTTGAGCTTTCTCCCCCTTGCTCACTCTTTCTTCCCCCTTTTTATGGTTACCACCATCTGTGGATTGCTGCGGACTGTACGTCCTTTTGCACTGAAGGAGAAATACATGTAAACGTCTGAGGTCCAGAAGAAGCTAAGGTGAAATGCGTCGACCTCTTCAGACCAAAATTGCAGTATTTACCTTCCGCAACAACCTTGCGTAATGTCTGTATATCCAATTCAGATCCATAGAAAATTTGGATTTTAATATGTATAAATCTTTACTTATTTGTTATTACTTGTCTTTTTTTCTTGATCACATGTTTTAATACGTGTTTAATAAAATTTACATGTTTTTTTAAACAAATGATACAATAAAGGGAAAGAAAGCTGCGCACAAAAAAGGTGAAGCTAAAGGCTGCTAGTACAAAGTATATCAAACCCAGAAAAATGTAAAGATGGTACAGCGCCACTAAATAGATAACTAACTAATATGAAGGTGAACCAAAGTCCATAAGTCCATAGGAGGGAGATTTCAGATGTTGGGAATATGACCATGAATCCCACATCAATCTTGCAAGTAGAGTTTCAGGCAGAGATCACATAAACAATAAGGATGTAACCTTACCGGACAGTTGGACCCCCTGTTACGGAAGGTCAAACAGGCATGCGATATCCACCACCAGGGACAAAACTGCAACAGAATTCCTCTCCTATTGACCACAGACACTCCGGGTAACCATAGACCATGGATCCGGTGAACCTCACTGAACCCCAGGTGCACACAGGGGATGACTTTACCCCAGGTTACACCCACTTAAGATATGGTATACTCATCTTTCCAAGGATGTTGTCTGAAGGATGGTGACGCATACTCATCCCATTCCCACTTCTCAAAACTAAGGAACTAAGGAACTGTCCCTCCTGATCCTTCCTCATTTCTCATGTCTGCATTAAGGGGACATGAGAAATGAGGAAGGATCAGGAGGGACAGGGGGGGAATTTCATATAAAAATATGTGAAAAATATTGTTATTTTTGCAAAATTGACGCGCTTTTTCTGTTTATAGCGCATGATCAAAAAATTGCACAGGTGATCAAATACCACCAAAAGAAAGCTCTGTTTGTGGGAAAAAAAGGACGTCAAATTCGTTTAGGTACATCGTCGCACGACCGCGCAATTGTCCGTTAAAATCACGAAGTGCTGAATCGCAAAATACCCCCTGGTCAGGAAGGGGGTAAAATCTTCTAAGTGGTTAATTTGCAAGGAATTTTCTCACTTCCTGCTTTGACTATGGGACAGGAAACGTAGGGAAGTCTCCCCAATGGGACACAGATGGCAAAAAATAAACTGACAGGGATTGTAACCATCCCCACTCTATCCAAAATATAAAAACAAGGCTTACCTATAGGTCTACTTTAAGTATTGCAGCCATTGCTGTTTGTTAGTGTCCAGTTTGGCTTTATCAAAAAAAAACAAAAAAAAAAAACAAGTTTAATACAGGCCTCCTTTTATAAACTCACATTCCTAAACAGGAATTTGAGTCAGGTTTTTTTTTTTTTTTTTAAGTCAGCAGCCACAAATAAAGTAAAAATCATATATTTACCAGTACCTGGAGTCCGGCACTGTCTGTCCACAGCCAGTTCTTTATACCACTGTGGGTCCCCACAGGGCCATTTAAATAATACGTAATATTTGGGATTATGCTGGTATTTTAATTAACTGCATCGACAATGGTGCAACTATGGCTTTTTCTTGTTGTCTAAGTGTAAAGGTGAATTTATGCTTTAAACGGAAAGTCTTTTTAAAATCAAAATTCATTTTCTGCCAAGAAATGAGCAGCTCATTATCATTATCATTGCTGGGCGCATGCAAGTTTTTGTTTGTTTAATCTTTCTTCCATTTTTATTTTATTTATTTTTTACGCTCCATTACGCTTTGTTTGACAGCAGACTAATGCAAGTTCCAGGTGTCACAGGGTGGACGGAGAGATCAGCCGCACAAGATAATTATTCTGTGCAAATATGTATGAATATACCTCAGCCATCAGAGAAGAATACCTTAAAACATTGCAAATAAAACCAAATCTATTTTTTTTAATGGACCTCCTCTCTCTGCATTGTAAAAACACTGAAATACTATAGTTGACAGATAATTCCCATTTCCAATATACTAAACTAATTGGATGGCAAAGGAAAGGAAAGGTACTAATCAAAAGTGATTTTAAATTTAATATGCTTGAAGACAGTAAATAGAAGCTTGCCCAGAAAACATATCAGAATAATATTAAACAGACATCATCATTTAGTGAGAAGGAATTGTTACCGAGTAGGAAATCAGACAAGACTTGAAGCCCCGGGTCATTCCTTATTAATTAGAGGTGAGCAGCTTTGTCATATGAAATTACTTTTTACCAGTTTGCTTAAACAGACAACCAATCAGAGAACGGGAATGGAGCCCTAGGTCACTTAGGTGCCTGTTTGTTAACAGAATGGTAATTTCCAGAACCTTTTCCTTCCTGGATTACATTTTCTGCCCATAGATTCCATGTATAAATGACCTGTGAAATGTTTTGTTAGCAAATGTTTGACTAATGCGATGATTATTAGCTTTTACCCACCTCCCCTTATATAACATGAGATTGGGAGTTTTTAGCTTAGAAGAAATTTCAGCAAACAGTGATAGGTTCTGACACGACTTTGTTTATAAACAAATCCATGCCACAGATGGACAGGGAATGTGTAATGATGGGGGACTTTTTTTGTGTTAGGCCCCTTTCACACTAACGATCCAATCAGATCCGCTTGTCAGTTCTTCAGGTGGACCGTATCGGATGCTCCATGCATCCCTATGGGGCAGCGGATGTCAGCGGAGACATGTCCCCTGACACCCGCTGCTCTCCGATCCAATCCAGTCCGTGAAATTCGAATGGATGGAAACCCTATTTTCCATCCGTCTGGCGGATCGGATGGGATCGGATGAGAACGGACAGGTGGTCCGTTCTCATCCAATCTCCCATAGAGGAGAAACCCCCACTTCCGCACACAGAGCAGAGACGGAGCTGTCATCCGCCTGCTCAGCAGGGATCAGCGGATCGATCCCCCGCTGAGCAGAATGGAGTCCCTCGGCGGAACGGACAGGTGTGAAAGGACCCTTAGCCAAAATATGCCTAACAGTGCCAAAAGGCAACATTTTAGGCTTTTGTTCTCTCAGTGAAATGTTGCTATTTGGCAACAAAATCAAGTTTTCTAAAAAACTCCTGAACAAAGTTGGTGCCTTCCTTCTGTAGGGGAGGAAAAAGTCATTGTCAAGAGAAGTAGTGTAATGTAGTGTAATGTATGTGTGAGATGAGTGCCTGGAAGTCTTACTTATGCCTCGTAGACACGCAACGATTGTTGGCCGTGAATTTTCGGCCAACGTCCGATCGGCCAATTTTCGGCTTGTTAGTATGATGCTTCCGACAACCGACTGCGACTTTTCGGCCGAACAAAATCTGGTGTGCATGCTATAAAATTTTTGTTGGCCGTCAACAGAACGGCCAATTTTCCGTCAGTCAGTACAGATTTCGGCAGACAAAACTCAGATGAGCAAGACTGGGCATGCTCAGAGAAGAAAAAACACACGGAAAGTAAACAAGCACATGACATCACTTCTGAAGTTGGTTGTTGTTGGGCGAGAAAATGTGTGTGCAGTCTAGAGCACATTTCAACCAACACAACAACACTGGACAAAAGACGGCCGATCGGTCGGCCGATAATCGTTGCGTGTGTACGAGGCATTAGCATGCATGAACTCTTCAAGGTACCTAAAACTTTTGAGCAACCAAGTATGCTAAACCCCTCCCATATCCACCAATACTGAGGTCTGCTGGTAAACCAAAACTTTTCAAAGTCTGCTGGGAAACAAACCCCTTGCCGACCGTCTGCCGCATATATACTGCCACAGGATGGCTCGGCTGCGCAAATTAACGTTTGGGTATGTCGGTTCGCAGGAGCGGTGCTGGGGGCAAGCACGGGCCGCCGGCAGCGCGCTCCCGCCCCCACTAGGCAGCGGGGATGCCGATCCACAGGGCCGGTAGCCACAATTGCAGCCTGGGACCCGCTCCCGGCTGAGAGAGAATGACGGTCAGCTGTTGTAAACACAGCAGACCATTGTTCTCTCTGAAATGATCACAGAGTGCCTGTGATCCTCCTATATAGGATCACCGGTCTCTGTGGTCATTTCACAAGTCCCTCCCCCATACAGTAAGCTCACACTTAACCCTTTGATCACTCCTAGGTTAACCCCTTCCCTGCCAGTATCATTATTACAGTAACACTGCATATTTGTAGCACTGATTACTTTAGTAATGTCACTGGTCCCCCCAAAAGTGTCCAAAATGTCAGTTACAGGTCTGATCTGCAATGTCGCAGTCCCACTAAAAATTGAAGATTGCCGTCATTACTAGTAAAAAAAATAAAAAAATAAAAATTACATAGATCTTTCCCCTAGTTTGTAGGCGCGATAACTTTTGCGCAAACCAATAAAAATCTGCTTATTGAGATTTTTTTTTACCAAAAATATGTAGCAGAATACAAATTGGCCTAAAATTATGAAAATTTTTGATTTAAAAATTTTTTGGGAATGTTATATAGCAGAATGTGAAAAATAATGTTTTTCCTTCAGAATTGTCGCTCTTTTTTTGTTTATAGCGCAAAATATAAAAATAACACAGGTGATCAAATATCACCAAAAAAAAGCTCTATTTGTGGGAAAAAAGGACATCTATTTTATTTAGGTACAGCATCACCCTACTGCACAATTGTCCATGAAAGTAATGCAAAAAATGGCCTGGTCATTAAGGGGGCAAATCCTTCCGGTCCAGTAATGGCTAAAATCTCCTAGGTCTCCCACAGTTCTCACTACTTCCCCAACATCACTTGTAATATTTCTTGTAATGATGTGACTGACAGATTGAGGAAGCGGCAGCATTTAACAGTACTGATGGCAAAATAGGTAAGCATTATTTCTCTTCTTTACAGGTATATGGTTTACTTAAAGTTTAGACTTAAGGGTCCCTTTAAGATGAAAAATATATCTGATACTAAATCCCCTACAGCAGGGCTTCCCAAACTTTTTTTGGGCCGAGACCCACTTCTGAATACAGTTATTTTTCCAGGACCCACTTGCTTGTAATTGAATATTGTAAAGCGCTACAAAATGTGTTGGCGCTATATAAATGCAAATAATAATAATGCATGTTTTAAAGGGAGGGGGATGTTAAATGAAAAATATCAATTTACTACTTTTCAATTTATTATTGAATACACTTGCCAGATGTTTTAAGTGAGGGGTCAGAAACCTGTGGCATATAAGCGGAGTTGTAAGTAATCAGCACCCTCATAGACAGTATAAGGCAGGCAGGACAGAAATCAACCACCCCAGGACAGTGATTAGCCGGCTATATGGAACCCACCCTCCTTCCTCTCCCAGTGGTCCACAGTGGTCTTCACACAACCGAGCCACCTGGTCCTCCTATGACACAGAGGCTGCCGTCTCTGCCTGCTATAGCTGAGAGAATCCCACCGCCAGTCTAGCCACCACCGCTGCCACCAGCAGGACCGAGGAGCTGGCTCTGCACCCCATAAACCTATCCTACATAACAGCCCACATACGTACTCACTGATGCAAGTATTCTCCTCGCGGGAAATGCAGACCTGCCTCCGTAAACTGTGTGGGCGGGGTCCTGAATCCACCGCGATTTGACTGCTTTGGCTCTCTGTAATTTGCGTGGGCTTACACAGCACAATTTAAGCGGGCCTGCTCTCAGCGATTTCCTGCTCAGCGTGATCCACTCCAATGCAGCTCGCGGCCCACCAGTGGGTCCCGACCCACAGTTTGGGAACTCCTGCCCTACAGTATACTTCCATGTAATGTGTGTATTACGTATGCAGCATCAGAATGGCACCAATACAAATGGAAACTGAAATATAAATAAAATTAGAGAAATACACTGCTAAATAAATAATGGTTATAAATGACAATGACTTAGGGGAGAGCTGCCTACATGTTTCAATAGCACTTAATGTATCCATAAACCATAAACTCCTAAAACAGGCATTAGAAGGAAAGAAAGTAAACCAGAATTAGATAGGCCTAAATAGAAACCAGGAAAAAAAATAGGAAGTTTCTTTAATTGAAAATATAATAATAATAAAAACATCTTCAAGCTTGTTTTTAACTATCTATAGGGATTTATGTCAGATTCTGCAAAGTAAAGCAAAGACAAGACATTAAATAACACTGACAACACATGAAAGAAAAGAAATTGCCTTCCTCTTAAAATAAGACATATAATCCGAGGCTAAGATATTTTTATGTACTCTAGAGTGTAGTGCGAACGCTGTGTTCAGACCATCCAACACATTTCCCACAAATAATGCCGGTAAGTTTGCGGCTTGGCAGTGAAGCTCCAGACATAATCCTATATTTTATCAATAGGAGGTTATATTCTTATTTGTATGTCTGTTTATTATGATGGTAGTTTTTTCATCATCAGCATTTTTGTACAGACAGGTAATAGATTGCCCAAGCGTAGCAAATGATGTCATCTGCCTGGTGAGGTTAAATCCATTAATCAAGTTTGTGAATCTGGGCTTCACTTTATGAAGGATTATAAAAACAAATCACAACCAAATATGGCAAACCTAGAAAAAAGGCTTCATATAAACAGCTATAAAAATAAAACTCATGTATATAAAAGCTGTACCAATAATGAGGAAGTCTGAATAAGCAACATCATTTTAAACATGATAGGGTTTTTTTTTTTTTACATCATTTTGAATTGCAATATGTTATAACAGATATCTAAGAGGTAGTTTTTTTGTTTTTTTTTTTTTTTGTTTTTTATGCTGTATATTTCATGTAACCACCTTAGTTTAAAGGGAACATATAGTGTATTTTAACCACTTTAGCCCTGGAGGATTTGGCTGCTCAATGACCAGGCCCTATTTTGCGATTTGGCACTGCTTGACTCTAACGGACAATTGCCCGGTCGTGCGATGATGTACCCAAACTAAATTGACGTCCTTTTTTTTTCCACAAACAGAGCTTTCTTTTTGATCACCTGTGTAATTTTTATTTTTTGCGCTATAAACAAAAAAAGAGTGACAATTTTGAAAAAATAATATTTTTGAAGAAAAAAAAATGAAAAATCAAAATTTTTTAACATTTTAGGCCAATTTGTTTTCTGCTACATATTTTTGGTAAAAAAAAATCGCAATAAATGTATTTTGACTGGTTTGCGCAAAAGTTATTGCGTTTACTAACTACGGGAAAGATTTATGTAATTTTTATAGTTTTTTTTTTTTTTTACTAGTGATGGCGGCGATCTGCGATTTTTTTTTGCGGGACTGCGACATTGCAGCGGACAGATCGGACCCCTAACTGACATTTTTGACACTTTTGGGGGTACCAGTGACATTATTACAGTAATCAATGCTAAAAATATGCACTGTTACTGTAAAAATGACACTGCCAGGGAAGGGGTTAACTGTACTGGTGACCAAGGGGTTAAATGTGTCCCTAAGGGCGTGATTCTAACTGTGGAGGGGCGTGGCTATATAGCAGGATCACATAGCCTCTGTGATCACTTCAGGGAGAATGACAGACGGCTGTGTTTACATCAGCTGTCTGTCCTTCTCTCTCTGCTGAGGGAAATCGCGCTGGCTCCCCAGCGTTCGCCCCCTACAGTCTATGTCACTTTGCCCAGGAGCACCAGCCTGCCGCAGTAAAACTGTGGTGGGCACTGGGCAGGGCTGAAGTAGTTAAGCATGTATATTTAATGATTTACATTATATAATTTGTAATTATACGTGTACATAGGGGCATCCATATTTTCTAATTACATATTAAAGCAATACTTACTGCTGTATAGTGCTACACAATGGTTGTGTTTTACGCCCCCCCCCCTGTAATGCAAGTCTATGAATTGGCCAACTCACTAAAAACAATTCACTCCACTTGTAGCCAAGATTGTATCTCAAGAGATGTTAAGAATTAAGAAAGAATGTTGTAATAGTTAAAGTATTACCTATTTAGGAATGGTGCTAGATGATTACTAATGCCTTTGGAGCGTCTCATCCCTTTATTAGATAAATCAAAAGGCAAAATTGTGTGTCATGGGACTCTAATTACCCCTCCAGTGGACAAATATACACTCACAAACTATTTTTGAAAAAAAAGTTGTAATAGTTTAAAATGGCAAAATTAATAAAAAAGTCAAAATGTTGTAATAGTTAATCTACCCTTTCATTAATGGCTAATCAGACACATTTAAAGTGGTTGTAATCCTAAAAAAAAATCCTGTTCCTTTAAGGCATGATATATAGCACAGTGCTTGTTCTGTGTAATTTGTCCCTTTCTATGTTGTAATATACCTGGTTGATCCTGCCTGTTCCTGTGTCCCCCTGTGTGTGTTGACCACAGTATTCCTGCCTGCCGAGCAATGATATCGTGGTCAGTTTACATGCCTCTATCATCCTGCTCTCTGCACTGAGTCTCTCCCCTCCTACTCCTCCCTGCCTGTTAGTGTGAGAGATAATCTCCTCCTCGCCTCTCCCACGGCTATTCGGCTGTAATATGCAGCAAAAATACTTGTATACCTTCTAGTTTATACAGTTATTAACTAAAGTGTGTGTGTTTTTTCCTCACACCGCCGCTGTGCGATCATGTGACTTCCCTCTGCTGACTGGCAGATGTCAGAAGGGAAATTTAGCCCCTACCGCTGCTCTATTTAGATCGGGGAAGGAGAGTGAAGGAGGATCACATGACCGCACAGCTGTGGTGTGAGAAAAGGTATTTAGCCTTGTCCATTTAAAAAAAGCACAAACACTAATAATAATAATTTAATAAACCAGAGGGGATACAAGTATTTTTGCTACATATTGCAGCGGAATAGCAGAGGGAGGGTTGGGGAGGAGATCTGCTCTCACACTGACAGGCAGGGAGGGAGGGGAGGTATAAACCAGAGGGGATACCAGCAAAGTCACAACGTGACTTTACAAACAATTTAATACAATAATAAAAATATGGAAGAACAAAAAAATATAGAAGACTATGGGAGATCCTGCCTAAATGGGATCATAGATTTATTACTGAATATTTGCATACATTTCTCATAAGTACATTCAATGACTTAACAAAGGTTGTTTGAAAGTACTTCAAATTTTTGTTTAGTTTTAGCATTTGATTTTGGAATGCATGTAATTTTCTGAACAGAAACCACATTCACTGATAGAAATGTGTTTATCCTAGAAATATTTTCCATTCTGCTCCTTTAAATTTTCAATCAAAAAGTAATGATGACTTGGCTCCACTAACCAATTAAAAATCAAATGTACGTATGTTCCTGAAGTGAAAGTTTTCAAATGAAATTCTTCTAGTGTATGGCCAGCTTAAGAGCAGACACCATGTATTGCCTGCTGATATCCTATTAGTATATATATATATATATATATATATATATATATATATATATATATATATATATATATATATTAGTAGAAAAAAAAGTATGTGCCCCTTTTTTATTTAGTTTTACAATGCCACTGGGTTCCCACTTTCCGCAACTTCACCAGTTGCCACCCCCACATCCAATGTGAGTATCTTTACTGGCCACTAATGCAGTCCCATGGAAGTGCAACCGTAGGGCTTAGCCACAAAGCCTGGGAAAGTTTGTCTGCTATACAAAAGAAAACTAAATCAGAGAGGGGAACAGAATGGCTTTTTCTACCATATAAAAGTGACCAGACATCTTGGGGTCGGCTCTTAAGTGGAACTTTGCATTAAAAAATTGCATAAAATAAAAAAAACAAATCATCTACAAAACAACAGTGCTGGACAGGCACTGCTTTAGAAGTTTTAGAACTTTTTTGTCAAGTAATGTAGAAATATTGTGCGACAAGTTGTTAATGGTATCATTTAAAACTTGAATATCTTGAGTCTTCTGATAAAATCTTTCGACGTAACGCATAAGGCAGAGTCTCTGCGGTTGATGTCATCACGCTCAGTGGGAGCATCCACAGTCCCGCTCAGCTGTCTGCAGGAGCTCGGTCAGTGTGGAATACCCTTATGTTTGTTTGATTCAGTGGTGTTATCTGTGAGCAATTTTACTGCCTTTCAATAAACCAGGAATTTCAGCGAGCACTATGCTAATTATTTTTTTTCTATGAGCATTGCTGGTGGTGAAGTGAAGGATGAAAGGTTAATTATTAATATCCCTGATAGCTACTGGTTCTGCTAAAGATGACAGAATGAACTTGTCTGAGGGGAGTCCAGTGGAGTAAAATTAACCCTTTTGGGTTACTTGCACTTGATGACCTCCTATGACTATGGGGTCCTCTTTCCTAGGTGAGCAGGCACTGATTATCACAGCAGTGTGTGGTTAAAGAGGATGTGATAACATGAAGATACCTTGGAATATTGTGAAGCGCATGAGTACATAACTGAAGAATTATTTGAGTACATAAATGAAAACTTTTTGAATAGACACTGTGTTTGAATTATTATTTCTTTGACACTGTTGATAATATTTAACCACTACCGCCCCGCCCACCACACATTTACTGCGGCAGTCAGGCGCTCCTGGGCAAAGTGACGTAGTACTACGTCGCTCGCTCAGGAGACTCTAGGGGATGAGCCGTTAGCTGGGGAGCCAGCGCGTGTGACCGGCGGCTCCGATGGCCGCCAGCCACTCGCAATCTCCCACAGCAGAGAGAGAAGGACAGACGGCTGATGTAAACACAGCCGTCTGTCATTCTCCCTGAAGTGATCACAGAGGCTATGTAATCCTGCTTTATAGGATCGCATGTCTCTGTGATTACTTCACAAGCCACACCCCCTGACAGTTATAATCACGCCCATAGGGACACATTTAACCCACTGATCACCAGTAATGTTAACCCCTTCCCTGCCAGTGTCATTTTTACAGTAACAGTGCATATTTTTAGCACTGATTACTGTAGTAATGTCACTGGTACCCCCCCAAAAGTGTCAAAAATGTCAGTAGGGGTCTAATCTGTCCGCAATGTCGCAGCCCCGCAAAAAAAATCGTAGATCGCCGCCATTACTATTAAAAAAAAAACAATAAAAATGACATAACTCTTTCCCGTAGTTAGTAAACACAATAACTTTTGCGCAAACCAATCAAAATACGCTTATTGCGATTTTTTTTTTTACCAAAAATATGTAGCAGAAAACAAATTGGCCTAAAATATAAAAAAAATTTAATTTTTACTTTTTTTTGAAAATTTCATATAAAAAAATGTGAAAAATATTGTTATTTTTTCAAAATTGTCACTATTTTTTTTGTTTATAGCACAATAAATAAAAATCACACAGGTGATCAAATACCACCAAAAGAAAGCTCTGTTTGTGGGGAAAAAAATGACATCAATTGTTTGGATACAGCAGGGCTAAAGTGGTTAAATGCCTATATTTTGATGTGAGCACTGATAGGTTTGACACTGAGCAAGTTAGAAGAGCACAGTTTTTATCACTATTCTATATAGTAATACTGTATGTTGTGCTGTCCCCTTACAATCAGTTAACAGGGAAGTCCATCATTGAAATGTGAGTCAATAAATGCTTAAATACCAGAATCTTCATAAACAAAAAAAGGAGACAAATGTGTCCATATATAATCCAGAAAACAGCTTGTGTGGTTCTACCAGGTGAAACATGTGGCGAAGCAAGCAGTGACATCATCATGTCCGCCCATACTGGAATGGCTTCTGGATCTGCATATGTTTTAGCTTGAAAATAAAAAGTGCAAGTATATGGGTTACACTATGAATATCCTACTTTATTTTTACATGTGGGATTCTATTGATAGCATTATTTTTGGAAATTGGAAGCGAGAACCCGTTCATTACTGCCAGGCCTTTCTGTGGATACCATATCAGCATTATTAGACCTTCGAGTATTAGGGGTCTGAACATTTAGTAAGCAGCTGTTAAGTCTGATGGTGGCGAAGAGCTGGATTGTTTCACCTGGGGGAAGCATACAATCTGTTTTCTGGAATATCTATGGATGCATTTTGTCACCTTTTTTTGTTTGTGAAGATTCTAGTGTTTGAGCACTTATGGACTCACATTTTAGTAATGCATTTTTTAAAATTAGTGAATTAATTAATTCATTGCAAGAGGATAGCACAACATATTACTATACGGAATTTTTTTGATATTTGTATCTTAATAACTAACTTAGTGCAGCTGCTCCATTATTTAAAAATTAATTTTTTGGGGTCACTGAGTGCATGTTTAGATTTACTTTTTATCACTATTGCATTAATATATTGATCAGTGCTGTGGGTTTGTTATGTTGGTCACTTTGGAACTGTTTCACATTTATTATGTCATGTTTTATGTTTTAAACGTTGCACTTTATTTCAGTTATTGAATATATTTATTTAGCAATAGGAATAAAAAAAAAAACTTCTATTAAAACAGGTTTAAAAAATAGAGGTAGCAGGGGGTACTCCAATGGCGAGCAGGATGAATAAAACAATGGGTTTTAAGTTTTATTAAATTTTTGTTGTTTCAAGGTCTTATCATTTTCACTTCCTTTGTAAGGCTCAAAACATAGATTGCCATAGGCACAGCGCCTACCTGGCATGCGCTCTGTTGCTATGTTGATAGAAGAATGTATTATACAATAAAAAGTCTTTCAGTTTAGTCACCGTTACCATTTTTTTAAAAATAATTACGTTGCTTAAGTGTGTTATTTTCCAAAAGATGCTATGTACTAGCTTCCAATTACTTATAAAGAGTTAAAGAAAAATCTATGTACGTTCATAGAAGGTTGTGGCCTTTAACAACAGGTCTCTCAGAAGACCTTTCAGAAGGTTCTGTTGTGCTGCTAGTCTGTCACTTGGGACAATTTACATTTTCTCAGTTGCTGAACATATTTACAAGGGAAAAGGGCAGACATGCAAACCAGTTTTTGACTTTTGCAAGCAAAACTAGCCGTGACATTTAGCATTAAACTGCCTGACTTTGTATTTACCAACTTAAGATTGTCTAAGTCCACATTCATTTAATTTGCTCTTACTGTACTCAAGAACAACTTTTTTCAAGAAGAAAGTAAAGCCCCAGTGTCCTTTGGGTCAAGCCCTCCCTTAATGGGCCAAATACACCCATTCTTAGAGAAATAATCAGCTGTAGGAAACATAAACAATAGCATAAGTGGACTGTGGAAGACTAGCAATGATGCCAATAGGAAATGAGCAGGCTGGATATTTTTCGTTTGATACAGGAGTTGGTGCTCTGTCTCATTTTAATGTACAGTATTTCTAATGTGTTGCATTAAACTGTATCAGGTTGCCTTTGTTTGCTGTATTCTGACATCTAGTGGTAGTTATGGTCCACTACAACTTGTTTACCTTCTCCCTCTATCGTACTCTCCTGTTTAATGCTGGTTAGTTTAGTCCAACCTAGACCCACCCTGTTTCTTCCGGGCTCTCTTAGTCAATGTCAGCTCTTCACAGAGACAGGGTTTAGTTATTGCCTTCTTTTACTTCAAAAACATAATCTGCATTACCTAAATATTTTAGATTAATCTTTTATGTCTTATTGAAGAGTTAAGCTGCCTGTTGATTGTGCTAAGTCAGCAGGTGGCCATATTGTTTGGTCAGACAGAAGGAGGTATGTTAATGCATTAAGCAGCATTTCAAACTGAACAGTTGGTTTATATGTTTATTTGCTTAATTTTGTAATGGAATTTATATGTTTTGGGAACTGTGTTTTGTGACACTACATTTAAAGCATATTTGCAGGTACAGCATATATGTGTAAAAATCGGACTCTATTTACACTGCATTTATTCCTGTACCCCAATCCCACTTATGGGTAGGTTGGTGACAGTTTACACCTGACTAATTCACTTAGGCCCTCCATAGCGCTGGTCATTTCCAGCTTTTACATCAGACTCTATTTAACCATATATACAATTGCGGACTGCTATTTCAATGTTTGATATCTTATTATCCAGATGGCTCTATTTAGACTATTGATCGTGTCTGTATACAGGGCATCCTGTCAATCGAATATATCCCCCCATTTAGGACTATCCCTTTGGGCAAATACAGTGAGGATACATCTACCTGAAAGTAATTTAGGGTGATTACTCTCTACTCATACGCCCTTTATATTATTATTTGTCTTAATTAAGAGTATTGGATTTTTGTAATCCCTTTTGTCACTACTATATACACTATATTTAATCTTATTAATATTTATTTTTATTTATGTAGATTTTGATTTTTTTTCTGGTTCAATTGGTTCCCCTGTGTCTGCCCCAAGCCGAGCATTTGAGTGTTTGAGAAAAGGCATTCCATTAGTAAACATATTCTATTTGTATGATATATGTGTATAAATTGCAAATACCAATTGGTGTTATGATTTATGAATACTTATTTTGCTTAATTTAAGAGTATTCATACCTGTGTATTCACAAGGTCTTGATGAAGCGTTCTGCGAAACGCATTGACCCTTGACACAGACGTACTTTTTTTCCTCTACGTAATTTGGATGTATAGTTTGATTCCGTCATTATGGATGTGACTTGTACTTTTTCATTATTGTTTGTGTGCTCTCTTTTTTTACAATTAGGCTGACCTCCCATATGGTTGGGTGAGTCCTTTTCTATTTCAAATTGCATTGTTTTTTTATCATGTAATTAATAAAATGTGATTGTTTTTTGTGTCCATATAAGTCTCATGTATGTGCCCTTAAAGCCCACCTTTTACAGATGTTTATATACATCTGTTATTTCAACTCTATTTAACAAATCTCCTTAAGCCTCTCCCACTGTTGAGCATGATCTGGTCATACTCACTATTCCTCCTTGTGCTTCACACCCCTGCAGCATTTCTTTCCAGACAGTTCTGAGCCTCTTCCTGTGTGCATAACACATATTGGCATCAACATAAAAGTTGGCCTAAAATCGGCTGTAAGCAAATATGCATCAGTCAGCATTTATGATTGGGAACCAGTGGTTCCATTGGGAACCACCTATGCCTATCGTCTTTAAGACCCCTAAAGGGTCAGAGGGAGCATGCCCCCCTCCCCCAATGGCCACTTATGAAGACTATAATCCTTGCTTTTTCTAGAAGGTCATTCCACAGCATTACTTACCTTACTCAACAGTCCTGCAGTCTTCTAGTAATGGACAGTCCTTTTAAATACATTTTTCAACCGACTGCTCACATTTCGAACCACACTGCCAGCTGCCACAAAACTGGGAGTAAGATATGTAACTTCCTGGAAAAACGGTGGCTACACTGGAGAATAGATTCTTCCTGGCATGGTTGCATTACCTAGTGAGTTCAAAGGCCCATTGCAAGTGAGCAAAACAAATGTTTATAGAAAAAAAAAAAAACACTGCAAATTAGCATTTCAAATACTTGATTTTTCTGTGCTTTTAACTGTACATTTTTTAAGTTGGTGAAAGGGTCTCTTTAACCACTTGCCGACTGTCTAACAACTATTTACGTCGGCATTCAGCCCCTCACAGGCAAAGCGACGCAGTACTACGTCGCTAGCCTGTGAGGCTCTAGGGAGCGAACGCACGCCGCTGGAGGCACGCTCCCTCTCACTCACTGACCCCCCCCCCGCACGAGTGACCGGCGGACCCGATGTCCGCCGGTCACTTGCGATCGTCGGTTACACCGGGAGAAAGGCAGGCAGCTAATGTAAACAAAGCCGCCTGTCATTCTCCCCTGTGTAACAGCAGAGATCATACGGTCCTGCTATGTAGGACCGTTGATCTCTGCTGTTACATGAAAAGCCACATCTAATCACAGTAAGAAGCATGCCCCTAGGGACACACTTAACCCCTCCTTCTCAAATGAAGTTAACCCCTTCCCTACCAGTGTCATTTTTACAGTAACAGTGCATATTTATAGCATTGATTACTGTAGTAATGTTACTGGTACCCCCAAAAGTGTAAAAAATGTCAGTCAAGGGTCCGATCTGTCCGCCGCAATGTCACAGTCCCGCAAAAATAAAATCGCAGCTCGCCGCCATTACTCGTTAAAAAAAAAAAAAAAAAAAATGACAAAAATCTTTCCCTTAGTTAGTAAACGCAATAACTTTTGCGTAAACCAATGAAAATACGCTTTTTGCGATTTTTTTTACCAGCCATATGTAGCACAAAACAAATTGGCCTAACATGTTAAAAAATTTTGATTTTTACATTTTTTTGGGGGGGGGGAATTTCATATAAAAAATGTGAAAAGTATTATGTCTGCAAAATTGTCGCTCTTTTTTTGTTTATATTGCATGGTCAAAAAATTGCACAGGTGATCAAATACCACCAAAAGAAAGCTCTGTTTGTGGGAAAAAAAGGACGTCAATTTCATTTGGTTACAGCGTCACACGACCGCGCAATTGTCCGTTAAAATCACGCAGTGCCGAATCGCAAAATAGGCCCTGGTCAGGAAGGGGGTAAAATCTTCTGGGGCTTAAGTGGTTAAGAACATGGAAAGCTGCTGAACAGTATGAAGTTCAGGCCCTAGAGATTCCTGGACATTCCTGGAACATAGCAGTATCCTCTGCTTCTCCCAAATACTGAGATTGTTCTGACAACAAAAGCTCCTATCCTTTTGCATAGTTTTAGAGTTTGACACTAAATCCTGCCCTCCACACACCTCTTATTGGCCCATTACTAAGATGGGTTGTCTCACTGGTCAATAGAAATGTTTGGAAGGAGTGGGGGGTGGGCAAGCTTCAGCACTATGAAGAATTGATAAAGCTTTTTCCGATCACATCTAGCATTCAAACAAAGTAGAAAATACTAAAAGCTGCAGAAGTTGCATGCACCTCTGGGTGCTGGCACCTTGTCCTTGTTAAGAGCTTTCAGTGTTCTTAAAGTGCCTCCATATTGTGTAAATCTGCTGGATCATTCATTTTTTTCCTGATGTTCCACATAGTAAATTAGCAGCTGCACCTCTAGGGAGATGACTATAGGTGGGAAGTTCTATCCTCAAACAAGTCCCTTAAACCATATCTCCCTACTTTCTGAGATGAGAAAGAGGGACACCTTCTATGCAATGTTTTTACCCAATTGGCACACTCCTACCATACCCTAATTAATGCAGACATTATATGGCAAAAGAAAACTGACTATATCCAGAATTGTTATCTCCCATCATTACTTTTCCTTTATCCGAGCTTTTAAAAGTTGCAAATAAGATCATTAGAAGATAGGATGAAGGTTTACGGTAGAATGACACTTTTAGTAGTTGAATAGTACATTTTTATAGATATCATTCTGTATCTCAGACCAAAAAGAGGGACAGAGAGATTTAGTTCCAAGTGAGGGACAGTTGGGCAGTGGCACCAGCGGGGGGCTGACCTGGGCTATAGCCCCAAGTGGGCCCCCAAAAAGCCCCAGGTTTCCTATTACTTAATGATAATTATTGGCCCGGAGTCCCAAGGCCTGGGGTTGGCTGGGAACTTAGGGATTGGCCGCCTGCCCTGGGACCGTTTTGCAGTGTTGCTCTTTGGCGGGTGAACAACATGCTGCCTCTGAAGTGAGGGGGGGAGCGCCGCCAGTTTACAGAGAGCAGGGATCTCCCGTTTACCTGGCGTAGCTGAGTGTCATACAAAGTCCCGCTTCCTGGACTGGCTCCAATGATGGGTGTCACACTGGTCCAATGCCAGGACATGTGATGTCCATCGTAGGAGACAGTCCAGGAGGCGGGACTTAGTGTGACAACAGCTGTGTGTTGCGCTGGGCAAGTGGGAGATGCCCGCTCTGTGTAAACTGGCTGCTCTCCTCTCCCCATGCAAGGCTGTGTTGATGTGCACTGGTAAGGCTGCATTGGTGGGCACTGGCAAGGCTGTGTTGATGGGTACTGGCAAGGCTGCACTGATGGGCACTGGCAAGGCTGCATTGATGAGCACAGGTATAGCTAAGCTGACGGGCACTGCCAAGGCTGTGTTGATGGGCACTGGCAAGGCTGCACTGATGGGCACTGGCAAGGCTGCATTGATGGGCACAGGTAAGGCTGAGCTGATCAGGCTGCATTGACAGGCACTGATCAGACTGCACTGATGGGCACGGATCAGTCTGCATTGATGATTTGATGGACACTGACAAGGCTGAATTGATGGGCACTGGTGAGGCTGCATTCATGGACATTGGTGGAGCTGAGTTTATGGGCACTGATGACACTGCATTAATGAGCACTGGTGAGGCTAAGCTGATGGGCACTGATGAGGCTGCATTGATGGGCACCAGTGAGGCTGCATTGGTGGGCATTAAAGAGGCTGAGCTTATGGGTCCTGAAGATGATACATTCATGGGCATTGGTAAGGCTAAGCCGATGGGCAATGGTGAGGCTGCATTGATGGGCACTGATGAGGCTAAGCTGATGAGCACTAATCAGGCTACATTGATGGGCACAGGTAAGGCAGAACTGATGGGCACTGATCAGGCTGCATTGATGGGCACTGAAAAGACTGCATTGATGGGCATTGGTGAGGCTGAGCTTATGAGAACTGGTGAGGCTGCATTGATGGGCACTGTTCAGGCTGCATTGATGGGCACTAATGAGGCTGCATAGATGGGCATTGGTGAGGCTGCATTGATGGGCACTGTTGAGGCTGCAGTGATAGGCATTGGTAAAGCTGAGCTTATTGGCACTGATGGGGCTGCATTGATGGGCACTTATGAGGCTGCACTGATGGGCACTGATGAGGTTGAGCTGATGGGTACTGATGCGGTTGAGCTGATGGGCACTGATGAGGCTGAGCTAATGGGCACTGATCAGGCTGCATTGATGTGCACTTGTGAGGTTGCACTGATGGGCACTGATGAATACTGGTAAGGTTGCATTGATGGGCCCTGGGCATTGTGCATGGTGGGGCATCGGGCAGGGGTGAGGGGGGGGGCATTGGGTTGAGCTTGGGCTAGACTTACATTTAAATGTGGGAGGGGTTATCAAATTTACCTTCGGGCTGAAGCCCCTGGTCTTTTTCCCATCTAGCAACACACCTGTAGTTGGGAGACTATTGGTTGGCCTAAATGTGTGGACAGATGATACCAGATCAGAAACACCTAGGCTATATGCCGCGTAATGCTGAAGTCAAGATGAGAAACAAGTCGAAAAATTGGAGGATGATGAATAAACAAATAAAACTTGCTGTTATATAAACCATGAAGTAACATTTATTATGTGGCCATATGTAAAGCATGTGTGAACCACACAGTCTAATTTAAAAGGTAAAAGCCCAGGTCTCATCCAGCCTCAAACACTAAATGGAGGGCCCACCACACTTGATGGAAACAGGCTCAAGGTTCATATACCAACCAGAAGGCTTGCTGGGGTCAGCTGTTGGTGTTCTGAAGGGAAGAAGATAGCCGCTCACTGGATGGAGACAATAATGGGGCAGGCCAAGGGAGATGACGTGGCCACTCCGGTGGCCCATATCACAGAAAGGGGAGGGACCAGGGGGGATTCTCTCTCCAGTCAGATAATGCGTTTCAAAACTCCTAGGATCTTTTTCAAATAGGTCAACAGGATGCATGTTAGTATCACATATAACTGCTAGCTCATTCTATGGTTGCGCTCCTTGGGTCTGTTTGTTGCAATTTAACATGATACCACTTTAAATATTTATAATCTAAAACAAAAAAAAAACCTGCACATTAATTAGTGCTAATATCTGTGATAACAGCTGCAACTTATATAATGTGTTACCATTATTAAAAACAATCTAGTGAAAGAAGCCACGCTCAGCCTACAAAAATTCTGCCAATCCAATGAATAAACAAAATAACATAATACAAAATTAAAGAATTCAAAATACTGTATATGCCAAAAAATGAATGTCTTTCAAAGTGTCCGTGCTGCAAAAGTGACAGTGCTTCAAAGAATATTCCTTCTATAGTGTCACACTCTTCACCACCAGCCTTCTACTGTGTGCAAGATAGTGCCCTTAGCCCTGTTGGGACCACCCTAGCATTTACCATGGTAGAACATGAAGGTAGTTTTCCTCTGATTGCAGCCAGCAGTATGTTACTGGGATCCACAGTACGCTTGCATGTATGGAAGGATTCAAGCAGAAAGGCAACTCATAGCGCATACCATTTATTAAAATTCACATTTTAACCACTTAAGCCCCGGAAGATTTTACCCCCTTCCTGACCAGGGCCTATTTTGCGATTCGGCACTGCGTGACTTTAACGGACAATTGCGCGGTCATGCGACGCTGTACCTAAACAAATTTGACGTCCTTTTTTTCCCACTAACAGAGCTTTCTTTTGGTGGTATTTGATCACCTGTGTGATTTTTACTTTTTGCGCTATAAACAAAAAAACAGCATCAATTTTGCAAATATAACAATATTTTTCACATTTTTTTTATATGAAATTCCCCCAAAAAAAAAAAGTAAAAATCAAAATTTTTTAACATTTTGGGCCAATTTTTTTTTTTACCATATGTTTGGTACAAAAAATCGCAAAAAGCGTATTTTGATTGGTTTGCGCAAAGTTATTGCGTTTACTAACAAAGGGAAAGATTTTTGTCATTTTTGTTGTTTTTTTTTTAACGCGTAATGGCGGCGATCTGCAATTTTTTTACGGGACTGCGACATTGCGGTGGACAGATCGGACCCTTGACTGACATTTTTGACACTTTTGGGGTTACCAATGACATTTCTACAGTAATCAGTGCTATACATATGCACTGTTACTATAAAATTACACTGGCAGTGAAGGAGTTAACTTTTTTTGAGAGGGAGGGGTTATGTGTGTCCCTAGGGGCATGTTTCTAACTGTGATTGGCTGTGGCTTGAGGTGTAGGAACAGTGATCAACGGTCCTACATAGTAGAACCGTGTGATCACCATTCCTACACAGGGGAGAATGGCAGGTGGTTTGTTTACATCAGCCGCCTGCCTTTCTCCCTCTCCACCGACGATCGCGAGTGACCGGCGGACGATCGGGTCCACCGGTCACACGCGCGGGGGGGTCCGTGACCACGCGGGAGCGCGCTCGCACCCTAGACCCTCACAGGCTAGCGACGTAGCCCTACGTCGCTCTGCCTGTGAGGGGCTTACTGCCGACGTAAATAGTCGTGCGGCGGTCGGCAAGTGGTTAATAACAAATTTAAGAACACTCACAATTGCTGGTTCCCTTCCTGTCACCCCGGAATCATCTGCCAATTTTGTGCATATAGACCGTTGCTGCTCTGCATGCAGGAGTCCGTGTGCGTTCCAGACCGTGGAAGCGGCTGTCAGATAGAGTTCCCGCCCCTATGTGTACGTGTTTAATCACACCAAGGACATCATCAGGATGCTTCTGATTCACCCAATATTACCCTAAAAAAGTTCAGAAACATACCAGGATTTTCAGGCAGCGTTTACAAACAGAAGCCATGCTTGAAAATGTTGGAACATCTGTGGCCATCCTTGGACACAAATGGGTATCCTGGCTATAAACATCAAGTTCTTTCAACAGTGGCCTCATTGGGGATTGGAAGTTCGTAAAGCAGCTTCAAACTTTTCATTTCCACTGAGTCTGGAATTGTCATTATCAATCATACCATACCTTGCATCCCTTTAAAACTTCCCTTCAGACTTTTTAGGATGTACTAATTATTTAAAAGGGCTCTGTGAAATTTTATTCCAAGTTCTAAATCATGTGCCTATCCTTTAGCATTTGATGTAAAAAAAATGAAAGTCCATATAAACTTCTCCAATATGGGGAAATGGTATTTAACTGATCACAGAACAAGTTATTTAAATATAGACCTATTCCCAATGAGATTCATTAAAATAAGTATGATCTAAGGTTAACTGTTAATGTACACTGTCTGGAATATGAAACGAGCTCTAGAACTTTTTAAAAGTTACTAAGTTTAATTTATAACCTATCAAACGCTTATTTTAAATACCAAGCAGTCCATTTTAAAAATGATTAAGTTCCTTTGAATGTGGAATCAAATCTACATATAGATGCTGCCTGATGGGATAAGCAAAAGCCAGTCGTATTTTCCCAAACTGCAAAAAATACTTCAATAATAAGGTAATTCTATAATTGATGGAGGTCATTTGTTAGAGTATCACATGATTAAAACTAATGAATCTCAGTTGGACAATAGAAAGTAAGTTCACTATGTTAATGGAAAAAAAAAAATCCTACTCCCCCCAATCAATGAGTGAGAGTCCAGACACTTTTTTTTACATATGTAAAGTGGTGATGAACCTACCATGACACAGAAGGCAGAACGAGGTTGAGCTTGTAAGGAATTGGACATGGTACTGGAACTTGTATGAAATAGCTTCCAGCATTTTATTTCAAGAAAGTCTAATAGCAGAGGCATTTCTTAGCAATTATGATGTTGTATCTCACCCAACAATAAATCGACATTGCTGCTCTGCAGTTGACTTGAAAATTGATTTAGCAGGGATCATGTAGAGTATAGTCCATGAACAGATTCAAGACTGCTAAGAACAAAATCCACAGTGTGTTATTCACGTTATACCTTGGCTATAACATGAACACCACACATGAAAGACACAAATTATTGCAGTTCTGTATTCATTAGTACACAATTAAATGCATTTTTTTTAGCAGTGTGAATACCTGAATTTGACTTGGTATTCACTTTTTGCAGTCCCAACACAGCATGGTTTAGATCAGCCTTTTTCAACCAGGGTGCTCAGGCACACTGAGATGCCTTCAGGTTTCTTCAGGGGTGCCTTGGCAAAATGGCTAAAAATTGCCCAAAAATGTATACATCAGGTTTATCAAGCCTGCCTTTTAGTTACATAAAGCCACAGATGTTCATTGTGCACTATTACAACCTTCTAAGCACTGGCATTCAAACAGCTAATGACATTATCGGTTGATCAGGAGGACATTGGGTGCCTGCAGGTGTCCTAGTTTGCCACTCCCCTGCCTGTCACCATCAGCACTGGGATCACATTAGCTGAGTGAGGGAGAGGATGGGAAGAGAAATGCTGGAATACTAGCCAGTACTAGTCTGCAAAGTAATATTTGCTTTGGAAGAAAAAAACTGGTAATATTTGGTGTCCTACATATGTGGCTACGGCTGCATTATGTAAATGTACAAAGTAGTTTAAATCTTTTACATTTTAGAATAGGGTGCTTTAAGATGAGGATATATATATATATATATATATATGAAATAAAGAATAAAAAAAACCACATATATATATATATATATATATATATATATATATATATATATATATATATATATATATATTGTGGGGATTAGCTCGGTGGCGGGTGTGGATGACCCCTTGGGGGGGGTTAGTTACACAGGGAGATAGCCGAGAAGTGGTTGCAAACAACAGTGTAAGGTTTTATTCTTGCAATTTTCTTCACCAGACTGCAAGCCTCAAAAACATCAAAATAAAATAAAACACAAAATAAATCCTTGCCACTGTGGGTGGCTACCTTCTCACACACAGGAACCTATCTAATGAAGTCTGTCCCCAACCTACTGTTGGGCAGACTTGGCTGATCATACAGCAGACTATCAATAGTCCATTTATTATCTCTTCACATAGAGAATGTCCCTTTTCTCTTCACACAGCACATGTTCATTGGACATTCCTTTCACATAGAAAACATCCATTGGTTTTTCTCTTCACACTCTTCACATAGAAATAGTTCATTTTCTCACCTTGAGAAGTCTTCACCCTTTTTACCCTCCTCAGCGCACATCGCTCCAGGAGGTCTTCCCCATGCTCACACAGCTTCAGGGGGCATACCTTCTCCCATGCCCACACAGCGTCGGGAGGCACACATCTGACTGTCCTCCTCTCCCCAGCTCACACAGCGTCAGGAGGCAGCAATCAATAGACTTCCTTTGGACAAATTATAGGAGGCCTTAACTTCCTCATTCCGAACAGCTGAAGGCCTTTCAACTTCCTTAAGCCGCCCTGGCTACCTTTTCAGCCGACACACTATAGTAATTGGTGAATTGTCTAACCCAAGCAGAAGTGTATCTCCTGTCTGTGACAACATTCACAGATTTACCTGACTTCCTGTCACAATATATATATATATATATATATATACAGTATCTCACAAAAGTGAGTACACCCCTCACATCATTGTAAATATTTTATTATATCTTTTCATGTGACAACACTGAAGAAATGTCACTTTTCTACAATGTAAAGTAGTGAGTGTACAGCTTGTATAACAGTGTCAATTTGCTGTCCCCTCAAAATAACTCAACACACAGCCATTAATGTCTAAACCACTGGCAACAAAGTCAAAATGTCCAAATTGGGCCCAAAGGGGTTGATTTACTAAAACTGAAGAGTGCAAAATCTGTTGCAGCTGAGCATGGTAGCCAATCAGCTTCCAGGTTTTATTGTCAAAGCTTAGTAAAACAATCAGAAGTTAGAAGCTGATTGGCTACCATGCTCAGCTGCAACAGATTTTGCACTCTTCAGTTTTAGTAAATCAACCCCAAAGTGTCAATATTTTGTGTCACCACTATTATTTTCCAGCACTGCCCTAACCATCTCGGGAATGTTCACCAGAGCTTCACAGGTTGCCACTGGAGTCCTCTTCCACCCCTCCATGATGACATCACAGAGCTGGTGGACATTAGAGACCTTGCGCTCCTCCACCTTCCACCACCTAAAATAGGGTTTAGGTCTGGAGACATGCTTGGCAAGTCCATCCCCTTTACCCTCAGCTTCTTTAGCAAGGCAGTGGTAGTCTTGGAGGTGTGTTTGGGGTCCTTATCATGTTGGAATATTGCCCTGCGGCCCAGTCTCCGAATGAAGGGAATCATGCTCTGCTTCAGTATGTCACAGAACATGTTGGCATTCATGGTTCCCTCAATGAACTGTAGCTCCCCAGTGCCAGCCGCACTCATGCAGCCCCAGACCATGACAGTCCCACCACCATGCTTGACTGTGGACAAGACACACTTGTTTTTGTACTTCTCACCTGGTTGCCGCCACACACGCTTGACAACATCTGAACCAAATAGGTTTATCTTGGTCTTATCAGACCACAGGACATGGTTCCAGTAATCCATGTCTTTAGTCTGCTTGTCTTCAGCAAACTGTTTGTAGGCTTTCTTGTGCATCATCTTTAGAAGAGGCTTCCTTCTGGGACGACAGTCATGCAGACCAATTTGATGCAGTGTTCGGCTTATGGTCTGAGCACTGACAGGCTGACCCCCCACCCCTTCAACCTCTGCAGCAATGCTGGCAGCACTCATACGTCTATTTTCCAAAGACAACCTCTGGATAGGACGCTGCACGTGCACTCAACTTCTCTGGTTGACCATAGCAAAGCCTGTTCTGAGTGGAACCTCTGTTAAACCACTGTATGGTCTTGGCCACCATGCTGCAGCTCAGTTTCAGGGTCTTGGCAATCTTCTTATAGTCTAGGCCATCTTTATGAAGAGCAACAATTCTTTTTTTCAGATCCTCAAAGTTATTTGCCATGAGGTGCCATGTTGAACTTCCAGTGACCACTATGAGAGATTGAGAGCAATAAAACCAAATTTAACACACCTGCTCCCCATTCACACCTAAGACCTTGTGACACTAACGAATCACATGACACCGGGGAGGGAAAATGGCTAATTTGGCCCAATTTGGACATTTTCAATCACTTTTGTACACAGTGTACTCACTTTTGTTGCCAGTGATTTAGACATTAATGGCTGTGTGTTGAGTTATTTTGAGGGGACAGCACATTTACACTGTTATACAAGCTGTACACTCACTACCTTACATTGTAGCAAAGTGTCATTTCTTCAGTGTTGTCACATGAAAAGATACATCTGAAAAAGAGAAATCAGAGGTGAGAAATACAATTCATGATACACACACATCATGAGAGATCATACAAGGCAAAAAGTCAGACTCTATACCGTTGACCACTGCGAATGGATTAAAATTGAGTGATTCATTTTTATCCATTAATTTTAATCCATAATTTTAACGGGTGCCTTGAATGAAGAAAAAAAAGAATGTGAAAGGAGGGCCTATCAAGGAAACCCTCTATTATTTGCACATACTGTATATGTCCGGTACCACATCCTATCAGAGGAATTGCACAAAAGGACCCTATAGCTATTTAAGGACTTTGATGGTATCAATGGATTAAAAAATATATCAAAAGATTTTTATTGCACACATACAAAAAATATAACAAAATACAAACATTCATATGCCTATTGTATTTCTGCGAATCCAATATAGACGCTATATCGTCAACACTTTTGAGTCGGGTGACAGTTGGCTTGCTGACACTTCCAACGCGTTTTACTGGTTACCGCCCACTCCTTCAGGAAAGCAAGTTACAGTCAATCTCTCAGCATATGTAAACATCCATATACTGTATACAATGTCAAACAGTATTCAATATACCACTAGCTGCTGCCAACACTTTATTGATGGGTTGCCCGGAAGAGGGGGCCTCATCCATGAATCATAAGGGCTTTGGACGTAAATATACATATTGCGGTAAATAACCTGGCAGTAGTTGCTATTCGGTGTCAACCTAGGTGGTCAATCAGCTGTTAAAAAGTGTGTGTGTGTGTGTGTGTGTGGGGGGGGGGGACGAAGGGGAAAGATCCCCTGTGTGTCTTCCTTCACTGTCAGTGTCAACAATGTGTCTTGAGTGCCGGTTCACATTTGTTTGATGCTGGAACCCTGCGAATCCACTGCACCTGACTTGCAAGCAGTTCACACTGCCATGTATGAGCCACTGAGAGTGTCAATACAAAGGTAACAACACCCCCAGGTTAGTTTGCATATCGCAGTACGAACTGTCAGTTCAGACAGGAATCGGATGGCATAGGTGTGAACACCTATACGATGCGATTCTGGTGCGGACCTAAAAAAATAGTCCTGTGCAACTTTGGTTCGAATTCGCATCAAACAGACATCGCATGTGATTTGTACAGCAGTGCAGTGCGAATCACATGCAATGTCTGACATAGCATATGTGTAAACTAGGGATGATCGAACTTTTGAAAAGTTCTGTTCGACCAGAACACCCGAACTTCCTGAAAGTTCGGCCCGGATTTCAGAACCCCATTCAAATCAATGGGACCCGAACGTCGGTAATCAAAAAACACCTTTTTGAAGCCCTAAAACCCAATAAATGCCCCTAAAAAGTGCCTAGGGTTCTGGGTCATGCCCCAGGGACTATTAATCACACAAAAAAAGTTCTTAAAAATTGTCATTTTTGATAGAGAGACAATTATTGAAAAAATTATTGAAAACAAAAATGAGATTGCTTTGGATTTAGTGTCTGGGTGTCTAAAAAGCGTACCTGTGAAGTTTTAGCTCTGTAGCATGTCCAGATCCAGAAAAAAAAGTTTGTTTGTATTAGAATTAATATAGAACAGGGATATGGCTCTGTTATTTTCATACCTTGCCGGTTTTGTAGCAAGTGTTTTTTGGGCATTTTTTGGGGGTCTTTGGAGGCAGGCATAACATCAGAACTTCTGTGTAGGGGTATATATATACACACACACATGTATGTATATATACACATACACATATATAGGTGTGAAAGTAGCAGAACCCAATGCCTGCGCTAATGAAATTATTTGCAGGCATAGGGCCCCGCTCCTATCACACCTATATGTGTGTATGTGTGTGTGTGTATATATACCCCTATACAGAAGTTCAGATGTTATGCCTGCCTCCAAAGACGCCCAAAAATGCCTGCAACATCACACCTGGGCGTTTTTGTTGCAGGCGTTTTTTTTTTGGGCATTTTTTGACACTTAACACTTTCCCTACAGAAACTAGATTATTAAATCTAACTATAGTGGAAAATAGTGCCCTAACTACACTAGATATCCCTTTCCTCACACTAATAATTGCTAAATGACACTTTTGAAGCAGGAGTAACAGAACTGCTTCCACTCTCTTCCACATCCCTGTATTACAATGCTAGAGATTTGGCGGGGCTATCTTATATACTGGGGGGTGTATTCACTACTGATTGGCTTCTGGACCCCCTAGTCACTCCAATCACATTCCTAGCATCCTCCTGCCCCCTCAATTGGCTTTTACTGATGGTTCTTGTCCAATCACAGGCTTTTAAAGCCCAGTTCCTGTCCCATTGCATTTTGGTTGGTTCTGGTTGCCGAATTCCGAACTTTTTCAGCAAAAAGATCGGAATTCGGCCGATTTTCGAACAGTCAATGTTCGGGTCAAACCGATGGTCGACCCGAACCGTTCGATCATCCCTAGTGTAAACCAGCACTGAATGAAGAGAGGTTGAGAAACACTGGTTTAGACTGAGGATTAAAGCCAAACCAAACAGTATCTGAGCCTTGCAAAACTAAAAATGCTATTTAATTCATTTTCAATATTCAAAGCAAACTTACTCCATCCATCCATATCTCCATGCTTTTATTTTGTAGAGAAATCACTTTGAAAAACACTCCCCTAGCACTTGTGGCCATGGCCATCTTGAGTAAGGGCAACTAATTTATATAGCATTTACTTCCTGGAATCCATCTGCCCTTAGCAAAAACATGCAGTGTGGGCTTAGCTGAGAAAGCCCCTCCTCCAGAAGAAAAAAAAGATGTTCATTAAGACTCATGGGATGTGAACATAATTTTGACCTAAGACAAGAACCAGGAAGCAACTGAAGAAATGTAAAAAAAAAAGTTTTAAACAAGTAATATAAAATATTTTCCTATCTACTGAATAATGCTAGCAGCATAAAGATTAAAATAGTTAATGTTGATTGAGAGAGCTTAGTTCTGCTTTAAGAAGCAACACAAAGAGCCAATTAGTCATGTGTCTTGTTGACAAGGAGCATGCTGATAGGAGGAGAGAGCAGACAGAAGGAGAGATAAGCTCATCAGTCCGCTGCTTCTCCTTCACTGTCCAGTCACAGGCTGGGGGGGAGGGACAAGACCTGTAACTATTTCTTAAAGTGATTGTAAACAATCACCTTGTAAAACAACCCATCCAGTTTAAAATAGAAATGAAATGCAAAACATTTGTGTATTGATATATAAAACAAAAACATCATAAATACCTTTTTTTTATAAGTGATCACATTCCCTCTGTTCTCAGCTGCATTTAGAGCTGGGGGAGGAGAAGCAGCAACACACTGAGTTTCCCAGTGAATAGCTGCACAGCAGGGGCGTGTCAGGACAAGTCTGATCATTACAAAAGTGCGCTATTACTAAACAATAAAACAATAAACATTGTCCATATGTGAAAAAATCCAAAAACAATGAGGAGTCTATTCCATCTGAAGAGGGGTGTTCCCAAGATGATGCATGCAAAACGAACCCTTGATTGGTGATAGGTGAATTAACCTCTTACCAAAACAATAATCCAGTAAACCGTGACTTAGTGCAAAAACTGCAAATTTATAGTGACACCCAGTGATGTGAATGGACTCTTACCACAATGGAGAGAGAATGGAGCACGTACTGTGGTTCCAAGGAGTCTAATCAAACGGCCACACTTGATAAAATATCCAGAGGGATGGATGGATAGACGGAGCTTCCCGGTATCTTTTTATGGGTAGTACACTCCATGCAGTCAGTAATCCTCCTTACTCCTCATTCTTCCAAAGTCCCTCCAGGCCCCGCCCACATACCTCCCTCCAGGCCCCACCCACATACTGGAGGGACTTTGGAAGAATGAGGAGTAAGGAGGATTACTGACTGCATGGAGTGTACTACCCATAAAAAGATACCAGGAAGCTCCGTCCATCCATCCATCCCTCTGGATATTTTATCAAGTGTGGCCGTTTGATTGGACTCCTTGGTACCACAGTACGTGCTCCATTCTCTCTCCATTGTGGTAAGAGTCCATTCACATCACTGGGTGTCACTATAAATTTGCAGTTTTTGCACTAAGTCACGCTTTACTGGATTATTGTTTTGGTAAGAGGTTAATTCACCTATCACCAATCAAGGGTTCGTTTTGCATGCATCATCTTGGGAACACCCCTCTTCAGATGGAATAGACTCCTCATTGTTTTTGGATTTTTTCACATATGGACAATGTTTATTGTTTCATTGTTAAGTAATAGCGCACTTTTGTAATTTTCAGTTACAACTTTCTTTACACATTCACTTTTATCACAGTGCTGCTTTTACACATTTATATTGGTTCGCGCACCTTTTTTCATTCTCAAGTCTGATCATTGGTGGAGAGCATACTCAGTTTCCAGCATATCTAGAGAACTGACCATGATGTGCTCTTTTGCTTAGTGTGGTCAGTTTTAATAGGAGAGCAAAGGGACTAGCAGGAACACCAGGGATTTCACACAAAGGAAGCAATACAAAGAGAACAGGATACTTCTTCATACAAGTACATGGTACAGCAGGCACATAATATGAAATGTTGGGGTAACAAACGATTTAACTACAGCAGAGAAAAATCAGGTCTCCTGGCCTGCCAGACAGGGCTGTGCAGAAAACAGATCACACATTGTATATGTATTACATCCGTGTATTTAGCTGTTGGCTACACCTTTAAGGTCCATGGACAGTCATATCTTCCCTCTGTTATAAATAAGCTCTTTAGAAAAAGAAAATGCAATGTGCTCCTAGCTCAATCATAAAAGTTATAAAATGTAAGAATTACTTCTGTAAAATGTAATGAAACATTATCAAGTTAAAAAAGAGAGAAGAGTTATGTGATATTATCAAGCATTTCCAAAGCACTTACCATATACGCTTGCTGATGTAAACATTGCATAGTTGTTTGATCCTTTTTTCAGGCACATGGAACTAAAAGCTGCCAAAGAATAAATAACCCTGTCAGTGGTATAAGTAACCTTGAAAAAAATAAATTTAAGTGGCACCCCCTGCTATTTTAAAATGCTACTTCTATCGCCATGCCAACCCAACCTTCGACCACAAAACTTTTTTTATAAATGACTGAAAACTACCTTTAATGCAACTTTACTTATTGTGCTATTAGGTTCAAGATTATTGTAACCTCTTCCTTATGGATTTTTGTCGGTGTTTTTAATGGATTGTTATTCTGCTACTTATTATTAGATGTGAGCTCTGATTACAGCTTTCTTCAAGTGGACTTTTAGTGAAAAGACATTATTCTAACAGAAGTAATGTGTATGACTTTTTCAGCTTTGCAAAAAATATTATTTGTTTTATGTTTTTAAAGTGAATAATTTGGTGTTGCCTAATTTGTGTTTCTGATTAATCCCAGAAATGAACTGGTAAAAACACTGCGTATTAATCGCCTGCCGTCAGCGCACTGTATATTTACGTCGGCAAGCTGGCTCTCCCAGGCATAATCTGTTAATAAACTTCATCTGCCTGGGAGGAGCTAGGGGGCGAGCACGCGCCGCTGGCAGCGCGCTCCCGCCCCCGATCGTCAGCAGGGAAGCCAGTGCGAGTGTCAGGCGGCTCCGATTGCCTTGTGACACCGGCGATCTCCTCGCTGACAGAGAAGGACGGACGGCTGATGTAAACACAGCCGTCCGTCCTTCTCCCTGCAATGATCACAGAGCGCCTGTGATCCTTCTATATAGGAACGCATGTCTCTATGATCATTTCAAAAGCCCAACCCCCCACAGTTAGAATCACTCCCCTAGGCTTACATTTAACCCCTTGATTACCAATAGTATTAAGCCCTACCCTGCCAATGGCATTATTACAGTAACAGTGCATATTTTTAGCACTGATTACTGTAGTAATGTCACTGGTCTCCCCAAAAGTGTCAACAATGTCAGTCAGGGGTCCGATCATGTGGACACTGTCGCAGTCCTGCAAAGAATCACTGATCGCTGTCATTACTAGTAAAAAAAAGAAAAAAAACAATAAAAATGACATAAATCTTTCCAGTAGTAAGTAGACGCAATAACTTTTGCGCAAACCAATCAGAATACGCTTATTGCGATTTTTATTTTGAAAATATGTAGCAGAAAACAAATTGGCCTAAAATGTTAAAAAAAAATTTGATTTTTAAATTTTTTTTTGGGGAATGTTATATAGCAGAATGTGAAAAATATTGTTTTTTTCAGAATTGTTGCTCTTTCTTTGTTTAAAGCGCAAAAAATAAAAATGGCAGAGGTGATCAAATACCACCAAAAGAAAGCTCTATTTGTGGGGAAAAAGGGATATCAATTTTATTTGGGTACAGCATCGCACGACCGCGCAATTGTCCATTAAAATAACGCAGTGGCGAATTGCAAAATATGGCCTGGTCATTAAGGGGGCAAATCCTTCTGGTCCAGAAGTGGTTAATCCCAGAAATGCACTGTTAAAAACGGTTTACATTAAATGAAAATAGTTTTTTCCTTTTCAGTACAAGAAAAGTTTGGAGTTTGTCCCTTCGGGAATATTCGTATGAAAAGTCGGGATCAGCTGTCGAAAGTTGTGTACACACTATACAAAAATTTTATGCAATTTTCTTACAGTGTGTACGAGCATTTAGACCTCATTCCCATGGGTGAGTCTACTTGTACACCTGAGGGAAGGGCCGTCTTTGCCCACATGGGATGCAAAGGTGTTCTGTACATCCATGTGCAGGCAATTTTATTCTTGTCTTTTGGGACAAAGAGTTGAACCCAATTTGACAGCCATGCAGGTGCACAGCTGTCAAATTGGGACCAGCGATTGTGTCTGCAGCTACTGCATCCCAATAGACATATTGAATAAATGAGACTGCACAAACTCGGATGAACAAAACACCTGTGTATCCTGTGCAGGCAAAGATGACCCTTCGCACAAGTGCAAAGGAGGCCTTACTACAGCATAGATATACGAAGATATGCCCCTGTGTACAAGGCCTTAATGCGGCATAGTTCCTGCAGAGATCCTGGTCAGCCATCTCTCGTCTCCCTACTAATCTACATAGGTAATCAGGTTTAGAAAAGACACACCCCCATCAAGTTAAACTAATTTAAAAAATATATAAACCTTCATCCACAGAAACTCACAGTTGATACAGATGAAGGGGGGGGGGGGAAGCATGATAAGGCATGATCCAATTTGTCCCAACAGGGAAATTAATTCCTTCCTATCCCCTAAAACAACTGGATACTCCCTGGGTTACTAATCATATCTAAAGTACAGAAAAGCCATGGTTTGAGAGTAAACCTGCTTGTAATTCAAAGAACTCGTATATCAAAGCAAAATTTCCCATAAGAAATACTAGAAACTCAGATGATTCGTTCCACAACTGCTTATACATAAATCCTTCAGTTTATAGTCCATATAAAAAGATTATAGCAATGTGATAAGTTGTGTAACCATAAAATGTCCATCCACAAATGGCGCCTCCACAAGGGGATTAGAAGCTCTAAGTGTAGCAACATAGTTACATTTAATGAAGGTACAACATTTAGCAACTCACATGGTTGATAATTAAAACAGGCACATCTAAGTATGCAGGCATCCAGGGTAAAACTGTCCACATAGATCTTCCTCTGCACCCCCACTGGCATCATCCCTTTCATGCAACGCTCTAGGAGCGCTTCAAGCCTCGCTTTCAAATTGCTCTACTGCAGGTTAGGACAAATGCAAAAAAAAAATCAAACCTGCATTTCCCAAAATGTAACAGCAGCTACCAAAAACACTGGTAAAAAGAATACAATATAAGCACACACATGCAGCGTTGTTAAATAAAATCAAAGCATAAAAAATAAAGTCTAAAAAATAAAAAATGATCCAATAGTATCCACCCGGGTGTTAAGGCCATGCAGTAGTGAGCCCGATTTTCCACCTTCACCACACACTAACTCTAAAGCCCCGTACACACGCACAGATTGTTGGCCGTAAATTGTTGGCCAACGTCCGATCTGCCGATTGTCGGCTTGTTAGTATGATGCTTCCGACAACCAACTGCAAATTTTCGGCCGAAAAAAATCTGGTGTGCATGCTATAAAATTTTTGTTGGCCAACAAAAAACGGCCGATTGTTCCTCAGTCAGTACAGATTTCGGCAAACAAAAATCAGATGAGCAAGACTGGGCATGCTCAGAGAAGAAAAAATACAGGGAAAGTCAACCATCACATGACATCACTTCTGAAGTTGGTTTTTGTTGGCCAACAAAAGTCCAGTGCAAGTCTAGAGCACATTTCAACCAACAAACAACACTGGACAAAAGTTGGCCGATCAGTTGGCCAACAATCTGTGCGTGTGTATGGGGCTTTACCCTAATATCTGGACACACGGGAGAGATTCTAATACAAGACCACTCCGGGATTATAAGGCTGAGTGATCCTTTAAATTACCCACTGCACAGTTTACCATTGTGGGAGCGATGGTCCACACATTAGGGTAAGAGTCAGTGTCAGGATCATTTTGTATGCTTTGATTTTATGTTTTCAGCGCTGCATGTGTGTGCTTCTACAGCCAAGTAGTCTTCCCAGTCATGATTGCAGAGTAATAGAGGCAAGAGTCGGCGGTGAGGTGGACGGTCTACGTAGACAGCTTTACCCCAGATGCCTGCATACTTAGGTGTGCCTGTTTTAATCATCAACCATGTGAGTTGCTAAATGTTGAACCTTTAGTAAATGTAACCATATTGCTACACTTAGAGGCGCCTCTCTTCTCTTTTATACACGGTGGATGGACATTTTATGGGTACCCAACCTATCACATTGCTATAATCTTTTTATATGCACTATAGACAGAAGGATTTATGAATAAATGGTTGTGGAACGAATCATCTGAGCTTCCATTTTTTGGGGGGGAAAATTTGCATTGATATAAGAGTGCTTTGGATTACAAGCATGTTTCCGGAACAAATTATGTTCACAATCCAAGGTTTTACTGTTTACTTATAAATATTAACATCCAGATGGATTATTTGCATTTTGAAACACATCCATTCTTTTAATCGCTTGACCTCCAGAAGTTTTACTCCCCTTTATGACCAGTCCATTTTTTGCGATACGGCACTGCGGTACTGTAACTAACAATTGCACTGTCATGTGACGCTGTACCCAAATGAAATGTAAGTCCTTTTTTCCCACAAATAGAGCTTTCTTTTGGTGTATTGGATCACCTCTGCGGTTTTTACTTTTTGTGCTATAAACAAAAAAAGACCGACAATTTTGAAAATAAAAAAAAAAACAATATTTTTTACTTTTGCTATACAACACATCCAAAAAAAATGTAAAAAAAAAAAATCTAATTTCTTCATCAATTTAGGCCAATATGTATTCTGATACATATTTTTGGTAAAAAAAAAAATCCCAATAAGCGGGGTGAATTAGATCGCAGACCGCAAGCCAGGTCTTTTCATCCACATCAGTGTCTGACCTCACAAATGTGCTTCTGGAAGAATGGTTAAACATTCCCATAGACACACTCACAAACCTTGTAGACAGCCTTCCCAGAAGAGTTAAAGCTGTTATAGCTGTATAGGGTGGGCTAACACAATATTGAACCCTACTGACTAAGACTGGGGTGCCATTAAACTTCATGTGCGTTGGGTAGACGGTTTGCCTACTGGGGTATGCAATGCTGTAATTTCATGTATGTGGGATGTTGATGCTTGCTCATTTTCAAAATGCCGGTTTTCTGTACCAAGTGATGTGCATGTTCTGGACTCTGTTTTGCTGTTTAATAAAGTTTTTCTTGATATAAAAAAAAAACAAAAAAAACTTCATGTTCGTGTAAACGCTGGCGCCCCAATACTTTTGGTAACATAGTGTATAACTTTTTTTTTTTTTTTTATTTGCACATAGTATAGCATATAGTCATATATGGATTTGTATATATTATTTATATAATCGATTGCAATGTATATATTAGGGAAAGCGCATCTCCTTTTTATTTTAGTTTTGACATATGGTATGTGATAATCACACACTATAAGAGCAGCAGCTATCTATTTATTTATTTATTTTGAGCTTTGTGTGGGCATTTTTTTTGGTTTTTTTGTTTTAATTATTTTATTTTATTTATTTATTTATTTTTTATATACTTTTTTTTAAATAATGCTGAAGCACATCAACATAGAGAAAATGCATTGAGCTTGGTCACTTTGTAAGAAATCTGCAAGTGGTGGATGAATACATTATGTCTAACATGTCTAACAGTATTGTGTGGTGGCGCCTATATTTCAAACATATCAATGATAGTAGAATATGTCAATTATAGGAATGATAAAGGAAGCAAGAGAGAAAGGGGAAAAGTAGTAAGAAAAAAGGAGTAGGGTCAAAGGGGTAGGAGAGGATGTAAGGAAAAGGGTAGGACTAATGAGCTATAGTGATGCTGTATTGATATTGCACTCTTTAGGAGAAAGTCCTCAGCATACTATACTTCAATGTATTAAACAGTGACATCTGACATAATCCGAATCAAGGATTGAGGCCATTAGAACACGTATATACCAATCAAACTGGTTTGGTGGTCATTAAACTCCCAAACTCCTGAGAGTTTCTAAAGGCGAACCAGGGAGACCAAATGAAGTGAAATTTATCAACTTTATAGTTTGCCTGGGCAATGGTCTCCTCCATGTCACGGACCTGAAGTCAAACTTTAACTTCGCCAGTACTTCTTCCTCCTTGGCGACTCTTGCAATCCTTGCACAAACCTTCTTTCTGTAGGTTGCCAGGCTTTCGCCTTTAGCTGGGCCGCTTCCCAGGTCCTCAAACAGTGATATGGGGGGGACCAGCACTCTGGCCATCTGGGGGATCCTCCCCTGGGTCCACACCTGGTTCCTGCATTCACACTGGGTAGAGAAATCAGTGAAGCTCCCTAGATCAGTAGGCCTCACTGGAGCTCAGGAGAGCAGCAGTAGTGCAGCCACACCCTTTGCAGCTATAACAGCTTCAACTCTTCTGGGAAGGCTGTCCACAAGGTTTAGGAGTGTGTCTATGGGAAAGTCTGACCATTCTTCCAGAAGAGCATTTGTGACGAGAAGGCCTGGCTCGCAGTCTCTGCTCTAATTCATCCCAAAGGTGTTCTATCGGGTTGAGGTCATGTTGGAACAGGAAGGGGCCACCCCCAAACTGTTCCCACAAAGTTGGGAGCATGAAATTGTCCAAAATGTCTTGGTAGGCTAACACCTTAAAGCAGAACCCAAAAATGGGTTCTTTCGGGGGGGAGGGGGGAACGGTTACCTGTTTTTGACAGGTACTCTTCCCCATTTCCTGGAGACAGTGCCATCCCTCGGAAGTTCGGCCCCCTCCTCCTTCCTCCGCTGCTGGGTCAATTAGAAAGCACAGCGCGCTTCGCGCATGTGCAGTAGGGAAAACGGCTGTGAAGCCGAAAAGCTTCACTGCCAGTTTCCCTTACCTTGAATGGCGGCAGCAGCACCTGAGAGCTGATCCAAAAATTGGCTTTGAGTGCTGACATCATGAGAAACCCTGGACAGGTAAGTCCTAATATTAAAAGTCAGCAGCTACAGTATTTGTAACTGCTGACTTTTCATATTTTTGTGGGAGCAGAACTCCTCTTTAGGAGTTCCCTTCCCTATAACAAAAGGGCCAAGCCCAACCCCTGAAAAGCAACCCCCACAACCAAATTATTTGGACCAGACACACACCTGCTACCCATGCTTGAGGTGCCATTAACATTTATTGGCAATGCAAGTGCAATGCCCATTTGCAGTGCGTTTTGTGCAGTTTGCTGTGCATTTGGAAACATGCAGATGTGAATGGAGCCTCGTTGTTCTTGTATAAACACACCAATTTCACTTTCAGGCCCAATTCTCACCTAAAAAAGAGAGAGAAAGGAGGCGCAAACACCTAGTGCATTACCCGTGGTACACTGTTAATAATCTTAATAAAAATGCCAAATGCATACTCACAGAGCTCTGAGGAAGGGGGCTTGACTCCCGAAACGCGTTAGCGGTCCTGACTTCAAGGACATGTTCCTGTATATGCATGGTGGATTCTTGTAACACGCTTTTATTATCTTCATGTTTGTGAGTATGCATTTGGCATTTTTATTAAAATTATTAACAGTGTACCACGGGTAATGCACTAGGTGTTTGCGCCTCCTTTCTCTCTCTTTTTTATGTACCCATGTTGGAGTTCCCTGCCTGAGGAGAGCAGCACGCCAGTCTTCCCCTTTGGAGTGAGCGCTTGGCTGAAAATTTTTTATTCCAATTCTCACCTAGCATAGTGGGAGTGCATGTTTTTTGGCTCATTTTTCCCATGTTCTTCCCCAGTAGTGTTTCAGGTGCCCAGTGTTCAAAATGTGTCTAAGTCATCCAGATTGGCTGAGGCTGCCAAAGGGACAGATTTGTGCAGATCTGAGGTGGCAGCTTCATCTGGGCCTTCCCCTCTAGTGATGTAGATGAGGTCTTTCAGGGTAATGCTTCAGGGGAGGAGGGAGAGTGGATCAAGGTGGGGAGAAGGGGGAATAAGATCGTCCTGTCCTCAGCCTCCTCGGTTTAATCTTTAGAGGTAGATGATCTACCTCTGGGAAACAAGTTTGGGATCTTATCTGAGGGGGAGTCCTCTAAATCCATGTTTCAGATGGAGGAGAATGGGATAGAGTGTTCTCTAAAGAGGTCAGGGTCTTCAGTAAGGGGGGAGGGAGCTCAGGCTAAGAAACGCCTACCTCAATCACCCTGATGGCAGTTCCCACTCCGATAAGGGTGAAAACGATTAATGTTGCTAGCATAAAATCTGTAGGGCTCGTAATACGGCCTTCTTTTTGCTCAGTGAGATGATGCTGATATTTCATTTTTGCAAGAGACCCTTGCCGATGTCCAGAGGAAGTGGAGCCATGGGCCCTCCTTCTGGTCTCTTGCGGGTTGAGCCTTACAGCAGAGTTGCAGTACTATTCACTGGCATGGTAACTTGTTAACAGGTTATTGAGGTAGAGATTGGAAGGGGTATGATCCTGGACATCTCTGTGAAGGGGCATGATCTATGTTTAATAAATATTTATGAATAGAGTTGAGCAGACACCTGGATGTCCGTGTTCGGCGGGATCGACCGAACTTGAAAAATAAGTCCGGGTCCGTGTCCCGGACTTTTTCCGAACTTTACCCGGACACCGAACCCCATTGAAGTCAATGGGGACCCAAACTTTCAGGCACTAAAATGGCTCTAAAACACCAATGGAAAGGGCTAGAGTGCTGCAAATGGCAGCAAAATGTAGTTAAGAGCATGGCAAGTGCTCTTAAAAAATTTCCCCTTTAAATTAATTTTTTAATAGCAGATTAGAACAGCAATCTGTAGTGAAATATAGCTGAACGCTGCACACAACAGACTGATAAAAATAGATTTTTTTCTCCCTCCTCCTCCTCCTCCTCCTCAGTGGGCTCAAGTGAGGGCAAAAAGATTGTTCACTGCACCACCCCCCACACAGCAAAATCGATGTAGACTGTCCCTGCCTAATCTCCAGCCTGGCCCTAATATGCTCAATAAGATCGTTCACTGCACCACCCCCCACACAGCAAAATCGATGTAGACTGACCCTGCCTAATCTCCAGCCTGGCCCTAAAATGCTCTAATAACTTTCCCTGCCTGCACTCCGACCTGTCCCTGCATTCTTTTCGGACACAATTTTTCCCTAATCAGCAGCCAGCACGTATGATGTGTGCTCTGTCCCTAAACTACAGCAGAATGACGCGGCGCGCTGGGGCTCTCGAACTTATAAAGACATGGTCACATGCTTCAGATGGCCAATCACAGCTACTAATACATTAGTAGGCATGGCTGTGATGGCGCACACCAGTTAAACGCTTGTTGATTGGCTGTTGAAAGCCCGCCATTAAAAGCGCGCCATTACATACAAAACAGGAAATAAAATGACCGAACACAGATTTTAAACCCGAAGATACAGTAAAGTTTTCGGGTCCGTGTTCGGGTAACAAAAATCCAATTATTCGGTACGAACACGAATAATACAGTCCGTGTTCGCTCAACACTATTTATGAACCACAAACTAGGTGGGACAGGAAATGCCTCTTTACAAAGATTAAGCCTTTCATTTTTACATCTCACATCTGACAGCCTGAGATATGAAAGCGTCTTTCTTAATAAAATAGCCAGGGAAGCAGGTCTGGAAGATGCACATATTAAGCGTTGCCCAGACACCACGGGTTACGCATTTAAGTCAAGTAGTTGTGAGAGCAGGAAAGATCGTTTTTTTTTTTTTTTAAAGGGGGACTCTGCCTTTTCGGCTCCTGAGTGTCACATGGTGGAGTTCTCTGATCACCTTATGTTATCTGTTATTCTCAATGCATTAGATTTGCCACCTAAAGGAAGGGGTATTTCGAGGATGAATTTGGCTCTGCTGGATGAAGAGGGGGCAAGACAATCTTTTGAGGATTTTTTTTCAGGTTCGGGTAGCCATCCTGGATTTATACAGCAGTAAGTTGGAATGGTGGGAGCTTGCCAAAAGTCGGATCAGTGGGTTTTTCAAGGCCATAGGAAAAAGAAAACAGCTTGGTAAATACATTGCCTACCAGCAGCTGCACTGAAAACTTGATTGCCTTGTCTAGAGTGATGGAGATTCAGGGGTGATCTCTGAGGTGAAACTTCTCTTTAGGAAGTATCAGTATGACCGGCACACTTTTTTGGTTCTGGAAATATCACTCGCCCGACCCTTATCAGAACTGCAAACAAAGTGCAGTAGTTAAGATGGTTGTTGGGCTAGGGATAGTACGGGCTCTTTGAAGAAATCCAGGTCAGGTATCCTGGAGGTCTCAAGGTCTTTTTATGTGGATCCTGTGGGAGAGAAGTACCTTGATTGGGCAAAGATGTTGCGTTTTCTGGACTCTACACCAGGTCTGGGAAATGACATTCCGCTGTCAAGTTTGATGGGGGAAATGACAGCAGAAGAGGTAGTCAAAGTTATAGACAGTTTGGGTATTAAGAAAACGCCTGGGCCAGACGGATTGACGGATGAATTTTATAAGACTTTCAAATCCAGCTTGGTACCTTATCTTGTGAAGGATTTAATGGCTGTTGGTTCACTCCCTCTCTTCCTCCATGAGACAATCTGCTGTGATTCTGTTGTCAAAAGGCAAGGATCCCTCGATGATTGAGAACTGGTGTCCCATCAGCCTTCTCAATTTCAATAGAAAGATTATGGCAAAGATAATATTCTGACGCTTATCATCAGTAGCAGACAGATTGCTTTCTCATCAGCAGCACTGTTCGCTCCAGGGCAGGAGCACTTTTTCAGCGGTGTTAGCTGTCTGGGAGGCTCTGGAATGTTGCAGGGCTGAAGGCCGGGTAAAGTATTTGCTGGCATTGGATCAGGCAAAGGCTTTTGATTGTGTCAATCATGAGTACCTCTAGCTTCTCCTTGACAAGTATGGTCTAGAGGGTGGGTTTATTGGGTAGCTTAAGACTTAGTACAGAGAGGAAGAGAGCTTAATGCTTGTTTAACGGTTGGGTTGGACAGCCCTTCAGGATTGGTTCAGGGGTGTGTCAGGGGTGTCTGCTGAGCCCTTTGCTATACGTGTTTGCAATTGACCCCTTTGTCAGAAGGCTAGAGAGTGGACCATTGTGCGGGTTGCCGGTGGGCATTACTAGTGAGCCGCCCTTGAGGGTTGTAGTCTATGCTGATGATTTTTCTGTCTTTATCTCTGGGACAGAGGATGCGCAGGAGCAGGTCTCAGTGATAGAGCAGTATTCCGAGGCATCAGGTTCCAAGGTCAACTGTGATAAAAGTGATGTTTTTTGGATGAGCAGGGGAGGTGAGAGCTTTGCACTTCTGGACACCTTTCCGAGGCCTCAGCGGAAAATATTAGGCATCGAGTTTGGCCCTGATGATTATGGTAAGTCAAATGAATGATGCTGATGTCAAGGTGAAATGCTGGAAGGGGTGGTGGCTCTCCTTGAGGGACTTTGGACTTAATTAAGACCTACCTTTCTGGTGAAAACTGTAACATTTTAGTCACAAGAACAGATGCCACAATTGGAAGATTTCCTTTTACTCTTCTTTTTCTAGTGAAAACCATTTTTTTTTTCTTTTAAATCTATTTTCTTGTAAAATGTTGGATTTCCCACCACTCTCTGTCTCAGTGACAATAGCCACCAAGAGAAAAGGACAGGATGAATGTTGCTTGCCTTGGGACGCTAGAGTATTTGGAGAAAGTCAGATTATAATATTAGAAGACATTATGCTGAAAATATTTGTTAGTCACCTTCAATGTTCTTTATGTTAAATTAGGCTGGTCCAGTTTTCTGCTTTATGAAGAATTATACTGAGGATATTGTACAACTGGCTGGATTCTTGAGTTTCCCCGTGACATATGTTTGCTGTATGCGCCTTCATAGTTCAAATGAGCAGAATGATGCAAGGTGAAATTGAGGGGAAAGAAGATGGAATGGAATACATAAGCAGTTTATATCCTGAAATGGCACAATAAAACAAAGCCAATTGGAACTAAATATTGCTTAATGTTGCCAGCCTCATTTATAGGAGGTGTTTAGACAGAAACAAAATTATGCTAATTTTACAAATTATGCCCCTTTTTACTATTTTAATCAGAAATTACATGAATTCAGTAATGACTGGTCACGAACACAGTTCAGCACATTTTGTTACGATGGAAGGTTTGCACATTATTCTCAATAAAGGTTGCTTTGCAAAGATAATGGTGCTTCCTCTAAAAGGTTAGGTCACTCAAAAACTAACATTTCAGTTTTTAGGTGAATGCTGCTGGGTTAAAGTAGATGTAAACCATAACTGGGTGACATTTAGTTTGCTAAAGCACTGTGTATTATAAACAATTGCCTTTTTTATATATGAATATATTATATAATTTTTTTTATAAAAATATTGTTTTTTATTGCAGGACCACCGGGTATTATTTTAATAAAAGCAGATTTCAAATATTTAAAGCAACTTTTGAAATTACATTAGCATGCTAAAACATAAATGAAAATGTAGTGTTTGAGCCTAGATCTACCTTAACCACTTCTGTACTGGGCACATTTACCCCCTTCCTGCCCAGGTCAATTTTCAGTTTTTAGCGCTGTTGCAATTTGAATGACAATTGCGCGGTCATGCCATACTGTATCCAAACAAAATTTTTATAATTTTGTTCACACAACTAGAGTTTTCTTTTGGTTTTATTTATTCACCACTGGGTTTTTTTTTTGCTAAATAAAGGAAAAAAAGACCACCAATTTTGAAAAAAAAACATGTTTTTTCTTTGAAATTCTTGAAAGTTTTCAAATAAATAATTGTTCTTCATAAATTTAGGCCAAAATGCTACATTTCTTTGGTGAAAAAAAACCCCAAATCAGTGTATATTATTTAGCCTGTAGGAAAGTTATAGAGTCATAAATTCTATGGTA